>NC_060245.1:8526630-9918630 GCF_021155785.1 Neodiprion fabricii | reverse complement strand
TTAAAATGGCCGTTGGAACGTCGGGCCTCACTTCTCTGCGGGAGGCGACCGCCAAAGCCCTCGAGGTAGAGGCAATGAGAAAGCAATATTTTGGGTTAAGCAAACTTCGTCGGATTAAGGTGTCTGGAAACACTTCAGGAAGACAGAGTTTTGAATACCCGGAGGAGCCAAAACCTCAAAATTATGAAAATAGAAATAACGGTAACAATTTTAAATCAAGAAATCGAGGTTCTTTTCAAAACCGTCGAAACGAGCGTATAAATAAAAACGTGGTCGTGACAAGTCAAACTAGCTTGACTTGTATATTTTGTAAAAAAACAGGCCACGACGCCAATCATTGTTTTCTAATTAAAAAAATTAGTGGAAAACCGATGCAAGGCTCGAATCCAAATTCTTATAATTGGCGTAAGAAAAATATAGAAAAAGGGGAAGCAGATCCTCAATCGAGTTCTTCAACAGGAACTCACTCAAAAAACTAGTTTCAGATGATTTGTCAGGGCGAAAATCATCGCAGATTGTTAATAGTGAAAGCCCTCTTAGAGAACAGTTTTTAATTAGAAGTCTACGACAGTCTGGTCTTTACGCGCGCGGTACTGTTAATGGCGTCGATTGTCTGTGGGTAATAGACACGGGCGCAGAAGTAACCGTAGTTCGATCGGATCTCTTTAAATCCGATGACCGGACTGTTCCCTCTTTTTCTCTGCGAACAGCCACTGGAGAGACGACCCCGGTTTTGAGACAGGCTACTGGCCAAATTAACCTTTTTGGGTGTATCGACTCTCCACATAAGGTTTTTATAGCAGATATAGAGGATGAAGGTATTTTGGGAATAGACTTTCTTACAGCTCATAACTGTGTTATCTCGACTAAGAGAAATTCACTAGCTTCAAACAATCGCGAAATAACTCTTTGTACAAATAGGATTGGAATTTATTGGACTCCTCCTAGAATTCGAGAAATAGAACTGTCGGAAGATGATTTGCAACAACATTTTCCTCTTCATTTACGGAGCCTTGTTGAGAAATCTTCGATTTCGTTAAATTTAGCTCAGGAAGAATCGTTTAAATCTCTTTTACTAGAATTTAAAGATTCTTTTGCGAAAGATAGTAGTGATAAGGGCCGATGTACTTCTGTCAAGCACAAGATCGATGTCGGAGAGAGTTCGCCAATTGAACAAGCTCCTCGAAGACTCGCTCTCAGCGCCCGAGAAGAGGTGAAGAAGCTGGTGGAAGACATGTTAAAGAACGATGTTATTGAACCATCGTCTAGTCCCTGGGCCTCACCAATCGTCCTTGTTAACAAAAAGGACGGATCCAAACGATTTTGTATCGATTACAGGAAGCTGAACGATATAACGAAGAAAGATTCTTACCCTCTACCCAGAATCGACGAGACACTCGACCTGATAGCTGGTGCAACTTGGTTCAGCACCATAGATCTTCAGAGCGGATACTGGCAGGTCGAAATGGATCCTCTAGATAAAGAAAAAACAGCTTTTGTTACGGGTTTAGGAGGATTATGGCAGTTCAAGGTTATGCCGTTTGGTTTGAGTAATGCCCCGGCTACCTTTGAACGAATGATGGAGGCTGTTCTCCATGGGCTCACTGGCAAAATATGTCTCGTTTATTCAGACGATGTAATCGTTGTTGGCAAGAACTTTGAAGAAGAAGTTCTAAATCTCAGACAAGTTTTCGCTAGGCTGAAGCAAGCAGGTCTGAAAATGAGTCCGAAAAAATGCCATCTGTTCCAAAAAGAAGTAGGCTTCCTTGGACATATCGTTTCAGCACAAGGTGTGAAGACCGACCCATCCAAAATAGAGAAGGTTTCTTCTTGGCCGACACCTAAGAATAAAGAACAACTTCAAAGCTTTTTAGGCCTTTGTACGTATTACGGAAGATTTGTAAAAGGTTTCGCTAGTATAGCTAAACCTCTCCATCATTTGACCGGAATCAAGATTCCTTTTGACTGGACCCGGGAATGCGAAGAGGCTTTCAAGAAATTAAAAGAAAATCTTATTTCTTCGCCGATTTTAGCTTATCCAGAGGTCGAAATTCCTTTTATTTTAGATACGGATGCATCTCTTTCAGGAATAGGCGGGGTTCTGTCACAAATTCAGGGAGGTCAAGAGAGAGTGATAAGCTATTTCAACAGAGTTTTGAGTAAAACCGAGAGGAATTATTGTGTCACTCGTAGAGAGCTTTTAGCTGTTGATAAGACCGTAGTACATTTTCACCATTATTTGTACGGCAGGAAATTTTTGATACGTACAGATCATGCTTCTCTCAGGTGGCTACTTTCGTTTAAATCTCCCGAAGGTCAGGTAGCTAGATGGTTAGAAAGGCTCGGTCAGTACGATTTTGATATTCGTCATCGAGCAGGAATTCATCATGGAAACGCCGATGCTCTCTTTCGAAGACCCTGCGAGGAAATGCCAGAGTGTAAAGAGTGTGCACGATTAGAGAAAAATCGTGACCCCTCTCTTGTAATACGGAAGATTTCTTTCAACAATAAGCAGGAGGAATGGAGAAAATCGCAACAAGAGGACGACACTTTGAATCAAGTGAAGTCTTGGAAAGAAGCAGAAACTCGCCCGGACTGGCAGGATATATCTTCAGCCGAGCCAGATTTGAAAATTTATTGGGCTCAATGGGACTCTATTCTTTCAATTGATGGAATTTTATACCGAAAATGGGAATCTGCAGACTTGAAAGAAATCAGGTGGCAACTTTTGGTTCCCAGGTCACGAGTTCCAGAGATTCTTGCTCTTTATCATGATTCTCCTGCAGGCGGACACTTCGCTTCGAATAAAACTCTGGGCAGAATTCGCAACTTCCACTTTTGACCCCGTTGCCGGATGGACGTTGAAGATTGGTGTCGAAGATGTCGAATCTGCACGGCAAAGAAAGGACCTCGAGCGAAGGGACAAAGCTCTCTTCAGATTTACAACGTAAGAGCTCCATTTGAAAGGATAGCAATGGATATTCTTGGACCTCTCCCGATAACCCATTCTGGAAATAAATATGCTTTGGTTATTGCTGATTATTTCACTAAGTGGCCAGAAGTGGTCCCTCTCGCTGATCAAGAAGCCTCAACTGTAGCACAGGCATTCGTTAAAGAATTTATTTGTAGACACGGAGTTCCTCTAGAACTTCATACTGATCAAGGCCGAAATTTTGAGTCAACCTTAATGAAAGAGGTTACTCAGATTTTAGGGGTTAGAAAAACTCGTACGACTCCTTTGCATCCGCAGTCTGACGGCATGATAGAGCGTCTGAATCGGACTTTGCTACAATATTTGTCGTCCTTCGTAGAACAGAATCAGAGAGACTGGGACTCCTGGATCCCTTTCTTCCTCTTATCTTACAGATCTGCGATTCATGAGACGACGAAACAGACGCCAGCCCTCATGCTTACTGGAAGAAATCTTCGACTTCCGTCAGATTTAGAGAAAGGCCCTGTTCCTGTGCAAAGACAGCATCAAACAAATTATGCCTTTTTATTACAACAACGTTTTGAAGAAATTCATCACTTTGCTAGGAATAGAATTTCTATGGCTTCAGATGAATTGAAAACTCGTTATGATATTCGAGCCAGAGATTTAAAATTTAATCCTGGAGATTCTGTCTGGCTCTTTCAACCTCGAAGACAGAAAGGACGATGTCCAAAGCTACAAAGAAATTGGGAAGGCCCTTACTTAGTGGTCAACCGGATAAATGATGTTGTTTATAGAATCCGAAGATCTCCTCATTCGCGTCAGAAAGTGGTTCACTTGGATCGTCTTGCTCCTTTTGAAGAGGATCAACCTGGAACAATTTCTCCAAGACCAGGGACATCCTTCGAGGTTAGATCTTCAAACGAACACCCTTGACGGCTGTGATCGACTTGACCTTCTTACAGTCGGTCATCGATTGGGAGAAGAATTTACCTTTCGGAATTCATTTGAGTAAAACTCGACCGCTTACGATTATTATTGAAGGAAATATCGGATGCGGAAAAACAACTTTCACCAAGAGATTTTTAGCAGATCGCCAGGTCTGTACACTTTTAGAACCTCTTGAAGAATATCGAAATGTAGCTGGAATTAATCTTTTAGATTTGATGTATCAGAACCCAGATCGTTATTGCTATTATTTTCAACATTTCGCTCAAATGGTTATGTTAGATAGACATCTGCAGACGACTTCATTGCCTGTAAAGGTGATGGAAAGATCGATATTCAGTAGCAATTGTTTTGTAGAAGCTCGTCGAAGATTAGGTAATTTCCGCGACTTCGAATCTCATTTATTGACAAAAAATTTTGATCTTCTCATTCGCTCGCCTGAGCTCAGAGTAGATTTGATTGTTTATTTGCGAGTTTCCCCAGAAACTTCTTTTGCTCGAGTTAGTTCCCGTTCTCGTGAGGAAGAATCGAGTATTTCTTTAGAGCTACTCAGAACTATCCATGAGGTTCATGAAGATTGGCTAGTGAAACAAACCTTTTCTTCTTTATCGGCTCCAGTTTTGGTTATCAATGCAGAAGCTTCGGCCGATCAAGTTTTTAAAGATTTTTGTACGTCTATGATGTGCGGGGGTTAATTCAGATATGAATAATGAAGAAGTATTCTTAATTAAGAGAAAAACGAAAAATAAAATTTTATTTTCTTTATCAAAACAAAAAAAAAAGAACGAATGGTGCAATAAGAGGTTATATATGTAAAAAAAAAAAAAAAAAAAAAATTAAGTCTCAAAAATTTGTTCCGCCATAATCTTTAAGGCGGACTTGACCTCTGCACACTCGTTGCAGTCTTCGGTGGACTTTGTTGCGAGTAAATTCTTCCGAGATTCGCGACAGGTTTTGCCCTCTTCCGCGAAGGTAAGATGGGTTTCTTTGAGCTCGTAGAAGTTTTTTTATGTCCGCGCTGAAATAAATCAGACACGGGGAACTTATATATATTTTTTGATTAAAATTTGCATTAGAACTTACCGAGTAATCCAGCAGTTTAGGCATATTAGTCCCATCTTATGTTTTTCTCTGACGGTCTCCCCCCGACCACATTTCAGGGTCTTCCACTGATTTTCAAAATAGATCTTAAATTCCTCTTGAGACATTTTTTTCATGTCCTCCCACGGAAAACTGGAGATAATCACGCCCGCATTGATGAGGGCGGAAACGGACGGAGTTTTTATGATTGACATTTTTTTTTTTTTGAAAAGGAGGAACTAGTTGAGTCTGTCTTCGACGAAGATTTTTCTTGTAATGATTTGTTATTTCTGCGTTGCTAATCAATTTGAAATTTGTTTTCTTCGGTTGTTTCTTTCTAGAAATTTCTTCTCTGGAATCGAGTTTTGTGTCGGATAGGCTTTGGTTTAAGGAATAATGTGAAATGAGCCACGATTATTTTTCGAGGTCGATGAGCGATTGCTTGATTTTCACATTTTATTAACCTTAAGTGTCAGTTTTTGTGAGCACTTTTTCAGGTTATTTGACACAGCCCTTTCCTTCCAATCTTCCCCGATTCCTGAGGATGACTGGTGGTTTTATTTTGAAGAAGGACGCAGAAATAATTCAGATAAGATCGTTTCTTTTCTTTTGAATACATATTCAATTTATTTTATTCAAGTATTCTCCCAAATTCACTTAGTGAATTTGAATTGTTATACCATCACTCACATTTGTCCTTCCAAAACTCTAGGGTGAACTATTTCTAAAGAAGTCACCCCACGATTTCCTTATTTTATATGAAGAGAAGTCTGTTTTCGTCTGATTTGGACCTGGAGTTGTCGGTTCCCGTTTCGGTGATTTCATCCGAACCTGTTTCGGAGGGATCCTTCATGAAGAAAATCGAATTTCTTCCCGACGTCAATCTGGGCCGTTGCGGATAACTTTGAATTCATGAAGCCACATAACACTTAACAACACTAACCTTTATAAAACATGGCACATAAATTTTTGAGATTATTTAACGCTCAACTATCTGCTCAAGGTTTTCTGTGGTTTACCTTGAGACTGTGGGCAAATGCCAGATAGTAAAAAAGGGAGTTTTTAAATTTTTAGAGCCACAGCTCCAACTCACCTTTGAGCACTGACTACTGGATCACCTTTATAATTGTTTTAACTTTCCCGAGTCGGGACGACTCTTTTCCTCGGGGGGGAGTAGTGTTACGAAGGGTGAAATCACCCCTTTTGCCCCCTCTTTAATGATCTAGTAGTCGGCATAGATAAAAGACGTTTATAAACCTCTTATGTCTTTGAAAAGAATAAGGTTGCTGCGCCAACCGATATTATTGTAAAAACAGTCTTGTTTCAGACTTTAAACAAGAAACACGTATATTGCATTAAAAGCATTTATCACGATATTTTTTGTTCACGCCTTTGAAAAAATCCTATATATTTTTTGATTATCTGCTCGAATATTGATTGAAATGAAGATATTATTCTTTAGAAGAATCCTATTAAATTTACTTTATAAATTGTAATTCGGTACATTTATACAATTGATCAGAAATAATGTTGGAATTTACCGAAAACATACAGATAGATAAATTATTATTCTTTTATTCTAATATTTTTGATTTTTAAAAATCAATTTTCCTTTAATTGAAGAAAAATAATTCATTTAAATGGACCATTTTTCATTCTATTAAATTATTTAACTCAATTACCTTTATCGATATTTTATTATATCAATGTATAATATGGACATATATAAATATATATTTGAATATATATATATTTAAATATAAATATACATATAATATATAAATAAATATATATGGGCTATTCCGCGTCAACCGGATCAGTCATCTCTCAGATATTTTTTTAATTTGTCATGTGGATTGTGTAGGGGGAGTTAGATTTTTGTGCTAAAGCGCGAATCTCATAATGCAAAATTCTATTTTTCATTAACAATAACAAATTAGACTCCCATTTTGTTCAAAAATTCATAACTTCGGCAAAAAATTAGGTACAATATTTTATTTTCTCTCAAATTACGCGGAAAGCTCCATAAAATTAGAAAAAAAATACGAAATGTCAAAAAAAAGTTGTTATCAATTGTTTATTTGACAATTAATTTTTCAAAGATTTTTAAAACAGTGACTGACACCATTGAAAAATTTTTTTAAAATTCTGACTTGTTCCTTGAACTGCACCTCAATCTGTGAATCAATTTCAGATGGGTGTTTTTCTTCGTTTTTTGAGTAAAAAATTAATAAAGGTGTCGATGCGCATGAAATTGCGGCGCGCCGAGTCTCTACGTAACCGCGGGCGGCCGGTTGCCGTCCACCGCTACCCCGTGGTGGCGTCGCAGCGTTATTTCAAAGTCATTTTCACGATGTAGGACATGATAGGAGAATCTGAAAAAAATACTGTACCTTCACAAGGCCTGCTCGAAGCGATAAGTGAAGTTTCAAGAATGTGTTTTCCACCGTTCTTTTATTACAGAGATTCAAGATAACGGTTACACACCATGAGAGTGCACATAAATGATAATAATTACATAACTTGCTACTTATTTTAAAATAAAAACACATTCTTGAAACTTCACTTATCGCTTTGAGCAGGCCTTGTAAAGGTACAGTATTTTTTTCAGATTCTCCGAACATGTCCTACATCGTGAAAATGATTCTAAAATAACGCTGCGACGCCACCGCGGGGCAGCCGTGAACGACAACCGGCCGCCCGCCGTTGCGTAGAGACTCGGCGCGCCGCAATTTCATGCGCATCAACACATTTAATGATTTTTCACTCGGAAACGAAGGAAAACACCCCTCTGGAATTATTCCACAGGATGTATTGCAGTACAAGGAACATGTCAGAATTTTAAAAAAGTTTTTTAATGGTGTCAGTCACTGTTTTAAAAATCTTTGAAACATTAATTGATGAATAAACAATTGATAACAACTTTTTTTTGACATTTCGTATATTTTTTCAAATTCTATGAAGCTTTCCGCGTAATTTAAGAAAAAAAAAATATTGTACCTAATTTTTTGCCGAAGTTATGAATTTTTGAAAGAAATGGGAGTCTAATTTGTTATTGTTAAGAAAAATCGAATCTTGCATTATGAGATTCGCGCTTTGGCACAAAAATCTAACTCCCCCTACACAATCCACATGCCAAATGAAAAAAATATCTGAGAGATGACTGATCCGGTTGACGCGGAATAGCACATATATATATATTTACATATTATGAATTTTCGTTTACTTTCAGAAGAAGAGAAATTTTCAAAAAAAATTTTTTTTTTACATTATTTAAATTTTTTAAAATAATATTCAATTATTACAAAAATCCTATATATTTTTTCATCATCTGCCCACATATTAATTGTAAAAAAAATATTATTCTTTAGAGAAATGCCATTTAATTCACTTCATAAATTGTAATTTGAAACATTTGTACAATAAATTGGAAATAATTATAAAATTTAGAGAAAACATACAGATAGATAAATTATTATTTATTTGATTCCATATTTTTGATTGTTAAAAACTAATTTTTCTTTGATTTAAGAAAAATGATTCATTTGAATAAATCATTTCTCATTTCAATAAATCCATTAACCTAATGACCTCTATTTATATTCTGTATATTAATGTATAATATAAATATATATAAATATATATATATATATTGTGTGTGTGCATATATATATATACATATATGTATATATTGTGTGTGTGCATATATATTTATATATATCATGAATTTTCATTCACTTCCAGAAAAAGAGAAATTTTCAAGAAAATTTTTTTTAACATTATTGAAATTTTTTCAAATTATATTTAATTATGACAAAAATTCTATATATTTTCTAAATATCTGCCCATATATTAATTAAAATGAAAATATTATTTTTTAAAAAAATGCCATTTAATTCATTTTGTAAATTGTAATTTGGAACATTTATACAATAAATTGAGAATAGTTATAAAATTGAGAGAAAATATACAGATAGATAAATTATTATTTATTCAATTTCATATTTTTAATTTTTAAAGATTAATTTTTCTTCAATTTAAGAAAAATAATTTATTGAAATAAATCATTTCTCATTTTAATATATCCATTAACCTAATGACCTCAATTCATATTCTGTATATTATTGTATAATATAATTATATATGAATATATATATATATATATATATATATATATATATTGTGTGTGTGCATATATATATATATATATTTATATATATATATATACATATATAAACATATATGTGTATATTATAAATTTTAACTCAATTTTGGGAAAAGAGAAATTTTTGAAAAAAAATAATTTTTACGTTATTCAATTTTTTAAAATTATATAAAATCATGAGAAAAATCCTATATATTTTTTGATCATCTGCTCAAATATTAATTCAAATGAAAATATTATTTTTCAAAAGAATCCTATTAAATTTACTTTATAAATTGTAATTCGAAACATTTATACAATTAATTGGAAATAATCATGGAATTTACCGAAAACATACAGATAGATAAATTATTATTCTTTTATTTTTGTATTTTTGATTTCCAAAAATCAATTTTCCTTCAATTTAAAAAAAATATCTCATTTATATAAATCATTTTTTAATTCAATAAATTCATCAACCTGATGACCTCTATTTATTTTCTGTATATTAATGTATAAAATGAATATATATAAATATATATATATATTGTGTATGTGCATATATATATATATATATATATATATATATATATATACACACACATACATATATAAATTTATGTTCATATATGTTCATATTATACATTGATGTAATGAAATATCAATGGAGGTGATTGAGTTTAATAATTTAATAGAATGAAAAATGATTTATTTAAATGATTCATTCTTCTTAAAATGAAGGAGAATTAATTTTTGAACATCAAAAATATCAACATAAAAGAATAATAATTTATCTATCTGTATGTTTTTGGTAAATTCCATAATCATTTCTAATTAATTGTAAAAATGTTTCGAATTACAATTTATAAAGAAAATTTAATAGGATTCTTCTAAAGAATAATATCTTCATTTTAATTAATATTCGAGCAGATAATCAATAAATATATAGGATTTTTCTCATAATTATATATAATTTCAAAAAATTTGAATGAGGCAAAAATTTTTTTTTTCAAGAATTTTTTTTTTCCCAAAAGTAAGTCAAAAATTATAATATACATATATGTGTATATATATATATATATATATATATATATATATATATATATATATATATATATATGCACAAACACAATATATATATATTTTGTAACGTGGCATTTTTGATGCCCGTTACAAGGGGCTCCTTGAACCCTGGGCGGAACCAAAAATTTAGGAATTTCCGAAATTGAGTCGCGAAGTTTTTGGAAAAGAGCGCCAGGACTAGAGTCACGCATCCGAAACTACGAGAGGGGACACTTTAGCGACCAGCGTAAGATATTCCAGTTTTTTTGTTTTTTTATTTTTCGAGCTACAACGGCATCAGGCATGAAGTCGACACCGAATTCGAGGAAATTGCGAAATGGCGGACTAGCAACTATTGCGAAGGAAGGATGTCGAGGCTGCGGAGGGGGAGCCGACGCAGATCCCCGCATCGCGGGAATCCAAGGTGGACGCGATTCCCGCTGGCGGCCGGCGCGCCACAGCCTCTTCCCCTTCACCCCGCCAACAATTGACCGGCGAACTTGTGACGGACCGACTAGCGACGAGGGAGCACCACGCTCACCGCCAAGACGTCATGGAGCTGCGCGGAGGACGAGATTGCGAGCTAGCTTTAAGTTCTGCGCAGCGATGCGATCGAAGGTGCGCGTCGAGTTGCGCGATCGACAAAATCGATGACGGATCGATTATTGCGTATTCTTGGGGGTATGACGTCACGTGTGGGATGGCGTATCGAGATCCGTGTTGCGGCAGGTGGTAGGTTTTTGAAACCACTCTAGTTCTGGCGGTCGTGATTAGTAGTCGCGTTTTGGGGGAGTTTCGCGAAGCAATGGAGTCGCCCAAAAATCACGAAGGGAATGGAAAGGGGGTTGCAAGGATGTAGAAGGTAAGCGCTGCTTCTATCCCCGCGATTGAATTTCGAGCATAATTGCGAAAAGGCTTGCCGAGTAACGGGTAGCCGTTTTGGATTTGCGTTGTAGAAAAGTACTCGAAATTCTTTTGCCGATTCTCGTGCTTGATGATCGTAGCCTGAGTACGCGGGTTAGAGTAAAGTAAATTTTGAGTTTCTGAAAAAGTTGAGTAGAGTCACGGGTTTCAGTGGAATCTTTCTCGTTAGTGAAACCAAGTATAGCCGAATTTCGCCGTACCGGGTCGAGCCGCGTTATCGTTTTCTTTTTGTGTCACCTCTCGAGTAGGTCGGGAAGCACCGAATTGGAGTGCTCGGATTAGCGGGTAACGTTTTGGGGAATTTTGAAAAGAATTAAGTTCGGATGCGTTGCGATTGCGTATAGTTTAGGTTACGTTTAGTTGCGCCTGCATTGAGTTCCGTACCCGTTATTTAAGATGAGGTAGTTTGAGTTGGGTTACTTTGAGCTTGTGTTTAGGTGAATTTAAATGTAGTGGTGCTTGCGCTTAGTTAAGTTTACGTTCAGTTAAGATAGTGTTTAGTCGAGGTTAGGCGATGTATAGTCGAAAATGCCGTTGCGTTGTGCAGCAGTTGAGACGAGAAGTTTGAGCATGGTGTTTTAAGTTGCGAGACCTGACGGCGCACCGTCGAATAATTCGTTTTTGTTTCGTTTCGAGCAATCATCGCCATGGAGAACAAATGGCGAATTTGCGAATTGAGAATTGCGTATGACGATGTTGCGATCGTCGAGTGACGTTTTGAGAATTGCGCATGAGGATGTTGCGATCGTCGAGTGACGTTTTGAGAATTGCACATGAGGATGTTGCGATCGTCGAGTGACGTTTTGAGAATTGCGTATGAGGATGTTTGTGATCGTCGAGTGACGTTTTAGTTAGGGAGCCGCGAGCTCATTAGAGTAAGAAATAGAGTAGGTTACGTGTAATTTCCTATTTAGTTTTAGACTCGCGATGAGCGATTTTTGAATTATATTTTGACGTGACAACGTCTTAAATTAGGTTGCGGCTGGGAGTCACTTATGAAAAAGTGTAACGCCCGGTAACGTTACGATGAGTCACCGAACTAGAGAGAGGCCCGCCGAATGCCTTGCGTCTCTCTTCCACTCAACTATGATCGGTCTGCCGCGCGCGCAGCACTAGAGAATTAGGCGCATTGAATCGGTGCATGCTTGTGTCTCTGTCTTTGTCTTTCTCGAACGTTCTTGGCGTTGGAAAAACAAGAAAGCGTCATAATACAAGTTCACACGTGTGGTTAAAGTATCGTCAGCTGTGTCTGTAGTGAAAATGTGGAGTGCTTAGATTCGTCATTTACAACAACTACAACAATAAAGGTAAATAATTGTACACTGATATTTCATTATCGTAAACTATGATTGATTGATTAATTGTTAGATTGACACAAAAGTTGAGAAACTGAGTTCATAGGTTATGTCATACTATTGATAAATGTTGATAGTGTTAAGTAAATTTTAGTTTTTAGTATACCGATTCTTCTGTGTGGTGATTTTAACAAAAACGTAAAGCCTGACAACTTGTTTCTTAATTTCACGAAAAATACGTATAATCTTGATTTCGTATCAAACGTTTCTAAGTCGACTACGTTAAAAGGAACAACTATCGACTTGACTTTCGCAAGACACATTACAGCAGAAACACTTCCTTTCATTTCATATTTCTCCTATCATCGTCCTATCCTCAACAAAATCACTCAAATAGGAATTAGTTAAGTTTAAGTTTACATGTACAATGTTTTAGTAAACAAAATATATTTCTATAGTTAAAATTTGTGCAATTCTTATTTTCATTCAATTCCTTGTTCCTATTGTGCAATTTGTTGTGCAATTTGTGTATTGAGAATTTGAGTGACCGAAGAGCGGGAAAAATCCACGTCACAATTTATATATATTTATATTATACATTGATATACAGAATATAAATAGAGGTCATCAGGTTGATGGATTTATTAAAATAAGAAATGCTTTATTTAAATGAATTATTTTTCTCAAAATAAAAAAAAATTAATTTTGAAAAATTAAAAATACGAAATTAAATGAGTAATAATCTATTTATCTGTGTGTTTTCTCTGGATTATATAATTTTTACTAATTTATTGTGTAAATGTTCCAAATTACATTTCATAAAGTGAAAGAAATGGCATTTTTCTGAAGAATAATACTTTTATTTCAATTAATATGTGGGCAGATAATTAAAAAATTTATTGGATTTTGGTAATAATTAAATATCATTTTAAAAATTCGAATAATGTGAAAAAAATTTTTTCAAAAATTTCTCTTTTTCTGAAAGTAAATGAAAATTCATAATATATATATACATATATATATATATATATATATATATATATATATATATATATATATATATATATATATATATATATACACACACGTATATAAATATATATTTATATATGTTCATATTATACATTGATATGATAAAATATCAATGGAGGTCTTTAAGTTAAATAATTCAATAGAATGAAAAATGATTTATTTGAATGAATTATTTTTCTAAAAGCGAAGGGAAATTGATTTTTAGAAATCAAAAGTATAAAAATAAAAGAATAATAATTCATCTATCTGTATGTTTTCGATAAATTCCATAATTGCTTCTGATTGATTGTATAAATGTTCCGAATTACAATTTATAAAGTAAATTCAATGGGATTCTTATAATGAATAATATTTTCATTTTGAATAATATTTGAGCAGGTAATCAAAAGATATATACGATTTTTCTCATAATTCGATATAATTTTGAAAAAATTGAATGACGTTGAAATTTTTTTTTTCAAAAATTTCTCGTTTCCCAAAAGTGAGTCAAAAATTATAATATACATATATATATACATATGTATATATATATATATACACACACAAATATATACAAATTTATGTGTATATATATATATACATATATTTGTATATGCACACATACAATATATATATATATATTTATATATATTCATCTGATACATTAATATAAAGAATATAAATAGAGGATATTTGGTTAAATGATTTATTAAAATAAGAAATGATTTATTGAAATGAATTATTTTTCTCAAATTGAAGGAAAATTAATTTTTGAAAATTAAACATATGAAAATAAAAAAAAAGTAATTCATCTATCTGTACGTTTTCGGTAAATTCCATAATTATTTCTAATTCATTGTATACATGTTCCAAATTACAATTTATAAAGTATGTTAAATGGGATTTTTCTAAAGAATAATATTTTCATTTTGTTTAAGATGTAAGCAGAAGATTAGAAAATATATAGGATTCGTCTAATAATTTTATATCATTTTAAAAAATTTTGATCATGTAGAAAAACTTTTTTTCTCCAGAATTTCCCTTTTTTTGAAAGTAAATTAAAAATCATAATATATATGTATATATATATATACACACAAACATATGTATATATATATTTATTCATATTTATATTATACATTAATATTATAGAATATAAATGGAGGTAATTAGGTTGAATGATTAAATGAAATAAAAAATCATTCATTCAAACAAATTATTTTCCTGAAATTGAAGAATAATTAATTTACGAAAATTAAAAATATGAAATTGAATGAATATCAATTCATCTATCTGTATGTTTTCTTTGAATTTCATAATTATTTCTAATTTATTGTATAAATGTGCCAGATTACAATTTATAAAGTGAATTGAATGGCATTTTTCTGAAGAATAATATTTTTATTCCAATCAATATGTGAGCAGATAATCAAAAAATGTATAGGATTCTTGTAATAATTAAATATCAGTGTAAAAAATTTAAATAATGTGAAAAAAAATTTTTTCAAAAATTTTTTTTACTTTGAAAGTAAATGGAAATTCAAAATATATTGTTACAAAGGGTGAAATCACCCGTTTTGCCCCCTCTTTAATTATCTAGTAGTCAGCATAGATAAAAGACGTTTATAAACCTCTTATGTCGTTTAAAAGAATAAGGTTGCTGCGCCAACCGACATTATTGTAAAAACAGTCTTGTTTCAGACTTTAAATGAGAAACACGTATCTTGCATTAAAAGCATTTTTCACGATATTCTATCCACGCTCTTGATTTCTTTCGATTTGGAAATAAGTCAACTCGCGGATCCATATTTTATTAACGTAACGTCAAAGTACGTTACATTTGGTGTCGGAAGCGGGATCTTGAGTTCTTATTAATCGAGTTGATTCAGTGCGTGAAATACGTGAAATAAACAATGAGTCGCGGTCGTTTGATACGCTCTCGTCGTCGAGAAAGTGGCGGAGAAGAACATTCCATCACCGAAAATCCGCGGGTTCCCGAGTCAAGTTGTGCACCTTCAGTGGACTCTTTACCTGTCCCTACGATGGTCTCAGTCTCACAAATCAACCTACTAGGGATTATGAGCCAACAACAAGAAGCCGCCGAAAGATATCAACGGCAGCTTCTGGATACGGCTACTCACCAACAACAACAACTTGTCCGGTTGCTTCAAGAGCAACGAGAAGCTCAAGAGCCTTCCGAGACTAGTCTTCACGAACTACTCCGGACAACTGTGGCGGCTCTTCAGTCCGTTCATCAAATGAGTGGCACTGGAGGACCAGCTGTTACACGGCAGGGTTCCAGAGTTGTTACTCCGCTTCCCTCTCCTGTTCCCTCTGCTGTTCCCGTTCCTACTGTTCAGGAGGTCCAACATCCAGGACGATCCCAGGATGTTCCTGAATCAAAGTCTGTGCCTTTTATTAGGAGAGTAGATGAATCTCCAATTAGTAGAACTAGAGTAAATAATGAGGTTAGTTTTTCCGAGTCTCTGACTCAGGTTCGGCCTCGATATTCTCATTTTAATCAATTGAATAATTCGAGATTTCCTGAGGTTGCTTCTCAGATTAACGAGAAACCTCTTTATCCTTTAAAACCGCCAATTTTTGACGGATAAATTCCATGGGCAGATTATGAACGTCAGTTTAATACGATTGCTAAACATAACCAGTGGGACTCCGCCATGAGGGCCCACAGTCTTGCCTCTTGTCTTCGAACGCCGGCTTTGAATGTTTTAACGGCATTGTCTGAGGAAGAAATTTCCGATTATACGAAACTTAGTTCTGCACTCAAATTGAGATATGGAAATGACCACTTGACAAAACTGTACACGGCACAATTACAGACAAGAAGACAAGGACGAGACGAAGACCTCGCGTCTCTTAGTCAAGATATTAAACGGCTTTCTCGTATAGCTTTGCCAGATCACGAGCCGTCTCGTAATTTATTAGCAACACAAGCTTTTTTAAATGCGATCAATGATCTAGAGATTAAAATGGCCGTTGGAACTTTGGGCCTCACTTCTCTGCGGGAGGCAACGGCCAAGGCCCTCGAGGTGGAGGCGATGAGGAAACAATATTTTGGACCGAGCAAGCTTCGTTCGATTGAGGTGTCCGAAAATACCTCAAAAAGACGAAGTTTTGAACACTCGGAGGAATCAAAACCTCAAAATTATAGAAATAAAAATAACAATAATAATTTTAAACCAAGAAATCGAGGTTCTTTTCAAAACCAACAAGACAAGCGTGTAAATAAAAACGCG
This sequence comes from Neodiprion fabricii, assembly GCF_021155785.1. NCBI lineage: Eukaryota > Metazoa > Arthropoda > Insecta > Hymenoptera > Diprionidae > Neodiprion > Neodiprion fabricii. Next base: position 9,901,977 of record NC_060245.1, on the reverse strand, counting down.
GTCATGACGAGTCAAATCGGCTTGACCTGTTTATTTTGTCATAAAATAGGACATGATGCCACCCATTGCTTTTTACTTAGAAAGAATAGTAGAGAACCGATGCAAGGCTCGAATCCAAATTCTTATAATTGGCGTAAGAAAAATATAGAAATAGGGGAAGCAAATCCTCAATCGAGTTCTTCAACAGGAACTCACCCAAATACTAATTTCAGATGATTTGTCAGGGCGAAAATCATCGCAGATTGTTGGAAATAAAAGCCCTCTTAGAAAACAGTTTTTAATTAGAAGTCTACGACAGTCTGGTCTTTACGCGCGCGGTACTGTAAATGGCGTCGATTGTCTGTGGGTAATAGACACGGGCGCAGAAGTAACCGCAGTTCGATCGGATCTCTTTAAACCCGATGACCAGATTTTTCCCTCTTTTTCTCTGCGAACAGCCACTGGAGGGACGACCCCGGTTTTGAGACAGGTTACTGTCCAAATTAACCTTTTTGGGTGTATTGACTCTTCACATAAGGTTTTTATAGCAGATATAGAGGATGAAGGTATTTTGGGAATAGACTTTCGTACCGCTCATAACTGTGTTATCTCGACTAAGAGAAATTCATTAGCTTCAAACAATCGTGAAATAACTCTTTGTACAAATAGAAATGGAATTTATTGGACCCCTCCTAGAATTCGAGAAATAGAACTTTCGGAGGAAGATTTGCAACAACATTTTCCTTTATATTTGCAGAGCCTTGTTGAGAAATCTTCGATTTCGTTAAATTCAGCTCAGGAAGAATTGTTTAAATCTCTTTTGCTAGAATTTATAGATTCTTTCGCCAAAGATAGTGGTGATGAGGGCCGATGTACTTCTGTCAAGCACAAGATCGACGTCGGAGAGAGTTCACCAATAAAACAAGCTCCTCGAAGACTCGCTCTCAACGCCCGAGAAGAGGATGAGAAGCTTGTGGAAGACATGCTAAAAACGATGTTATTGAACCATCGTCTAGTCCCTGGGCCTCACCAATCGTCCTTGTTAACAAAAAGGACGGATCCAAACGATTTTGTATCGATTACAGGAAGCTGAACGATATAACGAAGAAAGATTCTTACCTTCTACCCAGAATCGACGAGACACTCGACCTGATAGCTGGTGCAACTTGGTTCAGCACCATAGATCTTCAGAGCGGATACTGGCAGGTCGGAATGGATCCTCTAGATAAAGAAAAAACAGCTTTTGTTGCAGGCTTAGGAGGATTATGGCAATTCAAGGTTATGCTGTTTGGTTTGAGTAATGCCCCGGCTACCTTTGAACGAATGATGGAGGCTGTTTTCCATGGGCTCACTGGCAAAGTATGCCTCGTTTATTTAGACGATGTAATCGTTCTTGGCAAGAACTTTGAAGAAAAAGTTCAAAATCTCAGACAAGTTTTCGCTAGGCTGAAGCAAGCAGGTCTGAAAATGAGCCCGAAAAAATGCCATCGGTTCCAGAAAGAAGTAGGCTTCCTGGGACATATCGTTTCAGCACAAGGTGTGAAGACCGACCCATCCAAAATAGAGAAGGTTTCTTCTCGGCCGACACCTAAGAATAAAGAACAAGTTCAAAGCTTTTTAGGCCTTTGTACGTATTACAGAAGATTTGTAAAAGGTTTCGCTAGTATAGCTAAACCTCTCCATCATTTGACCGGAATCAAGATTCCTTTTGACTAGACCCCGGAATGCGAAGAGACTTTCAAGAAATTGAAGGAAAATCTTATTTCTTCGCCGATTTTAGCTTATCCAGAGGTCGAAATTCCTTTTATTTTAGATACGGATGCATCTCTTTCAGGAATAGGCGGGGTTCTGTCACAAATTCAGGGAGGTCAAGAGAGAGTGATAAGCTATTTCAGCAGAGTTTTGAGTAAAACCGAGAGGAATTATTGTGTCACTCGTAGAGAGCTTTTAGCTGTTGTTAAGACCGTAGTACATTTTCACCATTATTTGTACGGCAGGAGATTTTTGATACGTACAGGTCATGCTTCTCTCAGGTGACTACTTTCGTTTGAATCTCCCGAAGGTCAGGTAGCTAGATGGTTAGAAAGGCTCGGTCAGTACGATTTTGATATTCGTCATCGAGCAGGAATTCATCATGGAAACGCCGATGCTCTCTCTCGAAGACCCTGCGAGGAAATGCCAGAGTGTAAACAGTGTACACGATTAGAGAAAAATCGTGACCCCTCTCTTATAATACGGAAGATTTCTTTCAAAAATAACCAGGAGGAATGGAGAAAATCGCAACAAGAGGACGACACTTTGAATCGAGTGAAGTCTTGGAAAGAAGCAGAAACTCGCCCAGACTGGCAGGATATATCTTTAGCCGAGCCAGATTTGAAAATTTATTGGGCTCAATGGGACTCTATTCTTTTAATTCATGGAATTTTATACCGAAAATGGGAATCTGCAGACTTGAAAGAAATCAGGTGGCAACTTTTGGTTCCCAGGTCACGAGTTCCAGAGATTCTTGCCCTTTATCATGATTCTCCTGCAGGCGGACACTTCGCGTCAAATAAAACTCTGGGCAGAATTCGCAACTTTTACTTTTGGCCCCGTTGCTGGATGGACGTTGAAGATTGGTGTCGAAGATGTCGAATCTGCACGGCAAAGAAAGGACCTCGAGCGAAGGGACAAAGCTCTCTTCAAATTTACAACGTGGGAGCTCCATTTGAAAGGATAGCAATGGATATTCTTGGACCTCTCCCGATAACCCATTCTGGAAATAAATATGCTTTGGTTATTGCTGATTATTTTACCAAGTGGCCAGAAGTGGTTCCTCTCGCTGATCAAGAAGCCTCTACTGTAGCACAGGCATTCGTTAAAGAATTTATTTGTAGACACGAAGTTCCTCTAGAACCTCATACTGATCAAGGCCGAAATTTTGAGTCAACCTTAATGAAAGAGGTTACTCAGATTTTAGGGGTTAGAAAAACTCGTACAACTCATTTGCATCCGCAATCTGACGGCATGATAGAGCGTCTGAATCGGACTTTGCTACAATATTTGTCGTCCTTCGTAGAACAGAATCAGAGAGACTGGGACTCCTGGATCCCTTTCTTCCTCTTATCTTACAGATCTGCGATTCATGAGACGACGAAGCAGACGCCAGCCCTCATGCTTACTGGAAGAAATCCTCGACTTCCGTCAGATTCAGAGAAAGGCCCTGTTCCTGTGCAAAGACAACATCAAACAGATTGTGCCTTTTCATTACAACAACGTTCAGAAGAAATTCATCACTTTGCTAGGAATAGAATTTCTATGGCTTCAGATAAATTGAAAACTCGTTATGATATACGAGCCAGAGATTTAAAATTTAATCCTGGAGATTCTGTCTGGCTCTTTCAACCTCGAAGACAGAAAGGACGATGTCCAAAGCTACAAAGAAATTGGGAAGGCCCTTACTTAGTGGTTAACCGGATAAATGATGTTGTTTATAGAATCCGAAGATCTCCTCATTCGCGTCAGAAAGTGGTTCACTTGGATCGTCTTGCTCCTTTTGAAGAGGATCAACCTGGAATAATCTCTTCAAGACCAGGGACATCCTTCGAGGTTAGATCTTCAAACGAACACCCTTGACGACTGTGATCGATTTGGCCTTCTTTACAGTCGGTCATCGATTGGGAGGGGAATTTATCTTTCGGAATTCATTTGAGTAAAACTCGACCGCTTACGATTATTATAGAAGGAAATATCGGATGCGGAAAAACAACTTTCACCAAGAGGTTTTTAGCAGATCGCCAGGTCTGTACACTTTCAGAACCTCTTGAAGAATATCGAAATCTAGCTGGAATTAATCTTTTAGATTTGATGTATCAGAACCCAGATCGTTATTGCTATTATTTTCAGCATTTCGCTCAAATGGTTATGTTAGATAGACATCTGCAGACGACTTCATCGCCTGTAAAGGTGATGGAAAGATCGATATTCAGTAGCAATTGTTTTGTAGAAGCTCGTCGAAGGTTAGGTAATTTTCGCGACTTCGAATCTCATTTATTGACAAAAAATTCTGATCTTCTCATTCGCTCGTCTGAGCTCAGAGTAGATTTGATTGTTTATTTGCGAGTTTCCCCAGAAACTTCTTTTGCTCGAGTTAGTTCCCGTTCTCGTGAGGAAGAATCGAGTATTTCTTTAGAGCTACTCAGAACTATTCATGAGGTTCATGAAGATTGGCTAGTAAGACAAACCTTTTCTTCTTTATCGGCTCCTGTTTTAGTTATCAATGCAGAAGCTACGGCCGATCAAGGTTTTAAAGATTTTTGTACTTCCTTAACATGCGGATAAGAAGTTGTTTGTTTTCAGGAGATCTTTTGTTTTCCTGAGGGTTTCGTTTCCTTCTAGAAATTTCTACTTCAGAATCGAGTTTTGTGTCGGATAGGCTTTGGTTTAATAATGTGAAAAGAGCCACGATTATTTTTCGAGGTCGATGAGCGATTGCTTGATTTTCACATTTTATTAACCTCAAGTGTCAGTTTTTGTGAGTACTTTTTCAGGTTATTTGACACAGCCTTTTCCATCCAGTCTTTCCCCGATTCCTGAAGATGACTGGTGGTCTTATTTTGAAGAAGGATGCAGAAATGCTTTAGATAAGATCGTTTCTTTTCTTTTGAATACATATTTCATTTATTTTATTTAAGTATTCTCCCAAATTCACTTAGTGAATTTGAATTGTTATACCATCACTCACATTTGTCCTTCCAAAACTCTAGGGTTAACTATTTCTAAAGAAGATTAAGATCAGTCACCCCACTATTTCCTTATTTCCTATGAAGTGAAGTCTGTTTTATCTTACTCGGTCCTGAAATTGTCGGTTCCCGCTCCGATGTTTTCATCCGAACCTGTTTCGGAGGGATCCTTCATGAAGAAGATTGAATTTCTTTTCGACATCAATCTGGGCCGTTGCGGATAACTTTGAATTGATGGAGCCACATAACACTCAATAACACTAACCTTTATAAAACATGACACATAAATTTTTGAGATTATTTAACGCTCAACTATCTGCTCAAGGTTTTCTGTGGTTTACCTTGAGACTGTGGGCGAATGCCAGATGGTAGAAAAGGGAGTTCTCAAATTTTTAGAGCCACAGCTCCAACTCACCTTTGAGCACTGACTACTAGACTATTTTTATAATTGTTTCATCTTTCCCGAGTCGGGACGACTCTTTTCCTCGGGGGGGAGTAGTGTTACGAAGGGTGAAATCACCTGTTTTGCCCCCTCTTTAATGATCCAGTAGTCAGCATAGATAAAAGACGTTTATAAACCTCTTATGTCTTTAAAAAGAATAAGGTAGCTGCGCCAACCAACATTACTGTGAAAACAGTCTTATTTTAGACTTTCAATGAGAAACACGTGTCTTGCATTAAAAGCATTTTTCACGATATTCTATTCACGCTCTTGATTTGTTTCGATTTGATGATAAGTAAACTCGCGGATCCATATTTTATTAACGTAACGTCAAAGTACGTATATATATACACACACATATATAAATATATATTTATATATGATCATATGATTCATTGATATAATAAGATATCAATAGAGGTAATTGAGTTGAATAATTTAATAGATTAAAAAATAATTCATGTAAATAAATTATTTTTCTAAAATTGAAGGGTAATCAATTTTTCAAAATTGAAAATATGAAACTAAAAAAATCATAATTCATCTATCTGTATGTTTTCGGTAAATTCCATAATTATTTCTCATTCATTGTATGAATGTTCCAAATTACAATTTATAAAGTAAATTGAATGGGATTTTTCTGAAGAATGATGTTTTCATTTTACATCATATGTGAGTAGATGATTAAAAAATATATAGGATTTTTCTAATAATTATATATAATTTTAAAAAATTTGAATAACGTAAAAAATTTTTTTTTTCGAAAATTTCTCTTTTTCCAAAAGTAAATCAAAAATTTTAATAAATATATATATACATATGTATATGTATATATATATATATATATATATATATATATATATATATATGCACACACACAATATACATATATATATTTATATATATTCATATGATACATTAATATAAAGAATATAAATAGAGGATATTGGATAAAATAAGAAACAGGTGAAGCAGGTATAATGTCAAATATATTAAGCAAGAAGCGATAAGTTTAATGACAAAAAAGCAGCTGAAGAGATTGAGATACAATTACGATAAATGCGATAATTAACAATATTTACAGCCAGAGAAAAGTTAAGCGATAAAGTTAACAAATAACGGAACGTTTTCCGAATAAGCGGGAAATATGCGCAAGCTCGCGATATTAAAGGTAATGATCAACACGGTTTTAGGATAGATAGGCAGGACAGAAAAGATATACTGTACTTAAATTAAGCGGTAAGCAAATAAATCATAAAACATGAGAAGCGATTATGAACACATGCGAAATACACCAATTGTAATAGTTATCACATTACCGGAATGATCAGAAATAGGCAGACAGGGAATTATGAATTACAAGGTAAATTCAAACGACAGGTCGAATAGAAAATTATCATCAAATATAGAGAATAACAGATAATACGTAGTCTCTAGTTTGCCGTAAGTGCGAGAGAAAGAGAGATAATATTCTGTACGATAAAAGGCAATTCAAGATAAGACAAACAATATTCAAGATAATTAATATGCAACGTACGGCAAACCAAATAGACTACGGACAACTACGATCAGCGATATTAGCGAAGAAAATAGTGAAAAAGATGTTATGCGATACCGCACAATACTCCAATGTCAAATGAACGACGAGCGGGACCGCGCAGCGATATAAGATCGCTCCCGCGGTACACTCACTAAGATACGATAATCAACGATAATAGGTAAAGAGACAGATAGAAACTAATCAGAGAAAATATAACAAAATAGCAATGCTCAATAGCTAAGATAAAAATTGATCCTTCAACGGAACGCGCTGCTAGACAGCGATATTAGACATTCAAATAATCCAGAAGAGAAAGATAATAAAATAAAGCAATAGTCACTACAATGCGTAAGTAATAGTCAACCAGTCGCGAAGTTACTTGCAATAAGACAGAGAAAGGGACAAGATAAGAGGTAAGAGAGAATAAGGTACGAGCCCAGGTGGCTCAAGCAGACCAACTGCAAGACAAAGAGAAAAGATACGAGCCCAATTGGCTCAAGCAGACTAACTGCAAGGTAAAGAGAGAAAGAGATAAAGGTAAAGGTACGATATATTGCAAGTAATCTCGTGGCTTCACAAAATAGAGAAGGAACCTCACTTACGTAAAAGAAGATCTAACAGGTGCGAGAAAATGCGATACGATAGAGGTAATTAAAGCGATAACAGGAACACTTGTGAAATTAACGAAAGCTGAAGGTAGGATTAATAAAGGCGCTATTAACGAAACTGGAAGTAGAGTTACTAAAAGAGCGGTTACTAAAAGCACGTCTGCTGTTATCAGTAACTGAACGTAGAGTGACGAGATGAGCGATGATCCTAATTTTCGTCGAGCTGCTGTCACCTGATTCTTTCTAGAATTTGCGGTATTTTAATCGGACCAGCAGGTCGCGTGGCCTGGTCCACGGGTAGGCGGCGATAATCCCTCGCCGCTTGTTTTTCTTTTTCCTCGACGACAGGTATCGAGGTATCGGGACGTCGGAAGGTGGTTAGAGGTGTTTTCCTTCAGCTATGCGGTATCGCTGGTGAGAGGGGGGGGGGGTCGTACTACTCATGTGTTGCGATATTGAGATGTGCGGCAATATTACGTCACCGGTCCTCCGGACTTGCGATCAACTGTAACTCACTCTTTGCTTTTATGGTACTCCCCGTTGTAGCTATTTCGTCGGCGCTGCATCCCGGCCCTTGCCCATCGAAGCCCTCATGCCGGAACGATCTGGTGGCGATGGCCCTCAACCCGGATCCCCACACTAGATCCACCAGATCCACGTGGTCAGCATATCATTAGCCTATTCCACGCCGCAGTCCTTTGATAAGACGGTTCGTGAAGAGAAAACCGTCTTCTATTGGATAGTCAACGACTTGGTAGATGTTAGGGTCGGTTCAGCTCCAGGCTGATAATTATCGTCGACGGGAGGCTTTGTTGTGTTTTTGACGCACAGCCCTGTACGCCGCCTAACGATGCATCCGAGCGGTAGAATCATTCGTTTGTGGTTCGGCTCCTGGCCGATAAGTCTCAAATAGTTGGAGGTGCTGTTTGTGCATCACGCACGACCCTGTTCGACAACTAGATAGGCATCCATCGGGAGTGGTTTCAGCGGTATTCGTTCGTCTGTAGTCGGTGGTGGTCGATGTTGAGCTGGTACGTGACCCCTGTCAGGCAGTGTCCTGGTATCTTGACGCGAAGGTCCCGCGGATGGTTCTCGTAGAGCATTACAGAATTAGAAAATAGCATACAATTAGCTTGGTGAAGAAATTTTAACTTGAAGATAATTAGTCGTTCATTTTTGGAGTATTGGCCTCAGACGTGCTTTCGTTGTTTTTAGCGATATCTGCACTTAGGGGAATGAGATAATCGAACAAAGTGACGGGGTACGAAATACCACGTCACAACACACACACATATACATATATATATATATATTTATATATATTCATATTATACATTAATATAATAGGACATAAATGAAGGTGATTAGGTTAAATGATTTAATAAAATAAAAAATGATTTATTTAAATAAATTATTTTTCTCAAAGTAAATAAATAATACTTTATCTATCTGTACGTTTTCTTCAAATTTCATAATTATTTCTAATACATTGTATTAATGTTCCAAATTACAATTCATAAAGTAAATTAAATGGGATTTTTCTAAAGAATGATATTTTCATTTTAATTAATATGTGAGCAGATAATTGAAAGATATATAGGAAGTTTCCAATAATTATATATAATTTTAAGAAATTTGAATAACGTAAAAAATTTTTTTTTTCAAACATTTCTCTTTTTCCAAAAGTAAATCAAAAATTATACATATATGCACACACAATATATACATATATTTATATATACTTATATTATACATTAATATAAAGAATATAAATAGAGGTCATTAGGTTGAATGATTTATTTAAATAAATTATTTTTCCTTAATTCAAGAATAATATATTTATAAAAATTGAAAATATCAAATCAAATAAATATTCATTTATCTATCTGTATGTTTTCCTCAAATTTCATAATTATTTCTCATTTATTGTAAATTAAATTTCCTACAAATTTGTTGAGTATTTTTTTCTGTAGCTCATGTTATTTACGAGATACGGGCAAAAAGACAAGAATTTCATGAAAAAATTGGGTTTGGGTGGCCCGTACGACTTCGCCGGTGTGAGTTACGACTTCACCGCAATGAGCACTTTTGTAGAGCATTTCATTCCGAAGAAAACCTACTGACGTTCTAGACTACACCATAGAATGCCTCTGAACTGTAGATATTTTAAAGAAAAAAATTGAAGTTCACGTGTATTTTAAGCGGGATATCGTTACATGACTTGGGCGAGCACTGAATATTAATATTAAGGGCTCAATCTTTCAGGGAATTTTGTTTGTTGTATTTCTCACAAAATTTCACGATGAGACCGAAAAAAAAAATAGTCCAAAAAAAAGCACCCTAATATATATATATTATGAATTTCCATTTACTTTCAAAAAATGAGAAATTTTGAAAAAAAATTTTGTTCACATAATTTAAATTTTTTAAAATGATATTCAATTATTACAAAAATCTCATATATTTTTCAATCATCTGCTCACATATTAATCGGAATAAAAATATTATTCTTTCGAAAAATGCCATTCAATTCACTTTATAAATAGTAATTTGGAACATTTATACAATAAATTAGGAATAATTATAAAATTTAAAGTAAACATACAGATGGATCAATTATTATTTATTGAATTTCATATTTTCAATTTTTGAAAATTAATTTTCCTCTAATTTAAGAAAAATAATTCATTGAAATAAATCATTTCTTATTTTCATGAATCATTTACCTAATGACCTTCATTTATATTCTTTATATTGATGTATAATATGAATGTATATAAATAAATACATGTATTGTGTGAGCATTGCATATATATACATATATATATATATATATATTATAATTTTTGATTTACTTTTAGAGAAGAGAAAATTTAAAAAAAAAAATTTTTTTACGTCATTCAAATTTTTCAAAATCATATATAATTATTAGAAGAATCCTACATATTTTTCAATTATCTGCTCACATAATAATTGAGATAAAAATCCTATTCATTAGGAAAATGCCATTTATTTACTTTACGAATTGAAATTTGGAACATTTATACAGTGAATAGAACCCATTATAAAATCCAAAAAAAACACACAGATAGATAAATTATTATTTATTTATTTTCATATTTTTAATTTTCATAAATTATTTATCCTTCAATTTGAGAAAATAAAATTAGTTTAAATGAATTATTCTTTATTTCATTAAATCATTTAACCTAATTACCTCCATTGATATACAATCATATTATTGTATGATGTAAATATATAAATATTTATATATATATACATATATATATATATATATATATATATATATATATAAAGTGTGTGTGTATATATATATATATATATATTATATTTGATCGGTAGAAAAATCCTATATATCTTTTAATTATCTGCTCACATACTGATTAAAATAAAAATATTATTCATTAGAAAAATGCCATTTAATTTACTTTATGAATTGAAATTTCGGAACATTTATACGATGAATTAAAACTAATGATGAAATTGAGAGAAAACATACAGATAGATAAATTATCATTCATTTAATTTCATATTATCAATTTATGAAAATTATTTATTCTTTACTTCGAGAAAAATAAATTATTTGAATGAATCATTTTTTATTTTATTGAATCATTCGGCCTAATTACCTCGATTTATATTTTATCACAATCATGTATAATATAAATATATATAAATATATGTATATATATATATATGTATATATTCATGACGATGATTTTTAATTTACTTCAAAAAAAAAAAATTTAAAAAAAATTTTTTTTTCGCATTATTCAAATTTTTTGAAATCATATATAATTATTGGAAGAATCCTATATATTTATTGATTATCTGCTCACACATGAAATAAAATAAAAACATTACTCTTCAGAAGAATGCCATTCAATTCACTTTATGATTTAAAATTTGGAACATTTATACAATGAATTAGAACTAATTATGAAATTGAGAGAAAACATACAGATAGATAAATTATCATTCATTTAATTTTATATTATCAATTTTTGAAAATTAATTATCCTTCACTTTGAGAAAAATAATTTATTCAAATGAATCATTTTTTATTTTATCAAATCATTTGACCTGATTACCTCCATTTATATTCTATTATAATCATGTATAATATAAATATGTATAAATATATACATATGTATATGTGTGTATACATATATATATATATATGATAATTTTTAATTCATTTTCAAAAAAAAGAAAATTCAAAGAAAAAAAATTTTTTCTTACATTATTCAAATCTTTTAAAATTATGTATAATTATTAGAAAAACCCTATGTATTTCATAATTATCTGATCACATATTAATTGAAATGAAAATATTATTCTTCAGAAAAATCCCATTCAATTTACTTTATGAATTGTAATTTGGAACATTTATACAATGAATTAGAAATAATTGTGAAATTTACCGAAAACACACAGATAGATGAATTATTATTTATTTATTTTCCTATTTTTAATTTTCTTAGATTATTTATCCTTCAATTTGGGTAAAAAAATTTGTCTAAACAAATCATTCTTTATTTCATCAAATCATTTTACTAAATTACCTTCATTTATATTCTATCAGATTATTGTATAATATAAATATATATAAATATATATATATATGTATATATTATAACGTGGCATTTTTGATGCCCGTTACAAGGGGCTCCTTGAACCTGGGCGGAACCAAAAATTTTGGAATTTCCGAAATTGAGTCGCGAAGTTTTTGGAAAAGAGCGCCAGGACTAGAGTCACGCATCCGAAACTACGAGAGGGGACACTTTAGCGACCAGCGTAAGATATTTCAGTTTCCTTTGTTTTTCTATTTTTCGAGCTACGACGGCATCAGGCAAGAAGTCGACACCGAATTCGAGGAAAGTGCGAAGTGGCGGACTAGCAACAATTGCGAAGAAAGGATGTCGAGGCTGCGGAGGGGGATCCGACGCAGATCCCCGCATCGCGGGAATCCCAGGTGGACGCGATTCCCGCTGGCGGCCGGCGCGCCGCAGCCTCCCCCCTTCACCCCGCCAACAATTGACCAGCGAACTTGCGACGGACCGACTAGCGACGAGGGAGCACCACGCTCACCGCCAAGACATCATGGAGCTGCGCGGAGGACGAGATTGCGACCTAGCTTTAAGTTCTGCGCAGCAATGCTTTCGAAGGTGCGCGTCGAGTTGCGCGATCGACAAAATCGATGACGGATCGATTATTGCGTATTCTTGGGGGTATGACGTCACGTTTGGGATGGCGTATCGAGATCCGTGTTGCGGCAGGTGGTAGGTTTTTGAAACCACTCTAGTTCTGGCGGTCGTGATTAGTAGTCACGTTTTGGGGGAGTTTCGCGAAGCAATGGAGTCGCCCAAAAATCGCGAAGGGAATGGAAAGGGGGTTGCAAGGATGTAGAAGGTAAGCGCTGCTTCTATCCCCGCGATTGAATTTCGAGCATAATTGTGAAAAGGCTTGCCGAGTAACGGATAGCCGTTTTGGATTTGCGTTGTAGAAAAGTATTCGAAATTCTTTTGCCGGTTCTCTTGCTTGATGACCGTAGTCTGAGTACGCGGGTTAGAGTAAAGTAAATTTTGAGTTTCTGAAAAAGTTGAGTAGAGTCACGGGTTTTAGTTGAATCTTTCTCGTTAGTGAAACCAAGTATAGCCGAATTTCGCCGTACCGGGTCGAGCCGCGTTATCGTTTTCTTTTTGTGTCACCTCTCGAGTAGGTCAGGAAGCACCGAATTGGAGTGCTCGGATTGGTGGGTGAACGTTTTTGGAGGATTTTGAAAAAAATTAAGTTCGGATGCGTTGCGATTTCGTATAGTTTAGGTTACGTTTGGTTGCGCCTGCATTGAGTTCCGTACCCGTTATTTAAGATGAGGTAGTTTGAGTTGGGTTACTTTGAGCTTGTGTTTAGGTGAATTTAAATGTAGTGGTGCTTGCGCTTAGTTAAGTTTACGTTCAGTTAAGATAGTGTTTAGTCGAGGTTAGGCGATGTATAGTCGAAAATGCCGTTGCGTTGTGCAGCAGTTGAGACGAGAAGTTTGAGCATGGTGTTTTAAGTTGCGAGACCTGACGGCGCACGGTCGAATAATTAGTTTTAGTTTCGTTTCGAGCAGTAATCGCCATGGAGAACAAATGGCGAATTTGCAAATTGAGAACTGCGTATGAGGATTTTGTGATCGTCGAGGGACGTTTTAGTTAGGGAGCCGTGAGCTCATTAGAGTAAGAAATAGAGTAGGTTACGTGTAATTTTCTATTTAGTTTAAGACTCTTGATGAGCGATTTTTGAATTATATTGTTTTTTGTTTTGTATCACCGCTAGTGTGAAATATAAGATTTTATTTTACTTCTGTTAGATAGCATGTATATTTCGAGTGTCTCTCTCTCTCTCTCCAAAAATTACCCCTCCCCTCTCCGCGGTACTGAGCTATCGAGCATATGCCCGAGGAATAGCCTATGAATGATTTCGAGGCGTGTTAATCACGCCACGCGCCCAACAAGAACTTTGCGATATTGTTTTAGATCCAGGGTACATCGTGGACGCCAAATTATTGTGCACGCGGTAAGTTCTCGGTCATTTTCTCCGAGTGACCGAGGTGCAGAAAAATCCACGTCACAATATGTATGTGTGCGTGTATTCATATATATATATATATTGAATTTTTTAATTGACTTTTGAAAAAAGAGGAATTGAAAGGAAAAAAATTTTTTTTACATTATTTCAATTTTTTAAAATTACATACGATCGGTAGAAAAATCCTACATATTTTTTAATTATCTGCTTACACATTAATTAAAATAGAAATATTATTCATTAGAAAGATGCCATCTGATCAACTTTAACAATTGTCATTTGGATAATTTATACAATGGATTAGAACTTATTATGAAATTTAAAGAAAACATACAGATAGATATATAATTATTCATTTAATTTCATATTTTCAAATTTTCACAATCAATTATTCTTCAGATTAAAAAAAATCAATTTATTTGAATAGATAATTTTTCATTCTAATCAATCATTTAACTTAATTACCTCCATTTATATTTTATCATATCATTGTATAATATGGATATATATAAATATACATACATGTATATGATTGTGTTTGTATATATATATATATATATATATATGTTATAATTTTTAATTTACTTTTAAAAAAAAAGAAGTTTTGAAAAAAAAAATTCTTTCACGTGATTTAAATTTTTGAGATTGTATATAATTATTAGGAAAATCCTACATATTTTTGATTATCTGCTCACATATCAATTGAAATGAAAATATTATTCACTAGAAAAATGCCATTTCTTTACTTTATGAATTGTAATTTGGAAGATTTATACAATAAATTAGTAATAATTATGAAATTTAAAGAAAACATACCAATAGATAAATTATTATTCATTTAATTTCATATTTTTAATTTTCATAAATTATTTATTCTTCAATTTGAGAGAAATGATTTGTTCAAATGAATCATTTGTTATTTTATTAAATCATTTCACTTAATTACCTCTATTTATATTCTATTATATTGATGTATAATATAAATATATATGAATATACATATCCATATGTGTGTGTGAATATATATATATATACATTTCAATTTTTGATTTACATTTTAAAAAAAAAGAAATATGAAAAAAAAAAATTTTTCTTACATTATTTAAATCTTTCAAAATTATGTATAATTATTGGAAAAATCCTATGTATTTTTTAATTATCTGCTCACATATTAATTGGAATGAAAATATTAATCTTTAGAAAAATCCCATTCGATTTACTTTATAAATTGTAATTTGGAACATTTATACAATGAATTGGAAATGATTATGACATTTACCGAAAACACACAGATAGATGAATTATTATTCGTTCAATTTCATATTTTTAATTTTTAAAAATCAACTATTCTTCAATTTAAGAAGAACAATTTATTTAAATAAATCATTTTTCATTCTAATAAATTATTTAACCTAATTACCTCCATTGATATTCCATTATATTGATGTATAATATAAATTGTTATACATATGTATATATGTATATGTGTGTGTGTGTGTGTATATATATATATATTTATTATAATAATTAATTTACGATTGAGAGAAGATGAAATTTAAAAAAAAAAAAATTTTTTTACATCATTTGAATTTTCCAAAATTATATATAATTATTAGAAGAATCTTACATATTTTTTAATTATCTGCTCACATATCTCTCTATCTAATAAAAAAGTTTCAAACAAATGAACGTAGAAAAAGATTATAATAACAATAGTAAAAAAAGATTATAATAACAATAGTATACGCATGAAGTTGGCGGTGGGCCGAGATCCCGAAAACAAAACAAAAAGCATCTAGGAAACCCTTTGACAGCTGTCATCGGCTGTTTATGACAAATATCTTCATAGGTATCTGTTAATGACGCGCAAAAAATGACAATGCAAATGAAAATTATCAAGATGATTCCCGACGGGAATTGTCTTTTTCGCGCGTTGGCGTATTGTGTATACGGGACTCAAGATCGACACGCAGAGGTGAGACTAAGTATCGTTTCAAATATAGTGGATAATTGGTCTACATTTGCGGGTTTTATTACAGGTAATGAGTCAAACGGTGCTGTGATTAGGTCACCTGGTGATTACAAATCACACATAAAGAAAAATGGAATATATGGGGGAGAAGCAGAATTAGCTGCAGCTGCGGACATTTTTAAAATATGTTTGATCGTGTATCGCGAAGAACAAATTCATCCGCACCGGATCGGATCACAAAATGAAATACAATTCTCGCTACTCTTTACCGGCGGCGGAGACAGTGGACACTTTGATGTCTTGCAGAACCAAAATAAAATTCAGATAGTGAGTAATAAGTATGAAAAGTAACAATCAAATAATAGTAAATCTAAATATATCACCAAACAGTCAAAAGGACAGCCCGGATTTACGATGACAATGGAGAAAGAAGGAGTTTCCAGCAGCAGACAAGGCAATGAAGATGGTGGATGGTCGGAAGTATCACAAAAGAAAGAGGAAAATAAAATTGTAAGTGCGAAGAACCAAATAAGCCATAGAATAATATCCATCAAATATTCGTATAACTAGGTAAGAGGACAACCAGGATCGATATTGACCACAAGAGATGGAGGTGTTTTGCGGAATGAACAGCAACGCAAATATAGAGAAAAAAATAATATAAAGAAGGTGATTTTGGAGAATAACCGGCAAAGCGGTAGTAAAAATAATTCAACGAAGGGTATAGAAGAATTGGAAGAATCGATTGTGATGATTGATAAGGAAAATAAATCAATAGGACGACCAACCAATGTGATGGACATAGAAGAGCGAAAAATTAGACGACGAGAACAGCAGCGAAAATATAGGGAAGCGAACAAAAAATATCATACTGGCTATTCAACCAACGAACAGAAAGGAGGAGTTTCAACCAGCAGACAAGGCGATGGAGACGGTGGATGGTCGGACGTATCCCAAAAGAAAAAGGAAAATAAAATTGTAAGTGCGAATAACCAAATAAGCCAGAGAAGAATAATAAACAAATATTTCTATAACCAGGCAAGAGGACGACCAGGATCTATGTTAAATACAAAAGAAAGACGTGTTTTGCGGAGTGAACAGCAACGCTAATATAGAGAAAAAAATAATATAAAGAAGGTGATTTTGGAGAATAACGGGCAGAGCGGTAGCAAAAATAATTCAGCAAGTCAAGGAGATAGATCGATACCAATAGAGAAGGAACACCAATTTTCAACCAACGAATGGAAGCTTAGATTGATGAAAAAAAGAAAAGCAATCATAGAAGGAATTGAAGTGGATAGCAAGAGACAACGAGATAAAACGACAGACGAAAACGTGTGTCGACGACTTATAAGCAAGAATAACGTGTCGGAAATTCATGTTTGTGATGAAATATTAAGTGACAGTGATACGTTGAAATCGATGGAGAAGGAACTGTGTGTATTCAGCCAAACAATAGAAGATAACAGAGACAGGTTGGAATTAGGCAGAAACAGAGAACGAGTTGAAGCAATGAACAGTGAATCAATCATTGCTGAGCATCGTTACAACGGGGATATTGAAAAAGGCACTTTTAAAACTGTAGAACAACTACACATGGGTGAAATGAACGTAACATGTAAACATTGCAATGCAGAAAGGTTCAAATATGAAACATGAAGGGTGGCAAATAATTGCTGTCATGGAGGAAAAATAACATTACCACCATTAACGGAATATCCTGATGTACTTCAACGTCTGCGAGAAGGGAATGACGAAGTATCAAGACACTTCAGACAACATATACGATCATATAATGACGCGTTTGCGTTTGCATCATTTAATTGTACCGTGGCAGATATGGGGAATTCAGGACCATATGTGATGAAAATAATCGGGGATGTGAGTTACAAAATATCTACAAGTTTAGAGACCGCAAACAATAACCGACCGAGATATGGACAAATTTACATCTACGACGTACAAACTCAGCTAGCGCTGAGAGAAAATGATGCAAGAAGAGCAAGTCTGTTAGAAATTATTGGTAGACTGATAATAGATATCAATCCTTATGCAGCAAATTTTAAAACAACGTACGAGCGATTTGTTAAGGGAGAAAGCCTGGTGAGATTAAACTTTATAGCACTCAAGGAAGACGATAGACGGCGGTACAATGCGCCAACTTGTGGTGAGCTAGCAGCTCTGATCGTTTCAGATGACGGGGCAGTATCTGAAAATATAGAAGTACAAGTATTTCCAAAACAAGACCGTGCAGTTGGATATGTGCCGAGATATTCGCATCACGTTGATCCAATGACTTTTCCATTACTATTTCCGAGCGGTGATTTAGGATGGAGCTATAATATGAAACACGTAGGAACAAACAAGGAAATCTCTCCTGTTCAATATTATGGACATCGATTGGCCTTACGTCGAGGCGAAGCACAGAATCAGTTGTTACGGAGCGGACGATTGACACAACACTATGTGATTCACGCATATCTCACAATTGAATCGCAGCGTTTATTGTTTTTAAGAAATAATCAGAAGCAATTGCGTGTAGAATGTTACAAAGGAATGACTGATCACATATCAAATAGTGAAGCGAATACGTCGGATCGAACAAGACTTGGGAACCAAATGATTTTACCATCATCATTTTCCGGCAGCATGCGACATATGCAACAGCAGTACCAAGATGCAATGGCAATAACAAGGAAAGTTGGACGACCGGATTTATTTATTACAATGACATGTAATCCTAAGTGGCCGGAAATATGTACGGTATTGAAAGATTTTCCTACAGGTACCACTGTAAATGACATTCCAACAATAGCTTGTCGAATATTCAACATGCGGCTACAACAGGCACTAAAGAAAATCGAAAGCGGTTCAGTATTTGGAAAGATTGAAGGATACGTATACACAGTTGAATTTCAGAAAAGAGGCTTACCGCATGCTCACATACTATTTATCTTAAATAACAATGACAAACTTTTGACTCCAGAAGCAATTGACAGTTTTATATCTGCAGAAATACCAGACAAACGAATACATCAACAACTATATCAATCTGTCACATCACACATGCTACACGGCCCTCACACATCCAAAATACCATGCTGGAATTCGGTAACGAAGTCATGCTCAAAGAAATTTCCGAAAGACTTAGTGGAAAATACTGATATAAGCGGTGGCGGTTTTCCAAAGTATCGCAGACGAAAAAATACAGACATAAATTATTACCGCAACCGCGTGGAAGGAAGAAATATCCAAGTAGACAACAGCATGGTTGTGCCTCATAATCCATACCTACTTGCAAAGTACGACTGCCACATGAACGTAGAATATTGTACGTCAATAATGGCTATTAAATATGTCTTTAAGTACATCCACAAGGGACATGATCGTGCAAGAGTACAGATAACTGATTCAAACAGCGAGAGTGATGGTCAGCCAATAATCAACGAAATACAGGATTATGTAGATTCGCGTTACGTAGGACCGATGGAAGCAGCTTGGCGTATACTAGAACTGCCAATGCATGGACGAAGTCATGCCGTCACACGCTTACCTGTACACCTACCGGGGCAGCAATACGCAACGTTTGAGGGAGGTAGAGAAGTCGAAGCCGCTACAAATGAAAAAAAGTGGAGAACCCATCTTATTACATGGTTTGAATTGAACAGCATAGATGAAATGGCAAGAAATACAACTTACGCGAACACGCCAGATTACTATTCGTTTCAAGAACCAACAAAAACGTGGAAAAAAAGAAAATATGCATGTCAAGTAGTTAGTAGAATGACAAATGTTTCACCAAGGGATTCCGAAAGATTTCACCTCAAACTAATCCTTGGACATGCGACAAATGCAAGGAGTTTTATAGATTTACGCACTGTAAACGGGAAGGAATGGAATACATTTAGAGAGGCTGCAGTGGATATGGGTTTAACTGCGACAAATGACGAAGCTTTCAAAATATTCGACGAAGCTGTTTCATTACTTATGCCGAAACGGTTACGTCATTTTTTTGTGTGGTATTTAATCGGTGAAATGCCATCGAACGCGATAGATTTATGGAATACTTACAAGAAAGCACTATCTGAAGACTTCGTGGATCAGCATGAAAATAGAGCACTATGTGCAATTGAGCATCTTTTTAGAGCTGAGGCAAGATCATGTGCAGATTTTTACTTACCAATACCGGAGATAATTTTCGAAAATGAAGCGGAAGAAATAATAGTGGAAAATATAGAAACCTTTGCAAAGAAAGGCAATGAACTGGTAAAGCAATTAAACAACGATCAGAAAATAATTTATACACAAATTTTTGATAATATTATGGATAACGAAAGTACTGAAAGAAGGCAAGAAAAATGCTTTTACATCGATGGATCAGGAGGAACAGGAAAAATATTTTTATACAACGCATTGAACTACATGTTGAAATCTAAAAAAAAATATTGCATGTGTTGCTTGGACAGGTATAGCAGCCATCTTACTACCATATGGCACAACCGCGCACAAAACATTTGGATTACCATTGACACTGCAAAAGGAAGGAACAATTTTCACAAATGCAACGATGAAGAAAAAAATACAAAGTATAGATGTATTTATATGGGATGAATGTTCGATGATACCGAAAATTGCGAAGTCAACTTCGAACTAAATTTAAAGTGAAAAATGTTAAATAAATTTATTTAAAAAAACAAAGAATTGATATCAATTATTTGTACTTATAAATCAGACGCAGTAGACTCTATGTCTCTATACGTAGATATACGTGAAAAAATCTGAAAATAATAACTATAGCAAAATAAGTCGCCGGATGCAACTGGGGTTGCATGGCATCGGGAGTTTGTACATGTGAGTGGATTCGTTTACGAAAATAATCTGAGCAGACCTACATAGGGAGCCAATAGCAATGTCGGGTTGATCGGAAACAACCGACTAGACAATACGTAAGGAAATAGTGAGGCGCGAAGCGCCGAACAACGAGGCGCGTAGCGCCGAGATGGGGTTAACGCGCGAAGCGCGCAGGGGCGAAGCATCTAGTTAACTAAAATAAAAATATTATTCATTGGAAAAATGCCATTTCTTTACTCCATAAATTGTAATTTGGAACATTTATACAATGAATTAGAAATAATTATGGAATTTACCGAAAACGTACAGACAGCTAAATTATTATTTTTTTGTTTTCATATTTTTGATTTTCAAAAATGATTTATTCTCCAGTTGAAGAAAAATAATTTATTTGAATGAATAACTTTTTATTTCATTAAATTATTTGACTTAATGACCTCCATTTATATTCTATTATGTTATTGTATAATATAAATATATATAAATATATATATATATATATATATATATATATATATATATATATATATATATGATTGTGTGTGTATATATATATATATTATAATTTCTAATTTACTTTTAAAAAAAGAGAAATTATGAGAAAAAAATTTTTTTTTACATAATTCAAATTTTTGGAATTGTATATAATTATGAGGAAAATCCTATATATTTTTTAATTATCTGCTCACATATTATTTAAAATAAAAATATTATTTATTAGAAAAATGCCATTTAATTTACTTTATGAATTGAAATTTGTAACTTATACACAATGAATTAGAACTAATTATGATATTGAGAGAAAACATACGGATGGATAAATTATTGTTTATCTAATTCTATATTATCAATCTTCGAAAATTAATTATCCTTTACTTTAAGAAAAATAATTTATTCAAATGAATCATTTTTCATTTTATTGAATCATTCAACCTAATTACCTCCATTTATATTCTATTATAATCATGTATAATATAAATATATATAAATATATACATATATATATGTGTGTGTGTGTATACATATATATACATATATGTATATGATAATTTTTAATTTACTTTCAAAAAAAAAAAATTCAAAGGAAAAAATTTTTTTTCACATTATTTATAATTATTAGAAAAATCCTGTATATTTTTTGATTATCTGCTAACACATCAGATGAAATGAAAATATTATCCTTTACAAGAATGCCATTAAATTCACTTTATAAATTGTAATTTGGAACATTTATACTATGAATTAGAAGTAATTATAAAATTTACTGAAAACACACAGATAGATAGATTATTATTCATTTCATTTCATATTTTTAATTTTTAAAAATTAACTGTTCTTCAATTTAAGAAAAATAATTTATTTAAATAAATCCTTTCTCATTCTAATAAATTAATAGACCTCATTACCTCCATTCATATTCTATTATAATAATGTATAATATAAATTTACATAAATATATATATATATATATATATATATATATGTGTGTGTGTGTGTGTGTGTATATATATATATATATTATAATAATCAATTTACTATTGAAAATAGATAAAATTTGAAAAAAAAATTTTTTTACATCATTTAAATTTTATAAAATTATATATAATTATTAGAAAAATCCTTCACATCTTTTAATTATCTGCTCACATACTAATTAAAATAAAAATCTTATTCATTGGAAAAATGCCATTTCTTCACTTTATGAATTGTAATTTGGAACACTCATACAATGAATTAGAACTCATTATGAAATTTAAAGAAAACGTACAGATAGATATATTATTAATTATTTAATTTCATATTTTCAATTTTTAAAAATCAGTTATTCTTCAATTTAGGAAAATAATTTATTTAAATGAATAATTTTTTATTCTAATCAATTATTTAACCTAATTACCTCGATTTATATTCTATTATATCATTGTATATTATGAATGTATATAAATATATATATTTATGATTGTGTGTGTATATATATTGTGACGTGGATTTTTCTGCACCTCGGTTACTCGGAGCAAATAACCGGGAACTTACCGCGTGCACAATAATTTGGCGTCCACGATGTACCCTGGATCTAAAACAATATCGCAAAGTTTTTGTTGGGCGCCTGGCGTGATTAACACGCCTCGAAATCAGTAATACGCTATTCCTCGGGCATATGCTCGATAGCTCAGTACCGCGGAGAGGGGAGGGGTAATTTTTGGAGAGAGAGAGAGACACTCGAAATACACACGCTATTTAACAAAAGTAAAAGAAAATCTTATATTTCATAATAGCGGTGATACAAAACAAAAGAAAAAAAATATAATTCAAAAATCGCTCATCGCGAGTCTAAAACTAAATAGAAAATTACACGTAACCTACTCTATTTCTTACTCTAATGAGCTCGCGGCTCCCTAACTAAAACGTCACTCGACGATCACAAACATCCTCATACGCAATTCTCAAAACGTCACTCGACGATCGCAACATCCTCATGCGCAATTCTCAAAACGTCACTCGACGATCGCAACATCCTCATGCGCAATTCTCAAAACGTCACTCGACGATCGCAACATCCTCATACGCAATTCTCAATTCGCAAATTCGCCATTTGTTCTCCATGGCGATGATTGCTCGAAACGAAACTAAAACTAATTATTCAACGGTGCGCCGTCAGGTCTCGCAAACTAAAACACCATGCTCAAACTTCTCGTCTCAACTGCTGCGCAACGCAACGGCAATTTCGACTATACATCGCCTAGCCTCGACTAAACACTATCTTAACTAGACGTCAACTTAACTAGACGCAAACACCACTACATTTAACTTCAACTAAACACAAGCTCAAAGTAACTCAACTAAACCTACATTATCTTAACTAACGGGTACGGAACTCAATGCAGGCGCAACTAAACGTAACCTAAACTATACGCAATCGCAACGCATCCGAACGTAATTCTTTTCCAAATACTCCAAAACGTTACCCGCTAATCCGAGCACTCCAATTCGGTGCTTCCCGACCTACTCGAGAGGTGACACAAAAAGAAAACGATAACGCGGCTCGACCCGATACAGCGAAATTCGGCTATACTTGATTTCACTAACGAGAAAGATTCAACTAAAACCCGTGACGCTACTCAACTTTTTCAGAAACTCAAAATTTACTTTACTCTAACTCGCGGACTCAGGCTACGGTCATCAAGCAAGAGAATCGGCAAAAGAATTTCGAGTACTTTTCTATAACGCAAATCCAAAACGGCTATCCGTTACTCGGCAAGCCTTTTCACAATTATGCTCGAAATTCAATCGCGGAGATAGAAGCAGCGCTTACCTTCTACATCCTTGCAACCCCCTTTCCATTCCCTTCGCGATTTTTGGGCGACTCCATTGCTTCGCGGAACTCCCCCAAAACGCGACTACTAATCACGACCGCCAGAACTAGAGTGGTTTCAAAAACCTACCACCTGCCGCAACACGGATCTCGATACGCCATCCCACACGTGACGTCATACCCCCAAGAATACGCAATAATCGATCCGTCATCGATTTTGTCGATTGCGCAACTCGACGCGCACCTTCGATAGCATCGCTGCGCAGAACTTAAAGCTAGCTCGCAATCTCGTCCTCCGCGCAGCTCCATGACGTCTTGGCGGTGAGCGTGTTGCTCCCTCGTCGCTAGTCGGTCCGTCGCAAGTTCGCCGGTCAATTGTTGGCGGGGTGAAGGGGAAGAGGCTGCGGCTCGCCGGCCGCCAGCGGGAATCGCGTCCACCTTGGATTCCCGCGATGCGGGGATCTGCGTCGGCTCCCCCTCCGCAGCCTCGACATCCTTCCTTCGCAATTGTTGCTAGTCCGCCATTTCGCAATTTCTTCGAATTTGGTGTCGATTTCTTGCCTGATGCCGGTGTAGCTCGAAAAATAAAAAAAACAAAAAAAAACTGAAATATCTTACGCTGGTCGCTAAAGTGTCCCCTCTCGTAGTTTCGGATGCGTGACTCTAGTCCTGGCGCTCTTTTTCAAAAACTTCGCGACTCAATTGTGAAAATTCCTAAATTTTGGTTCCGCCCAGGGTTCAAAGAGCCCCTTGTAACGGGCATCAAAAATGCCACGTTACAATATATATATATATATATTATAATTTTTCATTTACTTTTAAAAAAAGAGAATTTTGAAAAAAAAAATTTTTTTACATGATTCAAATATTTGAAATTGTATATAATTATTAGGAAAATCCTACATATTTTTTAATCATCTGCTCACATATTAATTGAAATAAAAATATTATTCTTTAGAAAAATGCCATTTAATCTAAATTATGAATTAAAATTTGGAACATTTATACAATGAATTAGAACCAATAATGAAATTGAGAGAAAACATACAGATAGATGAATTATTATTTATTTAATACCATAATATCAATTTTTGAAAATTAATTATCCTTTACTTTGAGAGAAATAATTCATTTGAATGATCATTTTTTATTTTATTAAATCATTTTACCTAATAACCTCCATTTATATTCTATCATAATCATTTTTGATATAAATATACATAAATACATTGATATATATATTTATGTGTGCGTGTATACATATATATATATATATATATATATATATATATATATATATATATATATATATATATATATATGATAATTTCTAATTTACTTTTAAAAAAAGAAAATTGAAAAAAAAAAAAAATTTTCCACATTATATATAATCATTAGAAAAATCCTATATATTTTTCAATTATCTGCTTACGCATCAAATAACATAAAAAAATTATTCTTCTGGAGAATGCCATTTAATTCACTTTATGAATTGTAATTAGGAACATTTATACAATGAATCAGAAATAATTATGAAATTCACTGAAAACATACAGATATTTAGATTATTATTCATTCGATTCCATATTTTCAATTTTCAAAAATTACCTATTCTTTAATTCAAGAAAAATAATTCATTTAAATAAATCATTTTTTATTCTAATAAATTATTCAATCTAATTACCTCCATTTATATTCCATTATATTAATGTATAATATGAATTTATATAAATATTTATATATATATGTGTGTGTGTGTGTGTGTATATATATATACTATAATAATCAATTTACTATTGAAAAAAGATGAAATTTTAAAAAAAAATTTTTGCACATCATTTTATTTTTTCAAAATTATATATAATTATTAAAAGACTCCCACATATTTTTTAATAATCAGCTCACATATTAATTAAAATAAAAATAATATTCATTAGAAAAATGCCATTCAATTTACTTTATGAATTGTGATTTGGAACATTCATACGATAAATTAGAAATAATTATGAAATTTAAAGAAAACATACAGATAGATGAATTAATATTTATTTCATTTCATATTTTTGATTTTCACGAATTAATTATTCTCCAATTTCAGGAAAATACTCTGTTTAAATAAATGATTCCACATTTCATTTGAATATTCAACTTAATTACCTCCATCTATATTTTATAATATTAATGTATAATATAAATATATATATATATATATATATATATATGTATATACACATGTGTGTGTGTGTGTGTGTGTACATATATATATATATATATATATATTGTAACGTGGCGTTTCAGAATCGCCCGTCACAAGGGCACACAACCGCTATTATTTTTAATTTACGCGTCCTCAGCAGGGTACTCCAAACGAACTCGATACAAAATAGGCAATATCTACTTTTAACTAATTCTTTTCTGTAAATTCTTTATTTCGCGCTTCGGCGCAAGCTAACAAGGTACTTGGACGACTACGATCCCGATCGACAAGGGACCACTATCTACCGTTTGCGGCTCTCGACGACTTCGCCTACTGACGGTCTCACCAGACTACACTGGCTACCTTGGTGCACCTTTATATACACCTGGGGTAGCAGCCATCCGAACCTTCCGTATCGCCTCGACTGCCGGTGAACAGGGAGATAAAAATCCTCCCGGCGGCCGGGGGCATCGTTCTTTAAAGAGGAACTAGCCGCCTCCCTATCGACGAGGACCGATTGTGTGGGTCGTGGTCCACGGTTTGGCCAACCGTCTGACTGCACGACCTCAGGTACAGGCAGCTAGCTACTGCCTGTACAAAAGCCGGTGGAGGTGAACAATGAGGCGTCACTCTCCACCCGCTAACTTTGACCGAGAGGCACCCTCTGTATGCCTCTGTCGAAGAAGTCCCCGAGGATACGCAGCCTGGACTGCAAACTGGAGCGACTATGAAACCGTACGAGTTGGTGTCAACGACGAAATCGCGAGCAGCACATTGCACAACATCTAGCGGTAATTTTTGGAAAACGTACGACCACGCAGTAACCGATATTCGCCACAGGGGGATGGCCTATTTGCGGTGGGGGTCAAGCGACCAATCAAAGAAGAAGAATCACCTCACGACAACCGTGAGATCGGCGAGCTGAACTACGACCTGCTATTCTACGCTCGACCTGTTGAGGAACAGCTTCGTTTTCGATTATTCTCCCGACCATTACTACCGATTTAAGCTACCGACCTCTTTTCCTTCTTTTGCTACCGACCTATCGTTTATTCTACCGCTATCGTTCTACCCTTCTAAACTCTTTGCATCCTTTTTCCTTTCCTTATCAGTTTTGCTTTTGTGAAGTATAATTTAAATTAGACTCAGTTTGTGTGCCTGAGATCGACCGTTAAGGTAAGGCTTTTGCCTATGAATTGTACTGTTACGAAGTTGCTCACAATTTCCATTCTTTCTCGTAATATTTATCGATTTTGCGTGAATCATGGTCCACGGTTAAAGTTGCTGTAAGCCACCGTGTGGCTGTGTTACGTGCCAGCCGGTATCCACGGCGGCGCCCTCTCTGCGCTCTACCTGACCAGCGTGCAGTTACCATAAGAGAGCCTTACGTGCTCTTACCGATAGTCGTAGATTAATACCAACGCACTTAGTTACCATCACAACGTCCAAATTCTTATATCAACAGTTCTCACACGCTAGATTAACCGTTATTTCATCAGTCGAATTCATACATACATGTTATATATACATTTTTTCCCATTCAACCGTAATAACCCAAAATAATAAACCTCCAACAGATAAGATAACCAAAAAGACAAAACACCGGAAACGAGGGAAGATAAATCACGGATAGCTCACAGAGAAAGAAACCCCTATTCCCAGAATTCAGGATAGCGCCCTTATTTTAACGAAAACAAGACCAGTCAGCGCTTCGCCGCTTGCTTCTCTTAACCAATCACCTCGCGCCAATCCACCACCGAGATCCCACGCACGAACCAGAAACCTTACCCCCAATTTTTTCATCATCCTAAACCAATCATCCGAGACCCGCGAGAAACCGCGACTCCTTTTGAACTCCTCCTATTTTCCCTCTAAGTCAACCTTCCCAAAAACAGAATTATTTAGAAGAACTTCAGACATCATAGAGAACAGATCAGACCTCTACCGAAATCCTAGAATAAAATCATTATAAGTCATTCAGAACCTTCGAGACTTGTTAACAGTTTGTCACTGCGATAGTGATTAACACCAATCTGTACCACGATTGTAAACCTACCATCGAGAACTAAAAGGAGACCGTTAATAAATGTGTAATTAACCCAAGTGTTGTCATAAATAATTATTTCAATCACGCATAGTGATGGTTGGCACGAGCCCTACCTAACGAACTTTCAGAATTGTAGGCGAGTTGAACGAGAAGATCTGAGGAGCTGATCAGCGGATTCCCGAGATTTACATACACCAACTACGTAAGTCAGGAGAACAATTCAAATCACGCGGCGAATCAGAGTCGACTCGGAACGTTCCTCTCGGAACGTAACAGCTGCATGATTCCGGTCATTAATATTATATTTATTGTTTCTTGATTGCATCGTGTGATGCCATTTTGTGTGAATCATGGTCCACGACTTCCGTGTGACTGCCTGATTTCAGTAATTCATTATTTTCGTATCTGAGCGACCTCGTAACTGCCAAATAATTATCTCTTGTATTTATGACTTTTCTGATTATTTGTAAATCTCTTTTATCTTGCTTCTGTAGTCTCTATCGTATTTTGAGCCCTATTGGCTTCATATTTTATTCCATACTCTCTTTGTAATAGTAGTGTGCTTTATATTTTAATTCCGTTATTGCTTATTATATTTTTATTTATTTTTGTGCCTATTGTATCGTAAATCGAGTTCCTTGGAGTACAAGCGAGCGTAGAATCACCCTTAGATATTACCGCATTTTTCTTTGTTACTATTGACCATTTTATATTATTTTTGCCAGTTATTTATTTCCCCGTATTTTGTTAAATTAAGTTCTGTAAACTATTCTTTTGTATTGCGGTGTATTTTAGTATATTTCTCTATTTTGTAAATTCTCCGAAATTCTCTCACTCTCATAACTTTATATTTTGGTATTCTCTCAAAAGTTATGCTTAGGAATTCACTATTTAATTCCTCAATTATGTAATGATTATAAGTTATCGAATCTACCGTATGAATAACTCTACCGAAGGCTACCGAGTCGATCGTTTGCCAACTTAGTAAATTGTTACTAACTGTCAATCTCTCATCTTGGTTATGATTTATGGTAAATTTGTCGTACCTCTACCGAACTACCGTTTCGTTGTTTTCTACCGATCGCAGTAAAATTCTCTCGTTCTAATTAACAGAATAATAATTTTCGTAGTGTCATTTGCAACTTGGGTAAGATCACGTCGCCCAGTGACGTGTAGTTCTAAGTCAACTCTTGCATTATATCGCATCTCTCGGCCTACGTCTATTTTTCTCTGTTAACTACCGTCTCTCGTGTTAAAGCTACCGTTTACTGCTATTCTACCGATATTTTTTTATGGACAACGACTATTTATTTTATTAACTACCGCTATCGATACCATTTCATTTGCCTGTCTCGCCTATGTAACCTTTTCGACAATACATGATCGATTGACTTATTCATTTTCCTTTTAACTGGAGTTTATTCTTTATTTTTGTCATTTTCTTCAATTCTGGAATTACTGCTAGCTGCCTTGAACTCCGCCACTCTACCGGGATGTACGCGATCGTACCTGTGCCTAGCCAGCCATACAACGGGTTCTCTATTTATCCCTTTTGCACGGTCTTGTGTTAATTTTATTGATTTATATTATTCTTTGAGAATCGACGCTACGCGTCTGGCGCCCAACTTAATTATTTTGTTGTAGTTTAATATTGCGGATAAGTGGAGAATCGCGCCAAAGTGTCAACGGTAAGTCCTCCTCCGAAAGTAACAACATTTAGCGTTACAAATTAGCGCTCGACGAGGGGCAGAAAAGACTTAACGTTACAATATATGTATATATATATATATATATATATATACATATATATATATGTTATGATTTTAATTTACTTTCAAAAAAAGGGAAATTTTCAAAAAATATGTTTTTTCACATGATTCAAATTTTTTGAAATTATATAAAATTATTAGAAAAATCCTACATATTTTTTGATTTTCTGCTCACATATTAATTGAAACAAAAACATAATTTATTAGGAAAATGCCATTCAATTTACTTTATGGAATAAAATTTGGAACATTCATACAATTCATTAGAACTCATTATGAAATTAGGAGGAAACATACAGATAGATGAATTATTATTCATTTAATTTCATATTTTTAATTTTGAAAAATTAATTATTCTTCACTTTGAGAAAAATGATTCATTTGAATGAATCATTTTTTATCTCATTGAATCATTCAACCCAATTACCGCCATTTGTATTCTATTATATTAATATATATATATATATATATATATATATATATATATATATATATATATATATATATATATATATACATATATATATATATATACATATATATATATATATATATATATATATATATATATATGTATATATATATGTGTGTGTGTGTGTGTGTGTGTGTGTGTGTGTGTGTGTGTGTGTGTGTGTGTGTGTGTGTGTGTGTGTGTGTGTGTGTGTGTGTGTGTGTGTGTGTGTGTGTGTGCATATATATATATATATATTATAATTTTGAATTTACTTTTGATTAAAGAGAAATTTTTGAAAAAAAAAATTTCTTACGTTAATCAAATTTTTCAAAATTATATATAATTATGAGAAAAATCCTATATAGTTTTTAATTATCTGCTCACATATTGATTGAAATAAAAATGTTATTCATTGAAAAAATGCCATTTAATTTACTTTATAAAATGTAGTTTGGAACATTTATACAATGAATTAGAAATAATTATGGAATTTACCGAAAACGTACAGACAGATAAATTATTATTTTTTTTTTTCAATGTTCTTAATGTTTAAAATTTAATTTTCCTTCAATTTAAAAAAAATGTTTCATTTAGATAAATCATTTCTCATTTCAATAAATCATTTAACCTAATGACCTCTATTCACATTCTTTATATTAATGTATAATATAAATATACTAGTATAAATATATATAAATATATACATATATTGTGTGTGCATGTATATATATATATACCCGGACAATCTCTTGGAACTATAAATATAACGCGCATGCGCCAAATAATTTAATCTCATTGGTCGGTGAAATCGCGCCGCGGTGATGTTTTCATCTGCTGAGCAAGGCGCCAACGTTCACAAAATGAAACAAAAGCTGTAATTCCCTCGCGCGTAAAGCCGTGGATTGAGGTTATGCTGCTGTTTATTTTTACGTAGCGTGAATTGTTCAAGAAGAATAGTATCGTTCAGCAATACCGTGGTTGATTTCGGAAGATATTCAACCGACCCAATGAAGAATTTAACGGAAAAGCAAATATCAAATGATACAGGAATTGGGTGCTATTTATTGGAAGAAGAAATCTAACATTCAACGTGAAATGTCATTAACAAGTGGAAATCTGGACAAACAGAGGTAGGTAAGTAAAAACAATGTTTATTGTAAACAGATTCTTTATTTATATAATATTAAAAATATACGAATGGTTGAGACCCAGTAGAAGGTATTTCCAGAGTAGATTCGTTACGGTGCAGTGCTCCAGAAGTCAGTAATTAGTGCCGATGAACATGAAATAAATGAAAGAGATGAGTAACAAGGAATAAAGAAAGTATTCATCTTGAACGCGAAGCTTAGGAGGACAAAGAGAAGCAATTAACAAAAAACGTAAGTAGTGTATATACGCCGGTTCTGGACCAACACCCCCCCTATCTCCCCCCTAGTTCCCCCCTAGCTCCCCCCTAGCCCCCCCCCCTCGACCCACGACGCACCCCCTCTCGCACCCCCCCCCCAGTCATTTTCGGCGGCTATTTTCATAGGATTTGACACACACACACACACACGCACACACACACACACACACACGCACAATAATTCCTGTCGAGACTTGTTTGGCGCCGGAACGCCGCACATAAATCAGATAGGGTAAGAATCCGCTAGATCTATTGAAAAATTCCATGAAATGACCCCTGAAGGAAGGTTTAAAATGGCGTTTTGAATGCTTTCAACAATTTTTTTATTTAACATCAATTACATTTAGTTTTCTCATTGTATTCTCAATTATCTTATTCTAAATTTTAACGAGTAAAATTATACATATTATTTTCAATATCCATATTAATTAAACATATCATTATTTCAAAATTGACTTATACCAATTTTTTAACAGTACTACTGATCGGATTATATTCAACAATGCGATCATGCAAGATCATGCAGTAGGCAGAAGTGTGTGGCGGGAACGTAATGCTACAGTCAAATTCCAATCGAATGTCCACAGGTTCAGTTTTCAATGTTTCGTTCTGCTTGGAGCAATCGATGACGATAAGGGGAGCTTGGTTTATAAATTCACGCCTCGATAGCAAAGGCTCAGCTTCTTTGTTATAGTAGCTCATTGAAACCGAACATACATATCATAGAGAATGGCGGGGGATGTGCAGGCTCGGACTTGTTCGCTATAAAGAGTCGTAAAACCCAAAACTGTGTGTACACATACCATCCGGTGAAGAGCGGGCAAGATAAGATTTTTCTTACACCAAACACTGTTCGCCACTCGCTTTTCGTTGACCGATTTTTCCCACCACATGGCCCACGCTGCTTAACGACTCATAAAACTCAAAAACTACATTAGGCGGCGGCGGGTTCGTGGAGAAGGGGGAGGGGGTGAAAACCTGTTCCAACACGCTTTTAGGCAAGATGCAGCTGCGGAACTGGGTAACTTCAAACTGGCAGATAAACCGCAAAAATTTAGGGATGGTGGGGGCGGGGACTGCGGACCCCAGCCGTCTTTAGCGTCATTTTTTACATGAATTTCATCATCTCTGCAGAGTCGGGAGGGCAATAAAACCCCAAAAATTTAGGGATGGCGGGTCGGATAAAGGGGGGGGGGGGGGCCCAGTCGTCTCTGACGTCATTTTTCCCTCCGAGATGCGCAGAACGCAGTGCGCACCGCATCTCTGACGTCATTTTACCCTCCGATATGCGCAGAACGCAGTGCGCACAGTTCCCAAATTCTTGCGATCTATCGGCCTATATACATATAAGCTCAACGCATCCTATGCAGACTCGTCAGTCTTACACGATACGTGCAAGTCAAAAAAGTTATACAAAGTTCAGCTTATATCAACGTCAAAGTCATGGCAGTCGAAGCGTATATGGGACTTGCGGAGCAGATGGAGAGGACGTACAATTTGCTGAGAGAGCAATCACCCGGAGAAGAGAATGACGTCGTCATCAATCATTGGGCTGATATTGGAATTGCGAATATCCAAGTTCTGCGCGATATTTCCATGCAACGAGGAACAACCGTTGGTGCGAAAATACGGATCCAACATACGATCGCACTCCTGCAATCTTGGGTGACGAAGATCAAGCAGTTGCAGCAGCGCACAGTGGTGACGGGTGGAAATATCGGTACTCCTGCGGGTGTACAATGGGACGACGTGGATAGCGCTTTTGCCAGCCGAATCAGAACGGGGGTTGTCACAAATCTCCGTCATAAAAATTTGGACGCCTTTCTGGACGATGTGCAGCGCGTCGTCACCGCGAAGTTGGAGCTGATACTGCGCGAGGAGGGAAATGTGAAGGTTAACCTCATATTATCGTGCAAATTCGAAAATGCCAAGCACGAAGAGATCTCCACTGAAGTTAAGAGTTTCAACACCTCCAACGTGGCGATTCTCCTCCCATCAAGCGATATAAATGGTTGGTTTATACGTGCACGGGGTGATCTGCAGTCAAAGGTGGAAGATTTCGAGCAACGCGATTCCGGCTGGAGTATGATTGAGATCCTTAACATCGCTATAAATATCAATCGCTACCAGCCTCTCGCCGCGGGGGCTTCAACATTCGTCGACCTGCCCCAAGACATTCGACATAAAAAGGCTGTGATTAACGTGAGGAACGAGGACGAAAGATGCCTTCTCTGGTCCGTCACAGCAGCCCTCCACCCGGTCAACACCCACACCGATAGGACTCGCAACTATCGTCGATATATTTCCGAGTTGGACTGTACAGGTATCAATTTCCCTGCTACTCTACATGATGTGAAAAAGCTTGAGAGATTGAATAATTTGCGCATCAATGTATATGGTATAGAATCTCAAACTTTTTCGCATCATGCGAAATCAAATAAAAGCGTCATCGTGCCAATTTATTTAAGTAAAAATTTGCATAGCGTAAACATTGACACGATTCATCTTCTAATGGTTGAGAGTAATCCGGAAGACGATATGACTGGTGAGTTTGCACCGAGATTCCACTTTGCTTGGATTAAAGATCTTTCCCGATTGGTGAGCAAACAATTGTCCATTCATGAACACAAAACGTTTTTATGTGACAGATGTTTGTGCCACTTTGGCGCGAAACATGTCTACGACAATCACCGACAAGATTGTATCACGCTAAATAAAGTACGCATGGAATTTTCCAAGTGTAAAGATTTAATATATTCCAATTTTCAAAACAAAGGCACCGTTCCGTTTGCCGTATACGCCGATCTCGAATGTATATTAATCCCTGAACCTGTGGATGAATTTGAAACTCGTAAGACTTGTGAAATTCAAAAGCATATCCCGCACAGTGTAGCGTACTATGTACATTGCGCGTACGATGAGACTTTATCAGAGTTCCACGGTAAACGCGGTGTCGATTGCATAGATTGGTTTATGAAACAGCTTAAAGATTTATCAATTCAAGTAGAGTCACGCATCAAAAACATAATTCCGATGAAGTCTCTTACCCAAGTGCAATGCGATCGTCACATGCGCGCAAAGAATTGTTATATTTGTGAAAAACCGTTTACCCCTGAGGAGAAAAAGTGTTACGATCACTGTCACTTCACGGGTAAATATCGTGGTCCTGCTCATTATCGGTGTAATTTGAATTTCAGAGAGACGCACACAATTCCAATAGTTTTCCACAATTTGTCCGGTTACGATTCTCACTTTTTAATAAAATCCCTCGCGTCAACTTTTCCCGGTAAAATTACACTGCTACCCATAAATAAGGAAAAATATATATCCTTCACGAAACGCGTCGATGGAACAATGATGCACTTGAGATTCATCGATTCGTTCCGATTTATGGCTAGCAGCATCGATAAACTTTCCACATATTTGAACGATACCGATAAACACATAACACGCAAATTTTATAATAACCCGACTCAGTTCAGTTTGATGACCCGCAAAGGCGTTTTTCCCTATGAATACGTCGATTGTTGGGGGAAACTCGATGAACCGCGATTACCTGCAAAGAAGCATTTCTACTCGCGCCTCTGCGATGCAAATATTTCAGACACCGATTACGAGCACGCGAAAACTGTTTGGAGAGAATTCCATTTAGAGTCATTGGGGGGCTACTCAGATTTATATTTAAAGACCGATGTTCTTTTGCTTGCCGATATTTTCGAAAATTTCCGCGCTAGCTGCTTCAAAACATACAATTTAGATCCGTTGCACTACTACACTGCACCGGGGCTTGCTTTTGACGCGATGCTCAAGCATACTAATGTAAATTTGCAACTTTTAGACAACCCTGAAATGGTGTTATTTATTGAAAGAGCCATTCGAGGCGGCGTAGCGCAATGTTCCAATCGACACGCTCGGGCCAATAATAGATTCATGGGAACAGATTTTGATCCAAACAAAGCGGAATCGTATCTCATGTATTTTGTTGTGAACAACCTGTACGGTGCAGCTATGAGCGTGCATTTACCAATCGGTTCGTTCGAGTGGGAATATCAGCACATCGATATAACGAACCATCCGGACGATTCGCCGATCGGTTACTTTCTGGAGGTAGATTTGGACTACCCTGTAGAACTCCACGAGGATGACAAAGACTTACCTCTTTGTCCCGAACATTTTACTCCTCCAGGTAGTAAAAATGCCAAACTCGCGACCACCCTTCACCTCAAAACAAAGTATATATTGCACTATAGAAATTTGAAACAGTGTTTGAGTTTAGGATTGAAATTAACGAAAGTGCATAGAATTTTGAAGTTTGCGCAATCTCCATGGCTCGAGCCTTACATCACGCTCAATACAGACATGCGTAAGCAATCTAGGAATGAATTTGAGAAAAACTTTTACAAACTCATGAATAACGCTGTGTTCGGCAAGACTATGGAGAATGTGCGAAATCATAAAGATGTTAAATTGGTTACAAAATGGGAGGGAAAAGGTGGTGCGAGAACGCTTATTGCCCGAGCAAACTTTCACAGCTGCACCGTATTTGACAGTGATATGGTTATCATTGAAATGAATCGTGTCAAAGTTCACTTCACCAAACCTATTTACGTCGGCGCATCAATTCTAGATCTGTCAAAAATCTTTCTCTACGATTTCCACTATAATTATATTAAAACCAACTTTTCGAATAAACAGGCTAAATTGATGTATACCGACACAGACAGCCTTATTTATCAATTCAATGTGCCTAATATCTACGATATCATCAAACGTGATGTAGATACAATGTTTGACACCTCTGACTATCCGCCCGACAATGTGTATGGTATTCCCCTTAAAAACAAAAAACAACTAGGGCTAATGAAGGATGAAAATAATGGTAAAATTATGACAGAGTTTGTAGGACTGCGAGCAAAGCTGTACACATTTACTACGATGGGCGAGGATGGGGAAAAATATGACAGTGGCGTAAAAGTGAGTAAGCGTGTCAAGGGTGTAAGAAATTCATCGATAAATAGCATCACGTTTGATGATTATAAGCGCTGTCTGACGGCTTACCGAGAGTTGACTCTTCCACAGTGTTTAATACGCAGCAAAAAACACGAAGTAAGCACGATCGTACAAAAAAAATTGGCTCTGAGTTGGCAGGATGA
This sequence comes from Neodiprion fabricii, assembly GCF_021155785.1. Taxonomy (NCBI): domain Eukaryota; kingdom Metazoa; phylum Arthropoda; class Insecta; order Hymenoptera; family Diprionidae; genus Neodiprion; species Neodiprion fabricii. The sequence goes on along the minus strand of NC_060245.1, from coordinate 9,864,932 downwards.
CAAGCGGCAATTGATACCTGGACAGACCGACACCGTACCTTGGGGGTTTGTCCCAGCCCCCCAATAGCCATAGGATAAACTGTAGACATAGAATTGATGTAAATATTTGATGTTTGACGCCTCGAACGATCCACCATCGGGCGGAAACGTTTCATGATCAATACGATATTTAATGGATTTGAAGTTTCAAAATGCGAATTCATATACTCAACAATTGTTTATTTATTTATTATTGATATATCAAGCAATTATTCATATTTATTCGTTTACCACGAGAAAAGTTTTCAGAAAATGAAAAAAAATTTTCAGGAAACGAAAAAACTTTTCAGAAAATGAAAAAAAATTTTCAGAAAATGAAAAAAAGTTTTCCAAAAAATAAAATGTGTAATAATCGTATGGCAAAATTGCATATTATCATTATTATTATCACTATTATCATTATCATTATTATTATTATTATTATTTTCGTAGTAAATGCGCGCACAAAGGAGATAGAATGTGGAAATATTTGTATATTCAAAATCTTTTATTGTAATTCGGAAAATATATACAAATCATGTTACATGTCTGTTTTATTTATCCAACTATTGTGCGAATTATCAAAACCCGACCACTTCACATAGAACAGATTCCCCCATTTGCGTAACACTTTCTCCACGAGGTAGCCGTCGGGATATTTCACTTTGGCGAGCTCTTCCTCGTAGAAGCCCCCCTCGATGGGATGATCTTGATAATCGGTAAGTTTGTAGGTGGGTGGATTGGTATTTTTCACCTCACTCACGGTGAATATTTCTGTCGTCCAATTGGATGTATAGCCTTTTTTGAATACATTCTTGTACTTGCTGATTCGAACTCGATCGCCTACACTGAATTTCTGCGCTCGATCACTTCGTTTGATTTGCCGAGGCTTGTACACGCTACGATACAGCTGTTTTTCATTCTCCGTGCTAACATCCTGTAAGTTTTATTCGAATCGTGCGATGTTTGGTGTTGTTGTAGGACTTCATTAAATCATCCAAAATATTAATCCACTTGTGAAATCCTAGGAGAGTAAACCACATCCACATTTTATTTTTTCAATGTTCGACTAAAAACGTTCGCATATCGACGCCTTTATGTTGCTGAGTGTCAAATACATGTTGATATTGTGCTGCATCATGAGGGCTTTCAATTTGCTGTTGTGAAATTCTTTGCATTGATCAACGTATAGATGTGCAGGTATACGGCTCTGGGTTAGTACAGATTTCATAGCAGCAGCCGCATCTTTCCCCCCCACCACGGATGAGGATGAAACAAAAATGTGACAACGGTGTTAAAGTGGGTAAGCGTGTCAAGGATGCGAAAACTGCAACGATAAATAACATCACGTTTAATGATTATAAGAACCGTCTGAGGGGCTTACCAAGAGTTGATCAACCCCACAGTGCTTAATACATAGTAAAATAATGCGAGGTTAGCTCCAATGTACTGAAAAATTGATCATGAGTTGACAAGACGGTAATATGCAACCGATACCTGGGCAAACAGGCACCAGAACTTGGAGGGTGTGCTGCAACCCCGCAATAAACTAGCCGTAGGCTGGAACTGAGGGCATAGAACCGTTGTAAATATATGCGTTTGACATCCATGGCGATAGTTCATGAAGCAGAAACGTTTCGCCGGCAATACGATATTGAGCAGATCGAAGTTTTAAAATTCGAATACCGTGTAAATTCATGTATTCATCAATTATTCATTTATTTATTATTAATATATTGAACAATTATTCATATTTATTCGTTTACCACGAGAAAAGTTTTCAGAAAACGAAGAAAAATTTCGGAAAATAAAAAAAAGTTCATCAAAAAATAAAATGAGCATTAATCGTATGGAAAAGTTATAGATTATCATTATTATTATTATTATCATCATCATTATTATCATCATTTGAAGGCCTTTGATCACGGCAGGCGATGGTGGAGGTGCCCCCTGCTACCAGGGTCCGGCACTATCGACGTCGAGGCCACCTGCAGCCCCTCTCTTCCGCAGTCTAGGAGGACCGCGATCCTCGCCCCTTCCAAGGTCGTCGCAAGAGCTGTCATTGCTCGCGTAGTAATGACCCCCGGATTTAGAGTTTGCATGATTGAGCTACGCATACGACGTCCTAGTGCGGAGCTTCGGGTGCGGCTGTGTCCTAGCATTTCACAAGTGGACTAATATTTTGGCTGTGCCCCTCAGACGGTTCTTGTAATCATTAAACGTGATGTTATTTATCGTTGCAGTTTTCGCATCCTTGACACGCTTACCCACTTTAACACCGTTGTCACATTTTTGTTTCATCCTCATCCGTGGTGGGGGGGAAAGATGCGGCTGCTGCTATGAAATCTGTACTAACCCAGAGCCGTATACCTGCACATCTATACGTTGATCAATGCAAAGAATTTCACAACAGCAAATTGAAAGCCCTCATGATGCAGCACAATATCAACATGTATTTGACACTCAGCAACATAAAGGCGTCGATATGCGAACGTTTTTAGTCGAACATTGAAAAAATAAAATGTGGATGTGGTTTACTCTCCTAGGATTTCACAAGTGGATTAATATTTTGGATGATTTAATGAAGTCCTACAACAACACCAAACATCGCACGATTCGAATAAAACTTACAGGATGTTAGCACGGAGAATGAAAAACAGCTGTATCGTAGCGTGTACAAGCCTCGGCAAATCAAACGAAGTGATCGAGCGCAGAAATTCAGTGTAGGCGATCGAGTTCGAATCAGCAAGTACAAGAATGTATTCAAAAAAGGCTATACATCCAATTGGACGACAGAAATATTCACCGTGAGTGAGGTGAAAAATACCAATCCACCCACCTACAAACTTACCGATTATCAAGATCATCCCATCGAGGGGGGCTTCTACGAGGAAGAGCTCGCCAAAGTGAAATATCCCGACGGCTACCTCGTGGAGAAAGTGTTACGCAAATGGGGGAATCTGTTCTATGTGAAGTGGTCGGGTTTTGATAATTCGCACAATAGTTGGATAAATAAAACAGACATGTAACATGATTTGTATATATTTTCCGAATTACAATAAAAGATTTTGAATATACAAATATTTCCACATTCTATCTCCTTTGTGCGCGCATTTACTACGAAAATAATAATAATAATAATAATGATAATGATAATAGTGATAATAATAATGATAATATGCAATTTTGCCATACGATTATTACACATTTTATTTTTTGGAAAACTTTTTTTCATTTTCTGAAAATTTTTTTTCATTTTCTGAAAAGTTTTTTCGTTTCCTGAAAATTTTTTTTCATTTTCTGAAAACTTTTCTCGTGGTAAACGAATAAATATGAATAATTGCTTGATATATCAATAATAAATAAATAAACAATTGTTGAGTATATGAATTCGCATTTTGAAACTTCAAATCCATTAAATATCGTATTGATCATGAAACGTTTCCGCCCGATGGTGGATCGTTCGAGGCGTCAAACATCAAATATTTACATCAATTCTATGTCTACAGTTTATCCTATGGCTATTGGGGGGCTGGGACAAACCCCCAAGGTACGGTGTCGGTCTGTCCAGGTATCAATTGCCGCTTGTCATCCTGCCAACTCAGAGCCAATTTTTTTTGTACGATCGTGCTTACTTCGTGTTTTTTGCTGCGTATTAAACACTGTGGAAGAGTCAACTCTCGGTAAGCCGTCAGACAGCGCTTATAATCATCAAACGTGATGCTATTTATCGATGAATTTCTTACACCCTTGACACGCTTACTCACTTTTACGCCACTGTCATATTTTTCCCCATCCTCGCCCATCGTAGTAAATGTGTACAGCTTTGCTCGCAGTCCTACAAACTCTGTCATAATTTTACCATTATTTTCATCCTTCATTAGCCCTAGTTGTTTTTTGTTTTTAAGGGGAATACCATACACATTGTCGGGCGGATAGTCAGAGGTGTCAAACATTGTATCTACATCACGTTTGATGATATCGTAGATATTAGGCACATTGAATTGATAAATAAGGCTGTCTGTGTCGGTATACATCAATTTAGCCTGTTTATTCGAAAAGTTGGTTTTAATATAATTATAGTGGAAATCGTAGAGAAAGATTTTTGACAGATCTAGAATTGATGCGCCGACGTAAATAGGTTTGGTGAAGTGAACTTTGACACGATTCATTTCAATGATAACCATATCACTGTCAAATACGGTGCAGCTGTGAAAGTTTGCTCGGGCAATAAGCGTTCTCGCACCACCTTTTCCCTCCCATTTTGTAACCAATTTAACATCTTTATGATTTCGCACATTCTCCATAGTCTTGCCGAACACAGCGTTATTCATGAGTTTGTAAAAGTTTTTCTCAAATTCATTCCTAGATTGCTTACGCATGTCTGTATTGAGCGTGATGTAAGGCTCGAGCCATGGAGATTGCGCAAACTTCAAAATTCTATGCACTTTCGTTAATTTCAATCCTAAACTCAAACACTGTTTCAAATTTCTATAGTGCAATATATACTTTGTTTTGAGGTGAAGGGTGGTCGCGAGTTTGGCATTTTTACTACCTGGAGGAGTAAAATGTTCGGGACAAAGAGGTAAGTCTTTGTCATCCTCGTGGAGTTCTACAGGGTAGTCCAAATCTACCTCCAGAAAGTAACCGATCGGCGAATCGTCCGGATGGTTCGTTATATCGATGTGCTGATATTCCCACTCGAACGAACCGATTGGTAAATGCACGCTCATAGCTGCACCGTACAGGTTGTTCACAACAAAATACATGAGATACGATTCCGCTTTGTTTGGATCAAAATCTGTTCCCATGAATCTATTATTGGCCCGAGCGTGTCGATTGGAACATTGCGCTACGCCGCCTCGAATGGCTCTTTCAATAAATAACACCATTTCAGGGTTGTCTAAAAGTTGCAAATTTACATTAGTATGCTTGAGCATCGCGTCAAAAGCAAGCCCCGGTGCAGTGTAGTAGTGCAACGGATCTAAATTGTATGTTTTGAAGCAGCTAGCGCGGAAATTTTCGAAAATATCGGCAAGCAAAAGAACATCGGTCTTTAAATATAAATCTGAGTAGCCCCCCAATGACTCTAAATGGAATTCTCTCCAAACAGTTTTCGCGTGCTCGTAATCGGTGTCTGAAATATTTGCATCGCAGAGGCGCGAGTAGAAATGCTTCTTTGCAGGTAATCGCGGTTCATCGAGTTTCCCCCAACAATCGACGTATTCATAGGGAAAAACGCCTTTGCGGGTCATCAAACTGAACTGAGTCGGGTTATTATAAAATTTGCGTGTTATGTGTTTATCGGTATCGTTCAAATATGTGGAAAGTTTATCGATGCTGCTAGCCATAAATCGGAACGAATCGATGAATCTCAAGTGCATCATTGTTCCATCGACGCGTTTCGTGAAGGATATATATTTTTCCTTATTTATGGGTAGCAGTGTAATTTTACCGGGAAAAGTTGACGCGAGGGATTTTATTAAAAAGTGAGAATCGTAACCGGACAAATTGTGGAAAACTATTGGAATTGTGTGCGTCTCTCTGAAATTCAAATTACACCGATAATGAGCAGGACCACGATATTTACCCGTGAAGTGACAGTGATCGTAACACTTTTTCTCCTCAGGGGTAAACGGTTTTTCACAAATATAACAATTCTTTGCGCGCATGTGACGATCGCATTGCACTTGGGTAAGAGACTTCATCGGAATTATGTTTTTGATGCGTGACTCTACTTGAATTGATAAATCTTTAAGCTGTTTCATAAACCAATCTATGCAATCGACACCGCGTTTACCGTGGAACTCTGATAAAGTCTCATCGTACGCGCAATGTACATAGTACGCTACACTGTGCGGGATATGCTTTTGAATTTCACAAGTCTTACGAGTTTCAAATTCATCCACAGGTTCAGGGATTAATATACATTCGAGATCGGCGTATACGGCAAACGGAACGGTGCCTTTGTTTTGAAAATTGGAATATATTAAATCTTTACACTTGGAAAATTCCATGCGTACTTTATTTAGCGTGATACAATCTTGTCGGTGATTGTCGTAGACATGTTTCGCGCCAAAGTGGCACAAACATCTGTCACATAAAAACGTTTTGTGTTCATGAATGGACAATTGTTTGCTCACCAATCGGGAAAGATCTTTAATCCAAGCAAAGTGGAATCTCGGTGCAAACTCACCAGTCATATCGTCTTCCGGATTACTCTCAACCATTAGAAGATGAATCGTGTCAATGTTTACGCTATGCAAATTTTTACTTAAATAAATTGGCACGATGACGCTTTTATTTGATTTCGCATGATGCGAAAAAGTTTGAGATTCTATACCATATACATTGATGCGCAAATTATTCAATCTCTCAAGCTTTTTCACATCATGTAGAGTAGCAGGGAAATTGATACCTGTACAGTCCAACTCGGAAATATATCGACGATAGTTGCGAGTCCTATCGGTGTGGGTGTTGACCGGGTGGAGGGCTGCTGTGACGGACCAGAGAAGGCATCTTTCGTCCTCGTTCCTCACGTTAATCACAGCCTTTTTATGTCGAATGTCTTGGGGCAGGTCGACGAATGTTGAAGCCCCCGCGGCGAGAGGCTGGTAGCGATTGATATTTATAGCGATGTTAAGGATCTCAATCATACTCCAGCCGGAATCGCGTTGCTCGAAATCTTCCACCTTTGACTGCAGATCACCCCGTGCACGTATAAACCAACCATTTATATCGCTTGATGGGAGGAGAATCGCCACGTTGGAGGTGTTGAAACTCTTAACTTCAGTGGAGATCTCTTCGTGCTTGGCATTTTCGAATTTGCACGATAATATGAGGTTAACCTTCACATTTCCCTCCTCGCGCAGTATCAGCTCCAACTTCGCGGTGACGACGCGCTGCACATCGTCCAGAAAGGCGTCCAAATTTTTATGACGGAGATTTGTGACAACCCCCGTTCTGATTCGGCTGGCAAAAGCGCTATCCACGTCGTCCCATTGTACACCCGCAGGAGTACCGATATTTCCACCCGTCACCACTGTGCGCTGCTGCAACTGCTTGATCTTCGTCACCCAAGATTGCAGGAGTGCGATCGTATGTTGGATCCGTATTTTCGCACCAACGGTTGTTCCTCGTTGCATGGAAATATCGCGCAGAACTTGGATATTCGCAATTCCAATATCAGCCCAATGATTGATGACGACGTCATTCTCTTCTCCGGGTGATTGCTCTCTCAGCAAATTGTACGTCCTCTCCATCTGCTCCGCAAGTCCCATATACGCTTCGACTGCCATGACTTTGACGTTGATATAAGCTGAACTTTGTATAACTTTTTTGACTTGCACGTATCGTGTAAGACTGACGAGTCTGCATAGGATGCGTTGAGCTTATATGTATATAGGCCGATAGATCGCAAGAATTTGGGAACTGTGCGCACTGCGTTCTGCGCATATCGGAGGGTAAAATGACGTCAGAGATGCGGTGCGCACTGCGTTCTGCGCATCTCGGAGGGAAAAATGACGTCAGAGACGACTGGGCCCCCCCCCCCCCCTTTATCCGACCCGCCATCCCTAAATTTTTGGGGTTTTATTGCCCTCCCGACTCTGCAGAGATGATGAAATTCATGTAAAAAATGACGCTAAAGACGGCTGGGGTCCGCAGTCCCCGCCCCCACCATCCCTAAATTTTTGCGGTTTATCTGCCAGTTTGAAGTTACCCAGTTCCGCAGCTGCATCTTGCCTAAAAGCGTGTTGGAACAGGTTTTCACCCCCTCCCCCTTCTCCACGAACCCGCCGCCGCCTAATGTAGTTTTTGAGTTTTATGAGTCGTTAAGCAGCGTGGGCCATGTGGTGGGAAAAATCGGTCAACGAAAAGCGAGTGGCGAACAGTGTTTGGTGTAAGAAAAATCTTATCTTGCCCGCTCTTCACCGGATGGTATGTGTACACACAGTTTTGGGTTTTACGACTCTTTATAGCGAACAAGTCCGAGCCTGCACATCCCCCGCCATTCTCTATGATATGTATGTTCGGTTTCAATGAGCTACTATAACAAAGAAGCTGAGCCTTTGCTATCGAGGCGTGAATTTATAAACCAAGCTCCCCTTATCGTCATCGATTGCTCCAAGCAGAACGAAACATTGAAAACTGAACCTGTGGACATTCGATTGGAATTTGACTGTAGCATTACGTTCCCGCCACACACTTCTGCCTACTGCATGATCTTGCATGATCGCATTGTTGAATATAATCCGATCAGTAGTACTGTTAAAAAATTGGTATAAGTCAATTTTGAAATAATGATATGTTTAATTAATATGGATATTGAAAATAATATGTATAATTTTACTCGTTAAAATTTAGAATAAGATAATTGAGAATACAATGAGAAAACTAAATGTAATTGATGTTAAATAAAAAAATTGTTGAAAGCATTCAAAACGCCATTTTAAACCTTCCTTCAGGGGTCATTTCATGGAATTTTTCAATAGATCTAGCGGATTCTTACCCTATCTGATTTATGTGCGGCGTTCCGGCGCCAAACAAGTCTCGACAGGAATTATTGTGCGTGTGTGTGTGTGTGTGTGTGCGTGTGTGTGTGTGTGTGTCAAATCCTATGAAAATAGCCGCCGAAAATGACTGGGGGGGGGGGGGGGGGTGCGAGAGGGGGTGCGTCGTGGGTCGAGGGGGGGGGGGGCTAGGGGGGAGCTAGGGGGGAGCTAGGGGGGAGATAGGGGGGGTGTTGGTCCAGAAATGGCGTATATACACTACCAACGTACCCGACGCGATACTCACAAAAAACCTCGCCGACATCATCGATTAGTTGACAAAGTTTTTGCAGCTCCATTGTACAACAATTAATGTTCCGTCAACAAAGAGGGTTTACCAGATATCCAAGAATAAAAAGAGAAAAAGAACAACAGTTAATATCACAGTGTAAATCATGCTATTAATGAAAAATTAGGAAACAAAACAATAACTTACAAGACAATCGTCCGATAACACTGGGAGACCAATCTTCACTCTTCTGATCAGCCCTCGTCTGGCCATTGGTGGCCTTTCAAAAAGTGCTGCCGTTTCTTTTGCCTTCAAAAATACCGAAAGATCCTGTTTGATAATAATAGCTTCTAATATTTACAGGTACGAAATAATTCATTGTCAAAGCGGGACTAAATTTGTCAGGCATGGAAGCACGTCGGTAAATTTCCAATATCGTGATCTTTGACAATTACAATATTTTAACATGGATTCAATGATAGAATTGGTTTTTTTTTTCAGCAGGCTCGAAGTTTAAACTTTAATTAACAGGAAGAAATATATGTCTTACCTGATGGTCAAAACGTTTAGGTGGCAACGATCCTGGTTTCTCGAGCGGTACAATCATTAGAACCATCGAACCTGGTTGTTTCGTCAGACATCAGGTGCCAGAGTGAATTTTATCAGGCCATCGCCACCTTCTCAACATCAGTTGAGGCAAAATTGAAGAGCGGGATATACTACAGATCATAATGGCTGAATACCCCATCATTTTACTTTGATCGAGCCAATAGCGATAAGTTTGTTACTTAACCGTTGCTGCCAATTCATTCTACCGAGGAATCATTCTGTGCACCATTGTAATTTAAGCATTATTATTGACCAGCATTGTTTTTCAAACTTTATACCATTTGATTTGGTATCTTATTTTGAAGCTTACTTTTACCCTCTTTGGCATTGAATTCAGATAAATAGTTTTTCAAGTCCTCAATTAGATTGTAGGGTTGAATTTTGCTAGGCATACTGAATTAATCTAAATCTAGAACTGTTGAATAAGTTCAGTTAAAAATGTCTTTAAATTGAATCTCAGTTGACGGTGTCATCTGGCTAGCTAGTTGCACGATAACTTGAAACCAAATTCAATTTTACACTCTTTATAGGGTCCTACGTTAAGACTGAAAGCTTGTGAATCTCCATGTACCGCAATTATTTCTGCATTTCATGTTAGCATTATCTGGAGCAAAAAAAATTTCATTTCGAGATTGAAAATGGATCCTGAAACACAGGGTTATTTAATAGCACGAATTGAAAACCAAGAATTTTATAATGGTTTCTGCAACAAAGGGACTCTGTCCAAATATCCTTGTTAGAAGGTGATGTTCGGAGGACTATAAATAAGATATTGTATCGGATTACATTATTCGGAAAAAAATCTTCATAAACTTTGTTAAAAATTAGATATTCATTTATTTTGATGAAACAAGGGACACAATCTTTACATTACTTTAAAATTGACATTACTCTAAAACATGATTGTCCTAGAAGCTAATTGTGACATTGAGGCGCATTTTGAGAAACTTGATTTTCAACTTGTGTCACACGATGTGATTTACGTTCCTGAGTTCTACGCTTTCGATTAGATTTTCTTTATTTCTAACCGCACTAACATGTAATACAGAAATCATTTTGATAAATCTAATATTACTTGGATTTTCAATTTGAGTATTAGGTTCCCTTCATTTATTTAATCGAATATCATTGAAAATTTGCGAAATGAATTCTGATAATCATTCGGAAGTTTCAAATAGTAGTAGCAATAATTTGTTAATCGGAAAAAATACATTGACTATCGACTATTCGTAAATTTTGTTGAACTATTTTCAAGAAAAAAAAAATATTCACAGTTCCGTTACAGATAGTGAGATATTTAAATTTCTTGAACGCTCGGTTTAATGTCTCATTTTCGAAAGTGATGAAATTCAATATTACCGCCTGAAATCACAAAAGAGTGAGAAAGTTGCTTAGTTGCTTGAAAGTGGCGATGATCTTTGTACGTCTGACAAATTGAATGAGCAGATAACAGTGAATATCAGAGATGTAATTATTTCAGCCGTATCACCTGTTGATAGATAAAAATTCCATTGTTATTTCTGATGTATGAAATAATAAAAATGATTAAATAAAGTGTTCGCACCTACCTGCTGCCTTTCTTCCAAGCACCCAACATTTAAACAGATTTCTCATTTTAGTCGAATGAAGTCAATTTTCAAAGAGCATTAGCATCAACTTTCCGAGTCACTACCTCGACTGTTTGAGATTCTAACCTCAGAAATTCGTATGAACTACTATGCCGCCAGAAACAGAGTTTGACAGCTGAAACTCGGAGTGGCCAACCTGCCCGAGCAGCCGATAAAACTCGCGCATGCACATTATATGTATAGTTTCAAGAGATTGTCCCGGTATATATATATATATATATATATCATAATTTTAGATTTACTTTTGGGAAAGAAGAAATTAAAAAAAAAAAATTTTTTTTGCGTTGTTCGAATTTTTCAAAATTATATATAATCATCAGAAAAATCCTATATATTTTTTAATTAACTGCTTACATATTGATTGAATCAAAGATGTTATTCATTGAAAAAATGCCATTCAATTTACTTCACAAACTCATTATGAAATCTAAAGAAAACACACAGATAGATGAATTATTACTTATTTATTTTATATTTTCAATTTTCATAAATTATTTACCCTTTAATTTGAGAAAATAAAATTTGTTCAAATGAATTATTCTTTATTTTATCAAATCATTCAACTTAATTACCTCCATTTATATCCTATCATACTATTGTATAATGTAAATATATATGAATATATATATATATATATATATATATATATATATATGTGTGTGTGTGTGTGTGTGTGTGTGTGTGTGTATACATATATATATTATATTTTTTAATTTACTTTTGAAAAAAGAGGAATTTAAAAGAAAAATATTTTTTTGAAATTGTTTGAATTTTTTAAAATTATATATGATCAATAGAGAAATCCCATATATTTTTCAATTATCTGCTCACATACTGATTGAAATAACAATATTATTTATTAGAAAACTGCCATTTAATTTACTTTATGAATTGAAATTTGGAACATTTATACGATGAATTAAACTAATTATGAAATTGAGAGAAAACATACAGATAGATAAATTATTATTCATTTAATTTCATATTATCAATTTTTGAAAATTATTTATTCTTTACTTTGAGAAAAATAAATTATTGGAATAAATCATTTTTCATTTCATTGAATCATTCAGCCTAATTACCTCCATTTATATTCTATTACAATCATGTATAATATAAATATATATAAATATATGTATATATATATATATATATATGGGCTATTCCGCGTCAACCGGATCAGTCATCTCTCAGATATTTTTTTAATTTGGCACGTGGATTGTGTAGGGGGAGTTAGATTTTTGTGCCAAAGCGCGAATCTAAAATGCAAAATTCGATTTTTTATTAACAATAACAAATTAGACTCCCATTTTTTCCAAAAATTCATGACTTTGGCAAAAAATTAGGTACAATATTTTTTTTTTCAAATTACGCGGAAAGCTCCATAGAATTTAAAAAAAAATACGAAATGTTAAAAAAAAGTTGTTATCAATTGTTTATTTAACAATTAATATTTCAAAGATTTTTAAAAAAGTGACTGACACCAGCAAAAAATTTTTTTAAAATCCTGACATGTTCCTTGAACTGTACTACAATCTGTGAATCAATTCCAGAGGGGTGTTTTTTTTCGTTTTCGAGTAAAAAATCATTAAAGGTGTCGATGCGCATGAAATTGCGGCGCGCCGAGTCTCTACGTAACGGCGGGCGGCCGGTTGCCGTCCACCGCTAGCCCGCGGTGGCGTCGCAGCGTTATTTCAGAGTCATTTTCACGATGTAGGACATGATTGAAGAAGCTGAAAAAAATACTGTACCGTCACAAGGCCTGCTCAAAGCGATAAGTGAAGTTTCAAGAATGTGTTTTCAATTTAAAATAAGTAGCAAGTTATGTAATTATTATCATTTATGTGCACTCTCATGGTGTGTAACCGTTATTTTGAATCTCTGTAATAAAAAAACGGTGAAAACCGTATTCTTGAAACTTCACTTATCGCTTTGACCAGGCCTTGTGAAGGTACAGTATTTTTTTCAGATTCTTCAATCATGTCCTACATCGTGAAAATGACTCTAAAATAACGCTGCGACGCCACCGCGGGCTAGCGGTGGACGGCAACCGGCCGCCCGCCGTTACGTAGAGACTCGGCGCGCCGCAATTTCATGCGCATCGACACCTTGAATGATTTTTTTACTCGAAAACGAAGAAAAACACCCCTCTGTAATTGATTCACAGATTGTAGTACAGTTCAAGGAACATGTCAGAATTTAAAAAAAATTTTTTGATGGTGTCACTGTTTTAAAAATCTCTGAAAAATTAATTGTTAAATAAACAATTGATAACAACTTTTTTTTAACATTTCGTATTTTTTTTTAAATTCTATGGAGCTTTTCGCGTAATTTGAAAAAAAAAAATATTGTACCTAATTTTTTGCCGAAGTTATGAATTTTTGAAGAAAATGGGAGACTAATTTGTTATTGTCAATAAAAAATCGAATTTTGCATCATGAGATTCGCGCTTTGGCACAAAAATCTAACTCCCCCTACACAACCCACATGCCAAATTAAATTGCAGTATGATACCTCGTTGAAATCCAACCGAGAATTCATTTTCCGGAAGCTCGTCCGACGCATGGTTTTTGAATTATAAGCGATAGCGCTAGGCCAATCAGAGTGCACCATTTCATCTAGATTTGCCGCCACGGAAATTGCTGTTTTGTTCGACTGGCTGAATTATTATTATTTGTTTACGAATTAAATATCGGCACCACCCCTCTCTCCCTGTTGTACCCCTTCTCGGGCGCTGACCTCGGTATTGTTGCCGCGGCACACGCTGCCGGCCGCACATCCATGGGCGGCACACTTGTGTGTGTAAACAGAAGCGCATCCTCAAGCATAATGGGTACAGCAGCGAGAGAGGGGTGGTGTCGATATTTAATTCGTAAACGAATAATAATAATTCACCCAGACGAACAAAACAGCAATTTCCGTGGCGGCAAATTTACATGACATGGTGCACTCTGATTGGCCTAGCGCTATCGCTTATAATTCAAAAACTATGCGTCGGACGAGCTTCAGAAAAAGAAATTCTCGGTTGGATTTTAACGAGGTATCATGCTGGCTAGTCCGTGGAAGGCAATTTAGGGACACCCTGTATATTTATATGCACACACACAATATATATGTATTTTTATATATTCATATGATACAATTATATAAAGAATATAAATAGAGGTTATTAGGTTAAATGATTTATTGAAATAAGAAATAATTTATTTGAATAAATTATTTTTCTTAAATTGAGGAAAAATCGATTTTTGAAAATTAAAAATATGAAAATGAGAAAGTAATAATTCATCTATCTGTATGTTTTCGATGAATTCCATAATTATTTCCAATTCATTGTATAAATGTTTCAAATTACAATTGATAAAGTAAATTAGATGGCATTTTTCCAATAAATAACATTTTCATTTTAATTAATATGTGAGCAGATAATTGAAAAATATATAGGATTTTTCTTATAATTATATACAATTTTTGAAAATTTGAATCCTGTAAAAAAATTTTTTTTTTTTTCAATTTCCCTTTTTTTGAATTAAATTAAAAATCATAATGTATGTATATATATATCTATATATGCACACACACACACATATGTGTATATATATTTATACATATTTATATTATACATTAATATTATAAAATATAAATGAAGGTAATCAAGTTTAATGATTGAATGAAATAAAAAATCATTTATATAAACAAATTATTTTCCTAAAATTAAGGAATAATTATTTTATGAAAATCAAAAATATGAAATTAAATAATTATTGATTTATCTATCTGTATGTTCTCTTTAAATTCCATAATTATGTCTAATTCATTGTATAAATGTTCCAAATCACAATTTATAAAGTAAATTGAATGGGATTTTTCTGAAGAATAATACTTTTATTTTAATTCATATGTGAGCAGATGATCAAAAAATATATAAGATTTTTGTAATAATTAAATATCATTTCAAAAAATTTCAATAATGTGAAAAAATTTTTTTTTTAAATTTCCCTTTTTTTGAAAGTCAATGGAAATTCATAATATATATATTTATGTATGTATATACACACACACATATATGAATATATATTTATATATGTTCTTATTATACATTGATATAGTAAAATATTGTAACGTACTTTGACGTTACGTTAATGAAATATGGATCCGCGAGTTTACTTATTATCAAATTAAAAGACATCAAGAGCGTGAATAGAATATCGTGAAAAATGCTCTTAATGCAAGATACGTGTTTCTCATTTAAAGTCTGAAACAAGACTGTTTTTACAATAATGTCGGTTGGCGCAGCTACCTTATTCTTTTTAAAGACATAAGAGGTTTATAAACGTCTTTTATCTATGCTGACTACTAGATCATTAAAGAGGGGGCAAAACGGGTGATCTCACCCTTTGTAACACTACTCCCCCCCGAGGAAAAGAGTCGTCCCGACTCGGAAAAGATAAAACAATTATAAAAGTATTCTAGTAGTCAGTGCTCAAAGGTGAGTTGGGGCTGTGGCTCTAAAAATTTAAGAACTCCCTTTTCTACTATCTGGCATTTGCCCACAGTCTCAAGGTAAACCACAGAAAACCTTGAGCAGATAGTTGAGCGTTAAATAATCTCAAGAATTTATGTGCCATGTTTTATAAAGGTTAGTGTTAATGAGTGTTATGTGGCTTCATGAATTCAAAGTTATCCGCAACGGCCCAGATTGATGTCGGAAAAAAATTCAATCTTCTTCATGAAGGATCTCTCCGAAACAGGTTCGGATGAAAACATCGAAGCGGGAACCGACAATTCCAGGACCAAATAAGATAAAACAGACTTCTCTTCATAGGAAATAAGGAAATAGTGGGGTGACTGATCTTAATCTTCTTTAGAAATAGTTCACACTAGAGTTTTGGAAGGACAAATGTGAGTGATAGTATAACAATTCAAATTCACTAAGTGAATTTGGAAGAATACTTGAATAAAATAAATGAAATATGTATTCAAAAGAAAAGAAACGATCTTATCTGAATCATTTCTGCATCCTTCTTCAAAATAAGACCACCAGTCATCTTCAGAAATCGGGGAAAGATTGGATGGAAAAGGCTGTGTCAAATAACCTGAAAAAGTACTCACAAAAACTGACACTTGAGGTTAATAAAATGTGAAAAGAAAAGCAATCGCTCATCGACCTCGAAAAATAATCGTCGCTCTTTTCACATTAATAAACCAAAGCCTATCCGACACAAAACTCGATTCTGAAGAAAAAGGTTTTAGAAAAACTTGGCCGGCTGTAGTTTCTACAATTATAACCAAAACGGCAGCCGATAAAGAAGAAAAGGTTTGAGTTACTAGCCAATCCTTATGAACCTCATGAATAGTTCTGAGTAGCTCTAAGGTAATGCTCGATTCTTCCTCACGAGAACGGGAACTGACACGAGCAAAAGAAGTTTCTGGGGAAACTCGCAAATAAACAATCAAATCTACTCTGAGCTCAGACGAGCGAATGAGAAGATAAAAATTTTTCGTCAATAAATGAGATTTGAAGTCGCGAAAATTACCTCACCTTCGACGAGCTCCATTTCCCTGACAGGCAATAAAATAGGTTGGGAATGCCTGTCACGCATAACCAAAATAATTCAAAGAAAGAGGTTAACTCCATTGATAATTTTATATAAAAACATCTGAAACTAGTTCCTCAAACCAGCCTCAGAAGAAGAGTTAGTTTGAGGATTGAGGATTTTCTTCCCCAACCTCTTTATCTCTTCTTCGCCAATTATAGGAATCTGAATGCGAGTTTTGTATCATTTCTCTACTATTCTTTTTAAGTAAAAAGCAATGATTAGCATCATGTCCTATTTTATGACAAAATAAACACGTTACTACATTTTGATCTGTCATAACTGCGCCTCTAATTTCGTGTTTGTTACTCTGATTCTGAAGAGAACCACGATTTACACGATTATAATACTTGTTATTATTTTTATTTCTGTAATTTTGAGGCTTTGACTCCTCCGAGTGTCCAAAACTTCGTCTTTTTGAGGTGTTTTCGGACACCTCAATCCGACGAAGCTTGTTCAGCTCAAAATATTGTTTCCTCATTGCCTCCACCTCGAGGGCTTTGGCCGTTGCCTCCCGCAGAGAAGTGAGGCCCGACGTTCCAACGGCCATTTTAATCTCTGGATCATTGATCGCATTTAAAAAAGCTTGTGTTGCTAATAAATTACGAGACGGCTCGTAATTTATATCTTGACTAAGAGACGCGAGGTCTTCGTCTCGTCCTTGTCTTCTTGTCTGTAATTGTGCCGTGTACAGTTTCGTCAAGTGGTCATTTCCATATCTCAATTTGAGTGCAGAACTAAGTTTCTCATAATCGGAAATTTCTTCCTCAGACAATGCCGTTAAAACATTCAAAGCCGGCGTTCGAAGACAAGAGGCAAGACTGTGGGCCCTCATGGCGGAGTCCCACTGGTTATGTTTAGCAATCGTATTAAACTGACGTTCATAATCTGACCATGGAATCTTTCCGTCAAAAATTGGCGGTTTTAAAAGATAAAGAGGTTTCTCGTTAATCTGAGAAGCAACCTCAGGAAATCTCGAATTATTTAATTGATTAAAATGAGAATATCGAGGCCGAACCTGAGTCAAAGACTCGGAAAAACCAACCTCATCATTTACTCTTGTTCTACTAATTGGAGATTCATCTACTCTCCTAATAAAAGGCACAAACCTTGATTCAGGAACATCCTGGGATCGACCTGGATATTGGACCTCCTAAACAGTAGGAACGGGAACAAGAGAGGGAACAGGAGAGGGAAGCGGAGTAACAACTCTGGAACTCTGCGATGTAACAGCTAGTCCTCCAGTGCCACTCATTTGATGAACGGACTGAAGAGCCGCCACAGTTGTCCGGAGTAGTTCGTGAAGACTAGTCTCGGAACGGTCTCCAGCCTCTCCTTCTCGCCTCCGTTGTTCTTGTTGTTCTTGAAGCAGCTGGATTAGTTGTTGTTGTTGAGTAGCCGTTTCCAGAAGCTGCCGTTGATATCTTTCGGCGGCTTCTTGTTGTTGGCTCATAATCCTTAGTAGGTCGATTTGTGAAACTGAGACCATCGTAGGGACAGGTAAAGAGTCCACTGAAGGTGCACAAATAGACTCGGGAACCCGCGGATTTTCGGTAATAGAATGTTCTTCTCCGCCACTTTCCCGACGACGAGAGCGTGTCAAACGACCGCTACTCATAGTTTATTTCACGTATTTCACGCACTGAATGAACTCGATTAATAAGAACTCAAGATCCCACTTCTGACACCAAATGTAACGTACTTTGACGTTACGTTAATAAAATATGGATCCGCGAGTTGACTTATTACCAAATTAAAAGAAATCAAGAGCGTGAATAGAATATCGTGAAAAATGCTTTCCATGCAAGATACGTGTTTCTTATTTAAAGTCTGAAACAAGACTGTTTTTACAATAATGTCGGTTGGCGCAGCAACCTTATTCTTTTTGAAGACATAAGAGGTTTATAAACGTATTTTATCTATGCTGACTACTAGATCATTAAAGAGGGGGCAAAACGGGTGATTTCACCCTTTGTAACAATACCAATGGAGATAATTGAGTTAAATAATTAAGTAGAATAAAAATTGATTCATATAAATGAATTTCTTTTCTAAAATCGAAGGAAAATCAATAATTAGAAATTAAAAACATGAAAATAAAAAAATAATAATTCATCTATCTGTATGTTTTCGGTAAATTCCATAATCATTTCTGATTAATTGTATAAATGTTCCAAATTACAATTTATAAAGTAAATTAAATGGAATTTTTCTGAAAAATAATATTTTTATTTTAATTCATATGTGAGCAGATGATTAAAAAATATATAGGATTTTTCGAATAAATATATATAATTTTAAAAAATTTGAATAACCTGAAAAAATTTTATTTTTCGAAAATTTCTCTTCTTCCGAAAGTAAATCAAAAATTATAATATATATATATATATATATATATATATATATATATATATATATATTTGTATATATGCACACACACAATATATATATATATATATATATATTTATATATATTCATATGATACATTAATATAAAGAATATAATTAGAGGATATTAGATGAAATAAGAAACAGGTGAAGCAGGAATAATGTCGAATATATTGAGCAAGAAGCGATAAGTTTAATGACAAGCAAGCAGCTGAAGAGATTAAGATACAATTACGATAAATGCGATAATTAACAATATTTACAGCCAGAGAAAAGTTAAGCGATGAAGTTAACAAATAACGGAACGTTTTCCGAATGAGCGGGAAATATGCGCAAGCTCGCGATATTGAAGGTAATGATTAACACGGTTTTAGAATAGATAGGCAGGATAGAAAAGATATACTGTACTTAAATTAAGCGGTAAGCAAATAAATCATAAAGTTTGAGAAGCGATTATGAACACATGCGAAATACAACAATTG
This sequence comes from Neodiprion fabricii, assembly GCF_021155785.1. Classification (NCBI taxonomy): domain Eukaryota; kingdom Metazoa; phylum Arthropoda; class Insecta; order Hymenoptera; family Diprionidae; genus Neodiprion; species Neodiprion fabricii. Next base: position 9,845,432 of record NC_060245.1, on the reverse strand, counting down.
TAATAGTTATCACATTACCAGAATGATCAGAAATAGGCGGACAGGGAATTATGAATTACAAGGTAAATTCAAACGACAGGTCGAATAGAAAATTATCATCAAATATAGAGAATAACAGATAATACGTAGTCTCTAGTTCGCGGTAAGTACGAGAGAAAGAGAGATAATATTCGGTATGATAAAAGGCAATTCAAGATAAGACAAACTATATTCAAGATAATTAATATGCAACGTACGGCAAACCAAATAGATTACGGACAACTACGATCAGCGATATTAGCAAAGAAAATAGTGAAAAAGATGTTATGCGATACGGCACAATACTCCAATGTCAAATGAACGGCGAGCGGGACCGCGCAGCGATATAAGATCGCTCCCGCGGTACACTCACTAAGATACGATAATCAACGATAATAGGTAAAGAGACAGATAGAAACTAATCAGAGAAAATATAACAAAATAGCAATGCTCAGTAGCTAAGATAAAAATTGATCCTTCAACGGAACGCGCTGCTAGACAGAGATATTAGACATTCAAATATTCCAGAAGAGAAAGATAATAAAATGAAGCAATAGTCACTACAATGCGTAAGTAATAGTCAACCAGTCGCGAAGTTACTTGCAATAAGACAGAGAAAGGGACAAGATAAGAGATAAGAGAGAATAAGGTACGAGCCCAGGTGGCTCAAGCAGACCAACTGCAAGATGAAGAGAAAAGATACGAGCCCAATTGGCTCAAGCAGACCAACTGCAAGGTAAGGAGAGAAAGAGATGAAGGTAAAGGTACGATATATTGCAAGTAATCTCGTGGCTTCACAAAATAGAAAAGGAACCTCACTTACGTAAAAGAAGATCTAACAGGTGCGAGAGAATGCGATACGATAGCGGTAATTAAAGCGATAACAGGAACAATTGTGAAATTAACGAAAGCTGAAGGTAGGATTAATAAAGGCGCTATTAACGAAACTGGAAGTAGAGTTACTAAAAGAGCGGTTACTAAAAGCACGTCTGCTGTTATCAGTAACTGAACGTAGAGTGACGAGATGAGCGATGATCCTGATTTTCGTCGAGCTGCTGTCACCTGATTCTTTCTGAAATTTGCGGTATTTTAATTGGACCAGCAGGTCGCGTGTCCTGGTCCACGGGTAGGCGGCGATAATCCCTCGCCGCTTGTTTTTCTTTTCCCTCGACGACAGGTATCGAGGTATCGGGACGTCGGAAGGTGGTTAGAGATGTTTTCCTTCAGCTATGCGGTATCGTTGGCGAGAGGGGGGGGGGGGGGGGGTCGTACTGCTCATGTGTTGCGATATTGACGTGTGCGGCAATAGTACGTCACCGGTCCTTCGGACTTGCGACCGACTCTAACTCACTCCTTGCTTTACTGGAACTCCCCGTTGTAGCTATTTCGTCGGCGCTGCATCCCGGCCCTCGCTCATCGAAGCCCTCATGCCGGAACGATCTGGTGGTGATGGCCCTCAACCCGGATCCCCACACTAGATCCACCAGATCCACTCGGTCAGCATATCATTAGCCTATTCCACGCCGCAGTCCTTCGATAAGACGGTTCGTGAAGAGAAAACCGTCTTCCATTGGATAGTCAACGACTTGGTAGATGTTAGGGTCGGTTCAGCTCCAGGCTGATAAGTATCGTCGACGGGAGGCTTTGTTGTGTTTTTGACGCACAGCCCTGTGCGCCGCCTAACGATGCATCCGAGCGGTAGAAGCATTCGTTCGTGGTTCGGCTCCTGGCCGATAAGTCTCAAATAGTTGGAGGTGCTGTTTGTGCATCACGCACGACCCTGTTCGACATCTAGAAAGGCATCCATCGGGAGTGGTTTTAGCGGTATTCGTTCGTCTGTAGTCGGTGGTGGTCGATTTTGAGCTGGTACGTGACCCCTGTCAGGCAGTGTCCTGGTATCCTGACGCGAAGGTCTCGCAGATGGTTCTCAAAGAGCATTACAGAATTAGAAAATAGCATACAATTAGCCTAGTAAAGAGAATTCAACTTAAAGATAATTAGTCGTTCATTTTTGGAGTATTGGCCTCAGAAGTGCTTTCGTTATTTTTAGCGATGTCTGCACCTAGGGGAATGCGATAATCGAACAAAGTGACGGGGTACGAAATACCACGTCACAACACACACACATATATATATATATATATATATATTTATATATATTCATATTATACATAATTATAATAGGATATAAATGAAGGTAATTAGGTTAAATGATTTAATAAAATGAAAAATGATTTATTTGAATAAATTATTTTTCCCAAAGGAAAGAATAATCAATTTTTGAAAATCAAAAATATCTCAGTAAATAAATAATACTTTATCTATCTCTACGTTTTTTTCAAATTTCATAATTATATCTAATCCATTGTACAAATGTTCCAAATTACAATTCATAAAGTAAATCAAATAGCATGTTTCTAATGAATAATATTTTCATTTTAAATAATATGAGAGCAGATAAAAATCAAAAATATATAGGTTTTTTCTAATAATTATATAGAACTTTATAAAATTCAAATAATATGGAAACAATGTTTTTTTTTCATATGTCACTTTTTTTAAAAGTAACTTGAAGATGATAATATGTATATATGTATTGAAACACACACACATATATATAAATATATATATTTATATATATTTATATTAAACATTAATAAAACAGAATATAAATAGAGGTGATTGAGTTGAATGATTGAATAAAATCAAAAATGATTTATTTAAACAAATTATTTTTCTCAAATTAAAGAATAAATAATTTATGAAAATTGAAAACATGAAATCAGACCAATAGTAATTCATCTAATTGTATGTTTCCTTTAAATTTTATAATTATTTCTACTTTATTGTATAAATGTTCAAAATTACAATTTATAAAGTAAATTAAACGGCATTTTTCTAATGAATGATATTTTTATTCTGAATAATATGTGAGCAGATAATTGAAAAACATATAGGATTTTTCTGATAATTATATATAATTTGAGAAAATTTAAGTAATGTAGAAAAATTTTTTTTTTAAATTTCCCTTTTTTTAAATGTAAATCAAGAATTATATATTATATATATATGTATGTATATATATATATATATATATATAATATATAATTCTTGATTTACATTTAAAAAAAGGGAAATTTAAAAAAAAAAATTTTCTATATATATATGTATATATATATATATATATATATATATATATATATATATATATATATTTACATATATATAAATATATATACCCACACACATATATATATATTTATATTATACATAAATATGATAGAATATAAATGGAGGTTATTAAGTTGAATACTTTATTAAAATAAAAATTGACGTATTTGAATAAATTATTCTTCCTGAATTAGAAAATAATTAATTTTCAGAAATTGAATATACAAAATTGAATGAATAATAATTTATCTATCTGTATGTTTTCTTTTGATTTCATAATAAGTTCTAATCCATTGTATCAATGTTCCAAATTCCAATTCATAAAGTAAATCAAACGGCATTTTTCTAGTGAATAATATTTTTATTTTAATTAATATGTGAGCAGATAATTAAAAAATATATAGGATTTTCCTAATAATCATATATAATTTCAAAAAATTTGAATCATATGGAAAAAAAATTTTTTCTCAAATTTCTTTTATTTTTAAAGTAAATGAAAAATTGTAATATATATATATACACACACGCATATATATATATATATATATACATATACATATATTTATATATATTTATATCACACATTAATATAATAGAATATAAATGGAGGTAATCAAGTTAAATAATTGAATAAAATATAAATGATTTATTCAAATGAATTATTTTTCCTCAATTGAAGCATAATTATTTTTTAAGACTAAAAATATGAAATTAAATGAATAATAATCCATCTATCTGTATGTTTTCTTCAAATTTCATAATTAGTTCTAATTCATTGTATAAATGTTTCAAATTACAATTCATGAAGTAAATTAAACAGCATTTTTCTAATGAATAATATTTTCGTTTTAATTGATATGTAAGCAGATAATTGAAAAATATATAGGATTTTTCTAATGATTATATATGATTTTAAAAAATTCAGACCATGTGAAAAAAATTTTTTTTTACAAATTTCATCTTTTTTTAAAAGTGAATTAAAAATCATAATACATATATATATATTTATATACACACACACATGTATATATATATATTTATTTATATATATTCATATTATACATTAATATAATGGAATATAAATGGAGGTGAATCAGTTAACTGATTTAATAAAATGAAAATGATTTATTTGAATAAATTATTTCTTCCTAATTAAAGAATAGTTAATTTTCAAAAATCAAAAATATGAAATCAAATAAATAATAATCTATCCATTTGTATGTTTTCGGTAAAATTCATAATCATTTCTAATTCATTGTATATGTTACGTGGGGGTGAGGGTGTACTGAGCGGTGGTAGTTAATGATTAATTGAATAATCTAGCTCCCACGTAACGACAATGAATAATAATTAAAACTAAGAAAAAGACTTACCTTTCGATAAGCCGGTAATTTGTAGGATCGTGTTGCTATAGACCTGTACAGGTCTGTGAGGTTTGTTCAAATTGTTGAGGCAATTACAATAATAAAAATAGGTAGAAGGTCGTTCAAAATAAATGATTAATATAATTTGACTGGTAAAAGATGAAGTATATTCTGTTTCGATTTGGTTATTGAAATGTTTGATAACAATCAATGGTGATAGATATATATATATGAGCCGAAAATAACAATTTATAAAGTCTTCAAGTTTATAAAAATCATGTGTTGTACTATTCTAGAGGATATTATTATTTGGTACCAGGAACATCTACTCTGAACGATGGTTATAACTAGCTGGTCGTGATTATTGTATTGTATCTCTCTTTTTAGATTATCTTAAATCGATTATATATATATAATTGTTAAGTCTTATTCGTTAATTCTTGGAAACAATAAGTACAATTTAATCGGGGGTAGTGAAGCTAGCCACCAATTCTAGACTTGGTTGTTGTGAATTTACTGAAATAGTTTTTGATTATCAAGGTGAAACAAGAATTCGTCTAATTTCGAAGATTAACACTCGGATTGACTTAGCTTTTTGGTGAATCGGTCGACGAGATTGAGAGCCGTCGGATCGTGTCGGTCTGCGTCGGTAGAATACTGGACCAGGGGCCTCACCTCAAATTTGGAAGAGTTGATGAATCGAATGATGTTGAACGTTGGTCACTTAGTCATTGTGAATTTAGAATGATATCTTGTTATCGAAAGTTTGAAAGTGTCTGTTTTCTGATTTTGATGATAAGTTAAAATTGATTGGAACGATTATTTATTAAAAATGATAGTGTAATTATTATTATTTTTACTTAAGATTACCTGATTCGCTTGAATCAGGGCCGAACTCAATTTAATTGTGGAAAATGGAATATCATAAAAATGTCTATTCGCGAAATGATGAGATTTAGTAAAGAACAGAAAAGATGGAAATAAAGAAGATAGTGAGTCTCTTGCAATTAACAGAATAACTGAATGCTCGAATTTGACAAATTAGCGCGAGACTTTACGTCGGTCACAACTAAGATTTTCCAAACGCTACTCTTGCTCGAGAGGGCTAATCCGGGTTTACGTCCGCGCACTTCGCGACTTGACAGACGAAAGACGCGGCTTCTTGGGCCCGAGGGTCCAAGGAGCTGCAGTTGTAATTAGTCACAACGGTAATTTGCCAATGAGGGGCGAGGGCGACCTCCTGGTGCCCAAATCCACATGGTCAGCGTTACTTCTCGCTCTTCGACGGTGTGCCGACGATTCTCAATCTCGTCGGTGACACATTGAAAATATGAAGAAAAGATATTTGCATGCAATGTTCACACATTCATTCATACATTCCAATAAGTAATCTATTTTAATTTGGTGGTTCTAAAGGTAGTGGTTTATCCTAGTTATTGATTATAATTTTAACTTAAAAAGAGGGATATTTCCAGTCTGAGCGCTACTGATGCTAATTCAGCAGTCTCCTATCTCAGTTCTTGGTACCAGTTATAAGAAACAATTTTGAACCTTATACTAGGGATCATTGTTGGTCTCTACGTGACTTTTGCCAGGAGCGGTGGAACTCGCCGTTATTAGAATATGAGATTTTGATGAAATGATATCTGTGCATTGAAGAAATTGAAGCAATGAAATGAAATGGAATTTTGAAAAAGTTACGCCAAGGCGGTACGTCGGGGCGTAACATGTGAATGTTCCAAATTACAATTTATGAAGTAAATTAAATAGGATTCTTCTAAAGAATAATATTTTCATTTCAATCAATATGTGAGCAGATAATCAAAAATTATATAGGATTTTTCGAATAAATATACATAATTTCAAAAAATTCAAATGACGTAAGAAAATTTTTTTTTTCAAAATGTCCCTTTTTCTGAAAGTAAATGAAAAATTATAATTTGTATATATATATACACACACAAACTCACATATATATATATATATATATATATGTATATATATATATATATATATTTGAATATATTTATAATATACATTAATATATTAGAATATGAATGGAAGTAATTAAGTTAAATAATTTAATAAAATAAAAAATGATTGATTCGAATAAATTATTTTTCTCAAATTGAAGAATAATTAATTTCTAAAAATTGACGATATGAAATTAAATAAATAATAATTCATCTATTAGTATGTTTTCTTTAAATTTCATAATTGGTTCTAATTCATTGTATAAATGTTCCAAATTACAATTCATAAAGTGAATTAAACGGCATTTTTCTAATGGATGATATTTTATTTAAATTAATATGTGAGCAGATGATTAAAATATATATAGGATTTTTCTAATAATTATGTATAATTTTAAAAAATTTAAATCATGTCAAAAAAATTCTTTTCAGAAATTTCTTTTTTTTTTTAAAGTGAATTAAAAATTATGATATATATATATATAAATATATATATATATATATATATATATATATATATATATATATATCATAATTATCATATATATATATATATTTATATATATAAATATATGTACACACACACACACACATGTATATATATATATATATATTTATATATTCATATTATACATTAATATAATGGAACATAAATGGAGGTAATCAAGTTAAATAGTTCAATAAAATAAAAAATGATTTATTTAAATCAATTATGTTTCTTGAATTGAAAAACAAATAATTTTTAAAACTTCAAAATATGAAATTAAATAAATATCAATCCATCTATATGTGTGTTCTCTTTAAATTTCATAATTATTTCTAATTTATTGTATAAATGTTCCAAATTACAATTCATAAAGTAAATTAAATAGTATTTTTCTAAAGAATAATATTTTCATTTTAATTAACATCCTAGCAGATAATTGAAAAATGTATAGGATATTTCTGATAATTATATATAATTTGAGAAAATTCAAGTAATGTGAGAAAATTTTTTGTTTCAAATTTCCCTTTTTTAAATGTAAATCAAGAATTATAATATATATATATATATATATATATATATATATATATATATATATATATATTTATGAAGAAAGTTCGTGACCAGGAGGTAGAATGAAGAAGACGTTAGTCGAAATTCCGGTCCGGAGAAGACGTTTAATAATTTGCAAAACGTAAAAATAATAATCGACGTTTCGGCCGGGCCCTGCCGACCATCCTCAGGAAAAATTTCTATAATAATTAACAAAAAAAGGTGGTGCTTCAAAACACAATTCTGGATTGAAAGCATGGAGATAAATTAAACAGTTACACAAACATGTTTGAGTGACAGTTTTAGGTTATGCGTCAAAGTTTTGACGGATGGTTGAGGAGAGGAAAAATACGTTAATAAGAAATGAATTATGGCGGAAAGAGTACTTAATAAGAGTGTGGAAATGTGAATTGAAAAAGAGATCAGTTAAATTTGGATAGATTACTCACAAAAATTGACAACCAGTACATGCTTAGGTGTTGCTTTCAGTTCAGGATTTCGGACGGAAGTGAAGGCTAGCGGGAATCGATCCGTAAATCTATGGTAATGCAGTGTGATATTGATCTACGTTCGAATGTCATGGATTTCAAAGGCAGATGACCAATCGGAGAAAAGGGCGCCAAAATTTGAAAAACTAAATTATGAAACTAGAGAATGTTTGAGTATAAGTGGCTAAGATGTTCAATATCAGTACGTTTGTTAACAGAGTTCCTTTTGTTCTTAAAGATATGGATCATTTCCTTAATGATACGTTTATACCAGTTCGGTTCTGTAGCTAGGGTTATAGAGTTGTTGAAATCGAAATTGTGTCCCAGACTTAAGGAGTGTTCCGCTAAAGCGCATCTGTCAGTGACATGGCATTTAATATTAGAGCGATGGCCAGAAATTCTATTTTTTAGATGTTGTGACGTTTGTCCAATATAACTTTCGCTACAGTCTCGACATGGTATTTTGTATACACGTTTAATTTTCTCTAAATTAGGAGTTACAGATTTAAGATGAGAAAACAGAGAAAGTTTGGTAGTATTAGAGATTTTAAAAGTAATTTCAATACCCTCGTCATTCAGAATTCTTTTGATTTGGCTAGACAGATTTTCAATGTACGGTATAGAGATAGAGTTTTTAAATTTGTCCTTAACATTAGTTTGATTGTTGGAGTCTAAATTCTAATCAATCGAGTTGTACATTTTATCCACTCTATACTTTTTGATATCATTAATGAATTTTAAAGGGTAGCCATTAGATATAAGAGTTGTTTCGACAAGTTTTAAATTTTTTTTTAAGAAATTGAGGGTTCGAAATTCTAAGGCAGCGATCGAATAAGGATATGGCGACAGATTTTTCATGTTTTATGAGATGATGTGAATTAAAGTGAATGTATCTGCCAGACCAGGTTGGTTTATGATGCCAATCTAAAATTATAGTGTCCTTATGGTTAATAACCGTAGTGTCAAGAAAACTAATTTTACCATCTTTTTCCAACTCAAAGGTGAACTGTATACGTGGGTGAAAATTGTTAAACTTAGTAAGAAGGAGTTGTAGGTTTTCCTTCTTCACACACGTTATAATATCGTCTAGGTATCGATAGTAAAAAGGGAGGCTAAACGGAAGATGTGAAATGATTTTTTTTTTTCCAAATGTTCAAGTACTAAATTCGCTACTACTGGGCTAATTGGTGAGCCCATTGCTACTCCAAAAATTTGTTGGTAGAATTTATCTTTGTAAGCGAAATAGCATGAATCTAAACAAAGTTTAGTGGCTGCGAGGAATTCTTTTTTATTTATGTTGGTTTGAGGTTTTAAGTTGGGCCAGTTTTTACTGATTATAGATATTGCTAAATTGGTTGGAATGTTGGTAAACAGTGATTTGACATCTAAGGATACTAACAGGTGTTCAGGAGGGATTAGTGTATTCCTGATTTTGTTTGCAAAAGACCAAGTGTCCTTGATGTGATAGTTAGAAGTACCTGTTATGTTAAATAGAATACAAGAGCAAAATCTTGAAATTTTGTAGGTGGGAGAATTGATGTTACAAACAATTGGTCTGAGAGGTACATTTTCCTTATGAATTTTAGGTTTACTAACTTAGATTATAAAAATTTCAACTTGGACATAGAGAAGGCCAATCGTTTATTTAATGCCATTAAGACTGATAATATTAAAAAATTGAACAAACTTAAGTCTAGACAGACTCCTAAAGAATTTCACACCAACAACTGGTTAGTTAACTTATCTAAGACAGAGTTACCTTCTGAAATCAAAGATACCTTATCACTCGGTCCGAATCATGGTTTACCATGTAACAATATAAAGTTACCTATTGATGATATTGTAAGTAGCGTACAATTAGCTCTCATCAACAAAAGTGGAATCACCAAAGATAAAGTAAGATCAAATATTAGCCAACTCATTGGCAACAGACTTGGCAAACATCCTCCCGAATCTCACGTTCAAATAACTTCCAAAGTAAAACAAACCAAAGAATTTTTAAAACAAAGTAACCACCTAGTAGTCACCGATGCCGACAAAGGCAACATTACAGTCGTCATGGATAAGATGGAGTTTGAACAAAAATGCCAAGATATACTTAATGACTCTAGCACTTATACTCTTATCTCTCGTGATCCCACCATTAAAATACAAAAACAAGTCAATGATATGATAAGCCTATGGCAACAGAAAAAATTTATAGATTCCAATTCTGCTAAAAACCTTAAAACGTACAACTCTCTTCCTCCCAAAATATATTTTCTACCTAAAATTCATAAGGAAAATGTACCTCTCAGACCAATTGTTTGTAACATCAATTCTCCCACCTACAAAATTTCAAGATTTTGCTCTTGTATTCTATTTAACATAACAGGTACTTCTAACTATCACATCAAGGACACTTGGTCTTTTGCAAACAAAATCAGGAATACACTAATCCCTCCTGAACACCTGTTAGTATCCTTAGATGTCAAATCACTGTTTACCAACATTCCAACCAATTTAGCAATATCTATAATCAGTAAAAACTGGCCCAACTTAAAACCTCAAACCAACATAAATAAAAAAGAATTCCTCGCAGCCACTAAACTTTGTTTAGATTCATGCTATTTCGCTTACAAAGATAAATTCTACCAACAAATTTTTGGAGTAGCAATGGGCTCACCAATTAGCCCAGTAGTAGCGAATTTAGTACTTGAACATTTGGAAAAAAAAAAATCATTTCACATCTTCCGTTTAGCCTCCCTTTTTACTATCGATACCTAGACGATATTATAACGTGTGTGAAGAAGGAAAACCTACAACTCCTTCTTACTAAGTTTAACAATTTTCACCCACGTATACAGTTCACCTTTGAGTTGGAAAAAGATGGTAAAATTAGTTTTCTTGACACTACGGTTATTAACCATAAGGACACTATAATTTTAGATTGGCATCATAAACCAACCTGGTCTGGCAGATACATTCACTTTAATTCACATCATCTCATAAAACATGAAAAATCTGTCGCCATATCCTTATTCGATCGCTGCCTTAGAATTTCGAACCCTCAATTTCTTAAAAAAAAATTTAAAACTTGTCGAAACAACTCTTATATCTAATGGCTACCCTTTAAAATTCATTAATGATATCAAAAAGTATAGAGTGGATAAAATGTACAACTCGATTGATTAGAATTTAGACTCCAACAATCAAACTAATGTTAAGGACAAATTTAAAAACTCTATCTCTATACCGTACATTGAAAATCTGTCTAGCCAAATCAAAAGAATTCTGAATGACGAGGGTATTGAAATTACTTTTAAAATCTCTAATACTACCAAACTTTCTCTGTTTTCTCATCTTAAATCTGTAACTCCTAATTTAGAGAAAATTAAACGTGTATACAAAATACCATGTCGAGACTGTAGCGAAAGTTATATTGGACAAACGTCACAACATCTAAAAAATAGAATTTCTGGCCATCGCTCTAATATTAAATGCCATGTCACTGACAGATGCGCTTTAGCGGAACACTCCTTAAGTCTGGGACACAATTTCGATTTCAACAACTCTATAACCCTAGCTACAGAACCGAACTGGTATAAACGTATCATTAAGGAAATGATCCATATCTTTAAGAACAAAAGGAACTCTGTTAACAAACGTACTGATATTGAACATCTTAGCCACTTATACTCAAACATTCTCTAGTTTCATAATTTAGTTTTTCAAATTTTGGCGCCCTTTTCTCCGATTGGTCATCTGCCTTTGAAATCCATGACATTCGAACGTAGATCAATATCACACTGCATTACCATAGATTTACGGATCGATTCCCGCTAGCCTTCACTTCCGTCCGAAATCCTGAACTGAAAGCAACACCTAAGCATGTACTGGTTGTCAATTTTTGTGAGTAATCTATCCAAATTTAACTGATCTCTTTTTCAATTCACATTTCCACACTCTTATTAAGTACTCTTTCCGCCATAATTCATTTCTTATTAACGTATTTTTCCTCTCCTCAACCATCCGTCAAAACTTTGACGCATAACCTAAAACTGTCACTCAAACATGTTTGTGTAACTGTTTAATTTATCTCCATGCTTTCAATCCAGAATTGTGTTTTGAAGCACCACCTTTTTTTGTTAATTATTATAGAAATTTTTCCTGAGGATGGTCGGCAGGGCCCGGCCGAAACGTCGATTATTATTTTTACGTTTTGCAAATTATTAAACGTCTTCTCCGGACCGGAATTTCGACTAACGTCTTCTTCATTCTACCTCCTGGTCACGAACTTTCTTCATAAATATATATATATATAGATATATATATGTACACACACACATATATATTTCTATATTATACATAAATATAATAGAACATAAATGGAGGTAATCAAGTTCAATAATTTAATAAAATGAAAATTGACGTATTTAAATAAATTATTCTTCCTAAATTAGAAAATAGGTAATTTTCAGAAATTAAATATACAAAATTGAATAAATAATAATTTATCTATCTGTATGTTTTCTTTCAATTTCATAATAAGTTCTAATCCATTGTATAAATGTTCCAAATTACAATTCATAAAGTAAATCGAATGGCATTCTTCTATTGAATAATATTTTTAGTTTAAGTAATATGTGAGCAGATAATGGAAAAATTCATAGGATTTTTCTAATAATTATGTATAATTTTAAAAAATTTAAGTGATGTAAAAAAAGTATTTTTTCCTCGAAATTTCATTTTTTTTAAAAGTAAATAGAAAATTATAATATATATATTGACACACACACATATATATATACATTTATATATATTTATATTTTACATGAACATAATAGAATACAAATGGAGGTAATTAAATTGAATAATTTAATAGAACAAAAAATGATTGATTCAAATAAATTATTTTTCTCAAATTAAAGGATAATTAATTTTCAAAGATGAGAAATATGAAATTAAATAAATAATAATTCATCTATCTGTATGTTTTTTGAAATTTTATAATTAATTCCAATCTATTGTACAAATGTTCCAAATCACAATTTATAAAGTAAATCAAATGGCATTTTTCTAAAGAATAATATTCTCATTCTAATTGATATGTGAGCAGATGATTCAAAAATATATAGGATTTTCCTAATAATTATATATAATTTCAAAAAATTTAAATCATGTTAAGAAAATTTTCTCTCAAAATTCCTCTCTTCTCAAAAGTAAATTAAAAATTATATTATATATATATATACACACACACACATATATATATATTTATATATATTTATATTATACATTGATATAATAGAATATGAATGGAGGTAATCAAGTTGAATGATTTAATGAAATAGAAAATTATTTATTTGAATAAATTATTTTTCTTAAATTGCAGAATAATTAATTTTCAAAAATTAAAAATATGAAATTAAATGAATAATAGTTTATCCATCTGTATGTTTTCTTTTAATTTCATAATAAGTTCCAATCCATTGTATAAATGTTTCAAATTTCAATTCATAAAGTGAATTAAACGGCATTTTTCTAATGAATAATATTTTTATTCTAATTAATATGCGAGCAGATAAATGAAAAATATATAGGATTTTTCCGATAATTTTATATAATTTGAGAAAATTTAAGTAATGTGACAAAATTTTTTTTTTAAATTTCTCATTTTTTAAATGTAAATCAAGAATTATAATATATATATATATATATATATATATATATATATACATACCCAATAAACATTGCTGGTAAATAAATCGTAAGAAATTCGTCGAAAAATAACGTTGTATATAGTTGAATAATCGTTCAGCACATACGTTTTTTCTCGTGAAAAATGTCCGCCCTGATATAGGTTTTTTCGACTGCGCTCATCAACGTTTTCTGTTAGTGATAATGATCCGGATATTCCACGGTTGAAGTAAACGTCGAAATTACGGTTTTCGGAAACGTAATGAAACAAGTATGAAAGAACGCAATTTAAATGTTAACGTAGACGTTTAATATATACCTGTTATAGCCACCATTTTTCGTGGTTCAAATACGTTTAATACACAAGCTGTTAAAAGCTTCTTGTATGGTCAATATGGACTTATCTCAGGGGTTAGATGATACAGCAACGCTCACATTCTTAGCTATTTCAGTAATGGTAACTTGCACCAATTAAATGATATTAATTATTTTACATCCACACCTATGTATTCTTATGAGAAATACAGGACAACTAAATGAGATAAAGCACACACCTTTGCGAAACATGATATATATTTATTACAAGGTACTTTCATCCAAGGCAACAATGACAATAGTTACATTGCACACGTATCGAAATATCCGCTTTAACAATGTATCCGAAACATAACAGTAGTTTTTTATATACCAGTTTGTCTGTATCGTTAATGCGGACATTTTATTATGCCAACGATGTAACTGTGTGAATGTTGACTGGAATGTATTAATAAACATACAGTCTTTTACATATACGCATACCTCAATTGTACAGATGTACTCACAAGAGTACAGAAGTATAGCAAATAGTAAACTTACGTAAATATGATCAAACAAAAACTTGTATCCGATACGAGTACTTTGATAACAAATAAAACATGAAACAAAATAATCATACAATGATTGTACCTCAATGAGGAAAATCGTTATCTTTCATCTACTCCGGACTTGAGTATAGAAGTACAACATACAGTAAACTTAAGTAAATCTAAACAAACAAAAACTTGTATCGGATACGAGTGGTTTGACAACGAATGAAACATAAAACAAACTAATTATACAGTGGATACACCTCAATGAGGAAAATCGTTAGCTTTCTCTTGGGACTTGAAAAAAAATCACAATCCTGGCAGAGTGAGTTAGAAAAAGTATTGACACATTATTTCGAAAGAGAACACAGATACTATTGAAGGCGTCTTTTAGGTACGTAGGAGTATCGCGATCGAGCGAGTTTCAACCAATCTTTAACTGCAGCTGCAATATTCGCTTCCTTGATATCGCTTACTAATTCCTTACCATGGAAAGTAGCTTTAACAGCATCTTAAAAAAGGCAAAGTCACCAAAATGTGACATGAAAACTTTAACTGCAATAAATTTCAACAATACGTAAATAAATATCATTAATGTATATCATTTACACTATACGTACACTTGGTTTGTATATCAATGAAAGTTTTTGTTCTATATTTATTTGAGAGTACCCTATAAGTAAAGTCGAAATTTTTATGGAAATCAAATTATTTTTCAATTACCGTAAATAACTTGCATCACCAGTGTCTTTTGGAAAGCAATTTTGTCTCTACCAGCCCAATTGAACTGCATGGCTAATTCGTTTGTTAGCAATGACTTGAGAACAGCCAATACGCATTGACGGCCACTTGTGCCTCCAATAGAGGATAGTTTTTGTGTCCACAAAGAAATTCAGTAGTTACCCATCTCAATCAAGAAGTATCTCGATATTCTGATATGACTTTTTATATGCTGAGACAGATTGCACATCAGATGTATTCCAGATTCTGGAATAATGAGCTCACTCAGACTAAATATTTGAAATAATATCCCCATTCATACTAAATTTTCATAACCGTGCATTCCATAAGCACTACTCACCAGGTATATTCGATGCTCATTCGATTTGAGAAGTTCTTCGAGGTTCGCAAATTCTTCCATTGTTTCAATTGGAAGCGTTGGAAATACCTCTGGCCTTTGTACGCTGTCCACGTTAGTTGCTTGCTGCCTCGATATGATTTTCCTCAGCATGAGTTGATTCTGGTCTACACAAGATTTTATACGTTCCAAATATTGTAGAGCTTTCTCGTCAATGGGCCTCAGTGGATATCGGGATGCAACTACAGTTGCAGCTTCAGCTACCAAATTCGAGGTTGAGGCTAAAGTTTGTGACGTTGATAGGTCATATTCAGTTACCGACCTTGTCAAACTGTGGGCTGAAGGGCGAGTTGTCTCATTTACAGAAACGATAACAGGTTATGCATTGGATATGTTGAAATTCTGTCGTGGGTTCGAAGTGGGATGGTGTGTTGGTGGAGAATTTTCATCAACTGATGATGTATCATCTGCAGTATCTGAAGACGTCTCACGTTGACGCTTTACCTTCTTTTTTTTGCTCTTCTTGGATTTCTTTGTATGTTTACGCTTTTTGGATATATTTTCACGTACGACAGCTTCATCATTGCCCTCTTCATCTTCATCATTGCTCTGCGACTCTCTTTCATAACAATGCCCTGTGGATTTCTTACTAATGGTGTAAACTGTGCCATCTTCCTCGGATGTACCGTGTTCTATGATGTGCGTCATCGTCTTTTGTAGTGCGTCGAAGCTTTCTGTTCAGGAAATATCAGTTATGAAATACATTGGTATATATATTATTAATTAAGAAATATCGTCTTAACAACACACCGCAGTGAAGAACAGTAACACCAAATGTGATACAAAAGACATGATACGAAATTGATAATTGATGGTCAATTAGAGATGAGCACGACACAAAATTGAAATGAATATCATGTTGCTCGTTTTATGTGCCTTATAAATCATGCAACATATTGAACAAAATTAATTTAACAGCCTGAGACATGTAATTGTGTTTCATATATTCATTTTGAAAACAAATATCATGCAATTTTTGATAAATGACTCACTATATACATATATATACACGAACATAAATTATGTACTTATCAGTATTATATTAATATCACTTTGAATATGAATGAATGAATAATATCAAATCAAAGAAGTAAGGAATATGGCATCAAGGATCAGTACTAGTGAATAAGTGTAAGCAATCACCTCCAGTATGCAGAACGTTGTGAACAGGATACTCGGGCCATGTTTTCTGATATATTGCCTTTGATTTGACTAATTTTAGGAAATGCTCCTCATTCTTCGTGCGTGGCTAGTAGCAGATGGTATTATTATCCACCAGCCACAAAACTGGCACTAAGGCACATTCTCGCTTCTCGCCAACCACGAATTCAACAATGGCATACATCGTTTTACTGCCCTGAATACAAGTGTTGAAAGTATAAAATTTTATGTTTGGTGTTATAATCAGCTATGATTTGTAAGTGATGAGATCCACGACCTTTCATATTAACTGATTGTTAAATTTGATTAATGTATTAGAAATGATGTATTTTTGTAGAACACGGGCTAAATCAGAAAAAGCTAACTTTTGGATTATCATTGCTTATATTCTTTCGTGTAATATCGGGATAACAGTAAAGCCATCTTTAAATGGGAAACAAATGCATTTGTGGGATATCTCACTTACAGAAAAAGACTTTGCACGATTAAAGCTTCTGACAAAAAAAATTCCCAGTTTCGACGATTTTATAGGTTTTTTGTAAAAATCCCGCTTATATTTGAAAGGAGTACCCACTATTCTGTAGTCTCCATGAATATTAACAATCGATTTTACAACGAGTATTTCTTTACCACAGACCACTATATTATCCGGCTGTTTTATTGATATTTTGAATCTGCTAGTTTGCAATGACTGACATTCCTGCGAGTTGATTGAAGATTTGAATTTAGCAACATATTTTTTTTGGGATCTAGTCTTACGTACGCAATTCAGTTCTGCGAGTCGATTACCTAATTGCTGCAGTGGAGACCGTTTTGACCGAATAAGACGCTTCAAATGGCCTAAATAATTTTCATATACAAAGCAACTGTATTCCTCTAGTGGGCCAAACCGTTTAACATCATCTATTACGTGCAGCAGAGAATGAACATTGTATACGACAAAGTGAGGTCCGTATAACTTAGCACCCTGAGCGACAAATTTTTTCAGTAACGCTTTCGCGATTTTACCGAACTTTGAAAACAACTTTGCGTTTGACAGTATGTATACAGCGACAGACAACGACAGAAAATGCTTATACTTTTTTGAGCTTAGCACGTCTCGCACAAGAACCGTTCCGGAATATAACACGAAAAAGCGAAATTCTGTTGCTTTCCATCTTTTCAATTCTTTCAATTCTCGGGGCTTCCGAGGAAACTCCGCAGGAACATATCGAGCCAACTTTTTTATCAAACGTTCAAGAATCGATATAACTTGCTTGGATAATTTACTATCACGTGAACCCTCGACCCAATATTTGAGAATTAGTCTTTTTACAACTCCCAAATAGAATAAGTGCATGGGATCTAAAACAAATTGCGTCACTAGCCCTAGGTATAAACGTAAGAGAGGTGAGCGTCCTTTTATATGACGATTGTGTTTACGCGGCGAAAAAAAGTGACGATCTTTTCGCCTCCGAAATTTCTTACCAACAGGATAACAGAGCTTATTGCCAATACGAATAGCACATATCTTACATCTCTCACAAGCAGTCTTACCGGAATTACCTAAGCACATTTTCAACATAGATCTTGCAGGAGCATCGCACGCAAAAAGACGAACTTGCAAGACGTATTTTTTACCATCAAATTCAAATCCATGTTCGGTTAAATGTAATGTCTCTTGAATAAAATTTTCCAAATACAAAGATAACGGCATAGGTTTACCCATCCCATAAAAAACGGCAATTACAAACGGACTATCGTCGATCAAATTGACACTACGTCCCAAAATCGGCCAGAAAGACGTTCCGCTACCTTTGAAAACAGAAATACCATCGATATTAAAATCGACTTGCAATACATTTACAGGCTGTATTTCATTTTTAAGACCTCCTTCAAGTTTGCTCTTCAAACCATTCTCTAATCCGAAATAACACATTTCACCGTTTTCAAGATGTAACGTACTGGTGCAAGCTGGTGTTTGAAGGAGAGTTCTCGCAGTTATTGGTAAAACAGAGTGCATTGGTTTTAATAACACAAGCAATTGATCTATTGCGGTATGCGTAATGTTATTCATACATGCCCAGGTTCGTAAATTTTGAACAAAATCGCATTCATTATTACAACGTGATTCGTCACTTTCACAGCTCGAAACATTTTCAGAACTAAGTAATGATAATCCAACGCTTTCATTGTCACTAAAATAGCTATCTGACTCTACACTACTGTGATCATGATCCACGGTTTTTCTATTGTCGTTATTTTCAACAACGCGAACAACATCATAATCATGACAAATAGCTGCACCTTCAGCTTCTTCGGTATACATAGCATTCCTATCCAAAAGGGTTTCATGAGATTCCGATGTTAAAATGTTTGTTTTCGCGATGTCATTGTTCGTGAGATCAAGAAACGCTCTATTTATATTTTCGGCTTTTTTCCGACGCAACTGTCTTTTGCTTAAGACTTTCAAATCAAGAGGCATATTATTATATAATGATCTGTACTTACATACACGAAACTAAATTTTTACGTTAAAATATACCAGTCAGTCTCGTATTACATCCACTTATATTTGTGCGCCCCTGTGAACAATAGAAAGAAAAAAACGTTAATAATCAGCCTTCAGAAAATTCACCATACTTTCAGGCTGACAATGAACTCATTGTACAATCACATATATCTACAATCTACATATAATATCCCAATAATTCAACCAAAGTTCTATATATATATTCAATAACCGGTTACACAATGGTGGTAAAGTCGTGTGAATAAATTAAATTCAATTTTACATCGAAAAGATGTTTGCACAATGACGAATTCAACGGCATTAAAACGTTTATGAAACCCTCAACAGTGTTTATTTATCCGGTAATTAATCCTCCGTCTGTACACTGGGTCTTTGAGGAAACTGTAGAAATTATGATCCTAAATTTCTCATGCATTTTTGGGAATATTACAATTTTGATGAACAAAAATTTTCAATCCCGACAACTTTTAGAAAATGTATAGTAGACATACTTTGAGAGGTAACCCCAAATTTGTTCTGATGTTGCAAAATCCTGAAACATATGGAAAATCTGGCTGTTCCATAAAAGACCCCGTGCACAGACGGAAAGTGGGAAAAATAAGTTAATCGTAGGGTTAATTGCGTAATCCCGATAAAGATAAACCTCCCTAATCAGGGCAATTTCATTCTTTTGGTATGTCAATTTTTTTCAAGAAAACTTTCTAACATCTGAATATGAAAATTATTTGACATTTCACTAGAGATGTGAAACACTATCTCTGAAATATTTTGGGAGAATTTCAAGAAACGTAAAGCACTGAAAAAGTTTGAGGTCAGCGAATCGAACTTGAAAGCATTACAGTATTGTAAAAAAAAAAAAAAAAGCGGCTACCACACCATATCACGTTCATTGCTGAGTATTTACGTATAATATACGCAAATTTGATTAATGTAGAACCCAATAAACACACGTACGTTGAATAGACGTTTAAGAAACGTGACCGCTGTGGAACTGAAGTGGATGTCGATAAATTATTCGTGTCCCACACATCACTTAAATAAACGTATCTGTATATACGTAGAAAAACACGTGAATATATGCCGGTGAATTCCGCATTGGACGCGGAATAGGCGTATAATTCACGGGAATTGTACGAATTTCATGAACTACAAGAATCCCGTATAACAGGCGGATATCGTACCTGAAAATACATAGTATTTAACACCTGTATTCTAGGTAGAATAATCTTTATGTGCCATTTCAACGTTCTCTCAACGTGTCTTGACAGGTCTATTATATATCATTTCAACCACTGTGTGTTTATTGGGAAAAGATGTAGCCACTAAATGATCGTTCATTCGTACATGATACGTATGTGTTAGCGATCTATTTCATTGGATAACCTTATAAAAGAAAAACGATGCCTGCACAAGTAAGAGTGAAGCTAACAATAAATATCTGCGGCTTCTATTTGCAATCAGTATATATTCCATACCATACACATGCTTCTTATAGCATTATCTACAAGCAATTCTATTGTGCCTACATCCTTTCGGCGACGTTCAAAAGCAAGTACGACGCAATCACAAAGTATTTGTTTATTCTTTTTATTGTCAGGTTATTTACGCCTGTATTGTCATTTTCGTCTGTATTGAATCATTGTGATAAATTTTTCCAAATAGAAAATACATTTGTACTTACCAGCTTATGAAGGCTCACATAAACACGGACGTGCACTGACCTCGGAAGTTGGTCAAATTAGACTGATTCACTGATCGCGTGAGCTGAGAGCCTTCGCGAACGGTGGTGGGGGGGCATTCTGGCGCGTCGTCCTCGGCTCTCAGGGTGCAGGAACCGTACGAGTTACAACACGCTGACCTAGCGAGCCAATCAGAGGCAGAAGAAGAGGCGCGAGTATTTCACGCTAGGACATTCTCGATTCTTCGCGACCGCTTGTCGTTTGACACATGCGCTCATTATACGTACATGTAACATCCATGGTACACGAGCTTCATCTACGGCCACTCGCTTTCCTAGCATGGGTTATTCCAATATATACATTATGGTATAGGAAAACGTATGTTTTACAATTAATAAAGACGCCGCGAAGGGATGCACTTATATACTCAACTACGTAATTTCTTGGTGACCTTTGTAAAAAAATCTGTTCATCGATTTTTCAACTTTTTTTCCTATGTTGGGGAATTAACAATAACACAAGGAAAAGAATTTGAAAAAATGGAGGTAACATATTGTTCTACTTTACAATATTACGTAGAATAAAATTATCACTTCTAGTGTTATGTCACCTGAATTTTTTCATATTTTTGATGATACTTACTAGTTTATCGAATGAAAAAAAAGATTCGAAATCGAATGACCAGTTGTTTACAAAATTTAAGGTAATCAGAAAAACGTGCTGAGGAGGATAACATAACGTTGAATTTTAGTCACTGCTAACATGAGAAAAACTTGAATATAATGATTATAGTTCCAAATTCAAACATCGCAATATGTAAGTAAATGATGTAAAAGTTGATTCCTGCCCTCACTATGTTGAGAAGGGTAGTATTCTTGGATATGAAGGTCAGAAAGGTACGAAACAAATCTTGTTTACGTTTCGGCCCGAGTAGGTATATAATTCTGTGTATCGATATGACAAGTCTATGTACGACGTAATTTTCACGTATTAGATGTGATCAGTAGATCAAAAGTGTATTGACTTAATTATTAAACAATTAAGGGATCGTCTCAGTGTGAAATTTTCAAAAAATTGTTTTTTTTTTTGCATTATCGTATAGTATACACTGTTCTAAACATCCTCTCAAATTTTTAAATCGAAATTCAAATTATTACGGTCGCTACAGCGTTTCTTGTAGAAAGGGAACGGGTTTTCTACCTGCGCGAGTACTAAGGTGCTCAGGTTCTATAACCTTGCAGAATAAACTGTCCAAGCATTTCAGTTCGTTTTTGACATCCACCACGGATAGACGTACGAGAGAAGCCCCCAAGAAAAAAATCAAGACCTGGCATCGCCGATTCATCGTAAGTAAACGATTTATATAAACTTTTCCAACTTCAATCTTTAAACGCGTTTTTCTCAGAATCGTGTTTTTCAAAACGGTTTCCACTCTCAAAGGAGGAGTTTTAAAGATATCTAGTTCCAATTTCGGGAGAACATTTTAAACGTCATTCTTTATCGCGCTATGGAAGCTTTTTTTTTTTTTTTTGAAAACTTCCTATTTTTTTTTACGAAAAACTGTCGAAAAAAAGGGCCACATTCGACACTTTTTGTTCAAACCGCCGCCATTTTGTCAAATTTGAAAAAAAAACCTCCATAGCGCGATAGCGACTTTCCGACAGATCAATAATCTTTTTGAAATTTTTTTTTCAGATCAAAATTGCGGCCGTCATCGTGGAAACCGTGCAGCACCTTTTTTTTCACGTGAAATTACAACAATTTATACAACAATGATGCACTCAATAAATAAACTTAAAAAAAATCATTTTGTATTCTTCATAAACGTATTTATTTATGAAAAAAAAAAACCGGACCGATTAGTTTATGTGAACATTAAAAAAAAAATTCGCGAAAATCAGTGATTTTTCGGAGTGTCACACTGAGACGATCCCTTAATGAGAACATATTGGCAAGGTATGGTAACTATACGAAACGTTAAACTTGTGTTACTGGTGAAGGAATAAAATATGTATATTAGCTGTTCATGAGACTAGAAATATAATGGATTTTACCACACGTTTATACTACGGATCTCGCTTACCACAATAAAACGTTGATGATGGAACGCAGAAATTTTGTATTTTAATACCTACAAATATACCGATTTTTAACGAATTTAAATTGACAATTGAGCTAGTAAACAAAACGTTGATTATTAGTCTAGAAACCGTTGTTTAAATGTTGTAGAAAAGCAGTGAATGAAACGTTAAACTTGTGTTACCGGTGAAGGAATAAAACATGTATATTAACTGTTCATAAGACTAGAAATATAAACGGTTTTACCACACGTTTATACTACGAATCTCGCTTACCACAACAAAACGTTGACGATGAAACGTAGAAAATTTGTATTTTAATATCTATAAATATACCGGTTTTTAACGAATTTAAATTAGCAATTGAACTAGTAAATAAAACGTTGATTATTAGTCTAGAAACCGTTGTTTAAATGTACGTGTAATGAAAATCGTATAATATTTGTGGAGAGACAACAATTAATATTTTACTGAAAAATTACCGTATATCGAACACGGTAATATTTTCTACCTATACCATAATTATACGACCTTAACGTTTCTTCAACCACATTTTAACCGGCTCATGTTTACTGGGTATATATAAACACACACACACATATATATATTTATATTATACTATATAAATATAATAGAATATAAATGGAGGTAATTACCCAATAAGAACACGATTGTTGATTAAACGTAGAAAAATTCACACAACCAAACGCTTACAACGGATCAGACCCAACCGTTTAATAAATCGAAAAATGTCCGCCTGGTAGACGATAATTTTTACGTATGTCCAGAATGTTTTAAATACGTGGAAAATAGTCGTTGAATTCGCGTATACTCACTACGAGGGAATAAACGAGTACAATATACGGATATTCGTGACATCCATGTATTCGTATATAAGACGCCGTAGAAATACGTTTAAAATATCACAGATGAATTCGTTGAAGATACTGAAAAATGTCCGCTTGATAGACGATAATTTTTACGTTTTCCCAGAATGTTTTATATACGTGTAAAATAATCGTTGAATCCGCGTATACTCACCACGAGGGAATAAACGAGTACAATATACGGATATTCGTGACATCCATGTATTCGTATATAAGACGCCGTAAAAATACATTTAAAATATCACAGATGAATTCGTTGAAGATACTGAAAAATGTCCGCTTGATAGACGATAATTTTTACGTTTTCCTAGAATGTTTTATATACGTGTAAAATAATCGTTGAATTCGCGTATACTCACCACGAGGGAATAAACGAGTACAATATACGGATATTCGTGACATCCATGTATTCGTATGTAAGACGCAAAAGAAAAACGTTTAAAATTTGACATATGCATCGACGGTGAAATTTTGCCACATTTATACGTTTAAAATGTCACAGGTGAATTCGTTGAATAAACTGAAAAATTTCCGCTCGGCATACGTGAAACTAAACGTATTATCAACACGTGTCATATACGCGGTGTATGGTCGTACAAATTATGACCATTTACTTCAAGGAATATACGATTGGAGTACATTTACATAGAGTATTTATTTCGTGTACATATTCGTTTACTAGATGTCGTGGAGATGCCCCACGTTGGAAAAACTCTAAGGTTGAACCGTTGAATGGATCGAAAAGTATCGGCGAAATATGCTGCAATAACAACGTTTTCCCCGAATGTTTTAAATACGATGCGGATATTTGTAGAATTCACATACATTCATCAGAAGATTGGTAATATATACAGATATGATGTTATTTATACATAGTTGTAATCGTATATAAGACGCAGGGAAAACGTATTTAAAATTTGAAGTATAATTCGGTGAAAAATTCCGCGTATCTATACGTTTAAAATATTAGGTTAGAATAATCGAAGCTTGGGTGATCTGAGTAAGGTAAGTATTATGTATTGATCTTTTAAAACGATGAATTACAGATATAACAGGACTAGATGATTCGTAACAATGCATCATATCTTAAATACTGAAAAGAGTACAAAATATCATACTATAATATATTATACTGTATCGGAAAGTTGCATTTTTTTTTCTTAATTCAAAGAGCAAAGATTGTTTGAAATGACGAAAAAGAAATGTTGTCAAAGTTTGAGCTCTTAATATTAATATTTGAAGGTGCATCATTGTGATTTTCCATTTCCCACTTAAATAACATAGGAAATTTTTTTTTTTTAAGCTTAGAATTTTATAACTTGTCAACGCATTAGCGTTCTGATAAGTCCAGAACAGAATTTTGAATGGAATTGAATGCTCTACAAAGAAAGACCCTTATTATTTTATGATAAATCTACTCTTTCAAAAAGTGATTTACCATCATAAATACCTTAGACACCTTAAATAACTTTTGAAAGAGAAGATTCATCATAAAATGAGTACGTTTTTGTAGAGCGTTTGATTCACTTCAAAAATACGTTATGTCTCATCAGTACACTAAAGCCTTGACGAGTTATAAGATTCCAAAGTTCAAAAAAAAAAATTTCATGTTATGTAAATGGGAAATACAAAATCGCGACGATGCACCTCTAAATATTAATATTGAGTGCTTAAACTTAGACAGCATTCTTTTTTCGTCATTCGGAACAACATTTGCCATATATATGCACATGTACACACTATATTTCTCTGCTATACTAAAATAAAATACTATATACTATATAACATATATAGATTGTGAAACAAAACAAGAGATGCATTTTACATTTCAAGTACTTGAACATTTAAGAAAAAGATTTTCAAAAGTAAAAAAAATAATATAACACAAGAAGTTGACTATTCATATATCACATTCATGTTTGCACCGATTAGATTAATAATACATAGAACGCGTTGGTTCACCGATTTACGATTTTGCGAATCATAAAGTTGAGTGAGTTGTTGCAAAACCCTAATATATTATATAAAGCTTAAAACAAAAAACGGTACATTTTACATTTTCGATAGTGATAGCATGTACGGTTATGATAAGGTAGTACTTGACCATTTTACAAAAAGATTTCCAAAAGTAGAAAAAAAAAACAAAAAAAAAAAAAAACAAAAAACACAAGTAGTTAACTATTGATATATCATATTCATTTTACGCCATTTATATTTTTATCACATATAGAACGAATTGGATCAACGAGTTACATGTGTTATCGCCAATCACAAGGCTAGGTAATTTGTAGACAAACATCATATATCTCGAAGGTTCGAAAAAATATCAAATATGTAATGTACATACCATAGCACATACATTTACATACAATATACATTTTAATAGGGTATCATATGTACGGATATGATAATGTAACACTAAAACGATTCATGAAATGATTTAAAAAATTGAAAAAAAAGTAGAACGCGTATGAGCGCTAGCTATATTTTGATTATATAGATCACCAACACCGTAGTAAAGATATATCCAAAATAAAAATAGAACTGTTTGTCAACATAAAGTAGCATGGTAAAACTTTCTTGGCAAATAGGTATTACGACTGATGCAAGTGCAAAATCGTTTGAGAGCAATAAGGTAGATAAATTAGATACACTTTTGAAAATTGTGTACTTGTTTCGGTGTGGTTAAAAGAAAAGCTCAAATTTAATATAAAATAATAGGATGCAAGAAGTGAATCGGACTTACACTTTCAAAGAAGAAATTAAATGTGAAAAATTGTTAGTATTACGAACAAGTGAGGTACTAAGAATAACTCATCTAAACTTAAAAAATATGGGTAGGAATAGAGTGCATGTAGCCAAAATTAAAAGAAGAAAAAAATGATGCAAACAACTAAAACAGTTTTAAAATGGCACGCAAAAAGAAGAACTACAATGAAACGATATAGTGGACTATCTTTTAACGTTTTGTTGCTATACCCTGCGATTGTTGGGTGAATTCGGCGGCAGTGGTAGGGGCGGTGAAGGCGGATGCTGCGTGGGTCCATTTCCGGATTTTTTTCCCGCAATTGAATATGTATACCTACTTGTGGCTAGCTTCAACCAGTCTTTTATCGCATTTTCTATAATTAAATCGGAAGATTCGACTGGATTATCTTTACACGCCAATTTCGCAGCCTCTGAAACAAGATGTGAAAGAAAGTTGTTTATTATCTGGTGGCTCAATTATGTGCACTAATAGACATCATTTCTACTCAACGCAGCAGAACCACTCACAATCACAAGTTCAGAGTTAATTATGCCAAAGTGCACGAAAAGGCTTATTCAGTTATCTTTGAATTATTTGTTGAAGAGTGAACAAAGGAGATTAAGAATAACAAATGAGTGAAAAGAATCTAATGCAGTTATAAAGCATTAAAACTAGCAAAATATTATATACATGTTTCCACCACATCGTGCAAAAAGAAGGCAGCAGCAGCAGCTTACGAAATTTAATTGTAATAAACTGATTAGGTACAGGATTCCGATCGTGAGGAGTTTATACTATTGGAAAGCTGAATTCACCATTCACCTATTATATGTGTGTGAATGTCTTATTTTTTCAATCTTCTATCTTTAAGCTCTATACAGGACGTATTGTGGAACCGCTGAGTCTACACCATCGAAGATTAAAGGTTTTTTTTTTCGATGTCAAAATAGTCATGCTATTATTTAAAATAATCATAAATACTTGTATCAACGTTTACTGAACGTGAGTTGTAAGATAACATTTGAATGAGGATAAAAATCAAAATTCTATTCAAATTGAATTGATTTTCTCAGTATTACTGCTTTGCAAGGGCACTATGCAATTCTAGGTCATAATCTCTGATGAAGTAAAAGTTGTGCTAAATGTAAATAGTTCATGATGATTAAAGTTATTCTTGGATATGAAGGTCACAACTCAAAACACTTTTCATCGTGTTAACGTTTCGGCCCTGGTGGGGGCCCTCTTCAAAACAATTTTATTTAAATATCTGTCACGAACAAAATAAAAAAATAATATACAAATAGGTTTGACAAAATAAGACATATTGATGTAAATAATATGCAAAGGTATTGAAGCAAGTATAAAAGAGAGATTACCTCATATGCGATAACACTTCCAATTACATAAATGCGTGTTGGTAATTGAAGAATAAATAGAACAAAAAGGCAAAAAAGACAAAAACCGAAACACACTGCGTTCGTGACACGTAACTCCCACGAATTCATAATTATAGTTGGTTTGTTAAAAGAAATAAAATACACAGCCGTTATGGTTGAGTCAGAGCACATAAGCACAGTGGAACGTCTAGTGTGTAGTGGGAAGAGGTCGATCTCGATAGTTATCAGGGCAACGCAGAGTCAACGGGTTAAACGGAAAACAAAATTTTTTTGTGTTAAGAAGGTAAAATCGAGAGCAAGCTCAGTCGGTAATGGACAAATTACAATGGTCGTATCACAGAGGTGTAAATATTGCTTAGATGTTCTATGTCTTGTTTACGGTGAACGCATTGAACTGTATCGTCGTCTGGCGATAGGTTTTCAGATGACACTTTTTTCTGTGTTATCGGCTGAATGTTAATACCGTCTTCAGAAGTTCCGTTGTCTATTACATTAGTCATATACTCTGCTGCTACATCGTAGTCAACTATAACGAAAATGTTATCATTAAACAGAAAGATAATGGCAAAAAATGAACCATTTACGCATATATTTGAAAACAACGTTTATGGCTTGAAATTTCTGCAAGTGAAACTCTCAACCAGTAATAGATGAGATTTAGATTAAATAACGACAGTTACAGCAAATAGTCTTCCATAATGCTTCAATCACAAATATAATTTCATTTTCGATTTTTAATCAGTTTTTCGTATTAATTACAAATAACTCAATATCGAATAATACTTTAGTCCAACGTCTAGCCGTATTATATTATAATTAATACATATGAGGTATTCCATGCCAACTGAGAGGTCATTTTCCCTGACCCCCGCCAATTTGCCTCATTATTTTTTATATGTTTTTACAACCTAAATAAAGCACTCAGCATTTTTTTCAGATTTTTGTCCCAACCATTCTTTTTTAAAAAATGTTACAAACCCTTTTATGGTCCTAAAAAAAAAAACATTTTTTTACATATGTTTATAACATATGTTTTGTTTTATAATATATGTTTTGTATACATACAAAATAAGCAAAATTATTCCTCTAAAAAAATATTTAAAAAATACAAAAAATCAATTCTCCACTCTAAACTATGGCTCAAAATGTTTGTTTTGGGACCCAAAAATTATGTGAATTTTGGCAAAAAAAAAAATGGCGTTTTTTTTTAGGACCATAAAAGGATTTGTAACGTTTTTTAAAAAAGAATGGTTAGGATGAAAAATGTGAAAAAAATGGTGAGGGCTTTATTTAGGTTTCAGAATCATATAAAAAATAATGAAGCAAATTGGCGGGGGTCAGGGAAAATGACCTCTCAGTTGGCATGGAATACCTCAGATACTTCAATTCGATCGTGTGATATTAGTCTATTAGAGTGACGCTGGTGGAAGAAACAAGAAATCGAATCGCGTCTGTTAACCAAAGCAATTCTAAGTGAAAACAGGGAGTTTTGCCACCTCATACAGTTTATCATACATAATTGCATAAGAATGGTACATGCGTCGGTTAAATTCCTTGTCACCACCCGCAATACCTTTAGGTAGTGCCCAGTCGCTCTAATTCTGTAATAAAACTCTAAGAAGAATTGAGAAAACAGTCTAATTACATACCTTTAGTATCAAGCACACGATGTACGGCATAGATGGGCCAGGATTGTTCAGGAACTGCATTCGTTCGGGCTAGGTTTGTGAACTTTTCCTCAGTTTTTGTCCGAGGCCAATAGCACTGAGTATTGTTGTCCGTCAACCACAATACAGGGACCAGAGCACACTCTTTACTGTTGTCACCTCTCAAGAACTCAATTATCGCCCACATTTTGGTTTTTTAATGCAGAAACTGTAGAATTGTCATATGCCATAAAAATGTACGAACAATTTCACCAACACAAAAAAAAGACGGAAAGCAAAATTTTTTAAAATATTAGAGAAACATGATTGCCACAAATCGAAAAAGTAATTATATGTATATAATTATGTACACGTGAATAGTTGACGCGAGAAGTAGATTTCAGGTAAAGCATCAAACTATTGCTGCTATTGGAGCTGTATTTCAACAAAAAAAAGTACCTGTTTATTTTTCTATACGGGTAATTTAGGTTATTAGCCTAACAAAGCAAACTACATGTTTTTTATTATTCGTTTTGATGCAGTATGGGAAAAATCCCAAACCTATCTTTCACAGGGAATCGTAAGCATTTGAATAAGATTTCATCGACAGGAAAGGTAATAGTTTCAGCATAGCTTTCAGCAAAATATATACCGAGCTTGGAAGATTCAATGGGTTTTCGATACAAATTTCTTAGGTATCGAAATGAAATTCCAACACATTTGTACACACCATCTATACAGATGATAGATTTTAATACATAAACTTTACTATTCAGTGCTACTACGTTATCGGGGTCTTGTATTGACAGTTTAAACCTTTTTGTGGTTAGTGTCTTACATTGGAAAGCATTCTCGCCCTGTGACCTAATACCCTTCGGAATCTCTTTCTTCGCCCAGGACTGTGTGTTTTTTTTTTATTGGCTTCAGCATATTCTGACATACGCTTAACAACCTGTTGCAATGGAAGCTTCTTTGCGCGTATCTTTCTTTTTATTTTTCCGAAATAATTTTCAAATGGAAAGCACCTGAAATCTTGCAATTCACCATACCGCTCAACATCATCGCAGAGATGAAGAAGAGAGTGTACGTTGTATACGACGAACTCAGGACCGTAAATATTAGCAGACTTTCGTACAAATTTCTCAATTGCCAGTCTCACGACGTGAAGGTAACGCAAGATGAGAGTCTCATTAGACAAAATGTAAACAGCTGTATGCAATAACAAGAAGTGATTATACCTCTTAGAATTTAGGACATTGCGCAAGATGATCGGGCCTAAGTAAACCAAGAAGAATCTGAACTCGGTTGCCTTCCACCGTCTTACTTCATCAAGGTTTCGAGGCTTACGATTAAACTCTGCTGTCACATAAGCTTGCGGTCTTTCAATTTCCGAAGAGATAATTTTCAACATTTGTTTTGAAAACTTACAAGGCCTTGGTCCTTCGATCCAGTAATTAATTAATAATCTCTTGAGCACCCCCAAGTAAATCAAGTGCATTGGATCTAGGGGAAATTGCGTGACAAGTCCAACAAATAAACGAAGCAATGGCGATGTACCTTTGATGTGCGCCGTATCTGGATCTTTTTTAAAATAGTCTTCATCACATCTTTTACGGTGATTAGTTTGATCGACTAGATAATGCAGTTTTCTTTGCAATGAAACTGCTGCAATGCATCACTTTTCACAACCGAACGTGCTAGTATGACCTTTGATCATCTTGAGCATTGCCCTAGCAGGGGCATCACACAAAAAGCAACCAATTTCTATACGTAACCTTCGATTATGACGTTCGATGCCATTTTGTAGCAGGAAACTCATTTCTTTGATAAATTCAAGCAAATAGCTATCTAATGACTCGGGTTTGCCTTTTCCGCAAAACACCGCGACCATAAACGGCGAACTATCTTTCAATGAATGACTTCTACATAATATAGGCCACAGGTTCACGGAACTACTTTTATATAATGGTAATCCGTCAATATTGATATCAATTGTTATAGTATTTGTGTACTTAGCAGAATTAATCAGGCCACCGATTAATTTACTTTTCAATCCTTCTTCAATGCCTATATAACACATTTGCCCATTTCTCAAATCGGATACATTAATTTGGCGTTTAGTTTTCAGGAGAGATTTAGAATTTTTGGGTAAAAATGGATATTTTGGACGGATGAGAGCTAAAATTCCATCAAGTGCCGTATGAGTAATGTTGCAATCACAAGCTAACTTTCGCAGATCTTCTTGGAATTTTTGTTCAAACCTAACCTGTTCATTATCATCGTCCGTAGACTGGTCGCTCTGAGCAATTTGAGTCCCTTTATTATGTGAATCATGGAGGCCCAAATCTGAATTAAGGAAACTGTTAATATTAAAAGGCTGTCTTTTAGGAAAATCAGGCTAAACCCAATTTTCTAGATTATTTATGTTATTTTCAACATCACTGTTATTTTCACAAGATGGAATTTCGTGGTCTGAGGCGGAGGCAGGTTCTTGTTCTACTATCGAAACGAGGGAGGTATGTTGTAAATCACAATTTGAATTGGTTGCAGAACATGTTTGTGTTAGGATGAAATTGGTAGATTTAGAATTATCTGCACCCAGGAAACTGTCCACATTAGCAGAATGGGCTTGACGATAATCAGGGTAACAATGAATGTCTAGATTGTCTACATTGTCATGGCTGTAACTATCAAATTTATGAAATAGATCTTTGGGATTTAATGTGGTGAAATTTTCTTCCTCTGATGGCAAAAAGAGCGACGTACACGGTGTATTACAGTTCAAATTGGCTTCACTACATGCTTGTGCTTTGTTAGAATGGATATATTCAGAATTGTCTTGTTCACAGTGAAGATTATTACTTTCTTCGCTGTTGTGAGGTGCAAGAAAATTAATTTGATTCAATGCCGCTGCCTGTTTTTTGGACGTAAATGTCGTTTGCTCAGTAATTTTCGTTCCAGAGGCATATTCAGCAATTTTCAGTTTCATTTACAACTCTAGTATTGAATGGAAGGAATATGGCAAAACCTTAGTGAGGGAATCGATCATTCAAAAATGTTGAATTACTTGAGAGGTGTTAGCATATGCGCTCTTGCCTGAAATAAAATATATATTGCCTGAAAAGGGGGTCAAATAGAATATTAAATAAAAAGCAAAAGTTTATTAATGATGATTTAAAAAATTAGTATTAAGAAATTTGTATCCCAACCAGAATAATGCAGGTCGTTGAATAGACGTGAAATAAACCAATTTTCCCACGAGGTACCGTATAATACGCGTCTATTTGACGATTACTGTACGAGCGAAAGAATTCCCGCGAACAAGATAACAAAATGTCTCTTCTTAAAACTTCGATAGAAATTCCTATTTTCAGCATTGAGACGATGTATTTTTTATTCGCCGATTGTTTTTTTTTCAACAATAATTTTGAAAATAAGGGTCGAGTATTTCGAACGCGCCAGGCACTACGCACACGCTAGAAAAAAAAGAAAAAAAATCTGTTCCAAACATGGTTTTCAACCAACTGTAATTCTAATCATTTCGGAAAACATACTATTTGTTTCCTGTTATTCCAAAAAAATTCATTGTCCATGTTAATATATCGCGGAATCGACATCAGGGCCGTTGAATAGACGTGAAATAAACCATTTTTTCCACGAGGTACCGTTTAATACGCGTCTATTCGACGCATTACTGTAGAAACTAACGAATTCCCGTAAAAAAGAGAAAGCAAATGTCCCTTCTTGAAAGTTCGATAGAACTACTCATTCTCTACGTCTCTATACTATGCGTCTTTTTTATTCGAGAGAATAAACTTTAGCTTCTCTCATTCAAGATAAAGCAATGCAACAGCAAGTTATATTTCCATAATTATCCTGAATAGAAAGAGCGTGATAAGAATAATAATAATTATAATGAAGCCACGTACTTACGGAGAAAAGGTTGGCAGAAATTGCTTTACAGAAATTGCTTTACCGCGACGCTCCAACGATGTGATACACTTCACAGGCGGAACTACACTGAGAGCACGTGAGGCAATCGCGTGCAGCGCCCCCCCTCCATCATGCCTTGCACACTGGTGCGGCCCACCGTCAACGGCCTGTTGAGCCCAAAAGCGTTACCGAATCTTCACGGACGTTCACGATCCGGATAGATTTTACTTATTTGATCATTATTCGCCCGTTCAACGACAGCAGCGCCATAGTCGGGAGCAGAATCGAAACCTAATACTCTAATCTGTGCAGTATCATCACGATTGTCGAAATTATTTGTACTGAAAACGGTTTTAAAATTTCTAATAATCAAGGGGATGACGTGTAGGATCAAATCATAAGATTTTGTAGCGAAAAAAATACACATCATTGTATAACAACTCAATGGACTGTTTGGTCCCAGGCCAGTGTCATAGCACTGTCTGGATTTTCAAACTGGAAGAGAATGTCGGCTCGGAAAACATCGTTCGATTCAATACACATAAGTATAATACATCGGTTTCCAACATTCTTCAATTTATTATCAGTGTACTATTGTAACTCAAAAAAACAACTTTCGACGTATGTTTGTTCTTTTTTCTGAGATACGATAGCTCATATATTATGAAATTTTGAATGAAACTTATGTGATTCCTTACTTTACATTACCCAGACAGCTCAAAGTTGTCTGAAAGATGTCTGAAAGATAACAAATTTCTCGACAAGTCGTCTTTTAGCGAAAGCGTCAAGTCACCTAAAAGATGACGAGGAGATGTCTTATGACCCACTTTTTAACGTCTTTCAGCCACCTAGAAGATATCTTGTAGCCAAATCTATAAAATGTTTTTAGGCATGGCTAAAAGACGTTGTTTCGTCGCCTTTTATGCAATTATGTGTTTTCGGTAAATGTGAAATAAGATGTCGTCAACCAAAATTAGTCAGAAACAGATTTTACTATCCAGCATAGAACTTGGACGCATTCTACAATATTATTTAAAAGATTAAATTTGAGATATAAACTCAAAATGAACCTTATATCTAAATATGTATCACATCAAAACATCTCACCTTATAAACTCTAAATTAATTAACCTATCCAATTAATACATATCGCAGTAGAGATCGAAACAAAATATAAAATTATGTTGCACGTTCAGATTTCAGGTGATACCGATATCTGTTCCCTAGTCGGCAATATTCAATTCTTTTCGGGTAATTGTATTTGAAAACTTTTTTCAACCGACATAATAGAAATGAGAAGAGGTTGTGTGGATTTGATAGATCATACCCTACATGCATCAATTGATTATATGTAGCACTCGATAATCACATATCGGATATTGAATAATGATCAAAAGTTATTTAATCATATGTTTAACTAGTTTTGTAATAATCTAACCTACTTTTTCTCCAGCTCACGAAACCACGTGCACATCACTCACGCGCACTTCGTATAACGCGTTATCAAGCAGCCATCCTGCAATCTTTGTTTAATCACACACTGCAGTTGGCGCTAGCTGACTTATCTTCTGAAAGACGTCTTTCAGACAGCTTCTCGTCAAGTTGACAAAAGTCATCCTGGAATAGACATCTTTCAGTCGACTATAATTATTATGTCAATTAGACATTTTCAAATAGACGTTGTTGAGTCAACTACGATTAGTCGTCTCTTGAAAGACATCTATTAGACATCATTTCGCTTTGCCGAAAAGACGACTTCGTCAGGATACCTTTTCGTCATCTTTAGGACCTATGTCCTATAAAAAAAGTGCCTAGATACAATGACGAAAAACGCAATCAAAATTTTTTCGCAAGTTTTTGACCAGAACGTATCTGAAGTATATAAATTAAAAACTTGAAAAAAAACCTCAACCTTTTAATATCCAAAAAAAATAAGAAAAATCTTATAAAATATAAGAAAATTTAAAACACCTATTATAAGAGGATGGAGATTTCATAACTTTGAAAGATGAATAAGAAGAATGAAAAAAAATTATAAAAAAACCAGCTAGCATATAACTATGAATTTAATATAATACATTCACTCCTTTACATTCTCTGGAGTAGTTGGTTCTAAAAAAAAAATATATAAAATGTAATAAAAAATTCAAAAAATTCGTGAAATAAACGGGTTTCGGGGAAAATTGGTAACTAAAAGTTGTTTGGCTTGCTGATAACGAACGTCAGGCTAGATTTGCAAAAAATGTAGTGGCAGATTCAGTATGGCGGAGGTCTAAAATCCAAAACTCCTCAGATTCTCATGGGATATGGTACCAAAGGGTTTTTAAGTCGCACTGATCACGGATTCGACGTTGGACTTCCCAAATTCAATTTGAATAATATCGAATATCCTCAGCGTGAGAGTGTGTGAAAGTCTGAAGTTCGAAGAACGTACTTATACGGTACAACGAGTAGTACGCGAATTTCAGGCTTGTCTTTCAACGCTTACTCACCGTCTCAGGAACCACGGATTACAATCCGTTCAAGAGAACGCATTTTATACGTTTACCTGATACTCTAGAAAACCGTTTCTCATTCACGTTTCTATTCTCATGTTTAATTGGCATTCATCACGTTTCCTCTACCATCTATTAAACGCATCGAGTAAACGTATGCGACCGGTATGAAGTTTACTTTGTTTCAACGTGTACCAATTGTCACAGGAACCACGGATTACAATCCCGACAAGACAACGCATTTTATACGTTTACCCGATACTCTAGAAAACCGTTTCTCATTAACGTTTCTATTCTCATGTTTAATTGGCATTCATCACGTTTCCTCTACCATCTATTAAACGCATCGAGTAAACGTATGCGACCGGTATAAAGTTTACTTTCTTTCAACGTGTACCAATTGTCACAGGAACCACGGATTACAATCCCAACAAGACAACGCATTTTATACGTTTACCCGATACTCTAGAAAACCGTTTCTCATTAACGTTTCTATTCTCATGTTTAATTGGCATTCATCACGTTTCCTCTACCATCTATTAAACGCATCGAGTAAACGTATGCGACCGGTATAAAGTTTACTTTCTTTCAACGTGTACCAATTGTCACAGGAACCACGGATTACAATCCCGACAAGACAACGCATTTTATACGTTCACCCGATACTCTAGAAAACCGTTTCTCATTAACGTTTCTATTCTCATGTTTAATTGGCATTCATCACGTTTCCTCTACCATCTATTAAACGCATCGAATAAACGTTTGTGACCGGTATAAAGTTTACTTTCCTTCAACGTTTATCGATTGTCTCAGAAACCACGATTTATATTCCTCACACGTAAACGTAGTTTATTTGTTAACTTGATACAAGTAAAGGACGTTTGTCGACTTACGCTGACCATTCGTTTAAATCGGGTATTATCTACGTTGATAAGACGGAATTTAATTGCGATAAAATAAACATTTAATGAATGTATTCTTTGAAATATTATTATACGAGTAATATTTGTTGAGCAAAAATACACCTACAATATAAGTAGTCCTGGAACGTACGTTATACTTTTGTTTAAGAACCGTATATAAAAAACGACTATTTCTTATACCTATACCAAATATATACTGTTGAAACGGATTTTAAACGTTTGATTAACGGTCCTGTTCTTATTGGGTGAGTTGAATAATTTATTAAAATAAAAATTGACGTATTCAAATAAATAATTCTTCCTAAATTATAAAATAATTAATTTTCAGAAATTAAATATACAAAATTGAATAAATAATAATTTATCGATCTGTATGATTTCTTTTAATTTCATAATAAGTTCCAATCCACTGTATGAATGTTCCAAAATACAACTCATAAAGTAAATCAAATGGCATTCTTCTAATGAATAATATTTTTATTTTAATTAATATGTGAGCAGATAACTGAAAAATTCATAGGATTTTTCTAATAATTATATATAATTTTAAAAAATTTAAATAATGTGAAAAAAATTTTTTTCCTCGAAATTTCACTTTTCTTAAAAGTAAATTAGAAATTATAATATATATATATATATATTCACACACACACATATATATATATTTATATATATTTATATTATACATTAATATAATAGAATATAAATGGAGGTAATTAGGTTGAATGATTTAATAAAATAAGAAATGATTTATTTGAATAAATTATTTTTCTTGAATTGAAGAATGATTAATTTTTAAAAATTAAAAATACGAAATTGAATAAATAATAATTTATCTATTTGTATGTTTTCTTGAAATTTCATAATA
Source organism: Neodiprion fabricii (assembly GCF_021155785.1). Lineage (NCBI taxonomy): Eukaryota > Metazoa > Arthropoda > Insecta > Hymenoptera > Diprionidae > Neodiprion > Neodiprion fabricii. Next base: position 9,807,392 of record NC_060245.1, on the reverse strand, counting down.
AGTTCTAATCCGTTGTATAAATGTTCAAATCACAATTCATAAAGTGAATTAAATGGCATTTTTCTAATGAAAAATATTTTTATTTTAATTAATATGTGAGCAGATAATTAAAAAATATCTAGGATTTTTGTGATGATGATATATAATTTTAAAAAATTTAAATCATGTGAAAAAAATTTTTTTCTTTAAATTTCTATTCTTTTAAAAGTAAATTAAAAATTATAATATATACATATATATATATATATACACACACACACACACACACACACACACATATATATATATATATATATATAATGTTCCTTTTTTTAACTTTGTTGAAGCTGCGATGAGTTTCTCTGTAAATGGAGTTCATTGTTTCGTATACTATTACATTACATTACTTTTCTTTACATTACGTACTTATATTCTACGTTGAATAAAAATAATATTACCTGTAAATGAAGAAACGACATTTACAGCTTATTTTCCTCTCGTTCTGACGTTTCCACGTGCGATTCCGCCGATAATAGCTTATGTACTAATCTGTCATAATGCCCTCGGCATTCTATTGTCTCTATTCGCTCATATTCACACGTATGTACTATCGACCGTGAAACTGCCAAAGGCGCTTATTGTTGTGCGGTGAAATTTGAAATTTGGGAGTGAGGAAGAAATATGATGAGGTGAATATAGGCCTTGTCATATATGTTTACATCTCCCCCCCCCCCCCCCCCCCCCCCCGAAGAAAAGAAACCAGTGAGGAGACACTGGTCTTCTTGAATAACCTTTGGGACCGGTACAAGCTTTGTAATGTGAAATAATGACTCTGACTTATTTCGATCTGTATGTATTTATAAATTGAGTTTGAAATTTTTTCTATAATTCTGTATGGTCCGATTTTTAGTTCATCTAATTTTTTCCTATTTAGTCTATGGCTATTTTCAACGTAAACTAGGTCTCCAATATTAAATTCATGATATTTTCTATTTTTGTCGAATTGCTTTTTATTATATTCGTGTGATTTCTTTGTATTCTCTAGAGCACGTTTTCTATCTTCATGCAAATCGTTTTCTGTTTTTTTTTGTTTTAGCTCTTCTGGTAAGATTGTACTGCTTTTTCCTTCCAATAAGTATCTAGGAGCGAATCCTGTTACAGTATGTTCTGTATTATTGTACTTTTCTATGCACTTATGTGTTACAGTTGTCCACGCAGTTTTTGATTTTTTTTGGTTTATCTTACATCTAATTTTATTAACTAGCGTTTGGTTTAGTCTTTCATTGAGTCCGTTTGAAAACGGTGCGTTTACTGCTGTAAAAGTCAAGGTTATATCTTCCTTATTCAAAAATTCCTTGAACTCTTTGGAATTTATCCCTGGATATTGATCGGATAGGATCATGTTTATTTTATTATTTGGCAAGACTGTCTGTATCAATTTTATAAAATCAGTTGCATTCTGAGTTTTTGAGGTCAAAATAGTAGCATATCTTGTGAAATGATCAACGAGCAAGTGTAAATACTTTTTTGTTGACCGTGAACCTCCGAACCCGCCAATTGTATCTATAGACACTATTTCATAGGGGTAAGTCGCAGGACCTAATTGGGACATTAATCCAATTTTGTGCTTTCCTCTTGATTTATTTTTAATGCAAACTTCACAGTTTTCGCAAATTGTTTTAATATTTTGATTCAGATTTTTTGCTATGTAAAATGGTTTTATCTTATTTTGTATTTGTTTCATTCCCAAATGACAATAGAAGAGGTGTACTTTTTGTATAAGTTCTTTACTGAAATCTTCTGAGAGTAGAATTTTTTCACTTGTTCCTATTCTTTTATAATACGTGTTATTCTTGTATAGTAACTTGTCTTTACCGTTTTGGATGTCTTCATTGTTTTCTTGATCGTTCTGAATGTCTTCTATTTTCGTGAAATTAACGGTTTTTAGAATTTCTTCTTCATTATCATTAGGTTCTAGTACTGGGCTTCTGCTGAGGCAGTCTGCTTCTAAATTGTCCTTTCCTGGAGTGTATTTTATTTCGAAATCGTATTGAGATAGATAATGCATTAAGTCACCTAATTCCTCATCTGTCCTAGACCTCATATTCATATTTTCTAAAGGTTTATGATCCGAGAAAACCGTAAATGATTTTCCTATAAGCCAGTGCTGCCAGAATTTTATTGCCTCTTTTATTGCTAAACATTCTATATAGATAGCTTTCTTTCTTTTTTGGGACACATTTAATTTTTTTGAAAAATATGCGACTGGTTTATCTTCTTTGTTTAATTGTGTTTGTTTTAGTACAGCCCCAATGCCTTGTAAGCTTGCGTCCGTGTGGATATACATATATTGGCAAATGTGGATCGAAAATTGTTAAAATCGGTTGAGAGCAAAGTAGAGATTTCATGCTCTCGAAAGCTTTTTGGCATTGTTCGGACCAAATAAAGTTTTGCCCTTTTCTTAGTAAGTTATGTAGCGGATCTAAGGTAACCGAAACGTTTGGTATATATTTTCCGTAAAAATTCACTCTTCCTAGAAATTGTCGAACATTTTTTGTTGTTTTTGGCGTTGGAAATTTTTTTATCGAGATTAGATTGTCATTGAGTGGACAAATCGAGTTGTATCTTATTTCGTGGCCTAAATATTTAACTGAGTCAGATTTAACTTTTCTCTATCTATTCTATCGGATACAAAATTTGACAACCCTACAGCAATAAGATCAATTAAGGTAGGCGTATCTATTGACTTGTTTGTTTCTAATAGAAGTCTTTCTTTCTTTAAAGCATATTCTAATGGCGAACCCTTTATGTATTTGTAAGATATTGCATATCTAATCCCAGTCCACCCTTTATTGGCGTAAGTTTCACAGAAATTTTGTTTTCATGTTCTTCACTCTGAATCTAATGTATATTTTATCAGCATTGACCCATACCAGTCGATGCATGAATCTTCTAGAAAAAGTCTAAAGATCTCGATTTTTTCAATATCTCTTTTTACACCTAATCGAGAACATTCATTTTTAAAAATATCCATCCACTGGGGCACATTTGAATTTCTGCCTGTCAATTTCTCTATTACAAATTTTTCTAATACCTTTCTTAAGTTACGGATTCCATAATCTTGGGGCTTATCTTCAGTTTTCTTTTCGGTAAATTTCTCCAAAATTCTGGATAATGCGTCTTCTGTGATGTTTGCTGTGGGTGTAGTGTCTTGCGCTGTTGACATTTCTTTAAGTAAGTAGTCGTTGCATATTATGTTCCCATCTTCATCCTTATACTGTTGTAGTATATCTCCGGCCAAACTAATCCATACTTTTATTTTCTGATAACCCGCCGTAGTTGTAAGTTTCGCATGATGTCTCATCGATTGAAGCTGGTCCGGGAGTGTAAAACAGCGATCGTCGGGTGTGGTTATTGAGGTTATGGCGATTATGTTTGTTTTCGGATCTTCCGTCGAAGACTTGACCGTAAATTCAAATTTCAGTTTTTCCATTCTGTATTTCTTTTTTTTTCTTTTTTTTTTTTTTTTTAAGCAAAAATGTCGTTTTATAATGTTCCTTTTTTTAACTTTGTTGAAGCTGCGATGAGTTTCTCTGTAAATGGAGTTTATTGTTTCGTATACTAATACATTACGTTACTTTTCTTTACATTACGTACTTATATTCTACGTTGAATAAAAATAATATTACCTGTAAATGGAGAAACGACATTTACAGCTTATTTTCCTCTCGTTCCGACGTTTCCACGTGCGATTCCGCTGATGATAGCTTATGTACTAATCTGTCATAATGCCCTCGGCATTCTATTGTCTCTATTCGCTCATATTTACACGTATGTACTATTGACCGTGAAACTGCCAAAGGCGCATATTGTTGTGCGGTGAAATTTCAAATTTGGGAGTGAGGAAGAAATATGATGAGGTGAATATAGGCCTCGTCATATTTGTTTACATATATACATATATTTATATACATTTATATTATACATTAATATAATAGAATATGAATGGAGGTAATTAAGGTGAATAATTTGATAGAATAAAAAATGATTTATATAAACGAATCATTTTTTTCAAATTAAAGAATAATTAATTTATGAAAATAAAAAATATGAAATTAAATGAAGAATAATTCATCTATCTGTATTTTTTCTTTAAATTTCATAATTATTTCTGATTCATTGTATAAATGTTCCAAACTACAATTCATAGAGTAAATTAAATGGCATTTTTCTAAAGAATAATATTTTTATCTCAATTAATATTCGAGCAGATAATTAAAAAATATATAGGATTTTTCTAATAATCATATATAATTTCAAAAAATTTAAATAATGCGAAGAAATTTTTTTTTCTTAAATTTCTCTTCTTTTGAAAGTAAATTAAATATTATATATATATATATATATATATACATATATATATATATATATATATATATATATATATATATATATATATATACACACACACATATATATATATATTTATATATATTTATATTATACATTAATATAATAAAATATAAATGGAGGTAATTAAGTTAAATGATTTAATGAAATGAAAAATCATTCATTTAAACAAATTATTTTTCTGAAATTAAAGAATAATTAATTTATGAAAATTAAAAATATGAAATTTAATGAATAATAATTTATCTATCCGTATGTTTTCTTCAAATTTCATAATAACTTCTGATTCATTCTATAAATTTTCCAAATAACAATTCATGGAATAAATTAAATGGCATTTTTCTAATGATTAATAGTTTCATTTTAATTAATATGTGAGCAGATAATTAAAAAATATATAGGAATTTTCTAATAATTATATATAATTTTAAAAAATTCAAATAATGTAAAAAAAATTTTTATTTCAAATTTCTCTTTTTTTAAAAGTAATTTAAAAATTATAATATATATATGTATATACACACACGCATATATTTATATATATGTCGGCGCAAGAAGCCGGCAGCCTCACCGCTTGACGCTCGTAACTGTCGTACCGTTTTTGTTTTGATTTAGACCACACGGGTATTGTTATTAAGTTCCGATCTTCGTAATGTAGCAGGGGTGGGTAAGGTACCTAACTCGAATCCTAAAGTTTACCTTAGGGAAGTCGAGAGACGAGAGAGCAGTGATAGTCAGAGGCTCGAGCGTGAAGGACCGAGAGCGTCTCGAAATCCCCACACACCTACCCGCTGCTACATTAGTGTTAGTGTTTGAAGAAGAATAAAAGCAGAGAGAAAAATCAGAAATTATGAGTGACTCTCCCGATCACCTCTATCCCCCATCAATAACTCCGACATCAGAAGTGGGATCCCCACAGCCACCTCTAATCGGACGCAACCAGGTAGAGAGAAATGAAGAGAGAGACGAACAACATTGGAAGGCACTTTTGGAAATGCAAAACCGTAATATGCTAGAGTTAATAAGAACTTTGAGGACTCCCGCACCGCCACTACATTCCAAGATTATACTACCCGAATTCAACCCAGATTCGGAGGGTACTGACGCTCGAGCTTGGTGTATAACGGCTGACCTGTGTATGGAGGAACAACCATTACAAGGCAGCGCACTCGTTATGGCGATGAGTCGGGCATTGAAAGGATCCGCGGCCGCCTGGATTTCGCAAATAAGTTATCCCGGTATAACCTGGTCACAATTAAGGGAAATTTTTCTCGCACGTTATGATACGGTGGAAGCGCCGACCGCTACGCTCGTCCGTATCAGTAAGAGCCGCCCAAAAGAAGGGGAGTGTTTAGCAGCTTATGCGGGTAGGATTATGACGACGCTAATGTCCCGTTGGCAGTCGATGCCTGTTGAGGAAATCGCAGTGTCCATCGTAATGGCTCATTGTATGAAAATCGAGCCACAATTACAACGGGTAGCTTTCACTAGTGAGTTGGGAACGCGTCAGAAGATGCAACAGGAGCTCATGGCATTTGCATATAGGAAACGGAGGGATGCCGACGTACCTGAAAAAATTCCGGTAAATGGGCCTACCGAAGCCAAGCGACCTAGGATGAATACACCCCTGAAGGGCTTCGCGTGAGGGAAGATTGGACACAGGGTCAGGGAGTGTCGCAACAAAAAAAATCAAAGCCCACATCCGGGGAGGTCGCAGGAAGTCAACGACACGAAGGGATACGCGCCAAAGAGGAAGTCTACGGTCACTTGCTTCAAATGCGGCGAAGTTGAGCACATCGCCCCACGCTGTACTAATCTCAGCGCAAGCGGTAGCTCATCCGAGACGCTACGTCGTGTCGAAACATGCCATATCAAACCCGTATCTGCCCAGCTGACACAATCCGGTGAGTCGTTTCCATTTTTTTTTGATTCCGGTGCTGAGTGCTCTCTAATCGCAGAAACGGTATCAAATAAGTTCTCAGGGAGGCGAAAGCAAGCTCTGGTAACCTTACTAGAAATCGGAAAAACGAATATAAACAGTACGTATCAATTGGCGTCTGAGGTTGTTATCGACGGGTATGCGGTCGAGCTGACATTCCACGTACTACCAGACTTCTATTTATCCAGTAATATTTTGATTGGTCGGGACTTGCTTTCATTGGGTTTCGCAGTCGAAATTTCATCCGATGCATTTCTTCTAAAACGAAAAAAAAAATTGCTAATACTTGCCAAGTAGTTTCAAACATTGCGGGCTTACAACACGTCGATACCGATATCCTGAACAAAGAAAAACTCGAACTTCTGGATATTTTGAAAGAATTCCACCAATCATTTATAGGGGGTACACCTACAGCTAAGGTGACTACGGGCGAATTGAGAATTCGACTGATAGACCCTAATCGTACTGTACAGAGGCGACCTTACCGGCTTGCTCCTGACGAGCGACAAGTCGTCCGCGACAAGGTTAAAGAACTTTTGACAGCGGGTATCATCAGACCGAGTTGTTCGCCTTTCGCTAGCTCGGTACTTTTGGTCAGCAAGAAAGACGGGTCGGACCGATTATGCGTTGACTATCGCGAACTGAATAGTAATACGGTACCTGATAGATACCCACTGCCACTTATAGCCGACCAAATACAGAGGTTAACAGGTGCGAACTATTTTACAACCCTAGACATGGCCTCCGGATTTCATCAAATCCCTATACACCAGGATTCCGTAGAGCGCACATCTTTCGTTACCCCGGATGGCCAATTCGAATACTTGTTTATGCCATTCGGATTACGAAATGCGCCGTCGGTTTTCCAACGCGCGATGAACAAGGCCCTCGGTGACTTAGCTAATACTTTCGCGATCTGCTATTTAGATGATATTATCATCCCTTCAAGAACAGTATCAGAAGGTATGCAGCGATTACGCACAGTTCTAGAAGCACTTACTAAGGCTGGATTCCTCCTCAAGTTATTGAAATGTTCGTTTCTGAAAATGAAAGTTAAATATCTCGGTTATGTAGTGACCTCGGGGGAAATAAGGCCATACCCCGGCAAAATCACAGCCCTTACTCAGTTACCACCACCTGAAACGGTTACTCAACTAAGACAGTTTATCGGTCTTGCCTCCTATTTTCGTCATTTCATACCGCGTTTTTCTCAATTGACCAGCACACTCTATCGGCTAACGTCAGGTAAAGGCAAAGTCGAGTGGAAGCCACGATACGAAGAAATCCGACAAAAAATAATCTCACACTTGACTAAAGCTCCGGTACTAATGATATTTGATCCAAACTTTCCCATTGAGTTGCACACGGACGCGAGTTCGGATGGTTATGGTGCGATTCTAATGCAAAAAGTTGAAGGCAAACCTCGCGTTGTCGCGTATTATAGTAAAAGAACGACGAGCGCAGAATCTCATTATCACTCTTATGAACTGGAAACTCTGGCTGTAGTAAACGGCATCAAACATTTTCGTCACTTCCTACACGGAAGAGAGTTTACCGTCGTCACCGATTGTAATTCCGTTAAAGCGTCACGTACGAAGATGGATTTAACTCCACGTCCACACAGATGGTGGGCATTCCTGCAAACATTCACTTTTGATGTCATTCATCGCGAGGGTAAGCGTATGTCACACGTCGATTTCTTCTCGCGCAACCCCTTACCAGTACAAACAGTTTTTCATAAAATACCACAAAAACAGATTAATTTTAACGAAATCTCTCGCAATTGGCTCTTAGCTGAACAACAGCGTGATGATAGTATCTGTGACCTCATCTCTAAACTAGAAAATGAAGAACTCGATCCAAATACGGCTAAAACTTACGAAATTAGAGAGGGCGTGCTTTACCGTAAAGTCCAGTGAAATGGTCGCAGCAAATTTTTACCAATAGTACCTAGAGCATTACAATGGTCAGTGATAAATCATGTCCACGAGTCCCTCATGCACTTGGGTTGGCAAAAGTCTCTGGACAAAGTTTTTCAACATTACTGGTTCCCGAATATGACTAAATACGTCCGAAAATTTGTCGAAAATTGTATCACTTGTAGAGTATCCAAATCTCACTCGGGCAAGGTACAAGCAGAACTTCACCCAATTCCGAAAGCCGCCATTGCGTGGCACACCGTACACATAGACGCGACGGGAAAACTAAGTGGGAAAAACAACGTCAAAGAATACGCTTTTGTGGTCATCGACGCTTTCACAAAATTCGCTCTTCTTTTTCATACCGTGCGTATCGATGCTGCTAGTGCTATCAAAGCGCTTAAATCCGCGGTTGCACTGTTTGGCGCCCCGACTCGGGTGATTGTGGATCAGGGCAGATGTTTCGCGAGTAAAGATTTTCAGGATTTCTGCAACTCTCATAACATAACCCTTCACCTGATAGCAACGGGCACTTGTCGCGCCAACGGGCAAGTCGAACGCTTTATGAGCACCATAAATGACATGCTTACATGCGTCGAGACTCGCAAAGAGAGAACTTGGCAGCAAGCGTTAGATGACGTGCAACTAGCCCTGAATTGTACAACATTCCGCGTTACTAAAGCTAGTCCTTTAGAACTGATGATAGGTAGAGTTGCCAGACCGCTTGGGTTAATGACTCTGAGTGACGATACTGAGGAAGTTCGCTTTTCTGAGATTAGAGAGCAGGCAGCGAGGTCTATCGAATGGAATGCTCAAAAAGAAAAAGAGAGATTTGATAATACCAAGGCGAAAGTTTCAAGGTTTGCTGTTGGCGATTTTGTGCTACTCGAAAATCATAAACGAAATCAAACAAAGCTAGACCCAAAATTCAAAGGACCCTTCAAAATCACCGATGTGTTAGCCGGTGACAGATATTGTTTAAAAACGTTAGACAGTAACAGAACCTACAAGTACGCGCATGAGCGCTTGCGACTTATGCCCGACTGCGACGTTCCTAATGAGCTTAATCCATGTTTAGAAGAAGTAAGTGTGGAAACACAGTCAGAAAGTGCCGATGTCGGCGGAAGTGATCAAGCTAAGATACACAAATAGTTGACACCCATTCGCTTTGCTTATTAGTCACAAGTCATAAAGACCCTACCCCACTAATGTGGACGGAGACGGCGTGACGCAACGGCGAGCGATGGGAGACATGATCATATGGTTGATCGAATCGCATGGGCGATTGGTAGCTACATGTATAGCGAATTGTATATTGCTCATATGGTTGATCGAATCGCATGGGCGATTGGTAGCTACATAGATAGCGAGTTGTATATTGATCACATGGTTGATCGAATCGCAGAGGCGATTGTTAGCTACAGGGATGGCGAAGTATGCCCTGAAAAAAAAAAAAAAAAAATATGTGTTCATTTTAGTAGCAGCCCCAAGTTTTGCATTGGTTGTGCGAACCACTCTAGTTTGCGAACGGGGCAGTCCGTTAGAATTACTTTTACGTTCGTTATGGTCAGGGAGACCGAGCAGTTGAACTAATCCTACAAGTTTCCAGATGGAAAATGAGTTGAACTGATACCACACGAGGTCGTGTGACAGTCAGGACGGCCGTGTCGGCGCAAAAAGCCGGCAGCCTCACCGATTAACGCTCATAACTGTCGTACCGTTTTTGTTTTGATTAAGACCACACGAGTATTGTTATTAAGTTCCGATCTTCGTAATGTAGCAGGGGTGGGTAAGGTACCTAACTCGAATCCTAAAGTTTACCTTGGGGAAGTCGAGAGACGAGAGAGCAGTGATAGTCAGAGGCTCGAGCGTGAAGGACCGAGAGCGTCTCGAAATCCCCACACACCTACCCGCTGCTACATTAGTGTTAGTGTTTAAAGAAGAATAAAAGCAGAGAGAAAAATTAGAAATTATGAGTGACTCTCCCGATCACCTCTATCCCCCATCAATAACTCCGACATATATATTTAGATATATTTATATTATACATCAATATAATAGAATATAAATGGAGGTAATTAAGTTAAATAATTGAATAGAATAAAAAATGATTCATTCGAATAAATAATTTTTCTTAAATTGGAGGAAAATTAATTTTCAAAAATTAAAAATATAAAATTAAATGAATAATAATTTATCTATCTGTATGTTTTCTTTGAATTTCATAACAAGTTCTAATTCATTGTATAAATGTTCCGAATTACAATTCATAAAGTAAATTAAATGACATTTTTCTAAAGAATAATATTTTGATTTTAATTATTATGCGAGCAGATAATTAACAAATATGTAGGATTTTTCTAATAATTAGTTATACGTTTAAAAAATTTGAATAACATGAAAAAAAATTTTTTTTTCGAAAATTTCTCTTTTTTTAAGAGTAAATGAAAAATTATAATATATATATATATATATATACACACACACATATATGTATATATATTTATATTTATTTATATTATACATCAATATAATAGGTGATGAATGAAGGTGATTAAGTTGAATAATTTATTAAAAAAAAAAAATTATTCATTTGAATGAATTATTTTTCTTGAATTAAAAAATAATTAATTTTTGAAAATTAAAAATATGAAATTTAATAAATAATAATTTATCTATCTGTATGTTTTCTCTTATTTCATAATTAGTTCTAATTCATTGTATAAATGTTCCAAATTACAATTCATGAAGCAAATTAAATGACATTTTTCTATTGAATAATATTTTTATTTTGATTGATATGTGAGCAGATAATTGAAAAATATATAGGATTTTTCTAATAATTATATATAATTTTAAAAAATTGAAATATTGTGAAAAAAATTTTTTTTCGAAAATTACTCTTTTTTTAAAAGTAAATTAAAAATTATAATATATTGTTACAAAGGGTGAAATCACCCGTTTTGCCCCCTCTCTAATGATCTAGTAATCAGCATAGATAAAAGACGTTTATGAACCTCTTATGTCTTTCAAAATAATAAGGTTGCTGCGTCAACCAACATTATTGCAAAAACAGTCTTGTTTCAGACTTTAAACGAGAAACACATATCTTGCATTAAAGCATTTTCACAATATTATATTCACGCTCTTGATTTCTTTTGACTTGATAATTAAACTCGCGGATCCATATTTATTTTCCGTAACGTCTAAGTACGTTACATTGGTGTCTGAAGCAGGATCTTGAGTTTCTTTCCAATGAAGTCAATTCAGTGCGTGAAATAAACTATGAGCAACAGTTGTTTGACGCGCTCACGTCAAAGGGAAAGTAGCGGAGAAGAACTTTTCATCATGGAGAATCCGCGGGTCCCTGAAACGATTCCATCACCTTCCGTGGACCCTCATCCAATTCCTTCGACAATCTCTCAAATTGATCTGCTGAAGATCATGTCTCAACAGCAAGAGGCTGCTGAACGCCAACAACAGCAACTTCTTCAGCTGCTCCTTGATCAACGAGAACAACGAGAAAGAGAACTTGCCTCTCAGTTGGAACAGCGAAGAAGAGAACAAGAACAACGAGAAAGGGAAATTGCCTCTCAGCTGGAGCAGCGCAGGCTAGATAGAGAAGCTCAAGAGCGTTCCGAGACTAGTCTACATGAACTTCTCCGGAAAACTGTGGCAGCTCTTCAGGCTGTTCATCAGGTGAATGGCTCAGGAGAACCGGCTGGCACCCCACGAGGTTCCGGAGTCGTTACTCCGCTTCCCTCTCCTGTTCCCGTTCCCGCTGTTCGACAGATCCAACATCCAGGACAGTTCCAGGATGTACGAGACTCAAGGTCTGTGCCTTTTATTAGGGGAATAGATGAATCCTCAATTGGTAGAGTAACAGTTGATGATGAGGTTGGCTTTTCCGAGTCTTTGCCTCACGTTCAGCCTCGTTATTCCCATTTGAGCCAATTAAATAATACAAGATTTCCGGGGTTGCTTCTCAAATTAACGAGAAACCTTTCTATCCTCTAAAACCGCCAGTTTTTGATGGAAAGATTCCATAGGCAGATTATGAACGCCAGTTTAATACGATTGCAAAACATAACCAGTGGGACCCCGCCATGAGGGCCCACAGTCTTGCCTCTTGTCTTCGAACGCCGGCTTTGAATGTTTTAACGGCATTGTCTGCAGAAGGAATTTCCGACTATGAGAAACTTAGCTCTGCACTCAAATTGAGATACGGAAATGACAACTTGACGAAACTGTACACGGCTCAATTACAGACTAGAAGAGAAGGACGAGACGAAGACCTCGCGTCTCTTAGTCAAGATATTGAACGGCTTTCTCGTATAGCTTTGCCAGATCACGAGCCGTCTCGTAATTTATTAGCAACACAAGCTTTCTTGAATGCAATCAATGATCCAGAAATTAAAATGGCCGTTGGGACATCGGGTCTCACTTCTCTGCGGGAGGCAACGGCCAAGGCCCTCGCGGTGGAGGCAATGAGGAAACAATATTTTGGGTTGAACAAGCTTCGTCGGATTGAGGTGTCCGAAAGCACCTCAGATAGACGAAGTTTTGAACACTCGGAGGAGCCAAAACCTCGAAATTATAGAAATAAAAATAACAATAGTAATTTTGAACCAAAAAATCAAGGTTCTTTTCAAAACCAGCAAAACAAGCGTGTAAATAAGAACGTGGTAATGACGAGTCAAACCGGCTTGACTTGTATATTTTGTAAAAATACAGGCCACGACGCCTATCATTGTTTTCTAATTAAAAAAATTAGTAGTGAACCGATGCAAGGCTCGAATCCAAACTCTTATAACTGGCGTAAGAAAAATATAGAAATAGGGGAAGCGAATCCTCAGTCGAGTTCTTCAACAGGAATTCACCCAAAAAACTAATTCCAGATGATTTGTTGGAGCGAAAATCATCGCAGATTGTTAGGAGTGAAAGCCCTCTTAGAGAACAGTTTTTAATTAGAAGTCTACGACAGTCTGGTCTTTACGCGCGCGGTACTGTAAATGGCGTCGATTGTCTATGGGTAATAGACACGGGCGCGGAAGTAACCGTAGTTCGATCGGATCTCTTTAAATCCGATGACCAGATTGTTCACTCTTCTTCTCTGCGAACAGCCACTCGAGAGACGACCCCGGTTTTGAGACAGGTTACTGTCCAAATTAACCTTTTAGGGTGTATCGACTCTCCACATAAAGTTTTTGTAGCGGATATAGAGGAAAAAGGTATTTTGGGAATAGACTTTCTTATAGCTCATAACTGTGTTATTTCGACTGAGAGAAATTCACTTGCTTCAAACAATCGCGAAATAACTCTTTGTACAAATAGAAATGGAATTTACTGGACTCCTCCTAGAATTCGGAAAATAGAACTTTCAGAGGATGATTTGCAACAACATTTCCCTTTACATTTACGGAGCCTTGTTAAGAAATCTTCGATTTCATTAAATTCAGCTCAGGTAGAATCGTTTAAATCTCTTTTGCTAGAATTTATAAATTCTTTCGCCAAAGATAGTGGTGATAAGGGCCGATGTACTTCTGTCAAACACAAGATCGACGTCGGAGAGAGTTCGCCAATAAAACAAGCTCCTCGAAGACTCACTCTCAACGCCCGAGAAGAGGTGAAGAAGCTTGTGGAAGACATGCTAAAGAACGATGTTATTGAACCATCGTCTAGTCCCTGGGCCTCACCAATCGTCCTTGTTAACAAAAAGGACGGATCCAAACGATTTTGTATCGATTACAGGAAGCTGAACGATATAACGAAGGAAGATTCTTACCCTCTACCCAGAATCGACAAACTACTCGACCTGATAGCTGGTGCAACTTGGTTCAGCACCATAGATCTTCAGAGCGGATACTGGCAGGTCAAAATGGATCCTCTAGATAACGAAAAAACAGCTTTTTTTTACGGGTTTAGGAGGATTATGGCAGTTCAAGGTTATGCCGTTTGGTTTGAGTAATGCCCCGGCTACCTTTGAACGAATGATGGAGGCTGTTCTCCATGGGCTCACTGGCAAAATATGTCTCGTTTATTTGGACGATATAATCGTTTTTGGCAAGAACTTTGAAGAAGAAGTTCAAAATCTCAGACAAGTTTTCGCTGGGCTGAAGCAAGCAGGTCTAAAAATGATCCGGAAAAAATGCCATCTGTTCCAGAAAGAAGTAGGCTTCCTCGGACATATCGTTTCAGCACAAGGTGTAAAGACCGACCCATCCAAAATAGAGAAGGCTTCTTCTTGGCCGACACCTAAGAATAAAGAAAAAATTGAAAGCTTTTTAGGCCTTTGTACATATTACAAAAGATTTGTGAAAGGTTTCGCTAGTATAGCTAAACCTCTCCATCACTTGACCGGAATCAAGATTCCTTTTGACTGGACCCCAAAATGCGAAGAGGCTTTCAAGAAATTAAAAGAAAATCTTATTTCTTCGCCGATTTTAGCTTATCTAGAGGCCGAACTTCCTTTTATTTTAGATACGGATGCCTCTCTTTCAGGAATAGGCGGAGTTCAGTCACAAATTTAGGGAGGTCAAGAGAGAGTGATAAGCTATTTCAGCAGAGTTTTGAGTGAAACCGAGAGAAATTATTGTGTCACTCGTAGAGAACTTTTAGCTGTTGTTAAGACCGTAGTACATTTTCATCATTATTTGTACGGTAGGAGATTTTTGATACGTACAGATCATGCTTCTCTCAGGTGGCTACTTTCGTTGAAATCTCCCGAAGGTCAGGTAGCTAGATGGTTAGAAAGGCTCGGTCAGTACGATTTTGACATTCGTCACCGAGCAGGTATTCATCATGGAAACGCCGATGCTCTCTCTCGGAGACCCTGCGAGGAAATACCAGAGTGTAAACAGTGTGCACGATTAGAGAAAAATCGTGACCCCTCTCTTATAATACGGAAGATTTCTATCGAAAATAACCAAGAGGAATGGAGAAAATCGCAACAAGAGGACGACACTTTAAATCAAGTGAAGTCTTGGAAAGAAGGAGAAACTCGCCCGGACTGGCAGGATATATCTTTAGCCGAGCCAGATTTGAAAATTTATTGTGCCCAATGGGACTCTATCCTTTTAATTGATGGAATTTTATACCGAAAATGGGAATCTGCAGACTTGAAAGAAATCAGGTGGCAACTCTTGGTTCCCAGGTCACGAGTTCCGGAGATTCCTGCTCTTCATTATGATTCTCTTGCAGGCGGACACTTCGCTTCAAATAAAACTCTGGGCAGAATTCGCAACTTCTACTTTTGGTCCCGTTGCCGGATGGACGTTGAAAATTGGTGTCGAAGATGTCGAATCTGCACGGCAAAGAAAGGACCTTGAGCGAAGGGACAAAGCTCTCTTCAAATTTACAACGTGGGAGCTCCATTTGAAAGGATAGCAATGGATATTCTTGGACCTTTCCCGATAACCCATTCTGGAAATAAATATGCTTTGGTTATTGCTGATTATTTTACTAAGTGGCCTGAAGTGGTTCCTCTCGCTGATCAAGAAGCCTCCACTGTAGCACAGGCATTCGTTAAAGAGTTTATTTGTAGACACGGAGTTCCTCTAGAACTTCATACTGATCAAGGCCGAAATTTTGAGTCAACCTTAATGAAAGAGGCTACTCAGATTTTAGGGGTTAGAAAAACTCGTACAACTCCTTTGCATCCGCAATCTGACGGCATGATAGAGCGTCTGAATCGAACCTTGCTACAGTATTTGTCGTCCTTCGTAGAGCAGAATCAGAGAGACTAGGACTCCTGGATCCCTTTCTTCCTTTTATCTTACAGATCTGCGATTCATGAGACGACAAAGCAGACGCCAGCCCTCAGGCTTACTGGAAGGAATCTTCGACTTCCGTCAGATTTAGAGAAAGGCCCTGTTTCTGTGCAAAGACAGCATCAAACAGATTATGCCTTTTTATTACAACAACGTTTAGAAGAAATTCATCACTTTGCTAGGAATAGAATTTCTATGGCTTCAGATAAATTAAAAACTCGTTATGATATTTGAGCCAGAGATTTAAAATTTAATCCTGGAGATTCTGTCTGGCTCTTTCAACCTCGAAGACAGGAAGGACGATGTCCAAAGCTACAAAGAAATTGGGACGGCCCTTACTTAGTGGTTAACCGGATAAATGATGTTGTTTATAGAATCCGAAGATCTCCTCATTCGCGTCAGAACGTGGTTCACTTGGATTGTCTTGCTCCTTTTGAAGAAGATCAACCTGGAACAGTCTCTCCAAGACCAGGAACATCCTTCGAGGTTAGATCTTCAAACGAACACCGTTGACGACTGTGATTGACTTGACCTTTACAGTCGGTCATCGATTGGGAGAAGAATTTATCTTTCGGAATTCATTTGAGTAAAACTCGACCGCTTACGATTATTATTGAAGGAAATGTCGGATGCGGAAAAACAACTTTCACCAAGAGGTTTTTAGCAGATCGCCAGGTCTGTACACTTTTAGAACCTCTTGAAGAATATCGAGATGTAACTGGAATTCATCTTCTAGACTTGATGTATCAAGACCCAAATCGTTATTGCTATTATTTTCAGCATTTTGCTCAAATGGTTATGTTAGATAGACATCTGCAGACGACTTTATTACCTGTAAAGGTGATGGAAAAATCGATATTCAGTAGCAATTGTTTTGTGGAAGCTCGCCGAAGGTTAGGCAATTTTCGCGACTTCGAATCTCATTTATTGATGAAAAATTTCGATCTTCTCATTCGCTCGTCTGAGCTCAGAGTAGATTTGATTGTTTATTTGCGAGTTTCCCCAGAAACTTCTTTTGCTCGAGTAAATTTCCGTTCCCGTGAAGAGAAATCGAGTATTTCTTTAGAGCTACTCAGAACTATTCATGAGGTTCATGAAGATTGGCTAGCAAAACAAACCTTTTCTTCTTTGTCGGCTCCTGTCTTGGTTATAAATGCAGAAGCTACAGCCGATCAAGTTTTTAAAGATTTTTGTACTTCTATGATGTGCGGGGGTTAATTCAGACTTGAATAATGAAGAAGTATTCTTAATTAAAAGAAAGACAAAAAACAAAGTTTAATTTTCTTTATTAGAACAAGATAAAAAAAAAACGAACGAATGGTAAAAACGGGAGGTTACATATAAAAAAAAAATTAAGTTTCACAAATTTGTTCTGCTATAATCTTTAGAGCAGATTCAACTTCTGCGCAATCGTTGCAACCTTCGGTGGATCTTGTTACAAATAATTTCTTCCTGCATTCGCGGCAAGCTTTGCTTTCTCCCGCGAAGGTCAAATGCGTTTATTTGTGTTCATGGAAGTTCTTCATGTCCGCGCTGAAATAAATCAGAGACGGGGAATTTATATATTTTTAACTAAAAATTTGCGTGAGAACTTACCGAGTAATCCAACAGTTTAAGCACACTAGCCCCATTTTGTGTTTCTCTCTGATGGTCTCACCTCGACCACATTTTAGAGTCCTCCATTGGTTTTCGAAATAAATTCAAAATTCTTGCTGCGTCATATTTTTGACGTTCTCCCACGAATAATTTGAAGTGATTACACCCGCATTGATGGAAGCAGAAACGGGGGAAGTCTTTATGATTGACATTTTGTTCAACTGACTAAGACTGTCTTCGATGAGGACTTTTCTTATAATGATTTGTTATTTCTGCGTTGCTAATCAATTTGAAATTTGTTTACTTCGGTTGTTTCTTTCTAGAAACTTTTTCTCTGGAATCGAGTTTTGTGTCAGACAAACTTTGGTTTCTTTTGAAATGTGAATAGAGCCACGATTATTTTTGAAGGTCGATGAGCGATTGCTTGATTTTCACATTTTCACAAGTTATTAACCTTAAGTGTCAGTTTTTGTGAGTACTTTTTCAGGTTACTTGACACAGCCTTTTCTCATCCAATCTTTCCCCGATTCCTGAAGATGATTGGTGGTCTCATTTTAAAGAAGGACGCAGAAATGATTCAGATAAGATCGTTTCTTTTCTTTTGAATACATATTTATTTTATTGAATTCGTGTATTCTCCCAAATGCACTTAGTGGATTTGAATTGCTATACCACCACTCACATTTGTCCTCCAAACTCTAGGGTGTGCTGTCTCTGAAGAAGTCTTGGATTCAGTCACCCATTCCTTTTCCCCGTGTCCTGTGCCGGTTCTCAGAGGGAATTAGCCTTTACGTTGCCTAGGACCCAGAGTTCTTCCAGTTATGGTTTCCCGCCTCGTCGTACTCTTCTGTGTTTGATTCACCGGACTATTTTCCCTGAGGAGGAATGAATTTTCTTTTCGATGACGATCCGGATGATTTTGATGACTTCAAATTCATGAAGATACACAACACTAGATAACACTTACCTTTGTAAAAACAAGGCACATAAATTTTTGAAATTATTTAACGCTCAACTATCTGCTCAAGGTTTTTTGTGGTTTACCTTGAGACTGTGGGCAAATGCCGGATAGTAAAAAAAGGGAGTCCTTGAATTTTGGAGCCACAGCTCCAACTCACCTTTGAGCACTGACTGCTAGATCGCTTTTACAATTGTTTTATCTTTCCCGAGTCGGGACGACTCTTTTCCTCGGGGGGGAGTAGTGTTACGAAGGGTGAAATCACCCGTTCTGCCCCCTCTTCAATGATCTAGTAGTCAGCATAGATGAAAGACGTTTATAAACCTCCTATGTCTTTTAAAAGAATAAGGTTGCTGCGTCAACCAACATTATTGCAAAAACAGTCTTGTTTCAGACTTCAAACGAGAAACACATATCTTGCATTAAAGCATTTTCACAATATTTTATTCACGCTCTTGATTTCTTTTGACTTGATAATTAAACTCGCGGATCCATATTTATTTTCCGTAACGTCAAAGTACGTTACAATAGATATATATACACACACACATATATGTATGTATGTTTATATATATTTATATTATACATTAATATAATGGAATATAAATGGAGGTAATTGAGTTAAAAGATTTGATAAAATAAAAAATGATTCATTTGAATGAATTATTTTTCTCAAATTAAGGAATAATTAGTTTTTAGAAATTAAAAATATGAAATTAGATAAATAATAATTTATCTATATGTATGTTTTCTTTCAATTTCATAATAAGTTCTAATCCCGTGTATAAATGTTCCAAATTACAATTCATAGAGTAAATTAAACGGCATTTTTCTGATGAATAATATTTTTATTCTAATTAATATGTGAGCAGATAATTGAAAAATATATAGGATTTTTCTGAAAATTATATATAATTTGAGAAAATTTAAATAATGTGAAAAAAAATTTTTTTTTTTAAATTTCTCTTTTTTTAGATGTGAATCAAGAATTATAATATATATGTGTATATATATATACATATATATATGTATATATATACACACACACATACCGGGAAAATCTCTTGAAACTATACATATAACGCGCATGCGCCAAATAATTTAATCTCATTGGTCGGTGAAATCGCGCCGCGGTGATGTTTTCATCTGCTGAGCAAGGCGCCAACGTACACAAAATGAAACAAAAGCTGTGATTCTCTCGCGCCTAAAGCCGTGGATTGAGGTTATGCTGCTGTTTATTTTTACGTAGCGTGAATTGTCTAAGAAGAATAGTATCGTTCAGCAATACCGTTGTTGATTTCGGAAGATATTCAGAGACGCAATAAAGAATTTAACGGAAAAGCAAATATCAAATGATACAGAAATTGGGTGTTATTTATTGAAAGAAGAAATCTGAAATTCAACGTGAAATGTCATTGACAAGCGGGAGTCTGGACAAACAGAAGTAGGTGAGTAAAAACAATGTTTATTGTGAACAGATTCTTTATTTACATAAAATTAAAAATAAATGAATGGTTGAGACCCAGTAGATATTTCCAGAGTAGATTCGTTACGGTGCAGTGCTCCAAAAGTCAGTAACTAGTGCTGATGAACATGAAATAAATAAAAGAAATGAGTAACAAGGAATAAAGAAATTATTCATCTTGAACACGAAGCTTAGGAGGACAAAGAGTAGCAATTAACAGAAAACGTACACGACGCAATACTCACAAAAACCCTCGCCGTCATCATTGATTAGTTGACAAAGTTTTTGCAGCTCCATTGTACAACAATCAATGTTCCGTTAACAAAGAGGGTTCACCAGATATCCAAGAATAAAAAGAGAAAAAGAACAACAGATAATATTACAGTGTAAATCATGCTATTAATGAAAAATTAGGAAACAAAACAATAACTTACAAGACAATCGTCCGATAACACTGGGAGACCAATCTCCACTCTTCTGATCACCCCTTGTCTGGCCATTGGTTGCCTTTCAAAAAGTGCTGCCTTTTTTTTTTGTCTTCAAAAATACCGAAAGATCCTGTTTGATAATAATAGCTTCTAATATTTTCAGGTACGAGGACTTCCGTTTCCGTTTGAATGTGAGTAACAGGTGTGCGAAAGAGTGCGAGAGAAAAGGCGAGAATTTAGCAGGATAGCAAAGGTGAGGAGAAAAGGAAATAGGGCAGAGAAGGAGCGGGAAAGACATAGACGGGAGGTCGGGGGAAGGGAATAGGGAGGCAGGGATAGAAGGGAAGGGCGGGTGAAAAAGAAAGAAGGGGGAGAGTTTTGAGGTTAGGCAGAAAGAGCTGGCGGACGGCAACGATTCGGATAAGATAGGAAGAGGCAGTGACACCTCGGGAGTAAAAAGGGGGATAGAGTAGACAGGTAGGCGGCGGATAGATAAGGTAGGGAGCGGTGAAGGAGAGAAAGAGTATGAGTAACGCGGGTGGCCAAAAAGAAGGGGCGAACAGCGAAGAGGAGGGGAAAAAGAAAGGTAGGCCGGGGGCAGTAGCAGCGTTAGGGAGGGATAGGAGGCATAGCCTGGGATCGGCGACGGTGCTAGACTTATGGAAGAGAAAGCGGGAGGAGGAAGGGGAAAAAGGGGTGGAGGGGGTAGACGGGTTGCAGGAAAGAGAAAGAGTATTTGGGAAAAGCAGGAAAGTGCACCGGTCGCCGGAGGGTAAGACAGGGGAGGAAGGGAAGGCAGAGGGAGGGGGTATACAAGATATGCTAAGGTTGATTAGGGAAGAGCTAAAGATAGGTTTAGAGGAGGTCAAAGGGCAGGGAAGGGGGATCAGGGAAGAAATGGAAAAGATTAAAGGCGAAATGACTAGAAGGGAAGAGCAGTGGGAAGTAGAGAGGGGGGAGATGAAGGAAATGATAAGGGATCTAGGTAAAAGACTAGAAGAGGTAGAAGAGCGGAGAGGGGGGGAGATGGAAAGGGTAAAGGAGAGGCTGTTAGAATTAGAAAAGAAGAGTGCAGAAGGAGGGGGAGAAAGGCAGGTACAGGGGAATGCGGAAGTGGCGCAGGTAACAATAGATAGATTAAAAGAGATGGAGTGGGCCATAGAGAGGAAAGAAAGGGAAGAAAGAAGGGGAAATATAGTAGTGAGAGCAGCGAGACTTGAGAAGGGAAGAGAAAAGGAAGAGTTGAAAAAGATTTTGCAGCTGATAGGGGTAGAGGTCGAGGTAAAGGATATGTGGGAGGTAGGCGCGAAAAAGGGGGGAGAAAAGGGGATATGGATAGCAGGACT
Source organism: Neodiprion fabricii (assembly GCF_021155785.1). Taxonomy (NCBI): domain Eukaryota; kingdom Metazoa; phylum Arthropoda; class Insecta; order Hymenoptera; family Diprionidae; genus Neodiprion; species Neodiprion fabricii. The sequence continues at coordinate 9,785,583 of NC_060245.1, read as the reverse complement.
AGGAAATAGGGAGCAAAAGAAGCAGGTAATGGGAAGAAAAAGCCTACTCAAAGGGAGGGAGGAGAGAATAGACGAGGATCTCACCTGGGCAGAGAGAAGAACGAAATGGAAGTTAAGGGAGATAGCAGCTAGTGAGGAGAGAAGGGAAAACAGAGTGAGAATAGGGTATGCAAGGATCTGGATAGAAGGGAAAATGTGGAAGTGGGATGAGATAGGAGAGGTGCTTAGAGATGGTACAGGGAGAGCGAGGGAAGGGGGGCAAAGGGAGGGGAGGGGAAAAGTAGGGGAAAGCGATAGGGAAAGGTCAGCAAGCGAGGAAAGACAAGAGGGAAGTACAGAAGCACAGGGAAGGGTACGTAGTGAAAGGCAGTCGGGGGAATGGGTAATGGGGGGGGACAGAGGCAGGTGGGGAGGGAGATAAGGAGGAGAGAGAGGGGAGGAGGCGAGACAGTAAGGGAGGGGTGGAAAGTAGCTTTTTGGAATGTGGCGGGGCTCGCGAGAAAGGATGAAGATTTCTGGAGGGGGCTAGGGGAGTGGGATGTAATATTTCTAATGGAGACATGGATAGAAAAGAAGGGGTGGGAAAGGATTAGAAATAAGTTGCCAGTAGGGTATAAATGGGAAGTGCAGTATGCGGTGCGAAAAAATACGAAGGGAAGAGCAATAGGCGGAATGCTGTCAGGGGTAAGAAGGGAGATAGTAAGTGGGGAGGGAGGGAGGGAAGAGGTAAAAGAGGGCATGATAGCAAGGAAAATAAGTGTAGGGGGGGAAAAATGGGTAGTAGTAGGAATATACATAAATGGGGACCTAAAAGAGAAGATAGGGGAATTGAAGGAGCGGGCAGAAGAGATAAAGGGAGGGGTAAAAGTGTTAGTGGGGGGTGATTTTAATGCCAGGACAGGGCAGGAGGGGGGAGGATGCTGGGGAGAAGGAGAGGAGAAGAGTAGGAGTAGGAAATCAAAGGACAGGAAAATAAACTCGGAAGGTAGGCAGCTGGTGCAATTTTTAGAGGAGACAGGATGGGCAATAATGAACGGGAACATAGAGGGGGATGAGGAGGGGGAATTTACGTATGTAGGAGGGGCAGGGGTGACAGTGATAGACTACGCTATAGGAAACATCGAGGTGAGGGATAGGGTCAAAAGGATAGAGATTGGGGATAGGGTTGACTCGGATCATCACCCAGTAATAGTGTGGTTGAGGGGGGCAGTGGCTAGGACAAGGAAGGGAGAAAGAGTAGGGGGAACTAGTAGAGGAGACTGGACGGAGGAGGGTAGGATGAGGTTTAAAACAGAAGTCAAATGGGAGGGGATAGGAGAAGTGGATGTAGGGAAAGAGATAGAGAAAAGAATAAGGGAGTTTAGACGAGCCTCAGATGTAGAAGGGAGGGGGAGGGAAGCGAAAAAGGGATGGTGGGATGAGGAATGTAGGCGAAAAAAAGCGGAAGTTAGGCAGAGTCTAAGGAAATGGAGAAAGGGGGAGGGAGAAGGGGACGCGTATAGAAAGGGAAGAAGGGAATATAATAGGCTATGCGAGGAGAGAAAAAAGAAAGAAAATGAGGGATTCATAAAAGAAGCAGCGGAAGCAAAGACAGAAAGCAAGGTATGGGAGATAGTTAATAGGGAAAGAAAGAAGTGGAAGAGGGTGAATGAAGAAATAGGAGATCAGGAGTGGAGGGAGTATTTCATGGGATTATTAGGCGGGGTAGAAAGCAAGGTAACAGAAGGCGGGGAGTCGGTAAATAGGAAGGGGGACGGGGAAGGGGAGCTGCAGAGGGAAGAGATTAGAAAGGTGATAGGAAAGCTGAGGGATGGAAAGGCACCAGGGGGGGATTGGAATAGTTAGCGAGGTATGGAGGTATGGGGGGGAAGAAATGGAGCAGTGGATATGGAAAACATGTAACAGAGTTTGGGTGGGGGAGGGCTGGCCAGAGGATTGGAGGGAGGGATTGATAGCGCCGATAGTTAAGAAGGGGGAGGGGAAAAGGGTAGAAGAGTATAGGGGGGTGACTTTGATGCCAACTCTATACAAGGTGTATGCGATGGCATTAGCGGATAGGTTAGAAAGAGAGGTAGAAGAAAAGGGCTTGATACCACAAAACCAAACGGGTTTCAGAAAAGGCATGGGCACCATTGACAATATATACGTACTTAATTATTTAATCAATAGGCAGGTGGGAAAGGATAAGGGAAAGATGGTGGCGTTTTTTGTGGACCTGAAAGCTGCTTTTGATTCAGTGAACAGGAAGGTGCTGTGGGAGACTATGGAAAGGAGAGGGGTGAGGGAAGGGCCAAGGGTAAGGATAGAGGAAATTTACAAGGAAACAAAGAGTCGAGTAAGGAGCGGGGGAAAGCTAGGAGAGGCGTTTTGGACAGCGAGGGGGGTAAGGCAGGGATGTCCGCTCAGTCCGCTTGTGTTCAACCTGCTGCTGGCGGACTTAGAAGAGGAAATGGGGAGAGGGAGAAGGGTTGGGGGGATGGAGTTAGCCGGCGGCAGGGTATGCACTTTAGCCTATGCAGATGATATAGTGTTACTAGCGGAAAGTGAAGAGGAAATGGAGGTAATGATTAGGAAGTCAGAAAGGTATATGGATAGGAAAAGGCTGACGGTAAATGTAGGGAAATCAAAGATTATGAGATTTAGGAAAGGAGGCGGTAGAAGGAAAAACATAGATTGGAGATGGAAAGGCAAAAGGATAGAGGAGGTGAAAGAGTTCAGCTATTTAGGGTATAGAGTAAAGTGCAATGGGGGACAGGAAGCACAGGTGAAAGAGAGAGTACGGAAGGCAGGGGTAGTAATGAGGCAGGTATGGGGAATAGGAAAAAGAAGGTTTGGGAGGGATTGGGAAAAAAGGATTTGGTTATTTGACAGGCTAGTATGGACGGTAATAGATTATGCATCGGAGATATGGGGGTGGAGGAAGTGGAGGGCGGTCGAGGCGGTACAGGATAGATTTTTGAGATGGACATTAGGAGTGGATGGGAGAACACCGGGATATCTAGTAAGGGAGGAACTACAGAGGGAGAAACTAAGGATTAGGGCAGGGAGAAGGGCATGGAATTTTGAAAGGAAGCTGGAGCGAGGGGAGGGTAGCGAGTTAGCTAGGAGATGCTGGGAAGAGATAAGGGACAAGGCAGAAGCTGGGAGGCAGGGATCGAGGTGGGAAAGAGAAAGGGAAAGTTTCTTTGCGGAAAGGGGAGTAGAGAGTAGAGAGGTAGTCGCGAGAAGGGAGAGGGGCGAGATGGAGTTTAGGGAAATAGAGGAGAGAGAGAGGGAAGAACAGAGAAAAGAGAGGTGGGAGAAAATAAGGGAATCGAGGTACAACAGATGGTACAGGCTAGTGAAAGGAGAAGGGATACCAGGATATCTGGGAAAGGGATGGGGAGAAAGCAGGTGGATAAGGGTGGCAAGATTTAGGTTAGGAAGCGAGATGAAGGAGGCAAGGTACTGGGAAGAAGAGGAAAAGAGAAGGTGTAGGATGTGCGGGGGGGAGGAGGAAACATGGGAGCACGTATGGGAAAGGTGCGTAGGCTGGGATAGAAGGGAGGAAAGCTGGCAGGAGGTGGTGAGGGAGATGTTAGGTGAGGAGGGGGTGGGAGAAGTCTGGATGAGAGAATTGGAAAGGATCAGGGATGTACAAGAGAATGAAAGAGTGAGAGATGAATGGGAAATGGAAGTCGATTAGGATAAGGACGAATTAGGGAATACAATAACGTAAAATAGGATAAGGTTAAGTAAAGATAAGGATAAAAAGTAAAAAAAGGATAAAAGGGAAAGTAAGGGAATGGCAAGGCAATGGCACAGGACACAGGCAATTAGAAATTGAGTAAATTAAGTGAGGATAAGGTAGGAAGTAAGAATTAGGGTAAGAATAGGTTAAGAAAACATGAAAAAAAAAAAAATATTGTGAAGGAAGAGAAAAAGGGAAGTCCTTGTAACCCCAAGGGGAACAATAAAGATTACTACTACTATTTTCAGGTACGAAATTATTCATTGTCAAAGCGGGACTAAATTTGTCAGGCATGGAAGCATGTAAGTAAATTTCCAATTACGTGATCTTTGACAATGACAATATTTTAACATGGATTCAATGATAAAATTCGTTTTTTTTTCAGCAGGCTCGAAGTTTAAACTTTAATTAACACGAGGACAATTATGCCTTACCTGATGGTCAAAACGTTTAGGTGGCAACGATCCTGGTTTCTCGAGCGGTGCAATCATTAGAACCATCGAACCTGGTTGTTTCGTCAGACATCAGGTGCCAGAGTGAATTTTATCAGGCCATCGCCACCTTCTTAACATCAGTTGAGGCAAAATTGAAGAGCGGGATATACTACAGATCATAATGGCTGAATATCCCATCATTTTACTTTGATCGAGCCAATAGCGATAAGTTTGTTACTTAACCGTTGCTGCCAATTCATTCTACCGAGGAATCATTCTGTGCACCATTGTAATTTAAGCATTATTATTGACCAGCATTGTTTTTCAAACTTTATACCATTTGATTAGATATCTTATTTTGGAGCTTACTTTTACTCTCTTTGGCATTGAATTCAGATGAATAGTTTTTCAAGTCCTCAATTAGATTGTAGGGTTGAATTTTGGTAGGCAAACTGAATCAATACAAATCTATAACTGTCAAGTAAGTTCAGTTAAAAATGTCTTTAAATTTAATCTTAGTTGACGGTGTCATCTGGCTAGCTAGTTGCACAATAACTTGAAACCAAATTCGATTTTACACTCTTTATAGGGTCCTACGCCAAGACTAAAAGCTTGTGAATCTCCATGTACCGCAATTATTTCTGCATTTCATGTTAGCATTATCTGGAGCAAAAAAAATCCCATTTTGAGATTGAAAATGGAACCTGAAACACAGAGTTATTCAATAGCTCGAATTGAAAACCAAGAATTTTATAATGGTTTCTGCAACAAAGGGACTCTTTCCAAATATCCTTGTGAGAAGGTGATATTCGGAGGACTATGAACAAGATATTGTATCGGATAACATTATTTGGAAAAAAATCTTCGTAAACTTCGTTAAAAACTAGATATTCATTTATTTTGATAGAACAAGGGACACTATCTTTACATTACTTTAAAATTGACATTACTCTAAAACATGATTGTCCTTGAAGCTAATTGTGACATTGAGGCGCATTTTGAGAAACTTGATTTTCAACTTGTGTCACAGGATGTGATTTACATTCCTGAGTTCTACGCTTTCGATTCGATTTTCTTTGTTTCGAACTGCACTAACATGAAATACAGAAATCATTTTAATAAATCTAATATTACTTGAATTTTCAATTTGAGTATTAGGTTCCCTTCATTTATTTAATCGAACATCATTGAAAATTTGCGAAATAAATTCTGATAATCATTCGGAAATTTTAAATAGTAGTAGCAATAATTTGTTAATCGGAAAAAATACATTGACTATCGACTATTCGTAAATTTTGTTGAACAATTTTCAAGAAAAAAAAGATTCACAGTTCCGTTACAGATAGTGAGATATTTAAATTTCTTGAACGCTTGGTTTAATGTCTCATTTTCGAAAGTGATAAAATTCAATATTACCGCCTGAAATCACAAAAGAGTGAGAAAGTTGCTTAGTTGCTTGAAAGTGGCGATGATCTTTGTACGTCTGACAAATTGAATGGGCAGATAACAGTGAATATCAGAGATGTAATTATTTCAGCCGTATCACCTGTTGATAGATAAAAATTCCATTGTTATTTCTAATGTACGAAATAATAAAAATGATTAAATAAAGTGTTCGCACCTACCTGCTGCCTTTCTTCCAAGCACCCAACATTTAAACAGATTTCTCATTTTAGTCGAATAAAGCCAATTTTCAAAGAGCATTAGCATCAACTTTCCGAGTCACTACCTCGACTGTTTAAGATTCTAACCTCAAAAATTCGTATGAACTACAACGCCGCCAGAAACAGAGTTTGACAGCTGAAACTCGGAGTGGTCAACCTGCCCGAGCAGCCGATAAAACTCGCGCATGCGCATTATATATATAGTTTCAAGAGATTGTCCCGGTATATAAATTTATATTATACATGAATATATGAGAATATAAATGGAGGTAATTGAGATAAATAATTTGATAAAATAAAAATTGACGTATTTAGATAAGTTATTCTTCCTAAATTAGAGAATAATTAATTTTCAGAAATTAAATATACAAAATTCAATGGATAATAATTTATCTATCTGTATGTTTTCTGCAAATTTTATAATCAGTTCTAATTTATTGTATAAAGGTTCTAAATTACAAATTATAAAGTAAATTAAATGGCATTTTTCTAATGAATAATATTTTTATTTTAATTAATATGTGAGCAGATAAATGAAAAATATATAGCATTTTTTGAATGGATATATATAATTCTAAAAAATTCAATAATGTAGAAAAATTTTTTTTTTTTTTAAATTCCTTTTTTTTAAAAAGAAAATTGAAAATTATAATATATATATATACTTATTAGTATTATGCATTGATATTATACATTAATATTATACATTAATATAATTGAATATAAATGGAGGCAATTAAGTTATATAATTGATTAAAATAAAAAAATGATGAATTATAATAATCTATTTTTCCTCAATCAAAAAATAATTAATTTTTAAAAATCAAAAATGTGAAATTATATGAATAATCATTTATCTATCTGTATGTCTGCTTTACATTTCATAATAAGTTCTAATCCATTGTATACATGTTCCAAATAACAATTGTTAAAGTAGATTAAATGGTATTTTTCTAATGAATAATATTTTCATTTCAATTATTATGTGAGCAGATAATTGAAAAATATATAGAATTTTCTCACTAATTATATATAATTTTGAAAAATCCAATTAATGCGAAGAAATTTTTATTTTTAAAAATTTCTCTTCTTTCAAAAGTAAATTAAAAATTTTAATACATGTACATATATATATACACACATTGATATTATACATTCTGTAACGTGGCAGTTCGGTTAGGCCTGCCCGTTACAAGAGACTTCCTGAACCCTGGGCGAGATCCCGGAATCAGGGTCTAGAAAATCGAATCGCGGAATAATCTTAGAGAGCGCCAGAACTGGAGTCACGCACCCGAGCTTCGACAGGGACGAAATAGAGCATTGCGACCAAGATATTTCAGGTTTTTGTTTTTTTTATTTTTTTTTGAGTGCACCGGCTACCCTTCAGTGACCAACTCCGACACCGAACATCTTTCGAGGCAAGGCGAAACCACGAAGATCTCGCGGGAAGGACACCGAGGCTGCGGAGGGGGAGGCAACGCAGATCCCTGCAGCGCGGGAATCCAAGGCAGACGCGATTCCCGCTGGCGGCCGGCGCGCCGCAGCCTCCCCGCTCACCCCGCTTACGCCCAACCAAGGCAACCGCGAGGTACCAGCTAGCGACGAGGGAGCACCACCCCGCCCAACCCCAGGACTACGTAGAGCTGCGCGGGAGACGACATCGCGATCTAGCCTCAAGTTCTGCGCCGCGTAGAGACGACAGGTGCGCGGCAAGTTGCGCAATCCCCAAAATCGATGATCGATCGATTGTTGCGCATTCTTAGGGTGATGACGTCACGAAAAATTAGCGCGACGAGATCGGCGTTGCGACCATCCGAGATCACTCTAGTTCTGGCGAGTGAACAAGGTAGTAGAGTTGTTTTTCGAGGTAGAGTTTGCGTTAGTTTTGCGCCAGTGAAAGCTTGTTTCGTTGCGAGGACGAGGGAGATGAACCGTCATGAGGGTGTGGGGGAGTTCGTGCAGTGGATGTGGAGCAGTAAGCGCTGTTAACCTTCTTGCGATCGAATTTCGAGAGTAATTGAGTAAAGGCTTACCAGATAAAGGATAGCCGTTTTGGAATTTGCGTGTCGAAAAATACACGAAATTCGTTTGCCGATTCTTTTGCTTGGTGACCGTAGCCTGAGTTGCGCGCGAGGGAGTAGCGTTAATTTCGGGGAATCCAGGAAATCGAGTCGAGCCACGGGTTGAGCCGAGACGTTATTGTCTCGAGTTGGAGTGTAACCGAAGTCCGTTACACGGGGTCATTTTACTTCGTCCGGTACACCCTCCTTTCTCGTGTAGGTCGCGAACCGTCTCACGGGGAGCATTCGAATTCGCGACTGCGTCCCGCCGTCGCAGATAAAGGAAAGCTCGGGTGCGCGCTGATAAAAATATGCGGTTTTAGAGGAGGATCGCGGGTGTCGCGACGAGCCTCGCCTCAGTTTAGTTTTTTTTTGTTTGCATTATCAGTTAGTATTAAGTTGGCGATCAGCGCCATTTTGTAAAGGACGTTCGCGAGCAGCGCTTCGAGTCCGATTTTGTTTTTGGTTTTTATGAATTAGGGTATTATTAAGACGGCGACTAGCGCACGTAGGCCGTAGAGGTCTCCTAGATTCATTCATTTTTTTTTTTTTTTTTTTTTTATTATTTGGTGTGTTTCTCCCTTTCTGATTTCGTTTAGATTAAATTTAACATTGTATTTGGAACCGCGAAGGACGACTTGCGTAGTCGTATTACTATTATTTTTATTTTTATTTTTATTTCTTTTTGGTTTTTGTAATATCGCTGATGAGAAATATACCCTGGTAATTTTATAGTGAATTGGCCACCTCACGCGTTGGCTTACTTGTGTTGCAATTCTCTCTACCCAAAAATTACCCCTCCCCTCTCCGCGGTACTGAGCTATCGAGCATATGGTCGCGGTGTGTCGTATTACCGATTTCGAGGCGTGTTGATCACGCCAGGCGCCCAACAAATTTCGCGATATTGTTTCAGGTCCAGGATACCTCGCGGACGCCAAATTATTGTGCACGCGGTAAGTTCCCGGTTATTTGCTCCGAGTGACCGAGGTGCAGAAAAATCCATGTCACGATTCATATAATTGGATATAAATGGAGGCAATTAAGTTAAATAATTATTGAGAATAAAAAAATAATCAGTTGACATGAAATGTTTTCCTTAAATTGAAGAATAATTAATTTCTAAAAATTAGAAACATGAAATTGAATAGATAATCTTCAATCTATCTGTATGTTCTCTCCAAATTTCATAATCAGTTCTTATTTATTGTTCCAAGGTTCCAAATTACAATTCATAAAGTAAATTAAATGGCATTTTTCTAATGGATAATATTTTTATTTTACTTAATATGTGAGCAGATGAATAAAAAATATATACGATTTTTCGAATAGATATATATAATTCTGAAAAATTCAATTATCGTAAAAAAAAATTTTTTTGTTTCCAAATTTCTTTTTTTCAAAAAGTAAATTGAAAATTATAATATATATGTATATACTTATTAGTATTATGCATTATTATCATACATTGATATTATACATTGATATAATTGAATATAAATGGAGGCAATTAAGTTATATAATTGATTGAAATAAAAAAATGATTAATTGAAATAATCTATTTTTCCTCAATCGAAAAATAATTAATTTTTGAGAATCAAAAATATGAAATTAAATGAATAATCATTCATCTATCTGTATGTCTGCTTTACATTTCATAATAAGTTCTAATCCATTGTGTAAATGTTCCAAATAACAATTGTTGAAGTAGATTGAATGGCATTTTTCTGATGAATAATATTTTTATTTTCATTAATGTGTGAGCAGATAATTGAAAAATATATAAGATTTTTTTAATAAATATACATAATCTTAAAAAATTCAAATAATGTAAAAAAATTTTAATTTTCAATGATATCTCTTTATTTAAAAGTAAATTAAGAATTATAACATATAAATATTCATATATACACACATTAATATTATACATTGATATTATACATTGATATTATACATCAATTTAATAGAATATAAATAGAGGTAATTAAGTTAAATAATTTAATGAAATAAAAAATGATTGATTCAAATGAATTGTTTTTCTTGAATCGAAGAATAATTGATTTTTGAAAAGTAAAAGTATGAAATTTGATAAATAATCATTTATCTATCTGTATGTTTTCTTTGAATCTCATAATAAGTTCTGAGCCATTGTATAAATGTTTCAAACTACAAGTCATAAAGTAAATTAAACGGCATTTTTCTAATGAATAATATTTTTATTTCTATTCATATGTGAGCAGATAATCAAAAAATATGTAGGATTTTTTTAATAATTATATATAATTTTAAAAAATTTAACTAATGTGAAAAAAATTTTTTTTTCAAAATTTCTCTTTTTTTAAAAAGTAAATTAAAAATTACAACATACATATACACATTCTTTTTGTACAATAATATTCTACATTATATTATACAATAATATAATAGAATATAAATAGAGGTAATTAAGTTAAATAATTTATTTTTTTTTTTATGAAAGAAGTTCGTGACCAGCAGGTAGATTGAGGGTTTGAGATTCTAAGGCAGCGATCGAATAAGGATATGGCGACAGATTTTTTTATGTTCAATAGGATGATATGAATTAAAGTGAATGTATCTCCCTGACCAGGTTGGTATGTCAGTTAATATTGGTTAAAAATATTGGTTATCAACCAAAATGACACTATAATTTTAGATTGGCATCACAAATCAACCTGGTCAGGGAGATACATTCACTTTAATTCATATCATCCTATTGAACATAAAAAAATCTGTCGCCATATCCTTATTCGATCGCTGCCTTAGAATCTCAAAGCCTCAATTTCTTTAAAAAAATTTAAAACTTGTCGAAACAACTCTCATAGCTAATGGCTACCCTTTAAAATTCATTAAAGATATCAAAAGGTATAGAGTGGATAAAATGTATAACTCGGTTGATTGGAATTTAGACTCCAACAATCAAACTAATGTTAAGGTCTAATATAAAAACTCTATCTCTATACCGTACATTGAAAATCTGTCTAGCCAAATCAAAAGAATTCTGAATGACGAGGGTATTGAAATTACTTTTAGAATATCTAATACTACCAAACTTTCTCTGTTTTCTCATCTTAAGTCTGTAACTCCTAATTGAGAGAAAATTAACTGTGTATACAAAATACCATGTCAAGACTGTAGCAAGAGTTATATTGGACAAACGTCACAACATCTACAAAATAGAATTTCTTGACGTCGCTCTAATATTAAATGCCATGTCACTGATAGATGCGCTTTAGCTGAACACTCCCTGAGTCTGGGGCATAATTTCGATTTCAACAACTCTATAACCCTAGCTACAGAACCGAACTGGTATAAACGTATCATTAAGGAAATGATTCATATCTTTAAGAACAAAAGGAACTCTGTTAACAAACGTACTGATATTGAACATCTGAGCCACTTGTACTCTAACATTACCTAGTTTTCATAATCTTGTTTTCAAAATTTTGGCGCCCGTTGCCCCGATTGGTCACCTGCCTTTGAAATCCATGACATTCGAACATAGATCAATAACACACGTGATCAACATAGATTTACGGATCGATTCCTGCTAACCTTCACTTCCGTCCGAAATGCTGAACTATTAGCAACACCTAAGCATGTACTGGTCGTCAATTTTTGTGAGTAATCTTTTTCAAATTTAACTGATCTCTTTCTCATGTCTAACTCCACATTCTTATTAAGCACTCTTTCCACCATAATTCATTTTCATTAACGTATTTTTTCCTGTCTTTAACCATCCGTCAAAAACTTGACGCTTATCCTAAAACTGTCACTCAGACATGTGTGTGTAACTGCTTAATTTTTCACCTATTTTGGCAACAACATGTATTCGTATGAACGTATCTCCATGCTTTCAATCCAGATTTGTGTTTTGAAGCATCCTTTTTGTTAATTATCATAGAAATTCATCCTGAGGATGGGCGGCAGGGCCCGGCCGAAACGTCGATTATTTTACTCACGTTTTACAAATTATTAAACGTCTTCTCCTGACTGGAATTTCGACTAATTTCATCATCGTTAAATAATTTAATGAAATGAAAAATGATTAATTCAAATAAATTGTTTTTCTTGAATCAAAGAATGATTTATTTTTCAAAATTGAAAATATGAAATAAAATAAATAATCATTTATCTATCTGTATGTTTTCTTCAAATTTCATAATAAGTTCTAATCTAATGTATAAACGTTCCAAATTACAATTCATAAAGTGAATTACATGGCATTTTTCTAATGAATGATGTTTTCATTTTAATTAATATGTGAGCAGATAATCAAAAATTATACAGGATTTTTTTAATAATTATGTATAATTTAAAAAAATTTAACCAATGTGAAAAAAATTTTATTTTCAAAATTTATCTTTTTTTAAAAGAAAATTAAAAATTATATTATATATATATATATGTGTGTGTGTATATATATATATATATATATATATATATATATATATATATATATATATATATGTATATATATACACACACACATATATTTATTTATATTATACATTAATATGATAGGATATAAATGGAGGTAATTGAGTTGAATAATTTGATAAAATGAAAAATCATTTATTTGAATAAATCATTTTTCTTAAATTACAGAACAATTGATTTTTAAAAATCAAAAATTTGAAATTAAATAAATAATAATTTGTCTATCTGTATGTTTTCTTTAAATTTCATAATACGTTTCAATCCATTGTATAAATGTTCCAAATTACAATTCATAAAGTAAATTAAATGGCATTTTTCTAACAAATAATATTTTTATTTTAATCAATATGTGAGCAGATAATTAAAAAATATATAGGATTTCTCTAATAATTATAAACGATTTTAAAAAATTCCAATAATGTGAAAAAAATTTTTTTCCTTTAAATTTCTCTTTTATCAAAAGTAAACTAAAAATATAATATACATATATATATACACACACACATATATATACATATATTTATATATATTTATATTATACATTAATATAATAGAATATAAATGGAGGTAATCAAGTTAAATAATTTAATAGAATAGGAAATCATTCATTCAAATGAATTTTTTCCCTAAATTACAGAATAATTAATTTTTAAGAATTAAAAATATGAAATTGTATCAATAATAATTTATCCATCCGTATGTTTTCTTTGAATTTCATAATAAGTTCTAATCCATTGTATAAATGTTCCAAATTACAATTCATAAAGTAAATCAAACGGCATTTTTCTAATGAATAATATTTTTATTCTAATTAATATGTGAGCAGATAATTGAAAAATATATAGGATTTTTCTGATAATTATGTATAATTTGAGAAAATTTAAATAATGTGAAAAAATTTTTTTTTTTTTTAAATTTCTCTTTTTTTAGATGTTGTTGCGGGACAAGGCTCATAGTGCTAGTAGATTCCCGAATGTTCCCGAATGTATTAGCATAGACCATCGTCCACTTAGCTATAGTCAGTTCCTATCAGTACACCGCCCTGGACGGACGTGTGTCTTGTACTTGCTTATATTGTGATATACTTAACAGTTATAACCACGAATATATTATTTGCTTATTAATAACTCCTTTAATCCACTATCCCTTTATCATCAGGTTATGGGCCCAGATAAAGTAACCCAATAATAAAGGTGGTTGTTAATAAAGAAAGTAAAAATTCTAAAAAGTGCGTGAAAAACGTGCGAGTAGCATCGAGAAGTTTCGACAGCGTGCAGTGGCGTGGATTTCGTCATTGTGAGACACTAGGCGTGGGAGCTCGGACAATTTGGCGGGAAAAACCGTTGTGCTGTGACTAGCGAAAAAGTTGATAGTGTCGATTTTTGGTGGTTGTTAAGTAGTTTTGTAGAAATGGCTCTCTCCATAAAAATAGATCCTCTCACTGCAGAAAATTATAGATCATGGAGGGCTCAGATCAAAGCACTTTTGATGAGTCACGATTTATGGGAGTATGTCACCGGAGGAAATCCAAAACCAGTGACTGGACAAGAACAAATAACAGCGTGGATCAAAAAGGATCGGAAGGCTATGGCAAACCTTCTGATAGCGCTGGGAATAGATGAGGCAGCCAGCTACGATGACCTGAAGACATCGAAGGAGATGTGGGATAAAATTCAGGCGACGTATGAATCAAAAGGACCGGCGCGAAAAGTGTATTTACTGAAAAAATTGGCTTTGTCGAAGATGGCAGAGGGAGATGACGTCAGAAAACATGTAGCAGAATTTTATGAAGCAGTGAAAAAATTGCGAGAGGTGAACCTGGATGTAACCAGTGAGATGCTGGTGATTTTGTTGTCGAATAGTTTACCGGAAAGCTACGAGATGTTCAAAACGTCGATCGAGACACAGGATGAGTTACCAACACTGGACGGGCTGAAAGTTAAAATCATGGAGTATCATGTGGGACATGCGAACAAACATGTCGAGCCAGCATAAGGAGCGATGTACTCAAAGTATAACCAGAGGAAACAGCGTGGACAACATGGCGGAAAGCCAAAGGCGTCAAGTTCTCGGGATGAGAATTTTCGGCGGGAAGTCGAATGTTTTAGGTGTCACAAGAGGGGACACATTGCAAAGAACTGCCCGGAGAGAAATAAACGGGAGTACAACAGTGTGAGAAACACTCATGAGTCATCGTTGAGCACCTGTGAGCAGGCGATGTACAGTGGTAGTGGTAACATGTGTTGGTGTATAGTCAGTGGTGCGACTAGTCATCTGTGTAATAATAGAGACAAGTTTAGTAATTTTAAGCCTAAGCAGGCGGAGTTGAGCCTGGCAACGGACAAAAATACAAAAATATTGGGAATAGGAAATGTTTCAGTGAATGTGTCAACAGGTAAAAGTCAGTGGGACATCGATTTTAAGAACGTGTCATACGTACCAGACTTGAGAACGAATTTATTCTCGGTGGCGCGAGCCACAGATTTCGGGCATACAGTGACCTTCAAGAAAACTGAAGCGGTAGTGGTAAATAAAAACAATGATGTGATTATGCGCGCGCAAAGACGCGGGAATTTATATTTTGTAAATGACATTAAAGACGGTATAAACAGTGCCGTATCTAGTGAAAAGCCAGAAATAAATAAATGGCATGAAAAGTTGGGGCATGTCAATGAGCGAGACCTGAAGCTCATGGCTAAAAGTGAATTGGTGTACGGGTTAGACATCAGCGACAGTGAAAAATTGTCAGAGTGCGAAGTGTGTATCCAGGAAAAACAGACTAGACTACCTTTTCCAAAAACCAGTGAACAACGAACCCAAAAATTACTCGAAATAGTTCATTCAGATGTGTGTGGACCAATGCGGTATGCATCGACATCAGGAAAAAGATATTTCGTCACCTTCATCGACGATAAGTCAAGATGGTGTCAAATATATTTGATGAAAAATAAATCTGAAGTTCTAGAAAAATTCAAGGAGTATAAAAGCGAGGTGGAAAACCAAACTGGGGAGAAGATAAAGGCGTTACAATCAGACAATGGAAAAGAGTATTGTAACGGAGCGTTTAATGAATTTCTACTGAAAAATGGGATTCAAAGACGATTGACAGCACCGCATACATCCCAACAGAATGGTATAGCAGAGAAAAAGAACCGAACACTGATAGAGATGGTACGATGTATGATGCGGCAGGCGGGGGCACCTCCCCACCTGTGGGCCGAGGCGTTAAGTAACGCAAACTATACAAGGAATAGATGTCCGACCAGTGCGTTAAACGGCGAGATACCGTATTGTGTGTGGAAGGGAAAACCTTTCACAGTTAAACACATGCAAGCTTTTGGGACAAAGGCTTTCGTCTTGGATAAGACGCAAAAGCGCGGGAAATTAGATTCCAGGTCGACACCAGGGATATTTGTAGGATACGCATTTAATTCCAAGGCATATCGTATCTACTTCCCGCGGGATAGATCAGTTGTAACTACACGAGATGTGAAGTTTGTTGATCAGATTGGATTCAAGGGTGAATATCAGGAGATATTCGAGACCGAGAGAAACACTGAGGTAATAGAGGAGCAGTGTGAAGAACTCGAGGTGCCGAGCGAAGAGCTGGAGATACCCGAACCAGCAAAGATACCAGAGAGACCCAATAGAAAGAGAGGGGCAAGGCAGTCTTGGGAAGGCGTAGGGTTACCCAGCAAGAGAGGCCGGGGACGTCCGATGTACCTTCGGACAGGATTGGTAGGCAGACCGAAGAAAGTATACGTCACACTCCCAGAAAAACAGAGTGGGGAAGACCACGGAGCTGCTAGCGAAGAAGAGAATGAAGGAATAGAAGATGATGCAATGGACGAAGAGGTATTCGCATATCTAACAGTGACAGAAAATCCGACTACATGGCAACAAGCGAGCAAGACAGAAAATGCGGACTCGTGGAAGGTAGCATTGGCGGAAGAGATGCTAGCCCAGATAAAAAATAAAACATGGGAAATCGAAAAGAGACCCAAGGGCCGAAAAGTCATCGGAAGTCGCTACGTATTTTGCACTAAGTCTGATGGTAAAAGAAAGGTCAGATTAGTCGCAAAAGGGTGTTCTCAGAGGCCAGGAGAAGATTTCACCGAGATATTTTCACCAGTTGTAAGATCAACATCAGTGAGGGTCATGGCAGCGGTAGCAGCGGAATACAACTTGAAAATTCACCAGATGGATATAGTGACCGCGTTTTTAAATGGTGATTTGCGGGAAAGTGTATACATGGAAGTGCCTGAGTGTATGCGCGAGATTATCGAAAAAATAATTGCGGGTGAGCCCATCGGTTTAGGCGGGAAAGTAATACGCAATGAGAAAATTAAAGAAACCGCGAAGCGCTGGAGAGAGGGCTTGAAAGCGGGGAGTGACAGTGTTTGTGCTCTGAAAAAATCGCTGTATGGTTTGCGTCAAGCCGGGGCTGAGTGGCATAAAAAATTGGTAGATAGATTAAATGTACTAGGTTTTAATGCAGTGCCACAGGATAAATGTTTATTTGTAAACCGAAAAGGTGACAGTGTAATGTATATAGCAATATACGTGGATGATATCTTATTAGCTAGTGACGACGAGGCCTGGATAGGCAAAATAAAGAAAGCGTTGTCAAAGTCGTTTGAGACAAAAGATCTCGGGTTAGTTAAAAGTTGTATAGGTATCGAATTTGAGCGGGACGAAGAGTCACGTGTGTTCTTACGACAAAGAGAGTATACCAGGGCCGTACTCAAGCGTTTTGGGATGGATGAGTGTAAACCGATAGACACACCCATTGAGGCTAAATGTAATTTAGTAAAACCAGAATGCATGAATGAGTCAGAAATGAATAAATATCCGTACCAGAGTTTAATTGGAGCGTTGTTGTATCTTGCAATAACTACTAGACCAGATATAGCATACGCGGTGAATTTCTTAAGTCAGTTCAATACCAATTACAATGTAGATCATTGGAAAGCCGCGAAAAGGGTTTTAAGGTATTTGAAGGGTACAATAGACTACGGGTTAAAATTTGAGCAAACCGGATTAGCTTTATTTGCAGCTGTAGATGCGAACTGGGGAGGGGACTCAATGGATCGTAAGTCGTGTACGGGATATGGATTTATTCTGGCGGGATCTGTTATTAGTTGGGAGGCGCGAAAACAGAAAACAGTGGCGCTCTCAAGTACAGAGGCAGAGTACATGGCCGTAGCGGAGGCTACGAAAGAAGCATTATATTTGAAAGGCTTATTAGTTAGTTTAGGTATACAGGAAGACTCAGAAATTGTCACAATACTGAATGATAACCAGAGTGCAATCAGTATGATTAAGAATGACGTATATCACCAGCGTACAAAGCATATAGATGTTAGACATCACTTTGTAAGGAATGAGTATGCGTGCGGAGCAGTGCTGGGCAAAATTGTAATAAAAAATTAACAATTACAAGTCACTAAGGATAATTTTTAATAACATCGAATTCCATTGAAATTATTTTCAGTAATAATAATTGAATCGAAGTTCAGTGAAATTACTTTTGATAATTGTAATTGACTCAGAGTCCATCGAAATTATTTCCAGTAATTGTAATTGAATTGGATTTCGTTAAAATTACATTGAGTAATTTGAATTTAATCAAAGTTTATCAAAATTACTTTCAGTGATTGGAATTTAATCAGAAATCATTTCAATTATCCTCAGTGATTGTAATTAAATCAGACATTATTAAAATTCTTTTGAGTAATTGTAAACCACACGATGTGGTCCAATTGAATTTTTTTCTTCAACGTTATTCCTGTGAAATAATAACAAATAGACAAATAAATTTACTCCGTTTTTGGAGTATTCAAATGGTGTGATCGGAACGAGTCTTTTACAGTCAATATGTGAATGGGCTATGGTTACCAAAGTTTTTTGGGTAGCTGATCAAGGATTTCACATTACTTTGAAAAATTAATTTGTTTAAATAATTTGTTTGACCAGTCAATGTGAATATGTAAGCTCCATGAAGTTCCGGATGTTTTCGGAATTTGAAATTATGTTGAGAATTCGACATCACGTTTCCAAAGGTAATTCTTTTAAATAAATTATGAAAAACAATTGAAATTTGAAAAAAAAACATAATCATTTCCATTAATTGTAATGGATAACAGAAAAATTACAATTGTTCCAAGTAATTGTAATTAGTAGCAAAAGAATTACAATTTTTTCAAGTAATTTTAATTGACAACAAAAAAATTACAATTATTTCGAGTAATTGTAGTTGATAATCATAAAATTACAATTGTTTATACTAACTGTAATTGGTAAATTAAATTTATAATTATTTCCCGCAATTGTAATTAGTTACTGAATATTACAGTTATTCACAGTAATTGTAATTTACGGGTAATGAAAAGACGAAAGTAATTTCTGCTGCCCAATTCTGGTGTGGAGTGATAGACGTGAAATATTTAAGCACAGAGAGAATGCCAGCAGATATGTTTACGAAAGGTCTGAGTGGTAGTAAACTCAGGAAATGTGTGAGTAATATAAATATTGTAAATAGTGTGTGTGAGAGCTTGGATTAGTATGCACGCACTATGTACCTTGAGAGAGGGTGTTGAGGGACAAGGCTCATAGTACTAGTAGATTCCCGAATGTTCCCGAATGTATTAGCATAGACCATTGTCCACTTAGCTATAGTCAGTTCCTATCAGTACACCGCCCTGGATGGACGTGTGTCTTGTACTTGCTTATATTGTGATATACTTAACAGTTATAACCACGAATATATTATTTGCTTATTAATAACTCCTTTAATCCACTATCCCGTTATCATCAGAATCTATTCTTATAACCGGCTTTCTCGCAAATACGACATGGATCGAACTTTCGATTTTGCTTATTTACTTCTATACGTGAGCTGTTATTGTTTGATATTGGTTGAAGTTGACTCAGACTAGACATTAAATTTTCTATTGTTTTCAATTCACGTTTATGAAGGTGTGATCGAACAAATTTTGGCAGGGCAATAACGATAAAATTTATTTGTGAACTGACGCCTAATTCTGGATCTGCATCTATTAATAGGTTTCTCTTTTTTAATGCAAAATCTAAATATGGTCCACTTATCCAACGAAAAGAGTGAGCGTATTCGACCTCTGACCACGATTTTTCCCCGAATGTTTCAAGAAAGGAACTTTCTCAAAAGCTCCAAGGTTTCGTCATACCATAAGTTTTAAAAATTGATGTAAACCAGTCTATGGCTGGGCCTTCTAAAACTAGTTTCAGAACCTCGGGGAATTGATTTTCTTTCACTTTAAATCCTTCACATTCAAGCACAAATAAAGTGAGCCATGATTTTGCGTTCTGATTTCTGTTTGAAAATTTTTCTAATAAAATGCCCTTCGAAATCAATTGGATCGAGGTTTCACGTTCCGGAACTGTTAAACTGGATGAGTTTGGAATGGGTTGGGGGGTTTCTATTTCCTCCAGGTAATAATCGTTGAACACTACATTACCCTCCTCATCGAAGTATAACCTTTGCAGATGCGCGTCCAGTAAGACGATAGCTTTTCTCTGCTTTCCTCTTTTATCCAGACTTTTGATAATTCCTTTGACCACTGGTAATTTGGCCAGCTCAGCATGGTTCGGAATTGGTTGATCTTTTTGTTCGAAAGAAAAAATTTGTTCCTGTTCCAATACTTGGATGGATTTAACCTTGATGACGGTCGTCTTGGCATCCCAGGCTTCTGCGGCGAACTGGAATTTGACCTTGACCTTCTCCATTTTGTTGTTGATTTTTAAGTTATAAGCGTGACTCTTATAACTTAAAAGGGTTGCGGAAATAATAATTCCCAAGTCTCAACGACTTGGGTTGATGTAGAAACGATACTAAAGCATTATATTGACACCAATCACAAATAATTACATAAATAATAACAAAAATAATTATAACACTTATAGCCACCTAAATCAACAAAAATGTCGGTTTTGGCGATCGGGAATGTAGGCTTAGTTGACAGTGATGAAAAAGAATAATTTACAATATATTTTACAGAGCATTCACTATGACGCTAGTGGATGTCTCGAGCGCCTGTCAATCAGTCCCCTCTCTCCCGAGGCGATGACTCCGCGATGGTCACTCGTGGTTATCCTTTCCGTAATCCGTTCAGCGTGTTTGTTGTTTTTCATGGATGAGTTTGGGTAAACAGGCCACAAACTTACATATATATATTAGACTGGGCCAAAAAAATTGACTATTTTTTTTTCAAAAATATATTGAGAATATCATTCAGTATGGCAAAAAAAAAAAATTCATAAAATTTTGAGCCCTTAATATTAACTTTAAGAGGTCTATCATCGCTATTTTTGATTTTTAGTAATAATTTGATGTTTTACGTCAGAAATGTCGAAATATTGAAGAGAAAAAAATTATGTTCACTTATCCCTTTATAAAATTAAATTTCCTACAAAAAAGGTCTGATTATGGATTTTTGTCAGACAAGCCGTTTCCGAGTAATTAAGCTTAATAACTTGATATAATTTCTCGATCAATTCTCGATTAATTCTCGAGAAATTCTCAAACCCTCAATTTCTCATAAAAAATCTAAAACTTGTCGAAACAACTCTCATTTCAAACGGCTACCCTTTAAAATTCATTAATGATATCAAAAAGTATAGAGTGGAAAAAATGTACAACTCGATTGATTGGAATTTAGACTCCAACAATCAAACTAATGTTAAGGACAAATTTAAAAACTCCATCTCTATACCCTATATTGAAAATCTTTCTAGCCAAATCAAAAAAGTGTTGAATGGCGAGGGCATTGAAATTACTTTTAGAATCTCTAACACTACCAAATATCCTCTCTTTTCTCATCTTAAATCTGTAACTCCTAATTTAGATAAAATCAACTGTGTGTACAAAATACCATGTCGAGACTGTAGAAAGAGTTATATCGGACAAACGTCACAACATTTAAAAATAAGAATTTCCGGCCATCGTTCTAATATCAAATGCCATGATACTGATAGATGCGCTTTAGCAGAACACTCCTTAAGTCTTGGACATAATTTTGACTTCAACAACTCTATAACCCTAACTACAGAACCGAACTGGTATAAACGTATTATTGAGGAAATGATTCATATCTTTAAGAACAAAAGTAACTCTGTCAACAAACGTGCTGATATCCAACATCTCAGCCATCTATACTCAAACATTCTCTAGTTTTCAAATATTGGCGCCCTTTGCTCTGATTGGTCATCAGTTTTGAAATCTATGATACATATATACATGTATAAATTTTTTTTTTTCAAAATCCTCACATAAAAATTTCCGAGAAGGTGTGAAAAGACGCCTGTGAAAAGTAGAGCCCTTAATATTATTATGAAGAGGTCGCGCATCGGGAATTTCTATTTCCCGTTTCAATAACACGGAAATAAATTTTATTAAATTTTGCAATTTCGTATTTGTGCAACGGCTCATTAAATTAGTGGACCAAAGCATATTTTTGTAGGAAATTTGACGCTCTACAAAAAAAGTCCACACAAAGTTTTCGATAGTCACACTCCTTCAAAAGTTATTCGAGGTCAAAGTTGAACTTACAAAAAAGTTCAATGTTTTTTTTTTTCGATAATACTATGAATCTTTTCTCATTATTTTGCTATAAAGATATATTTAATAAATATATCTCACTCTAATTGGGCTTTTTCAATCAGTAATTTTCCCATCGAGTCAATATAAAGTTACCTTACAAAAATGCGATGTTAAATAATAAACATGTTATCATGGAGAATCCATAACTGATGCACTTGACTATTTAAAAATGTAATTGTTCCGAAATCTATCCTCTTTATAACAAAATAATGAGAAAAGATTCATAGTATCATCGAAAAAAAAAAAACATTGAATTTTTTTGTAAGTTCAACTTTGACCTCGAATAACTTTTGAAGGAGTGTGACTATCAAAAACTTTGTGAGGACTTTTTCTGTAGAGCGTCAAATTTCCTACAAAAATATGCTTTGGTCCGCTAATTCAATGAGCCGTTGCAAAAGTACGAAATTGCTAAATTTAAAAAAATTTATTCCCGTGTTATTCAAACGGGAAATAGAAATTCCCGATGCGCGACCTCTTAATGATAATATCACGGGCTCTGCTTTTTACAGGCGTCTTTTCACACCTTCTTGAAAGTTTTTGTGTGAGGATTTTGAAAAAAAAAAATTGGCCATTTTTTTTGAATCAGCCTGATATATATATATATATATATATATATATGTATTACCATTTCAAAATCCCTTTGAAAAACAAAAAAATTAATATAATAAAAAAAATATATATACAAAACGAACATGGATAATGAATTTATGTCTCGTCCTCCTATTCAATAAGAATGATTTCGCAAGTGAATTAAAAATTATGATACATATATATATATGTATATTGTAACGTACTTTGACGTTAGGTTAATAAAATATGGATATATACATATATTGTAACGTACTTTGATGTTACGTTAATAAAATATGGATCCGCGAGTTTACTTACTATCAAATTGAAAGAAATCAAAAGCTTGAATAGAATATCGTGAAAAATGCTTTTAATGCAAGATACGTGTTTCTCATTTAAAGTCTGAAACAAGACTGTTTTTACAATAATATCGGTTGGCGCAGCTACCTTATTCTTTTTAAAGACATAAGAGGTTTATAAACGTCTTTTATCTATGCTGACTACTAGATCATTAAAGAGGGGGCAAAACGGGTGATTTCACCCTTTGTAACACTACTCCCCCCCGAGGAAAAGAGTCGTCCCGACTCAGGAAAGATGAAACAATTATAAAAGTATTCTAGTAGTCAGTGCTCAAAGGTGAGTTGGAGCTGTGGCTCTAAAAATTTAAGAACTCCCTTTTTGACTATCTGGCATTTGCCCACAGTCTCAAGGTAAACCACAGGAAACCTTGAGCAGATAGTTGAGCATTAAATAATTTCCAAAATTTATGTGCCATGTTTTATAAAGGTTAGTGTTAATGAGCGTTATGTGGCTTCATGAATTCAAAGTTATCCGCAACGGCCCAGATTGATGTCGGAAAGGAATTCAATCTTCTTCATGAAGGATCCCTCCGAAACAGGTTCAGTTGAAAACATCGAAGCGGGAACCGACAATTCCAGGACCAAATAAGATGAAACAGACTTCTCTTCATAGAAAATAAGGAAATAGTGGGGTGACTGAATCCAAAGCTTCTTCTGAGACAGCACACCCTAGAGTTTAGAGGACAAATGTGAGTGGTGGTATAACAATTCAAATTCACTAAGTGAATTTGAGAGAATACTTGAATAAAATAAATGAAATATGTATTCAAAAGAAAAGAAACGATCTTATCTGAATCATTTCTGCATCCTTCTTCAAAATAAGACCACCAGTCATCCTCAGGAATCGGGGAAAGATTGGATGGAAAAGGCTGTGTCAAATAACCTGAAAAAGTACTCACAAAAACTGACACTTGAGGTTAATAAAATGTGAAAAGAAAAGCAATCGCTCATCGACCTCGAAAAATAATCGTCGCTCTTTTCACATTAATAAACCAAAGCCTATCCGACACAAAACTCGATTCTGAAGAAAAAGGTTTTAGAAAAACTTGGCCGGCTGTAGTTTCTACAATTGTAACCAAAACGGCAGCCGATAAAGAAAAAAAGGTTTGATTTACTAGCCAATCCTCATGAACCTCATGAATAGTTCTGAGTAGCTCTAAAGAAATGCTCGATTCCTCCTCACGAGAACGGGAACTAATTCGAGCGAAAGAAGTTTCTGGGGAAACTCACAAATAAACAATTCAATCCACTCTGAGTTCAGACGAGCGAATGAGAAGATCAAAATTTTTCCTTAATAAAAGAGATTCGAAGTCGCGAAAATTACCTAACCGTCGACGAGCTTCATTTCCCTGACAGGCAATAAAATAGGTTGGGAATGCCTGTCACGCATAACCAAAATAATTCAAAGAAAGAGGTTGACTCCAATGATAATTTTATATAAAAACATCTGAAACTAGTTCCTCAAATCAGCCTCAGAAGAAGAGTCAGTTTGAGGATTGAGGATTTTCTTTCCCAACCTCTTTAACTCTTCTTCGCCAATTATAGGAATCTGAATGCGAGTTTTGTATCATTTCTCTACTATTCTTTTTAAGTAAAAAGCAATGATTAGCATCATGTCCTATTTTATGACAAAATAAACACGTTACTACATTTTGATCTGTCATAACTGCGCCTCTAATTTTGTGTTTGTTACTCTGATTCTGAAGAGAACCACGATTTACACGATTATAATACTTGTTATTATTTTTATTTCTGTAATTTTGAGGCTTTGACTCCTCCGAGTGTTCAAAACTTCGTCTTTTTGAGGTATTTTCGGACACCTCAATCCAACGAAGCTTGTTCGGTCCAAAATATTGTTTCCTCATTGCCTCCACCTCGAGGGCTTTGGCCGTTGCCTCCCGCAGAGAAGTGAGGCCCGACGTTCCAACGGCCATTTTAATCTCTGGATCATTGATCGCATTTAAAAAAGCTTGTGTTGCTAATAAATTACGAGACGGCTCGTGATCTGGTAAAGCTATACGAGAAAGCCGTTCAATATCTTGACTAAGAGACGCGAGGTCTTCGTCTCGTCCTTGTCTTCTTGTCTGTAATTGTGCCGTGTACAGTTTCGTCAAGTGGTCATTTCCATATCTCAATTTGAGTGCAGAACTAAGTTTCTCATAATCGGAAATTTCTTCCTCAGACAATGCCGTTAAAACATTCAAAGCCGGCGTTCGAAGACAAGAGGCAAGACTGTGGGCCCTCATGGCGGGGTCCCACTGGTTATGTTTAGCAATCGTATTAAACTGACGTTCATAATCTGACCATGGAATCTTTCCGTCAAAAATTGGCGGTTTTAAAAGATAAAGAGGTTTCTCGTTAATCTGAGAAGCAACCTCAGGAAATCTCGAATTATTTAATTGATTAAAATGAGAATATCGAGGCCGAACCTGAGTCAAAGACTCGGAAAAACCAACCTCATCATTTACTCTTGTTCTACTAATTGGAGATTCATCTACTCTCCTAATAAAAGGCACAGACCTTGATTCAGGAACATCATGGGATCGACCTGGATGTTGAACCTCCTGAACAGTAGGAACGGGAACAGGAGAGGCAACAGGAGAGGGAAGCGGAGTAACAACTCTGGAACCCTGCGGTGTAACAGCTGGTCCTCCAGTGCCACTCATTCGATGAACGGACTGAAGAGCCGCCACAGTTGTCCGGAGTAAATCGTGAAGACTAGTCTCGGAACGCTCTTGAGCTTCTCTGTCTAGCCTCCGCTGCTCTAACTGAGAGGCAAACTCCCTTTCTCGCTGTTCTCGTTGCTCTTAAAGCAGCTGGATTAGTTGTTGTTGCTGTTGAGCAGCAGCTTCTTGTTGATGTCTCATAATCTCTAGTAGGTCGATTTGTGAGACTGTGACCATCGTAGGGACAGGTAAAGAGTCCACTGAAGGTGCACAAATAGATTCGGGAACCCGCGGATTTTCGGTAATAGAATGTTCTTCTCCGCCACTTTCCCGACGACGAGAGCGTGTCAAACGACCGCTACTCATAGTTTATTTCACGTATCTCACGCACTGAATCAACTCGATTAATAAGAACTCAAGATCCCGCTTCCGACACCAAATGTAACGTACTTTGACGTTACGTTAATAAAATATGGATCCGCGAGTTTACTTATTATCAAATTGAAAGAAATCAAAAGCGTGAATAGAATATCGTGAAAAATGATTTTAATGCAAGATACGTGTTTCTCATTTAAAGTCTGAAACAAGACTGTTTTTACAATAATATCGGTTGGCGCAGCAACCTTATTCTTTTTAAACACATAAGAGGTTTATAAACGTCTTTTATCTATGCTGACTACTAGATCAATAAAGAGGGGGCAAAACGGGTGATTTCACCTTTTGTAACAATATATACATTTATATATATATATATATATATATATATATATATTAGACTGTGCCAAAAAAATTGACTATTTTTTTTTTTGAAAAATATATTGAGAATATCATTCAGTATGGCAAAAAAAAAAATTTCATGAAATTTTAAGCCCTTAATATTAACTTTAAGAGGTCTATCATCGCTATTTTTGATTTTTAGTAATAATTTGATGTTTTACGTCAGAACTGTCGAAATATTGAAGTGGAAAAATTTATGTTGACTTATCCCTTTATGAAATTAAATTCCCTACAAAAAAGGTCTGATTATAGATTTTTGTCAGACAAGCCGTTTCCGAGTACTTAAGCTTAATGAATTGATATAATTTCTCGAATAATTCTCGATTAATTCTCGATTAATTCTCGAGAAATTATATCAATTTATTAAGCTCAATTACTCGCAAACGGCTTGTCTGACAAAAATCTATAATCAGACCTTTTTTGTAGGGAATTTAATTTTATAAAGGGATAAGTGAACATAAATTTTTTCACTTCAATATTCCGACAGTTCTGACGTAAAACATCAAATTATTACTAAAAATCAAAAATAGCGATGATAGACCTCTCAAAGTTAATATTAAGGGCTTAAAATTTCATGAAATTTTTTTTTTGCTATACTGAATGATA
This sequence comes from Neodiprion fabricii, assembly GCF_021155785.1. Taxonomy (NCBI): domain Eukaryota; kingdom Metazoa; phylum Arthropoda; class Insecta; order Hymenoptera; family Diprionidae; genus Neodiprion; species Neodiprion fabricii. Next base: position 9,758,625 of record NC_060245.1, on the reverse strand, counting down.
TACTTAATATATTTTTCAAAAAAAAAAATAGTCAATTTTTTTGGCCCAGTCTAATATATATATCGTATAGGAGGACGAGAAATAAATTCACTTCACATGTCGTTTTCACATGTGTTTTTTTTATTTTATGAATTTTTTTTTCTTAAGTGAATTGAAAATCGTAATACATATATATGTATATTTATACATATATTCATATATATATATATATATATATATATATATATATATATATATATATATATATATATATATGTCTATATGTATATATGAAATTCGAGGACGAAAAATGAATTTGTCATCGATTTTTTTTTTTCACACATAAATTTTCTTAATCATGTGAATTTAATTTTTTCGAAGTCAATCGAAAATTATAATATATATATATATCATAATTATTAATTAACTTTCGAAATCATTTTCATCCAATAGGAGGACGAAAAATAAATTTGTCATTTATGTTCCCTTTTATAAATCTATTTCCTTTATTTTATTTTTCTTTCCATTTGAAGTAAATCAAAAATTATGATAAACATATCTATATATATACATATATATCTATACATAGATGTATATGTATATTGTATAGGAGGAAAAGGAATAAATTTATCATCCATGTTTTTTTATAAATATATTTTTTGTATTGTATGAATTTTTTTTTCCAAAGGAAAATGAAAATTTATATTTATATATATGTATACATCATAACTATGAATCAACTTTTAAAATCATTTTTATCATATAGGAGGAAGAGAAATGAATTTATCATTTTTTTTTTTTTTTTTACATATATGTTTGATTATATAAATTATTCTCCTTTCAAAGTCAACTTAAAATTAAAATATATATGATACATATATATATTATATATATTATAATTTTGAATTAACTTTGAAAAAGTTATATCAATATATATATATATATATATATATATATATATATATATATATATATATATATATATATATATACACATATATATATGTTAGGGTGCTTTTATTTTTGGACTATTTTTTTTTTCGGTCCCATCGTGAAATTTTGTTGGAAGTACAACAACAAAAATTCCCTGAAAGATTGAGCCCTTAATATTAATATTAAGTGCTCGCCCAAGGCATGTAAAGATTTCCCGCTTAAAATACAAGTAAACTTCAATTTTTTTCTTTAAAACATCTACAGTTCAGAGGCATTCTATGGTGTAGTCTAGGACGTCAGTAGGTTTTCTTCGGAATGATATGCTCTACAAAAGTGCTTATTGCGGTGAAGTCGTAACTCACACCGGCGAAGTCGTATGGGCCACCCAAACCCAATTTTTTCATGAAATTCTTGTCTTTTTGCCCGTATCTCGTGAATAACAAGAGCTACAAAAAAAATATTCAACAAATTTGTAGGAAATTTAATTTCCTACAAAAAAGTTCCAGAAAACCAAATTGCTAACATCGATATTTATTGAGATATTGGGCTTTTAAGGTGAGGAAGTATGGAATTTTCATGAATTATTGAGTCAAATTGTCGAATTATTGATTGTCGAATATTTTTTTGTTTTGTAGCTCTTGTAATTGTAATGACAAGAATTGTAATTGTAATGACAAGAGCTACAAAACAAAAAAATATTCGACAATCAATAATTCGACAATTTGACTCGATAATTCTCGAAAATTCCATACTTCCTCACCTTAAAAGCCCAATATCTCAATAAATATCGATGTTAGCAATTTGGTTTTCTGGAACTTTCTTGTAGGAAATTAAATTTCCTACAAATTTGTTGAATATTTTTTTTGTAGCTCTTGTTATTTACGAGATACGGGCAAAAAGACAAGAATTTCATGAAAAAATTGGGTTTGGGTGGCCCATACGACTTCGCCGGTGTGAGTTACGACTTCACCGCAATGAGCACTTTTGTAGAGCATTTCATTCCGAAGATAACCTACTGACGTCCTAGACTTCACCATAGAATGCCTCTGAACTGTAGAGGTTTTAAAGAAAAAAATTGAAGTTTACGTGTATTTTAAGCGGGAAATCTTTACATGCCGTGGGCGAGCACTTAATATTAATATTAAGGGCTCATTCTTTCAGGGAATTTTTTTTGTTGTATTTCCAACAAAATTTCACGATGGGACCGAAAAAAAAAAATAGTCCAAAAAAAAAGTACCCTAATATACATATATATGTATATACGTACGTATATTCATATTTAAAAATAAAACATTAATAATAAATTTATATATCATCCTCCCATATAATCAAAATAATTTTAATTATAATTTATGAATAAATGTTTATATAAATAATACATTATTATAATTGAATATCAATGGAGGTCATTATATCGCATAGTTGATTAATGAACACAAATAATTCATTTCAATAAATTATCCTCATCATATTATTGAATGATTCATTTTCAATAATTAAAAATATGGAATGAATGATTAATTATTTATCTATCTGAATTTTTTAAACTTTTTAATAAGTTCCAATCCATTGTATAAATGTTTCAAATTACAGTACAGAAAGCACATTTAATGGCATTCTTTCATCTAATTTTTTGTCTTTATTTTGATTAATATGTGAGCAAATGAGTGAAAAATATATAGGATTTTTTCAATAATCATATTTATTTTTATAAAATATAAAAATATTTATATATATTTATTATAATTTTTAATTAACTTTTGAAAAAAGAAAAATTAAAAAAAAAAATATGTCACATAATGTGTATTTTAAATAAATATAATATATATATATATATATATATATATCAAGCTAAAACAATAATAATAAATTTATTTATCAATTTCCTATCCAATAAAAATGATTTCAATCATAATTGATGAATATATATATATATATATATATATATATATGAATAATACATTATCATAACTGAATATAAATGAAGGCAACTAAATTAAATAATAAATTATTAAAAAATATAATTTATTCAAATAAATAGTTTTTCTTGAATTAATGAATGATTGATCCATGAAAAATGAAAATGAAAAATTAAATAATTAATCATTTATCTATCTGTATGGTTCATTCGAACTCTCCAATAACTTCTAGTCCATTGTATAATTGTTCCAAATAACAATACATAAAGCACATTGAACGGCATTTTTTCAATGATTATGTATCGTTTTTTAAGAAATTCAATTCATCTGAAATATTTTTTTTTTTTATAAATTTTTCTTTTGTCGAAAGTTAGTTCAGAATCGAAATATATATATATATTTATTTGATATATATTTATATATATGTCAGAATGGAATATGAATAATGAATTCATTTATCGTCCTTCCATTGAATAAAAATAATTCTAATTATGATTTATGGATATATATAAAAATAATACATCGATATAATTGAATATAAATGATGGTAATTGAATTGAATAATTTATTATCAACAAAACATTATTAACTTAAATAAATTATTTCCCCCAAATTGATAGATAATTAATTCTCAAAAATTAAAAATATTTAATTGAATGATTAATTATTTATCTATCTATATGGTGCATTCACACTTTTCAATAAATTCTCATCCATTGTATAATTGTTCCATATAAGAATACATAAAGCACATTGAATGGCATTTTTTCAATGAATGATATTTTTATTCTGATTTATATGTGAGCAAAGAATTAAAAAATAAAAAGGATTCTCTCAATTACTATATTTATTTTAAAAAAATGGGTGCGTGTACTTATGTACGCGCGTGAGAAGTTATAGTTCTTTGGCATCATTAAAAAACAATAAAACAAATAACGGATGTCTTACATTATATTTAAATAATCTATTAAATTTTTGTCACGAACTTTTTATTAAATGTTTTATTGAATTTATTTCTTCATTTTGTAAATATTAAAAAACGAATAATAAATATTCAACATTGATAATTTAATAATATTTAGTATTAATTATATTAAATAATGATATTTTAATTTAGATCAATAAATAATACATACGGATAACTAACCTCAATTATATTGGAGCACTTGAAAAAGTATTGTAGCACAATTTCTTCACTAATATTCACAAATTTTTCGCGACTTAATGAATTCGGTTGAGTGGCAACTTCATCCTGTTAATTTTGTGTTACAGTGATGCGCGCGCATCTTGAAATTTCACTCTCATCAGTTTTTCATAACGCGCCTAAAGAAGTATAACTTCAAAAATTTAATTTATGTGAAACACATTTTTTTTTAATATTCGTTTTTTAAACGTTAATTAAAAATTATGATATATATATATATATACATATATATATATATATATATATCTAAATAGAACATCAATAATAAATTTATCTATCATTCTCCTTATTATTAAAAATAATTCCGATTATAAATTATAAATATATATGTATAAATTATACATTAATATAACCGAATATAAATGCAGGTAATCAATTTATTGTTAACAAAAAAAATAAATAAATAAATAAATAATTTTCCTCAAATTTACGGATAATTAATTTTCAAAAATTGAAAATATGAAATTACATAATGATTCACTCATCTATATGTATGTTTTCTTCGAACTTTTCAAGCAGTTTTAATCCATTGTATAAATGTTCCAAATTACAATACACGAAGCACATAATATGGCATTTTGTCAATGAATAATATTTTTATTCTGATTAATATGTGAGAAAATGAAAGAAAAAAATACAGTTTTTTTCTAAGTATTATATTTATTCTTAAAAAATTTAATTCATGTGAAATGTTTTTTTTTATGAATTTTTCTTTTTTCAAAGGTTAATTGAAAAGTATAATATATATATATTTATATGTCAAAATAAAACATAAATAATGAATTCATCTATCATCCTTCTATTGATTAAAAATGATTTTAATTGTAATTTATGAATATGCATGAAAATCATACAAACATATAATTGAATACAAATGGAGGTAATTAAATTGAATTATTCATGATTGTCGAAAAAAAATGATTCAAATAAATTATTTTTCCTAGAGTTATGGATGATTATCTTTTAAAAATTGTAAATATGAACTTAAATGATTATATATGTATCAATCTGTATGTTTTCTTCACACTTTCCAATAAAATCCAATCCATCGTATAAATGTTTCGAATTACAATACGTAAAGCACATTATATGTCATTTTTTTAATGAGAATTTTTTTTATTTTGAATAATATGTGAACAAATAATTGGAAAATATATGAGACTTTTTCGATAATTACATTTATTTTCAAAAAATTTAATTCATGTGAAGTCCTTTCTTGTTGTTCCAATTGTTTCGTTTTTCGAAAGTTAATTAAAAATTATAATATATGTATATATATATAAATATATATCAAAATAAAACATTATTGAGAAATTTATTTATCAGCCTCCTGTCTAATAAAAATGATTTTAATTATGATTTATGAATATATATATATATGAATAATACATTATCATAATTAAATATAAATGTGGGTGATTAAATTGAATAATTAATCATCAAAAAAAAATAATTCATTCCAATAAATTGTGTATATATATATCGTAACGTGGCGTTTCACAGTCGCCCGTCACAAGGGCACACAACCGTTATTATTTCTAGTTTACGCGTCCTCAGCAGGGTACTCCAACCGAACTCGATACAAAATAGGCAATAACTACTCTTAACTAATTCTTTCTTTGTAAATTCTTCATTTCGCGCTTCGGCGCAAGCTAATAAGGTACTTGGACGACAACGATCCAGACCACCGAGGGACCGATATCTACCGTTTGCAGCTCTTGACGACTTCGCCTACCGACGGTCTAATCAGACTATACTGGCTACCTTGGTGCACCTTTATATACACCTGGGGTAGCATCCACCCGAACCTTCCGTATCGCCTCGACTGCCGGTGAACAGGGAGATAAAAATCCTCCCGGTGGTCGAGGGCACCGTTTCTCGAAGAGGAACCAGCTGCCCGCTTTATCGGATGCCGTAAGGATGGCGTGAAGGGCAGACCGTAGCCTGCCATCCTCCGACTTACCGGCCTGGTGCCGGATCGACCCCAAAGCACTACGTTCAGATTGATAAAGCCATCGTTCCGAGGATCGACGCTGCCTTCCTATCGGCAAGGACTAATTGTGTGGGTTGTGGTCCACGGTTTGGCCAACCGTCTGACTGCACGACCTCAGGTACAGGCAGCTAGCTACTGTCTGTGCAAAAAGCCGGTGGAGGTGAACAATGAGGCGTCACTCTCCACCCGGTAACTTTGGCCGTGAGGCACCCTGTGTATGCCTCTGTCAAAGAAGTCCCCGATGATAGGCAGCCTGGACCGTAAACCGAAGCAGCTACAAAATCGTACGAGTTGGTGTCAACGACGAAATCGCGAGCAGTACATTACGCCACATCTAGCGGTAATTTTGGAAAACGTATGACCACGCCGTAACCAATATTTGCCACAGGGGGATGGCCTATCTGCGGTGGGGGTCAACCCAACCAATCAAAGGGAAGAAGAATCACCTCGCGATAACCGCGAGATCGGCGAGCTCCGACCTCCGTCTATTCTACGCTTGACCTGCTGAGCGACAGCTGTGTTTTCCGTATCCTCCCGATTATTCTCTCGTCTTAAGCTACCGATCCTTCTTCCTCTCATTCTACCGTTATTTTATCTACCGTTTTTCCATACCCTCTATCGTTGCACTACCGTTAACTTCTACCTGTAAATTCAACTCCTTTCCTTCCTTTCTACTTTCGTTTGATTATTCTAAGTTTGATTTAAACTCAATTCAGTGTTGTGTGCCTGAAGTCACCAACCAAGGTGAGGCTTCTGCCTCTGTATTGTATCGTTACGAAGTTGCTCATAATTTCTATTCTTTTTATGGCATTCATCGACTTTGTGTAAATCATGGTCCACGGCTTATAGTTGCAGTAAGCCGCCGTGTGACTGCATGATTTCAGTAATTTATTATTTTATTGTCTGAGCGACCTCGTAACTGCCGAATAATTATTTCTTCAGTATTTATGATTTTTCTGATTATTTGTGAATTACTATTAGCCTGCTTCTGTACTTTCTATCGTATTTTGAGCCCTATCGGCTTCACATTTCATTTCGTACTCTTTTGTAATAGTAGTGTGCTTAATATTTTATTTCTGTCATTGCTTATTATATTTTTATTTATTTTGTGCTTATTGTATCATGTATCGAGTTTCTTTGAGTACAACCGAGCATAGAATCAGCCCCTAGATATTACCGCACCTTTTTCTATTGCTATTGGCAATTTTACATTATTTTTGCCTGTTATTTATTTCTCTGTATTTTGTTAACTCAAGTTCTGCAAATTATTCTTTTGTACTGCGGTGTATTCAGTGTATTTCTTCATCTTGTAGACTCTCCGAAATTCTCACTCTCTCATAATTTTGTATTTTGTATTCTCTCAAAAGTTATGTTTAGGAATTCATTGTTCAATTCCTCAGTTTCGTGATAATTATAAATTATTGATTCTATCGTTCATGAATAATTCTACCGAAAGCTATCTAGTCGATCGTTTGCCGACTTTGTAAATTGTTAATGAATGTCAATCTCTCGTATTGGTTATAATTTATGGTATATTCGTCGTATTATCTACCAAACTATCGTTACGTTGTTTTCTACCGATTGCAGTAAAGTTCTCCCGTTTCTAATTGACAGAATAATAATTTTCGTAGCGTTATTCGCATCTTGGGTAAGATCACATCGCCCAGTGACGTGTAGTTTTAAGTAAATTCTTGCATTATATCACATCTCCCGACCTACGTTTATTTTTCTCTGTTAACTGCCGTCTCTCGTTTCAAAGCTACCGTTTACTGCTATTCTACTGAAATTAATGTGAACAACGATTGCTTATTTTAATCACTACCGCTGTCGATACCATTTTATTTGCCTGTCTCAACCATGTAAACTTCTCGACAATATATGATCGATTGACCTGTTCATTTTCCTTCTGACTTGAGTTTGTTCTTTATTTCGTTATTTTCTCCAATTCTGTAATTACTGTTAGCTGCCCTAAATACCGCCACTCTACCGGGTTGTACGTGTGCGTACCTGAGCCTAGCCAGCCATACAACGGGATCTCTATTTACTTTTTGGACGGTTTTGTGTTATTTTTATTGATTTGTATTATTGTTTGAAAATCGACGCTCACGCGTCTGGCGCCCAACATAATTGGTTTTGTTATAGTTTGATATTGTGGATAAGTAGAGAATCGCGCCAAAGTGTCAACGGTAAGTCCTCATCCAAGGGTAACAGAATTTAGCGTTACAATATTCATCAATCATAATTGAATTTATTTTGATTCAATAGGAGGATGATAAATAAATTTATTATCCACGTTCTATTCAGATACATATTAATATATATATATGTTTTATGATTTTTCATAAACTTTTGGAAAAAGAAAAATTTAGAAAAAAAAAGTATTTTACATTATTAAATTTTTAAAAATGAATATAATTATTGAAGATATCCCTAATATTTTATAATTATTTGCTCACATGATAATCAAAATTAAAATATTATTCATTGAAAAAATGCCATTTAATTTGCTTTATGTATTGTAATTTGGGACATTCATACAATGGATTAAAACTCACTAAAGAGTTTGACGAAAACGTACAGATAAATAGATGATTCATCAATAATTCTAATATTTTCAATTTTTTAGAATTGGTTTAAATGAATTATTTTTTTTTTTGATTAAATCATTTATTTCAATCACCTCCATTCATATTCAATCATATTGACGTATAATTTATATATATATATATATATATATATATATATATATTGTGACGTGGTATTTCGTACCCCGTCACTTTGTTTAATTATCGCATTCCCCTAGGTGCAGATATCGCTAAAAATAACGAAAGCACGTCTGAGGCCAATACTCCAAAAATGAACGACTAATTATCTTCAAGTTGATTTCTCTTTACTAAGCTAATTGTATGCTATTTTCTAATTCTGTAATGCTCTTCGAGAACCATCCGCGAGACCTTCGCGTCAAGATACCAGGACACTGCCGGACAGGGGTCACGTACCAGCTCAACATCGACCACAACCGACTACAGACGAACGAATACCGCTGAAACCACTCCCGATGGATGCCTATCTAGTTGTCGAACAGGGTCGTGCGTGATGCACAAACAGCACCTCCAACTATTTGAGACTTATCGGCCAGGAGCCGAACCACGAACGAATGCTTCTACCGCTCGGATGCATCGTTAGGCGGCGTACAGGGCTGTGCGTCAAAATCACAACAAAGCCTCCCGTCGACGATACTTATCAGCCTGGAGCTGAACCGACCCTAACATCTACTAAGTCGTTGACTATCCAATAGAAGACGGTTTTCTCTTCACGAACCGTCTTATCGAAGGACTGCGGCGTGGAATAGGCTAATGATATGCTGACCACGTGGATCTGGTGGATCTAGTGTGGGGATCCGAGTTGGGGGCCATCACCACCAGATCGTTCCGGCATGAGGGCTTCGATGAGCGAGGGCCGGGATGCAGCGCCGACAAAATAGCTACAACGGGGAGTACCAGTAAAGCAAGGAGTGAGTTACAGTCGATCGCAAGTCCAAAGGACCGGTGACGTAATATTGCCGCACACCTCAATATCGCAACACATGAGCAGTACGACTCCCCCTTTTTCACCAACGATACCGCATAGCTGAAGGAAAACATCTCTAACCACCTTCCGACGTCCCGATACCTCGATACCTGTCGTCGAGGGAAAAGAAAAACCAGCGGCGAGGGATTATCGCCGCCTACCCGTGGACCAGGTCTACGCGACCTGCTGGTCCAATTAAAATACCGCAAATTTGAGGAAGAATCACGTGACAGCAGCTCGACGAAAATCAGGATCATCGCTCATCTCGTCACTCTACGTTCAGTTACTGATACTACCAGACGTGTTCTTATTATCGCTACCAAAGTTCGTCGTACCGCTATTGTACCTTATCGCATTCTCTCGCACCTGTTATATCTTCTTTTACGTAAGTGAGGTTCCTTTTCTATTTTGTGAAGCCACGAGATTACTTGCAATATATCGTACCTTTACCTTTATCTCTTTCTCTCTTTACCTTGCAGTTGGTCTGCTTGAGCCACTTGGGCTCGTACCTTATTCTCTCTTATCTCTTATCTTGTCCCTTTTTCTGTCTTATTGCAAGTAACTTCGCGACTGGTTGATTATTACTTACGCATTGTAGTGACTATTGTTTATTTTATTATCTTTCTCTTCTGGAATATTTGAATGTCTAATATCGCTGTCTAGCAGCGCGTTCCGTTGAAGGATCAATTTTTATCTTAGCTATTGAGCATTGCTATTTTGTTATATTTTCTCTGATTAGTTTCTATCTGTCTCTTCACCTATTATCGTTGATTATCGTATCTTAGTGAGTGTACCGCGGGAGCGATCTTATATCGCTGCGCGGTCCCGCTCGTCGTTCATTTGACATTGGAGTATTGTGCCGTATCGCATAACATCTTTTTCACTATTTTCTTCGCTAATATCGCTGATCGTAGTTGTCCGTAGTCTATTTGGTTTGCCGTACGTTGCATATTAATTATCTTGAATATTGTTTGTCTTATCTTGAATTGCCTTTTATCGTACCGAATATTATCTCTCTTTCTCTCGCACTTACCGCAAACTAGAGACTACGTATTATCTGTTATTTTCTATATTTTATGCTAATTTTCTACTTGACCTGTCGCTTGAATTTACCTTGTGATTCATAATTCCCTGTCTGCCTATTTCTGATCATTCTGGTAATGTGATAACTATCACAATTGTTATATTTCGCATGTGTTTATAATCGCTTCTCATATTTCATGATTTACTTGCTTACCGCTTAATTTAAGTACAGTATATCTTTTTCTGTTCTGCCTATCTATCATAAAACCGTGTGAATCATTACCGTTAGTATCGCGAGCTTGCGCATATTTCCCGCTTATTCGGAAAATGTTCCGTTATTTGTTAACTCTCTCGCTTAACCTTTCTCTGGCTGTAAATATCGTTAATTGTTGCATTTATCGTAATTGTATCTCAATCTCTTCAGCTGCTTGCTTGTCATTAAACTTATCGCTTCTTGCTTAATATATTTGACATTATTCCTGCTTCACCTGTTTTTTATTTTATCTATTGGATTCGACTCCGCCCCTCTACCATTATCTTGTCTCTCTGAGCGAACTGTGCAAAACCGTCCTAGAACCTGACCTTACCTTTATCTATTACCTTTACCTTTATCTTCGTCTTTTTCTCTAATTATCTATTTTTGACGCATGTGCGTCTGGCGCCCAACAATCATATCTTTCTTTCTGAGTATCTCTCTCTATCTAATTATTCAGGTTAGTGACTGCGCCGTAGGGTGACCAATTATCGTTATATCGTTTTACCCTCAACTGTATGAAAAATATTGGTTACAATATATAATATTATATATATACAGGGTGTCCCTAAATTGCCTCCCACGGACTAGCCAGCATAATACCTCGTTAAAATCCAACCGAGAATTTCTTCTCCGGAAGCTCGTCCGACGCATGGTTTTTGAATTATGAGCGATAGCGCTAGGCCAATCAGAGTACACCATTTCTTCTAGATTTTTCGCCATGAAAATTGCTGTTTTGTTTGTCTGGGTGAATTATTATTATTCGTTCACGAAGTAAATATCGGCACCTCCCCTCTCTCGCTGCTGTACCCCTTCTCGGGCGCTGACCTCGATATTGTTGCCGCGGCACACGCTGCCGGCCGCACATCCATGGGCGCACACTTGTGTGTGTAAACAGAAGCGCATCCTTAAGCATAATGGGTACAGCAGCGAGAGAGGGGAGGTGCCGATATCTATTTCGTAAACGAATAATAATAATTCACCCAGACGAACAAAACAGCAATTTCCGTGGCGGCAAATCTAGATGAAATGGTGCACTCTGATTGGCCTAGCGCTATCGCTTATAATTCAAAAACTATGCGTCGGACGAGCTTCCGGAAAAGAAATTCTCGCTTGGATTTTAACGAGGTATGATGCTGGCTAGTCCGTGGGAGGCAATTTACGGACACCCTGTATATACATGATAATCCTCAATTACCTTTTGAAAAAAAAAATTAAAAAAAAAAAACCAAATATTTCACAATAATTGAATTTTTCAAAGATTGATCTAGTTAAGAAAAAAATCCTATATATTTTTGAATTAATTGCTCACATATTATTCAAAATAAAAATATCATTCATTAATAAAATGCCATTTAATGTGCTCTATGTATTGTAATTTGGAACTTTCATACTATGGATTAGAACTTATTGAATAGTTTGAAAAAAAACAGATAGATGGATAAATAATTATTCATTTAATTCCATATTTTTTATTTTTAAAAATTGTTTATCTATTGATTCAAGAAAAATAATTTCTTTGAATTCATTATTTTTTTTTTATCATTGAATTATATAATTTGATGACCTCTGTTACGCCCCGACGTACTGCCTTGGCGTACCTTTTTCAAATTCCATTTCATTTCATTTCTTTGATTACTTCAATGCACAGATATCATTTCATCACAATCTCATATTCTAGTAACAGCGAGTTCCACCCCTCTTGGCAAAAGTCACGTAGAGACCAACAATGATCCCTAGTATAAGGTTCAACTTTCTTTTATTCAGCTGGTACCAAGAACTGAGATAGGAGACTGCTGAATTAGCATCAGTAGCGCTCAGCCTGGAAATATCCCTCTTTTTAAGGGCGTTGCCTATGCCTCGACGAGCGCGCGCGAACAGAGACTCACGATTTTCCTTCTCATTTCCTCATTTTTGAAGATAATTAGGTTCTTAGGGGGTCATTTTGAAGATAAAGAATAGATCTGTGTCGCCGTTTTTGCCGAATTTTCGATTTCGCTCTCAGATTTGCGAAAAACGTACTTGAAAGTACGTTATCTTTGAAGTGAGACACAGCGGACAGTGAATTTTTTTTCGAAATTCGGCGAAAACGGCGACACAGATCCATTCTTTATCTTCAAAATGACTCCCTAAGAACCTAATTATCTTCAAAAATGAAGAAATGAGAAGGAAAATCACGAAGCATAAAACAGCAAATTTTTCGCGCCAAAGGCGGGCGGCTGCTAGCGCCACGACCGCGTTGGCCGGTGACCATGCGAATTACAGGCGAAGAGAGTAGACTCAAACCCCCCCACTACAATTCCCCTCGTTCGAATCCTCGTCACTCGGCACGTGGATAGTGTTCCGCGCTTTTATTTTTGCTTGTGTTTTTCTACCGTGTTTTTTATTATTTCGAGTCAGTATTTATTCCCGCGATGGCTAAGAAGAGAAGGAATCTGTCTGTGAAGAAGAAGAAAGTACCCGGCATAAAGAGTTTGGCTAAATTTCGGGAAAAAATGAGGTAAATTGAATTATTTATATGATTGATGTCGCACCCTCTCTGACTTCGAGATTCAATCACATGAGTACGAACAATCGCAGGGCTTTGATCTAAGAAAGTACTTTCAAGAGCCGATATTGCTGTTCATAATAGCAGTACAAATTCATTCTCAAGTTTTTTTATACGTATGAAAACATAAACTAGAATGCGTTGTGACGTGTGGTACTAGCCCGGTTTGCATTAGTCGCTAAAATGTGTCATCAATTTGTTACGTGTTCAGGTTAAATGATCGAAATCACTATTCGGCTATTTGCATTAGTGTTTACACTTTGTCGATCATAAGGAATATTCTGATCACTTATTGTGACTACCCAAGTATCCAAGGTAAAATTACAATAAATAGAAAGTTTTCGTTTCTTGAGCACCCGATCTAAGAATGTATGAAGATGAATGTTTACTAGACTGGGCCAAAAAAATTAACTATTTTTTTTTTTTTTTTGAAAAATATATTGAGAATATCATTCAGTATGGCAAAAAAAAAATTTCATGAAATTTTAAGCCCTTAATATTAACTTTAATTGAGAATAACTTTTGAAAAATTAAATTGAGGCAAAAATATTAAGAGATCTTTTTTGTAGAACAATCAATTTCCTTTAAGAATCTGTCATGATCTTTTTTATACATTCATTGATTCGTTAGTCACGAAATTCCAAATTAAAAAAGTCAAATCGAGAAATTATATCAATTTATTAAGCTTAATTACTCGGAAACGGCTTGTCTGACAAAAATCTATGATCAGACCTTTTTTGTAGGGAATTTAATTTTATAAAGGGATAAGTGAACATAAATTTTTTCACTTCAATATTTCGACAGTTCTGACGTAAAACATCAAATTATTACTAAAAATCAAAAATAGCGATGATGGACCTCTTAAAGTTAATATTAAGGGCTTAAAATTTCATGAAATTTTTTTTTTGCCATACTGAATGATATTCTCAATATATTTTTCAAAAAAAAAAATAGTCAATTTTTTTGGCCCCGTCTAATGTTTACATGTTGGAATCTTACGCTTCCGATGGGAAGCACACGCAAGACGGTCAAAGCGGTTAAATAAATGATATGCGGATGTGCAGTATCATTAGTTACGAGAAAATTCATTGTTGGGAGATATGAATTTGAAAAACTGGTGATTTCGAAAAATTAACGACAGAGCCAGGAATCGAATCTGGTATCTAGAGATGTAAAATTACAATGTATCTGGCAGAATTTTCCATACAAAGTAAATACGGCGCGTACGTATTAGGCCACTAAAATACGCGCGTTTTGTTTTTAGAAATAAACTTGACGTACTTCTGGGGTAATTATACATGCATACATTACCTACAAAACAGCCACCCCACAAAACTGTTATCAAATCAGATACTACTGCCAAGTATAATTTATTTAGACACCAATGATGATTTTGATATACTATAACTGATGATGACAAAAAAAAAAAATTGAAACCAAAATTGAAATTGAGAAGAAAAAAAAAATTGCAGTGCGTGATACTTGGCGGGCCCATTTCGATATTGCCATTACAACATTGATATGGCTCGACTTGTATTTTCTTGTGCTTGTTTTAAAAAGACCCGACAAGTGCCACTAAATGAAAAAAAAAAAAAAATGACAAAACGATAAGATTTACTATATATATATTATATAACAGTGATACTGTGAAAGTATTCCTGATCTGCTATTCCCTAATTATCGTTGCGCGGCAAATTTGGGCATTCTTCGATCCACCGTCTCCTGGAACCTGGTCATTTTGGTTACTGATTATATTTGTGGTCATTATAATTTATTGCTAAAATTTTTTTCTCGCGTCCATGCATTGCCAAATTTTTTTACGTGTAGAATTGCTGCGAGCCAACAAAACGACGGAGAAATGGTTCGCGGAGTAATGACTTCAGCGGAAGAGGTAACAGAAGATGTTGCTCCGTTTAATGAGGTCGTACTTGCCGACGAATTTCAGGATACCGATTTGTTTTGCTCGGAGACAATGCCTGAATCTCCGATACAGTACGCGAGAAACGACGACGAGACGACTGAGTACAACACCGCGGAGGATTTCGTGAGTATCCAGCCTGCGACCGAAAGTAATGTTGTCGAAGACATGAATTCAAATTTGCTTGTAGTCGGTAATGCCAAGGCCGAACCAAGTCCCCCATTGGAGTTGACTGGGAGAAGAATAGTAGACATTAGGCATTTTTTAGATAGCATTACAAAAATTGGTCGTCACTCCCCTTTTGATTGTACTTTTGCAGACATGTGTCCAATATCCGAAAGCCGGACAGGATTCATTACCACCATCACCTTCAAATGTAGTATGTGTAATTTAGTCAAATCAATAACGTCAGAGAATTCTAGTTCAGGTTCCTCAAGCGTCAATGCAGCTATAGTATCCGGTGTAGTGTCCACAGGTGGTGGTTTTTCTCAACTCGCAGAGATTAGTGCATCGGTAGATATGCCATGTATGGCTAAAGAGACTTGGAAAAAATTTCATAGGATAGTTAGCGATACGTATCACGACATTTCACGGGAGCAAATGCTAGAGGCAGGTAGGGAAGAAGCTAGGTTGGCCCGTGAGGTGGGTGACGTTGACGAGGACGGGTACCCTTGCATAGCGGTTGTCGCCGATGGGTCTTGGGCAAAAAGATCGTATAGGACAAAATATGACTCTCTATCAGGTGTAGCAGTAATAGTGGGATTCAAAACCAGAAAAGTTTTATTCATTGGGGTGAGAAATAAATATTGTTCAACGTGTGATAGGAAGCGGGGTGATACCGAGGCATCTGTAGGCGAACATAAATGTGTGAAAAATTGGACGGGTTCTAGTACCGCGATGGAGTCAGACATTATCGTCGAGGGTTTTAAGTGTAGCGTAGAAATGCACGGTATTAAATACGATAAATTAATTGGGGATGGGGATAGTAGTGTTCACCGGAAACTTATCGATGCGCTTCCGTATGGACCGGAAGCACTTGTCAAAAAAATTGAATGCCGCAACCATGTTCTCCGCGTCTATGGAACTCGACTTCGGGATCTCTGTACCAACCGTAAGGTTGGTACTGTGATCCTACGTAATAATTTGCGCAAAAACTTGAGGCGACTACGATATGCCGTAACTTCCGCAATTCGCTACAGGAAAGGGCAAGTTGATCAGCCACTTTACGTTCGAGTCGAAGATTTGCGCAAAGATATTAAAAACAGTCCGAACCATGTTTTCGGGGAACATGGATCATGTGCGGAGAGAGGTTACTTCTGTGACGGTAACCCCAAACCAGGGGAAGTTAACCTGGTCGAGGATATGAAATTGACTGGTGTCTTCCAAGAGATTCAATCGGCAATGTATCGACTCATTGAGCATGCATCGAGCCTCATATGGGACGTGGATAACAACGTAGCTGAGTTATACAACTCACACGTTGCCAAGGCTATAGGTGGCAAAAGAGTCAACTTTGCCCTGCGCGATTCATATGGAGCTCGGTGCGATTCTGCCGTAATGAGAATGAATGCCGGTGGACAATTTCATGTATTAGTGCAGGAAAAATTGACAGGAAGGGTGGGTAAATTCACGAAAAAATATTGCGAAAATAAGATGGGGTCAATAAAAATTAGAAAAAAGGGTTTTAAGGGTAGCAAAAAAACTTTCGTGACCCAGATCGCTGACGCCGACTATGGCCTAGATGCTGCTTGTCCACGGCAATCAGACATGTCGGTGGATGAATTGGCGTCTGCTCAAAGGACATTCGTGCAGAGCTTGTATTCGGAGGACCTATTGGAAATCGAGCGACAAACAATGGGGCAGAGTTCGTCAATCGCATGGTACGAACAGAGAAGAAAGCGTTTGACTGCCTCAATTTTCGGTGAAATTTGTAAGCGAAGGCCACGAACATCTTGTGCTAAATTAGTAGAACGCATCCGCTACGGCGATTTCCATGGAAATTCAAATACAAGGTGGGGCACAGAAAAAGAGCCCATAGCAATAGGTCAGTTCGCTGCCGAACATTCTGTTACTGTTGATAGCAGTGGTCTAGTGGTGGACAAGGCGTTACCCTTCCTTGCGGCATCGCCGGATGGCTTATAGGTAAAGACGCGGTCGTAGAAGTCAAGTGTCCAGCATCGGCAAAAGAGTTGACTCCAATGGAGGGCATAGAGTCAAAGAAAATTAAATTCATGAAAATAATCGATGGAAAACCAAAGTTAGATCTTTCTCATAATTACATGTATCAGGTCCAAGGTCTTCTACACATTACAAATAGGAAGTGGTGCTATTTTATAGTTTGGACGCCAAAGGGATTGATTTTTGATAAAATAAAACGTGACGATAAATTCTGGACCGAAAAAATGGAGAATAAATTAGCAGATTTCTTTCACTTTTGTTTATTACCCGAGATCGTAGATTCTAGACGCGCCCGACAACTCTCAATCCGCGAACCCCCTCAAATCATCGAAGCCCAGAAGGCCGCGCGTAAGAAAAAGTAAATTCCCGACCGACAGACGATAAAAAACTGTGATATAAATATATGTACATATGTTCATAAATATAATAGCTTTGTATATACCTTACGTGCAATATTTCTGTGATTTATGTTTAGTTAGTTATGTGTATTACTGTGCCAAAAATTTGCTAGTCATATCGTTATAATTATATATCTGATTATTTATTCTAGGAATACTTTTTGCAGTCTGACCAAACTGCGTATATACCTATATATTATGTAAATATTCTGTAGCTTATTTTTTCATTACTATCTGTGACCTGCACTCGTGACGTACTACTTTCCATAGGTTGCGCTTTCTATAGAATTTATTTAGCCATATAATGTATACAATGCTCGATGCCTTGTTATGATATCAATTTTCTCGATCGAGATTACTGTCATGTTTCACTTATACTGTTTCAATTTAATTTCTATGAGATACTTTTCATAAAGATTTCGTTATTATGTTCATTAAGTTTAAACGAGTTTAATTTCACTTTCATCATTTTATATTATTTTTTATCATTTTTTATTTGTTCGGTGCAAACCCGATCATGGTTGGGAGGTAGGGACGGGTTAGGTGGGTCTCTGTTTGATAACGACCTCCACGTGGTGAGACCTGGGAGATTGATGATATATTCGTTGTTATATCATGAATTTGCTAACAGCTATTCGTTGCAATTTTCAATTTAAAATTACCTGTGACGACGTCTGGTCGGTATTCATAAATAGTTCCGTATTATTTTCGAAACTGTATTAGGAACAGCTCTCAGCCGATCAAGCTTATGCTTTGAGCTGACTCAAGACAGTCCGACAAATCGAACCTGACTATGAATACCGGCTATTAGATTATTACCAGTCCCGTGATCGCATTGCGTAGAAATACGGATGCCGGTGAATATAATTTTTGTTGAAATGTTAAGAATGTATATCTATATCATCATACGTACGGGGAATTCTACGTCACGTCAATCAAAAAATGACCTCGTATTTTTTCAATCTATTCATACTTCTTTTCACATGAAATAAAGATAAAAAGAATCGATACGCATTTTGGTGTTCGTCCGAATTATGTTTGTTTTCGAAAGTTACCAGACAATCATTCAATTTTGATGCAAAAGGAGCGCGCATATATCCGGTTCTATTCGACGTAAAGACATCATTTACAGTGCATTCGGAAGGTGAACGAATAAGCTTTCATAAAAAAAATGTTATGTTGAACATTATTGCAAATCCCAATTTTTATAAACAATTCAAATGTTCGACGATTTTTACCTCATTAATGATAAGTTTTTGAATTATAAAAAAAATGGTTTTGGGTTCCTTATTAAATTCTGTATTACTAGTAAATTTTTCAAGTGTAATCTGAAAGGAGTCTCTTTTTTTTCTATTATTCATCAGGTACTGCGTCGTGCCGAGCGCGGCACACTGGGCTGTTTAAAAGTATTTGAATCCGAATGCCCGTGAGGGGTGGAAGAGGCTAGCCGCGTCACCCGCCCCACTCCGGCGACAGCTCGGTTGCTCCGTCTCACTTGTTTCTTACTCTCTCTCTCGCCACGGTTAACGCGGGAAGCGGAGTAGCCCGCGCTTTCTAGCTAGGCAACGCCCTTAAACCTATGACAGAATATCAGATAGGACACATAATTATATTGGGAACACTAAAGAAACGAATAATCGCATTGGTTACTCAAGAACATGAACAAGACACAGCTTTAGAAAATAACTATTACGATGCATTTGTACATTTGAAACCGAATATGGAAGATTTGAATATTAAAACAGGAAGCATATCGCAAGGTAAAAGTGGAATCAACGATCTTGGATGGATTAAAATTAAAAATATCATTAGACAGGTATTCGCCGGAACACAAATTATCATAACGATCTGTAAAGACAAAATTATCATTTTACCTCCAGATATTAGACTCAGAATAATACAAGAAAATCACGAATCTCCGATCGCAGGACATAAAGGTATCACGAAAACGTATAACAGAATTCGACAGAAATATTTTTGGGATAATATAAAAAAGCAAATAGAAGATTTTATAAAGAAATGTGTCAGCTGTCAAAAGAAAAAACTAACGCGCATTAAAACTAAACAACCTATGGTTATAACAGACACATCTGCAGACGTATTTGACAAAGTAGCGCTAGATATAGTCGGACCCTTCGAAACATCCCCAAACGGTTACAAGTATGTATTGACAATGCAAGACAATCTTTCGAAATTCAGTTTAGCAATACCGTTAGTACATGCAATTGCTGATGATATTGCAGATGCATTTGTAAAAAACTTCATCTGTAAATACGGATGTCCAAAAACAATATTAACAGATCAAGGAGCAGCATTCATTGGTCAAGTAATGAGACGAGTTGCAAAAGCATTCAAAATCACACAATTCAAGACTACAGCATTCCATCCTCAATCAAATGGTTCTTTAAAAAGAAGCCATCAAGTACTCGTAGATTATCTAAAACATTATTTAACGAAGAGAGACTGGGACGAATGGTTGCCTCACGCGACATTTTCTTACAATACAAGCAGACACGAAGGGACAAACCACACTCCATTCGAGATAGTTTACGGACGGAACGCCCGCATGCCCTCAGAATTCCCACCCCTCGACGAAGTTCTGACCTATGACGATTACGTAAAGAACCTAATGCTCAAAACTATAGAAATTCGAAATACAGCACGCGAAAATCTAGAAAAAGCTAAAGCCAAATCGAAACAATATTATGACAGAAAAATAAATCCAGTTGATTTCAAAATAGGACAAAGCATTTATCTAGTGAAAAATCAAAAGACAGGAAAGTTAGATGACAATTACAAGGGACCGTACAGAATCACAGAAGTATTTCCAGAAAAGAATGATATAGAAATAGAATTAGACAAAAAACAAACGTGAAATAATTCATTGTGACAGAGCAAAGATAGCTTATTAATCAAATTCAAATTGCAGTTACTCGGATTGCTGATGAAGCATAATAATTTTTCAGATAATCATGGACGCGAGCTTACGCAGATTGCTATTCATCGGAACACTCTTGATACTTGTCATGTGGCCAGGTAATAGCTTTGTAGCTTACGACTGTGGAGCACCATCGATGAACATTACAACATTATCGTTAATCAACATCAAAGAATGTAACATTCCAATTTCAAACCCAGTTGCAATAGATACAAGTATACAATTACTTCAGGTAGCCGAATTTTCAAGCGTCAAAGTAATCCAATGCAAGGTAGAAATCCATAGATCAGTATTCCATTGCGGCATGCACTCACACATATCAGCTGTCTCATATGGCAACATCGAATACATAGACGAAATATCCCGTGACGCATGCAGAGACCTACACTACGCACGCTCTTACCGAACTCATAGACAACTATTCACACAAATACGACTGAACTCAACGACATCGAGACCTATAGTCCTAGCCGGAGATGTAGACAACTCAGGGAATTGCAAAGGAGAACACTTTTCCGATCACTATGGAAGCTGGAACGATGTCGTAGCTTACGGACAAATTATTATCACATTACAAGATTATGAAGCTACGGTAAATATACAGAGAAACGAAATAATTCTTAGATCCGGCGTACGTTGTGAATATTCATCAGGGAATTGCATTGACGTAGAAGGCAGTAATACGTATTGGGATACAATCCAAGCAGACAGATGTAGTTTCGAAAAATATTCGGTTCTATATCAAGGTGCAGCTCAGAAAATTAAAGATTTATTCAGTAACAACAAACGAAATTACTTTTGCCTTATCAGTTCGCGGAACCTATCCTTTATGCGGATATAGATTAATTAAAACAGAACACCCTAAACTTTTCATATTAAATAAAATGACCGGAAACTTTTTTACGAAAATTAACGGCATAACAGTAAGGAATATGGACATCTTTACATACGTAAATTCTAAACTAATTCATCTTGAAAGACACGTCAGAAATCAAATCATTGCTCTATATAACGACGCCATATTGCAACAGTGCGAATTAGAAAATAAAGTACTACACACCGCACTCTCAACAGCCACACTAGCACCTGCAGAATTTGCACTCCATCTCATGAAACAACCAGGATATATCGCTTACATCGCAGGAGAAGTAGTACGTGTAGCGAAATGCGTACCAGTGGACGTTAGAACAAGGAAAATTAACGAATGCTATCAAGAAGTTCCAATTTATAGAGGCAACGAAAGTTTATTTATGCTATCAAGAACTCACATCTTAGTAAAATCAGGAAATCAAATCGAATGTAACATATTTTTATCACCGATGTTCAACATCAACAATGCTTGGTACAGTACCTCACCTAATTTAGTACCTGCAATAGCTCCCGATGAAATATCTACCAATACAAAGAAATCTTGGAAATACGTTACGCCAGAAAACCTCGCAACAGGCGGAATTTATTCGAACGAAGATCTAGAAAAATTACGCTAAAATATAATGTTTCCAGTAGAAAAACCAGCCGTGTTAAATACAATAGCCCGAGAAGCAACAGGTCAAATCTCAGCTGATCACGGATTATCTGTTAATTCACTTATAGATAAAGAAGCAATCAAAAGATCTTTGGAGAAGCTTGGGGAAAAGTTTACAATTTTTTCAATACAGTCGGAACATTCAGTGCAACCTTACTAGGGGCATGGATAACATTTAGAGGAATTAAGTTTTTAATCGACACTCTAGTTCACGGCCACGCGTTACATTCAGTTTACGGATGGAGCATATGGCTCATCGGTGCAATTTGTGATTCTGTCACAAATCTATTACTACACTTGAGCAAAAGATCGGGAGAAGTTAGACAAACACGAGAACAAAATTCAGATGTAGAAATGCAAACAATCGAGATTACGAGTAATACAAATATCTTAGAAAATCGAAATAATATTGATGCACTCTCAAAACAGTCATCAAAATCAGAGCTGAACCAAACTTCGAAACAAACTCTACCGACACCAAGTGGCTCAGACGGACGTCACTATATTTAAAACAAATAATAAAACCGTTACCTCGTACTTACCACAAGACCATGAAGACAGGAGTCGATCAGGAACATTAGAACCAAATTCAATATATAGGACAGAACTGACGAACAACCTTACACATAATAATTCGCTTTCTCTTAAAACTAAGACCTGAAAATAACCTACGAACTAACTTATAGACTATCAGGAAGGAAAATAAGTTCCAACACAAACACGAATCAGGTACGATAAAATTAAAAGACTATTTATTTATTTCTTTTTTGAAATTTTTTTTTTTTTAAATTAATTTTTTTTATTATATTTTTTTTAATCCTGATCGTACACCGACCACAGCCCCCTGGCTGAGCGCCACGCTGGGTGGAACCAGTCGTCGTGGGGACTGTGTTGGCCCCACCGGCCCTCCACCATCCACCTAATTCCGAAGTAATCGATGTAATCATCGCCGTCCCACGGCGCTTCCGCCAATCTCTCAAGATATGCGAGCTCGGCCCGCAACGCGGCCCTCCGCAGCCGGCGCATCTTCATCTCTTCGATGTTAATATACCCAAAAATCTTAAGCTAAAACAATCAAGATAAACCTAACTTAATACCACACAGTACACCAAAACATTATTCGTAGACTAAACCTACAACACAAACACAAATTCACGTTCAAATCACGAAATCTAAGATTGGTCTAAAACAAACAAATAATCAAGATCGAAAAACTCGACAATAACAAAAACTAAAACACCCAAAACTCGCCTTCAGACCACCGACTGCGACTGACACTTTCGACATCTCAATTTTTTTTTGCAAATTCTCCTGTCGGAACTCAAATTCAAATTTACGATAAATTCCTCAAAACAGACCTTTATATAAGCTCATAGACTAGACCCGACCAACCCCCCAGACGGAAACGGACCAATAACAAAAGTTCAACCCTTTCCTACTCTTCAAACAGTGACTCCACCCACGACAAAACCGAAAACACAGAAATTTATACTAGAATCGCGAATATACAAATCTTCAGAAAATTTACTTATATACAAAATGAATCAATCAATCTTATAGAAACGAACAACCTCAGATTACAAAAACATCCGAACTCATAGAATAATTCATAGAATAAAACATATATACAGGGTGTCCCTAAATTGAGGGACACGGACAAGCGAGCGTGATACCTGACTGAAATGCAACCGAGAATTTCTTTACCGGAAGCACGTCCGACGCATAGTTTTTGAATTATGAGCGATAGCGTTAGGCCAATGAGAGTGCACCATTTCATCTGGATTTGCCGCCACGGAAATTGCTGTTTTGTTCGTCTGGGTGAATTATTATTATTCGGTTACAAAGTAAATATCGGCACCTCCCCTCACTCGCTGTTGTACCCCTTCTCGAGCGCTGACCTCGGTATTGTTGCCGCGGCACACGCTGCCGGCCGCACACCCACGGACGCACACTCGTGTGTGTGAAAATAAGCGAATGCCCAGCTCCACAATACTACGAAACACACATACACGAGTGAAAATAAAAATAAATCTCGAAATAAATCAGCGGATTTAAGATTTAATGTTATAAAACACTTCCAATCATCGATGTATGCATAAAAGTAGAGATTTTAGATGATTGATATGCCGTTAGGGTTCATAATTAGTCATTCAATCAATCTGAATTATGCTTTCCGAACATTTTTTGTGTCTTTGCAACATAACTTTTCCACTAGTTTGAAATTCATCATTGACATCCGATTTTTCAATAATGCGAGGAAACAACAACTCTCTGAATTGACGTGTCAATAGGTTTGTGAATCAATTACAATTGACCTGAGTTGACACAAAATAACTGAATAAATGAGAATTCACTGAATCACTAAAAATGATAACTGAAATCCTGAGAATTATTTGAGATATAACTGAATTGGGAAGAATTGTAATAAGTCAAGTTACTTTGAAAAACATTAGATTCGTGCCAAAATTTTATGTTTAGAGAGAAAAATAATTAAATTCAAATAAAAAAGTAATTTTAAATCAAGAAGAAGAAAATTTCCAAATACCTGAATTCAAATGAAGCAATTTGAATTTAATAAATCTATCCGAATTTAAGGAAAAATAATAATTCTTATTTGGACCAAAATATTTTGAATAAAACTATGAATTATCAAAATATCTCTGCTGATATTAAGACTACACGCAGAAATTCACCAAATCGATTAATTTTTACCAATTCAATCGAGCCGTGTCCGATTATTCTGTTGAAATCGATTAATCGATACATCGATTATTCTCAGATAAGTGGCCATCACTAGCATTGATCTCAACAATTTGAACGTTACTTTCCACTCCAGACCCACATTGAATCGACGAGTAAATAACTGGGAATTTGAATGACACAATATTTTTTTGAGTTGAATTAATTGAATTTATTCATGTAATTCGACTTCATTTTTCTAGTCCAAATAATAATTGTTATTTTTTCTCAAATTCGGATAGATTTATTGAATTCAAATTGCTTCATTTGAATTCAAGTATTTGGAAATTTTTTTCTTCTTGATTTAAAATTACTTTTTTATTTGAATTTAATTATTTTTCTCTCTAAACATAAAATTTTGGCACGAATCTAATGTTTTTCAAAGTAACTTGACTTATTACAACTCTTCCCAATTCAGTTATATCTCAAATAATTCTCAGGATTTCAGTTATCATTTTTAGTGATTCAGTGAATTCTCATTTATTCAGTTATTTTGTGTCAACTCAGGTCAATTGTAATTGATTCACAAACCTATTGACACGTCAATTCAGAGAGTTGTTGTTTCCTCGCATTATTGAAAAATCGGATGTCAATGATGAATTTCAAACTAGTGGAAAAGTTATGTTGCAAAGACACAAAAAATGTTCGGAAAGCATAATTCAGATTGATTGAATGACTAATTATGAACCCTAACGGCATATCAATCATCTAAAATCTCTACTTTTATGCATACATCGATGATTGGAAGTGTTTTATAACATTAAATCTTGAACCCGCTGATTTATTTCGAGATTTATTTTTATTTTCACTCGTGGATGTGTGTTTCGTAGTATTGTGTAGCTGGGCATTCGCTTATTTTCACACACACGAGTGTGCGTCCGTGGGTGTGCGGCCGGCAGCGTGTGCCGCGGCAACAATACCGAGGTCAGCGCTCGAGAAGGGGTACAACAGCGAGTGAGGGGAGGTGCCGATATTTACTTTGTAACCGAATAATAATAATTTACCCAGACGAACAAAACAGCAATTTCCGTGGCGGCAAATCCAGATGAAATGGTGCATTCTGATTGGCCTAACACTATCGCTTATAATTCAAAAACTATGCGTCGGACGACCTTCCGGTAAAGAAATTCTCGGTTGCATTTCAGTCAGGTATCATGCTGGCTGGTCCGTGTCCCTCAATTTAGGGACACCCTGTATATAATAATAGGGTGCTTTTTTTGACTATTTTTTTTTTTCACTCCCATCTCGAAATTTTGTGGGTAATACCTGACAAAAAATTCCCTCAAAATTTGTGCCCTTAATATGAATATTAAGTGCTCCCCCGAGGCATGTAAAGATTTCCCGCTTAAAATACACGTAAACTTCAATTTTTTTCTGTAAAACATCTACAGTTCAGAGGCATTTTATCGTATAGTCTAGGACATCAGTAGGTCTTCTTCAGAATGAAATGCTCTACAAAAGTGCTCATTGCGGTGAAGTCGTAACTCACACCGGCGGGGTCGTACGGGCCACCTAAACCCAATTTTTTCATGAAATTCTTGTTTTTTTGCCTCTATCTCGTAAATGACAAGAGCTACAAAAAAAAAATGTGGGACAAATTTGTAGGAAATTTAATTTCCTACAAAAAATTTTCACAAAACCAAATTGCTAACATCGATATTTATTGAGATATTGGGCTTTTAAGGTGAGGAAGTATGGAATTTTCATGAATTATTGAGTTAAATTGTCGAATTATTGATTTTCTATTTTAAATTGTGAACTTTTTTGCATGAAAATGAATGGTTGTTAAAAAAATATGTATGCCTAAGTCCAATTTTCATCTTAAAAGAAGAACAATTTCCTAAACTGCTTTATTTGTATTTTTAGAAAATACATTTACTGTGATTCAATCTTTTGTTATTCATTACATCTTTATAATTTATTAAAACCACCATTAAATAAATTGTTTTTTTTTAAGATGAAAATTGTACTCAGGCATACATATTTTTTTAACAGCCATTCATTTTCATGCAAAAAAGTTCACAATTCAAAATAGAAAATCAATAATTCGACAATTTAACTCAATAATTCATGAAAATTCCATACTTCCTCATCTTAAAAGCCCAATATCTCAATAAATATCGATGTGAGCAATTTGGTTTTGTGGAACTTTTTTGTAGGAAATTAAATTTCCTACAAATTTGTTCCACATTTTTTTTTTTGTCGCTCTTGTCATTTACGAGATAGAGGCAAAAAAACAAGAATTTCATGAAAAAATTGGGTTTGGGTGGCCCGTACGACCCCGCTGGTGTGAGTTACGACTTCACCGCAATGAGCACTTTTGTAGAGCATTTCATTTCGAAGAAGACCTACTGATGTCCTAGACTATACGATAAAATGCCTCTGAACTGTAGATGTTTTACAAAAAAAATATTGAAGTTTACGTGTATTTTAAGCGGGAAATCTTTACATGCCTCGGGGGAGCACTTAATATTAATATTAAGGGCACAAATTTTGAGGGAATTTTTTGTCAGGTATTTCCCACAAAATTTCGAGATGGGAGTGAAAAAAAAAAACTGTCGCAAAAAAAAGCACCCTAATATAATAATGATACCAAAATATCTCATAGAACTGTAGTAATTCATATAATAGCTTATAAAATTGAAAATTTTTTTTTGAATAATCTTAGGTATATTCACTACATATTTCAAACATTACATAATTCATGCCTTAATCGTAAAATAATAATTGGCATTTATATCAATATTACTTACCTTAATCGTATATACTCTTAGAATAATCTAAATATCAGATATCAAGCACTACTATATCCACTCTAAGTATATTCACTTATATTTAGTTAATCAATATTCTGTTCACTATACTTTACTATTATTCAAGTAATCATAATTCATTATTAATTTCATGTAAATTTAAGTGATTCACAATTTTTATGTAATATGTTATGTGATTTATCACGTTAACCCTCAGAAGTAATCGAATTATGGAAACTTCACGTCGGTATAACAGCACTCGCTTACTTCGAGCGAGGACGCTCGAATCTTAACGGGGGAGGTGTTACGTGCCAGCCGGTATCCACGGCGGCGCCCTCTCTGCGCCCTACCTGACCAGCGTGCAGATACCATAAGAGAGCCTCACGTGCTCTTACCGATAGTCATAGATTAATACCAACACACATAGTTACCATCATAACGTCCAAATTCTTATATCGATAGTTCTCATACGCTAGATTAACCGTTATTTCATCAGTCAAATTCATAACATACATGGTATATATGTTTTTTCCATTTAACCGTTATACCTTTCAACATTAGCTCTCACATAAAACCTTTGATTTACGATCTCAA
Source organism: Neodiprion fabricii (assembly GCF_021155785.1). NCBI lineage: Eukaryota > Metazoa > Arthropoda > Insecta > Hymenoptera > Diprionidae > Neodiprion > Neodiprion fabricii. The sequence goes on along the minus strand of NC_060245.1, from coordinate 9,730,160 downwards.
CCGTAATAAACCCAAAGTAATAAACACCTGCAATAGTTAAGATAATCGAGTAGACTAAATACCGGAAACAGCGAAGAGAAATCACGGATAGTTCACAGAGAAAGAAACCCTCATTCTCAGAATTCAAGATAGCGCCTTCATTTTAATGATGAGAAGACCAATTGACGCTTCGCCGCTTGCTTCTCTAAACCAACTACCTCGCGCTAATCCACCACCGAGATCTCATGCACGAACCAGAAACCTTACCCTCAATTATTTCATCATCCTTAACCAATCATCCGAGACCCGCGAGAAACCGCGACTCCTTTTGAACTCCTCCTACTTTTCCTCTAATTCAATCTTTCCAGAGAACAGAACATAGAGAAGAACTTCAGACATCATAGAGAACAGATCAGATCTCTACCGAAATCCTAGAATCAAATCGTTACAAGTCATTCAGAACCTCCGAGACTTGTTAACAATTTGTCACTGCGATAGTGATTAACACCAATCTGTACCACAATTGTAAACCTACCATCGAGAACTAGAAGGAGACCGATAATAAATGTGTAATTAACCCAAGCGTTGTCATAAATAATTATTTCAATCACGCATAGTGATGTTTGGCAGAAGCCTTACCTAACAAGCTCTCAGAATTGTAGGCGAGTTGAACGAGAAGATCTGAGGAGCTGATCAGCGGATTCCCGAGATTTACATATACCAACTACGTAAGTCAGAAGAACAATTTAAATCACGCAGCGAATCAGAATCGACTCGAAACGTTCCTCTCGTAACGTAACAGTCCTGCTGTCACGTGATTCTTCCTCAAATTTGCGTAATTCTAATTGGGCCAGCAGGTCGCGTATGTCTGGTCTACAGGTAGGCGGTGATAATGCCTCGCCGCTTGTTTTGCTTCTTCCTCGCTGACAGGTATTGAGGTATCGGGACGTCGGAAGGTGGTCGGAGATGTTTTCCCTCAGCTGTGTTGCGATATCGTAGTGTGCGAGAATATTGCGTCACCGATCTTTTGGACTTGCGACCGATTGTACTTCACTCGTTGCTTTAGTGGTACTACCCGTTGTAGCTATTTCGTTGGCGCTGCATCCCGGCCCTCGCTCATCGGAGCCCTCATGCCGGAACGATCTGGTGGTGATGGCCCTCGACCCGGATCCCCACACTATATCCACCAGATCCACGTGGTCAGCATAGTCTAGCCTATTCCACGCCACAGCCCTTCGATAGGACGGTTCATCAAAAGAAAACCGTCCTCTATTTGATGGACTACGACTTAGTAGATGTCGTGGTCGGTTCAGCTCCAGGCTGATAAGTATCGTCGATGGGAGGCTTTGTTGTGTTTTTGACGCACAGCCCTGTACGCCGTCTGGCGATGCATCCGAGCTGTAGAAGCATTGATTCGTGGTTCGGCTCCTGGCCGATAAGTCTTGAATAGTTGGAGGTACTGTTTGTGCATCACGCACGACCCTCTTCACACTTAGATAGGCATCCATCGGGAGTGGTTGCAGCAGTATTCGTTCGTCTGTAGTCGGTGATGGTCAGTGTTGAGCTGGTACGTGACCCCTGTCAGGCAGTGTCCTGGTATCTTGAAGCGGAAGTCTCGTAGATGGTTCTCGTAGAGCGTTACAAAATTAGAAAATAGAATAGAGTTAGCTTAATAAAGAGAATTTCACTTAAAGACAACCAGTCGTTTGTTTTGGAGTATTGGCCTCAGACATGCTTTCGTTATTTTTAGCGATATTCCGTACGTAGGGAAGTGTGATAATTAAACCATGTGACGGGGTACGAAATACCACGTCACACCGTATACATTGATTTTGCTCGGTTGCCAAATTTCCGTTTAATATAATTGTAATGAAAATCGTAGATACGTGTTTTAGACAGATCCAGAATGGAGAAACCTGCATGCATGGGTTTATTCAACTTAACGTCGCACCGCAATTCGTCGTCCACAGGCCGCTCACCGTCGAGTCGAAACACGTCGGACGAATTGTTTGTCAGCCTACATTCGTGCAAGGCCGCGAGAATCTTCTCGAACCTTCTGGAAGCTCTCAAAACCTGACACATGCCAGGATTCTCGGTCGAACGTTCGAGGATCCACGGGGCCCGCTTGAACGCCTGAGGATTCACGGAGTGCGCTCGGTAATGCAGTTATCGATCCCGCTCGATGAGTACGATTTTCTTTAACGACAAAGAGCACAATTTATCCCACAAGGGGTAATACCACGGCAATTTCTGACATTTTTTACCGACGATCATAGTCACTTGGAGGATTTTTTTCCAACAATCATGGTCATTCGGAGGATTTTTTACCAACGATCATGGTCATTTGGGAGATTTTCTTACCGACGAGCGTAGTAGTTTCACGTACTCATTTCGTACCGACTCAATCTCAAGCTTCCGTACCGACACCACTTTGGCTGCTAAGAATGTCGGTACGAGCCCGTTAGGTAGAGTTGATAGAGCAGAAACCTCCTACGCTCCCAGGCCCACCTGGGCCGACTTGCCCGCCGAAAACTGATACACAAAAATTTACCCAGGAGTAACCGTCTTTATATTCTTCAGTCAACTTCAAAGCTAATACTAGGATTGCGCTGCTGTGAATATTCTTGGGTGTTCGTATTATAAAAATCTTAAAAGAATTAGGATGTTTAAGGATTTTGATAATTCGTAGTTTGGGAGCAGATTTACGTGCGTGCTTCCGTATAATTCTCTTCTATAAGTGTTAATTCTTATGTTGATATAGATCGGCTTGGAAGATATTGAAGCGTTGTTCTTAAGTTTGTTGGTTGCCTATTACTAGGCGTTGCCACGTATACGTCTTTGGCTTCATTCCTTAGTGTCGTGCAATGCCTGTGAGAAGCTAGGAATATGTTTTCTTACGTTTTACCTCAAAACTGGTATAACGTTTGATCACCCAAAAGGGTGGATTATTATCGTATTGATACATCAATTGTGATTCTATATGGGCGTTTCGCCTTACAGAATTCCCTTGTGAGTTGATTTACCTGGAGTCGTTTCGTCATTAAGCTTCCTCACATGTTCTCGAGACGGAGTTCTGTATAGCTCTACATTGGTGATCTACATTACCTCCAATCTGCTTGTGCGTGTTGCCTACAATACGGCGTTCCGAAGGGAAGTCTATAATTCATGCTAGATAATTGATATTTTCGGTTTTGAAGGTTGTGCAGTCGCTGGTTTTATGGATTATTACAGCAGTTCATCTATCTTTACATTATATCGGTTATACACGTATCTATGGTTTTACAGTCTTCTATTCTCCAGACTATATGGTGTAGCGTATGTTGCTTATAGTGTACCTCTCAGCTCCGAATGCACAAATGCATCGTTGAGTGTTATATACTAATTGGATATAAGGGTGTTAGTTACTTATTGTTAAGAGTGTAAACTCAAAAGTTGAAACTCCCGCGCATTATATATATATACTCATCATGAGCGATGTTGTCAGCCATCTTTGGTATCGATATAAAGACTATCGATTTATACAGATAACTGCGCGAGCAATCGAACATATGAATAAAGCAAATTTACTTCTCACTGAACCTTACAAGAGAGTATGCTGTGTTATTTATTCCCTGCATAAATCATCGTGTCCCATCAATAGTGATGTTGATAGGATAATGATATATAATAATGTATCGTAATATTATAGCTCTTTGTAGTGCGAAGATCTCGTAAAATAGTTTTTAAGCTTTGGTTAGTGAATATGATAGTTATTTCTATCTGGGGATATTCCAAATAGTTAGACAGTTGGTTTAATACCTTACGGTTACAAGATTCTCGTACTTCGAGTTTGGTTAGTTGATAAAAGTGGCATACAATAATAATAGTCGATAAAACATATGGACGTTCCGGTCGGATGTTACACCCCTGACACACGCTGCTAAAAGTGGTTCGCAAAATGTCCCTCGATTCTGCCACCAATTTCCACTAGTAGTGGCGCTAGAAGTTGTCTGACAAGCTTGCGCGTGGTCAGCGAGGGCAGCGAGCGTGTCAGAAGTCTACTAGCGCCACGTAGAGGAACTAAAAAACGGAAACAAAACGCGTCCAATTTTTTAGTATACGAGCAGTGGTGAATGTCAGGGGGCTGGAAAAGACAGACAGTCCTTTAACCTGTAACGTAAATAAATTTTATAGTCCGATTTATTGATATTCATGGCAATAAAATGATAAATTGACGTCGTTTGTGGTTTTTATTGAAAATAAACAGAAGTACGATAATTTTCTTGTCAGTACCATAATTCTACGGCCCTGATACCATAATTTAGTCAGTCAAGGTTAGGAACACTGTGTTACAGGGGGCTGGTCTAACAGTAGAGCATAGAAACTAGAGTAAAGGAGTGGACACAGCGTGCTTGTATACATACATGTATACAAAACATTTGTTATGTTCGTAACATTTTTTAAAAAAGAATGATTTGGCCGAAAAATCTGAAAAAAATGGTAAGTGCTTTATTCAGGTTGTAGAATCGTATAAAAAATAATAAAGTAAATTCACAATTCGTATACACACAAAATAAGAAAAATTATTCCGCTAAAAGAATATTTGAAAAATACAAAAAATCAATTCTTCCCTATAAACTATGGCTCAAAATGTTTGTTTTGGGACTCAGAATTAGTCAGTGAATTTTTGGAAAAAAAATAAAAAATGGCATTTTTTTTAGGACCAGAAAAGGGCTTGTAACATTTTTTAAAAAAGAATGGTTGGGACGAAAAATCTGAAAAAAATGATGAGTGCTTTTCTTAGGTTGTAGAAACATATAAAAAATGATGAAGCAAATTGGCGGGGGTCGGGAAAATGTCCTCTCAGTTGGCATGGAATACCTCATATATATTTAGATCAGACATACCGTTACTACTAATTTCCTAGACTCAATATAGCAAAATTCATGCAGTGTTTATGTTTACATGTGTAAAACTTTTCGTTATTAATGTGCAGTGTTATTTAATTTATTATTTTTATTAAAACGAGTGTATCAAATTTTGTTGAATAAAAATAAGCTGAAACATTAGAATTAACATCGATGTAATGCTCCCAGACAACAAACGAAAAGAACATACGAACACACAAAAATAGTCTCCTTAACCCCCAATATACTATCATTTAGATGCGTCACTTTTCATTCTACCGCGGATCGGTCACTTTCATCGTATGGACTAATTTTATTACTATATTGTTACATCCGACCGGAACGCCCGTATGTTTTATCGACTATTATTACTGCATGTTGCTTTTATCAACTGACCAAACTCGAAGTACGAGAATCTTGTAACCATAAGGTATTAAAACAAGTGTCTAACTATTTGGAATATCTCTATATGAAAATGATTATGGGTGCTTTTCAGCAACGACACAGAGCGACACAGAGCGACACTCTGTCGAACATGGTGCTTTCCAACAACAACACAGAACGACACAGTCGGACACAGCTGCGGAGCATGTGTGACGTCGGAACGGTACCTGGTGGAAATTTTCAGATGTTAGACACCGGAATCATTCACACAGCTACAGTTAGACTCACATCAGTAGTTTGGGTCACCAATTACCGATTAAGTATTGAAATACACCGGACAACGGGCATTCTGTCGCTCTAATCGAACGAAACAAAGAAGAGGTAATTGTTGGATAAAAGATTTAATTAATTGGTTTACCACTTGAGAATACTCTGGATGTGATGACTTGTAGCGTAGATTGGTAAGAGGATTTAACGGAATAACTGATTCTAATATATTTAAATACTTTGATTGACTTGGATTTATTTTATAAGTTTAATATTTCAAGTCACAAAAGCGGAGTTACACAGTGTGAGATCTTAAATTAATATGACACAATGGAGCTGAAAGCTCGCTGGACTTTTGGGCAGAGTAACGTTGTATGAAAAGTTTAAATGCAAAAGGCAAAAGGATTTTACCGCGAGACTGTACCGAAACAAGATGACGAATCTGGTGGTAAAAACCAAAAGGACGATCGGGTGATCGGTCGCCGTTTTTATAGGGGTCGATCGTTGCGCAGAACGATCCCCCTCTTTAGATTTTTTGTCACCTTTGCGCACCTCCCCCTTTTTCTAGGAATTCTAATTAGGACACGACATCTTCGCCGCATGCATGCCTGTGATCTTAGTTCATTAGCTATTACTATATTGTAAGTTTTTACATATGGTATAACGCTGCACTAGCGCGGTGGTGTAGGTGCGGGAACTTTGTTCTGTAATTTTCCATTCTGCGTGAGCTTTGTTGTTGAGGCGCAAGCCCTCCTTGGCCCCTCGGCTACTGAGCTTCTTCCCCCGTCTTGTGCTTTCGGCAGCTATTTCCTAATATGTGGTAATCGCAGTGCGTATGCGCTAGTGGTGACACATGTTTTATGTTAGCGCCGTGTGCATTTTCAGGGTCACGATGCGCTTAATTCTAGTTCCTGTTTACTTCTTAATATTTCTACTATCTTGCTCGTTACAAAGTCTATATGTCATATTGGTTTCCCGTCGTTTGTTAGTTTTATAGCGTGTATCTATATAAAATTACATATGTATTATGATCGATTACTCTCGTTATTCACCTGGAGTACAATAGCGATTGTTTATGAAACATAGTTGCTATTTGCTTAACATTATTAGAATCGCGCTGCTGCGAATATTCTTAGGTGTTTGTGTTATAACTATCTTAACAGATTTAGGGTATTTAACAATTTGATAATCCATGGTTTTAGAGCAGGTTTACATGTGTGCTTTTGTGTATCCCTTCTGTAATTATTAATTCTTATATTGATATAAATCGGCTTGGAAGCTACTAGAACGTTTTCTTTATATTTGTTGGTTGCCCGTCATTGGGTGTTGCCACGTATGCATCTTTGAGTTTATTGCGAGTTGATTTACCTTCAATCGTTTCGTCGGTAAGTTTCCTAATGTGTTTTCTCGATGAAGCTCTGTATGGCTCCACATTGGAGATCTGCATTGCCTTCAAAACTTTGCGCGTGTTGCCTACAATACGGCGTTACGGAGGAAGGTATAGTTCATGCTGGATAATTAGTATTCACGGTTTTGACGGTTTTGCAATCTCTGGTTTTATGGTTTATCGCAGCAGTGCTATATTTACATTATATTGGTTATACATTTATCTATGGTTTTACAGTGAATAGAAAGTGTTCTTCCTCTTGAGCACAACTGTAAGAATGTCTGTAAGTGTGTTTACATTTTGGAATCTTACACTTCCGATGCGAAGCCCGTAAGACAGTCAATGACCGTCTAATAATTGAAATGCGGATATGCATTATCATTAATCACGAGGACTTTTCATTGTTGAAGATATAAATTTGAAAAACTGGTAAATTCGAAAAATTAACGACGGAGCCAGGAATCGAACCTGGTATCTAGCGATGCTTTACCGGAGCCTTACTCCACTAGACCACCTGGCCGCCCTGACTCTTGTCATACAAATATTGCGCAACGATTATATATGTATTTATATGTTTATTCAAACAGAGAAGTTGAATGGTAATTGATAACAACAAATGGTAAAAGGAAGCGTTAACGTTATATTATATTAAATTAGACGTGCGTTACGCCTGGAAGCAGTATTGAGACTGCTCACACAGCCTCTCGCCGGGCTCGGCGACAGTGCATATGAAGTGCATAATCGCGTAATTTGAGCACTGCTGCCGATAAGGAAGCCAAGCGCATAAGGCGGGCCACGCTGCCTGATAAATTTTGCACTCATTTAAATGATCCCCGGCATGTTCCTACGAGAGGATATAAACTGTTACATTTCATTAGAAATGTTACAGCTCCATCACATCCCCCGACGAAGACAAAGGCGCGTCTCTGCGGCTTCTGATTTCTCGTAGGATTCTTTCGTTACGTTTAGCTTGTGTCTCAATCCTGCGTTTTAATTTCCTTCGTTCTACTACTTCCAAAGCAGCGGGATTCCTTTGGCAACAATATCCGGCGAACGCCGAAATATAGGTGGGTATATTAAATTTCCACAGCAAGAGTAGAATAGACAAGACGGATATCGTTCCAGAAACGGCAGCTATTGATGGGATCCCTATACCTTTGAAGTTAGCCCATATATTATTTACCCGAAGGGTCGCTTCGTTATTCGCGAGGACACTCTCAAGGTCTAAAATGGCTTGTCCTTGATCCTTGAGGGTATCCAAGTTAATCACGTGATGCAATACAATTTCCCGGCCTGTTACAAATTTGTTTAGCGGGGAAATGGTATCTGCATGTATTTCTGTTAATTGAGAAGTCATATGTTCTACGATTAATTTGACTCGCGTTTTCAAAGTTTGGAGTTCGCAGCTCTGATTCGTGGTTATCAGGGATGGCTTGGTGATTTGAATAATAAAAGTCTGCATTGAAGCGCATGTTATGGTTACCTCAATTGGCTTTGAAGGTAAGATTATTTGCGATCCCTGCGTTCTTATGTAAGCAATATCTGTGACGAGAAAACGACTCAGAGTGCATCCTCGTGGTATGGGATCAGTTATTTTCTCACAAAGTTCAATAGTATCGTTGCGATGTCCCACATCGCGGTAATCACCAATGAAATAATCGGTTATCTGTTTCAGTTGAGAAAACGTGACTTCTCTTATAAAATTCTTACGTACTAATTTCAAAGCATACGTTGGGTTAAGCGTTACATAAGTGTGATTTATTCTTACGGGTACCGGGGTATTCTGAATTATTACCCAAGGTTCCTTTTCTAAGTAAGGCACTGTGAGTATATAGATAAGTTTGCCTTTATGTGTGGTTATAGTTAAATCACTTATTTTAATAAACTTCTCGTAATTTTCCTCCTTAATAGGTATTAGTGTCTTTTTGTCATTGGCGTCGAAAGCTTGAAGAGCTGTCATAAGCTCCTTTGGAGTAAAAAGGGTGTTATCGATGATACCATGCCTTCCTAATTGCACGGCAGTCATTACCAGGTCGATTAGTCGTTGCAGTTCCTTAATTTCAAATAAACTTAGGGTTATAGCTTCCATGTATTCCTGATAAGCAAGCGTTTCGTTACCTTTTACTTTTAATGATTCTAATTGTCCCCATACAGTTTCCAAAGAGTGTTTAAGTTTGAGCTGATTTGTATTCAAGATATTAATTTGGACTTGATTTATGTGCAAGGACTTGGTTACAACAAGATTTAGAGTGTCCGTTACATTCTTTAGTGAGGCTAGATTCCCATTAATTATTTCCAAATCATCCGCGTCAGCAATTCCGTAGATTGATTTTTGGATTGTTCCTAAAAAGTTAAACATTCCTCTTTTCGGTCTGATGCTTGGCGTGAGATAAGATTTCCTTAGGGGATACATTTCATTTGCCAGGCCCGTCAGAAGGACATGTTTTCCAAATACCGCCTCAGCTTCGCGCGAGGCTTCGTAAGTAACGTCGCTCGACGCGAGCGCTTTCGGAGTACTTGTTTTGGTTCCGTGGGATTGAGATTCCCTTAATTTAGAGGGGCGGCGCGTCATTTGAAGAATAGGCGCACCCAAGTCTAAAATGACTTCCAAAATATTCTTGTGTGACGAGGCACGGGCAAATTCTAAATCTAAAGCGTCCAGGGCGGACTGGGCGAGGGATCGCTGACTAGGGTTCCAATGGTCCAGATAGGTATCCCGTATCGTCAGGAGGCCTCCGAGTTTGTCGTGAATGTCGAGTAATGGTTCGGTGAACCCATTTGCGTCAATGGATTGGAATATCTTCCATCTTTCCTGGTACATGTATACTTTGCCCACTTCCTCCTGGAGTAGAGTCCCATTGATAGCTGAGACATCGAAGTAGGCTAGGGACAGACTGCTACACCTATAACAAAAGAAACTAAGACTCTATTCCGTGGAGATCCAATCGTTACCCTGAACCCGTTTTAGTTTAATTCTAGGGATTGGATCGTTTTCCCTTGGTCCGGTGTCGTACTCGTAGTACGGTTTGGTGTTATTCAGATGGGTCTTCCAATAAGACGCTGTGGAATCATCCGCGGTTTTCTTGTAAGTGATATTTCCTTTTTGCTCGTTGATCTCGACGACGACGAATGGTCCATTCCAAATCCTTTCCAAGGCGTTCTGTCGCGTATGATTCTTGATCATTACTTTATCTCCCACTTGATATAAAGGAGTTTGTCGTCGTGTTCCTTGGTCCACTTGTTTTTGGTTTTTCTCTCTGGATTTGGTAAGCCAGACCAGAGCTTTCTCGAACCGTTCCTCCCATTTCCGTATCCACAACATTTTCTTACTAATCACGGTTTCCAATCGGTTTTCGCGGAAACCGTCAGGATTGTTGGCTTCGTGACAGAACATGAGGTTGTGAGGCGTTTCACCTGTTGATTGATGAACGGAAGTGTTATAGGCACGTGCCATTTCTATTAAAACCTTGTCCCAAGTGTGTATTCTCTCTTTGCAGGCAGTTCGAATATAGTCTTTCAAGACACTATGCATTCGTTCTATAGAGCCGTTCGACTGCGGGTGATATGCAGTTGTGGTGATATGTTTGATATTATAGTGTTCGAGAAAAGAATCGGTCAGCTCGTTACAAAACTCCTTTCCCATGTCCGTCAGGATCACTTTGGGGCACCCAAAGTTACCTATCCAGTACTCTGATAGAGCCTTGATAACTTCTGTCGCGGTTTTGTTCGTAAGCGGGGCACATTTAATGAATTTAGTTATTGAATCCTGCATCGTAAGGATATATCGGTGTTTATTCCAAGACTCGACCAGAGGTCCGACGATATCTATTGAAATTTGATCGTTAGGTTTTTCAGCAAAGGTTTCGAAAAGAATGGCGGGTGATTTCATTTGTATCCTTTCCTTTTTATACATCTGACACGTGGGGCATGCCTGGATAAAGGAATTGATATCATTCTCCATACGTGACCATACGGCCGTTTCTTTTACTCGGTCAATTGTTTTTGCTAGGCCAAAGTGTCCATTGATGTCGTTGTGAGCGCTGGCCATGATTTCTTTCTGTTGCTGTTTGTTAGGCACATCCTTTCCTGTCAAGCAAAATGATATGTCTGCACCTGAGTCCTGACGTATCCTCTTGAGATCTTCAATGATCGAATTGGTTTCTTCTTTGGTGGTTTTCTTAGGGTCAATCCAGAAGTATATCTTTTCGTACCTTTTCGGATGAACGTAGTTTCTGAGTTTCTCACGTCTATCAGTCTGATTCTTAGGTATAATCAGGGTGTTGTCAGAGGCATCCTTTTCTTCTAGGGTAATCTTCACCCATTTGCCGTCCTCCCCTTTTCGATTTCGGTTGGGAACGAGTTTGATGTGAGATTTTGTTCTGCCTGTTGTGAGCGACAATCTCTCGATGTCAATGTGGCGTGCGGCAATATGGTGGACCCACTTGGGATTCCTATCAATGGGTGTGATTTCGTATAGTCCCTTTTCCAATTCGGTGAGTTTTCCGAAGATCTCTTCCTTTGTGCGAAAGACTCTAGATAACTCATCCGCTACTACGTTACTTTTCCCCGAAACATGTTCTATCAGGAATGAGTATTCCTCCAATCTTAGTCTCCACCGCAGCAGGCGTTGACTGGGGTCTACGCAATTTTTCAGCCATACTAGTGCACGATGATCGGTGCGGATGATGAAGGGTTTATCTGGTGTATTGAGCAAATATACTCTTAGTCTCTTGACGGCCCATACAACAGCAAGCATCTCCTTCTCCGTCGTGCTGTAATTCCTTTCCGCATCATTCAGGGTTCGAGATAAGAAATATATGGGGTGGCCGTCTTGAGATAGTACCGCTCCAATTCCGTCGTTTGACGCGTCGGTGGTTACGACGTATTGTTTAGCTGGGTCTGATCTCACAAGTATCGGTGGTGTGACCAACTTTTCTTTCAGGGTTTCGAAGGCTTCTTGGCAGGCTGCTGACCAATCCCATGGGGTGTCCTTTCTTGTTAACCTTGTTAATGGTTTCGCTAACATTGAATAGTTTTGTATGAACTTTCGGTAATACCCCGTCAAACCAAGGAAGGATCGAATCGTCTTAACGTTGACTGGAACGGGTAATTGTTGTATAGCTCTGGTCTTTTCCGGGTCTGGTTTGCTTCCTTCGTCAGTGATGACATATCCGAGGTATCTCACTTCAGTTTTCATGAAGGCGCACTTCTCTGGCTGGAGTTTCAAGTTACATTGTCTTAAACGCTGAAATACGGTTCTTACATTTCGATGGTGTTCTTCCTCCGTTTCGCCAAAAATTATTACGTCATCAATGTAGACGCAACAGATCTTCTGATTCAATCCTCTCAGCGCATCGTTCATCATGCGTTGGAAGGTCGCAGGAGCGTTCTGTAATCCGAAAGGCATTCGTTGGTATTCGAAATGCCCGTCGGGGGTTGAGAAGGCAGTATATTTCTTGGAGTCAGTAGCCATGTTGATCTGGTGGAAACCTGCGGCCATGTCGACAGTAGTAAAGAACTTGGCCCTTCCCATGTGATCGAGTAAATCCTCGATTATTGGTATCGGATAAGAATCCTGAACGGTAAGTTCATTAATCTTCCTGAAATCGATCACAATTCTATACTTGGGCTTTCCGTCGGGGCCCGGTTTTTTGGGTACAACCCAAACTGGCGAGTTGTATGGCGACTCGGATTCCGTTATTATTCCTTGTTTCAACATTTTCTCTACTCCCTCTTTTACAACCTGCTGGTGCAGCTGTGGAGCACGGAAACTTTTCACATTTACAATGCGTTGAGGATCTGACAACTCGATGCGATGTTCGGCCATTGAAGTTCCATTGACCATGTCTTCCTCCTGTAAGGCAAAGATATCGCTGAAATCCTGAAGAATACTCCAAATTTCTTTCTGGTACTCCTCCGGTAGGTGTTTCAAGTCGACAGTATGTTGGAGCGCCTGCTCTCTTTCATCACGTGGTTGTTGCCATACACCCGGGGTTGACATACTCTTTACTCGGTGGACTTGGACGTTCTCCAGTCCGAGCTCGATATCTTCGTCTTCAGCGGTGGTGATGATTCCATAAGCCGTACCATGATCGTTCGTGTGTACAATCTGCACCGGGATATTTTCCATAGGCATTCCGTCTTTATAGACCATGCGTAACATGAGATCGAGATTCTTTTCGTCGGTATCGATGGCAATTTTATTCACCGAATTTGGTTTAAATCGAATTTTTCGGTCGCTACTAAGGTGGTGTATCTTATTCTTCAGGGTGAGCGTCGAGGCATTCAACTGGAAATCTCGCCTCCTCATAAACGGGTTTCCCATGATTCCATCTTCTTCGTCAGGCAGATAATCGTCTGGTATAATGACGAATTCGTCCTTTAGCCCCATGTGAGTTAGTACAGCAATTTCATTCGCGGAATTTAGCGCTTTGCCAGTCTTAAAGGAAATTTTGCGTTTGATAATTGGACAAATTTGTTTATCCGATGGATAAATAACCTTCCGTTTTATGAGGTTTATTGATGCACCTGTATCGACCATAAGGGCTACTCCTCGCTTTGTTTCTCCAAATTTTATTACAGCACACTGTAGTAACCCCTGTGAAACTGAACATACGCGGGCTCCTGTTGGCACTCGTCCTCTAGTTCGTCCTCCTGTCCCTCTATTTCCTCTTCCTCTGACTGGAGTTCCTCTGACGTGCAATTGACTTGGTCGTTGGGCGGTTTGTCTTTGAGGCTGGCGTTTTGAAAATTTGCGTCTCGCTTATTGCCGTTAGTATTACGGCGTTGGTCGTTCTGTGGTTGGCGCGGAGCGTAGCAGTTCCGGCTGTAGTGTCCTCTGGTTCCGCAATTATGACATACTGCTTGTTGTTCATGGGCGGTCCGATGTGTGTTACAGGTGTGGCATTCACATCTCTGGAGTTCTTTATCTTCGTCTTGTTCCGCTTCATCGTGGTGGTGGACAGACGCTGGTGGTCGAGGAGTTGACCTTGGCGAGTTCGTCGAGGTTCTTTGTTGTACCTGGAATCTTCGCGTATCTGATGCGCTGCCTGGCCCGTAAATTTGGGACTTGTTCCAAAACGGGGGTTTCGAGGCTGTGTCGTTACTGTTCATCAGCTGTTGTTGATGCATTCGGAAATTCAATTCCTCGCCTTCGGCTTCTTTCGCGGCCTTCTGAGCTTCTAGTAACTTGAAGTACTGACGGTTTTTGACTTGATGGAATATCCTCGGATTAAGTCCGTACAGATAGTACTGGCACACTCTATTTTCGAGGTCTTGAAGATTAGGATCGATGTTCGCTCGTAGTTGTTGATTCGAGAAGGCAGCTACGAGGTCTTGGTAGATCTGATTAAACTTGAGATTGTAGGCGTCCACAGTGTCGCCCTTTTGGCCTGTTCTGCCAAGCTCCATTTCCAATGTGGTGGCACTTTTCTCGACAATAACGGCTGATCTTATGACTTCGAGTAAAGTTGGGATTGTACGAGGTCTCCTCTGGTTGATGGTCTTCTGAAGAGCTCCTCCTGTCTTCAAGCTGATTACCATGCTCAAAAACGGGAAACGTTGGGTTGGCATAACTACCATATCGGCGGCTTTTACTTGCATGATCCAAGCGTGTACGTCTTCGCCTGCTTTTCCTTCTAGTCTGCAATCAATCATCTTGATGGCTTGAAACGCGGGTAGGAAATCTTGGATCGCATAGGGCTCGTCCGCTGGGCGATTTGGTTCTCCAGGGTATCTTCCGGCAGCATCGGGGCGTAGGCTGACATCATTCAAGTAAGCTTCTGTTCGTGCATACGGGCCTGGGTCTCTTGGATTCCGAGGGGGAAGCATGTCTCGGGGTGGCGCAGTTGCCGGTAGTTGAATTCTTGTTTGGTTTCTTCGCGCGAGTTCCTCAATGTTCCTCATTATCTCTTGCTGTTGGCGTAAAGCTTCGGGATCACTCAGCAACTGGGACATACTGAACGTCACAGTATCCGGACGACGATGTGGTAAAGTAGCAGACATTTCCAAGGCTCTTCGAAGTTCATCCTCTTCTTGCTGTTCTAGACGACGACGCGGGACGTTGTTACGGGTATTGCTACCAGTACCTTGTGGGATTTCGGGATCCGTCGGACCATTAGGCCACTGTGGACTAGGCCTTGGTGTAAGGCGTACGTTCGGCATCCGTGATAAACGTCGGCTTTCCTCGAGAACGCGTTGCAGTGTCGAATCCGTATCCGACAAGATATCATGGTTTACGTTGGCTCGCGCGGTGGAGAATCGGTCGTTTTCTAATGAGCGATTTTGGTGAAGGATCGGTATTGGCATCGCATTTATACCTTGATGGTCCGAGTCTGAATTGGCTGGGGAGCCTACCTCATTGATGCGCGGTGTCGGTGGCAGCAATCGGTTTTGAGCGAGCCCGTATAATGCCGAGTAACGTGGTGGGTTTGTTATGGTTGAGGGAGCTATCTGAGTAGGACCTTCAACCTCTGATTCAACGAGACGCGCGGTATCTAGTTGAATTCGCGGTATCGCTCCGGTATGGTTTCCGGGCGGTCTCAAAATATTCGAAACATTCGGATCATCGCTAGTTGTTAAGCGATAATAGTTATTGATTGCTTCTCGATTGGTATTACTATTTGCAAGAGCTTCCTCTTGACGGTTTTCTTCGGTTAATTGGTTATTCTGTTGTTGCATTTCCTGAAACATTTGGTTGGTAACGCTTTCAAGCGTGTCTTCGGGACGCGGGACTGTTTCAGAGTTTCGATTTATTTCTACATTATTGCGACGAATGAAGTCGTGTTCACGGCGTTCTTGATTCCTCAATTGAATAAAACGGGTAACCTCTTCTATAGGCAAATCTTCGCGGCGAGCAAGTTGACGCGCAGTTAACCTCTCTCCGTTTAATTGCTCTAGACCAAGACGGTATCTGCCCATTGCCGTTAAATCATTACGTTCGGTGGCTTCTCGTAGCCTATTCACAAGCTGAGTCATTTGGTTCGTCAAATCCCAAAATCTCTCCTCAAACCGGGATTCAGAAGTGACGGATTGTCCATCTTCTGCAGTCTCAACAATAGTGGGAGGTACTGCCGATCTCCGGTCATTGTTTTCGTTCACGTCCATTGTGAATTTATTTTTAAATTTACCTTGAGTCAAGCTTTGACTTTATTTATTTGAATGATTCAAGTTTGACCATCAAATTCTCAATTTCGATCACGATTTGTCCTTCGATAAGTTTATGGTGACTCGAGTAAGTAACAAAATGCTTGTACTTACGCTAGGAGTAGCCAAATTGAGGTGTGAAGCATCACACTCGAAGATCGTGGTAGCCGTCGGTACGAGGCTTCGATGTCCTGGAGTCTCTGACAGGCACCGGGGGCAAGAATATAAGAGCGGCTCGAGTCTGAGTGTCCTTATTCTCACTTCACTTCACTTAGACGGTTTAAACGCGAAGTTTATTGTATCTAAGGAGTGCAGAATTTTATACTTGCTTCCTTTCCAATAAATACACAAGTTTACTATGGGAATTGTCCAGTGTAGAATCAGGCGGTCTACACTCAGTCCCTGGTTATCAAGCGGTCTACACGCAGTCCTTGATTGTCTACGCAAGGCGGTCTTTCACTCTATCCCTTGCTAGGTACAATTCGTAATAATTACTTATAAACGCGTAGCCGAAGGTTCGCGCGTGAATTTATTGGGCTTATGCACTCACTTCCAAAGTTCGTCACTATGATCCGGCCGTTTGATACGCGCGCCGCGTTCGTTGGTTTAAACCGGATCCTGGCAGGATCGCCAAATTTGTCATACAAATATTGCGCAACGATTATATATGTATTTATATGTTTATTCAAACAGAGAAGTTGAATGGTAATTGATAACAACAAATGGTAAAAGGAAGCGTTAACGTTATATTATATTAAATTAGACGTGCGTTACGCCTGGAAGCAGTATTGAGACTGCTCACACAGCCTCTCGCCGGGCTCGGCGACAGTGCATATGAAGTGCATAATCGCGTAATTTGAGCACTGCTGCCGATAAGGAAGCCAAGCGCATAAGGCGGGCCACGCTGCCTGATAAATTTTGCACTCATTTAAATGATCCCCGGCATGTTCCTACGAGAGGATATAAACTGTTACATTTCATTAGAAATGTTACAGCTCCATCACACTCTGATGTCGTTAATTCCTCTCATCACCAGTTAGTTCAAATTTGTTTTCTTGTGCTGTTGTATGTGTGAATAGAAAGTGTTCTTCCTCTTGAGCACAACTGTAAGAATGTCTGTAAGTGTGTTTACATTTTGGAATCTTACGCTTCTAATGCGAAGCCCGTAAGACAGTCAATGACCGTCTAATAATTGAAATGCGGCTATGCATTATCATTAATCACAAGGACTTTTCATTGTTGAAGATACAACGGGCTTTGCATCAGAAGCGTAAGATTCCAAAATGTAAACACACTTACAGACATTCTTACAGTTGTGCTCAAGAGGAAGAACACTTTCTATTAACTGTAAATCCATAGATAAATGTATAACCAATATAATGTAAAGATAGTACTGATGCAATAAACCATAAAATCTGTAAGTGTGTTTACATTTTGGAATCTTACGCTTCTGATGCGAAGCCCGTAAGACAGTGAATGACCGTCTAATAATGGAAATGCGGATATGCATTATCATTAATCACGAGGACTTTTCATTGTTGAAGATATAACGGGCTTCGGATCAGAAGCGTAAGATTCCAAAATGTAAACACACTTACAGACATTCTTACAGTTGTGCTCAAAAGGAAGAACACTTTCTATTCACACATACAACAGCACAAGAAAACAAATTTGAACTAACTGGTGATGAGAGGAATTAACGACATCATAGTCAGGGCGGCCAGGTGGTCTAGTGGAGTAAGGCTCCGGTAAAGCATCGCTAGATACCAGGTTCGATTCCTGGCTCCGTCGTTAATTTTTCGAATTTACCAGTTTTTCAAATTTATATCTTCAACAATGAAAAGTCCTCGTGATTAATGATAATGCATATCCGCATTTCAATTATTAGACAGTCGTTGACTGTTTTACGGGCTTCGCATCAGAAGCGTAAGATTCCAAAATGTAAACACACTTACAGACATTCTTACAGTTGTGCTCAAGAGGAAGAACACTTTCTATTCACACATACAACAGCACAAGAAAACAAATTTGAACTAACTGGTGATGAGAGGAATTAACGACATCATAGTCAGGGCGGCCAGGTGGTCTAGTGGAGTAAGGCTCCGGTAAAGCATCGCTAGATACCAGGTTCGATTCCTGGCTCCGTCGTTAATTTTTCGAATTTACCAGTTTTTCAAATTTATATCTTCAACAATGAAAAGTCCTCGTGATTAATGATAATGCATATCCGCATTTCAATTATTAGACAGTCGTTGACTGTTTTACGGGCTTCGCATCAGAAGCGTAAGATTCCAAAATGTAAACACACTTACAGACATTCTTACAGTTGTGCTCAAGAGGAAGAACACTTTCTATTCACACATACAACAGCACAAGAAAACAAATTTGAACTAACTGGTGATGAGAGGAATTAACGACATCAGAGTCAGGGCGGCTAGGTGGTCTAGTGGAGTAAGGCTCCGGTAAAGCATCGCTAGATACCAGGTTCGATTCCTGGATCCGTCGTTAATTTTTCGAATTGACCAGTTTTTCAAATTTATATCTTCAACAATGATTTTACAGTCTTCTATACTCCAGGTTATATGGTAAAGCGTAAGTTGCTTATAGTATAGCCCTCAGCTCCGAATGCACAAATGGCATTGTCGAGTGCGATATAATAATTGGATATAATCGTGTTAGTTAATTATGGTGATAATATGATAGTGATATATAATAACGTATAATAATATTATAGCTCTTTGTAGTGCGAAGATCTCGTAACATGGTTTTTAAGCTTTGGTTAGTGAATGTCATAGTTATTTCCATCTAGGGATATTCCAAATAGTAAGACAGTTTTTTTAATTCTTTATGGTTACAAGATTCTCGTACTTCGAGTTTGGTTAGTTGATAAAAGTTACATGCGGTAATGATAGTCGATAAAACATACGGACGTTCCGGTCGGATGTTACACCTCCCCGCTTATGCAAGAATGGCGAGCCTCTGCTTGATCATTCTTCCTGACGGTCGTTGGGTGCTGTAGGTTTTTGAATCCATACGGTATTTTGATTGTCCTTGGGGTCCATGGTTGATGTTGAGACGTTTTTTGCAATTGGTGATTGGGTTGATGGTTTCATGTTTAAATTGGGGTATATGGGTATCGGCATTCCTTGGGGTGTTTTGTATTCTCCGTTTCCTTCTGTTGTTGGTTCGGTCTGGTTAACGTTTCTCGTGTTGTTTCCCATTGATACATAATATTGCGTGACCGTAGGTTTTGGCGCTGGTACTTCTTGCTTGAGGGATCCGGGTATCGCGTATTCGTGTTTGATTGACATGTCCATGTGTATTTCGGGGATTCCGGAGCAGTGTTTCGGTTTTGGTTGTTCTTGGTTCCAGGATATATCTAAAGGTTTTGGTTCTGGCGGCGGTTTAGTTTGATTGTTAGATGGTCCTTTGGATTCCGTATCATTCTCTTGTTTTTGTCTGGCTAAATGTAAGAGCAGGTTGGTCAGGGAATTCCATATGGCTTCGAGCATGTGAAAGCTGCACCCGTAGGCATTTTTCAGAGCACATCCGTAGATTATTGTGTCGAGGATGAATTTGGTTATTTGGATGGTTACCCAAATTCCGATTCCTTCTGCGGTGAGGGTGCCGAAGCTTACGAACCAACCCCACATATTTGTCCATGTGTTCTTGGCTATTTTTTGCATCGCTTCTTCGGTTAGGAATTGCATGATAGATAATTGTTGATTTGCTATGGTTTGTCCTGACATTCCTCTTGCCATGTCGTTTAGTATTCCAGATCTCTCTGCTGGAAATATGATATCTCTCAGTCGTTCCAGATCTTCCGAGGAGTAGATTCCGCTGGTTGCTGGGTTATTGGGGTTAATGTATTTCCATGTTGATGTGGTCAAAGGTTCTATTGTGCCTGGTTACACTGATTCAGTCAATTCTGGTAGTAGTTTATACCATTTCTTATCGAGAATGGAACATTACTGGGATGAAAGGGTTACACTCTATCTGTACTTCGGTTTTTAACAACATGCGGCTCTTCGGTGATACAAACATGCTGGTGTTTCCTCTGAATAGCGGTAATTCTTGGTAACAGTTCTTCGTCTTTCTAACTTTTACGTCGACTGGTATGCATTTGATTATGTGGATTACTTCTCCTGTTATTGTTGCCATGTAGCCTGGTCCTTTCATTGATTGGTGCGCGAAGTCGTCGGGCGTTAGGGCTGCGGTTATCAATAAGTTCCGTAAAACTTGTTGTTCCAATTTGCATTTCTGCGAGAGTACGTCTCGGTATAATGCTGACATCTGCATTCTCATATGTCTTTCCACGTATACAAATTTTGAGTTTACATAGGTGAAAATGTCCAAGTTGCTGGTTGCTATGGGTTTTTTGTGAGTGAACGCGTTTTTAGTCGGTTCTTCGATGATGAGTAGTTTCGGGTGTTCGGTCCGAATCAATTCGTACCCGCATAATTGTTGACGTCCCTTTTTCGAAAAGGCGAAGGTTATGTCTTGAGTGGTAACTGTATACACTTCGTCATAGGTTTCATCGCTGTTTTTGATTTTTATGGCTCTGCCTTCGTATAAGACATCGTATCGGTCCAGTTGACAGGAATCCTTTGGCAAGGTTTCCCAAAACGTGTTTCCCCATTCATTGTCTACGCAATTATCGTTGCTGAAGTCACATGTTGTTCCAGATCGAAATATGATTTTATTTGAATTTAAGTTTATTTTTGCAGTATTTTCGGCTAGACTAATCTTTACGTATCCTTGGACTATTACGTCGCTTCATGTTCCGTATTCGTCAGAGTATTGTATGCCTTCGCAAGTCCCGTCAAAATTCGTTGCTCCGCCAAGTGATATGGTTTTTGTCGTTGTTCCATTTGGTTTTAATAAGGATATAACGCTATTAACTCCGAATCTCCATGATTTGTGCAGGTGCATTTGTATGCATTCTTCTTTTGATACGAAGTGTATATATTCAAGTTGTCCGTTGCTAGTTGCCGAAATATGCGAATGCATTCCGCAGTGAAAGATCGATCGATGTATCTCTACCTTGCATTGCGTGATTCGTGCCTCTGAGTAGTCGGTGAGTTGTAGGAGCTGCATTTTGATGGTGCTAGTTACAGGTTGTAGCTTTGGCAGGTCGCATGTTCCTACTTCAAGGAGAGATACCGTGGTCAGGTTCATCATTTTCGATCCGCAGTCGTAGGCGATTAGGGCCATGGTCATCCAGATCAGTTAGGGCAGGATTGCTAGCCGGAGACCCATCTCGATCCTCTGTGATCGTAAAAGAAAATCGACTGTAATTAATAAACATTCTGGTGTTCGACGGAATTGTCTTTTGCTCTGGTGAGGACGTGTGGTTGTGGAGGAGGTTAGGACACTTTGATGGTTGTTATATTTCGTCAGTGTTTTGTGAGATGGGTGGTTCTTATTTTAGGCTTCGTCTTCCTTAATGTTGCAGTTAATTCTCTTGATTGCTTCGACTACTTGTTCCAAGACGTCTAGTCCTTTCCTTGCGGTGAGCGCTCGATCTAGTTTCGCCGGGTCTGTAGCCACAGGTGGTTCTAAAGCGATGTCTGGGTTGGGTTTCCATCGGCTACAAGGCACCGGTCCACAGAATTTTGTTTTCAGCCAATACATTATGGCTGCGGTATTTTGGTATGAGCAGTTGAAGTCCGGGTTCAATTTTGAATGTTCGTCGCACGAGGTTCCGTAGTTTTTTATGTCCGATATACCTGGGCATCTATAATCTTCTAGGTTGATTACCGTGTTAAAATATTCACGTAGTATGGTTTGCTTTTCCTTGCCTTTAACGTATACAGTTTCATCAGCGTCCAGTGAGTTTATTAATTCCTCCAATTGAGCGCGGGTGTTTGATCCGGCTTCCCAGGAAAGGCCGTGGAGACACTCTTTCAGCCAGCGATTAGTCCTTTGAATTTTCGCGGGTAGGTTAGTCCCATTTGTCTTTGTGATGAGGATAAGGTGGTGTATTGAGGTTCCGCAGCACCTTCTCACGGTGATTTCTTTAATGATGAACGTGTTATTTTTCCCTCTAAGTCCTTGTATGTCGATAACGTACATCTTTAGCCCTGTAATGTTACAACGTATAGGCATCAGTACTATCAATTCGGTGAAGTTACGAGTTCAACAAATTCTTTTCATAGTGCAAATGAATTCATTACGTCTGGGCTATCGAGTGGGCATAATTATATGGGGTTTGCAAGTCTGATTATCGGTTTAGGTATTTGGTTCGTTAGAGGACTGGTGACACGTATTCATTATTATTTCTTTTTTATTCTGGATTGTTGCAAACTTTTTCGATCGTGTTAACGATGTGTCCCAGTAAATTCAGGGCTATTTTCTTATGTGACTCAGGCACCCTTCGTTTCGGTGTCTCCTGTCGTCGTTGACAGCTTGGCATTGCTATTTGTGGGGGCCGATTAGGTTCGTTTGTCCATTTGTCGCAGTTCACAGGCTCGCGGAAGGATTGTTTCATCCAGTGAAGTAATGCTGTGACGTTGCGGAGTGGACAGTTGAATTTGAAATCCATAAAAGAATGTTGGATGCAGGGTACTCCGCTTTCTTTAATCGCCGCTAAGGGCGGGCAACCGTGGTTATCCAGGTTTACTATGTCGTTGAAGTATGGTCTTAAGGCTTCGACCTTATCTGAGCCCTTTACGTAGATTCTTGTGTTCTTGTACATTGCCTCTAATGCCTTAGTTACGTCACTGGCAACGGCGGTGCCATCGTGCCAATCGAGCCCGTGGTGGTGATCTGTTAATTGCTGGTTGAGCGTTTGGATTTCTGGCGGAAGAGTAGATTTTTCTGTTTCCATACGGACTATCGAATGGTGTATTGGTCCTTCGCAGCAACTCATCACTGCGATTTCCTTTATCATGAAGACATGATTTTCCCCGTGAAATCCTTGAAGGTCTATGATGTACATTTTGGAGCTGCAACCACCATAGTTTCGCATCAGTTCGATTATCGTTTATTTCGCATTGTGATAGTTCCCTTGCACACAGGTTAAAGCGTTGTTCTCGTATGGCATCATTTCTTTTAAGGGACTTGTTCGATGTACTTTCTCGTCGTATATTAGCCGTCACTCCCGCATAAGAGCTGGGTGTTTCTTTATTTCTATCTTATTGTTAGAGGTATGCTATATGTATGTATATATCCGATGTACTTAACTAAAGGTATCTATGCGCGGCATGATTAGTTATGATGCTGGAATTAGTTGATAATATACCCGACAGTGGGTCTCGTCATGGTTTCAGTTTATTAGTTCATCGTCATCGTCGTTAGGAATTTCGATTGCCAGATTGTCGATCATAAAGTGTTGCTTGACCTTGTAATTTTAATCATCAAAAACTATTGAAAATATTTCGCCATCTACGTCTTTGATTATTACTATGCTATTCGGATAATTCCCGTAATCGAGAAGATTAACGGTGGTGTATATCGCTAACGATGTAGTCGGTATGAACGCTATAATTATGGATTCTTGGTGGCAGGTCGTCGTTCCATAACAACTGACGGGTCACGCTCTTTACCCAATTTGGCATGATTCTATTGCATATTACGACAATAATATTACCAGCTCGCTTTATTTCTAAAGTTCGCATATTTGGCTGAAATCTATCGGCGAATATTATGACCAAATTTTCCTGGTTTACCAAGAGATTCATCTGCAAAATCGAAATGTTGATGTAGTAGTTGATATCATAATGTTGATGAGGATTATTAATTGCGAGCGGTTGGTTTTCAGCGGGCATTGTGTGGTTGGGTATGTCTTCTTGGAATAGGGGAACCGTAAGGGTTTTAAAAATTTTCGTTTTGATCGCTGAGCGTAGGGGAATCGCGCAGGCTTGGAGTACGGGGTTATGCGCGGGCGTGTCTGCGCGTTCTGATTTACCCTTACTCCCTCCTCTGGTATACCACCCCTTAGCCTTGGGTTGGTGTGATGTGTGTGTGTGGCGTATTTGGGCCTTAGTTTGTAATTCTTACCAGGTTTTTTTTTGGGGGGGGGGGGGGGGTACTCTCGAGGCCCTATATAAGCCCCGGCTAAATTCCCTGCGGTCTCAGTCGTCTCTAGGTTTTCAAGAAAATTTTCTTGTTTCTGGTAGTTTGTTTAGAGCGGGGGAGAGGAAAACAAGAGGAAGAAGAAAAATAAAAAGAGAGAAAAGCATAATGGATATCGGTTGGTTTTGTTGGTCATGTTTAAATTGTTCACATGATTGGGGCTTTAATATAGTTTGCTGTTTTAGTTCTACCGCGATTATTCTTGACTGATTTAATGCGAGACGTGGTTTCGGCGGTGGAGCTCTGGGACTTGCCTTTCGCCAGGTTGTGGGAGGATCGGCAAAAGACTTTATGGGAATGGTTCTGTAAGTCGACGCTTTGCATGAGTTTTGAAGCGTGGCGTCCATCTGACGGAGGAGTATATTGCCGGACTTGCGTAGTGATAAAGCGGGGACCCTATATGAGGCGGGGGCGTCACCCGTTATTTGCGCTCCCCTTAGGCACTTTGATGGTCTGTGATACTTGCGCCCGTCCGGTGGCGACCTTTACAGGCGCCAAATGTTCGCAATGTGCTAGTGAATTTGGGGTGTACGTGGCTTCGGAGGAGGAGGCACTCTATGTCGACGGGCGCTTAATACCAGGCGTCGGTGCACGACTAGGTATGTTTATTTCGTTTATTTATTACTGAAACCTTTGTTACGTCCAACATACCACGTCTTTCTATTTTTCCTACTCGCTAACTCTCCCACAGTTCTGTCCTGTCCTCTTATCTCTACGTAGTCTCACGCTATTCACTATCACGCTTACTCTTCAAATTCCATTCCCTACTCCTAGCTTTGTGACACCTTCTGCACCCGTCCGTTTCACGTCTCGAGGGACATTCCTATTCTGACACTCGACAATTCCACATCTCGCCTTCATATATATCTTTTCGCAACACACAACTCATTCCGACCGCTATCTCATGTTCTACGAAATAAACTTATAAACGACATATCAACATACTCCAGTTTATTCAATCCCATCTTGATTTCCGGTTGAACTGTAACGTAAAAGCGAAGCCAACCAGGTTACTCCTTCCGCTCAGGAGTAAACTCTACCCATGGACGTAACATTGGTGGCAGCGGTGGCCTTCGCTTTCCTGAAATCCAGTGATACAATTTTACGTGTGTGCTACGCATGAAGTGCCATCTGATAGACCGGTTCTGAAGTGTGCAAACTCATTGATGTTAATAAAAAAGTAATACCACTGTGTGATAGTGTTGATTCTACGTTAACGCAATCAACGATCTCTGATTCACACGAATGTCACAGACAAATCCGTATCTCCAAATCGATATTGCTGAAAGACTATCTCCTGCTGCTACTACGACGACATCTTCATTCTTTACGACTTCTAGTACGACACAACGCACACCGACGTCATCACCGGCTACAGACACGAAATCGCTGGACCAACATCCTCACGGAAGAATGCAACATTTTATTCCGTTCCTCCTCTTCATCTTCACTTTGTAAGTCGACAAATCCTAGATTAAAATTTACAACATGGCTACCGAAGGCACTTTTCCGCACCTGCCTCTTAAAGATGCATTAGCTCTGATTCCCACGTTCAATGGCACTAATATGCCCGTATCCGAATTCATAACTAAAGTAGAATGCGCAAAACAAGCTGTCTTAGCCAGAGAACTGAATTTATTCTCCACACTCATTCGCACGAAAATCGAAGGCGACGCGAGTAAATATATAGAGTCAGATAATCCGGATTCTCTTCGAGATTTGCTATACTGCCTAAAACAGGCCTACGCGTCTAAACAACACCTCCCAGATATCCAGCTAGACCTCGCACAATCGGCACAGAGGCGAAACGAGAGTGTTCTGGATTACGGTGCTAGAATAAAACATCTGTTAAGACAAGCGTGCGAATCAATAGATGCCTCAGAATCTATCAGTGATGCTCAGGTGCTAAAGAAAAATATCAAAGAGACCGCAAGACTAAGATTTATCAAAGGATTACTAGACGAATTAGAAATAAGAGTAGCTCACGAGAATCCACAAACCCTACAAATGGCTATAGACACGGCCACCAAGACTGAAAAACTATTATCAGATAGACTTAAACTAGCCTCATACCGTGATACTAACTACGAAACACAAAACCATATAAAATGCAGTATATGTAAATTAACCGATCACATCGACAAATATTGTCCTGAACAAACTTCCCTATTAGTAGTGTGTAGATACTGCAAGAAGGCAGGTCATAGTATAGAGGAGTGCAGAACGAGACAGCGCAACAACACAACTTGCACGCAGTGTGGTCGCAAAGGCCACTCAAACGATAAGTGCCGCTCAAATCGGTCCCAATATCCCCAGAATCCAAAATTCCAACAAGATTCAAGAGTTTTCCAAAATAACACTAATCGTCAACAACAGAACAATCCCAATACCCAATATCGAGCAAGAGACCCGACAAACCAACCGTTAGACCAGACGCGAAATGACAGTCAACGCTCACAACAGTATAACACACCAAATCCTTCACGATCGAACTTCAGGGTTAATTACGTAACACAAGACTACTCGAACGAGAATTGCGATACAGGCATCCACCCAGAAGTTTCATACGAAGCAAAGCAACATCGCGAATATTCAGGCAACGCAAACCATTTAAACGAGTTCAGGGACGGCCGCGCGGACGCATCGACCTCCCTCAAACCGGAGCAGCGTCCAAACCAAACGTCAGCTCCGTACAATTAGAATCTGGCCCTCCACAGATTCGAACACAATGCCCGCAGTCTTTGAATGGGTACGTGACACTAATAATAGATACCGGCGCTAATATTAATTTGTTAAAAATCGATAAAATCGACCCAAGAGTCCACGTCGCAAAGACGGACATTAGGCAGATTTCAGGGATAACGGAAGAATCCATCAGAACAATAGGAAGTCTCTACATCGAGTTAGCTGATACACGCCACGAATTCCATCTTGTCGATAACTCCTTCCCTATCATCGAAGACGGTATACTGAGTGCAGACTTTTTACGTTCGGAAAAGGCAACTATCTGTTTCAAAAACAACTACCTTATCTCTCGCGAAACCGGCGTTATTCCCTTTAACAATCATAGAACCAACACAAAAACACCACCACGTATCCTCATAACATCTGTCACACAAACACCGAAGGTTCGAATAACCACCGGTGAACTCACACGACAACCCAGCACATTTATAGTTGACACCGGTGCTGATGTAAACATAATTAAACTCGGAGCAATACATCCGCATGTTCCGTGTAAATTACTCGAAGATCAGATCCACATTACCAGTGCTATAAATGAGCCAATAAAAGTAGTAGGAACAACTAGCATTCAAATCGGTGACAACCTTCATATATTCCATATAGTCGACGATCTGTTTCCGATACAAGAAGACGGAATCTTAGGATCAATATTTTTACGGAACGAAAATGCAACGATATCTTTCGATACAGAAGAAATAATACCGAACAATACTAGCAAGCCATTCAAACTCCTAAACGAAGACTACATATTGATACCACCACGAACGGCCCAGGTGATTGCACTAAAAATTTCGAATCCCTCTGTAAAAACGGGATTCATAGAACAGTTGGAAGTAGGCGCTAACATATTCCTGGGACAGGCCCTGGTTACCAACCAACAAGGGTTTGCTTACGTTTATGCAATAAATTCCAACGAATCAGCTGTGGAAATAAGAAGACCAGTCGTAACACTAGAAGAAGTCGATGAACTCGCGAGCACCGCCACGCTCAGTGCAAAAACACACCTAACGCATACAAGTACTGCAAGCAGCGGACAGGTCTTACTAGCACAGGTCTTACACGAAAAACAAAAAAGGATCGAGAATCGCGTTCTTCCCACATCCCCAAATTACGATTCGAGACGCCTTGAGATTTTGAAAGAAAACTTACGATTGGATCATTTGAACGACGAAGAAAAACAATTAATAGTTAATCTTGCTATCGAATTCAACCATTTATTTTTCCTCCCGGGTGACACCCTGGGACATACAAACTTAGTCAGCCATACGATCCCTACTACCAATGACGCACCAATTCATACCAAACAATACAGACACCCAAGAGTACACAAAGACGAAATACAAAAACAAGTGACCAAACTCCTTGATCAGAACATTATCACACATTCTTTATCTCCTTACAATTCTCCGGTCTGGATCATCCCCAAGAAATCAGATGCTAGCGGCGAAAAGAAGTGGCGAATGGTCATTGACTTCCGGAAATTAAATGAAAAAACCATTGGCGACGCTTACCCGCTACCAAATATCGTCGATATCCTAGATCAGCTAGGTTCCGCAAAATATTTCTCAACGTTCGACCTGGCTTCTGGGTTCCACCAAATTCCAATGGATCCCGATCACAGCGCAAAGACCGCTTTTTCGACTCCTCACGGCCATTTCGAATATACTAGAATGCCATTTGGCTTAAAAAATGCCCCATCCACCTTTCAACGTCTAATGGATCAGGTTCTATCGGGATTGCAGGGTACAAGTATGTTTGTCTATTTGGATGATATAGTCATTTACTCCCGATCCTTGGAGGAACACGAAACCAAATTTCGGAAACTCATGAAGAGATTGTCTGATGCAGGACTAACCCTGCAGCCAGATAAATGTGAATTTCTGCGTAAAGAAGTAGCATACCTAGGTCACGTCATCACTCAAAATGGATTGAAACCTAATCCGGAGAAGATATCAGCAATAAAAAACTACCCAGTTCCCAAGAATCCTAAACAGATCAAACAATTTTTAGGCTTGATAGGCTACTACCGAAGATTCATTCCTAACCTTTCAAAAATTGCTAGACCTATTAATAATTTGCTAAAGAAGAATAGCCCTTTCCTATGGACAGCAGAACATCAATTTGCGTTCGAAACACTACGCGATAGTCTGTGTCGAGAACCGATACTGCAGTATCCAGACTTCGAAAAACCCTTCGTCCTAACAACCGACGCTTCAAAGTATGCAATAGGAGCAATACTTAGTCAAGACAAAGATGGCGAGGATTTACCAATCGCGTATGCATCTAGGGTGTTACAAAAGGCCGAAATCAATTACTCGGTGTCCGAAAAAGAATTCTTAGCAGTCGTTTACGCCGTCAAACATTTTCGTCTTCATCTTTACGGTAGAACCTTTACTCTGGTAACAGACCACGAACCACTAAAGTGGATCAAAAACGTACGGGACCCGACTTCTCGTTTAATGCACTGGAGACTGAAGTTGGAAGAATATTCGTACGTCACAAAACATAAAAAAGGAATAGCGAACTCTAACGCCGACGCGCTTTCCAGAAATCCACCTGTCGACTCTTTCCGAATTCTACCTATTACCTCAAAACGGCCACGACCCGATACAGAATGCTCATCTACTGACGCCCACAAGCGCGCCAAAGTAGCTCACCAACACCCAACGCGTGCTCGCGAACCAGATACGCTGTCTTCGTCTACCAGCGCTCACAAACGCACCAAAATAGCTCACCAACACCCAACACGTGCTCGCGAACCGGATACGCTATCTTCATCTACCGGCGCTCACAAGCGAATGAAACATGTAGACCAGCACCCAATACGAGCGCATGAATCTGCACATGAATCCACCAACCCTTCCCCACGAAGACGAAACAAAGCATTACAAGACACTTCGACTTCTACTGGTACCTCTGACTCAAATGCCAGTATGACTGACAATAGCAGCGCAACGGAGGCACCGATCGTGGTCGATAAAACGATCAAGCAAACTACGGAACGAATTCAACCACTCACCTCATCTGAATCAAACCAAAACTCCGGTAAGCCCCAAGGTCGTAGTGTTAAAATACGTGAAGATCAGTCCGACACACTGAATAAGCCGACACCCGAAGCCACTCCCAGTAAAGGACGAAATTACGCCCCTCGATTCACGGAATTCATAACAGATCTTAACCACCTACCATTAACGCATAGTAAATTTATTCAAGAGATACGCGCCAATCTCCTCGACAGACAAGATAACCTAGCCCACTGCATCTCGGCAGACTGCAAGACATCACGAGGAGTCGCGGGACAACTAATCAATAGGAAAATAATCACCCGAGATCAACTACAACAACTAGACCCTGAAGTAACGACCGTATTGACACTGCCACATGGTAACCGCCTCATTTACAATCTAGTAACCAAAAAATACCACTACCAAAAACCAACTGAAGAGACACTGTTCAACACCCTAGTAAATCTAAAGAATTGCTTAGAACAAGACAAAGTCAAATCGCTTTCGATTCCAAGACTAGGCTGCGGCTTAGATAAGTTAGACTGGAACCTTGTTAATCGGATGATCCATTACATATTTAAAGACTCCGACATAACGATCACCATTTGTAATTATCAAAACCCGGCTTATGACTCGACATCTTCTGAATCTGAAGCAGACGCATCAACACCCAGAATCCCTGCTCCCCCTTTAACTCGTCGGCCAATGCGTCGGACCGGCACTAGGTCAGCTCCAAGACATGCTCCGGTTTCTACTCCCTCGCGCTACCCAACTGATATCTCGGAGAGTGACTCCGTGACACATGATCCGGAGTCAGCTGTTGAAGACACGGATAGCGATGCCTCCGTTGTACCTACGGCAACGCTACCACCTTTAGGCTCACAACGTCGCGACAATCCCGAAGAGCGAAAACCGGACCGCCCCCATATTGACAATGACAACTTTTGTTGCTTAGATTACTTCATACAAAATCAAAATGACATATTACCAACACCCAACGTAACCGAAACTAATGACGGACTTCTCATGTTGTGCGATAATTACGCTCATTTCGTATCAGCTAATTGTGGTTGGACAGAAGGACTAGAAAAACAGTTGATAGACGGAAATCTAATAAGCATGGAATCTTTTCAAAACCAGAATCCAGAAATATCCGACGTAATTAAAACTCGGTTGAAAAACAACAAATACATATTTACCCTCGTAGTGAAACCACGTCAATCAGACCCGGGCAGATTTGACGACATTTTCTACACGTTAGTTAACTTGAGGATTATCTTGTCCGGACTAGACATTCGGTCCATATCATTCCCCATGTCAGGACCAGGAGTTGATGATATTCTACGATCTATCTTTAAAAAACTCATTTATCACATTTCTGCGGATTCAGACATTCGAGTAACACTTTGTAGAAATACTACAATTATACCAGACGAACGATTACGCGAAGACATGATCAAAGAGTACCACGAGTCACTGATCGGAGGACACCAAGGTGTTACAAAAATTTTCAATAAAATAAGAGAAAAATATTTTTGGCCAAATATGAAAAAGCAAATTCAAAATATCATCAGATCTTGCGGCAGTTGCCAGAGGAAAAAACTAGTCAGGATCAAAACAAAATTACCCATGGCAATCACTGACACGCCCGCAGAAGCCTTTGACAAAGTGGCATTAGATATTGTTGGACCTCTACCCCTTACTAAATCGAACAACAAATATCTCTTGACGATACAATGCAATTTGACAAAATTCCTGGACGCCATCCCTTTACCTGATGCCACCGCCAAAACTATAGGCGCAGCATTCGCAACAGAATACATTACACGTTACGGTGCTCCTCCGTATGTAATCAAACGAATAATAGATGACGTTAACGCCGAAATATACCTCACGCTAAACAAAACTAAAATAGTTCATCTCAATAAACTGAAAATCGCACATACATAGTGAAATCCCACATTAACCCCTTCAATAGCTACTACAGTACAACCGACAATAGCATGCTACCATATTGCCTGCGATCGCGTTACATTACGTCTCATACTCTTGCATATCGTTGCAGGTGCAGTGCTCTCGACAGCACGACAGACGATTCGACTAACGTCGCGATTAAGCAACTGAATCAGAACCCGGGAATCTTCTTCGAACAATTGCAAGACCTACGTACATATAACAAAGAATGGACTTTGCTGAACTACATAGACCTCCAATATTTATTCGACCGACTTGACCAAGCATCAGATTTCTTAACCATAATAGAAGGTAAATGCTCTGTCGCCAAAAACTACTGTTACACCGGCGACCATATTCAAATGTTGGCTGATAGAATAAAAACCATGAAACTATACCAAAATCGAATAGAATATTTAGTTGGCCATCGCACAGGCGAATCCACTCACTCCGAACTTGCTAAATTAGCCCACCATCGCGGAACACGAGGCGCGATTAATTTCATTGGTAGCGTATCAAAATCCTTATTCGGCACGCTAGACGTAAAAGACGGAGAATATTTTAACCAACAAATTGACAACTTGTACAACGACAGTAGACACTTAGCATCCCTGCTTAACAAACAGACAAATATCGTACAGTCAACGTTGGGCGTCTACGGGAAAGAAATCGACAGCGTGATAAGCCACGACCGCGAACAACATAAATTACTCACGGCCCTCTCGACTGATGCAGCTATTTCAAAAGCCTTAATCGCCAACAATACCTTCAGAACGACTTTACTTAACCGACTAATTGACCTGGACCGACACTTGAACGAGTATGAACTTGACCTGTCCAGCTTAGTAAACGCTATCCTCTTCGCTCAAAAAGGTATCGTCCACCCTAAAATTCTATCACCACAACTAATTATTTCCAGTCTTAAACATATCCAGTCACTCAGACCACAAATAGAGTTTCCTATTCCAATGGATCCAAATTACGCTGAAGAACTGATTCGAATCTCTAAAATCGACATAGCGTATTACGAACCCAGACTGCTTTATGTGATATCTATTCCGTTGCTCAACTCCGAGGTTTTTGACCTGTACCGACTGCTTCCCGTCCCCGTTAGACAGACATACGACTCTGCAAATAACAAATTCGCTTACATTCAACCTGGCAGCGACTACGTAGCTATAGCACTTAACCGAGCGTCGTACTTTCAAATCTCGGAATCCAAATTTAGTAAATGCATTTTATCCTTAGGAAAATTCATATGTAAGTTGACACAACCGCTTTTCCGACCGTCGACTCACAAACTGTGCGAGGTAGACCTTTTTCTGAACCCGTCCAGAAAAATTTCAAAACAATGTGATATCAGATTGACCGCATTCGATGGAACCTACTGGACGGAATTATCAACATCTAATTCTTGGATTTTCTCAGCTTCCACTCCTGAGACTCTTCATACTCTCTGCCCAAATGACCAGACCTCTCGTGTCACACTTTCCGGTTCAGGCGTTATCACCCTAGACGACCTATGTACGGCTAGTACTTCTGAGGTCACTCTCAAAACTTCGAAACGCTCACAATCTACCGAGACTCTCTCCTACGTCCCCAAAGTTACCTTGGATCTAAGTCAAGTATCCCTCAGTCTTGATTTTAATATTTCCACCGACTTATCCTTAATTGCAATCCCCCCACTCCACAAAACCTCGCACATAGATGTACATGCCTTGGCCAATACCGGACTATCGCTGCAGGATATCGCAAAACAAGCTACTGATATCAGCACACACCACCGCACACAGCGCTATATGTTGCACATCAAAGACACTCTTACTTACAGCGGTGTTGGTTTGCTATCTCTCGCAACCCTATACTTATTCTACCGTCACTCATACCTCGGCAAGGTCATTACTCTGTGCACACATTGCAAAACAAAAAAGACGAACCAGACATTTAGAGCCATACAAACAGGGTATGACAATCCAATCGAGCTGAATATTATTCACCCACCTACTTCTTCTGTCCTACCCATTCCCAACGAAGTAGAAACCCATCATGCAGTTCGTCACACACCACCTCCGCTTCCTTTAAACCCACCCACCTTACGAAAACCTTATTACAAATAGGCATTTACTATATTGCTATCAAGATCTGCTGTTGCGCTGTCAAACAGACATAAATAAAATAAATACTTGTGTACACTACTGCACTAAAATAATTGTAGTGACGATCTTATACCCTTAGTTTAAAATTAGCCCAAAATATATCTACACTCATAACCGATATCATTGTACAAATAGGTCAGACTCTGTATCTCGACATATCAAAAAAAAAACATGAGAGCTGTCATGGGACAGCCGGTACGAACGAAGTTCCTTACGCTACAAAGAGACGCTATTCGCTGTGAGCCTCGCTCGTGCCGCCACCTAGCGGTTTCAAAAGCTAAATAGCCGGCGTGTTAATTTACATTAGAGGCATACTGATAAATATCCAAATCAGCAAAATATTATCAAATAAGTGATATTTCCATTGTAACAGTGAAGTGAAAAGTTGAAAATAATAACGAGTTGAAACTCCAGTAGTATGTAGCAATATAATATTAATAAATACACAATGAAAACCACTACCTTTTACGAATAAAGGTTTTTATTATTCTACTTGATAGTTTTTGTTTTATTGGAA
Source organism: Neodiprion fabricii (assembly GCF_021155785.1). NCBI lineage: Eukaryota > Metazoa > Arthropoda > Insecta > Hymenoptera > Diprionidae > Neodiprion > Neodiprion fabricii. The sequence continues at coordinate 9,695,661 of NC_060245.1, read as the reverse complement.
AAAATTGGTGGCTGTAAATTTACTAAGCCGCAGATAACATGAATAATATTACCGATGCAAAAGAACAAATGTTCTGGAATTTTATACAAAATTTGATATGTTTTAAGTCGTTGCATAATTCTTTCTACATGAATTCGAACTCTTGCGATGTTGTAAGTCAGATCTGTTTCTGCTTTCGATAATTCTGATTTTTTTTCCAAAAATGGTGGCATAATAAGTAATACTCGTTTACCACTTGCATCAATGATAGATCTGATTTCAGGAAAACCTTTATCTGCTAAAACCACATCACCATCTTCCAATGAATCTACGAAATTCGATTCGATAGTTAATTGGGAATCACCTTTTCTACCGCCAGCAACTTTCGATTTGAAACAGATGAACCCAGATGGTGTGATTCCAATCAGTAATTTTGCTGTAAAACCTTTCTTATAATGAAAGTAACAGTAAATACGGTCGTCAACACTTGACGGAACATCTATCTTGAATTCAGTGCAGTCTATGATAACCCGAGTATTAGAGTACTGAGGTTTAAAACATTCCGGCATAGTTTTCTGTACGGCAGCTCTACTTGGCCAAAACAATAAATTTGCAGTTGACGAATTCAAATATTGTAAAGTTGAAAAGAATATCTTGGAGACAGTTGACCGATGTAAACCAAAGAAAATTGCTATGGCTGAAAATGTCAGTCCAGTTTTTATTTTCACTAAAAAAATTAAAAGCCTCTGTTCTCTTGTTACTGTAGATCTTTCCGATGGGTTTTCAGTTTTAGATAATAAAAAATTAAAGTTCTGGAAGTTCACTCCAGCAATATCTAATAAATCTTCATCGGTCTTAACAGATGGAAAACCACAGAAACTATGCTGTTTCCTATTTTGTTCAACTACAGCCTCGTTAAAACCAACCGACTTATCTACTCTATCTGTTAACGATGTGCCGCATTGTACCTCTTCATCTTTCATTTTTTTCCTATTCACAATAGTTTTGAGAGTGGCAATTTCCGGTATTTCAGTTTGAACTTCAGCATCGCAGTAGTTAGTCATGTAAATATATCTGTTACAAGTGAAAGCTTTTGTTTGTTCGATACCAGCAGAACTTACAAAATCTACTTGACACTCTTGATCACTTTTTAAAATTACTTCGGCACTGCTTATATCCATAGGTTCACGTCCACTATTATTGACAACATTGTTGGGGTCGTTATTAACTTGATTTCCAGTATCACAATTCACTCCGATGTTACGCTTGTGAAGAGTCTTTCTTCGGTTCATGAGTCGATTGTACCTATAATTAATAGATACATAGGTTACTATATAAATATCGATGTATATATTATTCAATTTTATAATTATTTTTTTACTTCTCATACATTTACCTGCTCAAAACAGCTCTTTCATTTACTTGCTTTGTATGATAAACTGGAGGGAATAGAGTTGGCGCGTAGCTTGGACTCGCAGGATCATCTGATTTTTTCTTGCCAATGAAATGAGCATTACATATTAAATGATGAGTTTTTGAACTCCACTTTGAACCATCAGGACAGTAAAAAACAATAATACTTATGTATTTATATAGTGTTTCATGCAGATAGCATAACAGTTCACCTATTGATATAGTTGGCTTGATTTTAAAAATATAGAAAACTAAGGCATCGAAAGTAAAGTTATGTTACTTACTTTTTTCTTTTCACAGCAGCAATCCATTTTTGCCTTTGAACTATTTTATGTGATGCAGTTGGAAACTTATAAAATATACAATCACTAGTTTTACCGTTATTTTTGCAGTTAACAACACAACAAGTGTGATTCCACATACCGTCTATTGTTTCTCATACAAAATGCTATCACAACACACGCTGGCTCAACTCACTACTCGCCACCCCGCGCGCTGCGATCGTTTCGCAGCTCCCCTCCAAGCAGCGGCTCACAGCGAATACTGATGCCGCTTGTTTTCTTTCCGAGCGCTGTGTGAGAGAGAGAGAGAGAAAGTGGGAAAGCTATGAGAAAGAAAGAGAGGCAAAGTATAGACGTACGCTGTGAGAGAGCGCGCTGCGGCCCAAAGTATAGTTGTACGCTGTAGGAGAGAGAAAGAGGGGCGAAGTATAGTCGTGCGCTGTGAGTGAGAGAGACCGCTGCTGCCGTCTCCCACCCCAAGCGCTGAGACAGAGAGAGAGAGCGCGCGCACACGCTGGAATAGAGAGAGAGAGAGAGAGGGAGATCACGCGCACTATAGCAAACGAGCACTATAGCCAAAAAGTGTCAGTTTTTTGGTGTCGTTTTTTTCCGCCTAGCCCCTACGGTGAACGAGCGATAAGGAACTTCGTTCAAAAAAAAAAAAAAAAAAAAAAAAAAAAAAAATCATTGTTGTTTAGGCTTAAGTGTACTAACCCGCTTCCATGCGCATTAACCCTAGGCGCCTAGCTTTAAACAACATTATGTAACCATAGTATTATAACTATATGCCTTACGCTCATACGTAACCCAGAATATAAACCATACACTACCTATAATAAGAATAATTGTAAAACTAATTTTAAGCACAAATCATGTTTCACATTTCCACCTTCTTGCTCCCTCTGACGGGGGGGGTGTTACGTCCAACATACCACGTCTTTCTATTTTTCCTACTCGCTAACTCTCCCACAGTTCTGTCCTGTCCTCTTATCTCTACGTAGTCTCACGCTATTCACTATCACGCTTACTCTTCAAATTCCATTCCCTACTCCTAGCTTTGTGACACCTTCTGCACCCGTCCGTTTCACGTCTCGAGGGACATTCCTATTCTGACACTCGACAATTCCACATCTCGCCTTCATATATATCTTTTCGCAACACACAACTCATTCCGACCGCTATCTCATGTTCTACGGAATAAACTTATAAACGACATATCAACATACTCCAGTTTATTCAATCCCATCTTGATTTCCGGTTGAACTGTAACGTAAAAGCGAAGCCAACCAGGTTACTCCTTCCGCTCAGGAGTAAACTCTACCCACGGACGTAACACCTTGGTTACCAAAAGCTTAATGGCCCGTCTACTTAGGTGTGATTAATTACGGTTGATGTTGGTAACCGAGTAGCTAATTTCATCGTTCGTTCGTTATTATTAAATTATGGGCACGTGGTGCGTCGGTACAAGGCCTATAAGGTTCCCATTCCAGACGGTGTCTTAATCGATGTTTATTCGTTTGTTACAGAAACGGAGTGTTAACGATTACGGGAATAGGTTCAAGTTCATCATTGGCCTCCCTTTATATATTACGTCTATATCGTATTCTCATGTGTGTATTTTAACCTCATTTTATCGGGATTATTATAGGTGGTTGTAATTGATTTTCCTTTTGTTTATACTCGTTATTTTAAGATTATTATCGAGATTTTGTGTATGAGAATATATTGTTTTATCTTATAATCATTTTTAAATTCACTAGTTCCTTTGATCCTTTATTATTTTCTCTCTTGTAATTAAAAACATCGTTTTCCTCCTCTTGATTTTATCTGTTTGGGTTTTTTTTTATTTCTTGTAGTGAGTAGTGTCGTATATTCGGTCGGGCGTGTTGTTGACTTAGTTTTTAAGTGGCTGCGATTACAGACGGATCGCGGAGGCATCTCGGAGCGGCCATAGATATAGCTTTACGCGTAGAATTATCCAGGTTCGAGGTGGGTGGAGCTTGAATGGGTGGAGTTTGGTCATGGGCTGCTATTCATTGGTTCCATTTGTTCTTGAGAGAGGGAGAAGTCACTGGCTACGGGTTTGCCCGATTCAGGTGTGTGTGCGTATTTTAATGGTGGATTTTAACGGATGAACAGGTCATCAGAGGTTACTACGGTTCCTCAATGACGTCTGGCAATTCTGGTAATTGCGTTGTGGCTTGTTTCATTTTTTTGATATTGCAGATTTTTATTTTAAAGTCGTTTGGAAAGACGCGTTTAATCAACTGCTTTACAGTGTTCCAATCCAGTTGATCCAATCCGCAGCCTATTCTTGGCATTGCTATCTCGTTAATTCTGAGCATGGAGCATTTATGATAGAGGGTTTTTAATGCATCTTTTAAGTCATTGTACGTCAGTTTATCATTGCTTCTTCTTTTGGTTATTAATTTTTTATTTATTTAATTATTTAACTGCTTATAAAGCTAAGCTTACAGCAGGTGCTATACATGAATTTCACTAATACATGGGATAAAACAGTCTTGTGCAAGTGAAACGTATAAATTATATAATATAACTAGCTAAACTAAATAGACCTTAATCAGTTAACGATATAAAAAATAATAATTATAATAATAATTTTCCTTGATATAATATAATTTATATAATGACTTTGGTTCGTTAGGCGGTAAGCTGAGGATAGTATTTTTGTTAAAACGAGTAGAATATTGCACAGGGAGCGCTGATATTCCCTTTAGTCATTTAAGCAAAACGCTCTGAGCTTCATCGAGCGTGCTAGAAATAAGTGAACGGCTTTTACTGTCACGGGTCTAAGGTCATTTAGGATGTTGAGGAGCAGGGAGACATCATCAGTAGCGTGAGTAGGGTATAATGGAGCGATGAAGTGTTCTCTGTAGGGTCTGTAGACTGGACACCTTAGAAAGATGTGCGCCAGGTTCTCGTTTTCTTGTAGGTTACAAATTGAACATAGAAGTTGCGGGTTTATACCGTAATACATGCGTTTAAAACTAAAGCTGAAGTAGTGATTGTTGGCAAGTCTTGCCTGTGCGAGTACTCTGGCCATATGAACAGGATTTTCTTTGAGATATGATGCGATAGGCGAATTTAGATGACGGGGAATCGCCACTTGACAAGGAGTTTTTTCTGTGATGGCAGCTAGATCAAGGCTCCTGAGATTGGCAGAGAATGAGCTCAGGATTTTGGGGGTCAGTCTTTTCCAATGAGCACTGGATGAGCTGAACCAGATTGTTGGTGGAGCATTACCGAGTTCCAGCAAGCTGTTTAATCTGCAAGATCCAGTTGTAACTGGGATCGGTGGATAAGCTGTTTGCTAAAATTACAAGTCTGCTGAAGCAAATTTTAGGAATGCGATGTTCGTCCATCTCAAGAATCCTTGCGATCCATCCTAGTGCCAATCTCAGCACCCCGGTCTTTACATAGGATAAATTGAGCTCATGTTTTAGTGGTGCACTGGGGGTACCGCTTGGGAGAAGGAGGAGTCTCTTGTAAAAACTTAGTTGGGACTTTTCAAGTGTGTCTAGGTAGCGCAAGCCCCAAATATGAGAGGCATATAGGAGCGTGCTAGCTACAATGGCTTCGTAAATCTGTGTGATACCATGCCAAGACTCGGCTTTGATACTAGCAAGCGTCGAGAGCGCTGCCCCGGCGGCAGAATGTACTTTTTGTGAAGCTGATTTAGCCGCCGAAAGTCCCAGCGTGGAGCTTGTAAACGGCACTCCCAAGTATACGTACTCGACTGCCCATTCAATAGGTTGACCGTTGTAAAAGAGACTCCTTCTTTCCCTTGGGCCACCTTTCCTAAAGTGTATGATCTTGGTTTTATCCATGTTTACAGTGAGTTTATTACACGCACAATATTCCTCAAGAATTCTGAGGGATTTCCTGAGAGTAGAGAATGTTGTAGCAAGTATCACCAGGTCATCAGCGTACAGTAGCATTATTAAGTCATATACATTATTGATTTGGATGCCTTGTGCACCTTTAGACCTAAAGAAATCTACTATGTCGTGCAAATATAGAATAAATAAAATAGGACTGAGTATTTCTCCCTGTAGAACCTCCTCCGTGACTTCAAACGCCCCCGAGAGGCAGCCTTCCGATCTAACACGTAATTCTGCTTGGTCGTACAAGCACTTCAGGATTCTTATCATTTTTGGACTGACACCCAAGAGAAAGAGTTTCCTCCAGAGGGCGCTGTGTGGCACGGAGTCGAAGGCTCTCCTAAAATCAACGAAGAGGCCGTATAGGCGGCTCTTTTTGTTTCTCAGTCCTATTTGAAGGGCAGCCAATAGCGAGAAAATATTGTCAATGCAGCCTTTTTTGGCTGTGAAACCTGCCTGTTCCTCGGGCAAGGCACCAGTCAGATCAATCCACTTTATTAGCCTGTTTTTCAAGATCGAAGTGAGTGGTTAATTGTACAGTGTTTTGAGTGTTTTGCGTTAACATTCCTGCCTCTTTGGAGGCCTCTATGATTGCCGAGACGAGGTTTGTGTATAGAGAGTCAGTCGTAGAGGTCTCAAATGAGATCCCCAAGTGTTAAGACAGTAGCATGGCGTTTGTGTAGGAATCCTGTGCTGGTGAGTTCCATCTCAGCTTAACGGAGGAGGAGAAAGAGTCGGAGGAGTAAGGAGAGGTTGGCGTCTTTATGAGAAAGTTGAGTGTTGCTACAACTGGGAAATGATCTGATGTGGTAGCTTCGGACATAATCTGCAGGTCGTCTATAAGATTTGCACCCGCGAGATCAACCCAAACCAGATCTATGACTGACTTACCAGAGGAGGAACAGAAGGTGTGCTGGGCGGGGTAATCGCTAGGGGTTCTCCCGTTTAGCAGGATGAGTCCATTGATGTCGCCGAAGTTTATGAGTTGTGAGCCCCTGGCCGTGTGAGTGGTATCTAATGATGAACGAGTTGAGTGTAACGAAGAGCCTAGAAGGGCATCTTCATGAACTGAGCCCTGGGATCCCACACGGGCGTTAAAGTCACCTCCCATCACTAATAGCTCATCGCGATAAGTCATTCGTATGTCATTTATGGTCAACTGAAGAATATCCAAAAGATGCTGAAGTGGCAGAGACGGACTAAAGTAAATATTGCATAGGATAAAGCTCCAGTTCTCCAGAGACATCCTGACAATGATCTGCCAAGGAGTTGTTTCTAGAGCTTCGTGTTTGAAAGCTTTGTTGATGCCCATTAAGAGTCCACCACTCGCCCTCCCCACGTCATGCATCCTGGTAGCCTGTGAACAAATAATATTAAAGCCGTTGTATTCTTTGGAGAGTGTAATGGATTTGTCAGTGCACCATGTTTCATTTATGCAAAAAATATCTGCCTTACTTAGTCGTGTGTAACTATTTATATTACCCAACCCGTGACAGTTCCAAAATACTATCCTCAGTTTCCGTTTTTTGAAGAACAGCGCGCCTGTATCCGGGTGTCCAGTGGAAATTGAGAGTTGGTGGCCTGTGAGAGAGTCGTCGTTGGAGTCCTTGGGGGGGTACCAGTCGGTAAGTGAGAGGTGGTCGATGGCTGTGGGATGGAACTTGCGTTTGTATAGCTGCCGCTTTTATCGTTGCGACGTTGCCTGGCTGCTAGCCTGAGTTTGTAATCAGCATCTCGCTCTTCCGGTGTTCGGTCATGCTCGATGTATATCTTGCGAGCTCCCGGTGTCCTCTTCTTCCTCATTATCTCCGTTTTGGCTATCATTGAAGCGATTCTGGCTTTGATAACTGAGCCAGTCTTGTTATAGCTGCCTATGATTCTCGCTTGCCCCACACAGCTGGACACACTGAAGTTATCTTCCAGGAATTTGTCGACAGTCTCTGTTAGACTTTGCCTTGGAACGTCGCGTATGGCTAGGCCCTTAATTATGATGTTCAACTGCCGGTGATGTTTGTCGAGAGAGTCAAGCTTCTTGTTGAGTTGTTCCGTGTGGGCTTTGACTGCAGCTTGTATCTCATCAGTCCGAACGTTTTGTTCTGAAGCATTCTGTGCAGAAGCCGAAGATAGTTGTGTGCCCTGTTGAGACATTGACTCGAGCTTATTTATCCTCTCGCTGAGTTCGTCAAATTTGCGGGAGTGTCGATCGTCGTTGGCCGCAACGGTGTCTGTTAGCTTAGCTATGGTCTCGGCGGTTGATTTTTTAATTTATTCAACTTCCGTCTGGAGGTTGTAAATAAAGGACAGCTTGGAGTCGATTATTTTTTGAACATTCTCCGATAGGGCTTCAACTATGCCCTCTCGGAGGCTGGCGATAGTAGCGGCGTCCAGTGCTAGTCTTCTTTTTGCCGGATGTTCTTCCTCCGTTTCTCGAGACCTCTTTTTGTTGTTGTTGTTTAAAAGGTCAATCGGGTTTCCTATGACGTCCAGGTTGAGTGAACTCCATGTGAGTGCCATTGGTTTGCGACCTCTAGTGCCGGGTGTTTTATCGGCAGTGCGGTTATCATTATCATGGGATAGCGGGGTCGTAACCTGCTGCCCTCTGTTGGTGTTCTGTGGAGTCTCCTGCTCAGCCGAGACTGAGTGAGAGATACCGTTGTTAGAAGGAGACGACATGATTGTGGACTGAAAAACAAACCAACCTCACTTTGTCGAAAACTGTGTGCAGAGTTTTCGGATTTTTTCTCCTTGGGTGTAGTTGCGAGCCACGGTGATTATCACAAAAGGAAGCCTGATTTTTTGTCACTAAAACTATCACTTAAGACGCCTTGCAGCTGAGATCTGCCAATAGTAATACACCAGAGAGTCGTAGCGCGATTTTTCACGTCTGTCACTCAAGCGGCCATCCACGAACCTTCTCTTTTGGTTATTAGGTAGAACATCAATCGTTGTCCCCATTGTAATGAAAGAGCATCGCCTACTTCGGGTTTTTGTTGCTTCAGTTGTCTTATGGAATTGAATCGAATTTTGAATTGTAGGGCTATTCCAGCGTTCATTTCGAGGTCCTTGGCAACACAATGTGCTAACGGGGTGTCAAGTGGGGCGTCAAATAGGTTGCCTGTTATTTCTTGTATCTCCATTCTGTTGTTCCGCTCCTGTCTTTGTTCTTTCCGTCGTCGGTCTGCGAATGGTATGGTGATCGGTGGTTTTCCTAATATTAGTAAATCATTCTCCAGATCTATTTTTGCGTCCGTTTTGTCTAAGAAGTTTAATCCGAGAACGGAAGGTTGGGATAGGTCCTTCATCACTACTACGTCGTGCTGCTGTCTCATTCCGGTGACATGCATGTTTATGATTACTCTTCTTATTGATTGTTGGAAGACCCCGGTTTGTGCTGTTCCCATCATTACTGGGGGGGCATCCGGTAATCGTCGCAATGGCCTTGGTGCGATACTCTCCAAGTAAGTTACAGCGGCATGATCGATGAAACTACACTGGGCTCCGGTGTCGATTAGTGCGTGTACGATACTTCCTGAGATCAGAACTTTTATTGTTGGTGCAATGTTGTAATCGTCCAATGTTAGTAACAGGTTCGTGGCAGCTGCTGGTGAGTCATGATAAATACTTATGTCAAATTCTTCCGTAAAATTGTGTTTCAGCATCTCGCATACTTTACTCCACTCCAGGTTCCCTGGTTCGCAGTCCGGTGGAGGCATTGCCAGTGTTGTCAGATCAAAATTTTTACACATTTCTTTGAGCTTGGTTAGAGCATTTTCTAGCGTTTCATACGATGGCTTTGAATCGGCCTTTTCTTTAGTAATTAAAAAGAATATTATCCTGTTTTCATTTGTGACCAAGGTTATTATTTCTCCCAATTTTATTCGTTTATTATATGATGGTAATCGTCCGAATTTCTCTGTAATCTTTTTACATTGACCCGTAGTCATATCAATGTCACTAGATATTGTTGCTACCAATGTCGTTCCTTTAGGCAATGAAAGGATGTCGCCTAGGAATTCACTAATTTGGGGGCCGAAACGGACGTGTCTGTCTACTGTTTCTTCTTGAAGGGTTATGCGTGATTCTTCCGGGGTCCGAGCTATCTTCATGCGGTTTGAATGTATGACTTTTGTCTTGCCGTTTTCCATTTGAATTTTAATGTTCTGCTTACTCAATACTTCTAAAACTTCATAAGGACCTGTATAATGGTCTTCGAATTTTCCCTCCTTATCCTTCATTAAGAACACCCTCTGCCCGACCTTGACTTCTTGCGGGTGTAGTTTACGATCGTAGTATTCTTTATACCTTAATTTGGCCTTTTCTATGTTTTCTTTCGCATCGGTTTGAATGTCGTGAAACGTGTCTAACAGGTCGGATATGTATTCGCTATATACAGTTTTAGGTCTCCATCGGCAGGCACTCGACTCGATGGCGCGCGTACTATGCGCCCGTATACCAATTCGTAGGGTGAGTATTTCGTAGCTTCGTGCGTGCTTGTGTTGTAAGAGAACATAGCTAGCTCGATCGAGTTGTCCCAGTCTTGTTTATCTTTTATAAAGTGTTTTAGGTATTCTGTTATGTAAGAGTCTGGACATCACACGTATAGGTTCACACATATACGTGTGGTATCGATCATCGTGAGGCTGCGAGAATAGTCAGTCGGTCAGTAATCGTCAAATCATCCACATCTATCTAATGGCCGTATAAGACCCAAGACCGAATTTTTAACTATTTATTTATTTGTTTTTTTCTATCGTAACATTTTCGAACCCTGTTGGGAAAGTGACGAAGTTCAGAATCGGATGAGCAGATTGATTAAAATAAACAATATATAAGGACTGACGATTTAATAGAGCGGAAAAACATTTACTTTTATCGTACGATGCCTCCAAAAGATAAGCGTTATTTTTAAGTATTTATTATTATTTTATTTTATTTCATCCTCCATCACGATTCCTGACCAATTTTTATCTGTCTCACCATTCTTATTAATATAAAATGTCCTTCTCTATAATGCATTTATAGTACTTGGCTTGGCAAACAAGCAATTCGTTACAAAATTGGCGCCCGAACAAAAGTCCTTTTATCTTTTTAATATATTTGTAAATTTTGTTTTATGATAATGATACAGCACGAAGAGCAATAAGGTCATGTAAAATAGATGTAGGTAATATATATTGATGGCTAACCGTTCAACTATTCAAACTAGGTCCAAAATTGTACATTCACCAATAACAACAAAGAACGAGACAAAGTCAAGTACACAAAAATCCACAATAAATATAAACATGGAAGAACAGTTGGAACGTCTTAAGGAAGAGTTAGCGAGTCTATCTGGTATAAAGGAATGTGTGGCACAGTTACAAAATCAACAAACACGAAATGACGAATTAGCCCGAGAAATTCAAATATTGAAGAATCAAAATCGAGAACAGCGGGAGATGCTCGAAACAATTCGTCCTCGGCAGACACAAACAGTGAATAATGATGAAACGTTGGTAAGTGGATTGGTAGCAAGTTTACAAAGGACACATATCGATGTAAATATTCCTGAATTTTTTGACGAAGAGAGTTCAAATCCAATAGAATTCTTAGATAATATGGAAAGCTATTTTAATTTGAAAAATATTGTTGGTCAATGGAAATTAGGAATTATAGAGAATAAATTGAGAGGCAGAGCTAAGTTATGGTGGAGTTCGATCAAACACCAGATTGAAAGTTATGATGCGTTTAAACAAACATTTCTGGAAAAATTTTACTCTATTCCCATACAAGTTAAGGCAAAAAATAGGTGGAGTTCTCAAAAATACAAATCACAAGATGGATCATTACAAATGTATTTTTTCAAGCAAATTGTTGAAGCCAAATATTTTACTCCGAAATTAGATGTTTTTGAAGTCAATTACACCATTATACAACAATTACCAAACAGAATTCGTGATATATTAGCAACAGTAAATTTTTCTGATACCAAACAAATAGAACAGACATTGTCACAATTGGACAGTACATATCAAGAGCGAGAGAATGAAAAACGTCAAAATCAAAATAGCAGTCATCCGATGAATCAATCTCAAAATTTTAGAAATACGACGTATAAATATAATGATAGTCAATATATAAATTATCAACCCGCTAATAACTGTTACGCCCCGACGTACTGCCTTGGCGTACCTTTTTAAAATTCCATTTCATTTCATTTCTTTGATTACTTCAATGCGCATATATCATTTCATCAAATCTCATATTCGAATAACAGCGAGTTCCACCCCTCCTGGCAAAAGTCACGTAGAGACCAACAACGATCCCTAGTATAAGTTTCAACTTTCGTTTATTTAGCTGGTACCAAGAACTGAAATAAGGAACTGCTGAGCTAGCATCAGTAGCGCTCAGCCTGGAAGTATCCCTCTTTTTGAATTAAAATTATAATCAACAACTAGGATAAACCACTATCTTTAGAACTATCAAATTTAAATAGATCACTCATTGGAATGTATGAATGAATGTGTGAACATTGCATGCGAATATCTTTTGTTCATATTTTTAATGTGTTACCGAGGAGATTGAGAATCGTCGGAACACCGTTGGAGAGCGTGAGGTGACGCTGACCATGTGGACTTGGGCGCCAGAAGGTCGCCTCGCTCCTCATTGGCTAATTACCGTTGTGACCAACTACAATTGCAGCCCCTTGGACCCTCGGGCCCAAGAAGCAGCGTCTTTCGTCTTTCAAGTCGCGAAGTGCGCGGACGTAAACCCGGATTAGCCCTCTCGAGCAAGAGTAGCGTTTGGAAAATCTTAATTGTGACCGGCCTAAAGTCTCGCGCTAATTCGTTAAATTCGAGCTTCAGTTAATCTGTTAATTGCAAAAGACTCACTATCTTCTACATTTCCATCTTTTCTGTTCTTTACTAAATCTCGTCATTTCGCGAATAGACATTTTTATGCAGTTCCATTTTCCTTAATTAAATCAAGTTCGGCCCTGATTCAAACCGAATCAGGTAATCTTAAGTAATAATAATAATAATTACACTATCATTTTAAATAATTAAATCGTTCCAATTAGTTTCATCATACATTAAAATCAGAAAACAGACACTTTCAATTATAACTCTCGGTAACAAGATATCATTCTAAATTTACAAAGACTTAGTGACCAACGTTCCACATCACTCGATTCATCAACTATTCCAAATTTGAGGTGAGGCCCCTGATCCAGCATTCCACCGACGCAGACCGACACGATCCGACGGCTCTCAATCTCGCCGACCGATTCACCCAAAAGCTAAGTCAATCCGAGTGTAAATCTTCTAAATTAGACGAATTCTTGTTCACCTTGATAATCAAAACTACTTCAGTAAATTCACAAAAACCAAGCATAGAATTGGTGGCTAGCTTCACTACCCCCAATTAAATTCCACTTATTGTTTCCAAGAATTCACAAATAAGACTAAACGATTAAATATTTATATTAAATATATATATATATATATATTATATTAAACGATTTAAGATAATCTAAAAAGAGAGATACAATACAATACAATACAATATTCACGACCAGCTAGTTATAACCATCGTTCAGAATAGATGTTCCTGGTACCAAATAATAATATCCATTAGAATAAAACAACACACGATTCGTATAAACTTGAATATTTCATAAATTGTTATTTTTGGCTCATATATATATATAATTATCACCATCGATTGTTACCAGATATTTCAATAACTAAATTGAACCAGAATATATTTCATCTTTTACCAGTCAAATCTTTTTAAACATTTATTTTGAGCGACCTTCTTCCCATTTTCTTTATTATAAAATAGCCTCAACTATTTAAACAAACCTCACAGACCTGTACAGGTCTATAGCAACACGATCCTACAAATTACCGGCTTGCCGAAAGGTAAGTCTTTCTCTTAGTTTTAATTATTATTCATTGTCGTTACGTGGGAGCTAGATTATTCAATTAATCATCAACTACCACCGCTCAGTTCCACCCTCACCCCCACGTAACATAACCAAATTGGTCCACAACCTCAGATCAATTATCAGAATTATAGCTATAACAATTCGCAAGCTGCAAATACAGGCAATGTGATGTCAAATGGGCAAAATCCGAATAATTTTTCAGCGTCTACAAATAATCATATAATATTACCTAATCTAAGATATCCACCACCTCCATTATTAAGTACACATCATCAAGTCGTAGGAAAACAAGGCGTTGATAACGTGATAAATACAAATTTAAACTAAATAACAACGCGCTGCGATTGGGTCCCACATCGTGTTGTGACTATGTAAATCTAGCTGAGGACCTTGTAGGTGATATTGACGATAATCCGTATGTACCAAAAACTCATGATATAGAACACCACTTATTCAAGGAGCCACACATAAATATTGTTATTTTGGAAAATCAAGTTTCAGCTTTGGTAGATACTGGAAGTCAAATAACTTGCATGTCGGAAAATTTTTATAAACATCTGAAAAACAAACATGATTTGAATGAACTTCCTGTTAGTAATGTTTCAGTATTATCGGCTATAGGACAAAAAACTACTCCAGTCAGGCGACAAATACTTGTAGATGTAAGTATAGGGAACAAAGTCGTGCGTACAGTTTTTTTAATCGTACCGCATTTAGTAAATGATGTTATTTTTCGCAATGATTGGTTATTTATAAACAAAGTCGTATTAGATTATGGATGTAAAACTATTGAATTAAATGGGGTGCTCGTTGCACCATCGTTTTGCTCGTACGGTCGGGAATCTTCAGAACAGCTAAAATCATTTGCATGGAATCAAAAAACGTATATACAAGTGGTCAAAAGAAGTAATAAGGCAATTAAATCAGATAATAGAAAAGAATCTGATATTGATAATAAGGTTATTTTGGAATCTTGTGAAAATGATAATTTAGTAATAAGCAATAATGTGATGAATAATGTCAAAGAATCTGAAAACGCAGTCAAAAATATTTGTGTAAAAGGTAACAATAATATAGACTTTGTGATTATTAATGATGTAATGAAAAGTATAGATAAAGAGAAAGAAGCTGACGATAATCTGCAAATAGAAATAGAAAAAAATAGTGAAATAGCGAATATTACTATTGATTGTGATGAAATTGATGAATGTGATAGATTGATAATTAATAATAAAAAGCAAGATCATAGGAAAAATCATAATCCAAAAGAAGAGTATAACTTGTGTGAAGATGATAATGTAATAGAAGAATCTTTAAATTGTTTCAGTAGAACAATTAAAAGTACGAAAAATGATCAAATTTTTTTTGAAGATGTCCGAGCGATCGTGACAAGTCTTATGGGTTTGAGCGGGGAGCAGAGAGTCACTCTTGAAAAATTGCTGTGTCAGTATGAGCATTTGTTTTCTGATAAAGTAGGCTGTGCTAAAATTTATGAACATTCAATCAAACTTGCAACTAATAAACCATTCGTAAAACGATCGTATCCCATACCATTAACATATAGAGAAGCTGTAGATTTAGAGCTGCAAAATATGTTACGAGAACGTATAATAGAACGTTCTAATAGCCCTTTTTGTAATCCACTTCGAATCGTACCTAAAAACAAAGGTGGAGTACGAATTTGTATAGATGCGCGTCATTTAAATAATATTATCGAATCAGATAACGAGTCACCGCCGTTGATTGAAGAACTGATGAGAAAACATCATGGTGTAAAAGTTATGACGACAACAGATTTAACACACGGGTATTGGCAAATTCCTCTTGAAAAAAATTCTCGTAAGTTTACTGCTTTTGTATATGGAGGTACGGTATACCAATTTTGCAGGATACCCTTTGGTCTTAAAACAGCAGGAAGCGGGTTCATTCGAGCGCTTAACTTAGCAATTGGTAATGAATATTCTGCTTTTCTGACCTGTTATATAGATGATTTACTTATTGCGTCACCTGATTTTGATTCTCATATGAACCATTTAAACTTGGTATTTGGTCGTTTGATGCAACATAATTTCACTATCCGTTTAAACAAAACATTACTGTGCAGAGAATCTGTTCCGTTTTTAGGTTTTATAATTACACCCGCTGGCGTACATCCAAATCCAGATAAGTTAGCAGTAATTCAGAAATTTCCAGTACCTACCAATAAAAAACAACTTCAACAATTTCTAGGCGTATGTAATTATTATAGGCAATTCAGTATCAAATATGCAAATCAGGTAAAACCACTGCGTAACCTTTTGAAAGATAATGTTAATTGGGAGTGGAAAAGCGAACATACGAAAGCCTTTAACAAGCTAAAAGAAATGTTTTTTAAGTATGTTACATTAAGTCATTATATTCCAAATACTGAATTCCGAGTACAAACTGATGCCAGTAATCTGGGTATAAGTGGTATTTTGTATCAAGTAGATTCTGCGGGAAATCATAGAATAATATCTTTAGTAAGTAGATGTCTGAAGAAAGCTGAACTTAATTATAATACAACCGAGAAAGAATTACTTGCCATAGTATTTGCAATAATAAAACTTAGAATTTACCTGATAGGAAGTCCGTTTTTAATAATCACTGATCATCTTGCACTTACGTTTTTGAATACTGCTCAATTTCAAAGTATGCGACTTATACGTTGGAGCCTACTTCTTCAAGAATATACATTTAAAATAAAGCACTGTACAGGCAAAGATAATTTAGTAGCTGATTTTTGTAGCAGAAACATAGATGGAAAACAAGCTGAGCCTGAAAATAGTAAAATATTGATCGCAAGGATAAATGAAATTTTAATTAACAGAATAGACGTCCGTCTGGAAGTATTAAAGTCGGAGACTATAGAAATTGATGCACAGCTACTTAAAGAACTGAGAAAGATAAAACAATTGCAAATGAATGATCCATATTTAAATAAAATTATAATGTCTTGCAAATCGAAAGTAACAGATCAAAATATACCGTATAAACTCTATAATGACGTTTTATTCTATAAGTCATCTCATGGTAAATATTGGTGTCTAGTTATTCCAGATTGTTTAATAAAATTATTGGTGAAGTCTGTTCATGAAAAAATAGGTCATATGGGAATATATAAAACATTTCAATATATTAGTACATATTATTATTGGCGTAAAATGAAAGATTACATTAAAAAAGATATTCGGTCTTGTGATTTGTGTCAAAGAGTTAAAGTTTTATCATATAGTATGCAAGGTGAATATATGAGAGTGCTTGCGGAAAAGCCTAACGAATTATTGACGGTCGACTTCTATGGTCCATCACCAAGATCTATAGGGGGGGTACAATATCTCTTAGTGGCGATAGATGCTTTCTCTAAATACTGTCAAATATATACGTTAAAAAGAGCAACAACCGTAGCTGCACTAAATAAGTTAATAAATGATTATTGTGTGAAAGTTGGGAAGCCTAAAAAAATATTATCTGATAATGGTACACAGTTTACGGCCGACAAATGGAAAATAGAATTAGAGAAATTAGATATTAAGGTATGTTATTCTTCTATACGTCACCCTCAATCTAATCCGACTGAGAGAGTTATGCGAGAGATCGGAAGATTGTTTCGTACACTTTGCTCTGATAAACATACGAAATGGGCTAAGAGTGTAAAAGAGATAGAGAAATTTTTAAATTTAACCACCCATCATAGCACAGGATATGTACCTTATGAGTTGCATTTTGGGAAACCAGCATATAGTAAAGTCAAACAAGTAATCAAAGGGCATAGCCGGATAAGCAGGTCGAATCGGCCCCCGCTGAATTTTTTGTCGGTACTTCAGGGATCAATTTGGACCCAAATGAAAATAATTCAGTGAAAATTTCAGCTATTAATCTTAAACGGTTTCGGAGTAATTGAAAAAAAAACCTATTTTTAGTATTTATTTTTTTTTTAATAGTAAAATTAAAAATTTTTTTTTGCTGATTTTTTTTTAAATACTTACAAGTAAAAGCTGTGAAAAAATTTTTTTTTTATGATTTCTAGACTAATAGCCGATTTTTAAACTAAAAAACAAAATTACAAATATTTTTTTTTATGCCTATTTTAAAACATGCAATCACCAAATTTGGACAGAATACGTCTTTTATACCCCTCTGTACTCAGGAATTTTTTCAATTTTTTTGGTTTGGTGCAACGTCATGAAAAAAATTAAAAACCAATTTTTTGTTAATTATTTTATCTTTCAACTGCTTAGAACACTACTTACAACTAATTATAAAATGTATTTATTCATAAAAATATTCATCAAAAACGTAAGTGGTCGTCAAAATATTTGTTAATATTTTCGTCAATCTTCATCACTGTCTTCATTAATAACTACACAGCACCCGGTATTATTGAAAATGCGACTTAAAATTTCTGCTGGTCTTACAATCCTCGATAAATATCTAGCATGTGATAGGTAATAAATAATAGCTGCTACATGCGAACAACAACCAACTGTACGCCGACCGTTGGCACAATCACAGCAATATCGAGAAATTCCGTTAACTCCATTTTTGCCACGATGATACTCAATGAAGCAGCGCTATGTTTTTGCATTAATATGCCGAGATCTTACTTGAAATCTAAGAATGTTTTCAGCCGATCTTACGTACTGAAGGCTTATATTATTATCTTCATCCATCATCTCAGCTAAGTATGACACTGCTTGAGAAAGCTGGTATGATCCTGTCAGTAAAATATGCAATTAAGTCGCATTTTCAATAATACCGGGCGCTGTGTAGTTATTAATGAAGACAGTGATGAAGATTGACGAAAATATTAACAAATATTTTGACGACCACTTACGTTTTTGATGAATATTTTTATGAATAAATACATTTTATAATTAGTTGTAAGTAGTGTTCCAAGCAGTTGAAAGATAAAATAATTAACAAAAAATTGGTTTTTAATTTTTTTCATGACGTTGCACCAAACCAAAAAAATTGAAAAAATTCCTGAGTACAGAGGGGTATAAAAGACGTATTCTGTCCAAATTTGGTGATTGCATGTTTTAAAATAGGCATAAAAAAAAATAATTGTAATTTTGTTTTTTAGTTTAAAAATCGGCTATTAGTCTAGAAATCATAAAAAAAAATTTTTTTCACAGCTTTTACTTGTAAGTATTTAGAAAAAAAACAGCAAAAAAAAATTTTTAATTTTACTATTAAAAAAAAAATAAATACTAAAAAATAGGTTTTTTTTCAATTACCCGGAAACCGTTTAAGATTAATAGCTGAAATTCTCACTGAATTATTTTCATTTGGGTCCAAATTGATCCCCAAAGTACCGACAAAAAATTCAGCGGGGGCCGATTCGACCTTCTTATCCGGCTATGCCCTTTCCAGAAATGATCGAAGAAAAAAACGAAGTTAAAATTTTCTCAGCGAATGAGAATCTCAAGAAAAACTTTGAACAAAGAAAACGCCAGCAAAAATCAAAATTGTCCATAATCCTGAATGTTGGTGATAGGGTATTATTACATGTACCGTACCAATCATCGGCTTCAAATAAAACTACTCATAAATTTTTCCATTTGTATAAAGGACCATACAATATTATAGAGAAAATAAATGACAATGCTTATAAACTGGCAGATATAAATAACAATTCCGTAGTAATAGGAATTTACAATCGACTAAGTTTGCGTAAATACTACCAATCGACTTAACATCTAATTAAAAACAAAAGATGTAACTCGGCCGATCACTTAATAAAAGAAGTCCGTAAATTTTAGTTAGACAAGCTATATGCCGTATGAAACGCAGTGTAAAGCAAGAAAACCGACGAGGAAGACACATTGTAACCTATGATCAAAATTTAGTTAAAGTAAAGTAAAGTAAAATATAAGCTTAATGAATATTGTTAATAGTACAAAAACTTTTAATTTTAATACATTTAAATGATACATTAGGGTTATTATACTTATATGAAATTTTGATTCACTAATGAAGGTAACCGCATCATCAAAATTGGCGGGGGAATGTAAGAGTCTGGACATCACACGTATAGGTTCACACATATACGTGTGGTATCGATCATCGTGAGGCTGCGAGAATAGTCAGTCGGTCAGTAATCGTCAAATCATCCACATCTATCTAATGGCCGTATAAGACCCAAGACCGAATTTTTACCTATTTATTTATTTGTTTTTTTCTATCGTAACATTTTCGAACCCTGTTGGGAAAGTGACGAAGTTCAGAATCGGATGAGCAGATTGATTAAAATAAACAATATATAAGGACTGACGATTTAATAGAGCGGAAAAACATTTACTTTTATCGTACGATGCCTCCAAAAGATAAGCGTTATTTTTAAGTATTTATTATTATTTTATTTTATTTCATCCTCCATCACGATTCCTGACCAATTTTTATCTGTCTCACCATTCTTATTAATATAAAATGTCCTTCTCTATAATGCATTTATAGTACTTGGCTTGGCAAACAAGCAATTCGTTACAGTTAGCACGTGGTGGGATCTTTCTAGCGAACCGTTCGATTGCGGGTGAAACGCTGTTGTTTTAAATTGTTGAATTTTAAAATATTTGGCTATTGACTTGAGGTAAAGTTCCTATGAATGCTTGTCCTTGATCAGTCAGTACAGCTCTTGGTGTACCAAATTGGCAAATAAATTTCTTCACGAAGGCTTCGCCGATTTCTTGCGCTGTTGCTCTTTTCAAGGGCACGGCTAATGAATATTTCGTTAGGTTATCCTGCATTATTAATAGGAATGAGCGTTCGTTTTTTGTTGTAGGTAGTGGTCCTACTATATCCAATGATATTTTGTCAAACGCGGTTGAAGACGTGTCGGTTATAACCATTGGTTGTTTAGTTTTTACTCGGACTAACTTTTTCTTCTGGCAGCTTATGCACTGCATGATAAATTTTTGGATTTCTTCTTTTAAGTTTTCCCAGTAATAGTGTTGTTTTATTCGATTATATGTTTTCGTGACGCCTTTGTGTCCACCTATTGCTGAGGCATGAGCTTCTTCGATAATAGTCAATCGTTCCGAGTGAGGGGGTAGGATAATTTTGTTCGTGCAAACTAGAATTTTTACGGGATCGGCGATGAATGTTATTCTGAGTACATTAACAATGTGTTTCCAGGGAATTGTATAGATTCCAACTTTAGTTTCTGACATGAATAGTGGTGTTATTTTAAACTGCGTGATAAGAGTCTTGAGTTCGCGGATAGCGGATTTTAATTGCTCGCTTACATCTCCTTCTTCTGACAAGATTATTACAAATTGTTTTCTCGATTTCCTTCTCTTAAACCATGTTTCTCCTCCCTTTGCGTTAATATTTCCAAGTTTTATAGCCTTGCCACAGGCTGCGAGAGATTTTCCTCCCGAATCTATGGGTTCTCCGTGCTCATTCGCAAACCAAATGATTGCTCCCTTTTTCGTCACTATATTGTCTCGAATGGTGATTACATTAGAACGGGACCGAATATCTTCGATTATGACAGGGTTAGACTTTACGATTTGTTTTTCGCTCTCTTGTTCAGTTAAATTTTTGTCGGGTGGTAATATTTCGATTTTGTCAGCATCGTCGTATGGTGTTAGCCTGTTTCCTAACGTCTCCAGTTTATGCGCTTTATTGCCACCATTTGTTTTATTTTCAGTGTTGGTTAGGTTGCTGCTTTTTCCTTCGTGGTCAGTCTCCTCGTTAGCGATATCCTTGGTAGTGTCCTCAAGTTTTGTTGTGTGAGGGTGGTCTTCTGCATCTAGCCACTCTTCTAACATTTTAAGTTGTTCGTACTCATCCTCGTTTCCGGATTTTGCTCGGGGTTCGTTAAAATTTCCATCGCATATAGTTTTGAGCATTCGTAATCGTGGGCTAATGGTGGGTCCAAGTGTATGTCGGCCTGTGTGGTGACCGTGTCGGGTTCGTCTTCGCTTGATCCGTCTGGCTCCAGTGAGTACTTGTTTATTGCGAGTATTTGTGAGGCGACGGGATTCCTAGATAAGGCGTCTGCGTTGAGGTTGGTTTTTCCGGTCTTATAGACAACTGTGTATTCGTGTTCGGCAACTTTGATTTTCCACCTCAATAATCGTGAAGTTGGATCCTTCACTGAGTGCAGCCAGAGTAGGGGTTTGTGGTCGGTGACTAATGTAAACTTCCTGCCGTACAGATAAGGTCGAAAATATTGGACGCTGTATACTATTGCGAGAAGCTCCTTTTCAATCGTTGAATAATTTAATTCTGCTCCGTTGAGAACTCTGGAGACGTATGAGATTGGTAAATCTTTTCCGATATCTCCTTGACTTAGTATTCCTCCGATTGCAAAGTAGGAAGCGTCGGTGGTTACTACAAATGGTCGCGTAATATCTGGATATTGTAATATGGGTTGTTCGCACAGTAGTCGTTTTAATTTTTCGAAAGCTTGTTGTTGCACTGTCGACCATAAGAAGATCGAGTTTTTCTTCAATAGGTTTGACATAGGTTTTGCGATTTTTGAAAAGTCCTTGATGAAACGGCGGTAATAGCCTGCTAGCCCTAAGAATTGTTTAATATTCTTCTGGGTTTTGGGTCTTGGGAATAGTTCTACTGCTTTTAGTTTCTTCGGGTCTGGTCGGACAACGTCTTCGCCTATAATATGCCCGAGATAGCCTACTTCCTTCTTTAGGAATTCACATTTATCAGGTTGAAGTTTTAGGTTCGCGTGCCTCAATCTCTCGGCTAATTTTCCAAATTTTTCGTCGTGTTCTTCTAGCGATTCTGCATATAATACAATATCATCGTATACAATATCAGGTATACGAACATTTCTATTCCTTGGAGTCCCGTTAATACGTGGTCCATTAAACGCTGAAAGGTTGCGGGCGCGTTTTTTAAACCGAATGGCATCCTATTGAACTCCTAATGCCCATAAGGTGTTGTGAAGGCAGTTTTACCCTTGTCTTTTCCATCCATCTGAATTTGATGAAACCCAGAGGCTAGGTCGAAGACTGAAAAATATTTAGCACCACCTAGTTGATCCAAGATGTCTGTGATATTGGGTAGCGGGTAAGAGTCTCCTAGCGTTTTTTCGTTTAATGACCTATAGTCGATGACAATGCGCCAGCGCTTATTCCCTTTAGAGTCCGGTTTCTTAGGCACTATCCACAACGGAGAGTTATACGAAGACCCTGAAGGTTGGATAATATCTGAATCTAATAATTCTCCTACTTGTTTTTGAATTTCTTCTTTATGGATCGGTGGGTAGCGATATTGTTTTGTATTTATTGGCTGTTCATCGGTTGTGGTTATTTTATGTTTAATTACATTAGTGCATCCTAGATTATCGCCTGGTAGGTGAAATATATCTGCATTTGCTCGGATTAAGTTATAGACATTCTCTTTTTCCTCGGTATTTAAGTGTTCTAATCTCAATAAGGATTCCAAAAGCTCGACCCTGGCTTTGACTAGGTCGTCGTGGGAATTTTGAACCATGAATAATCGTTTTATTTTCGGGATATTTATTTCATTAGATTGATTTGTGTTTTGCGTAGAGATATTTCGCGGGATTGCGCACGTTGTCTTCCTTTTATACTCGTCTCCGGCTGTTTTCGTATAAGGTTTAGATTTGCGGATTCGCGTAGACTTTAAATATCGGGGTGTGTTTATTCGTTACAGCCTTGTTTGCGTTGTCAATAATATACGGTTCCATTAATTTGATTTTATTTAATTCACTCGTTGTGGGTTTACTGGTTTTAATTTCATTCTTCTCAGATCTATCTTCACGTTTCATGGGTTTATTGGATTCACTCAGGTTCACTATAGAATTATCATTTCTTATGGATTCGTCGGAATATTCATTATTATTTTTCTCGGATTCATCGGAATTACTTTTACACTTATTGTTCGTAGTTTTATTTTCGTACTTCACGGATTCATTGGATTCACTTGGTACTATCGTAGTTTCATTATTATTTTTCATGGATTTATCATTATCTTTCATAGATTCATTGGATTCACTTGGATTTATCGCATTTTCGTCATTATTTTTCATGGATTAATTGGAATATTTCGTAGATTTATTATCGTTTTTCACAGATTCATTGGATTCGCTTGGATTTATCGCATATTCGTCATTATTTTTCATGGATTTATAGGAATATTTCGTAGATTTATTATCGTTTTCATGGATTCATTAGATTCACTTGGATTTATCGCAGATTCGTCATTATTTTTCATGGATTCATTGGAATATTTCGTAGATTTATTATCGTTTTTCACAGATTCTTGGGATTCAATTGGATTTATCGCAGATTCATCGTTATTTTTCATGGATTTATTGGAATATTTCGTAGATTTATTATCGTTTCTCACGGATTCATTGTCGTATTTTATGCATTCGTCGGGATATATTTGATATTTTGTGGGTATATTCTTATAATTAACGGTTTCTTTTGCATTCTCGCTTTTGATTTTAAAATTTTGGGTATCTGATTCTGAAGAGTCCTCTGTTTCACTCATTTCCTCCAGGATTTGCGGTGGATTCCTCAGCCTTATTTCCGAGTCTGACGTATTAATTGCATAAAGGTACGCTTTATTATCTCGATTTGCCACTAACGCGTTCCCTATGTAGACGTTGTCACCTGCGTCTATCAGAGGTAGGTACCCTTCGGTTAACTCAGTTTTTTCGAGATTGATACGGATGCCAAGCCGTGTCCTCGATGGAATTACGATAACATCTTCCGGATTTTTGACCTTTCCCTTTCCTTTAAGAGGTTCGGAAATTTCCGTCGTTAAATCGGATTTTGTATAACCGAGACACCCGTTAGATTCTACATCCAGGAGCGGTAAAACCTCGGTGCCTAGTTCGGTCTCCGCGAGTTTGTCGCAGTTGCCAGTCTGCGCTCTATCCGGAGTCGTTTTTTCCTGCTAGTTTAGAAATGGGATTTGTACGTTACCGAATTCTAATGTGCCTTTATCAAAATTTATCTGAGCTCGATTTTCGTTGAAGAACTGGGATCCTATTATTCCGTCCTGTGGGATCGGTAAATTTTCTGGAACTATATGAAACTGAGCTTCGGTTCCTATTACGTTTATGGGAACTTCTCCCATAGTTTCTACGCACGCGGGGACTATTCCGCTAAGATTAAATTTCTTTTGTTCGTTTATTTCGATTTCTGACCTTACACAATTATTTTTTATAATGTTCAGGTCGGAGCCTGTATCCAACATGAAAGTACTCGGATTTTGTAATTCGCTCGCTTCTAATTTGATCGTAGGTATTATACTCTCTGGATTTATGATCGTATTGATGGATTTGTTATCGGAATTTTGAAGCGGATCTATAATTATTTGTTCCATATCGCTTGTAGCCAACGTCACTAGTTTTCTATCGGTACGCCCTGTATAATAGATAAGGTGCGGTTGGGTGTTTTGAGAGCCTCCGAGGTCGCACCGTCGTTCGGCAGGCTCTCCCCGTTTCCCGAAAATGAGACTCGATTTTCTCGCGGTATTTGGTTTGATCTACCATTTTGCTGTTTAATTGGACATTCGCTGACCGTACTTTCTACAATATCGACAGTATTCGCGTGGTTTTTCTGTCTGGTATTCCTCAGGTCGGTTTGAATTGTAGGGCTGATAATTTGTTTGCGGAGTATAGCGCGTTTGTCTAATTATTTGATTATCGTCGTACTGATTTGGACGCTGATTTCCCTGTCTGAAATTTGGTTGTATCCTCTGCGGGCTAGGGTCCCTTGAATAAGTTCTTTCACGGTACGAGTTATTGTTGGGATAAATGTTTCCGCGGTATTGATTCTTCCCTTAATAGCGATTTTCGCGATATTGATTATTTCTAGGATAACCTTGTTGATTAGGGGAGTTCGACCTTCGATTACTGTGATTGTCTTGGTTACTAAAATTCGGAGGTCCCTGCTGTCGATTGGGACGATTTTCTCTTGAATCGTAACCGGGTTGCGGTTGGTAATTTATTTGACGATTTTGATGTTTCGGAAATTGATTTCTCGAGTTAGTATTATTTTGCAGTTGGTAGGTGTTCGAGTTACGTCGAGGATCCGAATAAGCATCTCTCGAATTATAATTATTCCGATAGTCTGCTCGATTACCTTGGATAACATAACTTTGATTCCGAGGTTTACGGTGGTCGTAATAGCTTTTATCTGAATTATATTGGCAATCGTATTTATCGTGGTCGTTTGCTCCACATACAACGCAATATAATCGAAATCATCTTTACGTTGTTCCTGCAAGAATGCCTGTCTTATATTTTCCATCGCTTCGCGTACCCTTGATGCGTACGTCACGACGTCTTCATTCTGTCTTTGGAAAATTTTCCCTAGTTCACCCTGACACAGATTAACGGATTTGGCTGGTCCATAAAGCTCATTTATTCGCGCGGTTAATTCGTCTACGGTAGCGAACCGTTCGTTCTCGATCACACGTCGAGCTACTCCCTTGATTTTATTACGTATTATTCGCGCGAGGCTTAATTCGACTTGAGGCGGGACCATTTCGCGTGCATCCTTGCATCCCTGCACAAAACTTCTAACCTGGGATGGATTGCCGTCAAACACCCGGACTGCCTCTAAAGCATCCTTAATTGAGATATAATGATAAGTCGGTGCGGGTAAGGCGGTTGCGCCTGTACTTGCAACGGGTTCGCTCACCATTTTAAATTCCTGAGGAATCTTAAGGTGCCGCTGACCTGGATCTGAAAGTTGTAATCGATCGAAGCGCCCTCTGCGTAAGTTTCCTTGGTTCCAAACCATTCGAAGGTGGTACTCTCCACCGGGGAGTAGCGCAACACAATATTAGACAAAACGCGGTCGGTAAAAGGCCTGAATCTGAGTCGGTAACCATACCACCAGGATTGACCCGATTTTTGCATGCAAATGATGACGTCATGTGTGTAGCGATTGCATCACGACCGAACTGATTATTTTGATAGTTTTACGGTGAATATAGCAAATTCAATTTATTGTTCCGTGAAACACCCTTGAATATGGGACATTCTTTGACAAATCGGAGAGATATAGATAAAAATCGACCGACACAATTTTGATGTAGCTTAAAATTTTTTCACGGGTTCTATATCGAAAAAATAGGGATACGAATTCGAGGATTTTTTTATTTTACATATTTCGTAACATAGAGGGGATCGAAAATTTGATAATTTGGTGTTTTCTGGCACAGAGAACTCATTTTCAAAAATTCATAACGCCGGTTCTGTTTGAGCTGAAAAGTTCGTTTTTTCAACCAAAAGCTAATAAAATGAATTTTAATGCAACAATTGTTTCATTTACGACTAACCGAAATTTATATTGTTATAAATAATTAATATGTTTGAATCGATTTTTAGCAATTGCCTTCACCTCGTGGCGAGTTCTCAGCACGACCATCGTATTCTCCATCAATTCAAAATACGTTATGGATGAAAAATTTGACGTAGAATACGATGGTTGTGCTAAGAACTCGCTACGAGGTTGGGGCAATTGTTAAAGATCGGTTAAAACATATCAATTGTTTATAACAGTATAAATTTCGGAATAATCGTTAATGAAAGAATTGTTGTAATAAAATTCATTTTATTAGCTTTGAGATGAAAAAAACGAACTTTCCAGCTCAAATAAAATCGGCGTTATGAATTTTTGAAAGTGAGTCTTCCAAGCCAAAAAACACCAAATTATCAAATTTTCGATCCCCTCAATTTTACGAAATATGTGAAATAAAAAATCCGCGAATACGTATCCCTATTTTTTCGGTATAGAACTCGTCAAAAAAAATTTCAGCTGAATCAAAAATGTGTCGGTCACAAACGTGTTTGGTTGTAAAAGAATGTCCCATATACATTAAAACATATCGCGCAATATTAATTTTACACAGCACGAAGTATTTTCAAAATGATTTCATAAATATCGCCATTCACCATTTGTAAATATTTGGAAATATGTTCAAAATATACGATTGAATGAAAACGGGTACGAATCGTTGTGGTCTCGTTTTATGAAGTTACGCCATCGGTCGCCCCCCCCCCCCCCCCCGCAGCCCAGCTCCGCTTCTCCTTGTCGGCAAACTTGAATGGTCATGTTTATTTTCCGTCCGTGCATTACATTGTATTCGATTATTCGTTCAGTCTACGGATAGTGACTGTGCGCGAGAAAAAAAAATCTTTGTGTCGGCAGACGACTGTGCTCGAACATTTTATATTTGCAAAATAAAGAGTATTTCTCATTCTTCTTCAGAGGTTTTCTACGAGGTACATACATGATTATCTCTGGTGAGTATTTATACATATATATATATGTACATTATACAGTTGTATAAAACGTGCACCCCGACTTACGTTTTTTTCGACTTACGCCGTCAATGCCGGAACGACCCATAGCGTAACTTCGGGGTATTACTGTATTGGAATCATTCTGGAATTGTACATCGCTTGTTACACACAACTCTACTGACAATAATGAAATAACTTTATGTTCGAAGCTATTTTGCTAGTGAAAAGGGTTTCAAAAAATGATTATATATAATATTGTAACACTTTATTCATGTTACTATGGATATATGAAACAATTGTTGACATCGACGTTGAGGATTATTTTTATACCCTCTGAGATATTAAATGCAAGGAAATAGTATCTGAGATTCGAGGTAACTATGAAGCTGCGGGTTCTGCGAAACAGTTCCTTCACCCGGTTGATGGGAGTTTCTAACATCCTTTGCGAAGCAATGTAATTCGAACATAGTTCACCACTCCATGAAGATATCCTCGCCGCATGTGACATTGCGTCCGTCCAACGGTTACGACGGATTATCCTGTAAAATGTAAGCGTGTTCATTTGGTTGTTTCGCTTTTTCAATGCAGAATCCATAACATGATTAGTACTTGTCGATAAAAATATACTTTGGCAGAGAATTCGTGCTCTCCCCTCCTTATCATATAAAGACACATACAAATACATGGGTCCTCTTCTGTTCTCTTATAACCATGTGTCGGCGCCATCTCACTATACACAAAAATGTTAAAAGTGAATGGTCGAATCCGATGAAATGGAATAGTGTGATTAAAAATTTTGATCATCTTGAATAATCCGAAAAGTTGAGATAATTCTTTTGAAATTAAGATATTCATTTTTTACGAATCACTCTAAATTTCACCGTGTTCAATATTTTACTACCGATAGCAGATATCTAACGTATGGTCGTTCGGAATGAATATGAATGGGAAATTCCTTGTCAAACCCGACGGATTATTTGTAATCGGAAAGATTTTTTATAGAATGTATAAAATGGTAGAAGCCTCGCCAAGAATGGTACCATTAAACAATTCGTTTGTTAATAACAATTACAATGTTCAATGTTTCCGGATAAACCAAAGTTTTCTACGAAAGCTTATCCTCTCTGCTCGCGAATGCGCTGTGAATCATTTTTCTACGTCAAATAGAACCGGAGATGAGATATTGATTCTTCAACTTCACTGCGCGCCCATTCTGCAACAAAATTGAATGACTCGGCGCTTTCGGAGAAAAAAATCGTAGAAATAGGTTTTGACTTTTTATGCTCACATATTACTTCGAAAAAGCTTTCATTGTTTTGGAAAATACGCGGTCATTTTTTGTCAGAATGATATTTCTGACTCAAGAACCTAAATTTCGTCCCAACTAACTTTTTATGGTTTATATGATGAAATAATAACACTCGTAATATTTATTTTCCTTAAGATTTGAAATTTCTCGATTATTTGCATCGTACTTAGGGTATATGTCAACACGTGTAAATTTCTCCAATTATCGGAAAAGAAAATTACCGTACGATTATAATAATTGAACTCTCCGAGCATTCGAATCTAGGCTCCGATAAAATTGTGGTATTCGCAACGAAGCATTCAGCAATTCTTATGTTCTGCACACTCCTAACGAAAAATCAAAATGATTATATATGAAGAGAATAGAGAAAAGAAAATTTGAAACACGTATACAATTTGGTTACTCAATATTTTTAAAAATGTATAACAGAACGACGATCGAAACAAATGTCAAAAAAACGACGATCTTTCGAACGCCACTCTTTCGAAGCAAACGTAAACAAGACGATTTGTTTTCTACATTTTTTTTCTATACTATAAAAATGCTGGAAGTCCCTCCCCACTCCTCAACGGTGTACATTTTCGTAGAAATACAATGAGCATCATGGGTACAGTGAAAACAATCTGGGGCGAGTGTTTCCATACTTATGAACGGTAGTGTTTATTCATTTAAAGAAAAAAACGGCAATTTCTCAAATAATGAATTGAAAAATCTGAAAAAATTCACGCAGAGTACCTTTCAGTAGTACTTTGATTTAACCAATTATGGGGCAGATCTGAGATAATCGAAAAAAAGTGGCCGAGTTGACGGAGAATCCTTCCTTTTCGGGTTAAATTCCGAAAATATCGATTTTTGGAAAAAAAGGTAGGAACCGAAGTTGTTTAGAATTTGATTCTCAACAAGTTTGTTGCTATTCATTTATGCCATTAAGTTGAAAATAAACGAGATAATGGAAATATTTCGAATTTGTCGCTTTTTTCAGGTTTATTTCCAAAAATCTTGATCCTGGAAGAAAAACTGTAACAACTAGACTTGTAGAGAATCAAAATTGATACAACTTTTGTTCCGACGGTTTTTCTGTAAAATCAAAACCGGCCGAGTTATTTAAGAAAAACCATTTTAACCTAAAAAAACCATTTTTCGAATATACGCATGAGCATGATTTGGTCGCCATTTTGAATTTACACTCCCAGTGACCCCCCCGAGACAGCTGTGAAAAAAAAATTTTCGTAGAAATTATTTACAAATTAACCGGGGAATTTCGATATCAATTCTGACGATGACCCAAGAAATTAAAAGGTTGATCGAAACAGAAATCCGAAAAAATTAAATTTCCATTTCTTTGAATGAAAAAAGGCGTTTTCCCGAAAAATTTCTTAGGAACTGTCGACTCCAATTTTGACAAGGATTCGCCCTGTCAAGTATTTGCTGTGAATTACGAATCACCCTGCATAGCAAGTGCCGATTTGGCAGGATTCTTGTAAATGATATGTATAATTGCATAACAGAAATTTGCAGTATAAAACACTTACCATTGCAACGAACGATTCGTTCGTCGGCGCGTCAAATTTAACCTTTTTTCGGTTTAGCCGTGCGACGTAACTCATCCATTGTTGCACTCACAAGATTATTGTTGTTTGTAACAAATATATGTTTACCCACTGGCCGCGTGAAAATTTGCACGTGATTAGAACTTGTGACACGGCAAATTACCAAGACACTTGCGTTTGCTTCGTTCGCCGCGAAAAGTGAATGTGGACGGTACGCGAGGAAACGCAGAAGTGACGGCCGCTCGGATAGTGGGGACAGTGGGGTGTGAGGGATAGTACTCGGAATCCGAAGAAGTTGATTCCTTCGAGAGTTCCAAATTTCTGTGAAATCTTATAGGATTGTGCCGGATTTGATGTACAACAGTAACACATACCCTGACTTTTCGTAGGTCGTATACGATGCAGAAACCAACCCAAAACTCGCTAGCGTATCCGTAGCGTATACCATCTACGAGAAGTCACGGTATGTAGTTTTATAACGATTTCCACCAAATGAGTAACATTCAGGTAGTTCGTCTAATGTAAAAAAAAATTTTGGTAGCATCATTCAGAACTAGGTGACAAATGAAAAGAAGCAAATAAAGTGTGAAATCCTTATTTGTTGAGAATTAAAAACAGAAAAAATTGGCAAGCAAATTCTTCATCAGAATTTTAACAAGGATCGGCCCTGTAAAATATTTGCCACGAATGTTGAACCGTTGTATGCAGTAATTGTATGTATGTACAATGACATGGATTTTTTGCGGGATGTATTCCTAGTATTGTTAAACACATCCGGTTCAGAAGCAATTTCGCGTATGTATTAGGGTAATCTTCAAAACAGGCTCGGACGATTATCAACCGGCTCCCCCCCCCCCCCCCCCCCAAATTTGCTATAAATAAATAAATAATGGTCTGTTCAAGAGTATAATTTTTTATCTCAACCCTAAACCCTCACGCCTATACTTGCGTGTTTCCTGCAATTTCGGTATTTATTTTACTGCCGCATCTAATCTTTCGGTCAATAATCTGTAAGTATAACAATTTTGCGGACATTGATGCTACTATTAGATGAGGATATCCGGAGCGTATATGGGGCATTCTATGTCAATTATTCGCCATTTACATCTGCCTTTTCGACGAACAGGAATTAAAGGATAGGTATTTTCGTTTTTGTTAATGATTTTCTATCAAATCGATGAAAAAAGGTAGATTTAAGTGGTGCGTACTCGATGTAGAATGCCCCAAAACCCTTCAATAAAATGAAAAAGAATAATTTTCTTTGCGGAACTACGACTCAAAACGAGAAAAGAAACAGTATGTTATTTTAATATCGGGTTTTGGAAAAGCCATGAGCATTTAAAAAAAAAATTGTGCGATATTTTGATAAATTTATGGTGTTTGGATGGGTTGAGACAAACATCTAAAATATTTCAGAAAGACTGCTTTTGGCAGGTACAAGAAAGTGTAAAATTTTCAGTAGAATAAAAATTGGTCGAGGTCGCGGGTTGGTCGGTTTCGCATGGAATGCCCCGTTCACGTATAGTCGGGCTACGTGTGATTACGAATAGTTACCGCGATTGTGAACTGATATTACCATTTCCCAACAATGCCTTATAATATGCACGAATTTCGAAATCTAACGGTTATTCTGAGTGAGTTGTACATTTTTTCGTATCCACCTAAAAGCCTATGCTCCCGTCGGCACTGCAGATTGTTGCTTTAGCAGAAACATAGGACGTGTGCGTATTACCATGTCGTTTTATCATCTGGTACCGCTTCGGTCGACTACAGCGCTTCTGGAGGTTCAACGTTGAACTAAATTACAGACTTCTCGTGTATCAGAACGGGCTCCTGTCACCTGAAAATCGCCCGCACAAATCGTGCCATATTTACAGCAAACTGACTGGTGCTATAGGTTTTCCCGGATTACGTGTGTGTTTTTGTACGTCGGTATCTCCCTGGCAAAAGTAAAAGAAATTCTGATATCGCACAAACGGTGAATATTCAACAAGTCGCTAGCCCGATCGGCCATGTTTGACGCGACGTGATTTCATTGAGTTCATCATTATTTTTATTAGACGTTATCAATGATCTTCGATAGTAGTGACTGAGATACAGACGTACAATTTTATTCAAGCTATCTTTTAAAAATTTTCCCAGTCAGATTCATACCCCCGTTTTATCAGGATTTGTGCGGGCGATTTCCCCGCTTCTGACGTCACGAAATATATATAGGACATGCCAGGTCAGTGGCACCTTAATATGTGTTTGGGATTGGTTTTCCGAATTAGGCGTTTGAATAAGTATTTGAGTGGATTTTTCTGTTTTTCTCGAGTTCTCCGGAGAATTTTTATTCGTTGGATTAGAATTTTGGTTGGAGATTTGTGACTGTTCGGGAGTTAGACTTGAGTTTCCCGACGCGTTCGTCTCCTCTAAATTTTCTAATTGTCCTTCAAATAATTGGTCGCCCTGCGTACTAACTTGTGATCTGAATCGTCGATCTGAAGGCGGAGTATGTACTACGGCTGGGCGTTTTTTGTCGGTAGGAGGGTCTTCCTTTCCCATTTAATGTTGGGATTGCACAATCTTTTGTTAATAAGGTTTATTTTAATTTTTAGATCCCGTGTCGGAGAAAAAGGAGGTAGAAATCGTTGAAAGTTTGAACGGGAGGTATTCAGAAATAATTTTTGCCTTTTTCCTAATCTTTGCGTCTTCTTCGCTTATCGTTCTGGGTCGCGTTGGGGGCTCGAACAGCTTATTTCTTTCTTTTATTCGCTCTTCTGTATCTCCCGTGTGATAGCAAATATCTTCAAAAGTTCCGATGGTATGGTTAGAATTCTGCGGTTTATTGAGATAAGGCTCCTTTACAGAGTCCGGAATTTCGTGCGGATCGCTTAATATAATCGGCTGAGTATATTGTTCCCAAAGCTTCGCTACGGTTCCGCGTTTTCCTCCGTTTATTTCGTTCGATTTTGGAAGCATCCGTTATGAGAACAACGGGTATTTGTCAGAGGTTTCGATTGAAGGTTGAAATCTTGGTTCGACAGAGTATTTCGATGAAAACGAGGGATGTCAGTGATACAAGATCCCAGTGGTTGCGATATTGAAGAAATATTGGAATGGAAAATTTCCAGAGCAGATGAAAAAATTCTTGACTGACTCATTGATTTTTAGAATTTTGGCGAGTTAACGGGTATTAAAATTCAGGTTTGTTGAGTTATTTTATCAAATCGAGCGAGATTAGGATGATTTTCAGTTCGTGTCGGTAGTGCGCAAAGCTTCCGCCGTCCGTCGGTCGCTACTCGCGTCACAAAAAGTTTTTTGCGATTATAACGTTTGGTTTTCCCGGCCGATGCACCATAAAAAATTTTATATGTGACGTTGGAACGGTACCTGGTGGAAATTTTCAGATGTTAGACACCGGAATCATTCACACAGCTACAGTTAGACTCACATCAGTAGTTTGGGTCACCAATTACCGATAAAGTATTGAAATACACCGGACAACGGGCATTCTGTCGCTCTAATCGAAGGAGTAATTATTGGATAAAAGATTTAATTAATTAGCTTACCTCTTGAGAATACTCTGGATATGATGACTTGCAGCGTAGATTGGTGAGAGGATTTAACGGAATAACTGATTCTAATATATTTGGATACTTTGATTAACTTGGATTTATTTTATAAGTTCAATATTTCAAGTCACAAAAACGGAGTTACTTGGTGTAAGATCTTAAATTAATATGAAAATATGGAGCTGAAAGCTCGCTGGACTTTTGGGTAGAGTAACGTTGTAGGAAAAGTTTAAATGCAAAAGGCAAAAGGATTTTACCGCGAGACTGTACCGGAACAAGATGAGGAATCTGGTGGTAGAAACCAAGAGGACGATCTGATGATCGGTCGCCGTTTTTATAGGGGTCGATCGTTGCGCAGAACGATCCCCTTCTTTAGATTTTGTCACCTTTTGCGCACCTCCCCCTTTTTCTAGGAATTCCAATTAGGGCACGACATCTTCGCCGCATGCACGCCTGTGATCTTAGTTCTTTAACTATTACTATATTGCAAGCTTTTACATGTGGTATAACGCTGCGTTGGTGCGGTGGTGTAGGTGCGGGGTCGTTATTCTGTAATTTTCCATTCTGCGTGAGCTTTGTTGTTGGGGCGCAAGCCCCCCCTTGGCCCCTCGGCTACTGTGCTTCTTCCCCTCGTGGTGTACTTTCAGCAGCTATTTCCTAATATGGTAATCGCAGTGCGTATGCGCTTGTGGTGACTCATGTTTTATGTTAGTACCGTGTGCATTTTCGGGGTCACGATGCGCTGAATTCTAGTTCCTGTTTACTCCTTAATATTCTTACTATCCTGTTCGTTACAAAGTCTATATGTCATATTGGTTACTCGTCGTTTGTTACTTTTATAGCGTGTATCTATATAAAATTGCATATGTATTATAATTGATTACTGTCGTTATTCACCTGGAGTAGAATAGCGATTGTTTATGAGACATAGTTGCTATTTGCTTAACATTATTAGAATCGCGCTGCTTCAAATATTCTTAGGTGTTTGTATTATAATTATCTTAACAGATTTAGGGTATTTAACAATTTGATAATCCATGGTTTTAGAGCAGGTTTACATGTGTGCTTTTGTATATCTCTTCTGTAATTATTAATTCTTATATTGATATAAATCGGCTTGGAAGCTTCTAGAACGTTTTCTTTATATTTGTTGGTTGCCTGTCATTGGGCGTTGCCACGTATGCATCTTTGAGTTTATTGCGAGTTGATTTACCTTCAATCGTTTCGTCGGTAAGTTTCCTTATGTGTTCTCTAGATGGAGCTCTGTATGGCTCCACATTGGAGATCTGCATTGCCTTCAAAACGTTGCGCGTGTTGCCTACAATACGGTGTTACGGAGAAGAGTATGATTCATGCTGGATAATTAGTATTTACGGTTTTGAAGGTCTTGCACTCTCTGGTTTTATGGATTATTGCAGCAGTGCTATCTTTACATTATATTGGTTATACATTTATCTATGGTTTTACAGTCTTCTATAAACCAGGCTATATAGTATAGCGTAAGTTGCTTACAGTATAGCTCTCAAATGCGAATGCACAAATGGCATTGTCGAGTGTTATATAATAATTGGATATAATCGTGTTAGTTAATTATAGTGTTAATATGATAGTGATGTATAATAACGTATAATAATATTATAGCTCTTTGTAGTGCGAAGATCTCGTAACATGGTTTTTAAGCTTTGGTTAGTGAATGTCATAGTTATTTCCATCTAGGGATATTCCAAATAATTAGACAGTTGTTTTAATTCCCTAAGGTTACAAGATTCTCGTACTTCGAGTTTGGTTAGTTCATAAAAGTAATATGCAGTAATAATAGTCGATAAAACATACGGACGTTCCGGTCGAATGTTACACTGTGTTGGATTCATTGCTGCCAATTTTTTAGTTAGAGATTTGTTAAGAATCTGAGAAATACGGCGTGATTACCGGACCGCACAACCCCCACCCATTAATGAGACGCGAAAAGCGCGGCCTAGCCGCACGACTGGGGTTGGGGCCGAGTGAGTCTGTCCCGAGCGCACCGCCGTGAATGTGTGCGTCTCGTTAAATGTATTGTACGTCCCTTTAGAGTTTCTATATTCTGCATTATCTATATGTATTTATGTATACGTCTCCTAAAAAGCATGGTGTCAATAAAGAACCGCGCTGTTTTACCGGTCGCATAAAAATAAAAAGTACCGCCACCCGAGTTCTCCTTACCACCTAACCTCGATCTACGCCACGTGGTTAGGAACAATTGCAAAATCTCTATAAGATTTTATTTGCGATGCATGGTATTGTATATATTTATTTATTAAATGCAATGATAATCTACACGCGTTTCACCAATGCTTTTTTTTTCCTGGAGCGCTCAATGTTCGTAAATCATGCGTATAACGCATGAGCGGACTCTAGTGACTGAATTAAGAACCTCAAAGCGTTCCAACAAGCACCAAGGCACAGTGTTCGACCGTGTAACACAGTGTCACACTGTGTCTCCTTGCTGGGAAGCTCCCTATGACATTCACTAATCAAAGCTTAAAAACCATGTTACGAGATCTTCACACCACAAAGAGCTATAATATTATTATACGTTATTATATATCACTATCATATTAACACCATAATTAACTAACACGATTATATCCAATTATTATATAGCACTCGACAATGCCATTTGTGCATTCGGAGCTGAGAGCTATACTATAAGCAACCTATGCTTTACCATATAGCCTGGAGTATAGAAGACTGTAAAACCATAGATAAATGTATAACCAACATAATGTAAAGATAGCACTGCTGCAATAACCCATAAAACCAGAGACTCCAAAACCGTCAAAACCGTGAATACTAATTATCCAGCATGAAATATACCTTCCTCCGTAATACCGTATTGTAGGCAACACGCGCAACGTTTTGAAGGCAATGCAGATCTCCAATGTGGAGCCATACAGAGCTTCACCAAGAGAATACATTAGGAAACTTACCGACGAAACGATCAAAGGTAAATCAACTCGCACTAAACCCAAAGATGCATACGTGGCAACGCCCAATGACAGGCAACCAACAAGTATAAAGAAAACGTTCTAGAAGCTTCCAAGCCGATTTTTATCAATATAAGAATTAACAATTACAGAAGAGAATTATGTACGAAAGCATACATGTAAACCTGCTCTAAAAACTACGAATTATCAAATTGTTAAATACCCTAAATCTGTTAAGATAGTTATAACGCAAACACCTAAGAATATTCGCAGCAGCGCGATCCTAATAATGTTAAGCAAATAGCAACTATGTCTCATAAACAATCGCTATTGTACTCCAGGTGAATAACGACAGTAATCAATTATAATACATATGCAATTTCATATATTTACACGCTATAGAACTAACAAAACGACAAGTAACCGATATGACAATCTTAATATATAAACTTTGTAACGAACAGGATAGTAAGAATATTTAAGAAGTAAACTATGACTAGACGGCATTAACGTACACCACGAAATATGGGTCACCACTAGCGCATGCGCACAGTGATTACCATATTAGGAAATAACTGCTAAGATCGGCCCGGGTCCTAACGCCCACAGGGAGGAAGAAGCACGATACCCGAGGGGCCAAGGGGGGCTTGCTGCCCGAACACCAAAGCCCACGCAGAATGGAAAATTACAGAGCAACGACCCTGCACCTACACCACTGCACCAGCGCAGCGTTATACCATATGTAAAAGCTTGCAATATAGTAATAGTTAAAGAACTAAGATCACAGGCGTGCATGCCGCGAAGATGTCGTGCCCTAATTCTAATTCCTAGAAAAAGGGGGAAGGTGCGAAAAAGTTGACAAAATCTAAAGAAGGGGATCGTTCTGCGTAACGATCGACACCTATAGAAACGGCGACCGATCATCGGATCGTCCTCTTGGTTTCTACCACCAGATTCGTCAGCTTGTTCCGGTACAGTCACGCGGTAAAATCCTTTTGCCTTTTGCATTTAAACTTTTCCTACAACGTTACTCTGCCCAAAAATCCAGCGAGCTTTTAGCTCCACTTTGTCATATTAATTAAATATCCAAATCTTGGTTCTCATCCATGTTAAATGTAATAAATACTAAATTTTCTTGGGAACTTGGACAGAATTGATCAGATTCAACTTATCAAAATTTGCAACGTTTCGTTGGTTTCATTTATTTTCCAACTTCATCAGGCAAGCTGTAACAGATGTACATAAACTTTAAAATTAAGTTGCATAAAACAATAGACATGATACATGTAAGTTACAAATTCAGAAATAATAAACTAAACAAAATTACAAAATATTTACTTTTGAGGTTAAATCATCGTTAAAATCCTCTGGTCCATAACATCAAGTCAAAAATATGTTTAAATAAGACTAGACAGATATATACATTTTTTTTAAATAAAATTATAAATTCATTGTGCCAATAAATCAATTTAAATAAAATAAAATGGACAAATATAATGATGGACAAATACACATGTCAAACGTAGTGACTCTTAAATCACAGACTGTACTGCTCTCACACAGTGTGATAGTACGTGTGGAGGTCGCATTATCTGTATTGTCAACATGACTCTGTTGTCCATGACTAGTGCTATTCATATTGTGCGCGAAAGTTCAACCTCTAAGTAAAATAAAAATAATTACTATGACTTCACTAAATCCTTAACATCATTTATCAGGTCACTGTAAATTGTACTGAGGTTTTGCGTGTCGGATCTAAAATTGACACAATTCATCGCCTTAATGAAAATCATTTCACTTAGGTTTCTCTTCATGTAATTTTTCTCCAGATCTAAAATCTCAACATCCTTGAACTGAAAGTTATGACCATCCTCAACAAAGTGATGTTCCGCTAATGCTGTTTTGTTGTTTTTTATGGACTTCTCAGGTCTGCAGTCAAGTTTGTGTTGTCTCACTCTGGCTTTTAATTTTTGCCTGGTCTGTCCAACGTACCATTTCCCACACGAGCACGGAATCCTGTATACCAGGCCAGATCTATCTTCTTTCTCCACTTTGTCTTTTAGCCGGG
The DNA here is from genome assembly GCF_021155785.1 of Neodiprion fabricii. NCBI lineage: Eukaryota > Metazoa > Arthropoda > Insecta > Hymenoptera > Diprionidae > Neodiprion > Neodiprion fabricii. The sequence continues at coordinate 9,656,425 of NC_060245.1, read as the reverse complement.
AAAATAGATCCTTAACCTTGAATACATTATAGAATACCAACTTGCAGTTGGTGTGCCTAAATAAAGATCCCAGTCTTGGTGACAAGCCTATTATGTAGGGAAATCTGCTATACGACCAATTCCTGTTGACATTGTTGCTCCTGATGTTGTTTCTAATCCTCTCGGACACAATTTTCTCACACTTGCTGATGACCTTGTTTGGATAATTGTTAGATGACAGTAATCTTCTAACCATGCGAATACTTTCCTTGGTCTTGTTCACATGACTCAAGCGCATGGCTCTGTTCAAAAACCCTTTTGCAACTCCCAATTTCTGGCTCAATGGATGATTGGAATTAAAATTCAAAATTCTTCCTGAGCTGTACGGTTTCTTGAACCAAGAAGTTATAAGATCACCATCTTCTGATCTTTTTATTAGTATGTCCAAAAAAGGCAACTTCCCGTTATTCTCAACTTCCAAGGTAAACTGGATGTCCTTGTCAACACTATTAAACACATCTAAGATGCTGTCTACTTTATCCTTTGGAACCACTGCGAAGAGATCATCAACATACGACTTAATAATCGGAATTTCAAAGTCAAGGTGAGTCAACGCCATTGAAACAACATAATCTACTGCAATAATGGCAATTGAAGGACTTGCTGGACTCCCCATAGCACATCCTTCCTTCTGAAGGTAAAAATTGCCATCAAACACGAAATATCCCGAGTCGTAATAAAAATCAATAAGCTCTAGTAGAGTAGTCTGGTCTAATTGCACAAATTTCTGGATTTCATCCCACCGCTCAATGATGATTTTCCTTATTAAACTGTTATGAACATTAGTAAAAAGAGATACTACGTCCAGTGATATTAAAACATGGTCTTCGTTTACCTTTTTCACTTTGATTTGGTCTAAAAAATGAAATGAATCTGTGACATTATATTTCAGACTCATTACGAACGGTAGCAGACTCTTATGAACAAAATTGGCGATCTCATAACCTGGTGATCCTATGCTACTGACCACTGGTCTAAGTTTACACCCAGGTTTGTGGGTTTTCCTTAAGCCATAGATTCTTGGTGCTAATGCACTGTAAGTTCGCATTAGCTTACCTTGGATGTTGTCAAGGATACCAATATCCACAAGCTTCTTTATTGAGCGGTTGCTTATGTTTTGTAGCTTTGACGTAGGATCTCTTTTGATCTTTTCATGTGTTTTACGGTCGCCAACCAACTTGTTCATTTCTGTGAGGTATTTTTCTTTGTACATGACCACTGTTGAATTACCTTTATCTGAGCGCATTACTAAGAGATCTTCATGTTGTTTAAAGAAATTTCTTGTGACTTTGATATTTTTAACTAGGTTGAAGTTTTTCTTGTGATTGTTGTTGCTTCTACGCTGATATTTAATGTGATTTGTCACAATATTTACACCTCTTGCTCTCAGATTATTTCTCGATTCCGTCAAACCCTCGTTGGATAACTCGTCATCTTTCACTTTGTCGATACACCCCTCCAGACCCTTAATAATTGTAACGACCGGTTGATTGATATTCGTTGTTGGTAGTCCATAGTTAAAATCTAACTCCAAGATCTTCTGGACTTCTGATGGTAAAACTGTATCAGTGAAATTATAAATTCTGTTTCCAACTTTTTGTTCTACATTGTCAGTCATCTTGTCTTGTAGCTTCCCAAACTTTTTGATGTTTTGTTTTTTTATTTTCTTAAAATTGCTCTCGTAGTAATTATGGAGCTTGTTCAAAGTTTGCATCCATAAAACTAATGGAAAACGGGACTCCACGTTTCTTTTGAGGTTATCTATCGTACGTAGTAAATTATCAATCTTCCACAAGGTAATCTTGATTTCTAGATTTAGTAGCTTGGTTCTATTACCCAACAATACGTGACTAACTTCTCTTCCAAACGGGTGATCATCTAAACAGACGGTGTAAATGTAGTCCACCTTATTAAAAATATGTAGAGGAATTAAGTTGTTGGCTCGGCATCTAAGTAAGAAATTCCGTCTATTCCTCATGTTGGCTAGTTTCTTATGGCAACGGGTTAAATCTTTAACCATCTTACATGTACTTATATTATATCCAGAAATTTGTGCAATTAGACCAGACTACTCTACTAGAGCTTATTGATTTTTGTTACGACTCGGGATATTTCGTGTTTGATGGCAATTTTTACCTTCAGAAGGAAGGATGTGCTATGGGGAGTCCAGCAAGTCCTTCAATTGCCATTATTGCAGTAGATTATGTTGTTTCAATGGCGTTGACTCACCTTGACTTTGAAATTCCGATTATTAAGTCGTATGTTGATGATCTCTTCGCAGTGGTTCCAAAGGATAAAGTAGACAGCATCTTAGATGTGTTTAATAGTGTTGACAAGGACATCCAGTTTACCTTGGAAGTTGAGAATAACGGGAAGTTGCCTTTTTTGGACATACTAATAAAAAGATCAGAAGATGGTGATCTTATAACTTCTTGGTTCAAGAAACCGTACAGCTCAGGAAGAATTTTGAATTTTAATTCCAATCATCCATTGAGCCAGAAATTGGGAGTTGCAAAAGGGTTTTTGAACAGAGCCATGCGCTTGAGTCATGTGAACAAGACCAAGGAAAGTATTCGCATGGTTAGAAGATTACTGTCATCTAACAATTATCCAAACAAGGTCATCAGCAAGTGTGAGAAAATTGTGTCCGAGAGGATTAGAAACAACATCAGGAGCAACAATGTCAACAGGAATTGGTCGTTTAGCAGATTTCCCTACATAAAAGGCTTGTCACCAAGACTGGGATCTTTATTTAGGCACACCAACTGCAAGTTGGTATTCTATAATGTATTCAAGGTTAAGGATCTATTTTCCCGGCTAAAAGACAAAGTGGAGAAAGAAGATAGATCTGGCCTGGTATACAGGATTCCGTGCTCGTGTGGGAAATGGTACGTTGGACAGACCAGGCAAAAATTAAAAGCCAGAGTGAGACAACACAAACTTGACTGCAGACCTGAGAAGTCCATAAAAAACAACAAAACAGCATTAGCGGAACATCACTTTGTTGAGGATGGTCATAACTTTCAGTTCAAGGATGTTGAGATTTTAGATCTGGAGAAAAATTACATGAAGAGAAACCTAAGTGAAATGATTTTCATTAAGGCGATGAATTGTGTCAATTTTAGATCCGACACGCAAAACCTCAGTACAATTTACAGTGACCTGATAAATGATGTTAAGGATTTAGTGAAGTCATAGTAATTATTTTTATTTTACTTAGAGGTTGAACTTTCGCGCACAATATGAATAGCACTAGTCATGGACAACAGAGTCATGTTGACAATACAGATAATGCGACCTCCACACGTACTATCACACTGTGTGAGAGCAGTACAGTCTGTGATTTAAGAGTCACTACGTTTGACATGTGTATTTGTCCATCATTATATTTGTCCATTTTATTTTATTTAAATTGATTTATTGGCACAATGAATTTATAATTTTATTTAAAAAAAATGTATATATCTGTCTAGTCTTATTTAAACATATTTTTGACTTGATGTTATGGACCAGAGGATTTTAACGATGATTTAACCTCAAAAGTAAATATTTTGTAATTTTGTTTAGTTTATTATTTCTGAATTTGTAACTTACATGTATCATGTCTATTGTTTTATGCAACTTAATTTTAAAGTTTATGTACATCTGTTACAGCTTGCCTGATGAAGTTGGAAAATAAATGAAACCAACGAAACGTTGCAAATTTTGATAAGTTGAATCTGATCAATTCTGTCCAAGTTCCCAAGAAAATTTAGTATTTATTAATTAAATATCTTACATTGAGTAACTCCGTTGTTTGTGACTCGAAATATTGAACTTATAAAATAAATTCAAGTTAATCAAAGTATCCAAATATATTAAAATCAGTCATTCCGTTAAATCCTCTCACCAATCTACGCTGCAAGTCACCATATCCAGATTATTCTCAAAAGGTAAGCCAATTAATTAAATCTTTCATCCAACAATTACTCCTTCCTCAGTTCATTCGATTAGAGCGACAGAATGTCCGTTGTCCGGTGTATTTCAATACTTTATCGGTAATTGGTGACCCAAACTACTGATGTGAGTCTAGCTGTAGCTGTGTGTCCGATTCCAGTGTCGAACATCTGGAAATTTCCACCAGGTACCGTTCGGCGTCACAATGGGTATGTTCTGATATACACTGCGAGCACTGTAAGTTGTGTCGTCAATTTAGTATACTGCGAAGCCGTTCCTTCATAGTTAGCTATACTGGTTACTGCTTAAAACGGAACGCAGTACAGTATACTGTGATCGACATTTTTTGGCGTTACTTTCATTTCATACATAATATTTGTTTCACATTGCAATAAACACAATTTATTCAAATTTTCCATTTTTGTTTTTAACGGCCGGTATTTTTAAATGACAATATTCAATAATAATAATTATCAATAGTGGAAGCTGTTAAATTTCTGAACGCTGTTGATCACGTGATCAAAGCACTGAGAGCACCTTACCTCGAAAGCACCAGTGTTCACAGTAGAAAAATGGCGAGGATTTATGACGTCATATATTTCCCTAGGATACTGCGACTGTATACTGTCCGTCTATAACGGTGTGACGTCGGAACGGTACCTAGTGGAAATCTCCAGATGCTAGACACCGGAAACATTCACACACAGCTACAGCTAGACTCACATCAGTAGTTTGGGTCACCAATTACCGATTAAGTATTGAAATACACCGGACAACGGGCATTCTGTCGCTCTAGTCGAACGAATCGAAGAAGGGGTAATTGTTGGATAAAAGATTTAATTTGGCTTACCTTTTTGAGAGTATTCTGGATGCGATGACTTGTAGCGTAGATTGGTGAGAGGTTTTAGCGGAATAACTGACTCTAATATATTTGGATACTTTGATTGACTTTGGTTTATTTTATAAGTTCGATATTTAAAAGTCACAAAAACGGAGTTACACAGTGTAAGATCTTAAACTTAATATGACACAATGGAGTTTAAGCTCGCTGAACTTTTGGGCAGAGTAACGTTGTATTAAAGTTTAAATGCAAAAGGCTAAAGGATTTTACCGCGAGACTGTACCGGAACTAGATGACGAATCTGGAGGTAGAAACCAAGAGAGCGATCGAGTGATCGGTCGCCCTTTTTATAGGGGTCGATCGTTGCGCAGAACGATCCCCCTCTCTAGTTTTTTGGTCACCTTTGCGCACCTCCCCTCTTTTCTAGGAATTCTAATTAGGGCACGACATCATCGCCGCATGCACGCCTGTGATCTTAGTTCTTTAGCTATTACTATATCGTAGGTTTTTACGTATGGTATATCGCTGCTTGGTGCGGTGGTGTAGGTGCGTGGACTTTGTTCCGTAGTTCTCCGAACTGCGTGAGCTTTTCGTTGTGGCGCCAGCCCCCTTTGTGGCGCCAGCCCCTTTTGTGGCGCCAGCCCCCTTTCTGGCGCCCCTCAGCCACTTAACTACCTGTCTACCTCTTAATGTTTTTGCTATCTTGCTCGTTACAAAGCCCATATTTCATTTTGGTTACCTGTCGTTTGTTAGTTTTATAGTTATATCTATATAGAATTGTATATGTATTATAGCCGACTACTGTCGTTGTTAGTTTTATAGTTATATCTATATAGAATTGCATATGTATTATAGTCGACTACTGTCGTTGTTAACCTGGAGTACAATAGCAATTGTTTACGAACATAGTTTGTTATTTGTTTAACATTATTAGAATCGCGCTGCTGCGAATATCCTTAGTTGTTTGTGTTATAATTATCTTAACAGATTTAGAGTATTTAGTAATTTGATGATTCATAGCTTTAGAGCAGGTTTACATGTGTGCTTTTGTATATGATTCTCTTCTGTAATTGTTAATTCTTATATTGATATAAATCGGCTTGGAAGCTTCTAGAACGTTTTCGTTTCGTCGGTAAGTTTCCTAATGTGTTCTCTAGGTAAGGCTCTGTATGGCTCCACATTGGAGATCTGCATTGCCTTCAAAACGTTGCGCGTGTTGCCTACAATACGGCGTTGCGGAAGAAGGTATAGTTCATGCCGGGTAATTAGCATTCACGGTTTGATGGTTTTGCAGTCTCTGGTTTTATGGGTTATTGCAGCAGTGCTATCTTTACATTATATTGGTTATGCATTTATCTATGGTTTTACAGTCTTCTATACTCCAGGCTATATAGTAAAGCGTATATTGCTTATAGTATAGCTCTCAGCTCCGAATGCACAAATGGCATTGTTGAGTGCTATATAATAATTGGGTATAATTGTGTTAGTTAATTATAGTGTTAATATGATATATAATAACGCATAATAGTATTATAGTTCTCTGTAGTACGAAGATCTCGTAACATGGTTTTTAAGCCTCGGCTAGTGAATTTCATAGTTATTTCCATCTAGGGATATTTCAAATAGTTAGACAGTTGTTTTAATTTCTTATGGTTACAAGATTCTCGTACCTCGAGTTTGGTTAGTTGATAAAAGTAACATGCAGTAATAATAGTCGATAAAACATACGGACGTTCCGGTCGGATGTTACAACGGAACGAATTTTTCCCCAGTAAGAGCACTGAACAGTGCTCGCCACTGGTATATCGGAACATACCCAATATTTACGATCTTTTCGACCTCTGCGATGCTAGTGGCAGAGCGGAGAACTAATTGAAGGACGGGTTTTTGAGGACGCCGTTACTACTTATTCTCTTATGCTGTGTCCACTCCTTTACTGTAGTCTCCATGCAGTAGAGATTAGTAGAGATCAGTGGTCCGTGCCCTCCAATTGTCAAATTTATTCCAAGAAATACCGATGTTTAAACAGTAATCAGCTTAAATGCCGCTTCCAGCTGCCTTGGCGGCTCGTCTTGCTAAGCGAGGTCTTATTTCTGGAAGTGAAAAAAATGGTAAGCGTCAAAAATCTTCAGTCATCGTAACCTTATCCAACTTCACCGAACTTAACCTAGCTTAAGCTATAACTTCCATGTAAACTTTTGGAACAAATGTGAAGAAATAAAATTTTGCAGAATCTGTAAAAAAGGATCCGAAGAAGAAGATTCACGAGGAGATCATTGCCGAGGACTACGACAACGCAAAGGATGATATTAATCAAATAGATATATCTCAAAAGTTTATGGTAAAGATCAGAGCCAACTATGAGGATACCCAGATAGCACTGTGTTCCTGTGCAAGAAGCGATAGTTATACGTTGTGCTTGTATTCAAAGCACCTTGGGCACACCAGTTCAAAGGAGAAATTTTTTATTGCACAAATATATTGGCTTGAGTCAGCATGATGCTGTCCAATTACTATCAATCTCAATTTCTAAAAGCATGTAATGATACTTGATCTCTTGCAATATTATTCATCAAGAACAAAGGCTGGTATTCGATCAAGCAGGAACGGATACCCTTTCCTCACAAAAAATGGAACTTTGCTATCGGGGTATTTCAGTTATGTGCAACATAGCATAGAACCATTCCTATTAAGGTAAACATATAGTAGTTCATATCAAACGCAACAATTCTTTGAATGATCAATACCAATTTGATTTCGATTATCAATTTTATGCTACGAATGGATATAAGTCTCTGAATCAAAACAAAGGCTACTATACAATTTGTTTGGCTACCTATCAATGGTAAATGGAATGTTGTTTTCAAGCGCAGTGTTTTCTTCTGCGGCTCATATCCCAGTTGTTCAATAAGAGAAGATTAATTAACCTTTTAATGGTCGGAGTGGTCGATATATGGGCCAACCACGGGACTCATAATATTTGATGTTCTTTCAGGGAATATATATTATGTGTCGAATATGGGAAAAAGTAATATCAAAATTCCTGGAAGCATACTTGACCTTGAAAATTGCTATTTCAATGTCAGTTCTTTTTTTTTACTATTTTGGCCCAAAAGGGTTTATTTTTGGTTTGGGTTTACCTGCTTTGAGGCCAAAATAACAGCAAAAAAAATTTGACCTTGAAATGGCAGTTATGAAGGTCAAGGGTACCACCAGGATTCTTTTATCGATTTTCCCTGTATCCAGGAGATCAAATTACCTAGGAAAATATTTTCAAACCTTCGTGCCAAATTTTTTGCATTTGACTTTACTGTGCTGGTGGGGCCGTTCGATATATCAAAAAGCAGTCAGGTTACGGGCTCCACATAGAAAATTCATTGAATTTATTTATACATTTCACGTCTAATAAAAGGTCGATTTAAAAAGTTTAAACCATTATACTCATATTTCTACTCAATCTCGGTGTAGTACTTAAAAACGCTATTTATGTTGGAGTTCCATTTCACAAGAACTTTCTTGATCTGAAATTCGTTGTATTAAAAAATTTTTTTTCAATTTTAAATTAACATGTCTGTCTCAATATTTTTTGCTTCCGATAATAGCTACTGAGCAATAAATGATTCCACTTTTCCACTTGGGCTATATATTGTGCATATTTTGAATCTTTTTAGTATTGATAATAAATTTTTTCAGAAAAACCAAAACACATTAAAACGAAAATATAACCTGGACAGCGTTTTTTTGTTACAAAATTGAGGATGAGTAGAGACGTGAGTATACCGGCTAAAAAGTGTGTGAAATTAGCAACTAGAACCACTTTAAACAATTGAAGTTTACGCCATAACCAACTGAGATATGAGCCGCAAAGAAATAGACTGTACGCCAAAACAGTATCTGTTTTCTCTGCTAGACAGTCAACTGAATCGAAAAGTGGCCTTGAGTTTGATTCAGAGACTTACATCAACAACTTGTACAAAATACCTGCTGAACCATAAAGGTGGATATAGTTTGTTCAGAAAAATGGTCTGCTCGAAGCAAAATCTTACATATGTAGAATATTAGAATATTTGAATTTTTTTTACTCAATATTTATCTATGCAGCAAAGATTAATTCCAAAACTCGAGTAGTGGCTTGGGACACTGCCCTCCCCTTCAATCGTTGTCACTTGTTCAAGGATGCACGTGGCCCCCACCTAAGACTGGGCCTGGTAAAGATAACAATAACAAAAGTGATTGACTAACAATATTTTTACGAGTAGACAATATCCGTTAATGTAGAATAAGATTGTTGTTTTATAGGGCTATAGCAGCTGCCCAAACAAGTACAACATCTATCACGAATGCAACAGTAAATGCAAAGAATTATGGGGATCAGGACGACTGCAGCCTACAGAAAAGTACATTAAACGACAAATAAGATTGTTACTAAAGTATCCATTACCTGATACTTGGAAAGCTGTATTCGATCCAGGATCGTAAGTATCAACCTCTTGTTTTTTTCGTCATTCACATTTTTTCTTTTTTTCTTTCATCAAATGCCGAATACCAACATTGTACCTTCCGATTTGCTACTTCGATTGCTACATTTGAAGGCATCGATATAATCAAGGTCCAAGTCGATTTAGGCCATCTCCCTGGTGATCAACTCAATGAAAAAGCGCCAGAACTAGATTAGGTTTTGTTTTTCAAAGATTTACCCAAATGTTGCAGAATTTTTTATAGATTCAAATGCACATTGCATTGGCTTGCAAATCGTGAGTGTGCGTCTTTCTATAAAAGCTTTAAAAAATATCAAATGCTCAAGCGCTGTGCTTCAGTAAATGACATTTGCTTCGGAAATGTTAGAAATAAAACCACATTTGTTCTAGGAAAGCTGCTAAAATTCAGAAAAAAACCATGAGCATTACTACAGAAAACAGAATTGTTTCATCAATTAATTACATTTTCAATAATTCATGTACTTTCAATCATTCCCACCAGTGGACAACACTATTACTGGGAGTGGTCATCAGATTTGGTGTCATGGTATCCACCAGGACATCCTAAGTGCCAGATATCACAGCCAGCCTCACAATTACGTGAGGAATTGCACTTAAAAGCAGCTGATCAAGATGATAACTTGTCCAGTGACGAAAGCACCAGTGACCAAGAGCCCATGGAGGTGTGCATATCCTGAAATACCTAAAAGAAAAGAATCAATTGATGCAATCAATGAAACGTATCTTATTTCAATCTTCGAAAGCAATATCAAGTTTAAAATTCTTAACCCTCAATCTGTGCATTATTTTGTTTATGCTGAAAATTAACTGCACATTTTGTGTATGTTAATATGAGTCGAAAAATCGTAAATATTTAGGATTATAGATTCAAGTTTATTATATGACTCAATTTCATTCCCATAAAAACAAAATCGTATTATAGGGTCAATCCTAGACCGTAGCGCTGGTAACAAGTCACTTTTTCTATGCAATCCTACAATATTCTACCAAACTTCATTTGAGCTGTATATTATTTGTATTTTGATTTTATACTGTAATTAACGAGTCGGCGATGTTCATACCAAAAGTTTTGATACTCTTTTACTGGTGATAATTATTGAAGTTTGACGTGCAATTATAAGTAATTGTAATAGTGAACACATATCCCTCATAAATTTTATAATATACAGCTCATCATGATAATTAATGAGAATTGTATAAACGCATGGGAATTTTGACAAATTATAAACTACAATATTTTCTGTGTTAAACTATGATAAGGATACAAAGAAAAAAAAACACTTTTGCTCACCGTACAAAGACTCAAGCATAATGAGTCCAATTTAATAGATGGCATATTCTGTGCATTTGAAAAAATTAGTAAGAAGCCCGTACAAAAACTAATCAACGCAAGGTGAAAGCTTCCAATTGGAAATTCCATTTTATCGAAAAGTTGACGTTTAAAGTATCATGTCTAGGAAAAAACGTCCATTCATTACAAAAACTATAAATATTGATCATGTAGAAGTACTTGAAAGTAACGGTAAGAACTCTTTTCAGCTATAATGAACATGCAGTAAATCTTGTGAATCAGTTTCTATTCAATTTTGCAAATGAATGAATCATGACTTCAGTTTTTCAAGAGACATTACCAGCTGCCAGCCTCTAGATCGAGAAGAATCAGTAGACAAGTTGTTCTTGAAAATCAAAAATTAAAATTTGACTGCTACTGCACAGTATTGATAAACGTATGATATATATACTTAATTTAATGCAACCATGATTTACAGATAGATGAAGCAGAAGCAAAACGGGAACAAAAACTTGAAATTATAGACAGATACATGGGTTTTGACAACCGACGTGTTCAGAGACATGAAAGCGCTAAAGAGAAGAAGGATCGATCGTTAGATCCCATGGATCCAGCATCTTACAGTGATATCCCAAGGTCGTTATATAATTATCTTTATTCTAATTAAATATCTTTATATTATTATAATTTTTTCAAGGCATTCAAATCATTGGCATCTGCTGTGTGTGGATTTGGTACGTGATCATTTTCAAACATGCTATTTTTGCAGAGGAAAATGGTCAGATGGATTGGCCAGACACAATGAAGCTAAAACAGGAGCAGATACAACGGCGTCAGGACCACTTTATCAAATGCGGCCATATCCAAGTCCAGGCGCAGTGCTTCGTTCCAATAAAGTCACCAAACTAGAGTCAGAAAGCTTGAATAAACCGAAAGTTTTTTTTCCGGAAAAATCGGAGTGAAAAGAATATCTCGACATCTGTTGTACCTCTAATTTGCAATTTTACTGCAAAACGTAAATAATGATGAAGAATTGTCGAATTTTCAAAATAATTAATAAATTGATTAATTTTCAGTGTGATTTTGCTTGTTATTAATCTAAACACCTCCTGGTTCATAAAAAAATTCATCGTAATGAAATTATGTAAGAAAAAAAAGTTTGCCACTCACCGATAAGTAACTTTTCGCCAAGCGTCTGGTAAAATATCGACTGTACAAATAGTATACATTATCACAAAAAATTTCGATTGAATTTAATTGACACATTACTTTATTATTATTATTATTATTATTATTATTATTATTAACCAAGTTACATTGTAATAATACGATACACAGTGCTGTATTTTGTAGAGATTCTCTGCGTCTGTACATAGACTGATCACTAAAAAATAAAAATTCAACTTAAAAATAACTTAATCCGAAAATATAACGAAATCACTATAAAAATTATTTAGTAAATCTGTGAAAGGCATTATTATTACACACCAGTATTCCTGAAATAATTCTGGATAATTGTTTTATACCTCTTGGTTTTATGTTTTTCATAAATTTTTCGTAATTGTTGAAATTTAGTCTGGCAATATACTCATGACTTCTTCCAATTTTTTTTTACTCTGGGTAATCTGAGCATTTTATTTTTAGTGATTGCAGTGTTGTCTGAGTGTTCTTGACTATGGTTTTGATAATTATGGGAGATAGCATCAAGCATGTATATCTTGTAAAGTTCTAGATGTTTTTTCCCTGCCAGTAAACCATGCATCAACCTTAGAATGCTGTTGTGTACACTTTCGATTAGGCTCATTATTGTTTTATTGGCTGATCCCCAAGCTAATATCCCATAAGGAGCAACACTAACAATAAAATATATTCCATACACAATCATTTTGAAATTGTTAGGTGCTATCAGTTTGCCAGTTCTTGAAAATACATATAGAAGGTATTTAGTGTAGTTTACTTTCTTTATAATCTCTAAATTCCATCTCAGATGGCAGTCAATGCAAACACCTAAAAATTTAATTGAAGAGAGCTGCTACATTTTTCCACCATCAATTTCTGATTCAAAATTGACTGGTATGCTATCTTTGCAACAGCCAAAAGTAGCACAAACTGTCTTGCTCACATTCAAGGATAGTCTATTGTGATAAAGCCAGTTGATGTAATATCTGAGCATATAATCACAGTATTACCGGCGTATTAAAAAATAAAACATTTCTCAATACTTTCCTCAAAATATATATATCACTAATATAAATAATAGTGGTCCCAAAACTATCCCTTGTCCTACCCCTGTTTAGATTTTCAAAAATGTATGTTTCATACTATGGAATTTAACTAATTGCCTTCCATTTTGAAAATAACTGGTAAATACTTTTAGTGATAGACCTCTTATGCTAAACAATTCAAGCTTTACAATGAGTTTTCCATGATTCACCATGTTCAAAAGCTTTAGTTAAATCTAAAAACACTGCTGCAGTTGGTTTACTTTGGTCTAAATTTTCGTAACTAATTTCAGTTACATTAGCTATTTTTTAGCATATTTAGCTTTTGCATCTTTTGCTGCAAATCCCTTCCTGAAACTAAACTGCAAATTTGAAAGGATTTTATATTTATATAGGAAACCTGTGATTCTAATATACAACAGCTTCTCGAAAATTTTGGCAAAATTAGATGCAAGTAATAAATATAGTAAAATAAGAATGCCACAGGAATGTTTATCAACAGCCTTAAAAACAGGAACTACATATCTCAGTAGAAATACTTAGATTACACACGCAAACTAACGCCTTATGAAATTAGTATACTTGCCGTATGTCTTTATAATATTGGCATGAATAATATCAACGCCCCTAGCTTTATTTTTCAATTTACCAATGGTACTTATTATTTCAAGGGCATCAGTAGGGTCAAGAAAAATTTAATTTTTGACTGATTCAATTTTACGTACATTATTTCTAGTTTTGATTTTGCCTGCTAACTTTATCCCTACCCCAACAAAGTATTCATTAAACTATATTCTCTTGCCTTCAATTTCATCCCTTGTATCATCAAACAGATGTTCTATGTCAATGTCAGATTTTTTTTTGTTTTTACGTACTTTTCTATTTACATACAACCAAATTCTCTTCTGATCCATTTCCTGCATAATTTCTACGATTTTCTACGAATATTTAGAGAAATTGGGACATTTCGTAACATGTCTTAAATTTTTGATATTGAATATTCATAGTTTCCCATAAAAACTTGTAGATTTTCACGAACGATTGTATTTTTCAATAAAAAATCTACAAGCTACTACAATTTTGAACGAAACCTAACAATACTTTACGAAAAACTATGCATATTTACAATTTTGTAAGAAATAGTAGGAAATGTTCCAATTTTTGTAAAAATTAGTAGTAATTTTTACCAGTTTCTACATTTTTCTAATATTCCCCTCTGGAAATTCATCAAAATAATTAGCTGTATGATGGATATTGGGAGTTACACGAGGCCGTAGAGTTTTTCGGGATAAAAGAGGAAAAATAAAGTAATAACATGGATTGAATAATTGACAACACAAGACATAGATTTCACATAGTACATTGAATTTTATTTAACACACTATTTTTGAAAATCTCTGACACTTCTGTTGTTACATTTATGTATTATTGAGCCAGTAATGACAGTTGTCTTATTATGATATAAATAATAACATGTTCATTTCTGTAACAAATATTAATAAAGATTCATAATCACTGTTTTCTTTGTGTTCTTTTGTTTTCTTCTTTTTCTCTCCTAACGTGGCGTACATGGTACGGCTTGATGTAGATAAAATTTTATCTACATTCTTATCATACTAAATATACATAGGTATGTATACATATCGATATAAACAGTAAGTTTACATAACATACATATTTTTGTTTTTCAGAAACTGTTTGTTGGATGTTTTTTTCTCTCATCTTGATCCCTTTTAATATAAATTATTTTTCACATTGATACGTCAACGTTAAAATATCTTCTATTCCATTTCAGTTGAATTTTGCAATCCAATCCAAGCCAAGCCAAAAAATTGAAATGTAACCAGACATTACTGTTTTGGAAATTCACTATTATTAATATATTATTGCGATTACTAATGTTTTGTTAATCAAGACTCGAAATACGAGATCATAAGATGATGTATAGTATACACTACACATGTACCTTCAGTTATTGTACAAAATTTAATCTTCTGCATGGACTTAATCCCCAGTCGTCAAAGTAGGAAAAATTTTTCAAAACCGTATGAATTTGAATATATTTCCAACCTTTTAAATGTAATCAGCCGAGATTGAATTTCTCTTTTTTTCATTATCTTTAGCTTACAGTAAAGTACATTAATGTGATTACAATGGTTGGCGTAAGCAATTTGGGTATACGGATAACTTCGAAGAAAACCGTAACTTAAAATGACGTGTTGAACCGGACACAAAAATCTGCTATCACTTTTTTCATCAAATGTATATAGGGTATTATATTTATACATATCTATATTTATGCATGTTTTCATTTTAATTTACATTTAATATACAACTAATACGAGATATGCCGACAATAAACTCTCTGCAGTACTTAAGACAAGTTTGTTCTCACAGACTAGATATGCCACTTGTAATGTAGTGGCAGCAGTAGCAGCAACTAAAGGGTAATTACATTTTCACACATTTTCAAATTATTGCAATTAATTCTTATTGATAATCGAGAATTACGGCTTGAATGACGTTTTTAAATTATTATCATTTGTTACACACCAATTTATTTCCTGTCAAATATATAATAATTTCTAAATAATTTAATCTACGTGTTAATACTATTCATTTACTGATATACTATATTATGACAATCAAATAGTAAATTTACTTCTATACATCTTCACCCTTAAAGCAACGATTTAAAATCAATCAGGAAAGATCGATGCAGTTATTCCTTCACATGCTAGGTAGGAAAACGTCTTACCATACTAATCTTTAATCTCCAAACTATTTCAACTCGGCTCATTTTATTTATTCACTAGTTAAAATTATAACTTTTTTAGCACAGAGCCATGTTACAGCATAAATCTTGAAATTATTGCTCTAAAACTCCCCCTTACGAGACTGCTTCTTTATTCCTTTTATGAAATATCTTCCACATATTTTCACCTACAGTGCCAAACATTATAGGAAAAAGAATTTTTATTTTCCAGACAAGAAAGGCAATGAATTGATTTAAAGCGTATTATCTAATGAACAAGGTTCGAAAGAACGATAACGAATTAAATTAAATTAAATAATACTTGGATATGTCTAGGAAAATAAAAAAATAAAAATTAATATGTTATGATGAACTGAGAAACACAAATGAAGTAAGTATACTTATTAACATTTGAATAATAATGCAAAAGTTAAACAAACCAGGTGTAAATTTGTAGTCTAAAAGATGTGTGTACACTTGGGTGGTTTTTATTCAACCTATGTTCGAATTTCAATTATGCCGCCTCATCGTTTGTATCTATATAAAAAAACAAAAAATTTCGAACGTAACGTGAATGTCCTAACTTGATTTTTACTATCCACTGTAACGACGCGAAGTTTTCCATTTAAAATAGATGTGATTCTTCTCTTATAATGTGATTATTTTAATGAAACATCTAATGTTTGATGGAAAAAATAAATATTATATGGAATTGACAAAGATCGATAGTACTTTCAAGGGGAAAAAAAGAAAAAATGTATTGGCCATTCTCAGGCATTTATACCCTGCTTATTTCAATATTTTTCTATTTTTTAAATTAGATGCGGATGATTGTTACTAAATATCTCTTTGATGACTTTGTTAGAACCTAAAATTTACCATGTTATGTTTCTAGATAACCTGAATACGTAATAAACGTCAGATATGACAGATATCTTGCTTTCTTCCTATCATTTTCAATTAAAACAACGAAAAATATTTAAATTAGCAGGGTAAAAATGCCATAGAATAGCCAATACATTTTTTCTTCTTTTTCTTCTTGAAAGTACTATCGATCCCTGTCAATTCCACATAATAACAATTTTTTTCGTCAAAGATTAGATGTTCAGTAAAATAATTACATCAGAAGGTAAGAATCACGTGTATTTTAATTGGAAAACTTCGGACATCGGACAAATAAGAACCACCCTAATACACGTACACACGCACATGAGCACACATAGAGTTGTACATATCTTTACATTAACAGTGTTTCTATAGTCAACAAAGACTGCAGCATTTAGATGTATCACCAAAGTGAATATGACAAGCTGCAGAAACGGCCGAACACCCTTGACCCATTGTATTAACTAATTGATGGGTGATGTCCAAATTCTGATTAATGTCACCGTAACTGCCTCGATATCGATGATTGTTGTCGCACCAGTGTCGCTGTTCCTCCCAACACGTACCATGACGGTAAAGTAGTACAGATTTAGGAGACGAAGCAGATACCTTGTCTCTCGTAATACTGCCACAAGATTGAGCTTTATATAAGCGTCCTCTGCCGAATATCGAGGGTAACGGAATGCATAATTTTTTGTGAATGGCAAAGTAACGACTAAGCAAATGAAGCTTTTTGTTTTTGCAATTACTTTTTGTAATAGCCGTAGTACGATTATCATCATCTTCGTTATTGGTTGGTTTTTTATTATTAGACGAAAATACTCTGTTACTTTGTAACTTTGATGATTTTACCAAATAGTGATGACTATCCAGATCAACTGTTTCTTTCTCACTTATATCAACTGATTTATCGAGTTTACTATTACTAAAACCTTGAACAAATACTACATTTTTACATTCGGATTTATCAGAGTGATAATGATGTACTGTTTTATCATCTTTTGAATGTTGTGGTTTCATCGTGTTTTCCTTTAATTCTACGATTATTGATTTTCTAGTAGTAGTAGTAGTAGTAGTAGTAGTAGTAGTAGTAGAAGTAGTAGTAGTAGTAATAGTACTATTACTACTACTACTACTGCTACTACCACTACTACCACTACTACTACTACTACTACTACTACTACTACTACTACTACTACTACTACTACTACTACTACTACTACTACTACTACTACTACTACTACTACTACTACTACTACTATTACTATTACTACTACCACTACTACCACTACTACTACTGCTACTACTACTACTACTACTACTACTACTACTACTACTACTATTACTACTACTACTACTACTACTACTACTACTACTACTACTACTACTACTATTACTACTATTACTACTATTACTATTAATAATACTACTACTACTACTACTACTACTACTACTACTACTACTACTATTACTACTATTACTATTAATAATACTACTACTACTATTACTATTACAACTATTACTGTTGTTTATACTGTTAGTGGTAAGTGACCAACTGTGAAATAGTCTCGCACCAAACCCCTTAGCCTTCTGTTTAACATTAGCCGACGATGTGCTCGAAGTATACTGAGTGACAACAATGCTAGAATTATGGATATGACAAGGACCCTCGGCTTCTTGAACTTCAGTAATACGATTCAGAGATTGGCTCTCTCTTAATCGCGTTTCGCCAGACCTTCGTCTACCCGTTCTGTGCCTTCTTTCAAAAACAGTCGCCCTGTTAATAGCGCATCTTTTACTTCCCTCTGTACCATTGTTGGTCCCGCTATTATTCTTGTTATCTTCCGTGCTCGATGAACTTGGAGGACACTCTCTGTTGTCAGACAAAGCTCTCCCATGGCCAGTCGTGTTACCGCTGCCTCCTCCTCCTTCACTGCCACCTGGATCCTGAGAATCGCTTGAATCATCATGACTATCCCTTCGTGGCGGTAACGGTTTTCCCGAAGTTCCCAGTTTGTGAGCTCGCTTTTTTCTCCCTTCGCTGTCGTCATCACTGGCATCAGAACTTGAACAAGACGCAGTGCGAGTTTTGTGAAATTTACTTCGCCTTTGTTCGTAACTGGTCCGTCTTACGATACGATTTCTTGACCAGTCTATAGAGGCCATATCCTGATCCTCGAGAATCTCGTTGAAAGACAATTCTGGAAGTGTTACATTGTGTGGCGCTGGCAAGGATTTATAGCTTGGCAACAATTGACTGTTCCCTGTAATTGTAGCTGTGTTTAAGGGAATCGGAACGGTCGATGATACTGTAAGAATTGTAGAAGTTACTGAAGCTGAAGTATCTAAGCTGGGTTTTATTCTCTCTGGAGACTGCAAAGAGGATTGGTGCTTGGTCCCCATTCGCCACTTGTTACAAGGGGTTGATTTTGAATAATCAGTTACAGACTTGGGCCGCCTGTCTATATTTTCGGCTTTTTTTATCCAGTCCTCTGAGGCAACTTCGAGTCCGGAATTGTCGAGATTATTTCTGAAGTTGGCATCAAACAGATTTGCCTTCATTGGTTCAGATAAATTTTCAACACCTCCACCGCTGTCAGCAACTTTGACTGATGATTTATACCCAGATTTATTGCTGTCCTTAATGAACTTATCACAATCATCGCGCGAGTTGGCTATTGTCGTTTTATTGCATGCAGATATTGTTATTGGATCGTGCGTGTGATGAGAGTGAGTGTGTATGTGACTGTTATGAATGGAATGTTTCTCCAGATTTTGAGAAAGTTTTTCCTGAATAACGTGTGACAATTTTCCTTCTGATCTTGATCCTCTTCTGCTAACCGAACTTTGCGTCGAGTTACTACCATGATCATCTCGACCTGAGCAAGAAGACATATCGTCCTCGTCGTCCTCTTCTTGGACAATACTGCATTTTCTTGTTCGAAAGTTCTGCAAGGCACGTGAAATAAATTATTTTGTATCGAAATATCTACAAGCTTTCGAATCTTTTATTCACCTTATTTATATGGTCAGATGATCTCAAGTTACAAGACCTAGTTTTATGCACGAGTTTTGACAAAGTACAGTAGCATCGGAAAGTCGGTATGCGAAATTTTCGTACTTTATAATTGTACCATCATGAAGCAGGACTCAGTTCATTAAAAAAGGCACGAAATGAAGTAATCACAGATTAAGAGCTCTTAGATAAGAGTATAATAAAAGCATAGATAAATGTCAAAAGTATTCGTAGATAACTGATGCTAGTTTACCTGTACTTCTGTCGATGAATAAAAGAGGAATTCATGTAGTGCCAAAGTGGACTTTTGTTGTGATGGCAAGACTCGTGATCTGGAAGTTCTCTTCGAATAACAATACAAATGACTTTTTCGGAAAATCAAAGCAATTAAAAGTGACTTGTGGAACTTGACACATATTCATAATAAACGAAAGAGAATTACAGTATTTTCATCTGATGCGATTTCATGTATTATACTTGATGCCAAATTAGTTTGCAGATATATAGTGAAACAAAAATGTAAGCACAAAATACGTTAACACGTAAACTTACGAATGCAACTTTTTGAATTTACAGTATACATTACACCATAGGGTGGGCCAAAAAAATCGAGTATTTTTTTTTCACTTTATACTACGAAAACTTGGTTGGTAGAGACCTCAAAAACATTCTCTCCAAGTATGATCTCTTAATTTTAATAGGAAGGTCCTCCGCCTCGCAGTTTTCTATTTTTTTCTTATGGTGAGGAAGAAAAATACATATCTCGGTATCTACTATTTATAAAAAAAAAAAATTCGTCTCATATTTTCGTAGGAAATTGAATTCTCTACAAAAAAGGTTTCTTAAAATTTTTTTGTATCCTCACTGTTCAGAAGTTATTGAAGGTTGAAGTTTGATCATTTTAAGGTATATGTCTTTTTTTTTTAGAATTTTATAACTCTTCAACAAAAAGTCATTATAATACGCGCAACTCGTGGTTGTGTCGGAAATTTACTGCTCTACAATAATGGTCTCCTATGATTAGTCGATTAAATTAACCGTTCAGAAGATATTTACCGTCAAACTTCAATGCACACTATTTTTAACAATTTTTTGTTAATAATTCAAACAATTCCAATTTAATTCATGAGTTTCGGGGAAATTTGTACAAATTCAAACAATTTCAATTTAATTCATGAGTTTTGGGAAAATTTGTACAAAAACTATTAAAAATAGTGTGCATTGAAGTTTGACAGTGAATATCTTCTGAACGGTTAATTTAATCGACTAATCATAAGAGACCATTATTGTAGAGCAGTAAATTTCCGACACAACCATGAGTTGCGCGTATTATAATGACTTTTTGTTGAAAGTTTATAAAATTCATAAAAAAAAAAAAGACATCTACCTTAAAATGATCAAACTTGAACCTTCAATAACTTCTGAACAGTGAGGTATACAAAAAAATTGTAAGAGACCTTTTTTGTAGAGAATTCAATTTTCTACGAAAATATGAGACGAATTTTTTTTTTTATAAATAGCAGATACCGAGATATGTATTTTTCTTCCTCACCATAAGAAAAAAATAGAAAACTGCGAGGCGGAGGACCTTCCTATTAAAATTAAGAGCTTATACTTGGAGAGAATGTTTTTGAGGTCTCTACCAACCAAGTTTTCGGAGTATAAAGTGAAAAAAAAATAGTCGATTTTTTTGGCCCACCCTATTGCACCATGTTTGTATTGCATTACAATTAGACTGATTCTGTTAAAAAAAAATATAAGTCATGTTCCATAAATGATTCAGGCTTGACCAATTATTTGCAAAATGCTTTCTCAGCATTTCAACTCACGGATCACGAGGTACAAAAAAAAGGACTAATTTGTTAAAATTTTGAGACTTATTTGTTGAAAATCTGTTTCGAAAGAAACTTTCGAGCACATTATACGTTTGCGACAATAAGAGTGAGACAGGTGACTGGCTACTATATATATGATAGTTTTAATACAATAGTTTTCACAGTCGTCATCATTACCTGTGTTACGTCGCCAACTGTTCGAGGAATACTTCGGATTGATTCATTTAAATTGCTTAATGCATGCTGATCGACTTCTGTATTATTTGGAGCGAGAACATTTTGCTTGCTGAAACAATAAACAATCTGTCAAGTTAGGTGTGTCACACACACCGCCCAGATATGATGAATACATAATCAAACAAGAACTATTGAAGAAATATTTAGTTCATTACCAAGCTTGGTTACACAGCCAAAGATAATAGACAAGGACACAAATGATGAAATGACAATATAATCCAATGAAATAAAACCCTTGATAGAAATACTATAATCATTTGATTAGAAGATTGATGATAAAAATAAGATTTTTTTTATCACTCTTCCATTCGTCGATCATATTAAATTATCACTACGGACATTGGTTAATAACACAATTTCCGAGTCTTTTTGTTTATGGCGTTACATACTTATGTTACGTTTGCGTATTTTTCCAATATACATATCATCGTTTATTCACGTGTTTCTTATTAGAATATTTTTATGCTGCTGCTGAGACAGCTCTCAATAAATGTGTATACAATTTTCCAACGTTCAAGAAGAAGTCATATAAACCATTTGTCGCCTATGATAATTTCCTATTAGGACACAATAGCGAAGCGTACGAAATCAATTCTAATTTTAGTAATTTGATACTTTGTTAGCACGTCTAACAACTAGCGAATGTTTCTTAAATTTGAATACATGCAAGAACGTAAAAATAATACCATAAGCAGCATGAACAATAATTTCGAACACAGAATCTAGATTAAGTCAGATGTAATCCTCTAATCTATTTGGGACGACTTTGTAGGTTAATTCTAAGCTTAGGAGCATTTCCAGGAACACGTGTGTAATTTTTATTAAATACACTTGTTCCAAGAGCAACGATTTATCTATTAATTAATCGTTGATATGGACAAAAATTTGTAAATTATCTCACAGATTAAAACACTGTGAACTACATTTTTTGGCATAACAACAGTTGTATGAGTTTAAATGTATAAAAAAAAAAACATATCAAGAGTTAAACTAAAATTTTGTGATTTCTCACATTGGCCTTATCGATTTTTTTCTTTCATCTCTACTCTACGGTAAGTATATTTAAATAGTATAATCAATTATTACAAGTGTCAACTATATGTATTTTCGAAAATTGGTGTATTTTAGATAATTCTACGTGTCATACACTCTCTTAATCGCAATTATCAAGACAATAAATTCGAGGAATGATAGAATTTTGTAACAATAACTTTGGCACAGAAAAATACGAAAAGTAATCCTAGGTTTTTTGATAGTATAAGAGACTGAGAATTTTTTTGAAATGAATAACATGATTCTATATAACATTGCTGTTCACTATACAGGGTGTCCCTAAATTGCCTCCCACGGACTAGCCAGCATGATACCTCGTTAAAATCCAACCGAGAATTTCTTTGCCGGAAGCTCGTCCGACGCATAATTTTTGAATAATAAGCGATAGCGCTAGGCCAATCAGAGTGCACCATTTCATCTAGATTTGCCGCCACGGAAATTGCTGTTTTGTTCGTCTGGGTGAATTATTATTATTATTCGTTTATGAATTAAATATCGGCACCTCCCCTCTCTTGCTGCTGCCCCCCGTATGCTTGAGGATGCGCTTCTGTTTACACACACAAGTGTGCGCCCATGGATGTGCAGCCAGCAGCGTGTGCCGCGGCAACAATACCGAGGTCAGCGCCCGAGAAGGGGCACAACAGGGAGAGAGGGGAGGTGCCGATATTTAATTCGTAAACGAATAATAATAATTCACCCAGACGAACAAAACAGCAATTTCCGTGGCGGCAAATCCAGATGAAATGGTGCACTCTGATTAGCCTAGCGGTATCGCTTATAATTCAAAAACTTTGCGTCGGACGAGCTTCCGGAAAAGAAATTCTCGGTTGGATTTTAACGAGGTTTTATGCTGGCTAGTCCGTGGGAGGCAATTTAGGGACACCCTGTATATGGAAATAGTAAAAATGGGAATGATAATTAAATTGTGGTACTAAATTAAAGCAAAGGAATTCAAGTGGATAGTGTTAGAGTAGTTAGAGCTCGTTGATAAATATAATGTAATTTGATATTTATAGTAGCATGCAAGAGCGAAAAAAATGTGAATAACTTATCACATGCATTACTATCACCAAGATTCACCTGGATGAGATGTCAAGTACTTCGGAACCATTTTTTTGTACTTGCTCTTGCCTGTGAGCACGAAGTTTCCTTTCCGCCAGCAGGAAATACGTTGCAGTGATATGATTGTATTCATTCTTATCTAGTGCACTGCAATATTTTTCAAAGTATTAAAACTTTTATTTGTACATTGACATTACTTACCTGGTAAATTTTTATTAGTTAGATTGCGAACAGAAAGAAAATATCCGTACTTCACACAGTAGCAAAACGAAAAAAAAAAAATATCTGAGAAAACATAGTGCAAATAAAATATATATTAATCGTGAATAAACTAAACAATATTGACGAATAGTGGGGTTCTCTGAATGGCAAATGAAATTCTTCACGACTTCTATGAAAAAAGTTACCCAAGTATTTTTTTAAATAATTTCGGTGAAAGGACCACAATTATTTTACTAAGCTTGGAAGTAGGAAAAAAATCAACATACAGCCAAAAAGAAGGCGATATGCTTAAATATATTGTCATATAGTGCTTCACTTACTCAAGTATTTCTTCTTTGGTAGCAATGTTTCCATTAACCATTTTGGTAATAATGAGATTATGGTGGTCCTCTGAAACTTGTTGCCTTGATACAAGGGGCAACGATTCTACAGGGTCAGAATCTGACCCTGAAACAAGCCAGGGATTGGATGCTATTTCCTCGAGGGTAGCACGCCGTTCTGGTTGCCTGACAAGCATTCTTGCTATCAGTTGCTTACATCCATCAGAGACATGTGTTGGAATTGAATATTTGCAGTCCATAATCATGGTGAGGGTTTCACTATCATTTGCTTCTTGAAACGGAGCTTGACCGCAAACCAACATGTATAGTATAACACCCAGAGACCATACATCTATGAAAATAGGTATTTTTAATTAAAGTGTAATTTAAAAGAC
This sequence comes from Neodiprion fabricii, assembly GCF_021155785.1. NCBI lineage: Eukaryota > Metazoa > Arthropoda > Insecta > Hymenoptera > Diprionidae > Neodiprion > Neodiprion fabricii. The sequence goes on along the minus strand of NC_060245.1, from coordinate 9,631,817 downwards.
TACTATTTTTTTCGCTAGTTTGATATTATCTCACAGCTTATGTCACACTCACCAACAGCAGGAGCGTCATAACTATCTCCGAGGAGAATTTCTGGTGCTGAATAAGCCAAAGAGCCGCAAGACGTCTCCAGCTTTTGCCCCGGGCAAAATCTATTACTGAACCCAAAATCCGTAAGCTTCACCATTCCGAGTTTTTCAAAAAACACAACATTCTCAGGCTTTAAATCTCTGTGCACAACATGGAGCCTATGGCAGTAAGAGATGGCCCTAACTATTTGTCTGAAATACATCCTTGCGACCTGAATTATCACAAAACAGTATCATTATATAGTGAAAAGTACAATTAAGTAGTGAATAATCAATTTTTTAATCAAAGAGTAACTTTTAGTATCATCTGATCAATAATTTCACTACGATTACTTTCAATGCTGACAGAGCCTCAATTATTCAAGCCTCCTTCATCTGAGTTTGCGATTGTTCAAGCTTGTCTCGAAGTTATACAGGGTGTTTCATTTCAATCACTCCAGGCCGATTACTCCCAAACTAAGCAAGGTAAGAAAAAATATTTCGTAAAAAATATTCAAGGTTTCAATGGGGAAAGAACATCAACACAGCAGTTTTTTTTCAAGTGGAGCCACCAAGGTCAGGTAGAGGTCAACTTGGTTTTTAAAATGGAACAGTGTACTTTTTTTTTGGGGCATCTGAAATAGGATTAAAAAGTACTTTTCGGTTCAGAATGCGGTAACTTACCGGTACCATGCTCCATAGCAACTTGACTAGCTCGTATTTCATTACCGATCAAGTTTAAGTGATAAGAATGTACATTTTGATGCAAAATTTCATGTCTCTTCAGACGCTAATGGAAAATATACACTGTTTAATTTAAAAAACCAACTAGATCTTCACCTGACCTTGATGGCCCATTTACGAAAAATCTGCTACCTTAGTATTCATTGCCCCTTCGAACCTTGAATATTTTATACAAAACCTTTTTTTGAATCTTGCTTAATTTTGGAGTAATCAGCCTAGGGGGGTTAAAATGAAACACCCTGTATAAAACTGTCTTGTATGAGCTTGCCTTGGCATGTCTGTCTATCAATATTCGTTAGAACTTAAGAATGTGCTTGAATTTGGTTACTCTGAAATATTGGGGACGAGTTCTTCAATTATTCTATAAAATAGCTCCCAAAGTAGACAAATGCGAGGACTGATATTCGAAAATTCCTAAAAAAAAATAGTATTACAGCACAAACCTCTTCGCTCAATCCACTATCATGCCGCATAATGTAATCATAGAGGTCGCCGCCATCACCCAATTCGAGTATAAGATAGAGCTTTGTCTGTGTGTCTATTACCTCGTACAATCTAACGACATTTGGATGCTGTACCAATTTCATGCATCTCACCTAGAAAGGAGAATATTAAATATAACATTTGAATACTTTTTTTTTCCTCTCAGAAATGAATGAACACAACTAAAATATATTGTAGGATGAAAATAATGTCTCACTTCTTGAAACAGATGAGCACGCGATATTTCATCTAGTTTACTCTTATCGATAACTTTGACGGCGACTTTTTCACCAGTAAATACATGACGAGCAAGTTTGACAACAGCAAAGTGGCCCCGTCCAAGTGTCTCCTCCATATCATAAAGGCCAGCAATCTTGCCATCGTAATTGCTGTGCCCTACTCTCCGATGCATTGTAATCCTATAAACTTTGAAAAAGGAGAAAGTGGAACTAAGAAAAATAGCAAATGAAAATCGAGTACGCAGAATACATGAATATGAGATATGGCAAAAAAGATCGTGTTCAAAGGTCATGCCTTTCCCAATTGCCACCTTTGTTTTCTAAAGTGCAGATTTAAAATGCATCAAAAATATTTAGGAAAAATAGTTTACTCCAGATTTGGAGACCATACTACCAAACTTATATCGATAAGATTATAGAAATTCTAATGTGATGAAAGCCTTGTGAACAATGCTCGAAATAGTGGCTTACAAATCTGCAAACTCTCTATAGAAAAATATGATCATATGATTACGAACTAGCTAAATTTAAATTCTGATTCTTCCTATCAAATTATTCAAATTCTTTCAATAATGTCGGCAAAAAAATATTAGCCAGTTGTGTTTGCGAAAATCCAAAAGGTGTCTTCAATTACTACAGACTTTTCAATAGCATTTTACCATTTCTTCACGATGATGTATTTGTAAAAAGGTATTGAGTATTAAAGCTTGCCAATGACTGAATAAGAGAAACTACATTTCGCTTGTATGTGTGGGCATACTTAGGAAACTGAAGTTATTGTTATTACGATAAGGAAACACCAAAAAAATGACCAATTGTAACTTTACAATGACTTTGAAGCAATTTCATTTTCGAACCAATGAAATACGAGGAATTCAACTAATTATGGTAAAATATTCAAAGAAGTATCCGTAAAGTTCAAAATAATAAGAATTACACCGGTCGACAAAAAAAAATTTTTTTTTGGGTTTCAGTTCTAATGCTTGAATTCTGATTCCAGACATCGAAAAACACTTAAATATCCATTTTTAGCTTTTAAAGTTTGCTTTTGTCTGATTTACGTAGATAAGTACGTTTTAAAGATTTTAATTCATTTTATGAGCAATAGATAGTAGCACTTTGATTATCCTGATTGCAAATTGCATATTATAATTATTTATCACAATTCTTGAATAAAAAAGACTTTGATGTTCCGCAAAAACTTTTTTGATCGTAATTTAAAATACAATTATAAAAAATAATATAAAAAACAGTCATTTTTCTTGAAAATTCAAAAAATTGCTCTCGCTTCTACAAAAGCAAACTTTGATCAGAAAAATAATATTTTCCCTTATTTGTAACGTAGGAGAAACCAAAATTTCACATGCAGAAATCAAAGCCAAAAATCGTGTTGACCGGTGTTATCAGCTTTGTATTAGGAACAATTACGGCAATTAATTGTAATCCTGTAGGCTACTGCCATATACCTAACTTTTATACGTAGTATAAACTTGTAAAGCCAAAATTGCATAATGAGACTGTTTGGAAGAAGCTGTTGAATCCAAGATATAAATTATAGAGTAAAGTTAAGCAAAGTATATTCATTTTATAATTGTAACTTTTATCCATTAATGACGACCCGACTTGATCCAATATTTTCTTATGGATTACGACCTTTGATTTCACAGTTGTACATGTGTGGTTTCCAAAAAATTATTGAATTTAAAAGAGATAGATACAAGAATTAAGAATGAAAGCCTGAATTTTACATGAGCTGAGGTTTCAAAGTTGATAAATTCTGAAGGAGCGGTGTAAAATTCTCTGAGACTTCTACGTTTCCGTCCCGGTACTACTAAATTTCATAAGAGTACATATTCATGTAGCTGAAATTCATACTGTATCAAATCTTCTTTAGGCTTGGTCAATTTCAAGTATTGTTACAAATTCGAAACTCAATTTGAGTTGCAGAAAAAAATTCTTTATAAAAATTTTACGTATGGTTGAAGATTACGATTGCAGACAAACTTCAACTTATTGTATGCTCATTCATGTGAGCATATTTATTGAGTATATGAATAAGTGGGAGTCTGTTCTGTTAATATGAAGAATTTTATTTTCGATCTCTATCAAATCTCCAATTACAAAATACTTTTAAATTCAATAAGACAAAACAACACCTAGGCAAACAGTTCTGTAATACTGTTTTGTGCTTACACAGAGGGTCTACTGCTTATGATTAGGTACTTCAAATTGACTTCTAGCTTGTCTGAATTTTCAATGTGTTATACAACAGGACGAACATCATGAGTCTAAATTCAATTACACACCTAGAAGGAAGCCCTTGCAATGAAACTATACTGCCATTCGTTCTTGTTTACTGCATTATTCAATGCTATGCCTGTGGCTAAAAGACTTTGTTGGCCTGTAAACTTCCATCTCGTCTATCTTCCTTACTCTTATCATAAAAATTCAATAAAAACTAAATTTCTCTTCATACAACACAAATCGAGAAGAAAGCAGTTGTGACCAAAATTCTGCACAAAAATCGAAAGGACCTACTAATATTTTCAATTTCCAAGAAATTGAGTAGTTTTTCATACCTAATAACTTTCTGCATACATTCTCACTAAGAACCAAATCGTATTGCATGATTCCACATAACAGATATAAACTTGAAAATAAGATAATCGTATAAATTAGAACAATTTAATCTCGCAGTGAAATAAATATTACAGTAATTTTTCATTATTATTTTTAATTTAAGTAAAACGCTGCGCGTAAGATTTTCATACATATTTGTCATTAGAATGATAAGGAAACCTTTGTCAAAATCTAATACAGTGATTAACTCAAATGGAACTAGAATGAGATTTGCACAATGACCAAAAATAAGAGAAAACTACTTGTCACCAGTCTCGGATTATTTTTCAGGTACAAATGCAGAGAGCTATTACGAGTCTGTGCAGAAAAAAGTCAGAGCAAATACAATGATGCAACAACAACAATAAATTCTATTATGTCGTACTTATGTCAAGCCAATCATCACTGTAATATTGTAATACGTTTGGAGTTTAAATGGAAATGGCGAATTTAATAATTAGAGACTGAAGAGGGGGGGGGGGGGGGGGGGGGGGCGGGGGGCTGGTCTGTAACTCCTTTTTTATTTGCCCATTGTTGTGTCAGACTGCCAGGATGATAGTCGTGTAATAATAGCGGATAAATGACAATACCTATGATTCGTACTTCAAATCTACGTGATGAAAAAATGAGACTATGCGAATAAGCGAGAGTGGAGAATGGACGGTGATTGCTTGTTCAGGGCAAACGATGGTAAAAATTATTCTTATTTTGAAAGTTACTTGGAGTATCATTTCCATAATCAGTCCATAATGTAAAATTTTTGCAGTGTGCGGAAAGACCAATAGCCGAGGCTTGTGAGAAAATACATAGTCTATTTGTTCCGATACTCGTAATCGATAAGCGGTTTAGTACGCATTTATTGCGAGTAACCGTGAACTCGGTAACTCCGCAGAGGTTTGTTACAACGGATGAAGAGGCCATTTTAAATTCTATTAAAAGCTACACATACCTTAGGTATCGTTCGGTTACACCTCTACACGCTGTCATCTACAGCTATCCTAGTATCCTTAATTTCCTATTGTTGTTCCGTACATCTTTCAACGCTTATTATCATCACACTGTTCCAATTACAATAATTATTATTTACTTCAAAGTCCACTTTTGGTTAATACATCAAATTCCAATTACGAACAAATATCCCAACACCTCGACTTTTTCAGACTTTTTAGAGACGAAGACGCACGAATTCCCACGAAGCGGAAAGGCTCTGTGTATATCACAGGCAGAGCGACTCACAAATGCATGGAGACTACAGGTAAGGAATCCGAACGCAATGCTAGCCAAATGGTCGGTGAAAGTAATGAACGATCCACGGATTGTAAGCGCCTGGTGGCGCTACCACTGCGGGTTCCGTCAGCGTATCCTATTCGTAACCAGGCGCTAGTATCGCTTGCGAATACATCCCGAACTACAAGATCTTTCATCACTTTCACGAACCACTTTTCGACGATTCCTCCATATGCGTTCGGACTCCCTAAAGGTCGAAGCACATAAAATTACAGAGGCCATGGGCAGAATGCAGAAGCCGTAGCGCATGCGCAATTGCGAAAGTCCAGTAGAGCCATATGGCTTCTGCATTCTGCCCATGGCTTATGGATTTTCAATCTACATAAAAATCCATAAGCCATATTCCATGGCATAACAAACACAGAAGCGTGCGTGATTGTACCACTGTTGATTACCTGCAACTCAAAAGAATAGGATATACATTTTAACAGACAGGTAGGCACTTTTATTGTTCAATAATTAATGTAGGTAAAATTGCATACTGGACATGGGTGTCAATATTTCGTCTTTTGTAAATACAACTTTGAATCCTGGGCAGTGTAACATTTTGAGGTTAGGCGGATTTACGTGCATGATTTCTCCAACTCAAATTTACCACATGAATAATTTATTATCTAATTATTACAATACATCGGTTGTATGATGATTTTCTTTATATTCCATATGAATATTCAGATCTTGCCGTTATAGACATGGACAACGATCATACGGATTACTGTCGACGAAGCAATAATTCAAGGAATTTCGAAGACTGTGGAATGCAAGAAAATTTGGATCCTCAAGTGGTACTGCAAAATCAAGAAGAGCGAGGTTTTGATGAAATCTTGATAGATGCGGTTAAAAGCTATCCGCATCTGTACGATACAAGCTGCAAAGACTACCGCGATGCCATTAAAAAAGAGAACTCCTGGGTGGAGATAGCCGGAGTTTTGAATGCGACTCGTCAGTATTATTTTTGTTTGCCAATGAAGTATTCTTATATGAGCAACCTTGCTCACTCTAAATTAAGGTCGATGATTGAATTCGAATGACAGATTTCTCTTGCAGACATTTGCAATGTGATTTGCATCTCTATCACTTTCTTTGTAATATATAATTCTTATCAATGTGTACTACACTCACATCACTTCATGAACTTCCACAAAAGCACACAATTCATCATTTTTAAGTTGATCCTTTATCAAAAATAACTCGATGTGTAAAAAATAGATCAAATACTGAAAAACTGCTATGCTATTGTGCAATAAATGTTTTTAAACAAATTTCTCATAAATTCAATTACAGCTCAAATTTGCTCCACTCGTTGGACTCGATTAAGGGAATCTTACTCGAAAGAAAAAAAAAAAAAAAATACTGAGAATAAGAGCGGAAGTGGAGCGGCTCAACGGCGAGGATTCGTACACTTCGAAGCCATGCGATTTATAGATAAATTCGTAAAAACTCGATCGTGAGATTTCTCAACTTTATATTTTGCAGACTCTTACATCATATTAGTAAAAAATTGTACTCTTGTGGATCTACAAATTGAATTAAATATCTCCTCAGATCGGTCAGCAATGTCAAGATGACACAACCATTCAGTTCAACTCATCAGCAAAGCGAGAGTCGAAATCAGGCAATCTCAAAATGGGTGCAGCAGCAAGGCGATTTCACTTCGGAAATCCACAGCAGTTCATCGCAACAAGATATCATCAATGTATCGGAATCAACAAATCGACCGACTCCATGCACGACACCCGAAGTGATGAATTTTGAGGAAGCGTCATCATCATCGTCTTTTTCAACAGATTTCACTGTGAACGAGTTTGAAAATCGATCAGCGTCCACGTCGAATGAATCATCATATCAGTCTCCACTAGCGTCACCCACAATACATGAAACTCCCAACACTTTCAAGAAACCACCATCATATACGAAGGGCAGATTTAATCCATATATAACGATAAAAAAAGACTTTAAAAAAAAAGAAGCAGAGAATGATGAATTTGAAGCATCTTTCATTAATTTTAATAAGGTAGTTACAGCGCATTTGGTAAATAAGAAAAAACCTGAACAAACATGTAGCGATCACGACCATTCTTTCGGCAATTTAATTGTGACAGAATTGAATAGAATGAAGGAGGATGAAAAAATCAATAAAAAACGAGAAATCCTGAAAATTTTATGGCAGAATAGTAGCCCCAAAAAAGATTAGATAGTTTTTCTCCAATATATTTTTTTGCTATGGAGAAAGAACTTTTGGATGAGTTTGTCTACAAAGTGGTCAGGTGGAATTAAACGTTGTTTAATTGGCTGTGTGAGTGACTATTAGATTATAAAAACATTAAAAACTGAAAATTATCATGTCTAGTCAAAGGCATTATCATGTTAAGTCATATCATATAAATATAATATTTTTCTTCATTAATTCATTATCATATAAAGGCGAGACCTGTTGAAAATTTCTCATTACGATAATTTCTACATATGTATAAGAGATTCTATTCTTAATTTTATATTTTTATTTAAGTCAGTTAACCACCAAACTTACCTGCAGTGTTCAAACTTAAAAAAAAACAGTGATTTTATGAATAGTGGAAATAACTTACAAACTGATGTAAGAATAATCCTTTTAATAAGATTAAGTATCGCATAATATGTTATTGTTGATGGTATATATTATTAGTGAAACGGGACCAGCAATAAATATTACAATATAATATACAAGTGAGTCGTACGTCGATTAATTTTTTTAGTCTAGATTTTGCCCCCTAGTCACATAATCGTACTGCCAATTTACCATTCCCGGTGGTGTTAAGAAATAATTGCTCAAAGTTTCTCTTACGTTTACTGCATATGCAATCCCATTTTCGATATTCTCGATAACTTCATCGTTGTTTTGAAACTGAATATTGTCACCTTCTTGGTGGCGGATGTAATTGTGTAAACACACAGTTGTTAAAATATATTTATTTATATTTTCTGGAATCGCAACAATGGGTCGATTGTAAATTGCCCATTTTTTAGCTAAAATCCCAAACGAATTTTCTATTATACGCCGTGCTCGAGACAGTCGATAATTGAAGATATTTTTACGTTCGCCAAGATAATTTCCTGTGAAAGGCCTCATCAAATGTTTACCGATAGGAAATGCTTCGTCTCCGATGAAAAAATAAGGCATTTGAATGTCGCTTCCGCTCAATTTGCTGGCTCCTTCAGGGATATTTAGCTGCCGGTTTTCAGGATTCAAGTCGCTAATTGCGAAAATTCCACCATCACTGTTCTTACCAGCGGAGCCGATATCAACTAGTGTGAATTTGTAATTATGATCACATACAGCCATCAGTACTACGCTGTATCTCTTGTGATAATTGAAGTACAGAGTGCCAGAGTTGGGCGGACATTGTGCATCGACATGTTTACCATCGATCGCCCCCAAGCAATGTGGAAAATTCCATAGTTGCCAAAAGCCTTCAGCAATTTGTAAATATTCTTCTTTCGAAGGCGCTTGAAGATATCTGTGGCCAAGAACTCTCCCCAATGCGTCGCTGGTCTCTTTGATTATCTTATGCACTGTTGACAGACCGACACGATAAGCAAACGCTATGGCAGGAACTTTGTCTCCACTTAAAAATCTGAAAGGTAAAAATACATATGACGATATTGAATGGATACGTATTGTATTATACTTATTTATCTACGTAGAATTACATCTTGACTTATACAAATTAATACCGTAGCGTCAAAGCGAGTCGTTGTTCAGGATTAATAGCACGTGGACTTCTTTTTAACAAACTTGGATTTGCAATATCCAATAAGTTCTGGAATGATGGAAGTGTCATACGAGCATATTTCCAGAACATCTGCGGATCAGTTTTCAACTCTTGAAAGAGATTGTGGAAAGCACCCTGCTGCCGTCTGCGCATGTTAATTGGTCGGACCCACAAACGTTTGCGCCGCCGACGTATTCTCTCTCTTCGGCGATTTACCAAAATTGCTCCCAGATAAACCAAGGAAATTAACAATAAATCAGAGTCATCCATTCCTATAATAAAAATTCATTATGATTCGAAATTCAATCTAAACAAAAAATATAATTATATTAAAAATTTGAATTGTAAAAATCACTTAAACTGTAGAATGTCCAAGATAAAATACTGAGATTAATATATCGAACAAAACATTAACGAAGATATTGTTCTTAATAATTGACCAAAAAATGAATTGGAGAAATCATGTGCGTAAATCCGCCTAACCTTAAAATGTTACACTGCCCAGGATTCAAAGTTGTATCTACAAAAGACGAAATATTGACACCCATGTCCAGTATGTAATTTTACCTACATTAATTATTGAACAATAAAAGAGCCTACCTGTCTGTTAAAATGTATATCCTATTCTTTTGAGTTGCAGGTAATCAACAGTGGTACAATCACGCACGCTTCTGTGTTTGTTATGCCATGGAATATGGCTTATGGATTTTTATGTAGATTAAAAATCCATAAGCCATGGGCAGAATGCAGAAGCCATATGGCTCTACTGGACTTTCGCAATTGCGCATGCGCTACGGCTTCTGCATTCTGCCCATGGCCTCTGTAATTTTATGTGCTTCGACCTTTAGGGTACGTTCCGATATACACTGCGAGCACTGTTCAGTGCTCTTACTGGGGAGAAATTCGTTCCGTTATAGACGGACAGTGTACAGTCGCAGTATCCTAGGGAAATATATGACGTCATAAATCGTCGCCATTTTTCTACTGTGAACACTGGTGCTTTCGAGGTAAGGTGCTCTCAGTGCTTTGATCACGTGATCAACAGCGTTCAGAAATTTAACAGCTTCCACTATTGATAATTATTATTATTGAATATTGTCATTTAAAAATACCGGCCGTTAAAAACAAAAATGGAAAATTTGAATAAATTGTGTTTATTGCAGTGTGAAACAAATATTATGTATGAAATAAATGCAACGCTAAAAAATGTCGATCACAGTATACTGTACTGCGTTCCGTTTGAAGCAGTAACCAGTATAGCTAACTATGAAGGAACGGCTTCGCAGTATACTAAATTGACGTCACACCTTGCAGTGCTCGCAGTGTATATCGGAACATACCCTTAGCCTATCTGTTACCATCTTATCAATGGACTGAATTTTCTTTTAACAAAAGGAATTGTGCATCGGAATGACTGGTTGATGACAAATTGTTTAATGTCACCAACGTATCAGATTTGTTACTTTTCTTTGCCACTTGTAGTTTAATTGAATATTTTATAGAATTGAGGACTTCATGAGATTCAGGCCGTGTTCGTAAGTGGACTGACAGTACTGAAAATTCCCTAGGACAGAGTCAGAGCTATTCACGAACTTGGAAACGCAAAAGAGATGAAAGATTGCTGACAGTACTGTCAGTCAATTTTCGAACACGGCCTCAGTCTATTGATCAGTTAGCTTATAGTGTACTTCAGTCAACTGTAACATCCGACCGGAACGTCCGTATGTTTTATCGACTATTATTACTGCATGTTACTTTTATCAACTAACCAAACTCGAAATACGAGAATCTTGTAACCATAGGAAATTAAAACAACTGTCTAACTATTTGAAATATCCCTAGATGGAAATAACTATGAAATTCACTAGCCGAGGCTTAAAAACCATGTTACGAGATCTTCGTACTACAGAGAACTATAATACTGTTATGCGTTATTATATATCATATTAGCACTATAATTAACTAACACAATTATACCCAATTATTATGTAGCACTCAACAATGCCATTTGTGCATTCGGAGCTGAGAGCTATACTATAAGCAACATACGCTTTACTATATAGCCTGGAGTATAGAAGACTGTAAAACCATAGATAAATGCATAACCAATATAATGTAAAGATAGCGCTGCTGCAATAACCCATAAAACCAGAGACTGCAAAACCATCAAACCGTGAATGCTAATTACCCGGCATGAACTATACCTTCTTCCGCAACGCCGTATTGTAGGCAACACGCGCAACGTTTTGAAGGCAATGCAGATCTCCAATGTGGAGCCATACAGAGCCTTACTTAGAGAATACATTAGGAAACTTACCGACGAAACGAAAACGTTCTAGAAGCTTCCAAGCCGATTTATATCAATATAAGAATTAACAACTACAGAAGGGAATCATATACAAAAGCACACATGTAAACCTGCTCTAAAGCTATGAATCATCAAATTACTAAATACTCTAAATCTGTTAAGAGAATTATAACACAAACAACTAAGGATATTCGCAGCAGCGCGATTCTAATAATGTTAAACAAATAACAAACTATGTTCGTAAACAATTGCTATTGTACTCCAGGTTAACAACGACAGTAGTCGACTATAATACATATACAATTCTATATAGATATAACTATAAAACTAACAAACGACAGGTAACCAGAATGAAATATGGGCTTTGTAACGAACAAGATAGCAAAAACATTAAGAGGTAGACAGGAAGAAGTTAAGTGGCTGAGGGGCACCAGAAAGGGGGTTGGCGCCACAAAAGGGGCTGGCGCCACAAAGGGGGCTGGCGCCACAACGAAAAGCTCACGCAGTTCGGAGAACTACGGAACAAAGTCCACGCACCTACACCACCGCACCAAGCAGCGATATACCATACGTAAAAACCTACGATATAGTAATAGCTAAAGAACTAAGATAACAGGCGTGTATGCGCGAGGATGTCGTGACCTAATTAGTTCCCAGAAAAAGAGGGGAGGTGCGCAAAGGTGACCAAAAAACTAGAGAGGGGGATCGTTCTGCGCAACGATCGACCCCTATAAAAAGGGTGACCGATCACTCGATCGTCCTCTTGTATTCTACCTCCAGATTCGTCATCTAGTTCCGGTACAGTCTCGCGGTAAAATCCTTTAGCCTTTTGCATTAAAACTTTCATACAACGTTACTCTGCCCAAAAGTTCAGCGAGCTTCAACTCCATTTTTTGTCATACTAAGTTTAAGATCTTACACTGTGTAACTCTGCGTTTGTGACTTTTAAATATCAAAACTCATAAAATAAACCAAGTTAGTCAAAATATCCAAATATTAAAGTCAGTTATTCCGCTAAAACCTCTCACCAATCTACAAGTCATCGCATCCAGAATATTCTCAAAAAGGTAAGCCAAATTAAATCTTTTATCCAACAATTTCTCCCTCTTCGGTTCGTTCGACTAGAGCGACAGAATGCCCGTTGTCCGGTGTATTTCAATACTTAATCGGTAATTGGTGACCCAAACTACCGATGTGAGTCTAGCTGTAGCTGCGTGTGAATGTTTCCGGTGTCTAACATCTGGAGATTTCCACTAGGTACCGTTCCGACGTCACACAACACTCATGTACTATCATAACACAGCTGTTCAAAGCTAACTCTTGATTGGCTTACCCCAAGCCTGTACTGCTCCAAGTGGCGAAAATGAGCACTACGCTTTGCCAGACTATTTGAGTCTCCCCTCACCCTACGACTTCCCAGCCTGTATGCGTGACTGAGCTGTATGCAAGAAGACCGTGCTCTGACTTACATGCAATTATTTAGTGTGAAGCAAATTTTTAACTTATAAAACACAAAATTGCAAAAGAAACTTGTCAAAACTATGTCAACTAAATCATCAGTGGATTTGCGGACAGAGTTAGCAGAGCTTGTGAAGCGTAAGGCTGAAATAGCGGTGAGTCAAATATACTATATAATAAATATAATATATTTTGCTAAAAGGTTTTGGTATTAAACCCCGTCCGATCTGCCGTACAGTACGATACCAATAATACCGTAAAATTAGTAAAGACAAGCATGTATTTGGATAAACTTTACATCTTAGGATATCACCCGTTTATAATCTATGTTCCAAACTAATGCCTCATGTCGTACGTTGACTCGTTCTCGTCCCTGATGTTTGATTCAATTTCGAAGTTATAATCATATATTTCTACTCGGATCGCGATTTATTAAGCGCTTAACTACAATCACGAAAGACGAACCAATTGGCTCTAAGGAAATTTGAAACGAAGCCGCTAAATTTTGAGTGACAAATAGGAAAAATTCAATTTTAGGACACGCTAGCAAATTTAGAACGACAGATATATGCTTTTGAGGGAAGCTATCTTGAGGATACGCAACTGTATGGGAATATTATACGAGGCTGGGATCGTTATTTAGCAAGCAATAAGAACACAAATAGTAAGGCAGATAAGCGCAACAGAAAGTTCAAAGAAGCAGAACGGCTGTTTTCCAAATCGTCAATCACATCTGTTGCTGTAAGTATGCTATATTATCCTTAATTAAACAAATTTTTGTTGTATTTTAAATTATTGTATAGGCATATTTTATTTAAGTGATCCTAAGTAATCCAAGCCTAACAGGAGAAGTTTATTGAAAATTATATCTTCTGTTACAGGCTGTGAATGGAATACTGGAAAATACACAAGACAAAAGTAAGGTCCACAATGGATATCCATAACTAAATTTTGAATTCTCACCCTTTTATCTGGCACTATTGTTGTCTATTTTGTTGTTCCATAAATCTATTTCCATTATCGATGCTGTTTTACCAGAAAATTACCTAATCCTTTATAATTTCACTGTACACACCACAGCTTTATACTTGATAGTTGTGTTTATCTTGAGCTACATCATGTTCTTACCTTGTTACATACCTGTAAACTCATATATCTCTCTATATATATATATATATATATATATATATATATATGTATATGTATTAGAGTGTCCCAAAAAAACCGACTATTTTTTTTTTTCAAAGAACATTGAAAAATCGTTAGAGTATCTCTAGAAAATGACCCTGTGAAAATATAAGCTCTTAATATTAATATTTAGAGGTGGCGATTTGTAATTTTCTATTTCCCATTTAAGTAACATGGGAAAATTTTTTTTTGAACTTTGGAATTTTGTGATGGGATAACGAGCTACTTCATAAGTATGACAAAATCAGGTCTTATAGGAAATTTGATGCTCTACAAAAAAGGTCTGATTGACATTTTGCGTAAATCCAGCCGATTCAAAAATATCGAGCCTCAAACTTCGGACTGTTTAAAATTATGCTTTTTTTTCGTAAATACAACAAAAATTAATTTATATGTATTATAAACCCAGAATTATCAACTGGACAATAAATATATGCATGTATTTATTCTTATATTTATTCTTCAGTTGATAATTCTGGGTTTATAATACATATAAATTAATTTTTGTTGTATTTACGAAAAAAAAGCATAATTTTAAACAGTCCGAAGTTTGAGGCTCGATATTTTTGAAACGGCTGGATTTACGCAAAATGTCAATCAGACCTTTTTTGTAGAGCATCAAATTTCCTATAAGACCTGATTTTGTCATACTTATGAAGTAGCTCGTTATCCCATCACAAAATTCCAAAGTTCAAAAAAAAATTTTCCCATGTTAATTAAATGGGAAATAGAAAATTACAAATCGCCACCTCTAAATATTAATATTAAGAGCTTATATTTTCACAGGGTCATTTTCTAGAGATACTCTAACGATTTTTCAATGTTCTTTGAAAAAAAAAAATAGTCGGTTTTTTTGGGACACTCTAATATGTATATGTATATTAGTTTCAAAAAAAATTTTTTTGGATTTTTTTTAACGCTACCCGATAAAATACCTGTTTGGAACCTAAAAAATAACCTCTTAAAATTTGAGCCACATAGCTTTTGCGTAAGAACTGGCGCGGTTGATTGTTCGTTTTTTTTTTTTTTTTCCACTTTTTCCTAAAAATCTCCCAAAATATAACATATATGACAAAAAGTCTGTTGTGATTTTTTCATATATTGCGTATTTATCAAGATATTTACAAAATGCAAAATTACAACTTCAAATATTGACTTTTCTTTTCCAAAACAATTTTTTTTTTTTGTCAATTCAGTCGATCAACAAAATTTGGGATTTGATATGAAATTTCTATTTTATTGAGAATTGAAAATTAATATATGAAATCTGAAGATTTGAAAAAAAAAAAAAAATTGTTTTGGAAAAGAAAAGTGAATATTTGAAGTTGTGATTTTGCATTTCGTAAATATCTCGTGGCTCAATTTTTAAGAGCTTATTATTTAGGTCCCAAACAGGCATTTTATCGGGCAGCGTTAGGAAGAATCCATTTTTTTTTTTTTTTTTTTTTTTTTTTTAAATACACATATATATATATATATATATATATACAAAGTAGCTAACGGTCGAGTAGCCTAACGCGCATGTGCTAGAATTCTAAAGCAAAACCAGTTGTTTTGCCAGGATGTCCAACTATTATAAGTTCAGGTGATAGGTTGCCGCAATGTATGTAAGCTAACAAATTTCGGTTGTCCTGACAAAACAACTGCTTTTGCTCTAGAATTTTAGTACAAGCGAGTTCGTTATATCGTTCAACCGTAGCTATTCACTTTGTATAAGTATACCACTATAACCAGAGTGAATTGTTAACGAACCGAATGATTGAAAGCGCATGCGCTAAAATACAAGAGCAGTTGTTTTGTCAAGGCAACCAGGATTCATAAATTCATATGACCACTAGATGTCGAAATTTTCGAGGTTACATACATTGCATTGACCTGTCACCTGAATTTATAAACACTGGTCGTCCAGACAAAACAACTGGTCTTGCTTTCAATTTGTAGTGCAAGTGCATTAAACCATTCAGTCGTTAGTAATTCACTTTGTCAATATAGTATGTACACACACACGAAAATGTTCCAGCAACCATTCATAGTAAAATAACTCTCGCTTCTAATTTTTTTAATGTGTTTTTGTCAGTAACAGTTTGTAAATAGTAAGAAAGGAAGATCGGCCCACTCCGGGTCCAAGCTTGAAAATTTTTATATCTGACGCAGGATTTTTCATAATTTTTTCAAATTTCTAATTTCGGACGGTCGATAAAATCGTTTCTAAAAATTGTAGAAAATTCAAATTGAGTCGAAAAAAAAAATTGAGTACGTTTCAAACTGAGAAGAATCATAGAAAAAATCGCGCGTTCAAGGGCAAAACTCAGGTCGAATTGTTGTGGAATGTCCCATATATATATTCTATATAGAAGTTGATATATACATATAGAAGTTGAAGGATTCGTCGCAAGAGACACAGTTTGAGACAGTATGTAATCGTGGCTTGTTTGTGAGTGTAACTCATTACACTCCTGTATCAAGCCATTTGGATCGGATCCGGCCGATCATCAGAATGATATGAAGAAGTCATATATATTTTTACGTGAGAAAAATTCGTAGAGAATGCAAATTCGAAAATTTCGGGTGAGATGAAAAATTAACGACGGAAGTCAGGCGGCTAGGTGGTCTAGTGGAGTAAGTCTCTGGTAAAGCATCTCTAGACACCAGGTTCGATTCCTGGCTTCGTCGTTAATTTTTCAAGTCACCTGAAATTTTCGAATACGCATTCTATATATATATATATAGAATGTTATATATATATAGAAATAATGTTATATATATATAGAAAAGTTTTTTGTTAATAATTAAAACAATTCCAATTTAATTCATGAGTTTCGGAGAAATTTGTACAAATTCAAACAATTTCAATTTAATCCATGAGTTTTGGCAAAATTTGTACAAAAACTATTAAAAATAGTGTGCATTGAAGTTTGACGGTGAATATCTTCTGAACGGTTAATTTAATCGACTAATCATAAGAGACCATTATTGTAGAGCAGTAAATTTCCGACACAACCATGAGTTGCGCGTATTATAATGACTTTTTATTGAACGGTTATAAAATTCATAAAAAAAAAGACATCTTCCTTAAAATGATCAAAATTTAACCTTCAATAACTTCTGAACAGTGAGGTATACAAAAAAAATTGTAAGAGACCTTTTTTGTAGAGAATTCAATTTCCTACGAAAATATGAGACGAATTTGTTTTTTATAAATAGTAGATACCGAGATATGTATTTTTCTTCCTCACCATAAGAAAAAAATATAAAACTGCGAGGCGAAGGACCTTCCTATTAAAATTAAGAGCTCATACTTGGAGAGAATGTTTTTGAGGTCTCTACCAACCAAGTTTTCGGAGTATAAAGTGAAAAAAAAAATAGTCGATTTTTATATATATTAGGGTGGGCCAAAAAAAATGAGTATTTTTTTTTTTACTTTATACTCTGAAAATCGGTTGCTAGATACCTCTAAGAATTCTCACGAAATATGAGCTCTTAATTTTGATAACAAGGTCCTCCGCTTTACAATTTTGCATTTTTTCCTGAGTATTAGAAACAAAAATTCATATCTCTTTGACAACTGTTCGTTAAAAAATATCTCTCCTCATATTCTTGTAGGAAATCGAACGCTCTACAAAAAAGGTCTCTTACAATTTTTTCGTAAACCTTACCGTTTAAAAGATATCAAAGCTTAAAGTTTGATTATTTTAAGAGAAATTTCTGTTTTGCTTATGAATTTTTTAACTCGCTTACAAAAAATTTTGATGAATTGCGCAACTCATAGTTTTGTAGGAAATTAACTGCTCTACAAAAATGGTGTCTTATGATTTGTCGATTAAGTTAAGCGTTCAAAAGATATTCATCGTCAAACTTCAATGCATACTAATTTTAACAGTTTTTGATGAATAATTCGAAAAATTTCAATTTAATTTATAAGTTTCATGAAAATTTATTCCAATGTGAGTTCCTAAGAAAAGAGAAATGTTTTAAACTATTTTTCTTTTATTTTTTTAGTTCTATATAATATATATTTTTTAATTTTTAATATATATTTTTATACTATTTTTCTTTTATTTTTTTAGTTCTTTTTTTAGAAATTTTTTATTTTTTTATATAATATATAGAACTAAAAAAATAAAAGAAAAATAGTTTAAAACATTTCTCTTTTCTTAGGAACTCACATTGGAATAAATTTTCATGAAACTTATAAATTAAATTGAAATTTTTCGAATTATTCATCAAAAACTGTTAAAATTAGTATGCATTGAAGTTTGACGATGAATATCTTTTGAACGCTTAACTTAATCGACAAATCATAAGACACCATTTTTGTAGAGCAGTTAATTTCCTACAAAACTATGAGTTGCGCAATTCATCAAAATTTTTTGTAAGCGAGTTAAAAAATTCATAAGCAAAACAGAAATTTCTCTTAAAATAATCAAACTTTAAGCTTTGATATCTTTTAAACGGTAAGGTTTACGAAAAAATTGTAAGAGACCTTTTTTGTAGAGCGTTCGATTTCCTACAAGAATATGAGGAGAGATATTTTTTAACGAACAGTTGTCAAAGAGATATGAATTTTTGTTTCTAATACTCAGGAAAAAATGCAAAATTGTAAAGCGGAGGACCTTGTTATCAAAATTAAGAGCTCATATTTCGTGAGAATTCTTTAGAGGTATCTAGCAACCGATTTTCAGAGTATAAAGTAAAAAAAAAAAATACTCATTTTTTTTGGCCCACCCTAATATATATATATATATTTTTTTTATTCTATGTGCAGTGACAGTATACATATATGTACATTGTGATAATATATATATATTCTATTGGCTCTTTGATTTTGGTCTATCACTTTTTTTACTGTTACATTACCATGAATGCAAAGTTTGTTCAACAACCTTAGTCTTTTTTGATAACTTGAATCAACAAAATAGACAATTCAATGAATAAAGTTTATTAGAATTCTAGTTGAAGTAAACTATGAAGATTAGAACTAAAAATGACTTCTGTAATTAAGCTGTGTCAACAGACTCGCTTTTCCCTTTATTTTTTATTCATTTATTTATTTTTTTTTAAACTATTCACGAGAGACAAATGATTCCAGTTGAGCGGTACAGCGAGTCGGAATCTCAAGCTGGTAACAGCGGGAGCGAGGACAATTGCAGCTTTACAAATTCAGTGTTAACGGCAGGCAATAACAAAGAAACAAGTGGTAAAAATCACACCTTGGTTCAAACAAGTTATTCCCAGAATAATGGTACTCTAAGTAACGTAGACAACAGTAACGTTCAGTTTACTAATGGGCCGATGTCTAACGGAGGTATAGATCACGTAACTACCCCAGTCAAGGACAGCCATACCAATAGCAAAGATTCTCACAAAAATAGATCGTCTTCAAGCAGTGCAAAAAAAAGTAATAATAAACGGTCCAGGCACAGATGAAGTCTATAACGCTTCCAAGGACAATTCATACTTTGCAGTTTAAAATAACACAACAAACTGAAAAACGAACAACAAAGAACAATAACCATGTTTCGGAGTATTTGATGGAGAATTTAATCTGTCATATATGAATATAATCGACTAATGTTAGTATAATTAATTTCTAAACTGCACCGTCAATTTTCTTTTTTGCGACTTCTCTTCAACATATGTGTGCGTATTACGTTGGTCATTATGTGGGGATCAGAAAAATTTTCATTGGGGCGCCCCCCAGATCTGTTCCAAACCATTAAAAAAAAATCTGTGTAAAGTTTCAAGCCTCTACGTCAACTGGAACACGTGCCTCTAAGCTGTGTAAGCGTTGAATGTAAAATACATGTAGTTTTTAGAACTAGTTATTTCGTTTTGTATGACTTTGGTATAAATTGAGGGACCTATTTGAAACTTGGCAGAGTTGTTGCTTATGATAGGAACAATCCTTGAAAATTTCAAAATCCTATAATTATTATTTCCTTATATACGAGCCTAATAAAAGTGATACTATTAAGCTTGTATAAAAAAAAAATATATTTTAAATTAATAAAATTGTGAAATTTTCACGGTTTGTTTCTACTATTATAAGGAAAAACTCTGCCAAGTTTCAAATTGATCTCTGAATTTAAACCAAAGTCATACAAAATGAAAGAACTGATTATAAAAACTATATGTATTTTGCATTTAAAACTTTCAGACGTTAGCGGCATGTGTTCCAGTGATGTAAAGGATTGAAACGAGACAGATTTTTTTTAATGATTTGGAACAGATCTGAGGGCCTTCCAATGAAAATTTTTCCGATTGCCAAATAAGGATCACCCTAGAGCATATAATGTATTCGAACAAACTGTATTTTGGCTATAATTAATATTTTAAAAGGAGTCACGTTTAAACGTCTGACTGAATATTTTTAACATCATCTTGTAATGTAATAAATTAAATAAAATGGAATCATGGTTTACATATATCACTTAATACTTAGTTATTCAACATTTTTCTATTTCAATTTTAGTTCAATCATCAGTCGCTATTCGGATAATATTTGGTATATAATTTTTATTCATATGTATATACAGGGTCCAAGTCATTCGGGTAAAGAAATATGTTTATTAAAGCGATTCGTACTTATTCTTGGCTTCTTGTATTTCTTCTTCGGTAACAGTAGGTTCTAACTCACATTCCAACTCTTCTTGTCTGATGAAGGCAAGCTTTTCTGATTTTTCTTTGAAGAATTGTTTTTGCTTTAAGGTCAGCTCAGCTTTGTAAGCATCCAACTTTTTTTGTACAATTTCATCACAATGTTTTTGGGTTAGCTTGCGGAGTGAGTCTTTCCGTGTTACTGGGAGAAGTTTTCTAGAAATCGATTTGTTACTTACTTTAGGAGTTTGCTATATTTGTTGACATAACGAAACAAATAAATGATCTACTTAAATCATCTGAATCTTAAATGGTATGACTTACGATCTTGACATTATTCAATCATAATATGACTTACGGAGGATATGGTTTATAGACCAAGTTGAGCTTCTCAAGAATCCATTCGAATCGTTTATAGTCCCATTGGCGTAAATATCCGAGGAATTTTTTCCGCTTATGAATGAGTTCGTTGAGTTCAACTTTGAGGATTGCATTCCTAGGAAATTTATCCATTGTTTTTTGCATGTCTTGAATAATAGCGGTCATCTTTGCAACTGTAATAGATAATTGATTTGTATTTTCACAACAAGGATAAGTAATTCATAGCAAAATACTGTTAAATAACATACGTTTTGCCTCCATTGAGCCCCAGTCTAATTCATGCCTCCTTACAAGAGCGACTGCTTTGTTTCGTTTCATTTTTCTTGTTTCCATTTCTGGAAGATATTCTAGCGTAAACAGCTTCTTGACTACTTCGTCGGCGCTAAAAATTGTTGATATGAAAAATGAAACCTTTTCAGGAAATTGAATACAAAAGAAAGGTATCAAATGAATGCCAAAATGTATGCAAAGTCTGACAAAGAACAGAACACGTACTCTTGCAATTCTTTAGACTCGCCAAATCTACCAGCAAAATCTTTCGACGTTACTTTCAAATTCAAACCAAGGTCCCCGGTTTTTTCTGGCTTGTAAAATGGAATTTTTTCGGGCCGAACCCATTTTATTTTGAGAGCCGACTTGAAGGCATAATATCTTGCTACATAACCATCACATTTTGTGATGCTACAGATCACGTTCGGCACGAACCGCAACACGTTCATTCTTATGCGCTAAGAACTGGGTTTTGACCTGATGATTATTTTTCACAACTTCATCAGGACGCAGTTCGATAATCTGCAATAATTAAACCAAATTTATGATTAATTTCGCGTCTTGAGTTATCGTCCTCACCACGCCAATGGACATAGAACTTGTATCAGAGATGAGTAGGGAGATCTCCAACGCTCGGCTTTTCGTGATACCAGCTAAGTTGGAGCGTCGACGTGACACCTAGGCGGCCACGCACCGAAGGTGGCGCATTTCCGACCTGACACCAGGCGGCCATGCACCGAAGGTGGCCCACAATCGTGTATATATAGATACACTCGGTTGCTCGAGCAAGTGGTTGCCAATCGCATCCTTGTCCCCGCTCGCGCAGATGTTTTCAGGAATGCAAGAATTGGGATTTTTTTTGTTTCAGTTATGAATGTCAGCGAATAAAAGTATCTGCAGATTTGATAAATCTTGGATTCAATTAGCGGACGCTGAACCAAATTAATTAACTATTCCCAGTCCGAATACTTTTTTTTTTTTTTTTAACATATATTATTTTTTTATTGATATGAAAATATGTGACGCCTGGTGTTCTCGAATATTTGTACACGCAGTATATGGAAAAATATACGAAGCCAGCTCGATAACATTTATGCAAAATGTGCAATGGGCAAGTGGTTGGGGGAAATTTTTTTTTTCTCAAACTGAATCTTCCAGAGAAGCATCAGCGAATTCCAAGCAAGCTCCATAAACATACCGAGCAAACGCGCGCTCGCGGACGTAGCTGTGGTGTGGCTGAGTGGATACCACATGAGGATGAATTTTCAATCACAGGTTTGTGCGCGAAGTTTTCCTGTATTTAAGTTAATTACTGCTGCCTTTGCTATAATACTGCATTCAAGTCTTAAACAAAACACTAAAAAATAAGTTAACCACTTAATGTAAAACAAAATGTTAGATTGAGCTTAAAATTTAGGCCGGAGTTACATAAACTAAGATAATTACAAGTGCAACATTGTAAATATTGTATATTTATTGTTTATCTAAATAAATAAATAATAATATAGGTTTCCTCCTCAAAAAAAAAAAAAACATGAGGATGGAGTGATGCGGGACACGGGTTCGATCGCAGTTCACTCTTTTTATTTTTTTTTTTGTTTTTTAAATTCAATCCCGGCTTTTGTTTTTGTATTTTCGGAGAGAAAAAACAAATGAAAGAAAGAAAATTTCCTGAGCCGGTCGATTTTTTCCTTCTTTCCTTTTGCTTTTTTTTTTTATTGAACCCACCCTTTTTGTAGTGGGGGTAACCCAGAAGAGAACAAATAATTGAAACAATAAAATGCCGAGAGTGAATCGATTTGTTCCCCGTTTTTGGCGCCTCTTTTTTAATAAGGAAAAGTTTTGACAGTTATGAAAAATAGAGATTACTAAAAACAAATGTATTGTTTTTTAATAACACCGGCCCACAAAAAAAAAAAAAGTGGTCTGTACTTTTGACCGGACCTACCTATCTTTATGTATTTTGACGCACTGAATCCGAATCTGAAGTCAGTTTTGCCCGTACACCCTCAAAATTTTGAGTAAATTGCAATAAACCATAAAAATCGCCAAACATTGGCAGTTTTGCTAAGAAAAAAATTTGTGGAACTGTAGACCAAGTATGATTTTTATGCATTTTGGTCCGCTAAACCCAAATCTGAAGTTTATTCAACCATAAGCCTTTTAAAATTCAATTGGGCCGGTGTTATTAAAAAACAATACATTTGTTTTTAGTAATCTCTATTTTCCATTACTGTCAAAACTTTTCCTTATTAAAAAAAAACGTCCATTTTATATCAGTCTTGACGAGCATTTCTTAAGAATTTTGAGAGATGCGAAATCGGAACGACAAAATTATTTCAGTAGCAACAATGTATGGACCCCTCTCCTTTTCCGATATCGGCAGCCAGTTAAGAGACTTCACAGTGTTCAGTTTAGTGCCAGCAGCTCTCGAGGTATCAAGATGCTAAGTGAATTACATAATTATTTTACGAGTATGGAAAAACCGGCAGGTTTGACGATCATCTATTTACTTTATAGATTAAGAAGAGAAAAAAAGTGAAGGAGCTGTAGTCGTATTTTATACTTTATTTAATTTTCCTTGAATTGTCAGACGTTTTTATTTTTGATTGTATAGGAAGATGTGTGGGGAATTCCATTCTAGTGCCCAAGAATATAGTACGCATTTTCGATAATTTTTTCTTTTTTTTTTTGGGGGGGGGAAACATTTTCCTCAATTTCCAAATTTCCTTAATTTTTTGGTATTCAAATCGATTCTTAACAATTTTGCGCACAGGTGGGATTTCTTTAATTATTTTTTCCCTAATCCTGAGGATATTTCCTATCGGAGACCACTGTCAATAGGCGAGATTCCGGAAATCATAAAATTACTTTTTTTTCTAATTAAAAAGAAAATCTCATAAGGCCACTAAGAGCTCGAAATGAAAATCTGAAAAAATTAGAGATGTTTTTTTTATATTCGAAGCCATTAACGTAAAAAATCCGTTTAACGACCATGCTAATAGATATACATCGTATATGGGGCATTCCGCGTCAAATTTGCAACCCATGTACCTCACCCTCTTCGATTTTGATAATTCTTTAGTATGATGTTGCAACCACGGTTTCAATTGACTTAAAACAGTGTCGGAATTTTTTGCAGATTTCTTTAGCTACCACTGAAATAGAAAAAAATTGTAAAACCAATTCCGAAAAAGCTTCTTTTAAAATTCTGAAAAAATTCACACTGATTTTATAATTAAGAATATGATTTGTAAGCACGACACGATAATGGGATCTCAACATTTACTACTTTTCTAGCAAGTTTTTTTTTCTCATGCCGGAATTGGAGTTTCTATTTATTTGTTCGGTCATAAATTTCTCTATTATTAATGGATTTCAATTTTTCTGAAATTTAGAGGAATGCCAGAAGGCCTGAATACAGTTCATACCATTTTATTCTTTTTTTTTAAGTTATCCAAAGATCCAAGAAAACTAAAAACTTGCGAAAACAATAGTAAATGTTGAGATCCCATTATCGATCCAACTTAGCTGGTATCACGAAAAGCCGAGCGTTGGAGATCTCCCTACTCATCTCTGACCGTACTAGGTTACAGCGACCCTTGCGACCAATCTAAGAATTATTGAAAGCGGATTCAAGAAGTGAGTCGCCCCCCAACACCAGAGTTTTCAGACCTGTATGTAAGACCATGGCTCAGGCCATACAGAATTTAATTACACAATTTCAATATGGCAAACGTGCGAGATAGTGATACTTCGTTATGGCTTCATAATAAGCTCGGCACGTCAAATGATAGCTGGACTGGCAGCTCAATTTGTTCCCAATTAAACGCCGAAGTTTTGCGAAACATAAAAGATTGCTTTCCGGATTTGCAAACTCAAGTTAAGCTCAAACTACTCCTTTCTTTCTTTCACCTACAAAGACGCAAT
This sequence comes from Neodiprion fabricii, assembly GCF_021155785.1. Classification (NCBI taxonomy): domain Eukaryota; kingdom Metazoa; phylum Arthropoda; class Insecta; order Hymenoptera; family Diprionidae; genus Neodiprion; species Neodiprion fabricii. Next base: position 9,606,495 of record NC_060245.1, on the reverse strand, counting down.
GTCGAAGAAGTATGTATCGTTATTATAAAATAGTCGATAAGTATTCATATTTTGTTACCATTTTCACAATTGAACTTGATATCCATGTTCAATGATCTTTTTTATCAATTCATTTAATCTGTCACAACGGTTTTTCTCATATCCAGCCTGTCACTTGTATCAAAAATGTAGTTCTTCAACCAGATACCACATCTCCTGTTTTCCCGTTACTAGGCATGAAAATTCTGGTGTAAACTATCTGCGAAAAAGGTAGCCAATCTTCTGCAGTTTTGCAACAGTTCAGTCAGTGCAAATATTCTATACAATGAGAAAATGTCCATTTTGATTTGTATATGATAATATCATTTATTAAAGTGTCTACTCACACTACCGTCAACGGACACTCCGGACTTACCAAGTGTTGAGTTGTCCCGAACTGTTTTGCAAAATATTTGAGTGCCTGAACGATTATCCGTGGCAAGCCAAAATTGAGTGATAAAGGCTAAATCAAGTTAGATCTCTGTTATACCCCGGGTAGAGTTTCAATAAATCATATTATTCTATCACTATCCAAAATCATAACATATACCAGAGGTCTGAAACACGCTTTCGGTGTCTGTCACCCTCAGAGATGATATTTCCAAAATATTCCATTCACTTGAAAATTTGTTCGGACACCGCAGATGTTTTGAAAAAACTTATGCGATTACATTACTAACATGCGATCATTTGGCATATTTAGCATATTCTGCCTAAGTTCACTCTGTAGTGCAAATAGACACAGTGTTTATTTATACTATGGAAATTCATTGATGAAGTGGCTGCATGTGAGTCACACCGAGGTATATATTGCTCACACCAATATTTCATGTGCCTCGACGAAGTTGCTCCCTCCTCAGTATTGTAACTAATTCTAACTCTCTGAAACAGACATGAGTTGTATAATTTGTAATGTGCTTTAAATTTCAAACGATCTTTTGAATGAAAATCTTAACAGCCGTATATCACATTAGTTGTTTCACAAAACGATTTCAGTGTGCATGACAGTTTTCTCCACAATTAGTATGAATTGATGAGTAAATAATTTAAATTGTGGGAAAAAGTACCAAGAAGACTTGAACGATGTAAATTACTTGAATTTTATGAGATTGAATTTAGTAACGTTATTATAAGGATGCAGTTTCAGGAAATATCCTTATTTTGTAACTTTAGGATTGTTTGGAATTCAGGAAACTGTAGTAGAGTAAAATACAAGCATATAATGAATTTTTTATTTAAGTTATTCTGAAATTGCACAAAATTGATTTTTTCCTCAATGTATATTAATTTTAACTTCAGTGGATTACCGTTTGAATGAGCATTCAGAATTTGGAACCTCTGATTTGTACCTTATGTGTATGATATAATTACAAAAAGCGACGAAATTTGTGTAAGCGATTTCACACTTGTCCTAATTTTACCTGTAAGGCTCTCGCGTAACTTGCATGCAGTTATTTTACTGTTCGAACATACACGTTGTTACTTTTATATTGCATCTATTCGGATAACAGAGTATAAAACTGAAACTATCAGATGAACGATGCAGTTATTGGACGACGCTGAAGTTAGCTGCAGGTTTCAGCCGCAGGTTGCGAAATCCAGGGGCGAATAAGGGCCAGGGGCGCCCGAGCTGGAAATTTCGATTCTCACGTTCTACCATACGTCAAGTAGTGTCAATACTCGGATAAACATAGAAATTTGTGAAAATATGTGCAAGACAGTTACGAGCTCCTGATAAACAATGACGATTTAGCAGTTGTCGATTAGTAGTTGCAGCACTCAACACAGATGTTCACAGTCATCTTCTCGCTTTCCCTAATGAAACTTGTAGCGTTATATTGGGGGTGAAAATAGGAACATTTCTGAATTATTTCATAATTTTTTGAATATTTCTAGTCACCAGCCGCAGCTTCGAACTTAGAAAATTCAACGTTTTCGTCAATTCGGGAGAGTTTATTATTTTTTTTCGGGGTTAAAGTTTCGCGTTCTCTGATGAAACTTGTAGCGTTATATCGGGGGTGAAAATAGGAATATTTCCGAATTTTTTTCTGATTTTTTGAATTCCCCTACTCACCGGCCGCAGCTTCGATTTTGGAAAATTATAATTTTTTTTATAACTGCCTGAAATTGATGAAATGTATTTGAAAATCAATGGTACCATGGGCCTCAGCAGTTTTCGAATACCCCACTGATTTGATATTTTCAATACTCATAGTAAACGCATTTTTTTTTGAAAATAGTGGCGTATTGAGTTGGAAGAAATCATCGAAGTAGCATCACTGGACAATGAATTATGGGTATCGATGCTGTCTGAAGCGATGAAAACATTTCCATCAACAGGCTCATTGAACACTGACATATCAGATCTTGATGAGCATCGTCCAATATTTGGTGAACTAGTCAATGACCTGAGGAAGTTGGTAAAAAAACAATGTGATGCAGCTATGCTTCCGCTAGAATGCCACTATTTGAATAAAACAGCATTGACATCAGTCGTTGGGCAGCAGCCAGCATCTATCAAGCATTTCACACTCAAGAGGAAACCCAAGAGTGCTGCTCTGCGTGCGGAATTGTTACAAAAGAGTGCAGATGCAGCTAGTAATATGAAAAAAAGTGCAGCCCCAACTGTGCCAGTACGAAGTCGTGGAATGCCCAGGAAAATGACTGATACAAGTGAGATTAGATTAATTATCAACTAATACTTGAAATGATACTGAATTTTAGGTATTTCGTTGAAGCCATTAGCTGTATGACTAATAAGCTGTAACAATTTTTTTTCTGATTTTTTTTTGGGCTTTTGCCATTCAAAGAGTAACATTAAGTCCTCCAAAGTAATCACATTGAAAGCATACTGTTCCTACACACCTGACATTAGATGAAATTCGACTACAACACCGAATTATCATACCCAAAAATTATACCACACAAACTTATATCTCATAAAGTTACACTTTGCTTACATTACATTACTACGCTACGACACAAAATCATATCGTGTACAATAATTTTGTGTAATATAATTTTGTGTAATATAACGGTGTGCTCACTTTATTATTTTGCACAGAAACGTAACATGCTTATTTTTTGACTGATTTGAAAAAAGTATCAGAGTACCATTCAGAATTAAGCTCTTTTTGTGTACAACAGACTCCTTCAGCATATATGTCAGTCAATTCAAATTGTTGACGACTTTGACACTCTAATATTTCACAAATAATTCTTGTCTATTTCCCAAAAGTCAGGGTTGATGTTTAAAATAGGAATTTAATTATTAATAAATTCAATAACGTCACATTTTTAACATAAGTCTGGAATAACATTTTGTTCCTAAGTAATATTACGATCTCATGATTTATTCATATCTTACAGAGGTCAAATTATTCAAAAAAGGCTTAATTACCGAGACTTTTTAAATAAATATGTATCGAAATTCCATTTAAAAATAACTGCTTCATTCGAATGGCAAATACAAAATCGTACTATGCCACTTGTTATAATTTTTTTTACAAACAAATAGACAGCTGAAGAAAAAGATAAATTTAAAACAGCTTAGCACTATATTTAAAGTTTTAATTCAAAGCTATTGTTCATGGTTCGAATACTGCAAAGTTCAAGTTAGTAATGCCACTAGAACTAAATGTCAAAAGAAAAATTACTATTTTGCATATCTAGAACAGAATCGAAGGAGTTGAGTTTGCACAAAATCGGTATATTAACGCTGTGTCAATACTTGTACAATGCTTATTCTTGTGAATAATTCCACTTTCTACCACGAGTTGGATTATCATTGTGTAACAAGGTTGAAGTTCATAACTTTACCACATTGATTGCCACGGAATTTTTCACGATTCTGGTCTAAAGAGCCAATTTGATTTAATCATGTTATATTATTAAAAATTGTTATGAATGTTTTCAAAAAAAATATGTTACGGATTATCTTGTAGTTGGCTTATGTAGCAGAAACCTCTTCGCGCAAGCCAACTACGAGATAACTCGTAGTAGGCGTCCTGGGCAAGTAAACAATCTATGAGATATCTCGTAGTTGGCAGTCGACGTGTTAATGTAATGAAACCTCGAGAAAAGAATTGAAATTTTTAAATTTTCAAGTGGTTTAATTTAAAACTGAAGTCAGTGCAATTTCGAAAATTGAGATATTCAAGTACTAGGTAGTACTTATTTTCCAACAAGACCTTGTCAGTCAACATTCAAGGGTTTAATAATTACTGACACAACCATTTACTACTAGAGTGAACTAAAATTACCTTTTCAATCTGCTCACACCTCAAAAAATATTAAAAAAAAAAAATGTCATGTTATAATTGACCTACATCAATATTGTGATGTATGTGCTACATGACGTTCATTTCCTCAATCACTGATTTTGATATAAATATTGAGAGATTAAAATAATCACGGTTCCTTCCAGCGCCTTTGAAAGGAATACCCAGCAGAGTTCCAACCAGTGGATTTCGCTCACCTTCTCTGACAAGTCCATCAATGTCTAATAGGACACCAATCGGAAGTCGAATTCGTAAAGATGGTGGAATAAAGCTTTTGGATATAAATGAACAACCCCTAGGGTATGCACAAGCTAAAAAACGTAAACGTATGCTGGAGTTAGAGGAGCAACAAAAGAAGGCGGCCGAAGCTCAGGCAGCTGCTGCTGCAACTGCTGCCACGGTAGTACCTAGCTCACCGGAAACACCTGCCACTCCAGAGTATGCGCAGGGATTGGCACCTTTAAATCCTCCTGCAACCCCTGTTGCACCTACGCAACCATACGCTACACCTATTAGTACACCGACAACTGGTGTGGCAACTATTGCAGCGCAAACAAGTAAGTCAGCGTTCTGTTATGACCTTCAGAGTGAGTAGAGGAAGTTCAGCAACATCAGTTTTTAAACCACCATCCATTTTGCACAACTTTTGCGATTTTATAGCTATGAGCATTTGATATTTCATACTTATTCAGACTATGATATATATACATCTATATTATTATTCTCACTTTCAATTACTCCTTCGATCGATAAGAAATTATTTGTGTAATCAGGAAGTTCGAATACTTGGTAGTTTTTGGTTATACCAGTGCACATAATAACGAATGCGAATTCAGCAAACACTCAGTAACGATATTTTTATTTTTGCAAAGAATTCGTTCCATGATTGGGCTTCTTCCAAAAAACCTTCCAAATAAAAATCTCTCCTCAACCAATTTGTTTAGCCTATGAGTTTTCAAACTATCCTACAAAAAAAGTCAATTTTCAGAAATCACAAATGGAATTATTTGATTTTTGGGATAGAAAATTCTGACAATTGATATATTACGTGTTATAGTTCAGAGTTTGTTACTGTATTTTAAACCTGATGTTGAAATTGTATAAAAACTTGCATTCTAAAAATTCTCTACGAACCCGTTTGTGTAACGGATGAGTTCATTCTCATCCACTCGCAGACCCTCGTCATCTCAGACTTGATTGTTCATTTTTTTTTCAATGTTTCAAATCAAAAACTGAACAATTACATTAGTGATTTTTGAAAACTATTTGCAAACTTTTTCAGAAAGATTTGACGATTCACAGGGTGAAAACGAGTCATTGAAAAAAAATATACATTTTTTTTAGGATATTATCAGGGATTGTATTATCATACAAAAAATTCCCAGTGAAAATAAGAAATTTCGCAGTTTATTAATTACTGAGTTAGATCTCTTTTATTTTTATATTTTAAATATGTCATATTTGTTGTTCCAGTTCCTACGCCTATAGCACCTGCAACAGCAAGTTCGACATTGCCAGTAGTCAATCCAACACCTTCAACTATTCTTGAAAGTTCACCTGTCAATATACAAATTGTCAGACCAACTCAAACTATAACACAAATTCGAATACAAACGACGGCACCACCGGCGACTGCAGCTGCTAATACTAGAAAAGGATTGTCTCTCACGGTAACATTCTTATTTTATATATATGCTTCATACAGTGTTCGATCATAATAAATTCATTTTTAACCATTTTAACTATAAATAAGACATTATCATTAAAATTAGATAAGATTTTGAGGACAAATTTTTATTTACTTTCTTTTGTTTTTAATGCTATTTCAACTATTGAAAGGAACTGTTGTATTGGAATGGATAGTTAGACCTGACGAGCAGCAATCAGGATCTATATCTGTGCCTAACCAAGATGTTGATTGAGCCTCTTTGAGGTTCAATCTTCTCATTTTGCATGATGACATGTTACTATTTTTTTGTGTGAGGATGAAAATGAGGCAGAGGGGGGGATTGTTTGTGATATAGACGCAGGGCCAATTTACCTAGTACACCAACCACGCCATGGCGTGGGGCGCCATGTGTCTGAGGGTTTTTTTCACAAAGTTTTTTTTGGGCGAAATATTTTATCAAATTATAAACTTGTTGAAAATGCTATTGCTCAACAATTCGCACAAGTTCAATACAAAACTGTTGCCACGTGACATAACCTGTTCAGAAAAAGTGAAGAATAGCGGTCTCTTTCAAATGATTTTTTTTCTTCGTGTTGTCACTTTTTCAGCAGCATTAGAACGTGCACTGCACGCGTAACAGCAATTTGCAGAAACCTTGTATACGTTCAAATCAATTTCAAAGTTGACTGTGTGGTAGTGAAGATTTGAAAGCTTAGATCTCTGTAAATTCTAAGTCGATAAACTAAAAATATTCAATGCATGAGTTACCACATATGACACCTGAATGCACAGGTACGACAAATTTAAAAAAATCAAACGGTAGAAAAAAAAATCTGGGATTGAAAATACTTTTTACTCAAACATTTTCAGTTTTTCATGATAGAATATTCAACATGGCGTTCCAAAAAAATATATCCTAGAAATTATTCCTTAAAAAATTGTAAGGAAGCCTAGAATAAAAAATTAACAAATCAAAATAGTAACGAATAATAAATCATGTGACCGCAGGGCTGAGTTTAGAAACCTTACCTGAGTGAACTCTGATATCATACTGTCTCTGTCTAACACATGAGATTAAACAAAGACACAGCGATACTCGAGTCACTCGAGTAAGGTTTCTGAACTCAGTTACTATTTTGATTTGTTAATTTTTTATTCTAGGCTTCCTTACAATTATTTAAAGAATAATTTCTAGGATATATTTTTTTTGGACGCCATGTTGAATATTCCATCATGAAAAATTGAAAATGTTTGAGTAAAAAGTATTTTCAATGCCACATTTTCTTTTCTACCGTTTGTTTTTTTCAAATCATTGTCATATTAAAAAATATTAAGCTCTGAAACAAACTGAAATTTTATTAAAAAAAAAAAACTTGAAAAAATTATCGGCACACCTTAATATTAAGATAGAACATTGAAATTTGGAGGATCTTCTTTTTTCAAGGTTAACTTTAGGTTTTTGAACTGGGAGCACAAACTTTTTTTTTAACGTTCAGTCTAATAACCAGTTATCGGTCCATAGTGATGAATGTCTCCAACTCGATATCTTTCTGTTTCTTTTTCTTCGCCATTGATTCAGTTTCATCAACACTAACAAACATGTTACTGCCATTACGGTTTCACTCTAACAACAAGGACCTTACATACAAGAATACAAATTACTGATGGCATTCAGCTCAATCAAAATGAATAAGCATGTAATCTTCGAAGTTAGCTGATATCGGGATCGACCGCCTCTGGATATCGAAAAAATTTGTACGGTAGAAGTATTTGAGAGGATGCTATAGTTCGCCTCTACTGATCGTGTCAAATGACACTTATGTGGACTATTATAAAAGTCTATACATCACTTACTATGCTATAGTAAGTGCTATATGTAGCGTGCAATGCCAAATAAGAATACACAAATACAAATTTTGTTTTATGCCATAATGGTTCTTAGAAATGTATTCCTGCAAATAAATTACCTTTTATTTTAGTAATACATTTTCCAGTCTTATTCTCGCATAAAACGCAAAAGTTTCTGGATGTTTTTGTTCAGAATTGCATGAAGAATTGCGCTGATTGCGGCATGTTTATATCAGTGCTGCGTGTGCTTCGATAATAGTCAAAAACAGAACAATGTATGTCATTGTCACAAAGTGTCATTTTATTCTGTTGGTGAAGGCTGACTATAGCATCATCTTAATACCACACTACTGTTAAGAAATGTTACTTCTACTGCCCTATGGGTGGTAAAAATTATGCTTCCATTGTAACCGATATTTAAATTTCTGCACACAAATGGATCGAACGTAATACGTATTGACATTCTTTCTTGCAGAGGGAACAAATGCTCGAAGCCCAAGATATGTTTCGAACAGCAAATAAGGTTACCCGACCAGAGAAAGCAGTTATCCTTGGTTTTATGGCCGGTTCTAGAGGTAAATTTGAATAAAATGTTTTAATGAATAATCACATCAAACTACAATTTGTTTGTTTGTTTGGCAGTTTTTATCCTCCAATCATTTTTTTGGTTAACTATTAATCTTCTCTTCTTTCAGATAATCCTTGCCCAAAGCTGGGTAACATAGTTACAGTTATGCTGTCGGAAAATATAGAAGAAGTTACCCAAGCTGATGGAAGCACCGTTTCCATGCTTGTTGAAACGCATTTTCAAATGAATTATACAAATGGCGAATGGAAACGAATAAAAAAGAATCGACGCATTGTCACCGAAGAACCAGCTGCAGCAGGAGCTCTTGGACCAAATGCAACTGCGACTGTTCCTAACTAGGTTTCAGTCAGTCATTGTCACACTTTAATATTTCGATGGTTTGTTTTTTACCGCTTTGAAATGGTGTTATATCATATTTTTTAAAGAAATAATAGAATTTCGCATTTAAAATAAAGTTGGGAGTCGAAGCTGCTGAACTTTTTGATTTGCACATGCACAGATGGTTGATATATTGTGTATTACATCGATGAGAGTTAGTGAAAATCGAATCATTGACTGCAGTCACAGAATATAATATTGACATGAATATTACTGAAATACAACTTAACTGGCACGTGTACCAAGGTGATGGGACTGGCGTAGAGGGCGATAGTTCAAATGTGACGACCTATTTCTTTGTGTTAGCTACTGCGGATGCGCTGCACCATCGAAGCAAACATGTTATTTACTGTGATATCCGCTGAACGACTTGTGACGTTCCAACGGACACTTCTGGACAATTCAGGAATTAGATTCTAAATTATGTTGCGAAAATTTACTGCGACGTACAATCAGTAGTTTTCAGTTGCCAATATCGATTAAGTACTAAAGTACACTGGACAGACGTGAACCAACCGCGTTATGAAATTATAGTTGGAACCTTATGTGTAATTTACAAGAGGGAACTTGATGGATATAATATAACCCTTTGTCTGCACACACCGACATTTTGACTCCAATTTTTTCTTTGTTCTTAAATAGCGCTGAGGAGTACGTTCCACTTCAAGCACGTTCTCAGACTGTTACATTTTTTATTTTTGATAATCTGACAGTACAAGCTTAAAGTTTAATCAATTTACCACAAAAAGTAATTCTACCTTTTTTTTCAAAAAGTTCATAGTTGCTGGATATTCAAAGCCGAATATTTTCTGGGGTCTGATTGATGCCATATGCAGTCGACGGGTCGTGACGGAAGTGTGCAAACAAAGGGATAATTTGATATGTGATTTACCTTGACTTCAGCTAGATGCAGGATCAGCAGTCAGTGGCAGTGGCGGATGATTTTTGTGCAGCGGCAAGGAATGGAAGATAAGTCTTTATTATATGGAATTGTTTATTAACTTATGATTACACTCTGAAAATATGAAAGGTTATTTTGGAAGATTGACACTTTGAATTCGATACTTTTGGTTACTTCAAGAATAAAGATAATGATATAAATTGAGTTACAAATTAGATTTTTAATATTATTTAAGATAGTTGTTTGAAATTATACTCTGAGGAGTATGCCTCGAATGGAAGAAGTTTTAACCCTTTTGGTCATAGAAGCCACTATGATGGCACCTTTTGTTTCCTTTTGTTTTGTTTTTCATATTCCATGCAAAATCCTGAATTTTTTTGCACTTTCAGGTGAAACATAATTGAACTTTGGAATGATTAGAATTTTTTGTGAATCCATAATTGTTCGAAATTGTTACAAATAAACGTATGAAAAAAAGGGTATTTTCGTGAATATAATTCGTTAGCGGAGAAATTTAATAATGAACGTATACTAAAAACGATTAGAATTCATTGGTTGACAGAGATTTTAGAATGGCCATTAGATTTACTAAATTCAATGCATAGGGGTGCATATAGTTCGTATCAGGGGTTGCACCTATTCTTGGCCTCAAATCATACTGTCTCGAAATAAATATTCATATAAATCTAATTAAAGAACGCTATCTAAAACAATGTTGATAAATCATCCAGTTTTCACCCTATTTGGGGTTGTTTTTGGTTTAATAAATTTTTGATACCTGATTTACATACTGTCATCATGAGATTAAAAAGTTGAGAAAATCTCGTATAAGAAATATGTACGTCGAAATTATACAACGGAAAAATAAATATCAATCAAATATATGAACGTGTATCTTTTATATTTACATGAATATATTTAACTTTTTACACACGATAGTAGCATCTCTAAGACGCTTTTTTTTATTATAAGTTTTTAACGAAGTCAACTTTGAGCTGCAAATATTTTGAAAAAATTTTTAGTTCCAATCATTTCAAGAATGCTCCCATGTAGAATTTTCTGCCTTTGATGAGCACTTTTAAAATTATGAGTTGAAAAAGATCAATGTCTCAAGTTTTGAAGAATTCGGAAACACTTTTCTCTTTGCTAGAAACACATTCAAGATATGTAGAAGGTTAAACCTATTTTATGAGTTTCAAATTTGGAAGCAATAATTCATCAAGAAAAATTACGCAAATTCTTGAATAAATATAAAAATGAATAATGAAAATGAATTTATCATAAGGTTGCTTGAAAATTAATTGGAATAAAGAATAAAAGATATACTCGTATTATTGAGTCTTGGTGAGCAGTCATAGAAATGTATAACGTATATTTTTGTTAACGTTTTGGCCCGGATATGGGCCCTCCTCAGAACGATTAATTTTTTTTTTTTTATTTGACTGTCAAGAACAAAAATTTTTTCCAGTAAGACATAAATTACTATGGATGTAATACTATTGAAAGTTATTGTCTATTGTAGGTGAGTGAGAACATATCATATATCTGTTATGATTAAAAAGTAATAGAATTTAAAGAGTAATTTACCTTTTATAAGAAAGAGGATTAAGACACTTGTCAGAATCATAAAATACTATTTGGAGAGCAAAGGTTCTTCAAATATGATGACAGTGAACGTTGTAGACTTCTCCAATTGTTAAAAGTGTAGGTGTAAAAGATATGAAAGTTAGTAATTAAAAAAACTATGTATATTCACAGTGTATGAGTCAAAATATTAACAAGGTTTAAAGAAAGGGTTTATGATAGTTAAAATAGTTTAAACGATGTCGAAACAAAGGTAATGGTATCGTTATGACCCTATTCTCCATGTCTAAACAATTTTGTTAAACCGTTTCAGTCAACTGGTAAACGACGACTGTTGAGAGAATCAAATATGACCAGAATGAAGGTGAACAAGTATAAACATTTGTAAAAATATGTAACATGGGGACATCAAAATTATGTACTTAGTTAAGGTTAAACAAAGTGTGATATGTGGGCGGTAATCAGCGGTTTGTAAATATTGCTAAGATGTTCAACATCTTGTCTAAGATTAACGGAATTTGGACGTCCTACAATATTGCACATTTCTAGTAGTAACCGTTTATAATAATTGGGTTCTTCACAAAGGATGTTTGCATCGTCATAGTTGAAAGAATGTTCTTTTTTGATCACGTGTTTAGTTAGAGCAGTATGTCGATCCTCATTATCTTGTACGTTGCGTTGATGTCCTTTGAGTCTAGTGTCTAGATGGCGGCCAGTTTGTCCAATATAAACTTGATTGCAATCGTTGCAGGGTATTTTATAAACAACGTTGGATCGTTTACTTATAGGGATCCCATCTTTTCCCGAATCAAAGACTGTCAAAGACAAGTTGTAGGTCTTTTGAGTTTTTTCCTACAAACTTGACATTGTGTTTGGTAAAAAACCTATTCAACGACTCAAAGAGACCCGATACATATGGGATGGGGATAAATGTAGTGGCTAGTCTGTTGTTGTCGTCTGCGGAAGCAGAGTCAATATTATGGTCAAGTAGGTTATTGATATGGAAGCGTCTCTTTTTTATATGTTTGTATAATAGGCCGTGTGGATAATCATTCCATCTTAAAATATTATATATAAGTGACAAGTTTTTTTCATGGAATTCGATACTTGATAATTTGATGGCTCGGTCAACAAGATTAAAGATGGTACCTATCTTGTAGGACATCGGGTGGTGGGAATTAAAATTCAAGTATCTTTTAGACCAAGTTTTTTTGTGGAACCAATCTGTTTCGATTTTAGAGTTGCAGTGTATCAGCAATAAATCCAAGAAATTGATAGCGGTATTATCTTCTATTTCAATGGTGAATTGTAATCGGGGATGATATTGGTTGAAAATATTCCGTGTGTAGTCTATTTTTTCTTTAGCAACAGCAGTTAAAATATCGTCAACATTTCTGAAATAGAAGGGTGTATCAAAATCTAGTTTGCTGATGCATGACAGTTCTAGGTCTTCCATCACAAGATCTAACAAGATTGGAGAGAGAGGGGATCCCATGGGCAACCCAAATTGTTGTGTGTATGTGTTCTCGTTAAATTTGAAAATTGCCGAATCAAAACAGATGTTTAAGGCTTTAACAAGTTCAATAAGTGGGATTGGAATCTTTTTATCTACGTTAACGAAAATATACGTTATACATTTCTATGACCGCTCACCAAGACTCACTAATATATTATCTACGAGGTCGAGAATTCTTACACTTCACAAAGAATAAAAGACTTGTGGATTTATTTTAAATTTTGATAAGCTGTTAAAATTGTCTTTCAGTATGAGAAATTTTGGAAATGTGACGAAAACAGCTAAAAAAAATGTATATTACCTTCTGCAACGTATGTCAACCAACTAGGCTAGTCAATTGGCAGGCTGGTCAACCGGCTAGACCGACCCACCGCCTAGGCTGGTCAATTGTAATATCTTTAGAGTCAAATCTTATATTGTGATCATTTTTCATCGCGATACAATGCACAAATAGATGATGTTGAAAACATAAATAAAAATTTGAGATATCAATATTTAATCTCTTATTATTACAAAATCAATTAAAATCTAAACAATTCGTTTAATTAAACTTTACGATGCTTCATTCAAGACTATTTCATGTCAGTATTCTGAGACAGCTTTTATATTTTCCAATTGGCAACCTCAATTTCATCATTTTTGCTAATAATCGTCATTGGTGCAAGGTTGTAAAATTAAATATTCAACGATGTCATGTGATAAATAAATGGGTTTATAATTCCAGTATTTACTATTCTTCTGCTTTGAGATAAAATATTATAGCTTACACTCACTCAAAATTATAGCTGCAACTAAGTGCTAAATGCAATCAAAAATGCTGTATGATTATGGCAGACGTGTTGATATTTTCTTGATAAATACAGAGGTAAATTATGTAGACATACCAATTTTTTTTCCATGTTTCAAACTAGCAGATAGCCAGATTATTTTGAAATTTGTTTTTCTATTACTTTTGTGATAATGATTACCTAAAGTTTACCAGGTTTTGGTGCAACATAGACTGACGTATTAATAACAACGGTGCATTATTTAGTTTCAAATAAATATGTTCAAATACTATTTTTATGTTCGAAAATCTCAGTTTGCCGCGAAAAATGCACTGGTTTTAAAAAAGCATCGAAAAGGGCATAGCCGGATAAGCAGGTCGAATCGGCCCCCGCTGAATTTTTTGTCGGTACTTCAGGGATCAATTTGGACCCAAATGAAAATAATTCAGTGAAAATTTCAGCTATTAATCTTAAACGGTTTCCGAGTAATTGAAAAAAAACCTATTTTTTAGTATTTTTTTTTTTTTAATAGTAAAATTAAAAATTTTTTTTTGCTGATTTTTTTTTAAATACTTACAAGTAAAAGCTGTGAAAAAATTTTTTTTTTATGATTTCTAGACTAATAGCCGATTTTTAAACTAAAAAACAAAATTACAATTATTTTTTTTTATGGCTATTTTAAAACATGCAATCACCAAATTTGGACAGAATACGTCTTTTATACCCCTCTGTACTCAGGAATTTTTTCAATTTTTTTGGTTTGGTGCAACGTCATGAAAAAAATTAAAAACCAATTTTTTGTTAATTATTTTATATTTCAACTGCTTAGAACACTACTTACAACTAATTATAAAATGTATTTATTCATAAAAATATTCATCAAAAACGTAAGTGGTCATCAAAATATTTGTTAATATTTTCGTCAATCTTCATCACTGTCTTCATTAATAACTACACAGCGCCCGGTATTATTGAAAATGCGACTTAAAAGGATCATACCAGCTTTCTCAAGCAGTGTCATACTTAGCTGAGATGATGGATGAAGATAATAATATAAGCCTTCAGTACGTAAGATCGGCTGAAAACATTCTTAGATTTCAAGTAAGATCTCGGCATATTAATGCAAAAACATATCGCTGCTTCATTGAGTATCATCGTGGCAAAAATGGAGTTAACGGAATTTCTCGATATTGCTGTGATTGTGCCAACGGTCGGCGTACAGTTGGTTGTTGTTTGCATGTAGCAGCTATTATTCATTACCTATCACATGCTAGATATTTATCGAGAATTGTAAGACCAGCAGAGATTTTAAGTCGCATTTTCAATAATACCGGGCGCTGTGTAGTTATTAGTGAAGACAGTGATGAAGATTGACGAAAATATTAACAAATATTTTGATGACCACTTACGTTTTTGATGAATATTTTTATGAATAAATACATTTTATAATTAGTTGTAAGTAGTGTTCTAAGCAGTTGAAATATAAATAATTAACAAAAAATTGGTTTTTAATTTTTTTCATGACGTTGCACCAAACCAAAAAAATTGAAAAAATTCCTGAGTACAGAGGGGTATAAAAGACGTATTCTGTCCAAATTTGGTGATTGCATGTTTTAAAATAGGCATAAAAAAAATAATTGTAATTTTGTTTTTTAGTTTAAAAATCGGCTATTAGTCTAGAAATCATAAAAAAAAAAATTTTTCACAGCTTTTACTCGTAAGTATTCAAAAAAAAATCAGCAAAAAAAAATTTTCAATTTTACTATTAAAAAAAAAATAAATACTAAAAAATAGGTTTTTTTTCAATTACTCGGAAACCGTTTAAGATTAATAGCTGAAATTTTCACTGAATTATTTTCATTTGGGTCTAAATTGATCTCTGAAGTACCGACAAAAAATTCAGCGGGGGCCGATTCGACCTGCTTATCCGGCTATGCCCTTTAATGGAAATTGAATCATGAAAAATTGATTTTCTGTATCAGTCGTCCTTTTGCTTGCGATAAAAATATTAGTCACGTATCTTAAGTACCACTTCATAATTTCATCCCTTTACTATAACTCCATCAGCTCCTATTGTTCATATCAAGAACTGGTATCTTATAGTCAATCGTGTGTATCCATGTTGTCCATGTATTCAAACAATATTACTCATGTCCATGTGACTGATTGTGAGATGCAGTCAGATCAATATTGCTGAATTTAGCCGAAATGAATTACTTCAAATGTAGTTGCATAGTATGGAGGGTATACGGCGTCTAGATGGCAATATACGATTATTTCCATGTATGGTCATTCCGTAGTCATAATAATATCACTGCATTATATATCTGGATATACGTGATGGAAACATAAGAGCGCCATATACTTAGCCCCTGATTGACACGCGAGTGAGTTGATTTTTTTAGTTGGTTGTTGCTCGTTTGTTGGAGTTTGATAGTGAATTCCCAACGTTTGATAGTCAATAGTAGTCGTTACTAATAAAACAACATCGGCTAGTGTATTCAAGTGACATTAGCCCTTCATACTTGTATTCTTTTATTAAGAATAATGGGTGGTCTGGCTGCCCTATGCGCGCAATGCTAAGTCTTGCGATTATTTTAGCATAAATGGGTGCACGCCCACCAGACTACTACGGATCTGTAGGACCATGGTAAACAATAATGGTGGAACGCAGGGTTTGAAAAACGTATCTTCAAAATCTTACACATTTTATATTTGTTGTACCTTCCGATTTTTATATCTTGGGGTGAACCTAATTTGTATTGCAATTTAAACTAACAATAAGCATATAAATATTGTAGTATTCGATATTACATTTTCTTGTGTCAAGCCTATTTGAGCTATGAAATGGTATCTAATCTATGTTGCAGAATTTTTTTGGGATTATCAGGCAAGCCTGAGCTGCTAATGACCACTTTACGCCCCCCTCATTTTTACAACTTTATAAATAATATCAATATATCAACTGTTGAAATCCCCAAAATTTAAAAATACTACAGTGCAAGAAGAATCGCACAATCGTTTAGTTCCATTGGCAGATTACCCAATGATTTTTAGAAAGGATACTACACACATTCCAAACCACTTGCAAGAATTAAAGACGCAGTTAGACTCTATTATCCAAACAACGGAATGGGAATGCGAAGATGTTCTCAGGTTTGACCATGATGTTGCGTCAGCTTCAGTGGTCAATTGCATAATATATTATGTGACTGGGTTTTTGTATCAAATCAGGAAGGCAAAATAAGTGTTAAATATGTCAGAAAGCCTTTCAGTCAGTTAAAAAAAATGTTACTCTTGACGAAGCAGAATTGATTAACATGAAAACCAGACGTGGTTTAATTCGTAGCAATATATTTCTGTTCTCTCTTCTATCAGCGATTGAGAAATACTTCTGTAAGCACATAGGATCTTAGAATGGATCTGTATATGAATCTACTGTATCTGATATGATACAAAATTACAGTTTTTCATTTCCTTGCGAACAATACAAGGCTGAAATTGTATCATGTATCATGCATTACTACATAACTATGAGAATGTGACAATGGGTGAAAATTCATACTAGCGACATTCTAAAGCACAGCTGTGAAAAGAGAAAATTATCTGGGTTGATGAAAACGTTATTTTATAGCTGCTTGAAATTCATAACGTTGACGCAATACGATACTCATAAGAGTACAATTTTGTAACTCAAATATTGTTATAATTGCAAAATAAGCGAGATACAATGTTTTAACCAACTTCGAAATTTACGTAGTGTATTTGCTATTTTTCAAAGGTTCGACCCACGGAGTAGTTCGACGCCTCAAAGTTCGAACTTTTTTCGATTATTCTGTTTCGTCAACATTACAAATCTCAACCTCATAGGTTTATTATGACTTTTATTTATTTTATATTACTTTACATGTTTCATATATTTTCTAATTCGTTATTATTTTTGGTATTTTATGTTTTCAACTGCAACTTCTGCTCAAATTTTTATAAATATCACACGTTCATCTCATGATTAACCTAAAATTACCCACCTCGCTTTCGTATACTACATGCCGCCATTATTGTTTGCAATGGTCATATACTCATATAGACCCATAGCCGTCTGGTGTACAAGTACCAAATTATGTGAAAATAATTACAGTCGCCGAGCCGCAGTTGGACCACCTATTATTCTTACACCGTGATTTGAGTCCTGCTTGTCGGAGAATCATTTATTGGTCGTTTGGTGGTGTTTATTAGAGCTTCATAAAGTTAGCAACCGAAGTCAATAGACTCAAAAAAAGGCTCATAGAATTTTGGATACATTGTCGTGTCAATCGTTTGCGCAACCAACACCGCGAAGTAATTAGGCAGAAAATATCAAAATCAATACCGACACATTGATTGATCGCTCCAAAATGAGAATATGTATTACTCTTGTTATGTCGTGCAAGGAGCATGCTTTGGACGTTGAATAAATATTTCATTATCGTATGGTGTTGAACATGTGCTGAACTTTTTGGCCCTTCTATGTAATTTATATTTGCCCTGCATTATAACACCAACTTTGTTATTTCTTGGATAATTCTTGTGGGTGCTGTTTGCGCAAACAACGCGCAAACGATTCTAGAGACGAGATGTCTAGAATTTTCCAAACTGGGTTCATATGCGATCGATATTCGCAGAGCGCGGGTGCTGAAATTCAGCACCCGGTGTTCATTCCACTTTTTCTTAAGACCGCGCGAATGCGCAAACGAATTATTGTAATATTTTTCAGGTTTGGGCGACGCGCAAACCGCGTGATCGATTGAAAGTGATTGAAACGCATATTTCAGCTATTTACCACATTGGTTCTAGTATTTGGTTGGAATCTGAAACACACGGAATTAAACCGCTCTCGGCGCATGTGCAATAATTTATTCTGGTGGCTAATATTGTACATTAGAAAAACTAATTTTTTTATTGTTAATTTTGATATTTTCTGCCTAATTACTTTGCGGTGCTCGTTGCGCAAACGACGCGCAAACGATTGACATGACAATGTATTCAAAATTCTGTGAGTCTTTCGCATAATACCATTTTCAAAAACCGGGTGCTGAATTTCAGCATCCTATCTTTATTTGCATATTTCTCAAAAACGAGTGAACGCGCAAACGAGAGCGAGTGATATTTTTCATATTCAAGCCACGCGCAAACGTTCTAAACTACTTTCAGTCGATTGTATTGACTTCGGGTGCTAACTTTATGAACCTGTTTATTCATGATTCCCCATCCAATGATAGTCCTTCAATTATCTGTAATAATTGAAAACATAGCCCTCGCCCCTCCCACCGAACCCCCCTCCAAAAAAAGTAAATAAAACGACTGTAGTTAAGCACTAGTTCTGGGAGTTTGTCCAAATCCCAGCGCATCTAACTTACCACAGCTTCTTCTTAGCTGTAAATTGCATTGAAATGCAATTTTCCGTGTTAGCAATCGTTTGTTGGTCGTTTGGTGGTGTTGGATAGTGAAATTTCGACCTTTGATAGCCGACCGGTTGTTCGTGAAAATTGAAGCAATTGTAGTTAGGCAATAGTTCCAGGCGTTAGTTTAGCTGTAGCGCATATATTTATTATACCTATACTCATTTATACGTACGCATATACATTGCGATGCAAGTCAATTTCCTGTAATAGCTATTGTTAAGGGTCGTTTTAGATGTTTATAGCCAATGATGGAGTCGGTATTCATGAAAGAAATCCGCATCGAAAAAATCGTCCTCGAAAATTTGTCGTTTAGTAGTTTTATATTTTATCCAAAGCATAGCTGTCATCGTAAAGTTCCGAAGAGAATTTGGTAAGAATTGACTATATATATATATGTATGTCGGGGTGAAGCCTCGGGAAGGCGGAGAGGATATAGGATTTGCATTTCGTGGATTGCTCATTGTAAAAAGCGCGATGATCCCAATACGTCCGGTCAATTCGCTTGCTTTTCCGTGAGTGTCGATTTCATCCAAGCGTTGTTATAAACAAACCATTTATTCGTTCTATATTCAAAGCATGTTAAATAACGTTTGACGCTTGATACGGCGGACTCATTCAAAGTTCAAGTTTCGAATTCACTTGATGATGCATCCTCTTAATTCTTCTCCGACATATATATATATGTATATAAACATCGATCGCGACCGAAATGAAATCGCCCCTCACCCGTGGTGTGAGTATGCATGGGTCGAACGGGTCCGTAAGCGTAAGCGCTCAAAGCGCGTAGGCGTGCTCCACGAACGCACCCATGGTGTGCCCAGGAGTGCAGCTTCTCTCTCTAAAGAAATTTCCGTCTCGCGCTGGACTGGACTTAAGTAAATCCGGTACCAACGGCGTCATAATACCCTAGATCTGTGGTGATTAATTGTTGTAACGTTGAATCTGCGCGGGGAAAGGATGATAGGTCTTTTGAGTATGTCGGAGCACGGTCTCACATACAGGTCCGAAACTAGTAGGGTGGGGAATGACTCAGATAATGAGGCAAAACCGTGGTTCTCGTCTTCGCCGTCTGCAGCGCTGCCCCCTCGG
Source organism: Neodiprion fabricii (assembly GCF_021155785.1). Lineage (NCBI taxonomy): Eukaryota > Metazoa > Arthropoda > Insecta > Hymenoptera > Diprionidae > Neodiprion > Neodiprion fabricii. Next base: position 9,586,415 of record NC_060245.1, on the reverse strand, counting down.
GGTGAGCCAATCATAAATCAGATCCGAATAGCTGATTTTTCGGAATCAACAATCCTGAATAACACTCAAAAATGAAGAAAGATGCGAATAAAAAATGATTGAGATGTTTACTAGCATTCCATGCCGGGCGTGATAATTGTTTTATTTGAACGGAATCCTCAAATGTTTAAGTCATTAAAATCCATAAACATCAAGCGAGGGCTCACAACTTTTGAGACAGTTTGAGATCTTGTGGAGATGATCCACTGTTTACACACTGTACACTGAGTTATGAACTGTCAAAAACTTCGATGAGCAGGTTATCTTATCGGTATATATCTATATCTATCATACCCCGGGCCAATGGCGCTCCTAGCGGATAGATAGGAAATAAGACCGTGTGCCTCACTAACGGTGACACCCCCTACCACTCAAAAGTGCCGGAGTTACCAGACCTGTATGTAAGACTGTGGTTCGGAGTTGTAGCGATAATGTTACGGGATTCGTGTTCTGGAGAATACACTTAATTTTTGAAACATTGAATAATTCGAATATCAATGCCAGGTACAAAAAATGAATTACGGAAATCAGGTGTTACATCACGTTAACTTGAGGCAAACGAAAAAAACTGATATACCCATCAGAAACTTTTACTTTTGTACGATTATTTCCGCAACACTGCACAACACACGAATGCGCCATTTCAGCTATAAACTTTATATTCACCTGCGATTAAAAATTGAAATAATCTATTTTCGATTCACACCACGAATAACCTATATGTTGCACAATACATAACCGCAGCCCCTTGACACAAGATGCTAAAAGTGTTTCACATAATGTCCCTTGATTTTGCCGCCAATCTCCACCACTAGTGGCGCTAGTAGTTGTCTGACGAGCTTGCACGCGGTCAGCAAGGGCAGCGAGCGTGTCAGAAGTCTACTAGCGCCACGTAGAGGAACTAAAAAACGGGGACAAGACGCGTACAATTTTTTAGTATACGAGCAGTGGGCTCGCGCGCAAGCTCGTCAGGTAACTATTAGCGCCACTAGTGGTGGCAATTGGTGACAGAATCGAGGGACATTTTGCGAACTACTTTTAGCAGCGTGTATCAGGGGGCTGACCACGGTCTTACATACAGGTCTGGAAACTCCGTGTGTAAGACCGTGGCTAGGAGTGACTCACACATTGAATCAATTTGTAGTTTACAGTTTCGGCACTGCGTCGCTGTCGCTACTATCTAGTACGGCCGATTAGGTTGTAGCGCGCTTACGCCAACAGAGAGAAATTTTTTTTGTCTCTGCCGCTCACAGGTGACACGAGTGACCCTACTAGGTTACAGCGACCATGCGGCCAATCTAACTAGGGGAGTGTCAAACTTGGGAATCACAGATTTCCATCACTTTTATATATATTGTAGGGCAGGGTCCCCTCAATAAATATATAAAGCGGCAAGACGCCATTCGTTTTTATTATTGAGAAATTTCAACTCAAAGTTCTATATGTAACTTAAGTAGAAGGAACCTTTTTACCGGTTGCAGCAATAGTTCTGTGGCGTAGCGGTAACGCTCTTGCTTACTGAGGGACCGAACGGCTGTTCAAGTTCCGTTAGAGTTACATTTTTTTTTTTTTTTATAAATTATTTAATACAAAAATAAATAAATAATAATTAATATTTCTATAAATTATTTTTTTATTTTTAAGTTAGGAAAAAATACAAAAAATGATAAAAATAGGATTTGTAATAATTATAATAACAAAGTGATCAATATTATCAAAAATAAAGTCGCTCAGTAAGCAAGAGCGTTACCGCTACGCCACGGAACTATTGCTGCAACCGGTAAAAAGGTTCCTTCTACTTAAGTTACATATAGAACTTTGAGTTGAAATTTCTCAATAATAAAAACGAATGGCGTCTTGCCGCTTTATATATTTATTGAGGGGACCCTGCCTTACAATATATATAAAAGTAATGGAAATCTGTGATTCCCAAGTTAGACACTCCCCTTGTAAGAATTATTGAAAGCGGACTCAAGAAGTGAGTCGCCCCCCACCACCAGAGTTTTCAGACCTGTATGTAAGACCGTGGGGCTGACCCAACCTTTTTGAGAAGGAATAAGAGGTTATGTATGATTAATACAAACAAACGTCAGAACATCTATTTTTCTCTTCTTTCTAAGCTATCGCTCTCTATGAACAGCATATGCCACTTCGTAATAATATTTAACATCGATAAGCTCTGTACTGACCGTGATGTTCATTAACCATCGACTATAATAATAGCATGGAGAGCGGAAAACCGTAGAACTCACTAACTCGAACTCACTTGATGTTCAGAATCCTGCCCCTGTCCTCTTATTTTTGTTTTTAGGCCATTTTTTCCAATATTCACAGATAATTGGGAGACTATTGAAGGTTGGACAAGCGCTAATAAATACCAACAAACGATTCTGCAAAAGTAGCGCTCGATCACCAAATACAATCATGAAGGGCTGACGTCACGCGAAATCCCTAGTCGAATTTGTTTTATTAATAACGACTAAACTATTCACCATCAAACGTCGGGAACTCACTATTAAATACCAACAAACGACGAAGGAAGGGTTCAAAAAATATTAGCCCACCTGGGTGTTAATGTGAGGCTAAAGTATATGGAGCTTAATAAGAAGCGGAATTCTAGGAAACTTGCACTCAGTGCGCATCGAGTGAAGCCAGTGAAAACGTTATGACAATATGGTAGAAAGTTATCATGTTTTTACTGTATCGAGTGTACCACCGATCGTGAACAATTCGTGAGACTAGAAATCGATCCTACTTTTGGCGAAGTCTTACCGGAGTGTAGTTTTTACATAATTAAAGCTTGTCGTTGTGTACTGTTGTGTACCATGCAAACTCAGTGACGTTTAAGTTGAAGTAGAAAGTTAAACCTTATGGTTTTGCCTTGTTTTTTTACTACGCAGGTCGAGTTTGTACGTTTCGAATTTTATTTTAAACTTCGAACTCAGGAAATCGAAACAAAAACATATTTTGTATTTCACGATGGCGGTGACAAATGGAGCTAGCCATAATTCAAACACGAAGAATGGAAATTTCATATGTGGCGTTGTTGAAGGTAACAATTTGTTCATAATCTTCCGATACTTCCCCTTGAATACTACATCACCACTGAAGTTTTCAATCAAACCACGACAGTATTCTCTGACCTTATGTGGAGCTAAGTAATGATGAATGTGGCACAATAATGTTATTGTTACAACCCTAACCCCAGCCCGATGCGTTCAATCGACTTGAACTTTACATCTATTCTCATTATTTTAGGATTCTACGGCCGCCCTTGGACAACAGAACAGAGAAAGGATTTATTCCAGAAGTAAGAATGTCTTTTCAATCATTGAAAGATAATAACAGAATAAATTTATTGTGTTGTCGATCACATTTTTAGATTTTCTAATAGAAACATTTCACATACTGCTTGACATATTTTCTTTGTTTGTGAAATATAGCAAATAACTGTTCCCGTTCGGTTTCAGAATGAAAAAGTGGGGAATGGACTCATATCTCTATGCACCAAAAGACGATTACAAACATCGTGCATACTGGCGAGATTTATATACAGTCGAAGAAGCCGAGCACTTAACTGGTCTTATAACTGCAGCTAAGGAGTGTGGAATCAGTTTTTACTATGCCTTGTCACCTGGCTTAGATATTACTTATTCTAGTCCAAAAGAAATTGCTGCTTTAAAAAGGAAACTGGAGCAAGTTAGCCAGTTCGGTTGCATTGCATTTGCTCTGCTCTTCGACGATATTGAACCAGAAATGAGTGAAGCTGATAAAGAAGTCTTTCAGTCCTTCGCACACGCTCAAGTAAGTTTCATCAAAATGGTGTGATCTATTTAGTCATGATGCTTAAAAAATGTGAGGCTAAAGAACATGATAGTAACGTAAGAAGACAATTTCAAATAGGATGGCTAATTTGCCAATTTGATATCGAATGAATTATGGTGCATTATACATTGTGACATTAGGAAGCTAATGAACAAAAAATTGTTGATACTTCTTATCGATTTTATTACAAGATAGTAGCATTTTGAGCATTCAATCAATTTATGTGTTTGTAAGGTACATTGTGTTCTTAAGAAATTAGAAAATAAACTATACCGTAATGAAACAAGTTTAAAAATCAACATTTCTTTTCAAATAGCTTCAATATTACGATAAATCTACTAGATTCGTTTGATTTCATTCTATGATAGCTTATTTTATTCAGAAAACTATTTTATACAAAAACACTCATACAGATTCTATATTTTTTAGGTAGCCAATTCAATTTTACTCTTTGTTGATCATCAAATTTAGCATTGATGTAATGTTGTAAAATTGAAGGTTTAATAGTACCAACGTGGCGAATAAAAAGCTTTCTAGTGAGACTTTTGAAAATTGTCTTGTGAATAAAATAATTATTGCTGAGTGAAATCAAACAACACTATTTTTCTCATTTTGAAGCGATTTGAAATGAAAAATTACATGTAAGCTTTGCCTCATGATTGCAGTATCTTTCATTTTCATATGGTTCAAAAAAAGAAAAAAAACCTCTTACGAATGTATTGACATTTTTGATAAATACTCAATGCTCGATTTTCTTGTAATATTATTCGTGAGAAGTAGTTTTTTGGCTCACCAAGCTCACCAACCTTCTTAAATAACGCGATATGTACTCATTTTGCAAGAAGCAGTTTAGACTGATGCTAAAGCTTAAAATGATGATTTAAAAAAAATGTACTGTTACGTAATGTTAACAAGCTTAACCTCGTTATGCACTAATAATGTATCTGGTGGTAGGACTGCTGAAAAGAATCGTGAAACAAGATTATCATCACGAGATTTGGTCATGTTTGTTGTAGCTATGAGTTTAAACCTTTAATGTGATATCTTTTGAGCTGTTTCAAATTTTTTTCTTCGCATCAAGTACTTGTTATAAAAAACTTGGCTTGTTTTTCACAATTAGAGAGCTTATGTCAAAAAACAGATTGGTGAAAAAAATTTGAAAGGTGGTGCAGTGCAATTTAGATAAATCTGATAGCTGGCTGAAATAATTAACATTGTATCAAAATTCAACATTACGTTGAAATGTCTTTGCATATTCATACCATCTTATGCAATGAGAATCCGAGTTGTTGGGTATATTGTAGCTAGGTATATTTTTGAAAAATAATTAAAAACTTTGTAAATCTGCAAATTTTTCGCATTGCGGGTACTTTCAACGCGAACACTCTGAAACACCTACAGGTAGACTAAAATGCATAAAATCACTTGTAGAACACAAAATCTTCCACCGGAAAGTTACAGATGGCGCCTCTCTAACTTGAACAGTTTGGCCGTGAGGGCGGCTTGAAAAAAGATTTCAAAAACGCTCAGCTTCCGTGAAAACCTCAGAAGCAAGTCTTAATTGTTAAATTTATTATGGGTATGTCAATGTTAGCAAAAAAAATTACAAATCCTCCGTGGGCAAAAGAACGTACGGAAGACTCGATTTCTTGCCTCAAAAGTTCAACCTCGATATTTAAATAAATTGTTAGATCTGCGTATCAACTTTTTTTACTTACCTCTCGACGTGCGACTTGTTGACGAGGTTTGACTTGACAGGGAATGTACATTAGAGACCGAGAAGACATCAATTTTTTTGTGATTTTATTGCATTTGTACTATCAGTTTATTTATGTGAATGTATGTATGTACAATATATGAAAAATTTTGTGTATCAGAAAATATTGAAAATGGTGCCCGTGGGAGTTGGTTAAATGAAAAGCCTTTTTTTGGCGGTGGACAGCCTTCTGGGTAAACGGCTGATTTGAAAAAAAAACCAAACGTCATTTCGAAGCTAAGATATGAAGCTAGAACTTCAGTAAAATACGGTTTTGATTTTTGAAGATTTAAAAAAATGGCCACCGTATAAATAAAAATAATAAAACCTAATTCATCACTTTTTTGCCCAATCATTAGAGTAAAAAAATGAAAAAATAATGTACCAACAATCTGGCCGACTGAATTCCAAGACAAAGGAATGAAGCACAAGCTGTCCAAATCTAGAGTGAATCGGTCAAATAGTTATCGTGTTATGTCCGTCGATTTGAAAAACCTGGTTTCGAGAATAACGAGTTTAAAATATCAGGATTGCTTATTGCGTCAAAACACCGTTTTTTTTTTAATTCATCACTAATCCGTAATTCCTGGTCTATACAACAGTTCTTCAGCATTGGTGAGTAGATTCTCAGCCTCCCGTTCTTCTTGATTTATTCAAGCAGAAAACATTTGCGTTATTTACAGCGGTTGCCATGTAGTCCAGGAAATAAAGCATTTTTGCACGACACAAATTCAGGACGGATGAGACCTATATATTCTTATAGAGCTAATGGCTGCGATGAAGGCCTATGTGTTGCCGACCACGATTTTGTTGGCAAAAAAAAAAAAATGCGTGGCGTTCAAAGTTGGTGAAACGATGTTTTCGAGCGATAGCGAGGAAACTATTGATCTGGGAGAAAAAAAAGTTTGATAAGAATTTATAGGTATAAAAAGACGAATAACTTGGCCGGTCACAAATTGAAATTTACTAATTTCTTCTCTTGCCAAGTAATAAAAACTTGCTAAAATGACCATTTCTACAATAACGAATAATTTATCCAATAATGCATGTACGTCTTTGAAAGTCTCGTAATATATGTCTCTTGGTATACTAAAAAAATTTACAAAACCGGAGCTCGATCAGATTAATACTTTTTGAGAAAAGCTATTTGTTATTAAAAACCCGATTTTTTTTTAACGGAATTTCCGGGCTGACATATTATCGAGGAGCAACAAAACTGAAAAAATATTAATCCCGAAGAGTCCCACTATTATGTACACTATGAGACAAAACGATTTTTTACAATTAAGTGGGTGTAAAATGACTCCAAAAAGGGAGTACGCTTTTTACTCGCAAACAAATGGAATTACTCCGCCAATTTTCATGTTACAGAATCAGTATTAGCATTATAGAAAAGCTGTTATTTTTACACGGATTTAAAAAAAAAAAAATTCGTTCAAAGTTAATCAGGGGGGGGGGGAGATATTTTTTTTCAATAATTATTGCAGCTGCTCTTTTAAACACAGAGAGCTAAAATTTGGGTACAGTATAGAAAAAGACTCTTACTAACCGTCATAAAATTTTCGAAGACATTACTCATGGATGGACTGTTCATTTTTGCGGTTAATTCACGGTCAAGACGTGTGGCCGCGTATGGCGACGGAGTGGGGGACATCCATCTCCGCCTGGGCGGCGCTTGCGCTGAAGATGAATTCGCGGGTTCAAATTCCACGAACTTGGAGTATCTCTTGATGACAATGAACGTAACGAGATGTTTTTTTTTTCAATCTCTGCTAGCTTTTTTCGTTGATCGTGAATTTGTTATCAACATCTCAAAAAAAAATATTTTTGAAACTGGAAATTTGTTTATTAATTTTTCTTTTTACTCATATTTAATCAATTTTCGGATTTAATGTGAATTGCCTTTCATCATTATAAAGTTCTTCTATGAGTTTAACGAAAAAAATCGACTCAATGAAAAATATATTGTTTCCGGAGCACGGGTAATTACGTTTTGCGGAAAAATCGGAATATAAGGGACAGAACCTCTGGAATAAATACGAAACGTATTTACGTATGCCTCAATTTGAAGGGCTTTTGACGTTTGTATTTTTTGCTTCGGTACTTTTTATAACCGTTTGTTGTATTAAATACGCTATGTTCGAACGTAAATACGTTTCGTATTTATTCCAGATGATCCATGCTTCGGAAACAATATATTTTTCATTGAGTCGATTTTTTTCGGTAAACTCATAGAGGAACTTTATAATGATGAAAGGCAATTCACATTAAATCCGAAAGTTGATTAAATATGAGTAAGATGAAAAATTAATAAACAAATTTCGAGGTTCAAAAATATTTTTTTTGAGATGTTGATAACAAATTCACGATCAACGAAAAAAGCTAGCCGAGATTGAAAAAAAAAAACATCTCGTTACGTTCATTGTCATCAAGAGATATTCCAAGTTCGTGGAATTTGAACCCGCGAATTCACTTTTAGCGCAAGCGCCGCCCAGGCGGAGATGGATGTCCCCCACTCCGTCGCCATACGCGGCCACACGTCTTGACCGTGAATTAACCGCAAAAATGAACAGTCCATTCATGAGTAATGTCTTCGAAAATTTTATGCCGGTTAGTAAGAGTCTTTTTCTATACTGTACCCAAATTTTAGCTCTCCATGTTAAAAAATGATCTCCCCCCCCCCCCCTGATTAACTTTGAACGAATTTTTTTTTTATAAATCCGTGTAAAAATAACAGCTTTTCAATAATGCTAATACTGATTCTGTAACATAAAAATTGGCGGAGTAATTCCATTTGTTTGCGAGTAAAAAGCGTACTCCCTTTTTGGAGTCATTTTACAGCCACTTAATAATAAAAAATTGTTTTGTCTCATGGTGTACATGATAGTGGGACTCTTTGGGATTAATATTTTTCCAGTTTTGTTGCTTCTCGATAATATTTCAGCTCGGAAATTCCGTGCAAGAAAAGTTGGGTTTTTAATAATAAATAGCTTTTCTCCGATCTACCAAGAGATATATATTACGAGACTTTCAAAGATGTACATGCATTATTGGATAAATTATTCGTTATTGTAGAAATGGTCATTTTATCAGGTTTTTATTACTTTGCAAGAGAACAAATTAGTAAATTTCAATTTGTGACCGGCCAAATTGTTCGTCTTTTCAATAGTTATAAATTCTTGTAAAACTTTTTTTCTCTCAGATCAATAGTTTCCTCGCTATCGCTCAAAACATCGTTTCACCAACTTTGAACGCTCCGCATTTTTTTTTGTTTTTTCGCCAACAAAATCGTGCTCGGAAACACAGGCCTTCATCATGCCCATCAGCTCTATATAGTCCGGTCAATTTAGACATCCAAGGTTACAATAATTCAAACTTGGCTGAAAATTGGCAGGATTGTTCAAAACACTGTTATAAATGAAATGTGAAAAGTCCTCATCGATCCGACACCTGGAAAAAAATTTACTCGGAGTCAAAGGTCACAAAAACGGGTTTTTCGCGATTTTCAGTAAAACGGTAAGTTTTATCATAAAATTAGTCCAGACAAAAATTGTAGATCAGATAATTATCTATAAAAAATGTCCAATTACTTTTTTCCCTAAGAGCCACCGTTTTAGAGATGTAACGATTCAAAAAGTTGAAAGAGTTGTAATCATCATAATATGTATAAGTACACCACGTATATACATCACTGAAGCTGTAATACAAGTAAAAATATCGTTCTATCGGTCAGTGTAACTTACACATATAAAATATTATGAATATAAGAATTTCGGGTGAAAAGAAACCCAGTCCCTCATTTTATACGCCAGTGTAACCTTGAGCAACATCTGTCTCCCATTCAACTTCAGCAACATCTTCATCTTCTGATATTTTATTTGATCAATCTATGACAGTTTCCCCCAGTCAACAGAAATTTCTTGCAAATACTCACAACAAATCTCGGTTCATTGCAATGTTGAAAGAAAAGTTTACTGCTGAAAATATATTGGTCGAACAAGCTAATAATGATGCTGATGTAATGATAATTGAAACAGCAATAGAGCAATTCAATTTAACAAATACAACTATTGTCGTAGGCGAAGATGTAGACTTACTCGTATTACTCACTGCTCGAACTCCAATCGAAAATACTATTTGTTTTTTTAAACCTGGAAAAGCTCAACATCAATTGTTAATATATTCATAAGAAAGTTTATCTACTTTTGCAAAGTGTCAAATCATGCACTATTTTTACATGCATAAACTGGCTATGATACGACATATGCATTTTTCAGGAGGGGTAAAACAACTGTTTTTAAAATGTTTGAAAAACAAGATTTAGTTCAATGTGCTGAAGTTTTTAAAAAGAGTAATTCAACTCCACAAGAAGTTATCACCAACGGAATTCGTTTTCTTCTCTCCATGTATGGAGCCCCTAAAAAAATTACGTGCTTAGATAAGTTTCGATATGCATGTTTCGTTAAAAATACTCGAAATAAAAAACAAGTGCAGTTAGCTTGTCTTCCTCCAACCTCAGCGGCTGCTTATCAACATCTTTTTCGGGTATATTACCTAGTTCAAGTGTGGCTTGGTTATCAGCTAGACCCAAAAGATGGGGTTGGAAGTTGGTCGACAATTCATTAGAGCCAGTTCAAACTTTACTCTCACCTGCGCCAGAAAAACTGCTAAACACAATTTTTTGCAACTGTAAAAAGGGATGTAGTGCTAAATGTGGTTGCAAAAAAGTTGGACTGTTTTGTTCTGTAGCATGTACAAATTGTCAAGGTCTGTCATGCTCCAATGTTGAATTACCAAAAATTGAAGATTCATTTGATGCTAACGAAGAGACATGCGATGTGTCGTTATTGGGGCAATTTACTTGCACCCAGGATGAAGAAGATAAACAAGGAGAAGAAGAAGAACAAGAAGAAAAAGAAGAACAAGGAGAATAGGAAGCAGAAGTTTCAGACAATTATGATTCCGATGGATAAACTTTACTTTTTTTTTTTTTTTAATTCACACCCCTTTTATCATTTTCAACACTTGCCAATATATTTAATTATTCAATAGTTTCAAATTAAACAGAATCACAACAGATCAGTGGAATAGGCCTACCAGGGAAACCACAGTAAAAAAACCGTGCTAAGTACACTACCTCAAAGGTGCCGTCGAAACGTGTGCATATTATGACGATTACAACGCTTTCGACTTTTTGAATCGTTATATCTTCAAAACTGTGGCTCTTAGGAAAAAAAGTATTTGGATATTTTTTATAGTTAATTATCTGATCTATAATTGTTGTCTGGGCTAATTTTATGATAAAACTTACCGTTTTGCTGAAAATCGCGAAAAACCCGTTTTTGTGACCTTTGACCCCGAGTAAATTTTTTTCCAGGTGTCGGATCGATGAGGATTTTTTTTCACATTTTACATTTATAACAGTGTTTTGAACAACCCTACCAGTTTTCAGCCAAGTGTGAATTATTGTAACCTCACCCCTATTTTTTGGTCTAAATTGACCGGACTAATAAGCATATATAGGTCTCATCCATCCTGAATTTGTGTCATAAAAAGACCTTTGTTCGGCTTTATTTCCTGGACTAATGGTATCCTGGTAACAAATGTCTCTCGTCATACAGTGAGACGCGTTTGACCTTGTACTTGGGAAGGGGTTAAAGAAAGATCTGAGCTTCATGAAAATGGAGGGAAAAACATGAACATATACATGAAATTTTGTTATTCTAATGTACCCATCCCCCTTAAACTTGATTCAAAAAATCTAAACGCACTCCGGCTAATGATGTTTTGTGAATAGTTTTCTGTTAAATATCAAGAAGGTCCCATGTCTTTGTCGCCGCGTTCACTAAATGCAGACACGTGACTGATCCTTCAAGAATGTTGGGGGCACCTGACTACTGTGTACAAATTCATCGATACTTATACTTATAGTTTGTATAGAATAGGGTTAGATAGTGCCTAGAGAAGGAAAAAATTGAGAAAAAACACGTGAAAAAAATTTTTTTTTTCCTAATATTTGCTCGTTACAATTGTTTATGATAATTTACAAACAATGGCTTCGAAAAACAATATCAAGACATTCTTCAGAGAGAACTATTTGAAGTCAAGAAGATCATAATATGGAAACATTGTTTATTCTTGTGAAGAACAGCGAAGAAGTTTCTTTTATTTGCTTCCTTGCAAATAGTGGCCGTACGGTTGTACGTAAAAAATGATGTCATATGATCGAACTTTCAGAGTATTATTGACTAAGTGATTCCAATTTGTTTCATTTCATGTCGATCATCAGATCAAAAGTTACATCAGCCATATCAAGCTGGAACCGCTACATTATAAAATCGAAAAATCTTCTATGGAATAATTAAGGGCTAATTAAAGGTTAATTAAATGCTCTATTTTCGAATTAAATGCTTTCCTTTTTTTAAAAGAAACCTGTGGCGGTGCCAGCTCGAGATAAACCTGGAACCGCCACACCTAAACAAAACGGGAACGAGGTCAAATTTCTAAAAAGAGTGAAGGTCATAATTAAAGACTAATTAAAGGCTCCAGGAATCCATGGATAAAACATTTTCTGAGAACCACCCTTAGACAAGAACACCCCTCAAACTCTTAAATTCGGTGTAACTCTTGGACGGAACAAGTTACGGAGTTCGTATAGGCGTCAAAATTACTCTGGAATTGCAAGCTCCTGGAATATCACCCGCTTAAATTAACTGCTCCCCCCCCCCCAACGGATGGAAACCACTTCAAAACTCGGAAAATCAGTGTAACTCTTTGACGGAACAAGTTACAGGCTTTCTAGAGGCGTCAAAATTACTCTAGAATTAAAGGCTCTTAACCAACCACCCGTGCGAATTAAATGCTCCTCCCCCAAGGGGTGAAAACCACCTCAATACTCGAAAAATCAGTGTAACTCGTGGACGGAACAAGTTAGAGGGTTTTTAAAGGCGTTACGTCAATTTCATAATCATAGGCTTTCCGCTGCAGATTTCAAAAGTCTGTGTTTCAGAAAATACATACAAGTCTTGAGGAAATCTATTTCAATTTCCAGATTTCGATCACTCCAAAACAATGCATTATTGAATTGTCTCTGATAACGGAAAAATTTTCAACATCACAAGCCCTACAAAAATCAGCAGAGAAATTTGAGTGAATTTCAGGATACACCAAATTTTTCAGTATTTAGTTGATTTCACCCATGTTTTGTCAACGATCAAACCGATTATTCTGTTCTGTTAGTACTAAAAAATAATTCAAGTTTCACGGGACCGTTTGCCAGTATAGTTAACTATAATTAAAAACTTAATGATATGCACATCCGCATATCATTTATTGGACGGCTTTGCCCGTCTTACGTGGTTTCCCACCGGAAGCGTAAGATTCCTACATGTTAATATTCATCTACATACATTCTTACATCGGGTGCTCAAGAGACGAAAACGTTCTATTCATAGTTTACTATACTTCGTCGCTATCAGGAATCATGATACCTCTTTTCAATCCATGATTCCCGAGACTATTTTAAATAGAGTAATTTCTGGTATTGTCCGTAACTTCATGCTGATGCATAAATATGGAGTGCTATTGGATCAAGTGTCAACATTGTCGAAAAGTTTATCGCTCACAAATTTGTTGCAATAATGTGTTCTGCCTGTCTAAGCCAGTCACCGTTATCCAAACAATGTTTCACTCTACCTTGACTCGGTTCATTTCCGACGTTATCGCCCCCGATCCATTGAATTGAATTCACCCATGAATCAGAATCGTAAATCAGTGATAATTAATAATAAAAATATTAATAATAAAATATGATTCAATAATGATCACAAAAATGCAGGCGAACAAAGGGTATATCGACAATTATCAAAAAAAGCTTGTCAATGCCTAAGCGCTTGGAGTGAATTCATTTAAATGACCTGTGTTAAATTCCATTATGTATCAAAAAATTTTCAATTTTATTCGCCAGTAATTGCCTATAGTACACATTGTTAATATTAAATCTCATTGGTAGGAAAAAATCATTTTTATTCAACAAAATAGCTATTGGTATTCTCAGCATGTATGATTTCAGTAGACTGAGAATTGCGTGGAGACGACTGTGATGTTGGCTATCACAGCACCGCACATCTCGGGAAATAATTCAATTGCAAGATTTCTTGAAATAATCAATATTGCCATTTTTAACTTTTCTTCCGTGGTGTGAACATTAATCGACAATATATCGTATATTCACATCATGTGCTGTATAGCGTTGTAAGCCCTCAACCTGAAACCATACTCTGTTTTTTCCTACCTCACCACAGGTAACCATGAGCCGTTTGCATTCACGGCACATTAACCAGTTGAAACTTTATAATACCCAAAATACTGGAAAAATATCTTCTTGTTTCTTAAGGTCTTATCTATAAGTTAAATTCATAATAATATCGAAAAATCAATTTCACAACTATTTTGAATGTATAACAAGGCACTTTAATAAGAAAAAAAAATTTTATTTTACTTCCAAACAAGTTGAAAAGTTTCATTTCGGTACGAAAATACGTCTTTCAAAATTTGAGCTCTCAATCTTAACATTAAAAGGTTGTGCATCGCACTTTTCTATTTTTCATAAAAATATATGGAGAAAAGTATTTGCTCATTCTGATTTTTGTCAGCAGCTAACGATGCGGCGACGTACAGAAAATCCACCGACATATTTTTGTAGAGAATGGAACGCTGTTCAAGAAAAGATATCTTATTATTTTCTGATAAATCTACTCTTTCAAAAGTTGTTTTCATTCTTATTGACTTTTGACCTCGAATAACGTTTCAACGAGTGAATTTATCGAAAAATAATAAGAGACCTTTTTTTGTAGAGCGTTCAATTCTCTACGAAAATTTGTTTGTGAATTTTCTGTACGACGCATCGTAAGCTAGTTATAAAAATAAGAAGGGGCAAAAAGCATTTTGCCCGAGTTATTCTGCCGTTCTAATTAGGTTAAAATAAGTCGTGTATTATACACACTTAAACATGCCAGATATATAGATACATAGTCTCCAATGTGCCTCAGCGACGAACTCTATTACGTACACGTTATTCTGATGAAAAAAAGAAAAGTACGGTGCGCACCCTCATAATATTAATAAGAGCTGAAATTTTAACAGGCGTATTTTTATACATAAATGGAACTTTTGAAGCTGTTTGGGGGTGAATATATATAGTATATATTTTAATATATATATATATATATATCTTATATTTTAATTTATGTATAATATATATTTTAATGAAATACTCGTTCCTGGAGCCTTTAATCAGTCTTTAACTATGACCACACTTTTTAGAAATTTGACCTCGTTCCCGTTTTTTTTTAGGTGTGGCGGTTCCAGGTTTATCTCGAGCTGGCACCGCCACAGGTTTCTTTTAAAAAACGCAAAGCATTTAATTCGAAAATAGAGCATTTAATTTGCCTTTAATTAGCCCTTAATTATTCCATAGAAGATTTTTCGATTTTATAATGTGGCGGTTCCAGCTTGATACGGCTAGTTACATTCCACTTGCGAAAACACGAAGCAAGATCAGCAACAAGTGGTCAGCTAAATTCGAAATATCGAAATATCATTTTTTGGGGGCATGAAATTCCTTTTTTCATATGTTCTTCCACAGATGAAAAATGGTGACTTCACTTCAACATTGTCGCACCCGTAATGAATTTAACAATTGAGATAGGTTTTTTACTTACGTTAAGCTGGCACCACTACGTTAGAAAATCAAAAAATGGACTACACCATAATTTTAGGTTATTTTTAGGCTAATTAGTGGCAAAATAACGTATTTTCTGCTCTGCAAAAAAAGTATAAAAAATGGCGGTGGTGATAGATTAACGTTAAGTCAGCACTACCACACGGAAAGTCGGGGAAGGGAAAACAATTTTGAAAAAAGTACGTCGAGGCGTAGCACTAGACATGCAACTTAATTTAATCTCAAGCCAAAACGAAAATTGAACAGAAATTATTTGTAACCTCAATATTTACTCAAACTCAAATATAACAAAACGAAAACATTAATTGACAATGAGTCAACACAACCTAAAGTCAATCGTATTCAATCACAAATTGATATGTGTGAAATTTGACACCACAAAATTCTTATTGTAACCGTCAACTAAATCGAAACGAGTAAGACTCAAATCGTAACAGTAAACTTAATCATAAATCACGAGTTCAGACTCAACTAAACGCAGTCGCAACGTATTTAAATGCTACATTTTCTCAAAATTACTAATTAAGTAATCCATTGTCTATTTCGAACAGTCAATTACGGCAATTCACAACCTATTCGAGACGCGACACTGCGAAACGTGATACCACGACTCGACTTCCTACAACGGAATTCGAATTGTACTAAAATTACACGAAAAAGACTTAATTCGGAACCGTGGCTCTACTCAAAATATTTGTGAAGTATTAGTGACCAGGAGGTAGATTGAAGAATGAAGAAAGTTTAGTCGAAATTCTGGTCAGGTAAATGGAAGAATTTAATTGTTGGGAAAACGAACATGTTTGCGTTTTCGTCGTTTCAGCCGGGCCCTGAGAGACTATGTTAGTGTTCCAATTAGAATTGTTTTCTGAAACATTTTGTAATTATTATAGCCTGAGGATGGTCGGCAGGGCCCGGCTGAAACGTCGAAAACGCAAACATGTTCGTTTTCCCAACAATTAAATTCTTCCATTTACCTGACCGGAATTTCGACTAAACTTTCTTCATTCTTCAATCTACTCAAAATATTTTAGAAAATTAAATTTTCTTTCCTTGATAACGCGGGACTCAGGCTACGGTCACCAAGCAAGAAGATCGGCCAGCGAATTTCCAGCAGTTATCGACATCGCAAATCTAAAATGCCTATCCGTTATTTGGCAAGTCGTTACTTCATTACTTTCGAAATTCGATCGTGAGAAACTAAGCCGCGCTTACCGTTCTGCAGCTACTACAAAAAGCATCCAGTTTTTCGAAGTCTTTCGTCATCGACAGTTCGTAATTGTAAAAAAAATAAACTCGTTATCGAAGAGCATAGAACGTGTCTATTACGCGATCGTCAGAACTAGAGTGATATGAAAATTTCTCAAACTGCCGCAACACGGATCACTTTGCGGCCCCTGCTACGTGTCTTCATGCCCGCAAGAATCCGTAACAATTGATTTTCCATCAATTTCGTCGATTGCGCAATCTGACGCACATTTGCTGGAACGTCGTGACGCCGAACTTAACCCTGGATTGCAATTTCATCAGCCGCGTAGCTACATAATAGCGCGGGCGGTCATTCTTCGTCGCTAGTTGATTCTTCGCAAGTCCAGTAGCCAGCTATTGGCGGAAAAAGCGGAGAAAAGGCTGTGGCTCTCCGGCCACTGGCGGGAATTGATGTCGCCTTGGACCGCGATGCAGGGATCTTCGTTGGCTTCCCTTCCGTAGCTTCGACATCTTTTAAAATCGTCGCTATCCATCGTTCCATAAAATTGTGCCATCATACTCGAAAATAAAAGAAACAAAAACTGTGAAATATCTTATTCGCTACTATGTTGAAGTTAGTAACGTAAACTTGACGATTCATGGTGATAATGAGGAAAACCTGTTATTTTGCGATTTTGGAACTGTTTGAAATTAAGTAAACCGTAATAAAATAAAATATACTTATATTTTGTAATCTTAGTTCCTTTAAAATCATTGTAAAAGTAAGAAACTAGTGATTTTTTCCAATGTTTTCGTTACGATAACGTTGTTACTAATTTCAACCTCGTTATTCGCCCCCTCGGAATCTTGGATACTTCATCAATTGATACCGCAGTCTCTACTTTTCGTTTCGGTTAGGGTTCAAGGAGTCGTTTGTAACGGGCATTAAAAATGCCACGTTACAGTTCCAAACTTCAAATCACATTTTGACTTCTCACTGAATTCCGATAATGAAAGTGTATTGCAGATAATCGTTTAACCCCCTTTAATTCACGCAGGGTCGTTTAGCGTCCCATCTTTTTTTTTAAAGATTTTTTTATTTATTAAACTACTGTTTTTGTAACAACTACTGAGTTTTTTTGGTCCCGCAGTCCCTGAAATATTTCTAAGTCTAAAGAAAATATAAAAAATTTTTTTTTTCTTTTGAAAAATAACTCATGTAAACAAATGGAAACTCGTACTTTCCCACGAAATAAAGCATTTTCTGCCAATCTACCATGAAATCTGAATGCCAATTTTTACAGAAGCTTAATACATACCAAAAAATCTTACAGAATTAAAAAAAAAAATTCAAGTTGTTTTTGTCTGCCCGCCATATTGGATCCGAACCCAAAAGCCCGTGCATGCAAAATTGCAAGTGAATTGCATGTAAGAAAAAGTTTATGCACGAAAGGGTTAAAGTAATTTTTTTCAAAGTAGATGGTCTGCCTGTGTTGACTCGCTGTTTATCTGTGCTTTCACCTGATATTTTAATCGAATACAATTTCGTTCTGAGAACAATAAGTTCGGTTATAGACTTGCCGTTGTTTTCGTCCTTTATGAAAGCTCTCACTTTTTTGCTAACTAACGGCATCGCGTAAACATTGTATTGGGTATGTGAGTTGATTGATATCACACCGGGTACCACGAGTTATGGGAGGGGGGGATGTAAGGTTTTTGATTCTTTCGAAGAAGATTGCTGCATGAACAAAAAAGGTCGATTGTAGCCAGTTCGCAGAACATTCCAAAGAAAAGAGTTTGCTTTTACGCTAGACCTTGACCGTCGTTAGGGTACGCACGGGATGGAATGATGGTGAGGTAGAGTAAATTGTCGGGTATTGTTCCAAAATTGTTTATTTCAAAAGAAATGATTGGAATCGGTATAAAAGTAGTGATGCCATATTCATCAACATAGTGTAGAATCTTCTGGAACGTGTTTGCGCATCGTTGTGATGCGCAGCATTTCAAATTTTTTGCCGTTGTGCTTGCGCAGCAGTGAAATCGGCAGTGAAGCAGTGAAATACATTAATAGAAATAAACGGACAGCCCGCGAATAGAATCAATTATTCAATTGCATTCTATAGTAGACTTCCGGTTTGGTCGGATCCGATTCTGTCAGGTACATCATTCCTCTACTCTCCACTATGCTCTCACTATTTCCCGTTTGTGCGACGAGCCAGTTAAAGCTCGCAGATTAATACAAGGAATTAAATCTATGGGGTAATATAAGTAATTAATTTTATGGGGATATGTGGGTGAAGGATTGCTTACTGGCAAGGGCAGATTTTGCTGGCGTGATACTCTTATGTACCAGGGTGGTTGCAGTTCTCATTAATGGTAGAGAGGGGTGGTGGCACAATGTTACTATGGACCAGAAATGAAGAAGCAATTAGACGTTGCGATTGCAGGTATAGAGCAGGCTGGAAAAGTAAAAAAAGTTCTACGCGAAGAACGGGGAAGGATGTGGCGACGGCATTATTAATAAAGCAAAATTTTGTTTCTAATAGTTCAGTAATTCGAAAAAAGATGGAATATATGGCCGTTAAAGTATCAAGTTTTTAGAATGTATTTATCACGTGAAACATGGCTATAGTGGTCAGATGCAGTCACTGTACGATAAATGTCGTCATGGGAGATGGCTACGGTTACATCTTGAGCTCAACTACTACCGCGTTTGAGAGTACACTGTCCTTGTGTAGCATTTATACGGCTGACATTATGGTCTTTATAGCTGACTTGTAAGACGACAATTAGTATGGGTGAAAAGACTTTTCTCTCATTTAAGCTAGGTTAGTGACATTTTGAGCTGTTATCGTAATTTAGATTAGGAAAATGTGAGGGTAATATTAGACTAGGAGGGTATTGCATATTATCATTTTGTTTCTCAGCTTAGGCAGTATCAATATGTCTTGGTAGAATCTTTATAAAATCGACAAGAATAGAAATATGTTGTTTTTCGAAACTGATGAGTGTTCAGGCGTTGTGATCTAATCTGTAATGAATTAACTGCTGGAAGGTAGGTAGTTTTAGCAAAAGGTCTGAAGCATAGTTCTGCGACACGTAAGCCACATTGAAATTTGTTTTTTTCTCCATCTGATATATCGTGTCCGATATAAATTCAGACTAACAAGGAGAGGATCAGACCTCCGGATCACGGATTCTGCTCAAACTTGCAGGAGTGTTTCCTTGGCTCTAAGAATGAAGCCTCTTATGCTCTGTTCCATCTGATAGACATTTCGTCGCTCGTTGCGCTTCGTAAACTACGGCGTGTTATTATGAACAAAAAGTAGAAGAAAAAGGTTGTCATAAAACTAGCGCATAAATTTATAAATGAACATAGAACGTAATCCCCCTTATGAGCTTTCGCTAACAGCCCACTATGACTAGGTTACTGACTGGAATAGCGTGCTACCTTACCAACATCGTCTGTTGTGTACCGATTGAGATGTCTCAGTGGATCTGTCAGAATCGCTATATTAAAGCTGGCCTTGTGAGTGAAAATCGATGGTGAATAGATTATTATTACTCCTTATTTTCTTACATTTCGTAATTTCTGTATTGAGCTGTGACACACAATTCTCTGATTAGAAGCCGTAACCGAACCAAAATTCATAATTATATCGAAATAACACCATTGCATTACATGAACAGAATTCTTTGAAAGTATTTATTAAAAACATAAATTTTTTATATTTGTTATGAAAGTAGTTATAACGTAAGTACTAACATAGTTTTACTGAAAAATCGATCTCTCGTGTTTATGTGCAGGATTTCGAAGGTCGTTGCTCAGAATATTGAACTGGATGGTAAATGAGCTTGTGGATGTATTACCCAAGATGAAATCGGAGATATTTAATCTTCGTAAATGGAAAAATAGTATTAAAGATAGGAACCTTTTGGGTATTTTAATAAATAATAATAAGTGTAAAGAACAAATCTCGGTTTTTGAAGGCACTTTAAAGCAAATAAAAGCAAACTGCCATATTAACGTCTTGCCTCATTGCGTTATTTAATTTACATGCCAGCCAACACTGTATGTATTCCAACAAGGCGATATGTAATATAAACCTTTGCACGGTTTGCTTTACTTCGCTCATGTGTAGTATCCGTCCGTCTAGCTGCGGCGATCAAAGTGATGTAGAATCCGTTGTGATGGAAGTTTCAGCCAATTGTATACCAAAATTAATAATTTGTAATTGTTAGCAGATGTTTTCATGTGTTTTCGACGTGGGCATTGAAATAGTAAGCAGTAAATTTCATGGAATATTATCAAATGTTATTTCCCAGCGAGCTAAAACCGAAGATATGGACGCTTTTTTAGTCAGAATATCGTGGGCATACACGAGCAATCTAATGTTACGATGTCGTTTTACTCCGCAGATGTTTTCAGTAAAGCTCACGATATTCACCAATACGTTGGCCTCGCAGAGCAATAAGGGTCAAATATAGTGAGTTATCACATGAAATATCAATTTTCATGGTCTACTCAGAAAGTTTCACTGATATATCCAAGTTTGCTGGATCAGTCCAGAGCAGTACCGAAGGCCTGATAAATTCGTCGAAAATGGTATTTTGTGTCAGTTTATGAATGGTACCTTGCGACGAAAGGCCTCATTAGATGGTACTGATCATAAGGGGCTTCATTTTTAGGACCAAGGAAACACTCTTGCAAGTTTGAACAGAATCCGTGATCGGAATGCCTGATACTCTCCTTGTAAGTTTAAGACTTTCTTAATTAATAGACGAGACTGAATATAAGAATATAATGAAATATAAGATATACGTTGAAAGAAGTCACTATTTTGGCGTGGATTTTTTGTTTGATGAATAAGGGGTAAATATACGTGCATCAACATATATGGCAATGTCGGTAGCTAGACGTAGAAAATATAGAATAATTGAAGGAGAGAAAAGTAGTGCTTAAAATACCAGGTGTAGAAACTTGTTTGGGGTAAGTTGGTGATTGTTGATGACGGAGGTGATAAAGTTTTGATAATGCTCTGCTATTACCGGTATCGGTGAATTGGAGGTAGTCTTGCAGCGTCGAGTTGAAGCATCTTATTAGTCCAGGGCATTTAGATCAAAATCAGCCGGAATAAAGAAATTTTTGGAGACAGCAGATATCGAGATGCGGTTTTCTGCATTGTGTTCAGGAAGGTCCCAGGAAAAAAGTCTATATCGTTTGGTGGGGCCATTTTTCGAAAAACGCATTTTACAATTGCATAATTACTTGCAATATTATGAGAACGACAGGAAATTCGGAAAAATCGCTTGGAAATCGTTACTCGGGGGTTTTCGGGGATGCCGAATTCAACTCTGGCATTAGAATTATCGGGGGGTATAAATTATAAACATTTTAATTTAATCTTGAATCATATTACATATGTTATAAACAAATTGCTTCCGGTTGCTCTACGGGAAAGGTAATAGAGAAAGTGAAAAATCACAAATTATGAAAATAACACTTTATTTAAATGATAAATCGTAGGAGTTTCTATTAATATTGAATATGGCATCCCCCAAAATCCCCGAGTAACGATTTTCGTTTGTTTTCATGGACGCTGCAATTTTCCTCCCCAATCACTCCCCGGGTGCCCCCGCAGAGCCACCCCCGAACGCCCCCAGATAATTCTAACGCCAGAATTGAATTCAGCATCCCCAAAAACCCCCGAGTAACGATTTCCGAGCGATTTTTCCGAGTTTCTAGTCGTTTTCATAATATTGCAAGTAATTATGCAATTGCAAAATGCATTTTTCGAAAAATGGCCCCACCAGACGATATAGACTTTTTTCCTGGGACCTTCCTGAACACAATGCAGAAAACCGCATCTCGATATCTGCTGTCTTCAAAAAATTTCCGATTTATTTCCTATCTTCCCTGGACTATATGCCTTATCGTAGCGAACCGAGCTCAGGTTGTTGCCGGCGGTGGCCGCCACAGAGGAATATTCGTCTGATGGTCCGGGTATCGGGAGAATAACAATCATGGGCTCAACTTGTTGAAGCGGGGGCACAGGGGTTTTCATGGTTCCAAATATAGATGGATATATTGTGCCAATTAAAGGGTTGCACTTGAATTTTCACTTTGCTAAGAGTAGTTCACTTTTAGGAATGATTTATAATGCGATGATATCGGATGTTCAATGCTGGTGATTTCAGACATTAAATACATTTGAAGATTTGAAAATCAAGCAGTTTTGTTTACGCTTATGGATGACGTATCATGGTGAATTTCAATAGCTCCAAGTTGTGACTAGATAGATGAAATTGAACATTTGTTGCAGGGCTATCGGTCATAGTGAGTTTTTGATGGTGGCAGGTACACACGTCGTATTGAAAGTTTAGAATAACTGTCACAAAACCTTGTTAGTCGGAGTTCGTTCGCGGCACGGCTATCACTAATTGGTATGGTGCCGGAAAATTTTGGCGTTCAATACTTTTTTGTTGTAGAAAGGTAGGTAGGCAGGTCGATGGACAAAACCACTGCCACTAAAATGTTACGGAATGGAAATTATATCGGGAGACAAATCTTCAAAAATGAAATAAAACAATATAACATCCACGTGCATGTCGCCATTAACTACCTTCAGCGAAACAACGATTGGAGATCGAAAGAGAAGTAAACCATAATCAAAAGAGACACTTTTCAACGGTAGACGATATTAACAAAGATTATTTATCTATATAATGACGCTGAAGGGCAAAGACGATATAAGTTTACAATGTTAACCCTATATACACCTGTTGTAAACAATTTATGTGTAGAATGAGTAAATGAACGAATGCGCAGATGAATGCACATTTGGCATGCAGTTAGCTATTGGTATAAACGAGAGTATAAAAATAAGGAAGAAAAACATTCATGATTTTTAGGGCAGACAAATAAAAATAGTACTATGAATTAATTTCAATAAATGCTAGGCAATACAGTGGACTGGCCAATATATGTATACCAGGGTGTTGCACGACAAAATAATTTGCGAACTTCCATCGTGGCACCTTCTGAAAAGTTTGTTTGGGAGAGGACCGCTTCTACAAGTTCATTTTTACAAGTGCCGATGCCTACCAGTTCGTTTCTACAAGTGGCGATCCTACTAGTTCAATTTTTACAATTTGCTCCGAAAGGTTTGTTTTGTACAAGTTGCGATCCTATAAGTTCATTCCTACAAGTCCCGGTTAACTAATTTTAATTAAATTAAATTAGACTAAATTAAATTAAATCAAAATGTACGAAATTGACAGTTAAATGTATTCATTTTTAGAAGTGGCGGCAAAATAATTTAAATTAAATTAAATTAAATTAAATGAAATCGAATCGAATCGAATCAATTTAAATCGAATCGAATGAAGGGGGAGGGGGGTAAGGTTTCAAGAATTTTTTAGACAATACAGGTAATATTGTTTTATTTAATTAATTTCCATATAATAATACAATATCTGAACTATATTTTCATAAATTTTCATTGCGAAATATTCATAAATACGCCCTTGGCAGCAAATCTCCGCAGGCGCCTCGAAGAAAAGTTGTTTTGCGGTATACGCTAAAACTCGTCACTGAATCATCTGAAACAAAAAAATCAAAATGCGTTTATTAGGTGAAATGTTTCTAGAAGTAACGCTGCTGAGTTTTTTTTTATCGATTTTTTTATTTTTGGGAGCATTTGGAAGTGAAAAACACAATTATCGCTATAAAAACCTCGGAAAATTTGTTATTGTAAAATAAAAAATAATTATAAATAAAATAAAAAAAAACATTGGCAGCGTCACCTGTTGATTTATGTGCAGAGATAGTGTACAAAATTTTAAAAGAATCGGTGCATTAGATTTTGAGTTACAGCGTACAACGACTTCAAAAATGACAAATTTCAGAAAAACGCTTCAAAGTTTTGCACACTAAAAAATTCAAAATAAAACTCGATAATTCTTTTATACACACACAAAGTCGACGATGCCAGGTCCCTAAAGTACAAAGCTTTCATCTGGAATGACTGAAACATCTTTTTGTACTTGTCTACTTAACTTTCTTCCTTTTTTACTGCCATGCGCAGTTTGTTCCTCCGCTCTGCTAATTCGCAAATCGTCAGCTGTGCGCGTCCAATCAACAGAACTCCGCCCTGTACCGATCTGCATATCTTGTCTAAAGGCCAACAAAGCAAAACAGCCTTCATTAAATGTACATGCTGCAAATGTTCATACTCTGCAGTATCTAATTTGCTTCCCCAAATTTTTCAATCGTGCCAATAAGAACTTTTTACAAGAATATCGATTACTTTTCCAGTATAATATCCAATCAGAGAAGAGACGCAAAATAACTTGGAGAATCCTCTTTTTTCCACGGTCCGTCGCCTGATACTGTCAATTCTGATGTATCTTGTAAATTATTTGCTTTACATATTGCTTCTTTCTCTTCTTTTACAGCCGAAGTGAAAAACGTGCTGGCAATAGTTTTTATATTTTTATACATTTCATGCATATATGAATCATAGCATGGTTTCGATAAGAAATTCCTAGCCAAATCCATTAAACCGCAGAACTTATCA
The DNA here is from genome assembly GCF_021155785.1 of Neodiprion fabricii. NCBI lineage: Eukaryota > Metazoa > Arthropoda > Insecta > Hymenoptera > Diprionidae > Neodiprion > Neodiprion fabricii. Next base: position 9,561,289 of record NC_060245.1, on the reverse strand, counting down.
CACCCGGCTAAACCTAAGCCTAACATTCGCATTACAGAAGCAAATCGATAATTTACATCGTATACACCACAATCTATTCTTTCACTAGACGGAACTTAGCGAAGCTGTTTACAATTTTCACATTTAATTTTGACATTGAATCCAAGACCTTCTTTTTTGTATGATTGAAATGAAACCATCACATCTTACGCACTTTACTAAAGTTGAAATGGTTGAAAAAACAAGAATAAAATCTATGATTTTATAATGTTTTTAAAGATCTTCTTCTACTTCCATAGAGGTACTTCGGTTTATTTTGTTTCGATGATGCACTATTCGCTTTCACTTCGTCATTCGTACGTTTATTTGGAGGTATTATTTTTTTTGAAGAGATAAATTTAGAGATTATAATTAAGCACAAAAACGCTTTAGGTAATCCCGCCTCGGCAGCTGTGGGCAGGTATCAAAAACGGGTCTGGGACAACGGACGCTCAAATGCTCACAACTCCGATAATTTTGCTCCGATCGCTTGAAATTTTGACACAATATTCTTCAGATATTATACATTCATATAAATTTTAGTTTTTTTAAATACTCAGAAAAGTTTAAAAACCTTACCCCCCCCCCCCCTGCCCCCAAATTAAATTAAATTAAGATGTACGAAATTGACAACTAAAAATGTATGAGAAATGAACTTGCGGGAACGCCACTTGTAGAAATGAACTTGTAGAAACAATACTATCCATGGGCGAAAATCGCAAATTATTTTTTTATGTACCACCTTAATGTATACATATGAAACACACACGCAGTAGAAACAGGCATATATTTTAGGAAAGGGCCGAACTCTTTTCGGTCACTTAATTTCTAGGATCCATAATCAAAAGGTATACCTCGCTCCAACGCTGCCGTCTTGCTGCAGAGTGCCCAATAGTCCAGACGAATAAGCTATAAAATCGACTGACTTCTATTCTGGAATAACGTAGGTTAGCCGACTTTTTTATAGGTTCATCAGAGATGGACGAACATATTATCATCCATGCCCCAAAAAGTTAGGTCCGGGTTTGTCCGTAACGATTGTTTAAACTTTTGAGACCCCACATTTTGTTAAATAACGTCTTTGTTATGGGTCATACACGAAAACTGTTCAAACAAAAGTTGTTCATCTCATCGTTGTCGATAAAACAAGCTGTTGTGAGATCAATTTCCTCTATTTGTCAAAATTATCGTGCAAAGCTTTTTTGGCTGTGTTATATAGTTGAGCGACAATCTGCGACAAACCAAAATCCGTATATCGTCTGCCCTTTCTTATGTGATTGGCCCACGGGTTGCCAAAAAATCGTAGAGTCAGTTCGTTACTAGTACTTTCCATAAATGAAAAAAAAAATTTTTTTATACTCGACAATCTGAATTTTTGGGTAACTTGAAATTTTTTGCTTTTCAACAAATAGAGATATCTCCGAGAATATTCATATTATTGTAAATATTATGATGGATTGTACTTGCCCTTCATTTTACGAGTAATTTAAAAAATAAAACCTGAATATCTTGATTAGAACCGGAGATAACGGTGTTTAAGTGTTAATTTGTTTATTATTGTTGTAATTAATATTGAGGGGGAAAAAAATATCAGCTATCTCTCAACACCTCAAGGCATCACCGTGAATTTTTTCAGATCTCTGGGTGCGTTGTATCTAGTAAAAAAAAATTGCTCAACGTTCGTCGAGCGGCGTTAGTCGGAGGAATGAAGCCGGGCGGCATGGTGGGGGGGGGCTCGAGGCTTCGCGCGCCCGGCTGTTCTCACCGCTTAATTAACAACTCAATAATTCCGTTAATAATTACCGTACATTTTTCTTTTTTCTAACTATGCTATTTTTTTCTCAACAATTCGAATCTGTAAATAGATTTTTAATATTTATAATATTTTTTTTTCTTTTGGATTTTAGTCGTATTCTCAGGAAATATTGCTATAAATAACTTTAGATATATAATATCTGTGAATTTTAAGATAAAATGAAATTAAGAAAAACTTAATTACGGTGTTGTGAGTATGTATACATATATATATATATATATACATATATAATGGACGAGCAAGAGAGAGATTCCAAGCGTTATAAGGGGTTAATATAACATAATAATGTAATAAATAATTTTATCACATAAAATAATATGTATACACAATTTCGAGCGAAAAAAATATGTATGGATATTTATAGTCACATGTTCACCATTATTTTATGTATAGTAACATTAAATATAATTGACGCTTAAATCGGTTTCATTTTTCCTACCATTACCCTACGTATTTTTAATTTTTTTTTAAATTTTGGACGAGTCTAATGTATAGAAATATGTATATACATGTGAGGAAAATACATACATATTTCAAAGCAAAAATCCGTTATAACGCTTGGAATCTCTCTCTCGCTCTTCCATTATATATATATATATATATATATATATATATATATATATATATATGTGTGTATACATACTCACACCACCGTAATTAAATTTTTTTAAATTTCATTCTTTCTTAAAATTCACAGATATTATATATCTAAAGTTATTTATAGCAATATTTCCTAAGAATATGACTGAAATTCAAAATAAAAAAAGTATTATAAATATTAAAAATCTAATTTCATATTCGAATTGTTGAGAAAAAAACAGCATAGTTCAAAAAAAAAAAATTCACGATAATTATTAACGGAGTTATTGAGTTGTTAATTAAGCGGTGAGAACAGCCGGGCGCGCGAAGCCTCGAGCCCCCCCACCATGCCGCCCGGCTTCATTCCTCCGACTAACGCCGCTCGACGAACGTTGAGCAATTTTTTTTTACTAGATACAACGCACCTAGAGATCTGAAAAAATTCACGGTGATGCTTTGGGGTGTTGAGAGATAGCTGATATTTTTTTCCCCCTCAATATTAATTACAACAATAATAAACAAATTATCACTTAAACACCGTTATCTCCGGTTCTAATCAAGATATTCAGGTTTTATTTTTTAAATTACTCGTAAAATGAAGGGCAAGTACATTCCATCATAATATTTACAATAATATGAATATTCTCAGAGATATCTCTATTTGTTTAAAAGAAAAAAATTTCAAGTTACCCAAAAATTGAGATTTTCGAGTATAAAAAAATTTTTTTTTTCATTTATGGAAAGTACTAGTAACGAACTGACGCCGTGATTTTTTGGCAACCCGTGGCCCAATCACATAAAAAAGGGCAGACGATATACGGATTTTGGCTTCTCGCGGATTGTCGCTCAACTATATAACACAGCCAAAAAAGTCTTGCACGATAATTTTGAAGACACTTTATATCACCTGTAACATGCGTTTCAAAGCCACACGTTGTTTATTCATCAATTTATAACAAGAAATGTGAAATTTTTTTTCCACGGCATTTTGCATTTTGCTACTAAACAAACAGAGGAAATTGATCTCACAACAGCTTGTTTTATCGACAATGATGAGACAAACAACTTTTGTCTGAACAGTTTTCGTGTATGATCCATAACAAAGACGTTATTTAACAAAATGTGGGTCTCAAAAGTTTAAACAATCGATACGGACAAACCCGGACCTAACTTTTCGGGGCATAGATGAAAATATATTCGTTGGTCTCTAATTAACCTATAAAAAATCGGCTTACCTACGTTATTCCAGAGTAGAAGTCAATCGAATTTATAGCTTATTCGTCTGGACTACTAGCCGAGAATCTTTACCCGGCCAACTAAAGCCCGAAATCAAGGTGTCATATCTCCGGAATGTGTGACTGATTTCTAACAAAACTCACAGGACCTAAAGATCTTGTCCATCTGACCTTGCACTATAAATTTGATTGAAACCTGCCCACCAGTTTTAAAATTATTAACAGTCAAAGTTGATGTAAAATGAAAAATCTTCTTCTTCTTCTTCTTCTCCGCCCCTAGGCTTGGGATCTCAATAAGTGACGAACAGCTGCACGGATTGAGTTCAAATTTAAACGAGGAGTCACTGCTATTGAAATCTCACTCCATATTGATTTAGAAATAAATCCGAACATGCAGTCGAACTAAAAAAATTGTCGAAATCTTGAGGCACAGAACGCTGCTTGGGACGTCATTATGTATCGAACCGCTACACAGATTGAACTTTGAATTTGAAAAAATACTGAAAGCCATTAAAATCTCTAAGCCTATTGATTTTGATGTGAATCAGAACACGTAATCAGACGTTATTACCGTCCTTTAGAAGACTTATTAAGAGTGAATCATCGTAGCCGCCATCTTTGTAGTCGACTTGACTGGTGATCGACGTAGGAACTTCCTCGGTCAGGAGCATACACATATGCAAAATCATTTGTGGTTTCTTCGGGGTCCCAAAGTTCTGAAATTTTCTTTGACGAGAACATGTGCAGAACATTAATTCTTGGGTATCAAAGACTGATTCAGTTGTAACGATGTATAGTTTTTTTTGCTTTTATTTCTGTATTGTGTTCTGGAAGAGAAAACTACTTCATTTTAATTCAAAAGAATAAGTCAATAACAAACTCGATGATTCATAGTAATAATTGCTTACACTGAGATATGTTATTATTCGACATAATAACGTAGCCTAACATTGGTCTTTAAAAAGAATAGGATTACCAAATAAATCCATCAATACTTTGAAATCGAACAGAACTACGCATTTATGTGACGGGACGCCCTTCCGGCGTACCGGCACCTGACGGTCAGCCCGAGCTCCCCAAATATTATGCTTATCGGGAGAAGCCCAAATCTTGCGACACACTCGGTAACCCCACCAGTTACCAATAAACCAACCAAATCACGTGATTTACCGTGTTCCCTCTTCAAGGGACACGGCCAATCGCTATCCCCGAAAACTGCGAAACTAGACAATAAGCAAGTATAAAAGTCGAGCGCAAATGGGGCTCGACATCTATCATCTATCGTACAACACATCAGAGTAGATCCACACATCGTCCAACGCGAGGACCCATCCGTGCTTATATTGACGGAGCATCCCACGTCTACGAGGAGCCAGATATCGACGGACCCACGATCAGGAGACGTTGAGTTGTCCTTCCAGGAATCCTCAAACACAACTCCCCATCAAAGGAAGGCATTCAACGTATTAAACATTTCATCTGTTTTCAATAAAAGTCCTTAAGTATTAGGGAACCGTGTCTGAGACAAGAACAGCATTGCGTCTAACCTCATAGCTCAGATACGGTGATCGTCTCACAATCCTCTGACCCATAGGTAGGGCACTTGAACCTGTAAAGAGTCTCTGTCATTGCGACTGGATGCCTTGATACAGGTGACGGTATATTTGCGTAGAATTCCCGATCATTTGACTACCACGCTATCACGTAAATAATATTCTGTCTTGCTATTGGCAAGACGAATAATTATCAGTACCAAATAATGAACTTGTCAACGACGATTCTGGATCGTCAAATAGCGTTCTTCTGACTACCATGCAATCACGTGAATAATATTCTGTCTTGGTACTAGCTAGACGAATAATTATCAATATCGAAGCAAACTTGTCAACAACGATTCCGCATTGTCGAATACCGTCCTTTTGACCACCATATTATCAAGCAAATAATATTCAGTCTTGCCGTAGGTAAACCGAATTATTATCAAACTAAATAAGAAAAAGCTATTCCTTCCTAACTTACCACAAATTTCCTAAACATTACAAGAAAAATAAATTTACGACGTCACATCCTGTCACTCATCCTGCCTCCCGCGAACAAAACATTTAACTATTATTTAAAGATTTCCTCTCTGGAAAGAAATTTCTCGCATCACGAGTCAATCACTCATAGCGATCGATCTGTGTGTTGTTTCACAAATACAGGTCAAGTTTGACCCTCAACCGTCTACACGGCCTGTGATGATGGGTTTATTCCACTCGTGCCATTGCACATGAGAGTGAGGGAACAATTTTTAAGGCTATCTCGAAAACCAAGTTGAAACGGTCAAACTGTAGCAACCTCTTCCAGGAGTTCAATAAATAATCGACAAATAACCATTCTGCACCTTCCTTCCGAGTCCAGAGACCGAATCCTCCCGTTCTATTTACGAGACAGGAAATTCTTAAAATTAATATAATATTCGAGTTCGTGCGAAACCTCCGCGTTACTTTTCATATTACGTATGAAATTCTTGCGAAATTTGGCCCGTAAATAAACTCGAAACGTTTCAGTTAGTATCGAAGTATACAGGATAATTATTTGTAAATTGTTTTATTTCACTCACTATTAGTTACAAAAATTTGCACAAAATGTTTTCAAAAATAGTTTAACACAAATATCATATATCATTAGAGTGGTCTTTAGAAAGCTTCTCTGGAGAAGATCTGAAGATTGGCCACCAAAAAAAAATTATCAAATTCTTCGAATATTACAAATGAACAAAAATACTCGATGACGATGATCGATTGCCAACTTCAAGTAATGAATAATGCGTGCTAATTGGGAATAACGACTGATTGATTTGTGATTAAATTACAAATGATTCATCTTTTTTTTATCTTCAATATTTCAAGAACTTTTCTGCCATGATTTTAATTGTTTCAGGAGTGTCAACGGACAAAGCCATAATTTTTTTCTCATTTCCCCGCTACAATGGAAATACTGTACAAATAGCTGATGTAGTAGTTCATTTTTCATATAGATTTTTCATCATCAGTGATTATTAGCGGTTCCTGCCCAAATTAAAAATTCAAAATGAATTTATGCTCACAGGCACCCGTTTTAGTTGAACTAGAATGCTAAAATTTTGGCCCAATTTTTTGAAATTTCTTTTTAACCGATCTAGGAGGTGTTGAGCCGATTCAAATACAAAAATGATTTTTTTTTATGATTAGTGTAATAATTATACTAAACAATGCTACATGCGTTGCTTCTTGCATTGTCAAGCTGATGGCCCTCTCAAAATCAAGCGTGTAACCGACGAATCAATCAACCTTCAGCGTCAGAGGTCCTGTAAAATAAGAAACGATTATTTCGAAAATTGCATTCCAATATCTCGTATGAGTTGAAATTTGAGGAAATGAGATACAAAAAATCATGTGCAAGTTATATGGTATGTTGAGCTATGTCTACCTATCATCCAGTATGATCACTAAGATCTGTACACTCACTCCATATCATCTTCAGGGTTGTAGTCTTCCCACACCACACCATTTTTGAGCTATTACCGTACACATTCTAGACTTCCTTAAAGTTGTCTTGCAGTATTCGCTTCGTACAATTTTGTACATTTTCAACTCAGTGCTTTCTTGAAGCCTTTGCTGGATTCATTTTGTGCCTTTCAATCTTCCAGGCTGTGTTCAGGCCATCAAGCGAATGAGCTGCAGATCTCAATCATGTTCAGTATATACCTGCACAGCAGTCTTTTGAAGATCAAAGTACTTCATCTAGAAAATTAAAAACAAATCTTCATTACGATTCCGAAGAAGCATGGCTGTTATGCGCTAGTGTAATATTACGTAGCGCATAACATTTTTTAGTCAAAACATATAAAGTATGCAAATAAACGGTATTCTAAGCCTTTTAGTCTTATTGCGTTACTTCATTTCATATCATAATTGGGATGATTAAAAAAATTGCTTGTAGGTGAAATTCGGTAGACGGATTCTTTTCTATAGTAGCACTCAACTTTGAGTACGACTCTGGTATGTTGAAGTGTACATCCCCAGCGCACTGAGTGTTATAGGAATGTCTTCTTCGGCAATTAATACGCTTTCCTCCGTTGAACTTTTTGACGATAGCATTGTAGCTTTCGACAGTGTTACTAGTGAAATTATACAGCAAACTCTCGGCATGCCAACTAAGTTGTGTAGTTGCTTTAAAGATCCTGTCTTACAATCTTAGCTCATTCACAACCGGCATAATTTTTTCTGTCTCGTTTCGGAATACTACTTCACAAATGTTGGTTTGATTATTTATGTTCATAAAATTAAATTTTCCGATTCGATTTATAAACTATAACTGCAGTAACCTTAACCAGTTTTTCTTCCACAAGGTAACGAATTTCACGATTCAAACTTTGTTTTCGTAATATTGGAGATAAAATATGTATCCCCAAATATTTGACGGCAAGCCTGACAATAACGTTCAATATCTAAAGTTGAAAGCAGAATAACGAATAATGTAAATTCAGAATAATTTGTCAAAAGATCTCGTTATCGTTTTTCAATTACATGTCGGTAGAGATTTTCGTCAGAGGTAAACAATGACAAGTTTTAGGTTATGCGCGCAAATTACGTATCGTTATCCTCATGAGTTATTCAAAATTGATATGCATTTCATATGGCCAATACGACGATCTGGAAAATTATAATAAATATGAATAGTTTCACATGTTTTGTTCAAACACCTGGATATTTCAGCGTCGATTCTTCATATCGGTGAAAAGTCAAAAATGAATTGTTCGAAACTTTCGGGGTCGCCCACAGCAGCTCAACCCGCTCAAGCTGTTGTGTAGTGTACTACACAAGCTGTGCAGGGGTATCGTGTGCAGCGGACGGGGCCCACGAGAATTTACGCTCAGCTCTGGTTCAGCCTCGCCAGCTCAGCACCGAGCCGAAAAGATAATGGTGGCGCGATCTTGTATCACTGAAGTTTCGCGTCGTAAAATATCAGTATGTAGAACTTATCCAACAACGGAAATGCAATTAACCTATCCGGGCTGTTATTTTGTTGTGGGTGGAATAAATTCCAGTGGTATCTAAATGCCACGAATCGTTAAACAACCAAAATACTATCCCAGTCGTTTCAGCGGTAGCCATGTTGACGTTCTGAGTGTGTGAATACGCGTGTCAGTTGTCAACGAAATATTTTATAATAATTTTTTTTTTCACTTTTGATTTAACTGTAATCTCCCACCGCTATTTCACCCACAACAATTCTGAATAAGAAATCAGCTCGTCACAAAACATTTGAAAAGTATGTTTTCGTCTTTGAGAGTTCATCATGCGAAATTCACTTGTATGTGTGCACATGTGTAGTGTCAAAAAATAAAAGACATCACGATGGTTCACTCTGGGCTGCTGACGGGATGCTTACTCAATGTTCTATATTATCTTTATGGTCGCACGAGCACTGTTCAGTGATGAAGGTCGCCACTACTGATCGGTCACATATACGCACGGCTAAATTGTATTGTTCAGTTTCAAATTACATATTAAAACTGTGCGAAATACTTTAACTCACCTGTACCACCGCATGCACAATTGCATTTCGCAACTCTTTATTTGTCACCAGTAAATTATCTTCTTGTTTATATAAGTTCAAGTTGTATATGAATCCGATTTTATTCCCTAGTGAGTTATCGCAGTGTGCAACATTATCAACTGCAAGTGTTATATGTCTTGACGGCTGAAAGGATTGTATTTATCAAATGATTGGTTATACGATGTATTATTGTTGCTGTTGGAGACTTGCAAAAAGTAATGAAATCCGAATCACAAACATCTGAAATGTAAAAAACGCCGCCAAGTACCATAATTACATTATAATGAAAAACTTATCGTCAATCATTGCCGTGAAACCAGGAAAAATGCCAAGCACAACCTCCCCGCACGTACACGTCGCATAGTGGTTCCAAATCCCGAATCTCTAGCCAAAAATTGAAGGTGTTATCGAATCGCTATCAGATTCATTACTCGGGGATTTTTAAGATCGCTGAATACGAGTCTGAAGTCAAATTTCCAAAAAACAAAATGACGGTTTAAAAATGGCGGATAATTTTATTTAAACTTGAATCAATCTTTATGGAATTTGGTACCAGCGGGTTTTTGAAGTCGCCGAACATGAATCTGAAGTAAAATTTCCAAAAAACAAAATGGCGGCCCAAAAATGGCGAGTAATTTTATTTAAACTTGAATCAATCTTTATGGAATTTGGTACCAGGGGGTTTTTGAGATCGCTGAACACGAATCTGAAGTCAAGTCTCCAAAAAAAAAAATGGCGGCTGAAAAATGGCGGGTAATTTTATTTAAATTTGAATCAATCTCTATGGAATTAGGTACCAAGGGGTTTTGAATAGAAATAATTCATTATTACGTACATGTGTAGGATATAGTAGATTGGGAAAGTATGTAAATGTAAATACGAATTTGAATACAAATACTTATTTATTAGGAAATTACATTAAATGTTACATTCATATAATAAAATGACTCAAATGCACTTGAAATTAAAGGCTCCAATTGCTATCCGAATCGCTATCGTTATTGTCGCTAGAGTCACTGCAGTCAGACATTGCAACTACCCTTGGTTTGTTTACAGTTGGCGATTCCAACAAATAATTCGAAATTATTAGTAATTGAGAATTTTTAAATTAAATAGTTTGTCTAGATTCATTCAGAAATTATTTTATTATTTGAATTATTGAATTATTATGAATCTGTTAAAAATTCTTTTAATTATTTTCCGAAAATATCCAATCTGTATTTCAAATAACTGAAAATATACAATAAGTGTCCCTTGCATTAAGTTTATAGCTTGAAATTTTCCAAAATTTACTAATGGCCGGAGTTTATTGCGGAGAAAATTGTATCGTTTTGGGTCTACTCTTTCTGAGTGTATTATACCGTATGTAAGTCTATAGATGGAAAGTATATACTGTGATACACTTTTTTTTATCGTAAAATGTTTTCCTTCGCATCTATAAAAAATTACTTCACATAAAAGTTGTAGATAATATTTTTCCCTACAAAACTAAAAAAAGAAACGAAAATCCGACCAATAGAAGTCGAGATATCGAGGATTACCTGTTTTTTATGTTTTTCAAGATGGCGGACCCAACACAAGGAAATTTTGTTGGATTTTGGTGGGTTTTAGGCTTTTCTAATGACCCTCTACTTGTCTTAAAAAAATTAAGAATTAAGTCCTTTTTGCCATTTTCAAACCTAATTATCTTGTACTATTAGACAATAATAGAACATTTTTAAGAATCAGTAATGATTTGTTAATGAAAATGATAGTTGAATCCGGTACAATAATAATTATATTTATGAGAAACAAATTACTAAAATTCGCACCCTACTGTGGTGCACTTCGCACAGTATAGTATACATGCCGCGCCAGCACGCGCCGTGCCTGAATTCCCGCTTCCATTTATCAAAAAATTCACCATAACCAAAGGGGCAGTTTGGTGCACCTAATTTTTTGGTGAGGTATTATTCAAGAGTGTATACAATAACGTGGCACTTAACCGGTATTAGAATTATGTAGAATTATTAACTTTTACTCAATGTGAACATAACTTTTTTCCGCAGCGAACACGAGCGTCAAAATTATATTCATAGTCATAATTAGGGTGATCCTTACTTAAGGTGTTGATGATTTTTTTTCAGTCCATTCCCCAAATCAACTATAAATAATGCAAAAACAATTTCCTAATTCTTTCAGATTTTTATATCGATTCTAAACCGTGCCTGTAAATGGATGGATATCACGTTTCAATATACACTTGTTTCAGATACATTCTCAGCATATATTTTATTTATGAGTGACGATGTTCGAATCGGTCTGTAATAGCGAAGGTTTAGTGAGTATTAGTACTACTATATGAGAAAAAATTCACATCACCATACCAACCAATCTCGACGAATTGCACACCCTAGAAATTTGACTTTTTGTTTTTATTTATAAGAAATGCAATTGTCTATATTACCTGGTATGATGATGTGAATTTTTTCTCAGATAGTAGCACTCATGCTCACTAGAACCTCACATTCATGGATTTTTTCGAACATTATTACTCTTACAGTAAAATATATACTAAGAACGTGTCCGAAACACGTGTATTTTAAATTGGGAAATCCTTCCTCTTACAGGCACGGGTTACAGTGGATATTAAAATTTGAAAAAGTTATGATTTGTTTTTTAATTATTTATAGTTGATTTGGTGGGGTGATCCAGAATAAATTTGTCAACATTCTAAATGAGGACCACCCTAGTGATAATGCAATGTTTTCTGTATTATAATGACTGCTTATGCGAACACCTTAAATCAATTCTTAAGGGCTTATTCATGTGGTGAAAATTGAATATTGAAGTAACACAATCTAGCATAACTTTAGTTTAGTCATAGAATTTAAAAATCCTTTGCAGCTTCTTAGTGTAACCCGTATCTGGCAAATTCGAGAACTGACTGGATATTATTGTGTAATATTTCTTATGCTATCCTACACAGCAAGTACACCTTTTAATATTGCCGCTCTGGAGATAATGAGTTCTAATTTTTAATCCGCAGTGTCACTAAATACTACGGGCCAGATAAAAATTGACTCTCCTATTGTTTTCTCAAAGTTTCGTGCTATTATCAAGAATAATACGTCACTGTCTAGAAAAAAACCTTAATCGCGTATATACAAATATACTTAGAGAGATGATTGTCAATGTTTCTCGCTTTAAAATTGGCGACATAGTATCAATGAATAATATCTACCTATTACTTGAACATGGGAAAATCGCTACGTGCGAGCGTATGGATGCTTTTTTTCCATGTCCCGATACACAACAAGTAGTTCAAAACAGCCGTTGACCGGAAGTATAAATAACTAACGTCACACTGTCAGTAGCTTGTCTTATATCCGACTAAATACGAAAAATATTTTTTTAAAGAAAATATTCCCAATTTATAGATAAACTTTTCTCAATTGTGGCTATTGTTAAATCCTTATAATGACAGCAATTTCCAGGCAGTTCGTGAATTTACCCGCTACAGACTGCACTAAGACGGTGACGAAATTTTTTTATTTTCTCACATTGAAATAAAGTTGTGTTAAATTGTGTCAGTTTGATATTTAATTCTCACCGTATGAATAAACCCTTAATAATTTATTTAAGTTGTTTGCGTAAGTAGTAATTATAAAATACAGAAAACATTGTATTATTACCATATATAAATACAATTTTTATTGTTATTTCAATTATATAGTTTAAAGCTAATAATATTATCATTGCTTGTGTAATTTGGTTAAAGGCACAAGCACACGTAGGACGAGTATGGGTGCAAAAAAGAGAAAGTGTGCCCGCCAAGTACGTAGATCTTGGAATGATGTTTCGATATCATTACACGAAAAGCGAGGTCCGACTTTACCACGTGTACGTGCGGGGACGTCGTGCTTGGCATTTTTCCTGATTTCAGGGCACAGATTGACGACAAGTTTTTTATCATAATGTAATTATGGTACTTGGCGGCTTTTTTTACATTTCAGATATTTTTGATTTGGATCGTTATTTACTCTATGCATTAAGGGATCGTCTCAGTGTGAAATTTTCGAAAAATCGATTTTTTTTTTATTGCATTATCGGATAGTATACACTGTAATAAACACTCTCTCAAATTTTCAAATCGAAATTCAAAATATTACGGTCGCTACAGCGTTTCCGGTAGAAACGGAACGGAGTGGAGAACGGAGCGCGACACCTGCCGCGTTCGCCGTTCCGCTTGACCGTTATTCCTTTTGTTTATTTTTCTAACTGCACGTGCATCCTTCTGAGGTACTTACGTTCTATAATTATCGAAATATAATTATCGAAAATAAACTTGCCAAGCATTTCAGTTCGTTTTCGACATCGACCACGAATAGACATAGGAGTGAAACCTCCACGAAAAAAATCAAAATGGATAGAAAAGGCACAAGAGACATGAAACCTCGACGTGATAGGAAAAGATCCGCAAAATTCGAGGGCACAAATCGACATTGTATTGAGACGAATATATCATTTGCAAGTACTTCGGCGGCGAAAATAGGGAGAAAGAGTCCGGACTTTGAGGTCAAAATCGATCAAACATTCAGCTATGTTTTGATCGAATTTGCCTTGGTTTTCGGCGCTCTTCAACAACTCCTGAAATGCAAAAATTGTGATAGTGATGTGCGATTTTATAAAAAATCGATTCGAGGATTGGGATTCAAAATTTGTGTTGATTGTTTGTGTTCGGACCCGGCCGAGATCAACTCTTGTCCGTTGATAAACAATGCGTACGAAATCAACCGCCGTTTCTGTTTCGTCATGCGAATACTCGGCATCGGCATACATGGCATCAGAAATTTTGCCGCATTAATGGATCTAAGTTCAACTTTCAACAGCACAACGTATTACGGAATCATGAAAACGCTGCATATTGTTGTGAAATCGGTATACAATGCCGTTATCCGAAAAGCAGGCTCTGAAGAAAAAAAAAAAAATTTGGAAGCGGAAGATCGGGCGGATATTCTCACGGTGTCTGGTGATGGATCCTGGTCGAAGCGCGGTTTTACTTCGCGCATGGGTATCGTGTCTGTCATTGGAAAATACACCAATAAAGTCCTGGACGTTGCTGTTCGGTCAAGCTTTTGCAGAGTTTGTTCACTTTGGAAGGGAAGAGAAAACACGGTTGAATACGATGCATGGTATGCGACGCATGAACCGGAGTGCAACGTAAATCACGAAGGCAGCGCTGGAAAAATGGAGGTTGATGGTATGCTCGAAATTTTCAAGAGATCTGAGGAAATCCACAATGCAAAATACGGATTTTATATTGGAGATGGAGATACAAAGACCTTCAAAATGTTGTTAGAAGCCAAGTCTTATGGCGACGAGCTCACGATAAGAAAAAAAGAATGCGTTCTGCACGTCAAAAAACGTGTTTACAAAAGGGGAAACGAAGCGAGAAAAAGGTTGGTCCAATTGAAGAAAGCCAAGAAGCAAATTGCAGACAAACAAGTGGAGACTGAACCGAAGAAAATAAGAGCTCGTTCAAGTATTGCGAAAGGGGGAAAAAATGCAATGCAAGAACCTGCTGCTGAACCAAAAAAAGTGCAATTGACACTAAAGTTGTTAACAACTCTTTCTGAATATTATGGCTTGGCAGTTCGTCGAAACTCCGATTCCGTTGAGAACATGAGGAACGCAATATGGGCGACGTTTTACCACAAAAGCTCAACTGATGAGAATCCCCAGCATCAGTATTGTCCTTCGGGAGGAGATTCGTGGTGCGAATGGCGCAAAGCTGAGGCCAATGGAATTCAGGAAAAATATTCTCATCCACCAGCGCTCGATGACGATGTCCAAGAGGTTTTGAAGCCAATCTACGAAGATTTGACCACCGACGATTTGTTAGAGAGATGTACGGGCGCAAATACTCAAAATAATAACGAGAGTTTTAATCATTGCGTGTGGCAACTCGCTCCCAAACACATATTCTGTGGGAAGCAAACCGTAGAAATCGCGACGTATTGTGCAGCCTGTACGTTCAACGAAGGGTTCGATCCACTTTTAAAAATCATGGAGACAATGGGATGCACCATAGGGCCGATAGCCGCAGACTTCGCTGCAAAATATAAAGCAGAGCGCATCAAAACTGCAGATCGCCGAAGCTCTCTGGACAGCAAAGAAGCCAGGACAGCCCGTCGAAACGAAATTTCAGCCGAAAATGAGCAGTTCGAGGAAGCAGAAGGAATATTGTATGGACCTGGCATTGCCGATTGATTGTAAGTAAACGATTTCTCTAAAATTTTCGTACTTCAAACTTTAAACGCGTTTTTCTCAGAATGGTGTTTTTCAAAACGGTTTCCACTCTCAAAGGAAGAGTTTTCAAGATATCTAGTTCCAATTTCGGGAGAACATTTTAAACGTCATTCTTTATCGCGCTATGGAAGCTTTTTTTTTTTTTTTTGACAACTTCCTATTTTTTTTTACAAAAAACTGTCGAAAAAAAGGGCCACATTCGACACTTTTTGTTCAAACCACCGCCATTTTGTCAAATTTGACAAAAAAAAAAAACCCTCCATAGCGCGATAGCGACTTTCCTACAGATCAATAATCTTTTTGAAACTTTTTTTTCAGATCAAAATTGCGGCCGTCATCGTGGAAACCGTGCAGCACCTTTTTTTTTCACGTGAAATTACAACAATTTATTCAACAATGATGCACTCAATAAATAAACTTTAAAAAAATCATTTTGTATTCTTCATAAACGTATTTATTTATAAAAAAAAAAACCGGACCGATTAGTTTATTTGAACATTAAAAAAAAAATTGGCGAAAATCAGTGATTTTTCGGAGGGTCACACTGAGACGATCCCTTAAGACTGCTGTAATGAATAGCATGTACCTGTTGCAGTATATTAACACTACCACGATGTGTTTGCATTTTTAGCTCAAACCAGCTTAACACGTGCAGGACATCGACTTTATCTCACCGTTATCAATGATTCCCCGAATCACGTCTGGGGCACCATGCGGATTTGATCTTTGTAGGCAGAAGGCAATGGGGTTACGTACCGTCTTTTTAGTCTCTAACTTGTTTTTCCAGCCACAAAATATTATGTTTTTGGAATTGTAAAGCCATTAAATACTAAAGCCTTTAACCAGTTTTCTGCTAGCTGGTGAAGCCTCAGCAAATGTGTGAGGTAAATTTATCCACATTTTTCGATTCTCGATAACCAAATTGTCCGGGGTTAGTGTTTCGCAAGTCATGTTTCGTTCAGCAAGCCGATTAGAGATTATGTATACTTACTTTTCACCAAGTTTTGTGCGGTTTTAGGGAATATCTTACACCGGTTTATTTGTTTTTAGTTTTCTTCGAAACCTTTTCCTACCTTTAACCGTTTCTGTTATCTTGCTGCCACTGCACTCGTATCTCGTTCTTGGACGCCATATTGAATTAGGCGCTGCCCCCTGTTTCGATCTCAATTACACGTGGTGTGTCAGCTTGGCGCTTTCCCGGAGATCTGCTGCCGTAGCCTCCTGGCGCACCAGTACTTATACTCTTGAGGGCCCCTCCGTCGAATTCACCGCTGCGGTCAAACTCGCAATTTTCTGTCCGTGTCCCGCGAGCCTATCTGAATTCTGTCTGTGTCCTCTGACTCCGTACGCGTGTTGTCGGTCATCGTCGGCTGTCATCGGCGTCCTTCGCGTCTTCTTCATGTTATTGTCAGCTGTCGCTTATGGGGACCGCATACAGCTGATCGTCACCGTATTTATATGTGTATCTCCTCAAAAAGTACCACTGGTGCAAAAACCTTTCGCCAAAAACATTAAAATGTCTTTTTATCGTTTATCAAAACAGATTGAAATCACATACTACTGCCGAGTACATATTTGTTAATTCGCAATCAAAGCATGATTCAAACTTAACCCTTAGATTTCACATCTCTCTGGAATTACACTGCTGCTACAATGGGATCAGACTGACCCTAAACTTATCCAACTACAAATGATAGTCAAGTATAAATAACAAACAAAATAACTTATACAATGGTGAAAATCCAGAGAAAATAATTAAATTAGTAAGCGGTACTCTGCGTGCTTCTTTCAAGGCATGATGCATACGTGAAACGATAATGATAGAATTTGATTTATTCCTGAAGGTATTTTTGTAAAAAGGTCAAGTATCACTTACTAATTAAATTTTTATTTCTGGATTTTCATCAATGTATAACTTATTTTGTTTTTTATTCATACTGAATTATCATTTGTAGGTGGATAAGTTTAAGGTCAGTCTGATCCCAGTGTGGCAACAGTGTGATTCCAGAGAGATGTGGAATCTAAGTGTTAACTTTCAGCCATGCTTTTATTGTAAATTAACAGACATGTAGCTCAGTTAGGCTACCTAAGTCTCAATCTTATACACTCCTTTTATGGACATATTCATTGTCATATATAATGCTCAACCTCACTTCACCATTGAATACAACAATTATACTAATGATTCTCCACACAACCTAGTGAAAGGGTAAAAAAAAACAAATACATAAACGACTCGGAAGTTTCACTTCTGTCGCGTTGACTCAACGCACTCATTTCTTTTGCTAATGTTAAAACAACAATATTATGATTACCTGAAAATAATTAAAAACGCGAATTATTCGTATTTCAAGGCATTTGGAAACACACCAAATCTGGAATGTATGTTCGCAGACTTAAAAATAAATATTTCTATTTCGGAAAAGTTCGAAGTTTTGTGGTTCTGCCCACATATCTTGGCTCCCTAGGCTGTTGTCAGGAAAATATTTTCAAAACTGATGTGCAAAAGCAAAGGCTTCACTTTGGGACTGTAAGATAAACAAAATTTGGATGAATAGTCTCTTTGACTTTGCTATTTCAAAAAAGTTTTAAATTTTTACTTTTTGACCACAAAGGCATAATTTTCTTCCATGCACAAGGCACAGCCTGGTGAGCATGCCAAAAGTGCCCCCGCTCTGAATGGATTGTGCAAGTGACATCCTGCTTGATATTGATGAACGATCGACCCATACCAAATTTGAGCCGTCTAACTCCATTTTGCTCGAAGTTATCGCAAAAAAAAAACCTGTTTTGTACTCTCTTCGCGTTAAATCTGACATCTTAACTCTGAAAATTATGAAACAAATCACAAATCTAGCAGATATCTGTACACATGTTACGGATTTTTTTCAGATTTTTCGGTATCAAACTCGAGCGTCTAAAAATTCTTGGAGATTTCGATTGCTGATTTCCGGTGGATTCCAGCTAGTGACTACCTTCTCTTTTCGACAGCTTGAACGTCTCGATTTGTGTAATTTTCTGTGATTTTTTCCGGAATTTTATTCCATAAAATAATTAATTACTAGCTTTAAAATCCTCGCTCGCTCTAGCTCACTCGGGGTCGGATGCCTAGTGTAGCTGGTTTTTGTGCTCGTGCGCTCACTTACTCGTTGTCAGTATTTTACCAGATGATACGAGATTTACCAGATACCTTACGCCTTAGCTGCTTGAGGACTGTTCAATGGGTAATAAGTGTTAATAAACACATCATTAAACATATGTGCAAATACACAATTCAAGATGTGCTTATGTGCTCACTACGCCTAGTACTTATGTCTAGTACAGCTGATTTTTGTGCTCGTTTAGATAAAGCCTTACTGTCATGAGTTCAGCGTACATTTGTAAAACTTTAAAACATAATTGACTACCAGATAATTCTGCTCGTATGTATCGTGATATACTGTTACAAAAGGTGAAATTACCCGTTTTACCTCCCTTTCAGCTGATCTATTAGTCATACAGATAAAAGACATGTAAGACTTCATCTGTCATACAATGAATAAGGTTGCTGCGTCAACCGATGGTATTGTAAAAACAGCCTTGCTTCGGACGGTTAAACTGAAAACACTTACTTGCCATTAAAGCATTTGCTCAATATTTAATTTCCGCCTTTGATTTCTTCGCTAGTTAAGCTCACGAACCCGTATTTATTTCGTGACGTTCGTCCAAACGTTACAATACATACACAATAATTTACATAGTGAGTCTCGACGTCCAGTCAGTAACGTTATTAGTAGATATTGAATGTACAGCAACAATTTCAACAAAACGTAACTACGGAGTGCCAGTCCTGGAGGTCGAAATCCACAAGGTAAAAAATCTGGACAGCCAAAACTACGGAGCGCGAGTCCTGGAGGGCGAGATCCACCAGGTAAAGGACCTGGAACGCAGGAATCACGGGAAATTACTCTTGAAGGTCAAAAATCACCAGGTTAAGGACCTGGACAGCTAGAACTACGAAGCGCTTGTTCTAGAGGTCGAGTTTCACCAAGTAGTAGACCTGGAGCACAGGAACTACGGAGCGCTTGTCCTGGAAGTCGAGTTTCACCAAGCAGTGGACCTGTAGCACATGAACTACGGAGCGCTTGTCCTGGAAGTCGAGTTTCAGCATTTAGCGGACTGGGAGCGCAGGGATCCAGGAGCTGGAGAACCTGGCCCTCGAAATCTGCGGAGTGCGATTCTCATACGTCCTCTCTACTGCGTGGTTGTTTCCGGACTGAGGAATTCGGCTAGCTGATTTTGGTTGTCGACGATTACTATAGATCGATGACGTCAAGTGAGAAAAAATTGTTGGTGACGTCACTCTCTGAACATCCGAACATCCGAACATCCAAAATTTGGTTTCGAACTTTAATGCTATGTATGACTGGCTGATGATTATGCTCGTTTCGTCGCTTCGCCTGGTCCCGCGCTGGTTCAACGTTGTTCTGCACTCGCTACACTCACTTAGTCGTTAATGAGTACTGAGTGTTAGGGAAACATATTATCACAATATATGTATATTGTATATGTGCGAATACGTAACTAGCGTCGTGCTGGTACGATCGTTGCGGTTGTTCACTCGATTATGTAAGTCTTCTACATGGGTTTACAAATATTTGGAAGATGCAGTGTCCTAATATACGAGAGAACATATAACTGCGAGATAAATTTCATATATCGCGAATCACCCGGTCTATATGCCCTCAAAATAAAATAGACATATCATATACACATTTTTTAACTTCTTAACACTAACGAGGACATTGGAGTTTACCAAAAATTAACATAACGGATGTGATCATTTTTATTTACCTCTTAATACAAATGATTTTCTTTAAAAAAGTTACCAAAATCATTTCAAAACGAATGGGGCAGTCCATACCATATCGATCTAGGTCTGAGCGATGGCCTCTCAGATTGGGTCTGCGAGAATTTATATGATTCTTCTCAATTTGAAAGGCGCGCGTTTTTCTTTAGATTTCTCGGACTCGATTTGAATTTTCTACAAGTTTTTAAAAGGATTTTGTTGATCAATATAATTTAAAAATCTGAAAAAATTCTGCATAATCGTGTATCAGGTATCAATATTTTTAAGCTCATCGACGCAGTGGGGAGATTATTCCTTCTTACGGTTTTCGAGCTTGTTCCGAAAAAAACTGTAAAAAAATTAGAAGCAGGAGTCATTTTACTATGGTTTGTTGCTGAAACATTTCCATATATCACACCGAATTTTTGAAAATTATTCGGAACCATTTTATTATTTTCAATTTTTTTCCTTAGCAAAATAAAGAAAAAAAATCTTGTAAAAAATCTAAAATATTTTCAGTAATCTGGTTTGACATACGATAATTTTTCAGCAACCATCCTTAGTAAAATGACACCCGCTTCTACTTTTTTTCGGGAAAAGCTTTAAATCAGTAAAACGGAAGAATCTTTCCACCGCATATATAAGCTTAAAAATTTTGATTCTAGACAGATTTTTCAGAATTTTTGCAGATTTTAAAATTATTTCGATCCATACAATCGTTTTCAAAAATTGTAGAAAATTCAAATCGAGTCCAAAGAATCTAAAACAAAAAGCGAGTGCGTAAGAACTCTTAAAGAACTTTTAAAATGAGAACAATCATGTAAAAAATCGCTGACTCAATCCGAGAGGTCAATGATCAGACCCAGGTCGAAATGGTATGGATTGCTCCATATACAGTGCGATAAATCAATATCAGTCGACAGTATTATTTGCGTTCATTCTGGATTTTTATGTATATTTCTTAAGGTTTCAATTCAAGTGGTCATTGCCCATTCTCGCTATGTTCGTGTACTAATCAGATGCGTATTTTTTCTGGCCTTTTCAAAACGACCAAACACCCACCCATCCATTATTTGATATTTTTCAAACTTTTTACTGCTGCATTTTACGTGGTTCTTCTAACGCCATAGCTGGGTTTTACTTGTGAGTTTGCGCCTGCTTTTTGTCGTTAATGTTTTAAGTGGACAATTCGAATGGAGTTCCAAAAGTCCAACTGCATTTAACTACAATCAAAAATAAAACTTTAATAATATCTCAGGCAGAATATTGCCAATGTAGGTAGAACAGAGGAATAAGTGCAAATTTTTATTCAATTATTGAAACCTCCTAATATTACTATTTTGGAGTACAAGCCGTAAAATATAGTATTTTATGAATCCATTATTACTCAATTTTACGAAAATATCATGTCAAATTTGCCGTAAATTCAAATGCGACTGGACCTTTCTGGCTGATCTTCACTCTTTTCTGGTCAACTTGAAGACTACTGTCGCATGTTTAGTGTTTATCGGTGCTATTTCAGTATGCAATTCGCATTATTTCTCTGTAGTCATCAGTTCTTTGTTCTCAATGAATTCGTCACTATACATTAGATCTATGACTTCCAACGTCATTTTTTTACCCATAATTTTCGATCGATTTGATGTTACCATACTTTGCGTCTTGTTCATTACGTCCATTTTCTCTATCAATTCTATAGAAGAGTACACTGCACGGGTTGTCTTCTCTTTCATTTCCGGGATCAGTGTTTCTAAACATGCAAACTATCAACAAATTTACTTTTAACAAATTCGCGTGGAAAATCTGATCGTGAAGTTCCTGCTATAGGCAGACTTTCACGATCAGTATTCTTTCGTTTTAGTTTCTGCGGAGGCTTCATTGTACGTTTACTCACTTTGAGGACGGACAAAGAATTGTACTTTATGTGGCATGTTCGTAAAGTAGATCTTATTCGGCGCGAATAAGTATTTCAATACCAGCTAAAGGCAAGCCGTAGGCCATCCAATGCTCTAGGGCTTTATTTTCATCAACGCTTAATAGTTCAGTCATTTGCTGCTCTATAAGAGGTCATCTTGAAAAGTCTAGCGGAAGTTTTGAAAATTGGTAGTCATACAGATTTGTGAGATTCTAACATTTGAGATGCTAGCGTTCACTGTCATCTTGGCTCACTTTCTTGCTCTCGCTGACTCGCGTCGTTCGCACTATAAAATTCTCAACTTTGGATTGAAATTACTCTGAAATGGTACGGTGGAGCATACCTCACTCAGCGAGGGAAGATTTCGTTATGGTGTCTTTTACATCATACTTGTTTTTCATAATCATTCCTAGGAGCATTTCCGAGAAATTTATGGAAAAGTAGATCTTGGGTATGTCGCCGCAGGCTTAAGATAGGGAATCTCGTGTTGAGAGTTAAAACTTTGACAATTAATAATTCGAGATTGCCACGGCCAAGCTCACTCAAATTTTGACTGCTTATGTAAATGATGGTAATGAAAAAATAGCACTTTTTTTTTAGCACGATTGTAAGAAGAAGCATTTTGGAAAAAACTACCTTACTAGAAATTGGGGCTCTTTTTGCCGAGATGAATAACACCGTGGTAGCATACGTCGTCTAATTACTATATAATAATTAATCCTGATCGGTCACTTTCCTGTCATTTTTTCTTAGGGTTTAAAGACACTTCTGACTTTTTTGAGACGACTTGAATTCTACCAGCCCTGTCCTTTGGAACCATCATCTGGCGAAGTGGCTGCACATATTTAATTTTTACCCTGTGCAAATAGAGTCTTCCTTGTGCATGTAATAGAATACCTTTCACCTTTCTGTTTACAATTCTTTACATCACTAGGTCTTTCAATACCCACCTTTCGTATGACATTCTTCTTTGCTTGTTGAATGTGATCGAATGATTTTCATTTCTTGTTTCAGGTCTCTGTTACAAATGATATTTTTCAACACCTTGGACAACCACGTTTTCTGCTTTGTCCAACGCAATACTGTGCGACGCGCGCCATGCCAAACGTCCCTAGTTCAGAGTACCTAAATACATTGGGTAGTAAATTAGTACAAGAAATTGATGTAATGTGGACAGGACCGAAGGTCATTTCACGGCTCTTAACAATCGAATCGATAGAGGAAATCACTGACGTCTTACGTAGGCCTCCAGTTATCTGGGATAATCTCCACGCCAATGATTACGATCAAAAAAGAGTATTCCTTGGTCCTTATTCCGGGAGGTCACCAGATCTCATTCCTAAATTGAGAGGAGTATTGACAAATCCTAATTGTGAATATGGTGCTAACTTTGTGGCAATACATACCTTGGCCCAATGGAGTCGATGCAACATCGATGGAAAAAGAGATCTTAGCCTGAGTAAGTTATAAAATAACTACTTCATCGATTTTACTGAGTGTACTTAAAAACTTGCATGTTCGAAAATTGTCATATTCTCTTAGAATTTGAGGTAACGATTGCAATCCTTACATACAGACAACGGATTATTTGGGATTTACCGTAGAGAATGTACACAGGGACTGTCTGGAAAGTAGTCGAACTGAATTTTGCCCGCCCAGACAGAATGATGGAGGGGGACCTTTTCGCGTGGGTCGGATTGTAGGGAGTCTTATTGTTAGTTAAGCAGCGCACCGGTCCTCAATCGCGTTTAAGCCTTTCCGGAGTGTAGGTAGATTTTAAAGTAAACCCCAGTCAAGGTGCCTCGTCATGGCCTTTTAAATAGCCTGGACCGAGCCGTGATGCTGTCCTTTCGGAACCCGTTTGAATCGGGGTAAGAGAAAGAAGTCTGGTGGAGCTACATCTGGGCTGTAGGGTGGCTGGGGACTTTTCATCATTTCATGAGTTTCACTCGCGGTTGTACCTAGTTTGAAGCAAAACTTTGTCGCGTAACGCTGCTCAATTAAACGGTTCATTGCGAAGCGTGACAAGGCACCTTGACTGAGGTTCACTTTAAAATCGACCTCGATTCCGGAAAGGCTCGAAGGCGATTGGGTACCGGTGCGCTGATTAGCTAAAATTCCCCACAACTTGATCCACGTAAAAAGGTTCCCCTCCGTCGCTCTATCTGGGCGGGAAAAATTCAGTCCGACTACTTTCCGGACAGATCATGTAATTTAGAGAAATAATTAACAGTGAAAAAAAATTTTATTTCTGGCTTCTTTGTTTTATTCGAGCTCCTTGTTAAATTTCAGATTTAAAATTTGATACAAAAAACTTCTGCAATATTCACCGATATTCATACCATATCCCAATAGTAAAAAACACTCTAGATGAATTTTATTGTATTTTCGTTGGAGCGCCATTAAGATCATTGTTTTTAGATAGTTCAAGGCCAAAAGTTTCAATGCATCGATGGTCAAAATTGAATACATGGTTTGAAGTTATTTAAACACATTCGTCAAAAATAATTTAATAGGTTTGAATACCTGTGGGAGAGTTGTATTCTCATTCAAGTAGGATAAACTGCTCATGAAACACCTAGTTGTTTCGTGGGATGTCAGGTTAGGTATCGCTGAAATTCAGAAAAACTGAATGTGACTAGTTATGACAGCGTCCCAGGAAGAGCTAAAAAACTAGCGATCTATTTTTCTCTGGTGCACTATTAGATTAAAAAATATTGCATACATCCTTAAGGGTTTATTCAATAGTAGTAAGTTATGAGACAGACTGTATGTACATTCGTTCAATTGCGCATTGTCAAGGCAAGAAAAGGTATCAGATCCCCTGATGGTTCTCTCATAATCAGTGTTGCCCCCACTCCTAATAATGAATTAAATTTTAAGTATATAAAACTAGCAACAGTAAGAAAATGTGGCAACATACGTTTTATACTTTCGATAATTATTTTTTCCGTTAGATGACACCGTATCGGCTGATATCAAACTGGAAACTGAAACAGAAGATGGCGTGGTTGGTGAAGATGTACCATCAAATCTGTGCCCTAATATGTACCATCCTCGGCACGCTCTTAAAAATGCTATAAGTGATTGGCTGGTTGAATTTCATAAAAAACGTGCAGCTTGGGGAGTCATTGTAAAACCTCAGCCATGCGTGGCTCCTACAGTTCCAATCCCGATAATACCTTCGGTCAACACATGCATGAGTCTTACGTCAACAACAAATACTACAGTATCGGCAGCTACAACGTCTTCTAATAATTCAAATCATCTTAAAGCATTGGCAGAGGTGTGTTCGAGCGTCACAGGTACTGAAGGCTTTCTGCAACCTGCTTGTGGACCTGTTATGAACTCTTTAGTATCCGATACTAAAGTAGTCAATGAATCGATTATACCTTCGGTGGTACCAAATTCCGGGAGCGAAACGATACCTAACGTTACACCAGCCACTGAACCAATGGAATGTACTATTACACCTGGCCACTCACCTGCGCATTTGGTAAAAAGCACAACTGAAGATGACGCAATGATAGAAAATATTTCGGTAAGGTTACTTGGAGTTGCTTTGGTTTATGTTGAAATGAAACCTACTGAAGTGTTGACCATGTACTGTGTTTCGATTATATTTTTAAGCTGAGATTAGATATGAAACAAATTATTTAAATAGCGAATCTCGCGCTTCAATATCGTAGCTCCTTCTTGGTCTTAAAAAAAGTGTTTTCCGATTGTAGACATGCAGTGGAGCATCTGGCAGTATGCAAGTTGAGCTGGAAGTATCATCATCAGCTGTAAACGGATCACAAATGGTAGTTGAGACGGATAATGATAATCATGATGCCTTGGAGACACAAGGTTCAAATGTAGTGGATCCAGAAAAACAACTGACGAAAGAAGACCTCTCTTTGCTTTGTGATCTATTTTACCTACCTTTCGAACA
The DNA here is from genome assembly GCF_021155785.1 of Neodiprion fabricii. Taxonomy (NCBI): domain Eukaryota; kingdom Metazoa; phylum Arthropoda; class Insecta; order Hymenoptera; family Diprionidae; genus Neodiprion; species Neodiprion fabricii. Next base: position 9,535,090 of record NC_060245.1, on the reverse strand, counting down.
TGGTGGGCAAGGAATTCAACTGTTGCAAGAATTTAACTGGCTGAAGAGCAATGCTCACATTGTTATGAAACAACCAAAAAATCAGGAAATGTACAACAAAGCGGACGTGAGCGAATTGAAGATGATTTTCAGACTAGAACAACTAATATTTCATGATGATTTTCTGCTCAATGACATCTTAGTTTGTAATATTTTTTTTTGTTTCAGGTTGAAGAATGGCATTCTCGGGCAGCTAAAATGAACGACATGTGTGCTGCAGTGAACAGGCTTTTTCAACGACTTACATACTGCAACAATCGAGAGCTGTTATATGATCTTTATGCATACGTATGGGATATGAGAGGAGTTGTCTCTCTTTTGAACAGTTACATCAAATGGCTTGGTAAGTCAAGATCATTACTTACAATGTGTCAAACTTTAGAGTTAAGAATCACTACTTCTTTAGGTAAATACATTCATGAGCATATTCCACTTCTAACATTTTATGATTTTTATTTAAAGTTATGAATACGAAGTTAGTAATGTCATTGTAACGATTTTTACTCATGAAAAATCGTTAGTACCTTTGAGAGTGTTCGAAAATTAGTAAACCACAATAGACGAAACATACTCGTGTTATGCAAAGTGAACTCTTTGAATGTCATTCTCAAATTGCGCAATAATTATTTTTCTCAGATTTTCAATACGTTAACGTTACTAACTTCAACCTTGTTAAAAGTTGCACAACTCATGTTTTTGCCAGAAGACATAACCTATAGTATTTTTGATGAGAGCGGTACTTGGTTGAGAAACTTGGGCTCTCTGACGAACCTGTGCTTAGCCGAACTAAGTGGTAAATAGGTACAGGATTAAAGGCGCTTGCCACTTAAGTAAAGCAGCCTATTGTGACTTTACATCCTACGTCCTATTACATCCGGCTGAGCAGGAGTGAATACCCGGTGATTTGTACGGAAACTTAGGTGCTCAATGCATTCTTTTATACTAAATAATTTGCTCATTGCCAATCTGATTTGGTTAGTTTTAATTTTGAATTATAGAGATAAATGGTGGATTCGACTCTTAATTTTCATTGAATATTGGCAAATAATTTCTCCTTGCCAATACCTTAATGCAAACATTGACAATTTTTAATGATTTTTCGCAAAACAGAGATAGCTGTCCTGAGGTGGCCCAAGTCATAACCTATAAGCATTCATACAGTTTGAAATAAGATTAACAAATTGATGATACCTTGGAAAATGAAGTAATAAGCTAAATTCCAAGCATGGGTAATTCCATCCTCGTAGTAGAACAAGGTCCATGCAATGCACTTAATGAACTTGTATCATGAAGATTCAAATATTTATCAACTATCGCCCAATCCTATGTTGGACATCATTGACTGCAATGCTATAAATCATACCTACAAGAGACTACACTCGATATTTATACTAATCCAAGTTACACAGCCAGAGGATTCCTGTAACGGAAACGATGCTAACTACGATGCGCCGCCAGATAGATAACCGAAATCAAATCAAATTTTTGTGGGAATTTAATCATAGGACTATGCACGGCATCTGCCACAAGCCCGTCTAGCTTAAGCAGCTGTCCGTCAGCGATTGACTGCGGCATTTTGATAACCTTGCAAATTCTAGCCGGGAACAAGTCTCATGAGACTCTCAAGTGAATCTCTTGGGCTAGTTTTCGACCTAGCTCAGATCGTAACGCTGCTTGTCTGCAAAAATAATACAACATCCATCAAAAATCGAGTTCCCTGATTGGTTTATCATTTGAATGAAACCGTTCACGATACAACTTACCTTAAAATTATCATGTTTAAATTTTCAGATTTGATGCTACATTGCTATCAGAGTTTTGAACACTTTCCAAAATTACATAATTTCAAAGTATATCTTACCAAACTCAATGTTTTACAGCGCATGCTAACCCTTTTTGTGGAGTTCGTGTCAGCTACGACAGCTGTTCAAGTCAGGTGGGTTTGTGACAGGCGCCATAATTGGTTCCATGCTTACCACCCTACAAAGAATTATTGTAACTTCGGTTGCTTATCTGCAGATGCATCGATGGTCAGGTCGTTTCCCTTCTAGGAATCCTCTTTGTACAACGTAAGTTCATTAAATGTTTGGCATGTTTATTGAACAAGTAATATTGTTATAACTTATTTCATATTCAGCTTGTAGTTATAATGACCGACCGGTGCACAATGAGACGGAATCCGAAATCTTTAGCCAAATGACGAAAACGAATTCAGTTCGGTCAAATGCCCGCAATCGGAAGTTTTTGGGGTCGCTGATTACGAATCTGAAATCAAAATTTAAAATAATAAAATGGTGAACCCCATACGAATGAAAATTTATTGAAAAACGGATGCGATTCGGCTAAAAGTCTGTACTCGGGAGTTTTTAGGGTCGCTTGTCATGAACCTCAAGAAAGATTTGAAAAAACAAAATGATACAATCATTATGGTAAAAAATTTATTCAACAACGCGTTCAAATAGGGTAAAAGTTTGATTCGAAAGTTTTTAGGGTCGCTGATTAAGAATCTGAAATCAAAATTTAAAATAATAAAATGGTGAACCCAATACGGATGAAAATTTATTGAAAAACGGATGCAATTCGGCTAAAAGTCTGTACTCGGGAGTTTTTAGGGTCGCTTATCATGAACCTGAAGTAAAAATTTGAAAAAACAAAATGATACAATCATTATGGTAAAAAATTTATTGAAATACGCGTTCAAATAGGGTAAAAGCTGTACTAGAAAGTTTTTAGGGTCGCTGATTATGAACCTGAAGTCAAAATTTAAAAAAATCAAATGGAGAAACCGACATGGACGACTTGTGTAGAAAAAACCTTTTTATTTGTCCTAAAATGATAATGATTTGCTTGGAATTAGGGTACTACAGAAATACTGAAATAATAGTGATGTACTGTGTGACGTGGATTTTTCTGCACCTCGGTTACTCGGAGCAAATAACCGGGAACTTACCGCGTGCACAATAATTTGGCGTCCGGCGAGGTATTCTCGATCTGAAACAATGTCGCGAAGTTTGTTGGGCGCCTGGCGTGATCAACACGCCTCGAAATCGTTAATACGACACACCGCGACTATATGCTCGGTAGCTCAGTACCGCGGAGAGGGGAGGGGTAAAGTTTGGGTCGAGAGAATTGCAACACAGGTACGCCAACACGTGATGTGGCTAAATTACTATAAAATCCCAATGATATATTTCTCATCAGCGATAATACAAAAAAAACAAAAGAAATAAAAGTAAATAATAAAAAAGAATAAAAAGAATGATAATACGACCACGCAAGTCGTCCTTCGCGATTCCGCCTACAATGTCACTTTTCCTACTAAATAAGAAAGGTAGAAATACCCCAAATAAAAATAAAAAATAGAAAAAAAAATAATAACAAACAAAAAAAAGGTGAATAAATCTAGGAGACCTCTACGGCCTACGTGCGCTAGTCGCCGTCTTAACATTACCCTACTTCCTAAAAACCAAAAACAAAATCGGACTCGATGCGCTGCCCGCGAACGTCCTTTACAAAATGGCGCTTATCGCCAACTTAATACTAACTGATAATGCAAACAAACAAAAAAAAAGAAGAAAGAAAAAAAAGAATATTGAATAACTAAAAAGAATATTAGATAACTAAAGTGATGCGAGGCTCGTCGCGACACCCGCAATCCTCCTCTAAAAACGCATACTCTTATCAGCACGCACCCGAGCTTCACTTCCTCGGCGACGGCGGGCCGCAGTCGCGAATTCGAATGCTCCCCGTGATTGCTCGCGACCTATACGATAAACGAAGATGTGCCGGATGACGTGAAATGACCCCGTGTAACGGACTTCGGTCACACTCAAGCTCGAGACAATAACGTCTCGGCTCAACCCGTGGCTCGACTCGATTTTCTGGATTCCCCGAAGTTAACGTTACTCTCTCACGCGCAACTCAGGCTACGGTCACCAAGCAAAAGAATCGGCAAACGAATTTCGAGTACTTTTCGACACGCAAACTAACAAAAGAAAACGGCTACCCTTTATCGGATCAGCCTTGACTCAATTACCCTCGAAATTCGATCGCGAGAATGTTAACAACGCTTACCGCTCCACATCCACGCGACGAAAGGTCCGACTCCCTCGTGCCGGCTCATATTCTTCCTCGCAACGAAATGCTCTCTCTCACGGGCACAGAACCACCGCAACTCTAACTCAATACAACCCAAAATACTACTCAACCGCCTAGTTTCCACGCCAGAACTAGAGTGATCTAGGATAGTCGCAACGCCGATCTCGTCGCGCTAATTTTTCGTGACGTCATCACCCTAAGAATGCGCAACAATCGATCGGTCATCGATTTTGGGGATTGCGCAACTTGCCGCGCACCTGTCGTCTCTACGCGGCGCAGAACTTAAGGCTAGATCGCGATGTCGTCTCCCGCGCAGCTCTACGTAGTCCTGGGGTTAGGCGGGGTGGTGCTCCCTCGTCGCTAGCTGGTACCTCGCGGTTGCCTTGGTTGGGCGTAAGCGGGGTGAGCGGGGAGGCTGCGGAGCGCCGGCCGCCAGCGGGAATCGCGTCCGCCTTGGATTCCCTCGCTGCAGGGATCTGCGTTGCCTCCCCCTCCGCAGCCTCGGTGTCCTTCCCGCGAGATCGTCGTGGTTTCGCCTTGCCTCGAAAGATGTTCGGTGTTGTAGTTGGTCACTGGAGGGTAGCCGGTGCACTCGAAAAAAAAAAATTAAAACAAAAGCCTGAAATATCTGGGTCGCAATGCTCTATTTCGTCCCTGTCGAAGCTCGGGTGCGTGACTCCAGTTCTGGCGCTCTCTGAGATTATTCCGCGACTCGATTTTCTAGACTCTGATTCCGAGATCTCGCCCAGGGTTCAGGGAGTCTCTTGTAACGGGCAGGCCTAGCCGAACTGCCACGTTACAACTGATAGTACAGAAATAACAATGATTTGCTTTCAATTAGGTTAATACAGTAGTATTTAAATTATAATGATATACAAATTACTGTTAAATTGAGTAAATATAAACTACGAAATGCTACATGAAACATGAAAAATTCGACTATTTTTATTTATTAAATAATCGCGTTAGGTACGTAAATTCTTTGTAGTCGTCATCAAAAGAATCACCTGGTTCACAGTCAGTGGATTCAACTGGAAAATACCTTGAACTTCCTTTACTTGTTGAAATACTTAGCGCAGTTAATCACTGTACTCCTTTTAGCCACAATGACTTACATTTTTTTGTAAGGTAATTTGCGCCAAGTAGAAATGTGTGGGTTGGATGTTAACAGAAGCCGTGAAAAAACGTCTTCAGATTTTAATTGGGAACATTTCCTCGCAAAACCTTTTCTGTATTTCTTAGTGTACTTATTACTAGACTCTAAAGTGTCTTCACGTATTTGTCCAATTGGAAATTGTGCAGAATTTATTATTTCCGCACCATGATTTATGCACTGTAGTTGGCATATGATACCGCGGATACGAGTGTACGAAGTCTCGAGCTGAATTCAAGTTGCGAACTTTTTCGTAAGGCATATCACGTTGGGTTAATATGAGGTTAATCACATCCGCTTGAGTTAAGAAGATTTTTCCGATTGTGTGGTCCAGCAAAGACAGTTTTCCTTAGGCACTACATCCGTTACAAAAATATCTGATTACGGTGGGTCACATTTAAACTTCGCTTGATTTACTTTATTGTACAATGTAAATAAAGTGGAGCAATTTTCTCTACTTGCACTATGAATTTTCTGGTACTGTGATTTTGATAAACTCGTTTCAACTCTAACTGACAGAGCAGCATCAGGAGATAGAGGGGCTTCCGTAATCGATCCGATAGATCATCTATACTGTGCAGCTTTTGATGGGCTTCCCGATGTCACATCTTGGACGACTTTTGTAGCATCTAATTTGTCAGATGTTCAAAGGCTCATCGCGCAAGACAATTCTTCAGCACTTGTCCCTGCACGCAATTTTTCAGTCTTCCTCCGTTTTGTACGCTCACTAGTTTCGGAAAATTCTTAAGAAGGCCGACCCATGTTGCTGGACTTTTTCAACATCCTGGAGTCTCTTCCAAGGAACAAAAAATACTCTGCCATTCCGAAAACTTTAAAAAATGTTCCTCATGCCTTGAAACGGTTTTCCATTTATCACTAAATTTTAACAACAATTTTCGTATGAGACATTGCATGTCATCCGAAAGCGTGAAAAGATGTTGTACTTTTTTGGACATGGACTTTCAATTTCCTCGTTTACTGTAGCTGCACGATCATTTAGTTTGTTTCTGATGAGAAGGAAAATACCCTTCCTGAATAAATCAGGTACTGCAGGATCATAGGCAACGGATTTTGAAATGTCAAAAAATATAAATAGGTATATTCAATCTCACTAGCTATTATTTGTTCCGCACTATTATTCGTAACTATTCATTAATAATTTTCGAATCATTTGTAGAGCGAATGATGCATCATGCAATGAAAATGAAGGACATGGAAGAAAAAAATTTTTTTTTTGGGCCTCTTGGAAGGGGCTTAACAAAAATAACTTAAAACAAAACATTTCTTTTTTGAAGCCAGGAATATAAATCCGCTATAAAAAGAGTAGTAAAGTGAGGCCGGTTCTGAATACAAATCCCTACTTTATCGACACAGCTCGGGTGTCAAATTTTTTCGCGGAAGGGGGGTTATCCCCACCGAGACTGACGTTATCAACCTTCATCTGCTCTGCGTTCTGCGTTATCATCGTTGATGATAAAATTATATGAATTTTAGTTATTTTTTTACCCTCATCGGTAAAAAATTAGGTGTTCTACGTAAAGTTACCATTATCAGCATACGTTATTTTCATCATCATCGGTAAAAATCTCACGCTCTACAGTTACCAACATGCGTTGAGCAAGATTCAGATGTAGACTCGACTCACGCAGTTTGACAAGACTCAGCTTCCAGAAGGTTTTTCCGCCATGATTGAGCGAGGGGAGCGTGACGTTGTGAGGTTAGCAACGACGAATTCGCAGAATTTTGGAAGGTACACGGTTCTCGGAACCGTCAGAAAAGTTGCGACACAAGTTTGGATCCACACCTGCATAGATTCTGAATTAGCGGAAAACAAACGGATCGTCTGACAAGTATCAACATGATGTTGAGCGACCTGTGTCAATCGGCATAACGTTGAAGGTTCTAGAACCACACCTACTGCGACCCTGAACGAATTCTCGGAATTTATGAAGACAAACAGTTCTTGACATCGTTTGACGAATATCAATATGACATCGAGCGACCCTCGTCTATGAGCTAAACGTTGAATTCTGGAAGGTTGTAGATTCACATTTGCTTTGATAATGAACGAATTTATGTGCAATGAAAAATCATAACATATGCATGGTGGGGAGAAATATGACTATAAAAGTTGAAAATTCAATTTAGAACGTTAGTCTTGCATCGATCCTCTACTTCTCATGAAAAGAACCTCAAACAAAGCAGAATTATGAGAGCGAATTTACGTCTTCTTAAAAAATATTCCTGAATTGGAAGAGTTGTCGACCAATAGTCTGAGCTGAACAGAGTGAAAAAGAAGTTGGAACGTTTAAATTTTCAAGAAATACAACAAAAGATTTTAAAAAGTTAAAAAGATGGATTTCACTAAATTTAACAAAGTTGGAAATATGAATGAATTTCTCTCAACAAGGAAACTAACAGATCTAGAAATCTTTAGAACGTATAAAGTGACAGGCATCCGAAGAGTCCAGACAAGGTCCGGTCAACGAGTGGTCACAGATCTCGACGACGCGTTCAGCGTCTTCTTACCAACACGGATTGTGAGACTACTCAACGAGAATGAACGCCAATTCCAAAACTTGATACAGACGATGGAGCAGGAGCAGTTGCTGTTGAAGTATCTGGGTGCTAAATATAATCAAATTGAATTTAACGACGCAGCAACTTCAGAATAACTTAATAAAAAATTATCTGTACCACGCAAACGTGGAATTCTGAAAGGTTCCGAAGCTATGTGTGTAAAAATATTAGCGGAATCACACAAAATTTATTACTAAGAAAAATTGTTTCTTACAATACATGTCTGTTATAAAACTATGATTATAAAAAAGCATTATTTTTTTCTGGATTCCTCCATATTCCTTTATATAAATTTTGAGAAACCCCCAGTTGTCGTTTTCGCGAACTAGTTTAGTTAGAATTCCATCCTGTTATAGGAACACAAGGACTGCATCTGAATATGATTGTGAGTCTGCAGTAGCGACAATAGCCGCAGTGCACGCTTCAAATATATAATTGATTGGTAGCCTTTCCACCTATTCAGTCGGAACGTAAATGCGCTCCGCGATTTGATAATATTCAGACATTTTCTGTAAAATAGTTAAAATAATAATTTTAAGCTGTTTTCTTCTAGGTAAGAAAAAGAAAATGTGTATTATGCTCTAATACGACTCACCGATTAGATAAATTCGTTTCGTTCTCAAGCTTGATGTTGTTGTCTTCTCCTCATTTGGCTGAAAAAGAACACCAACACACACAAATAAAATTATTTACTCAACTCAAGTCCTGATTTGTTGGAAAGTAAATGTGATAACTTTGTAATTGCATTGATTCTGATCACCCAATTTATTTCGATGCGAGTTTGTAAGGAACTGATTCCTTCAAGACCACTCTTAGCGCAACGTCTTCATGTAGGATGTGCATACGACATCATTTTTGTCTAACTTTTCACTTTTGCGTAGAATGTATTAAAGTTCCAATAGCTTCAACTTAACGTTTCCATATATCAGATGAATTGTTCACTACCAAAGCTCCGATCATTCAGGTTTACCGCACTTACTCGGTACGGTCCTAAAAATTTTTCTTTCAATTTGAGTCGCGGTCTTCCACGAGGTCTCCCACTGCATATTTTTTTGCAGCTTTTCTTTTTTTTTTAAACCGTCTTCGATTCTCGTTTTGTACGGTAAGTATTTGTTTCTTTGCTTTCGTTCGAATTTTTTCTCGTTCTTCCTCAAACGTGTTCGTGATTTCTTCCTCGATGAGTTCTCGTAGTTGTGGATCCTCACGAATTCTCATTTTTGTTCCGATCAGAAGTTCAAACGCGTCCCTATGCTTCGCTGATATGTGCAATTTATTGCACGCTGCGCGTTACTCACGTGTTTGTACCAGTTGTAACGCTAAATTCTGTTCCCTTCAGTTGAGGATTTACCGCTGACACTTTGGCACGATTCTCCACTTATTCAGAACATTAAGAGGTTATACATATACAGTTAGAAGGCCGAAAAAAAGCGAATTTTTCAGAATTTTTTTTTGAGAAAACTTTTAAATTTATTGATCTAAAAATTTGTACACATATTATGGTATCCTTTAACTGTATTTTAAGACTTAGTATTAGTAAAAATATTTATTTGGAAAGGAGCTACAGCTGATCTCCGGGAGCTTCTCTCAAAAAAGACGTTTTGCGGTGACCACTATATCTTTGAACTTGATCCTCAGAAATTAAAAAACCAAACAGATTTCGTTGAAGTAATGTTAAATCTAGTAATTAATCGAAGGAATAAGCAAAATAAATTTTTTTCACAAAATGGCGGTTTCTCAAAAAACAAATCGATTTTTGACCAAAATTTCGGCCTTAAATTGTTTATAAAAAAAAATATATTTATCGGTGAGGAAAAATCTTCGACTCATTACTGAAAAATATATTTAAGAAGCTCGTGTTAAAATTTGAGACTAATCGGTTTAGCCGTTTTCGAGTAATGTTCGTCACCGACTTTGTAAACACCATTTTGAGAAAAACGCGTTTAAAGTTTGGGGAGAGAAAAATAAAAATTTACCTTTCAGGTATAAAAAAAAACAATAACACGCTGTTGCTTTACGCATCGAAATATATTAGAAGGGAACATTTACAATAGGCAGGTGCATAAAAGGACAGCGTTCCAGGTAAGCGCTTCCGCTCCAGCCTCGTACTTTCAAGCACTCTGAAACGCCTTTTCAAATTTGCGTGTAACTTCGAAAATATTCACCGGAACGATATGAAACTTTCTGTGTGTATTCTTAAACATATGTACTTTAAGAAAATAAAATGAAAAAAAATCAATTTTTTTGAAAATTATAACTGTATATAACCCCGTAAACTATAACAAAATCAATTATGTTGGGTGCCAGACGCGTTAGCGTCGATTTTCAAACAATAACACGAATCAATAAAAGTAACACGAAACCGTACGAAAAATAACTAGAGAACCCGTTGCATGGCTGGCTAGGCTCAGGTACTCACACGAACTGGTAGAGTCGCGGTATTCAAGGCAGCTAACAATAATTATAGAATTGAAGAATATAATGAAATAAAGAGTAAACTCAAGTCAGGAAAAATGAACAGGTCAATCGATCATATATTGTCGAGAAGGTTACAGGGTTGAGACAGGCAAATGAAATGGTATCGACAGCGGTAGTTAATAAAATAAGCAATCGTTGTTCACAAAAATTTCGGTACAATAGAATTAAACGGTAGCTTTGAAACGAAAGACGGTAGTTGACAGAAAAAAATGAACGTAGGTCGGGAGAAGCGATATAATGCAAGAATTTACTTAAAACTACAACGTCACTGGGCGACGTGATCTTACCCAAGTGGCAAATGACACTAACGAAACTCATTATTCTGTTAATTAAAAACGATAGTGAGAACTTTATTGCAATCGGTAGAAAAGAAAGTATTGATAGCTCGGTAGATAATACGACGAATTTATCATAGATTCTAACCAGTACGAAAGATTAAAATTCATTAACAATTTACACAATCGATAGCGTAAACGATCGACTAGATAATTTTCGCTAGAGTTATTCATAATCGATAGAATCAATGATTTACAATAATTACGGATCGGAGGAATTAAACAATGAATTCCTAAACGTAACTTTCGAGAGAATACAAAATACAAAATTATGAGAGAGTGAGAATTTCGGAGAGTTCACAAAATAAAGAAATACACTAAATACACCGCAGTACAAGAGAATCAAGAATAATACGCAGAACTTAACTTAACAAGATACAGAGAAAAGAATAACAGGCAAAAATAATATAGAATTGACAATAGCAATAGAAAAAAGTGCAGTAATATTTAGAGGCTGATTCTACGCTCGGTTATACTCCAAGGAAATCGATATACGGTACAATAGGCACGAAAATTAATAAAGATATAATAAGCAATAACAGAAATAAAATATAAGGCACACTACTATTGCAAAAAAGTATGGAATGAAACGTAAAGCCAATAAGGCTCAAAATACGATAGAAAATACAGAAGCAGGATAATAGAAATTAACAAATAATCAGAAAAGTCATAAATACAAGAGAATTGATTAATCGGAAGTTACGAGGTCGCTCAGACACGAAAATAATTAATTACTGAAATCATGCAGTCACATGGCGGCTTACTGTAACTCTAATCCGTGGACCATGATTCACACAAAACTGGCATCGCACGATGCAATCAAGAAACGATAAATACAATATTAATGACCGAAATCATGGAGTTCCACGGCGGCTTACCGCAACTCTAAGCCGTGGACCGTAATTCACACAAAGTCGATAAATACATTAAGAAAGAATAGAAACTATGAGCAAGTTCGTAACTATACACTACAAGGCAGAAGCCTTACCCTAATCGGTGACTTCAGGCACATAACACTGAATTTATTTTTAATAAAACTTATAATTAGCAAAACGGGAAGGAAGGAAAGAAGGAACTCGAATTTACAGGAGAAATCTAACGATAGAACAAACGATAGTGGTGATAAAACGGTAGCGGGATGATCAACGATAGACACGATAGCGGTAAAGGAGGAAGGATCGGTAGCTCAAAACGGGAGAATAATCGGGAGAATACGGATTGAAACAGTTGTCGCTCAGCGGGTCAAGCGTAGAATAGACGGAGGTCGGAGTTCGGTTCGCCGATCTCGCGGTTGTCGTGAGGTGATTCTTCTTCCCTTTGATTGGTTGGTTGACCCCCACTGCAAATAGGCCATCCCCCTGTGGCGAATATTGGTTACGGCGTGGTCATGCGTTTTCGAAGATTACCGTTAGATGTGGCGTAATGTGCTGCTCGCGATTTCGTCATTGAGACCAACTCATACGGTTTAATAGCTGCTTCAGTTTACTGTCCAGGTGGCCTATCATCGGGGACTTCAGTGACAGAGGCATGCACAGGGTGCCTCTCGGTCAGAATTACCGAGTGGAGAGTGACGCCTCATTGTTCACTTCCACCGACTTTTGTACAGGCAGTAGCCGGCTGCCCATACCCGAGGTCATGCAGTCAGACGGTTGGCTAAACCGTGGACCATGACCCACACAATTAGTCCTTGCCGACAGGAAGGCTGCGTCGATCCTCGGAACGATGGCTTTATCAATCTGGACGTAGTGGTTTGGGGTCGGTCCGGCACCAGGCCAGTAAGTCGGAAGATGGCAGGCTACGGTCTGCCCTTTACGCCATCCTTACGGCATCCGATAGAGCGGGCGGCTGGATCGTCCTTGAGGAGCGGTGCCCTCGGCCGTCGGGAGAATTTTCATCTTCCTGTTCACCGGCAGTCGAGGCGATACGGAAGGTTCGGGTGGATGCTACCCTGGTAGTCAAAGAAGTGCACCAAGGTAGCCAGTATAGTCTGATTAGACCGTCGGTAGGCGAAGTCGTCGAGAGCTAGAAACGGTAGATATCAGTCCCTCGGTGGTCGGGATCGTTGTCGTCCAAGTACCTTATTAGTGTGCGCCGAAGCGCGAAATACAGAATTTACAAGGAAAGAATTAGTTAAAAGTAGTTATTGCCTATTTTGTATCGAGTTCGGTTGGAGTACCCCGCTGAGGACGCGTAAATAGAAATAATAACGGTTGTGTGCCCTTGGGACGGGCGACTCTGAAACGCCATGTTACACAGTGCAATAGATTTTCAATCGACAGCTTCGTCAAAATGGCAATATTCGATTGATTCTTTCTACTTGTCCATTGCCTCGTGGCATCCCCGTTGTTACTAGAGTGTGATGAATTTTTTCGTTTTCAAAATATTCTCTGAAATTGCCCGACGTAAATGCCTTTCCGCTATCTGTGACTATCCTGTTTGGATTCCCGAACGTCTGTTGCATAATCTGCAACTCATCTAAAACTTCAGTTGTAGTTGTTGATTTTGTCGGAAAAATCCACGTAAATTTTGTAAATGCATCCACTATGACTAGTAGATGCCGATAATTTGTTTTTGTTGATTCCAATGGCCTCAAATGGTCCAAATGGAGCGTTTGTAACGGTAAATCTTCCTTTGGGATAGGATTTGAAAATCCTTCGGCTTTCGCTTTTTTCCGCGATCCAAGAATGTATGGGATGCAATTTTGAATATAAATTTCGATTTTTCCGCGGAGTTTATCGACCCAATATTTATCGACAATTAGACTTTGGGTTTTTCGTACTCCAAAATGTTCAATTTCGTGAGCTCGCTGAATTATCTCGGTCTGCATTCTTTTTGGTATCACGAGCAGTTTGTCTATCTCGCTCGTCTTGTACAAAAGTCGTGCTCTACCACATAATCTTTGTAACTTCCCGTCAGCAATGCTCGCCGTATCAGACATATTCGATCGTCCTTTTCTTGAGCTTGTTGAATTCGATCCACGAGATCATTTCTTATTGTGTATACTCCGGGGTATCGGCTGAGGGCGTCAACGTGCGGCATTCTTTTCCACAGTCCAATTCTCCTAGAAGCATACCCCATCGTGCCTCACGTGGGGTTATATCCTTTTTTTTATTGTTTTCTCTAATGCTGAACAATCTGTAATTATTTTAAAAGGTAAATGTGAAAGGTCAACGCGAAATTTATTCAACTCTTTCACTACTGCCAACGCTTCGCGATCATAACTTGAAAATTTCTTTCAGCTTCCGTCGTTTTGTGACTCATATATTCAACTGGGTGCAACTGTTGATCGTCCGAACAGCGTTGCAAAAGAATCGCTTCATATCCCTCTTGAGAAGCGTCCGTATGCAACTCCGTTTCGTATTTCGGATTGTAAATACGCAACACGGGCTGCTCCGTTAGTATATCCTTCAATCTCGTAAATGCTTCGGACTGCTCTTGGTTTGATTTTATGGCTCCTTGTCGCCCTCCTTAACTTAGTCACTTAACGGTTTTGAAATATTCGCGTACCCTTTAATAAATTTTCTAAAGTAACCTGCTAGTCCTAAGAAGCTTTGCAATGAGTATAACAAGGGGGGTTCTGGATACAGATTCCTGTTACTGACACTTACCTACATCCTCCCCAGACTCAAACCCTTTTCCGCGATGACGTCACAGTCTACCGTACCGACTTGAGATCAAAAACGTGCAACCTTACCGACAGTTGTATCGGTCAACGGTCAAAAATCGCACTGCCTTGCCGACAATTCTTATCGGTCGGAGGTCAAAATCGTGCTGTTTTACCGAAAAGCTTACCGACTGAAGGTCAAAGTCTCTATGTAGTGCTCGCCTGTCAACTGTAGAGTGTGCAGCGGCATGAACTTTTTTACCGACCTGGATGTCGGTTACCGTCCCGCATTCTTTTCCCACGATAGGACTGCTGATGTGTAACATCAACCACCTCAAATTCCTTTCTCACGGTAGAACTGCTGATGTGTAACGTTAACCACCTAACATTCTTTTCCCACGTTATAAACCACGTGACATTCCAAAATTATTGGTTCTGAGAATTGTTTTTTACCAACTCGGAAGTCGATACGTTATCATCCACGTGACATTCTTTTCGGCTTGTCACTGTACTGTGAACCCTACGATGTATTTTCAACGGGTTCAGTCAAGGTCAGAGTGTAAGGTCGACCGATAGCTGCGGTAGTATACACTCAGAGCCAAGGATCTGCGGTGTTGGGTTACTATCCCTCTGGGAATGCAAAACACGGCGCGCGCACACACAAACATAGGTACAGCTGCCCTATAAAAAAAACGCTCATCACTGCAAACGATCATTCAGTATCAACTTGTCAAGTATACGTGAGGAAGCAGCTAAAGATGGAATCCACGAAGTGTTTGAGATTGATCGATATTATGGAATCGGCGTACAAAATCTTGGGCAAATCATCATCAACAGCAGAAATTCGAAAATGGATAAAATTCGGAAGTCAAAATATTCGGCTTCTCAACAAAATTTTGCGAAAGGCTTCATCGAACGGAGAAAAGACGAGAATTATCACAACGATCGGACTCTCGAAAGCGCTCGCGGAAAAATTCAAACATCTTCAGAAAACGGGTGGAGGTACGCGGAAAGAAAGAAGAAGCGATCGAGTTCACTGGGAAGATTTGGAATCAGCTTTTGATGGGAGAATTCGAACTCGATCTATCGTCAATTTGATGCATGAAGATGTGGAGAGATTTCTAGAAGACGCAAAGGTACTAGCTGTGACGAGACTGAAAAACGCTCTGAAGAAAGACAGGAGCTTGAAAGCCAACGTTATCCTGGCTTGTAAATTTGAAGTTAGAAAAGATGATAACACGGTGGAAGAGATCAAATTTTTCAATACGAGAAATGAAATCATCCTCCAGACAACGGATATTAACGAATATTGTCGAAAACGCGACAAAGCATTTGTTGAAAAAGGTGGAAGATTACCAGGAAAAGGATTCAGGCTGGTCCTTACTTGCAATTATAAATCTTGCCGTCACATTGACAAGTATACACCACTACAAGGTGGTCTGTATACCCACACCCCGTTACCTAAGCATATCAGTGATAAGAAGGCTGTGGTAAATATCAGAATCAACGACTCTTACTGCTTTCTTTGGTCGGTCACCGCAGCTCTGTTCCCAGCCGACAACAACAATCCCAACGCGACCAGCTCGTACCCGCATTTCAGCTCAGTGCTACGGTATGATGGTATGAAGTTTTCTATGTCTAGACAAAAAAACCATTTCAAACTTTGAGAAACTTAATGGACTTTCCATTAAATTTTATGGTATAGACCAAGGTGATCGGAGGAAAAGTAAAATAGTACCGATTCACCTGAGTCAGAATGAGTCTGATAAACCTGTAATTCATCTTTTAGCGATAGAAACTAAAATCACTGACGATAACGATGATGTTGATATAGAAAATTATGAAAAAAATAGAATCTTTCATTTTACTTGTATTCGAAATCTGTCTCGATTAACAAGTTCTCAAATTTCCAAACGTAATGGTCGTACTTGGTTATATGATAGATGTTTGACTCACTTTTAATCTGAAAGGTGTTTAACTAAGCACAATGTAGATTGCATGAATTTAAACAAAACCAAAGTTATCTTACCAGCAGAAGAGGACAAGATTCTCAAATTTAAAAATTTCAAGCACAAAGAAACTGTTCCATTCTGCATTTACGCAGATTTGAAATGTTCACTACAGCCCACTCTTATAAGTTTTGGGGAAAATAGAACAATTTATCACAAGCATCGTCCATATAGTAGAGCTTACTATCTACATTGTGCGTTCAACGATTCAATTTTAAAATTTAAAATTAATCCTGGAGAGACTTGCATTCAATGGTTCGTGAATGAGTCAGAGGAATTGGCACATTCGTTAGAAGCTTATTTCAAAATTATTGGACCGATGGAACCGCTCAATTTGAATCAAATCAACGAATTTTATTCAACAATAGTGTGTCATATTTGTGAAAAACCGTTTATACTCACAGACGTGAAACATCATGATCACTGCCATTTCACAGGAAAGTACCGTGGTGCTGCTCACTGCGGCTGTAATCTAAATTACCAAAACTCGCACACTATCCCAGTGATATTCCAGAATCTGTCCGGTTACAATTCGCATTTTCTGATCAAAGCACTGGCAACGTCATTCGAAGGTACTGTTAAACTTTTACCTGTTAATAAAGAAAAGTACATTTCCTTCACTAAATTCGTTAAGGGGACAGATATAAAGTTTAGATTCATAGATTCGTACCGTTTCATGCCCAGTAGTCTTGAGAAATTAGCAACGTATCTCCGTGATGATCAAAAATCAATCACACGAAAATTTTATCGTAGCTAAGATAAATTTCAGTTATTGATCAGAAAAAAAGTGTTCCCGTACGAATATATAGACAGCTGGGAGAAGCTCGAGGACAGACCTTTACTATCCAAACAACAATTTTACTCAAAATTAAATGATCGGGATATATCAGACGACGACTGTGCACATGCATGTGAAGTTTGGCAAACTTTTAACGTTCAAACTTTGGGAGAGTATTCGGACTTGTATTTACAGACGAACGTGTATTTACTAGCCGACGTTTTTTAAAATTTTCGACAGAATTGTTGGACCATGTACAAACTGGACCCATTACATTACTACACAGCGCCCGGTCTGTCGTTTGATGCAATGTTAAAATGTACAGGCATCGAGCTCCAGCTTCTCACCGCCATAGATATGGTTATGTTTATCCAGATAGGTATTCGAGGTGGTGTGTCACAGTGCTCGAACAGATACGCAAAGGCTAACAACGGGTACATGGGGGAGGCATTCGATCCTGAGGTCGAAGAATCTGATCTCATCTTCTTTGACGTTAATAATTTGTACGGTGCTGCTATGAGCTTTGCTCTGCCGTGTAATTCTTTCGAATGGGTGTCAGGTTTCAGAGAGTGCGACGTTCTTGCCATTCCGAACGAAATGGAGTTTGGTTACATACTGGAGGTAAATTTGGAATATCCTGAGGAGTTGCATGAAACTCATAAAGACTTACCATTGTGTCCGGAGCACTATGTACCTCCGATTCCGAACAATAAACAGCCGAAATTGATAACCACGCTACTTTCCAAGAAAAACTACGTTGTTCTCTATCGCGTTTTGAAACAATGTTTGGAATTAGGCTTAAAATTACTCAAAATTCACAAAGTTGTCAAATTCAGGCAAACCCCGTGGCTCAAAAATTACATAGATTTGAATACCGATTTGCGGAAAAAATCTCACAACGAATTCGAGACAAATTTTTACAAACTGACGAACAACGCAGTTTTCGGCAAAACAATGAAAAATGTTGGGAAGTATAGAGATGTCAGGCTGATCATGAAATGGAATGAAAGATACGGTGCTAAAGCTACCAAAGCCAAACCTAATTTTCACAGCTGCACCGTTTCCCACAAAGAGATAATTATTGTCGAAATGAATAAAATGAAAGTCAAGTTGAATAAACCATTGTATGCAGGTTTCTCCATTCTGGATCTATCTCAAACATATATCTATGATTTTCATTATAATTATATTAAACGGAAATTTAGCAACCGAGCAAAATTCACGTACACCGATACCGACACTTTGATTTACAACTTTACCGTCCCCGACGTATACGAACACATAAAGGAGGACTTGCATAAATTTAATACGTCTGATTATCCGCTTGATAACGCTTATGAAATGCCTCTAGCGAACAAAAAAGTCCTCGGCTTATTGAAAGACGAGGATAACGGGAGAATAATGTTGGAATTTGTAGGATTAAGAGCAAAATTGTACGCATTCCGAGTCTTGAGAGATGAGAAAGACAATAAATGTGCCAAAGGTGTCTAAGGATCAGAGTTGAGAAAAATAAACTTTCATCGATTATTTGGAATGTGCTTTAAAACGTGAAAATTTTGTCTAGAAATCAGCATTCAATATTAAGTCGAAAGCACGAGGTATACACTGTAAAACAGCAGAAAGTGGCACTGAGCTGGCATGACGACAAGCGGATCGTGTTTCAAAACACAACCGACACGCTTCTGTGGGGCTACAAGCCTGCACCTTGGCTTTGTAATTACCGTATCGTAATGTATGTAGGATTAAATTTATAACTGTACCATGATATATAAAATATTATTATGTAGGATAGTGAATAAGAACGCTCCGAAATATAAAAATTGTGCAACGATGCATATGTCTGTCGATTGTCTAAAAAAGAAAGATGCATACTTGTTGTGTATCGCGTATAAGATGAAAAGGCACATAGGTTTTTCCAAAAATTCATTTATTCAATGTTACATGTCCGATTCGTTCATCCAACTGTTGTGTGTTTTGTCAAAACCTAACTATTCAACATATATTCTTCTTCCACGCTTTTTGAGCATCTTCTCCACCAGATACATATCCGGATGTTCAACCTCGAGGAACTCTTGGTCGTAGAAACCACCAGCGATGGGTTTATCTTGATAGTCTTTGAGCTTGTACGTCACAGGCTGAGTATTTTCCACTCGACTTATCGTGAATATTTCAGTCGTCCAATTGGGAGTGTAACCTTTTTTAAAGACGTTTTTGAATTTGCTGATTTGAACTTTGTCACCAGTTTTGAACTTTGCCGATTTGATAGGTATCGCTCGAAGCCCTCCGTACGCCTGACGTTATAACAGCCTTTCTTTCTCAACGGTGACATCCGACGGTTTCATTCGCATGGTTCGGTGTTTGGTGTTTTTGTAAGCCGAAACCAAATCACATAAGATATCGAGCCACTTGAAGCTTCTTTGTTTACTGAACCCTTTCCACAATTGACTTTTGAGCGTGCGATTGAAGCGTTTGCAGATCGAAGCCTTCAAATTACTGTACGTGGAGTAAAGTTTGATTCCACAGCGTGACATAAGAGATTCAAATTTCGAGCTGTGTAATGCCGTTCCTCTGTCGACGTGTAAATTTTTCGGTACCGGTCCTTGGACACACACAGATTCCATTGCCTTCGTAACATCATCTACAGACCTGCTCTTTATCGGTATAGCCCACGCGTACTTTGAAAAGATATCAATAACTGTGAGCATGTACTTGTAGCCTTAGTTTTGTCCAGCGTACGACGTCATACAACAAGATCAGCATGCCAGGTCTCATCGATGCCGCGAACGTCTACTCGTCGACGTTGGTAATTTCGTCGTGCTGGCTTCCGTAGCTCTGTTACCAGCGCTAGCTTTTCCCCGTTCATTTTGCAACGCTGTTAGTCTTCCATCCAACGTGAAGATGATTTTGGTGTTGCGTATAAACTGATTGCTGTTAATTTTCAAGTCAACTTACGAAGTATTCAACGTTTTCGCTGCGGTAGTCTGCAAAACTTTGAATAATTGACCAAGTATAACGATTTGATTTTGCTAAAAATTAAATATCTCTTGTAAAATTTTTAGATTCACAGCGTTATTCTCTCCAACAGGGTCAGCTATACGAGTTGTAAAAAGAAAAGGGCAAGATAGCAAGAGTACGGCGAGATATACTGGGACCTGGGTGGCTTAAGTTTAACACAAGCACTTAACAACTTCGTTGTCAATAATTTTAATTTATTCAATAACAATTATTCACTAGGTTCAGTATAAATCTAAATTACACTTAAGCTTTACGTAAGTGCTGCTAGTTTATTTGATTTGAAAACGAGGCGATGCATGAGATACTTGCAGGTTACGCATTAACGTGCCATGCGGTCTGCAGTCACATGCCTGGAAGACTTGAAAATTGCACGAGTAAAGCACTGAAATTAACACCGTGAACAGAAAAGAAGCGTACAATAATTCACTGAATTTAATGGCAATAATTCGTAGTTGAATTTAAGCGAGATTAGTTAATTGTAATGAGAGATGTAATTAGCAGAAAAGCAGTAGCGATGCGTAGGTTAGAGTATATATATAAGTGAAAGCGAGAGCGCTTAGAGAGAGAGGGGCATGTTGGTGTTGGCATGCTACCCAGAACGATGATCCAGGTCTGGCGGTCGACAATGTAGCGGAGGGCGGGAGATTCGAACACGAGTATTGCAGTCTTTTGTTCTGTATACCGTAATGCTCCTCAACAGTTATTTGAAATCCAACATCTGGCGAACAGCGAGTGCTCGCAGCGGTGTTCTGATTCAACTGCCGTCCAAACACGTCGACGCTCATCTCGGAAATGATCGTAAAAGCTGTGGGAATTGGCTAATGAATGATTCCCGCTTCTCGTAATTCTCCGAGAATAGACATTATTCCGTTGTTGTGACTCGTATTCCCAACTGCTTGAGATGCTATAAGCAAGCGGAGACGTTCCACCAATTCGTTAGCATCGTCCCAGAAAATATAATTTGTTTTAATACCTTGTCGAGAAATCCAAGCCTCAGGTAGCAGACAGGCAGGCAGACTTTACCCGTACGCTTCAACGACTGTGACGATATACCTTTGCCCATCGTAGAAATATTGAGCAGCTCTGCAATTACATACTTGAATTTTGCATCGCTAGCATGTCGAATAGACTCCTTCGCGCTATAGTATTTTCTATGAGCGTTTGTTGCGAGGACGATATTTTTGTATTTCTCCTTGTCGTCAGAGGTAACGTGAGCGATGTTTGGCATCTTTTTAAACAACTCCAACAACCCCTTGGTTTTTGGGTACCGCATATCACCTACGCGAATGTATTTATGCTCGAAGCGTATTGGTAAGTCACCAACCATCAGTCCGACAGTCGAAAGCTTCCGCACCCCGTAAACGGTATCCAAATCGTTCTGGTGTGGTTGATTGTCAAATATCTCAAGATATTCATCCTCTAATTCCATGGATGACTACAAAAGTTTCATCCTCTTCGTCTTCTCCCGCAGTTTCATAAGCTTCTGCTGCCTCAGATTCGATTTCGTTCTTCTGCCCATCCTTTATTTCATCTTTCATTTCTTCCTTCACTTCTGTTTTGATTGGTTTCACACCTCGCGTAACCTTTACTAATTCCTGCAGAGGAGTTACCACAGGTTTGAAGTCATCCTTCATTTTCTTCTCCATTGACTTTTCTCCCATCTTGAGTAGTCTATGCTTACGACGAATTGCATTACTTGCTTGAGCAATCTGACGCAAGACTTCTTTTTCCTGACGAATTTCCTGCATGTTGACATGACTAGCTCTGCAACGATACTGTTTCTTTTTCTTCAATGATGTTGTATTTCATTCCGTTCTCATGTTCATAAAATTGTCAAATCCCTTCCTGTATCGACCATTGTCGAGCTCTCGATCCTTGTCGATGACTACAAATCCATACTTGTCACCGTTCCAATATGTTATGCACAAGTCTTCAAACCGTGTGTACGACATATCGGTGTTTACATGATCGTTGTAGACGTGCCTCAGAATCACCTCGTCTTGCTTAAATAAGATCAGCAAGTTGGTGTTATCACGCACGAGATGCTTGGGGATTCGAGTGTAAGTCTGACAAAGATAGAAACAGTTTACGTCATGATGTCTACCCATACAGAAGTGTGCACGTATGTTGTCTTGCTTTTCGCACGCTACGTCATCGAATACCACGATAGAGTTAGGTTGCGCCTTGTTCGGTGCCATGAATTGCTCATGATCGTTAAAGGAGCAGTACTTGATACCATTGACACTATCAAGCACTGTCTCCCAAACATGTATTGCGGTTGATTGAGAAATTTTGAGTGGGCGTACACGTTCTCAAATCTCGAACCGTTTGGGTGGGTTATATGCGTGAATAGAACATTGGTTTTACCACAGTTGGATGGTCTGCAAAATACTGCACGTACGCTGCTCGGTAACAGGTTACCATCACGGTTATTCCGTTTTGTATTTTTCATATATTTGGCAAAGTTCATCACCGGCGGCGTGATCGATTGTTTCTCGAACCGCATCTCGAACAGGACTGATCGGATTAGCTATAAATACCTCGTTTTTAATCACTTTCCTCAGTTGATGAGCGGGCATGATTGTGCACTCACGTCATCTTAAGCGATCTCCGAAAAAGAAATCACGTGAGAACGGTTCAATAGATAGCATTATCCACAAACTTCCGATCGAGTTGCATGTTCCTGGTTACCAATATTGTGGTCCTGGTACAAAGTTGGCGAAACGGCTCGCAATAGGCGATTCCGGTATCAATTCTCTTGATGCAGCGTGCAAGGAACATGATATAGCTTATTCTAAAAATTGTGAGAATATAGAAGCTAGAAACGTTGCGGATAAAATTTTAGCTGAAAAAGTTTGGAAACAAATTCATGCAAAGAACGCGAAATTGAGTGAAAAAGCGACGGCTTGGACTGTAGCTAACACGATGAAGGTGAAGACAAAGTTAGGCATGGGGTGTCGGAAACCAAAGAATGTTTCCTTGAAAAAAATCATACGTGCAGCGGAAAAGTCTATGATTCCAAGCAACAATGTGAGAACATTCATTAGATCCGCATTCAAAGGTACTCGTGAAGGTGTGAGAAAAGAAGGTGGTAAACGTTACGTACGATCACCACGCATACTACCGGTACCCTTTGAAGTTGGTGGATTTTTACCTCTTCTCGTACCTATTTTCGCTGGTATTAGCGATACGGGTACATTAGCTGGAGGTGCAGCTGGTATAGCAAAGGTTGCGAAAGACGCGAACGCAGCTAAACGGGAATTGGAGGAAAGCAAACGGCGTAACAAAACGATGGAAGCCATCGCTTTAGGTGAAGGTCTCCATCTTAAACCGTACAAGACGGGTTTAGGTTTTCGTCTTTCAAAAAACTAAATCTAAAGCTATCACGCTGACCGTTAACTAATTGGGATTTGTTAAAGTATGCTGACATCATGAAAATTCCATAATTGCGAAGACTTTTCATGCGCAACGAAATGCCTAAGAACGGTCCGCGTAAGAACGAGACGGCGGTGGTCAATCTTGACGATAAGGATGGTCCTGGAACACACTGGGTTGCATACAAGAAACGTGGCAGCGATGTTGTTCATTTCAACAGTTTCGGTCATCTTCAACTTCCGTTAGATCTTGTAGAATATCTCGGTGTTGGTAGCGTTAAGTATAATGATGAAAGATACCAGGATTATGATACATTTGAATGCGGACACTTGTGTCTGAAATTTCTTAGAGGTGAGCTGTATAAACATGATATGTAGTTGAATCAGTTCAGCGTCACACTTGCAGTAATGCATGATTCACTTACGTTAACGATATCGGGAATGTCTTCGATTCTCGAGGCGCGATATTTCCCTCCGATCGAGCTTGCTGCTGATAAAGATTGTTTTCTTGGTCTCGTAGAATTGTTAACCTTCAATTCCATTCCGAACTTTGATGTCAGTCACAATAAAATGTATATAGTGGATAAAGCCATCACCATTACTACCGGTAGCTACGAAATTGAAGATATTGAGAAGTAATTCAAGATGATTTGAAAAATACCGACATTGTTATCCACATCAAGCTTAACAATAACACGTTGTGCAGCGAAATCAAATGTAGCCACAGAGTAAATTTTGAACCAGTTGATTCCATTGGTCGGCTTCTCGGATTTGCACCACGTGCATTGACAGCTAGAAAAACTCACCAATCAGATATGCCTGTAGCCGTTCTCAAGGTCAACGCACTGCGAGTCGAATGTAGCATTACAACAGGTGCCTACATCAACGAACGCAAAGTGAACACTATTCATGAATTTTTCCCGATCGTTCTAACAGGATATAAGATTATGGAAGTGCCGTCGCATGTCATTTACCTTAGGATCGCCGTCAGGACCTTAGATCACGTATAGCTTCGATTAGTCGATCAAGAGGGAGACCTGATTAATTTTCGTGGCGACGTTATAATTGTAAGACTGCATATCAAATCGCAATAAAAGATGGGAATTGTGTATAACAGATTACTCAAGAAGAGTTATAATAATAAGTCAACATGTATCGATCAAGTCAGTCATCGATCGATTCCCGAACCGTTAACACGTCGCAACGTAGAGTTTCTGATAGCTCTGGATTTGAAGCTGATTCCTTTTGGCAAAGGAATTTCCAACGAATAAAATTTCGGTTTAGCTGTTTCATTGCCTGCTACGTACCATGGAGGAGGAAATCTTGAACATTCAACCGCATGTCATCTTCGATGAGTCAATCAAACACCTAGAGATACATGCGCACAAACTTTATGCATCATCAAGTTTCAACAACAGTGATGAGATTCACATTACCACTCAAGATCGGAATTCATGCACATTACCGAGCAAGAGTTCACTGCATTTCTCTGGAAAATTTGTTAAATTTGACGGTACTGCAACAGCAATCACATCCTCGGTCAATAATGCCATCTGCCATTTGTACGAAGAGGTGCGATACGAACTGAACGCTGTAGAGATCAATAGGAACAAGAACGTAGGTTTAACCAGCTTGTTGAAGGGTTTCGCTTCGCTAAGCCCTGGTCAGAGTTGGCTTATGGAAAATGCTGATTGGATCGATGTCGCAGAAACGAAAAAATTAACCGATGCTGACGGTAACTTTGATGTAATTATTTCCCTAAGCATGATATTGGGTTTTGCTGAAGACTACCGCAAAACTGTCGTTAACACGAAGAATGAGCTTATTCGTAGAAGATCCAAAACTGCTTTGAATGCTATTTTTCAAAATGAGGAAAAAGATTTTAAAATTGTTATAGAACAACTGGAATAGTTAGTACCATATGTGAAGCCGTCTGATCAACGAAAAATTGCGCTGTTGAATTTCATCGAAAAAGATTCACCTGTTTCCATGAGTATCCGTAGCTGGGAGCTGTACGAATATCCTTTGCTACCTGTTACTACGAAACACGTTTGGTCTGTGAAAATATCCACCCAATCGGAGAAACCACGATTTGTTGTACTCGGTTTTCAAACGAAGCGAAAAAACAAAGCTAGCAAAAATGCCAGTCATCTTGATCACTGTAACATTACCGACTCGAAGCTTTTTTTGAATTCTAAGTGTTATCCGTACGGTAACCTGAACTTGGACATGAGTCACTATCGCTTCGCATTGCTGTACGAGATGTACGCCAACTTCCAAGCTACGTATTACGGTAAGGCTACCAGACGTCCCGGATTAGGCGGGACAGTCCCGGATTTCAGCCAAGGGTCCCGGTTTTTTTTTCACCCGAATTCGTACCGCATTTATAAAAATTGTCTCGCATGTCCCGAATTATGTGCGAGTTCGTTTCAACTTTTTTTTCCAAGTATTCGTTAGGCATCGATAGGACCCGAAACAACGCTTCTGTTATCCCAAAAGTTCAGAGAGATCTGGGGTAGTAATCGTTGCGTTTTAAGACATCTTAAAAGAAGGAAAAAGTGGAAGAGAAAAAGCTAACAAGGGAAGAACCCTGGGCTCTGGTACAAACAATAAAGAAAAATAATATTAAAAAAATAATATTAAAAAAATTGAATAACTAAATGATTGCATGCATACATTATTTCGGGTGGACGGGGGGGGGGGGGGGGGGGGGGGGTCTGGTAACCTTAATTACGGCAAGGAACCCTTCGCCTTTGTTGACGAAGAGTGAATTTCTTTAGTACTAACTTTGGATTTTCATCGACTTTTCGAAACAAAACGAACCCCTAAAATCTGGACCCGTTGATATTCGCATCGAATTCGAGGCTAAAAATAACTTTCCGGCTGGTACATCTGCATACTGTTGAATCTTACATGTCTGTATAAATGAATATAACCCACTAAGTGGTGGGGTCAGAAAAGTTGGTATAAAACTGAGCAGATTACAGCATTTTAGTTCAATATTTTTCACGGTGGAATTCATATTAGACGTGCAAGGATTTAAAAGATCGTGTCTCGGTTTCACACTAATAGAGTTAGCGATTTTATCTCTGAATGCTGAAACTCATCCGTCAGTTTACCATTTTGAACCACCTTTCGTCGTTTCGACTGGGATTGTTTATCTGCTCGATTCAAAAGCGAAAATTCGTGGTTAAAACGTACTTACCACGGATTATGTTGGAGCAGCGGTGACCTTTCGACAAGCTTGCTTTCATACTGAGATGTAAAGCACTACTTAATGATTCGAAAGTTTACGTAAAGGGATTGGAAAAGAAAAAATGGTTAGAGAACATTTTACGTGAAAAAGAAGTTGAAGTCATCGATTTGACGGATTTGGGATGTCCTTCGTTGCAAAAGTTAAACAAGATGCTGGGGACACTACACTTGAATGTGATCCTCACCATGGGTTATTACGTCGAAATTATGCTGTTCAAAACGTGTTTTCCTTGCAGAATTTTTTACTGAAACATAAAAGACTAGAGCTTGGTTATGATACTGTCGAATAAGAACTTGTACGTAATTTTTTTTTATACCAACATTATGAATCTATGAGCGGGTCCACGCCACTTCACTTAAAAAAAACCGTCAAGTCACGGATCTTTGCGCTATTGTAGAAATCCATAGTACTATGTAAAAAAAAAATACCATTTCAAGGATTTTGGAATTTTTTCAAAAATGGCGGAGTTAGAGCCATGTGAATTTCTGTAAACCACTGTTGCACCGCTATATTTGACAATTCATATCTCCGAAACTATCCATCGGAGCGGACTGATCTTGCAATCATTCTGTTGGTCAAGAAATACGCTTCGATACAAAAAAATTTATTTAAAAAAAGACAATTTCTTTCAATTTTTTTTACCTTTTTTTTTTTATTTCGCTGCCATTTCCGCGGGGCTAACAACAATTCAGGGAGATAATTTTTTTCAGATACCTGTATCCTTCCCCTTCAATCATAAAAAGAAATCTATGGAGAACATACCTAGGCCGGAGAAAAAAAAAAAACATCTCGTCGCGCGTTGCAGCGCGCGCCGATCCACGTCGGCGTTACTCCCGCGAGCTCGCTGTGTTGCGTATAGTGGAGTTAAATTTCATTTGATGCTCTTCCACTTACCCAGACTATCCATTCTACGAAAATAGTTATTTAACTACCTTAGCCCTTCCGTATCTGTCTACTGGTCATCCTCGCGGAGTTATAAATACGTGTTATGAGAATTCCAGTACGGTCATGGTTCATTGAACACACCTGTGATAGAATTGGGTCTGATTCTATTTCACTCGGTTTGTGCTATGTGACTGATGGATCTTTTGCAATATTTTGGTGGCTCTGAAAAGGGCCGATATTTTTAGCGATGATTCGCAGGATAACGCTGAGTAGGACACCTTTATTTGAAATTAATTCATAATTTTCGTCGAATCAAATTGTTTTGATGTGGAAAATAAGTTTGTTTTGACGTGTTTAGAAGATACTGGAATGACCGCATGTAATTTCAGAGTGGCACGAATTGTCAAGACTTTATCGAATCGATTTTGTAAAATAGATTCTTCCGCTTGATGTTCTGCAGATGTACAGTACGCAAAAGATATCCTCCGAAAATAAGAACATGCTCAATTGTATAGATCCAGCGGTGTTTGCATGGGATCAGAATTGCCGATCAGTTGTCAACTCGCACGTGAAGCTAATCTCTTAACAGTTCCACCAACACCATCACAGGTCCCTTTTCTATGTGATGTAGCAAAAAAATGTCATTCGGCTTGGCATTGAAAGTCTTCAAAGTGATGTGTTATGTTTATGAAATTCTTTTTGTTCTTATATTGGAAAGCTGCTCCATCGGAGAGATAAATTATTTTTTCCATAGGAATCGAATTTTGAAACTTCTCTCTCATAAAGTTGATTAACTTGTTTTGAAATAAATGAACCACAACTCTATTATGTTTCAGATGCTCGGAAATTATCACAAAACTAAAATATCTCAACTGATCGTCACCGTAACTTTTATAGTAAACCACGATTGGATGAATAGTCGCCTGATTATTGCTTCAGTGAAACTCTTGCGTGGAATCTTGTACAACAAATGCATAATTCTCAACGAAATCGCATACTACTAAAAATTCACCAACTTTCAAGCTGTCTTTCATCTTCTGCCAATAACTACTTTGCTGCTTCGCAATGAAATCATGTGCAACCAATTTTAACAATTAATCTCAGAAGTTATCTATAAAATCCTCGGACTTTTTGGTGAGTGTCTCCAAAGACGTTCGATTTACTGATATCCATTGTTCATAAGTAACATCGTTGATAAAATTATGCGCAAAGGCTTCTTGCAACGATGTTTCGATGATATTTACACCAGGACAATTCGAGCATTCTTCTAAATGACACCGTGGCTGTGATGGATTGCAAACGATTTGAGCTAAACAATGCTGGTAGGTCGGAAAATTCACAGCTCCTTTCTTAACTAAATCAATAATATTTGCGCCCATCATCATCATCTTTACATTCTGGTGATAGGTACAAACACACACGGTATGTGTGCCACTCGGTCCTGCCGAAAGACATTCTTTCGAGTGCAACTCCGCAAATTTAGAAAAACCGATTTTTTTTATACGGATAACGATCACGGAACAATAGATACAATTCTCTCAGATTGTTCAATATCAGATATTTCTGAAGCAATATTTTTTCACCATTTGTTTTAACGGTTATGCAGCTTCTCTCACCTGGTGTTATGCGACTGACCTCCTCACTTCAATAAAATTCTACCACGAGTGATACAACTTCGCATGATGATATCGTCTTGCCAGGTCTCGGATTTGGTGAGGATAATATCGCTTCATCTTCAGCTAACCTTTTCACCGTGCGAACCATATGATTTTTGACCTTGAACTCTTTTTCAATTTTTCCCACACTCCAACTCTTTGGACGAGCAGTAAGAATGGTCAATCTGAATGCCTTATCTCTTTCGTTGAATCTATGTTTCAACTGAGTTGACTACTCGGTATAATCTGCACTCTCGCTGTTCGTAGGTACACAGTTCGAAAAATGTTGTTTTAATGCACTTGAAAGTTTCCTGAATAACTCTACTTTTTCCGAAACCGTTTTCATTTTCTTCACGGGTATCGGTGATTCACCGAAACTTGTCAATGACGAATTAATAGCAGAGATTACATTTATTTTATCAACCTCGGGAAAATTAATACATGAATTTCCGGATTGACATTCGGTTGATGACGGTATTGAAACAATTTCTGTGACGATTTGCTTCGACGTACTGGGCACTGCATTGTCCTTTAACATCAGCCGACAACTATCACAAATCAGACAACCGTGTGCGATCAATGTCACCTTATCGCGCATTCACTGTTTTACCGGGCGCAAATTTTTCTAATGCCTTGGCAAGCCGAACGGATCACAACACTGATTTCTCGGCATTTCCACAACGAAAGAGTTTTTAACCGTTTAATTGCGAGTTTGTCGTGAGACTGCAGTAATTACGGATTTACTGAGCCTTTTATTTCGAATCAGTTCACAATATGCCCTCGGGGAGGAGCAGCCAACTTGGTGCAATTGTTGCATTTAGTGTGTGCGGCAGAGAAAGAAACATAATTTTCACACGTGGATCACGCACAAAGAACAAATTTGACCTCGATCCACTGTTCCGATCCACTTGGGCCGTACGAAATAATAAATTCTTCGAAACCTATAGTCCTTCCTGTCATAGACAATGATGGTTTGATAATTTTCCTTTTCAAAACAACCTCCTAGATTGACGGATTGAATCCCGATACAGATGAAAGAATTAGATTTCGTGCACTTGGTGGCTCCGAATTCTCAGAACAGGTATTTATAACTCCGAGAAAAGATGACCAGTAGACGGATACGGAAGGGATAAAGTAGTTAAATAACTAATTTCGTAGAATGGATAGCCTGGGTAAGTGGAAAAGCATCAAATGAAATTTAACTCTACTATACATAACACAGCGAGCTCGCGGGAGTAACGCCGATGTGGATCGGCACGCGCAGTGACGCGCGACGAGATGTGTCTTTTTTTTTTTTCCGGCCCAGGTATGTTCTCCATAGATTTCTTTTTATGATTGAAGGGGAAGGATACAAGTATCTGAAAAAAATTTTCTCCATGAATTGTTGTTAGGCCCGTGGAAATGGCAGCGAGATAAAAAAAAAAGGTAAAAAAAATTGAAAGAAATTGCCTTTTTTTAAATAAAACTTTTTGTATCGAAGCGTATTCCTTTACCAACAGAATGATTGCAGGATCAGTCCGCTCCGATGAATAGTTCGGCGATATGAATTTTCAAATATAGCGGTGCAACAGTGGTTTACAGAAATTCACATGGCTCTAACTCCGCCATTTTTTAAAAAATTCCAAAATCCTTGAAATAGTATTTTTTTTTTTTACATAGTACTACGGATATTTACAATAGCGCAAAGATCCGTGACTTGGCGGTTTTTTTTTTTTTATGTTAACTCTTATGTAAACCGTAATCGCAAGTCATTCAAATAAAATCTTTTCTCCTCAATATCAACCATTATTCTTAAAACACACGATTCCTCAGATTTGAGATGGAACTTTCTACAATTCAATATTTTGCTCATCGACGCGGGCCGCTCGACGTCTTGTTGATATTCGTCAAACGATTTCGAGAACTGTTTGTCTTTGTAGCGTATTCGTACGCTCTACGAGCTGGCGTCTACAATCAGGTGAGTCAGCGGACTCTCCCGAAAGGATTATCTTGTAGGCCAGAGTCGGCTCGAGGCTCGTGGCTTGATAAGATGTATTGAATAAATTGTCTACAAACCATATCCCGTGTTATAATTTAATATATTACAATTTGGCGACGAGGATGGGATGCGAAACACCACGTGAGGCGGGACAGAGCATCAGTAGTCGCAACGGGATGCGAGAAAATATAGAACAGAGATGGCAGTGCGTGAGTAAAAAAAACGAGCGTGATAACGATAAATGCCGGGAAAGGTGCAGCGCGGAGGACAGAACGCGAGTGGCGGAAGCAACGCAACTGCACCACAGGTATCGTGGGTGTACAAATTGTCCAAAAAAGATGTAATCGAAAAGCTTAAAGAAAGAGAACAGGCCGTAAACGAGCAAGCATCGATAGATGAGTTAAGGAAGCAATTGTTCAAACGTATTCGAGATAGAATTCCGGTGAAGCAGTGAGTAATGTGTGAAGAATACGATTTGGTGTGTTCGTGTGTCGGTGAGCAACTAGCGCGGAACTTAGAACAGAAAAACAGTAAACAGGAGTGCGGTACGATGGATATAGCGAAGCGGCTGTCGGTTAAGCTAAGCGAGGATGATTGGGAATCGTTTTCCGAACGGCTAGAAATATAGATCGAGACACAGGACACATCCGAGGATAAGAAGACCGGAATGCCGTTGATGCTGATAGACAACGACGCGTACATGTTAGTTCGTGACTTATGTGCCCCGGTATAGCCAAAGCAGAAAACATTCGCGCAATTGTCGGAAATAATACAACAACATTTAGCGCCTAAGCCGTCCGAGGTTATTGAAAGATGTAAATTTCACTAAACGGTACAGTCAACCACTGAAACGGTTGCTGAATGTTCGGCGCGCTTAAAGAAAATGTCATTGCACTGTAATTTTGCGGATGTGCCGACAGCGCTACGAGACCAGTTGGTATGCGGTTTACGAGGTCATAAAACAAAAATTACGCTGTTTAAGGAAACTGATTTAACGTTCGACGGGGCTTATAAAATAGCAGTGGCACACGAGGAGGCAGCGAAAAATGCCACGAAAGTGTAGAGCATTGCAAAGTCCACGGCGGGAGCTCACGATGTCAATTACCTACGGGCATCAGCGAGAGGCCGAGGATTCAGCCAGGGGAGAGGAAATCCGGGACGAGGGCGCTCACGAAGCCAGAGAGCGAGGCCAAGAGGAGAACATAAACAAGAGAGCACGGACAATGAGAAAGGAAGACCGATCGCACAGACGAATAACGAAGAAATCGAATGTTATTGCTGTGGGAAGCCGGGCCACTACGCGAGAGCATGCATTCACCAGCAGAAGACGTGCTCCAACTGTAACCGCAAGGGACACCTGGCAGCGGCGTGCTGGGGAAAAAGGGGCGCAGAACACCAATCGGTGCGTTATCTCGAGGAAGAAGGAAGCAACGAAGATTTCGACGACGAGCCAGAAGGAGACCGCGGGTGTTTACATCTACGAGTGTACACAACAACGAGTCAAGCGACCGAAGAGAAAAATGTTTACGCGTTGTATTCGAGCACAGGTAGAATAATAGCGGACCCGATGTAAGTATGTTTAAATATCGATAATGTACAGGTGAGAATGCAGGCGGATGGGGGCACGTTCTTAGCCGTAATGTCCGAGCAGACGCGAAAAAAAATTCTTCCTAAATACGAACTCGAGTCTACGTCAATAGCGTTAGAGGGATACGGATATACGCTACCGCCGGTAGGAGTGATAAAAAACTTAAGAGTTGAGTATGACGGCGTGACTAAACGCTTAGATTGTTACGTCGTGCCCGCTAGAGGGCCAACCCTTATCGGTAGGCAATGGCTGGCAGCACTTGGTGAATGGCCGTTAGGATTAAAAGCGAATGAAAACTATAAAAGAAAGTTAAATTCCATATTGCTAATTTCACAAGAGAAATCAATAGAGATGCAGATGGCAGCAAAGTATCTGTTGTTATTCGGCAAAGGATCGGGATTGTTTAATAAGGGTAGCGTAAAAATTGTTTTGAAAGACAATGCTAAGCCCGTAGCACTTAAAGCTAGACACGTGCCGTTCGCTCTTCAAGAGAAAGTAGAGAAAGAAATCGACATTCTGGTAGGTTTGGTTCATTCGGCAAAAGTCGAAATTAGCGAGTGGGCAACTCCCATTGTACCCATTGTGAAGTCAGACGGGTCAGTGAGAATCTGTGAAAATTTTAAATTAACAGTAAATCCTCAACTCGTGATTGACAAGTATCCGTTGCCCACCATCGGAGAGATATTCGCGGCATTTGAAGGGGGGCAGACGTTTTCGCAAGTAGATTTAAAGCACGCATATATGCAAATCCCAGTTGAAGAAGCGTCTCGCAACTGTTTAAGGAGGAATATCAGTGTGAAAAAAAATCGATTTTTTTTTTGCTTAAATAGATAGTTTTGACCTTTAAGAATATGTCTACAAATTTTAAAAACAATATTCGGCTTAGAAGTATTCGAAATCGGCACCAAGCATCGACGCTCTCAGAGCCTTCTATACAGGACGCGTCCGGCCCGACTTTTTTGTCTATTCAGGCATGCACGAGGGACGCTTGAGTGATATAAACCGATGTGAGGATGAGGAAATGTTAGTGCTGGACGAAAATGAGCTTCTATATGGTCCAGGGATAGCAGATTAATCGGTAAGAACTTGTTGTATATCAATATTTAAGTGACATCATTCAATTTTATCCTCTCGAAACTTTAAACGCGTTTTTCTCGAAACCATGTTTTTGACCTGGTTGACAGCATAACTTGGTCAAATTTTGTCTAATCGACTTCGTTCAAAAAGGATTGTCTTCAGAAAACTTGTCGCTATCGTCGCATCGTAGAGTTTTCTTTAAATTGTTTACTTTTTTTTTATTCGTAATTTACCGCAAATTTTTTGTGTAAAATTCGTTTTTTTTTAAATGGCCGCCATTTTTTTTCCAATCAAAATTTTCAAATTTCCTACGATGCTGCGATATCTATACTATCATAATTTCATAATCTTTTCGAATTTTTGATTTCGGATGCTTGCTGTGGCACTTATGTAGTCAATCGTCGGGAAGTTTTTTTTTGAGACGCCATTTTGCGATCGCTCCTCTGCTTTATAAAATGTACTGAAAATAAAAAAAATTTCCCTTGTATACTTCAATGCTTCAATAATAAATACACAAAATCCCAAATAATTCGATCGAGCCGTTTTTCAAAAAAAAAAAATTCCCAAAAAATACCTCATTTTTCAGCCTGTCACACTGATATTCCCCCTTAACAATCACGACACATAAAGGTTTTTACATCCACGCGTCTGCCGGAAGGAGTAGCGTCGGGCGCAGGGGTTTTCTAACGTCATATGGAAGCGTGTATGAGTGGCATTCCTCGAGTAAAAGTATATCTGGATAACTTGTATTGGACGGGTAACACGGAAAGCGAGCATCGTAGGACACTGGAAACCGTACTTGTGCGACTAGGAGAATGCGGTCTGAGAGCGAACGCAAAAAAATACGATCTTTTAAAGAAAAAATAGAGATACTAGGTTTTTTTTATAGACAAAAATGGATTACACAAGGCACCAGCTAAAGTCAAAGCGATGATAGAAGCACCGCGCCCACAAGATGCAAAACAATCAGCGGTATTTATAGGCCTCGTTACATAGTATGCGAGATTTCTTTCGCGTCGGGTATGTTAGAATGGTTGGGAAAAAACGAGACTCCAATAATTCTATGAGTATATTTAATCTATAGAAATACGTTAGGATAAAATATTCAAATTTTCTGGACAACACTTGACATTCGTGGCGCTTTCTCTGCGATCTTGTTTTCGACTCACTTTGACTCTAAATACATACATACGTGTAGGTCAGATTCGATTTCTTCAATGTCACTATACATTACAGAGTGATGTGTGTACAATATAAATGTATAGTACATACATCAACAGGGTACAATACATGAAACCACTATATGAATGTCAGAGTAAGAGTGAGTTTTGTTGGACGGATGAGTGCGAACAGGCGTTCAAGTGGATCAAGACTGAGTTGACCTCCGAAAAGGTTCTCGCGCATTACGATCCTAAAGAACAATTAATCTTGGCGTGCGATGCATCGGCATATGGATTATCAGCGATATTATCGCATAAGTATAGAGACGGTAGTGAGCGACCGATCGAATACGTATCGAAAATGATTCCGACAGATGAACTGAATCGAACGATCATAGATGAAGAGGCGAGTGATATAATTTTTGCTTCTCATCGGAAGCAAAGGATTGAAAGGGTAAACATAACATCTACACACTACAGTCTCCTTACATCGTGCATGCAGAGAAGAAATTCTTACTGATATAATTTTTGGTTTCAAAAAGTACTACCAGTACGTATATGGACGCGAAATTATTTTGAGAACGGCCCATAAACCATTACTGTATATTTTCGGTCCCAAGAACGAAATACCGGTTATGATAGCAAGTCGCTTGCAGCGATGGTCGTACTTTTTGTCATGTTTTAATTATCGGATTGAATATATTAAATCGGCAGAGAATGGCAATTGCGATACACTGTCAATTCAGAACGAGATTCAAGTTTTTGACAAAGAGTTCACTGCGGTACGATACATAAATGAGAGCCTCGAAGTTCTAGATTTTCGAATTATAGCAACGGAAACCGCAAAAAAAAAAGTTCTAAAAGAAGTAGCTAAATTTGTAAGAGAGGGTTGGCCGCTGAGTGAAGAAAAGCTCGAGAGTTTGAACCGTAGTTTGCGAGACGAATTGAGTTGACCTTGGATCAAAACTGCATAATGTGGGGACACAGGGTAGTGATACCTGAGTAATTGAGACAAGCTGTGATGAGGGACTTACACGCCTCGCATCTGGGTATTGTGAAAACGAAAATGTTAGCGCGTTCGTATGTTTGGTGGCCGGGGGTTGACGGTGATATTGAAAATGTAGTAGCCTCATGCGCAATCTGTGGTGAAAATCGAAACAAGCCGGCAAAGGTTCAGTTGACGCCATGGCCGTGGTCCGACAGACCATGGTCCAGAGTTCATTGCGATTTTTTAGGCCCATTCGAGGGTCGCATGTTCTTGGTGGTTATCGATCCGCACTCTAAATGGCTGGAAGTGGTAGATTTTGGAAACTGTATAACGGCTGTAAGACTAATGGCAGAATTTGGAAAATTGTTTGCGAGATTCGGATTGCCAAGGCATTTAGTATCCGACAATGGTCGATAATTCGCGAGCGAAGAGTTCGGCGAGTTTTTGAAAGCATCGGAAATCAAAGATAGTTTTTCACCCCCGTACCACCCAGCTATGAACGGCGCGGCGGAACATTTTGTAAATACGTTTAAGACGAAAGTAAAAAAACTTGTGAAAGAAGGAAAATCGCTGTATCAAGACATAGATATTTTTCTGTTTGATTACCGCAGTCACCACACAACACGACCGGGAAAACGCCGGCGTGGCTGCTGTATAAGAGAGAATTGCGAACGCGTTTTGATCTCCTTAAACCGTCCTTACAAAATGATATTGAACAAAAATAAGTCAAGCAAGTGGAAGCGAAAATGTTAAAGAGAATAGAAAACTTCGCGGTAGGGGACCCAGTATGGGCGGAAGATCAAGGCGAGGAGATTCCAAACAGGTAAAGGCAACGGTCTCGGAGGTTTTGTCACTAGTGACGTTCGAAGTGTAGGTAGCACCGGACCTCACTTGGAAGAGACACGCGAATCAGCTGACTCGACGAATAGAGAAAAGGGTAGCAAAATATAACGAGGAGGTAGAACCTGAAACGATACCGTTAGGACGCTCAGCCCGTTTAAATAAAGAAAGTAAAGTCAAATAGATGAAGGTCAATGTAAGTTTGCTATTATCTTCTATTAAGTTTATTATTATTAGTCTGTGAGCTGCAAAATAAAAAGGGAGGAGATTGTAGTGTATTGGGACGCTCTACGAGCTGGCGTCTACAATCGGGTGAGTCAGCGGACTCTCCCGAAAAGATTATCTTGTAGGCCAGAGTCAGCTCGAGGCCGGAGGCTTGATAAGATGTATCGAATAAACTGTTTCCAAACCATTTCCCGTGTTATAACTTAATATATTACAGTCTTCATAAATTCCGAGAATTCGTTCAGGGTCGCAGTACGTGTGGTTCTACAACCTTCAACGTTTTGCCGATCGACACTGGTCGCTCAACATTATGTCGCTACTTGTCAGACGATCCGTTTGTTTTCTGCGAATGCGTCATTGATGCAGGTGCGGATCCAGAACCTTCGACGTTTTGTCGATCGACGCAGGCCGCTTGACATCATGTCACAATTTGTCACACGATCCGTTTGTTTTCCGCTAATTCAACATCTATGCAGGTGTGGATCCAAAACCTACAACGTTTTGCCGATCAACGCGGGCCTCTCAACGTTGTGTCGCAACTTGTCTGACGATTCCGAGAACCGTGTACCTTCCAAAATTATGCGAATTCGTCGTTGCTAACCTCACAACGTCACGCTCCCCTTTCTCACTCATGGTGGAAAAACTTTCTGGAAGCTGAGTCTTGTCGAACTGCGTGAGTCGAGTTTATGTCTGGATCTTGCTCGATGCATGTTGGTAACTGTAGAGCCTGAGATTTTAACCGATGATGATGAAACAAACGTATGCTGATAATGGTAAGTTTACATATAATACCTAATTTTTTATCGATGAGGGTGAAAAAGTAACTAAAATTTAAATAATTTCATCATCAACGATGGCAACGCAGAGCGCAAAACAGATGATTTTTTCCGATGATCGATATCATGGTAATGCAGAGCGCAGAGCAGATGAAGGCTGATAACGTCAGTCTCGGTGGGGATAACCCCTCTCCCGCGAAAAAATTTGACGCCTCGGCTGTGTCGGTATAGTAGGGATTTGTATCCAGAACCCGCCTTCCTTTACAACTAAAAAGTGAGGGCGATGAGAAAAAAAATCGAGTAGGGCCTCACCAGGCCCATCCTGGGCACTGAGCTCACAACGTAAGTACACCCCGGAATAGATCTTTTGAAACCATCAAATTTTTATTCAAACTGCTTCTCCATATTTTATGTTTTAGTTCGATATTGAGAAAAATGCACTTTTTATTACAAAAACTTTCAGCAATAGGGGTGGCGCGTAAAATCGCTGAACTTTGTTGTTGTTTCCATTAAATAATAGATCAATCTGCAACCTAATACAAGTCCAGCCGCGGGGCAATCGAGTACAGCTCAACTTTTCTCTCCATGTTTACAATTTTCCGTTACAATTTTACGTCCATTTTTGGACAAATCATTCCTTTGTTGATTTCAATGTATATGATATGATATGATGACATCATTGCTATAAACTTAGAATTTCACGATGATATACTTACCTTTCCCTTTTGAATCCATTTTTTAGGTTTTTGATAACTCAATTTTTCTGGGCTTGGTGACGTTTTAAACACAACACTGTAAATTTCGCTTGGAGCGCGATGCGTCTGGCTCGAGCGAGGGTCACTTTACAACTGTAATACAATAGCAGGTATAAAGGCTCGTCTTTTCCCCAGTCTGCAATTTGACCCTGCAACTATCACTTTACCTAATCCACTACTTCAAAACACCGAAGACGAAACTTCATTTTTCCACCAGAGATTAGTGATTCCGCCCCACTATGCGATGGTAACAACTTTTCCAGAAAATCAGTCATCTCAAATTCTGTGAACACTTGTGCATAAGTGATTTTCGCGTCTCCGATTCGCACAATTTGGGATTTTGATTCGACTATTTTTGCTGTGATGTTGTGGGTTAAATAATGGCAAATACTGCGTGCCTGTCAGCTATTTTTAAGATTTTTCATTCAAATTTTATTTTACCTCCAGCCTTATTTGCAGCTGTGACTATTTTGCCCACAACAATTGTATCCAAGGTACCATTTTTAGTTAATAAATGCTCGAATTATCGCTTTATCATTGAGAATTTAAGGGGTGGAAATCTTTCATAGGTATGCAGATGTGTAAGTAAATCCCCACTATGGGGATCCCTTTAATAGCCTTTCCTACAGAAATCAATTTTACACCAAACTACGGTAAAATTCAGATCGTTGAAAATTGTTGGAAATATTTGGAAATCATAGGAAATCGTCAAAAAGCATATAAAATTGTGGAAAGTCGTCACAAAACGTAGTATTTTGCATATAAAATTACGAATTGTTACAAAAAATTATAAAATTCCACAATTTTCTATAAAAGGTAATTACAATTACCGATAAAGGGCAGAATAGATTTTTTTTCGTAGAAATTTGTGGAATTTTATGAAAAACTGCTAGTTTCTGCAAAAAAATCATGAAAATCTGCAGTTTTCCATGAAAAATAATTACAATTACGGCTCCAGATAATATTAATATTTTCACTCTTAGTATTATAAGAATTCAGTTGAAAAGTACAACTTTTTAAAGCTTTATGAATTTTATGAGTCTGAATTTTCACGAAAAATTTTGTCGATCGACAATTTAAAAAGCTAATTCAAATCGATAAGATCATGAATGTGTATGAGAAAGTATGAAATACATTGTTACAAAACCGACAGATTTTGCATCTTTCTCACAAGGAAAACTATTGCGGACAAGTCCAGACTTAGCAGTATTTGGGTCTACGTCCGAAGACTGATCTTCTCATTTTCTGATCGTAAGTATTATCTAGATGAATTTGGAGAATCGTTCGCATATCTTTGAACTCACTTTATCTAAATAGGTGAGTCTCATGAAAAAACTAACGTTTGTTATTTCATCAACCCAAGAATTCTAAGACATATTACCACAAATAATATCCATCATAGCATTTGATATAAGAATAACAATTGCGCATATGCTAGCGAATATACACTTATTTATTGAAAACGAAAATAATTTACGAAAAAGTACAATATTACACGAAAATGAACGGTAACCTACAAAAATTTGTATGTAAAAACTACGAAATTGTCCGATTTTCTCCACTTATCGTAGAGTCAAATTAATAGGTGGGCTTAAAAATTATTTCCACCTGGGTTAGTCTATTTTTTCGAGAGTTATAAGCAGTAAATATAGTCAGTGCTTTTAAAGCCGAATTATAAGTGTGCTGCCGAACTTTGCTACCGCTCTGTAATTGCAAGCAAAGGATTGAAGACTGCTAGTTAATAGAAATACGAATCCATAAAAAAAAAAGTGTGTGTGTCAGCTCCGACGCACGATTGGAGTTTACTCCTTATGAACGATAATTATGATATATATCAAATAGAAAAAGAGGGTCAATGAACGCATCTTCCAAAATGATAAGAGAAATAAACATATATCTGTAATTGTTTCGGCAAAGTATCGAATAGTTAAATGTGTGTCTCGCGACACTCAAAATCGTCCT
Source organism: Neodiprion fabricii (assembly GCF_021155785.1). Taxonomy (NCBI): domain Eukaryota; kingdom Metazoa; phylum Arthropoda; class Insecta; order Hymenoptera; family Diprionidae; genus Neodiprion; species Neodiprion fabricii. Next base: position 9,494,485 of record NC_060245.1, on the reverse strand, counting down.
CACACATGTACGCACACCTGCGTGCCATGTTTACTTGCCTTCTCTGCGTCAAATCTCGCCGCTTGCCCGTGTCGTGACTCAAAATCTATCAGCTGTATCTCATGTATTGTCTACTGTCTCGAAATCATGTATGTGTGTAATCTATGTGTTCTCTCGCTCTGTAAATCTTCACTCTCTGTAACGCTCTTTTGCGATACGGTCTGTATCGCCGCATCAGAATCAATAAAATTCTCGGTTACTGTTAATCATCATCTCTCTCCATCTCAACATCATCTTCGTTACATTTACACTCGTCCTCATCACTAATTCGCGGATCCCACGTCGATGATCCATATCTTTTTTGCCTTCTCTCTAACAATTTTTTGGTCCTTCGAGCCAGATCAGTCGTGAATCGAATCGGATCATTCGCAAATCGAGTCGAATCTTTCGCATGGTTGCGACTTACGGGAAAACGAATTAGCTAGTGAGTGAAAACCGAACTATCGCGTGAGCATCTAATTGTGAAAGTACACGTTATTAAAGTGAACAATCTCGTTATCGGTGAAAACCATCAACAAAAAGCAGTCGCGTCCGTTAAATTCAAACGTGCGGTGTCCTCTGTAGTGACCGTGACTAAGATCGGAGCGTCAACAACACCGGTCTCCCGAAGTGTGAATCGCGTCACGCTACTATCAGTGTGTTTGTGTCTCGTTCATGAAAACTCATTTCGTCGTGTAAGTTTAAATCCTCTCGTACATCAACATGTCGATCGAAGAACATATCGGACGTCAAAAGGACTACATATGGCGCATCTCTCGTGCCGTCGACAACCTGCGCAAGCTCGGCGAGGAAAAAATCACTTACGGGCAGGTGAAGTCGCGGCTTAATGCTTTAAATTCAAGTTGGAATAAGTTCCAAGATAATCACGAAAAGATCAACGAGATCAAGTTCGCAGCGAAAGGTGATCAACTCGACGCGATCAAAAAGCTTTCGTACTTCGCGAAAGATTATTACGGACTGTGTGAAGAGCACTTCTTCAGTGGCGAAGGAGTGATGCTTGATCTTCCCGAATTGCTAAAGCCTGCGCCTGCAGCAACCGCGCAAGCTGCTGCAGCTCCTCAAGACGCACCAGCAGGAGGATCATCAAAACGGTTACCGCGTATTGAACTGCCCACTTTCGCGGGCGGCTACTCAGACTGGAAGCCGTTTCACGGCCTCTTCTCGTCGATGGTTCGCGAAAATTCGCAAATTTCGGAAGTGGAAAAGCTGCACGACCTCAAAACCAGTGTGACCGATGAACCGTTACAACTCATCAAAAACATTTCTCTCACCGCAGAAAACTTCCCTCGAGCCTGGGAAACTCTCGTCTCACGATACGAAAACAAGCGGCTTCTGACTGATTCTCATCTCGCGACACTTTTCGCGATTCCTCGTGTCGCAAAAAAATCATCATCGGAACTGAAGAGTTTGCACAGCAACACTTGCGAAGCTCTTGGCGCGCTCGAACTTCTCGATAGTCCCGAGAAATTAAGGGATCACATCATCGTGCACATGACGATTCGTAAGCTCGACCCAGCGAAGAGTGGGAGAAAATTGTTAGCGAGAAACTCGAGCCCCCCTCGTTTGCGGAGCTCAAGGTGTTTCTCATCGGTCGCATCCACACCCTCGAAGCCGTGGAGCAAGCTCATGCTCACAATAAAATCGTGACGTCGAAACCGCACTCATCGCAAGGAAGGTCAAATCCTCAGACGACAAGGTCACATACGGCGCAATCAAAGGAACAGTCGTGTGTTTGTTGCAAAGGCAACCACTACATTGCGTTTTGTTCGACCTTTCGCGACAAATCTCTCGATCAAAGAAGGGAAGTGGTTTCTGTGAAAAAGCTTTGCTTCAATTGTCTCGGTCCACATCAGCAGAAGGACTGTCGATCCAACAAAACGTGTCGCGTGTGCAACAGTCGATATTATTCCTTGCTGCATCGAAACTCTTCCTCAATCTTGACAGCTGCCAACAGCGGCACATCTCAAGGACGGGCTGCAGTAGCGCAACCTGCAGTGCAGAACGCACCGATCTCGAACAGCGCCTCTCAGGTGATCAACCACTCAGCTCAGCCTACAATGATCAAGCGCTCTCCAGTTCTTCTCGCCACAGTGCAATTGATCGCCTCGAATCTGGAGACTGGAGAAAGAATCATCACTCGCGCTCTACTCGATCAAGGATCCGAAAGTTCATTCATCACGGAGTCGCTAGCGCAACAATTGCGACTACGTCGGCATCAAGCAACGATACCGATCATTGGCGTCGGAGCTCATCAATCGGCAGTGACTCGCGGCATCGCGACATTGCAACTCCAATCTCGTGCTCACACCTCGTTCTCGTGTCAGGTGGAGGTACTCGTGCTTCCGCGACTCACATCGTATCTACCCTCATTTCGACTTCTCGTCGAAGACTGGCCTCATCTACAAGGACTCAACCTCGCGGATCCAAGCTTTGCACATCCCGGCCAAATCGACGTAATTCTCGGAGCCGACATCTACATCAACATCATTGCTCAAGGAGTTCGAAGAGGAGCACCAAAAACTCTAATCGCGCAAGAAACTCAGTTCGGCTGGGTTCTCTCCGGCTGCGTTTCAGCGGAAGCAGCAAGCCCCTCGTATGGCGCAGTCCAAGGCTTCCAATGCTCCCTCGATCACGAATTGCTCGATCTTATGCAGCAGTTTTGGAAGCAGGAAGAAGTGTCGAAACCTTTGACACTAACTTCCGAAAAAGAGCGTTGTGAGCAACACTTTCGCGAAACGGTTTCTCGAACTGCGTCCGGTCGTTACGTAGTTCAGCTGCCGCTCAAGGACAATTCGGTAGAGCTCGGCAACTCCCGGAATCCCGCGCATCAAATGCTCCTTCGTTTGGAGAAACGGTTTGGCAGCGACGCGAATCTCAAGGAGGCTTACTCGAGCTTCCTTCGTGAATATCGTGAACTCGGGCACATGCGTCGCGCTATCAATGCACCTGAAAACAATTCCCGCGTGTTTTATCTTCCCCATCACGGTGTAGTTCGCGACAGCAGTTCCACAACAAAGTTGCGTTTCGTGTTCAACGGGTCTCAAAAAACCAACCTCGGACTCTCTCTCAATGAAAATCTTGTCGGTCCAAAAGTGCAAACCGACCTCGCGGACGTTCTCTTACGCTGGCGACAATATCCAGTCGCGTCCTCATCAGACATCGTCAAGATGTACCGACAAATTTTGGTCCACGATGATGACCAAGATTTTCAGCGAATCCTCTGGAGGGAAGAACCAGAGCTACTGATTGAAGAATATCAACTAACTACGGTAACGTATGGTCTTGCAAGCGCTCCGTATCTGGTAATCCGTGTTCTTCATCAACTCGTTCAGGACGAAGGTAAGCAGTATCCCTTTGCGAGCCACGTCATTCTCGAGAATACGTACGTCGACGACATCCTCTCAGGAGCAGAGGACGTTGATCAAGGTCGCGAGAAAATCAACGAACTCAATCAATTGCTCAAGGCGGGCGGCTTTGAACTTCAAAAGTGGACTTCAAGCCACCCAGAAACTCTCGTTGATATTTCTCGAAACCATCAAGAGATCGCGATGCATCTAAATCTCGATCAAAGTCCATTCTTTCGGGCTCTCGGTCTTGCGTGGAGACCAGACATCGACGCGTTCGCGTTCTCACCGCAAATTCATCAAACTCAGGACAATTTCACGAAACGAAAAGTCATCTCACAAACCGCGCAGCTCTTTGACCCTCTCGGATGGCTCTCGCCCATCATGATCAGAGCCAAAATCTTTATGCAGGAATTGTGGGCACTCGGTTTCGACTGGGATGAGCCGCTCTCAGCTTCATTGTCCTCGCTATGGATCGAGTTTCTACAAGATGTTCAAGGCATCTCAGCTATTACCATCCTACGATGGATCGGGTTAAGTTCAGCATCTCTCGGGATAGAGATCCACGGTTTCGCGGACGCCTCTCAAAGTGCATTAGGCGCAGTGATCTACGCGCGAACGTACATTGACACTTACGAAGTGTGCGTTTCAGTAGTGTGCGCGAAAACTAAAGTAGCGCCGCTAAAGAAGGTGACAATTCTTCGTCTTGAACTCTGCGCTGCGAATCTTCTCGTCCGGTTGATGTGTCACGTGGAAAAGACTCTAAATCTTGAGAACACCCCGGTCTATCTGTGGACGGATTTCACAGTCGCGCTCGCGTGGATCAAAAGCCACCCATCGCGGTGGAAAGAATTCGTTCGTAATCGCGTAACGGAAATCCAAGAGTTCGCGCGCGCTCGGTGGTATCACATCTCGGGTTCTGAAAACCCCGCTGATCTTGCGTCTCGTGGTGCATATTCAGAGCAAATCCAAAATTCTGAATTTTGGACTGTCAGACCATCCTGGCTCTCAAAGCCTTCAGTCAATTGGCCATCCTCATCTCCGCGACCAGAGGAAGACATTCATCTCGAGGAAAGAAAAGGGCTGTCGACGCATATCGCAACAGCCAAGTTGCTACTAATCTGGGATCTAGTCGATCGCTACTCAAAACTATCGACTCTCCTCAAAGTCATCGCGTTGTGTAAGCGTGCTGCAAATCATTTCCTCGCGAAGCGGAAATCATCAAATCAATCACCCACGTCTTCTATCAATTCTGGATCAATCTCGACTCGGGAATTGAATGACGCCCAATAGTATTGGACCAAGGTGACTCAGCAGGCGTATTTCGCGGAAGAAATTTGCCAAATCGAAACAAGCTCAAGTCTCACTCGGAGTCATCCACTATCGCGACTTACGCCGTTCATCGATTCGAACGGATTCCTCAGAGTCGGTGGTCGACTGAATCACTCATCGCTTTCGTATGACGAAAAGCAACCGTTCATCTTGCCTCGCGAATCATTGGTCTCCACATTGATCATCGATCATCATCATCGGTTGACGCTCCACAGAAATCCGCAACTCACTCTCGCTACAATTCGACAGCGGTACTGGATCCTGGGAGGAAGAGTACCGATCCGCATGTTCATACATCGTTGCTTTCCTTGTGCGCGTCATCGCGCCATTCTCAGCAGCCAACAGATGGGCCAACTCCCTCAGTCTCGAGTCACGCAATCAAGGCCGTTTCTCCACGCTGGCGTTGACCACGCTGGTTCATTCTCGATTCGAGACTCCCGCGGAAGAGGAGCAAAATCATGCAAGGGATATATTGTTATCTTCATCTGCTTTACGACCTCGGCTGTACATCTCGAGCTAGTTTCGGACTACACGACGGCGGCATTCATCGCGGCGTACAAACGCTTCACATCTCGACGAGGAATTTGCGCCTCGATCACAAGCGATTGTGGAACGAATCTCATCGGCGCAGACTCAGAATTTCGCCGTCTTCTCGCTGCATCCTCAAAGGAGTTCTCAGAAATCGCGAACATCCTTGCATCACACGGAACCTAGTGGCGGTTCAATCCTCCCTCCGTGCCTCATTTCGGTGGAAAATGGGCGGGAGTGAAATCGGTCAAATTTCACCTCAAACGTTCGAGCATTTCGCGACGTTCCTCACGCAAGTAGAAGCCACGCTCAATTCTCGACCTCTTTGCGCTATCTCGGACGATCCACGGGATCCAAGTGCCTTGACTCCAGGACACTTTCTCGTCGGCTCAGCATTGAACACAATTCCTGAGCCGTCACTCATCGAGGTGCCAGTTCAACGGCTATCGCATTGGCAACACTCGCGTCAAATGCTGGAGCATTTTTGGAAACGATGGAGTACGGAGTATCTTCACTTCTTCCGAAACCTCTCGAAATGGCAGACTCATCACGGGAACATCAAAATCGGATCCATCGTTCTCGTAAAAAACGAAAATCTACCTCCATCTTTGTGGCCCCTCGCGAAAGTGATCGAAGTGCATCCGGGAACCGACAGTCTCGTTCGCGTCGTGACCGTTCAAACGAAATCCGCTGTGTTAAAACGTCCGATCGTAAAATTGTGTGTGCTTCCAGTGTCCTCTCAAGACAATTATTGACTCTAAGAATAAATAGCGCACGGCGGGCGGCATAATCTAATTTCGCGATCGTTACCGATAGCGAAGCGGGCGGTATGTTTCGGCAAAGTATCGAATAGTTAAATGTGTGTCTCGCGACACTCAAAATCGTCCTCACACTCGCGTGCAATATTTACTTGCCGTCTCTGCGTCAAATCTCGCCGCTTGCCCGTGTCGCGACTCAAAACCTATCAGCTGTATCTCATGTATTGTCTACTGTCTCGAAATCATGTATGTGTGTAATCTATGTGTTCTCTCGCTCTGTAAATGTTCACTCTCTGTAACGCTCTCTTGCGATACGGTCTGTATCGCCACATCAGAATGAATAAAATTCTCGGTTACTGTTAATCATCATCTCTTTCCATCTCAACATCATCTTCGTTTTATTTACACTCGTCCTCATCACTAATTCGCGCATCCTACGTCGATGATTCATATATTTTTTGCCTTCTCTCTGAATAGTAATTATTCGGATTATTTATATTACTTCAATAAAAGTGTAATACATAAAAATACATGTATCAATGCATAGAAGTACAAGAAATCTTTAAAATCAATACATTAAAAGTTGATGGTTAGTTGCTGTTTGTGAACGTTGTATCGTACAATAAATACTCCTATATGTATTTGTTATACAGCATGGATACCTTGTACTCGGCAGCAGTATACAAGTTGCTGCAGAACTTCGTAATACGCAGGCACACACACACGCGTACAAACATACGCACACATTTAACTCTCAGACCAGAGGTAGTAAACTATACAGTGAGACTACGAAGCATTGCACAAAGAGGAGGCCCCGAGTATAGGATACGCTGTGTAATGTTTTCCATTTCATTCTTTTGCACATTCAATCCGACAAATATATATGTTTGTCTCTTTCTACGTAACGCCTCAAGTTTTCGTGTTACACTTGATTTTACTCCTCATATAATTTCCGTACCGGGCCCTATAACTCAAATCGTTTCTTAAGGAGTAAACACCAAAAAAATTTAATTAGTAAGTGGTACTCCACGGGCCACCACACCAAACTAGATAGATGTAGAAGACCTCGGAATGGGAAGACTTTTGAGTTCATATCATTAGCATGTCGAGTATTGTCGAAGAGGACCTTAGCGTTAGCTCGCAAAACTTGTAAGACGGAGCGTGCAAATTCGGGTGTTTCTGTTAAAAATCTTAAAACGATTGTAGACACATAATGACGGTCTCTAATCCATCTCTCTTAAATTTTGCACAAGCTATTCGTTTGTGGGGTTGTACCCGAAAGGGTATAGCAGGAATGTTATAGCTGTGCTGCTTCTGGATACAGATTGTTACTACCAACACTTACTGACACTTTACTGAGACTCAAACCCTTTTGATGCTATGAGGTCAACACTGCGCTCTGCTTTACCGACGTTGTTTATTATTAAATTATAATCAAATATCGAACAGAGGTTAAAAATCGCGCTGCCTTACTAAAATTATGCTGAAATTCTTACTAACTGAAGGTTATAATCGCGCTGCCTTACCGAAAATTCGCTCAATCTTATCTATCTTACCTGTTATCACCCCACTGACGAATACTTAAAGCCTTTACCCTTAACTGTTCTACGATGTCGCTGCAAACGACTTTCCCAAGGCAATCTGAGTGTTGACCTTGAGTGGCTTCCGGTGTGATGTCAAACACCTCACATTCTACGATTGATAGTTCTGAGAACTGTTTTCCGGTTGAGATTCCGGTGTAATATCAACCACGTGACATTATTTGTCATATAATCAGTTCGCAGAACTGTTTGTCGGCTTGGATGTGATATCAACTACGTGACATTCTTTACTGCATGATTGGTTCCAAGAATTTTGTTCGTCAACTGGAATGCTGGTGTAATATTATTCACGCCACATTCCTTTCTCACCATGATATGAACTACGTGATATTTTTTACCACACCGGTGTAATACCAATGACCTCTATATTTATTAGATTCACGTCAAGAGGTTTCAGAAGCTTCTATAGAATATTCTTACGACGACTTACAGTTTCTAGAATCAAACAATTGTTCAAAAATTTCAGTCTTAACCTTTTCCTGGCCATGGTTCCATATCTGGAACGGATACGTGCGAAGTTCGGTCGGTAAGAGGTTAATAACTAGGATAAAGGTACTATATTAATTCATGAGTACGTCTAAAAATAAGCTTGATTGAATAATTTTAGCTTATATCGGAAACAATCAGTATCACAATCATGATATATTCGCCGGGAATGCGGGATTGTTCCTGAAGATTGCTGATGCACAGTAAGACAAATTGTTCTGCGTCACCATAAAGCATGATGTTACAATATCCAGTTCTGAAGTGACGTGACGTTCTGAAATGCACAATTTGCGTTCGGTATTGCATGCTTATCACACTGTACAGTAGCACTTGAAGTTTTTAGTAGGTTTTGAAGCGATGAATCGCTCAAATCCAGCACATCGACGATTGGGGGATAATTTTCTGCAACTGATTAGTTGCATTCTTATTTCACTGCTCCTTTTACATACACCGCGTTAGCTTTGTCCAATTCGTATTTAGTTGTCCATTCAATGGTATCCGAATTATTTGGTGGTGAAACTTGAAGTAAAGAAGTCGAACTTGGAGGAACAACAAAGTATCGAAGAATCGGAAACCAGACGGATCAAAGTTCCGAATATTCAAGTTACGATGCAGCAAAGTTCCGAAAAGTGAAGTTCTGATGGAGGAAAAATTCTGAAAAATAAACTTTCGACCGAGTGAAATTCCAGAAATTAACATTTACGAGTGGCTGTAGATAATCAGAAAAACTGACAATCAGAATGACCGGGACTCCGATCGTAAAAATATCGAAAATCCAAAACAGAAATGTCAAAGTGGTGAAATTTTACCAAGCCAGAAATTCACAGAACTGAAAATCTACGATTATTCAGAATTTCGATGTTTCGGTTTTTCGGAATTTTTTCATTTTTGCACTTTCGAAATTTTGCTTTTTCGGAATTTTGAGCGTCTGGTTTCTGACCTTTCGAAACTTTCATGTTTCGTCAGAGCTTGATTTCATTACTTCAACCTTGGCCATCAAAAAATTCCGAATTAGGAGGTTTTGGAACTCTTCAAATTCGAAATTTCAACTTCGCCCCTCGTTTTGTCATTTCTGCTACGTTTTCGGAAGACGGTAATTTGTCGAATGGGGTGGGGGTTGAGCGCAAGCTTGAAGAGCCAACGTAAAGTTCTCGATATAACCGTGCGGCTTGAAATTTTATTACGATTGCCATTTTTGACATTGATTCTGAGCGAATATTGCCCCGAGGGAAATTGTTATTCAAATTATATGAGTCTCACATTTCCCTTCGTGGAAAATTTTTTTTTTTTTTTTTATCCCCAACTTTTACCCGTTTGTAGGACACATTTTCCAATTGAGACGTTAGTTCGGCTGAAAACATAATGTGTACTTTGAATTGGGACACCCTGTACAGAAAAAATAAAAAAATGAATAAATAGATAAATAATGAAAAAAAATATGCAACCTAAAAAATAGCTTACATAGGAAACACATCACCAAGTGAATGCGATTTAATCTCACAGAAAAAGGAATAATATTCACCTCGTGTGAGAATTTTTTGGATAATAAAACTTGATGTGGACGTGACGATGAAACAGATTTACAGAATATAATTTTAAAATACACCACTATATTACAATTATACAGTGCAATACGAAACGCCCAAGCTCCCATCTTGGATCAAATTTACTGGCAAGGAAAGACCGACGTTGAAATTAGATGACCGTTAGAAACGTTGAGACAACAACGGTCGGACTAGAAGAAAGGATTATCGGCTAGTAATAGACATAGATATGACCTAAGAACATAGAAGCGAAACAATACAGTTTTGATGATAAAGTAGAGTTATGCACAATAGGTAGCTTAGGAAACTAAGAATGATGTATTACTGACGTATAGATATTACTGAGATGTTCAATATCTTAACTTAAATTAACTGCAAGAGCATCTGCTACAATATTGCACATCTCAAGAAGAAGACGTTTGTAATGTACCGGTTCCACAGCTAAGACGCTAGCACGTTCATAACTAAAAACATGGTCTAGTTCAATGGAGTGTCTGGTTAAAGCAGTGTAATTTTCATCTAGGCCGTGAATGTTCCGTTTTTGCGTGTTTTACAAAATTCCCTGCAAAAACTGTGACAAGATATACAATAGGCAAACAAGTAGGCAATTACATACAAGAATTAAGGAGCACAAACGGAACAAAATCAAAATATATCAAAATTCTTGTATATATTACGCATTTTTAAGGGCACTTTCAAATTCTCTTATAATTCCTGGTCGTTGGACATCCTGTGGCCACAATCGCTTTGCTCATCTCCTCCACAAAATCACTGTTATGTCTTATCGCGAAACCGTAATAAATTGTAGAGGTTGGCAATGCGGTTGCCTATCAGTTCACCTTTTCCTCCTAGTCCGCTGGTATTTTTTGTCTACAATTTCTAAGTCTCGTGCCATTATTTTCTAGATGTGTCCATCATATTCTTTCTTGGTTATTTTTGTATCTTCATATGATGCTCTGTCATTTATTCCCTTATAAGTTTCGGAACCTCCAATGCTAATTTCCTATCGATCTTTCAAATAATTCAGATATTACGTTAACTTCCATTTTTCCGGAAGAACCCTTGCGGTATACAGTACATATATTTTTATGATTATTTTCCTGAAACTCAGCAGTAGTTTCCTTATTCTGGAATATGGGAATTTGGTATATGCACTTGATATTTACATGAAGTACCTCACCAGTGTAATGTCCAATGCCACTACATACTCCCGTGGATGAATTGAAGCACCGCTTGCGCCATCTGCCATTTCCTGACACGTTTAATCACGGATTTGTCTCATTTGTTGCAGTCATTTATTTTTCTTTTCGCACTACTGACTTAAAAATAATAACTTGTACTGACTCTGAAACAGTCGCAATATTTTTTACAATCGCGCTATGCGCAGTCTGTTAGACTGGATGTGCTAGATCCATAATTCCAGAAAATCGTTGCATGCCTTTACTCCGCGATTCCTGTCGTATGCATAGTAAAGCGAACCTAGTATTTTCTTAGTATGCATTAGAAATATATGGGGAAGAGGGAACACTACGGGGCTCACAAGGACACTCTATTTTCAGCTTGAACTAAAGACCATAAATAGAAGTTTTCGTAATTGTTATTGCTTCACCGCACTGCTTGCATTTCACGTGATCACTGATAAACGAAAACACGGTAACGAAATTTATAAAAACATAATCAACATCGAAGTTTATGCTTTGTTCTAAACCAATTGAACTTCGCAGTTTTTTGCCGAAGTACTCACGCGATTAGAGTAGTAGAGAAATAAAGAGAGTTTTGCGAATAGATTCCGATAACGATTACTGTTTTTGCTTTTGCGCTTCTCAATGTGTATGTTCCTTCTTACAAGGAAGGTATCCCAAATCGATCTCTCCGATTTGATTTATTCTGTAATATGTTAAAGTAGACTAAAAACTAAGAGAAACGTAGTTCTTTTTAATCTGCCCTTCAACAGTTTAAGGGGGTGAACCACCCTCTAAAGTAAGGCATGTCAGTGGGCGATTTGGTAGTTTCACCCACAAGAACATATTGTTTAACCAATCCCACTGGAAACTTTTCTCATAACAAGAAATCAAAAATGCCATTTCCCAAAAAAAAAAAAAAGACTAAAAAAAAAATACGTGTCGTTTAGCTTTTAGTCAACTATAATATGTTACAGAAGAAATCAAATCGGAGAGTTCGACCTGAGATACCTTCCTTGTTAGTCCATTCCCCTGCTTCATTTCTCTGCTCTTTTTTTAGCTATTTCATTATGGATTTCCCTACCTTATTCGATTTGTTTGTTCCTTCGATTTTCCTTTCCTTTTCATTTCATGTTTTTCTTTAATCCCCCCCCCCCATCTTCTTCTATTCTTGCGTTCCAGTTCCACCCTGTTATGATTTTTTTTTTCACCTACGATCGCTTCTTTCGTGGTCTTTTTTGGTTTCTCTAGCTTCTTCTTTTCTACATCTTTATTTACGTATACAGTTTTTCTGCCCCACTTCTCCTCTCCTATCGTCATCCTTAGTTGACATCCTTCATTTTCCCTCCTTTTGTCCTTTAGCCTGAAGTCTCTCATTATTCTGGTTATTACTCTTATAAATCTTCCTTTCCTGTCTAGCCTTCTTGATCTTCAACGCCCATCCCTTTGCTAGTCTGTCTTTAATCCTCTTCATCTTCTTTCGCCCACCCATGTCTCCATCCGGTCGATTACGTCCCAATTCGTTACTTGTCTTCAGAGTTTGTCTTTGCGTTTTAGGCCTGTCACGTTTCAGAATCCTTGTTTTTCTATTCAATTTCTTTCTTTCTCTTCATTATTCCATTTTCTAACTAGTCCCCCCGATTCTTTTGTCAGCTTTCACGCATTCTTCGTTCCTCCTCCTTCTTTTCCTTTGATATCTATTGCGTTCTTTTTTTTTTTGTCCCTTATTGCCTTGTCCTCTTTATTCCAATTCCAAAATTTTCCCTATATGTGGATTTTGTCGAACTCTATTTTTTCTTTATTCCCTCGGCTCCTATTCTTTCCTCTCCTGCTATTTTTAATAGCTTTCATCTCGTTTCTCAGGTCATCCTCCATTCTTAGTTAGTTCTTCTCGACTTCCATTTCTTGGTAAGCATATCTCTTTTCTCCTTTGGTGTATAATTCCACTCTCATGATTCTGGAGCTCCCTTTCTCTCTCCTTCCACCTAGTTCTTGGATCCCTTTGATCCTTGTTCCTTTCTCTATTGCCTTTTTCGTTACCTGTGCTATGTCCGCCCCTTCTATCCCTTCGATTACTGTGTTATTTCTTCTACCTAACCTTTGCTGCAACCTGACCTTTTTCTCTACTTTGTCTATTTTTGTTCTTATCTCTTCTCTTTTCATAGTTTTTTTTCCAGTTCTCATATACTGCCATCCGCTTTCTCTCCGTTTCTACCTTCAAGCTGCATTATTGTGTCTTTTATTTGCTTCAGTCCTTCCTTCTATCCGTTTTCTCTTTCGCTTACGTGCTCAATTTTCACTTCTAGTTCTGTTTTATCTTGTTCTAGCCATTTCTATCTCTACTCCATCCTTTTTATCCAATTTCAGGAAAGTTAAATGTCAGCTTCCGGTACAGCTACTTCAGATGAAATACTGTACCCGAATTGGCTTACAAGAGGAGGGCGCGATTTGTAAATAATCGATTTTGATGAAAGTCAGATATGTTGTAGAGGATTTTCTGGGTGAATAAGAGTTGTTATCCTAATTCCGGTTAGTCTGGTACTTAAGGCAAATACCTCTACAACATATCTGAGTTTCATCAAAATCGATTATTTACAAATCGCGCCCTCCCCTTGTTAACGCTGTCGCTTATAATTCGAAAACCATGCGTTTAACGAGCTCCTCCGGCACAAAATTTTTGAGTTGTATTTTAGCGAGGTATTATGATGGCATATCCATGGAATGGCACTAAAGAGTACCCATTAAGAGGATGCGACAGTCAGTCTTTACTGACTGAGATACAATTCATTTTCACGTCGTGTTTCGTGGGTCGCGTCCTCTTTAATAAAAACGAGGTCGCGTATTTTTTCATTTGGTCACGATTTCCAACTCTAGAAAACAACGATCTAGGGAATAGGAATAAATGAAATAAACACACATTTTGAGCCACCAGTTCTATGTCTTATTATGGCTCAGAGTCTTTGAGGTATGAACCTCAGAGAAAAAAACCCTTCGCAAATGTTGAATTTACAATGTGTATAAGATATTTGTCATATCAAATATATTTCGCACAATTAATTATTTCGGAGGTGAAATCTACGAGTAGGAGACATTATATATATGTGGTTGTATTGATTGCTGGTTTCGTTTGAAACTTCCGAATTGAATCTCTATATTTATGTATATTTGCGTTGGGCGTCTGGACTGTTTCGTGCAGTATAATCGTGGTAAATGAAGTCACTGGCGACTTCGTGTAAGCATTGCGCTTGTGCTCAGGTATCACCGCTTGATTCGGTGTAGCTGAAGGATTATCTTGTATGAGTCGAAGTATGTACAAGCAATGCTCATTGGTACAACCGGGCTGCGCCGGTGTGCCTGGCGGGACGTACCGCGCTTGTGTTAGTGTACTTACGAAGTTATTCCAGCTCCCCTGCATGCAACAATCAGGAAGGATTTGAAAATACAAGACACCACAAGATCCAAGTATCAATCGAATTGCAGACAAACTTTTTAGATTTATCCGTCTTTCTGGAAACGCACACAGAAAAGAAAAAGGCAAAAGGAATGAACCGACCGACCCCGAATCGCTCGAGTACTTGACTGATGCGGCCTGGCCCGCGCTATCTCCTCCACCTTCATGCTCGTCTAAATAAAACACATGCAAAGACAAAATAGAGAGAGTCGGCCGCGCGACGCATTTGTTCGTATACACGCGTGAGCGACCGTTCGTGCCTGGGCACCTCTGACTATTCGTTCGACCGAACACGTCGAATAATAACCCGAAACGGGAGCATGCAATGGATTAAGTCGATTATTTATAAAGAATGGATTCCAGTTAGTATCCAGAATCCACTGGAATTGGGAAAAACCGATTTATTTTGCAACATAAAATGTTTCGGTGTCATCTACGTTGACTGTTGTCGTGGCTTACGTATCACTGATAGGAAAACGCCATAGCGTAATTTTATGTGCGATGCGCGACACATTTATCCAGAAACATTTGTGTTTCAGGTAATAAATCTGCCAGAAAATGCATTCCTACAGTTGTTAGTAATTTTCGACCGTCAACGGCTTGAATGAGCTTTGATTATTTAGGTAAAGTTGCACGATTGCTGCTGCTGTAATGGCACAACTGGTACTGCGTGACTCAACATTAAACTCTACTCATCAATAGGAGTCACGTGATACTGCGTGTAAGTAATACAGTAGCGGCAAACATACAACTTGACTCGAACAATCACGGCTCATTCAACCCGTTAATGATCACTAATTACATACTGAGAACCGTAGAAATGCATTTTCATCGCTATTTCTCTAAATAACTCGATTACTTTGTACGTTTTATGAGCACTAGTGCTTAAAAGTCGACTTCAAATGATTTAAAATTTAACTTTAACTTTTTTGTACCAATGATGCGTAGACTCGGGTAAGAGTCAACATAAATGACGCCCCTATTTCACGATACAAAATTAGTCCATTTTTTTCGATATCAATGCATTTTGGGTACTAGCTGAAGCTATTTTTCAAACATAATTTATTTACCCATTTCATGTCACTGTCTTGTGATAATTTGCAAATTTTTTCATTATTACATCTTGGTAAATAAAGACTGACTATAGCAACCTTCCAATGCAATAAACTATTAAAATAAAGATCAGTATTTTCCAGTTGTAGAATGATATAAAATATTGGGTCTCCAAAATATGTGTATGTTCTCTAAATAACGCAAAATCGTGGTTTGCAGAATTTCAGACAGACATGAATTTTTCAACGTTACATTAATATTACAAACTTAAACCTTCATACTGCGGTTGTGAAGTCGTGTCGAAACCTTGAGTTTCTTCCAATTGGTATTTCCTACCACGTTTTGATTTTCTGTCAAATTTTCTATCGCGCCACATTATTCTGTCGGCTGTGAAAGCATCAAAAGCTGGCTGCATCGGCGGACAACTGCAACACGTACACATACGAAAATTGATTCCGCTACAGCTAATACTGCTTTCGAACTAGTCACGTTGGCAAGGAATTACAATTGGAGAATTTCAGCTTGTAACGCGCAGCCCGAAGGAGAAGCAATCCTTCAATTGCAATTCCTTGACAGCGTCACCAGTTAGGGAGAAAAACCAGCTGTCGCAAAATCAATTTCTGTATGTGGACGTCCTTTGTCCTATGGCGTTCTCTACTTACAGCATTGAACACTCACGAAGTCTGATTTTCCAACATTTTGGCCCATAAAAACGGCTCTATGCAATAGGGATTGTGCGCATTACGTGTTGTGAATGGTAAACGCTGTTAGCTTGAGATTCGATGTTTTCGATAATAGGGAAAAGTCTATCACTCCCATCAAAGAATTCAATGTTAAAGGATCTATAATAATAACAGAGTTTCATTGCAGAGAATGAGAAAATAGCACACTCACATATGATTAAATATGCCATTGATGTAGTTTGTCTTACACTTTTTGACATGTTATGAATAATCCATTTTTTTCGGGTCCCTGGTTTTGTCTGTGCAACTTATATGGAATGCGCGATTATACATGTACATATTTTACAAATGAGTATTATGTAAAACAAGTAGCGAATTGTATCTTTTGAAAATGTGAAACATGTACCAGCAGCTACTTTTTTAAATCCACAAATAGCGTAATTTGTCATTGTACCATCTGTGAATATGTATATTATATACAGTGAACATTCTCTCAACGGACACCTCTTAACAGCGGATACCTTCTTATAATGAACAAGTTAGATATCCTCGATAGAAAAGCATCGCGCTAACTGAAAATATACCTTCCAATATTTAACATCCTTAACAACGGACGCAAACACTGCCGGGGATGCATTTGTTCATGAAAAAATTTCCTAATAGCGGACAGGCTTGCAAAATTTTCAGTTTGTTCATTGTTTACCGAACTCTTGGCTGTTGACGTACCATCGCGTACGCTAGAGTTTGCTACATATTACGAAACCGTTCTTTTTTGAACCTATTACATATATATTTTATTATGTATTTTATTATAACAAAAAGTGTTGTTCTGTTTTGTTTGTTACAATTTATGTATTTTGAATACTTACATACATTTATTCGTTCATGTTCTTTCGTCTATTAAAATATTACATGTTTTGTGGGAATGTGTATACTTATTCGCAATAAGATACGACATATTTGTGCACTAAAAAATTAGGCATTTCCTAAATAACAGACACTACTCAATAGCGGACAAGATTTCCGATCCCAAAAGTGCCCGCTATATGGAAATTTCAATGTAGTTGACTTTGATTGCTCAGAAGTTACCAGGGAGGCAAGATTTTTATTGGCAAGCTGCTAGACTCATCAGGAAAGCATCAGACCTTCAGATCACGGATTCTACTGAAACTTTTAAGTGTGTTCCTTTGCCCCAAAATATGAAGCTTGTGATAAAAAGTTTTATTCATTGGGCCGTTCTTCAGTTCGGTTAAAATTAATTATATCAGCAGTTTATTGGGTGGAATACCCTGATCAAAGAATCCTGTTGTCCATTTCTGCTCTCAATATTCATTTGCATTGATAGAAGGGTAATTTTTGGATATGAAGGTCAGAAAAATTAAACAAAATTGAAATTTGTTTACGTTTCAGCCCGAGTTGGGGTCTTCCTCGGAACGGAATAATTATTATGGTCTTCACGGACCGCATAGTGCACAAGCAAGAGTATTAATTTAAAAACACAAGTGATGTAGATGAATGGAATGGACCAGTTAGCAATACATTATTTGAAAAACGACAAACCAATACGTCTCTTCCAACTACTCATATTCACTGACTCATCTCTTAAGTGCCTGGGAAGGAATTTGAAGTCAACGCAACTGTCAATCGACGTACTATCGTACTATCGTACTGGTCAGTGGCGATAGTACATCGATTGATAGTTGCGTTAAATTCAAATTCCTTTCCAGTCACTTAAGAGATAAGTCGGTGAATATCAGTAGTTGGGAGAGACGTTTGGTTTGTCGGTTTTCAAATACTGTACTGCTAACTGGTCCATTCCATTTATCTACATGACTTGTGTTTTTAAATTAATACTCTTGCTTGTGCACTATGCGGTCCATTAAGACCATGATAAATATTTCGTTCCGAGGAGGGCCCCAACTCGGGCCGAAACGTAAACAAATTTCACTTCGTTTAATTTTTCTGACGTTCATATCCAAGAATTAACCTTCTATCATCATCTTGTGGTCAAGAATCACCACCTACATTAATTTTTATTATTCTCTCCTAAAGTTTCAATTACAGGGTCTTGTACAGGGCGTCCCATTTGAGATAAAATAAGTTTCAATACATCGAAAACTATACATTAAACTGAAAAACACCTTTTGGACAAAAGTTGCTGTATATGAAAAGGGACATCAGATGAGCATCCCAGTTGTTGAGTCCGGGGTCTCTGCTGGGCCCATCGAAACCCAACTGTTATTTTTCAAACAGCACCTGGTATTTTTTATAGAATTTCCTCATTTCTCGTCGAAAAATAAGTAAGTTTTACTCGGAGTCATTTTTTGGTTTCCGTCTTCAAACAGTCCGAAAACGTTAATCGAAGTTTTCTCGTAAAAAAAGTGGCAATACGTCAATGGTTGCGCTCAATTTCAAAATGAGAACGCGTTCAAGAACCTCCCCGCGGTGTACATTGGGTAACGCTGATGCTGGTGGTTCTCGAATGCTTAGCAATGCTGAAAAACTAATGAAAACAAGTGCTCAAACATTTTTTAATGTTGAATAATTCTGTTCACCGTAGGACTCATTCTCAAGGTTTCATTTAAAAGACAAAAGTTGAGCCTTGATGAGCCTAGCAGAGGCTCCGGACCCAAAAATCGGGTTGCTCATCTGATGTCCCCCTTCATGTACAACAAATTTTGTTTGAAACATTTTTTAATTTAATGTTTTCGCCTCAAGTTATGTTTAGATAAATTTAAGCCCGTTTTTCAAAATAGGACACCTTGTAGATTTTAGTTTAACAGATATGTTATTATTTCAGAGCCACAGTAAAGTATAAAATTAATCGCGTTCCTGATGTATTGTAAATCGAGCAAAGGAAGGCTGAATGGATGGAATCGCAAATGAGAAGTTCCATATTTTGAGCTAAAGAAACATCCTTAAAAGTTTCAGCAGAATCTGTGATCCGGAGATCTGATACTCTCCTTGCTGGTAAAACATATTGTGTAACGCTGAATATCTCATATTTTATTTGAAGTAGTACTCTACGTCCATATATTTGATTGATTCTCGTTAAAAATGTAATCGGTCAAAAGTGTTCCCTATTTTGGTATTTAAACTGTAAGATTGAAATATATCTGAATACTGACTAACTTGCCGTTTCTACTTTTTGTTTTTTCACTAGGGTTTGGCAGATTTCCAACGACGATGACTACGTATACCCAAGGAAGCTACACATGTATGCCATTTACCTGTTTTAATTAGTAACTCAAGGTAGTGCACGCAATTACCATAGCTCTATGCATAACTCCTATCCAGTTTCTTAGTAGTTACCTAGATACCAATATTCCGGATTTTTTGAGGCAAGGGGTATCCACTCCTGCTTAATTGTATGCAAGCTCTCGTTGCCAATAAACAGCATTACAAGAAATGAGGTATCAACATGTACTTTTAGCAGATGAGATTATCAGAACCACACAGTGAAATGCTAACCAAAGCATAATTCACCCGAAGATTGCTAGAAACTCATTGCACTTTACCGTTTCATGTGATTACGTAGTTTTGGTTCTTCGTAATTATTCAAATATTCCGCTCAAGATGCTTAAGGGAGCTTTCCAGTGTGACAGCCCGAAAAATCGCTGTTTTTCGCGATTTTTTTTTTTAAAGAAAAAATAATCTAATCGGTCTGGTTTTTTTTTTATACATTAATTGGGTATTGAAGAATACTAAACAATTTTTTAAAGATCGATTTATTTATTAATTAATATCTATAAAAATGATGAAACAATTGTTGCAGAAAATGCACTTGGATGTGGTGTCCACGTTGGGGGTCACAATTTTGATCTGAAACAAAAAACACAAAAAGATTATTGATCGGTATATAATTGGCTTTCGTGCTATGGAGGCTTTTTTCTTTTTTTTTTTTTTTGCAAAAATGGCGCCGGTTTGAACAAAAAGTATCTATTTTAGCATTTTTTTTGGCAGTTTTTTTTACCAAAAAATAGGAAGATGTCAAAAAAAAAAAAAAAGCTTCCATAGCACGATAAACAATGACGTTAAGAATATTGTGTAAAAAATTCAACTCGATAGCTTTAAAACTCTGCCCTCCAAGTTGGACACCGTTTTGAAAAATGCTGTTTCGAGAAAAACGCGTTCAAAGTTTCAAGTGAGGAAATTTTAGGTAAATCGTTTACTTACGGTCAATCAGCGATGCCAGGTCCGTACAATATCCCTTCTGCTTCTTCGAAAAGATCGTGGTCAATGGATTGTTCAGTCCGACGAGCTGTCCTCGCCTCTTTGCTATCCAGGGACGCCTGGCGGTTTGCTCGGATGATGCGCGCATTCTTGTACTTAGCGGCGAAATCTGCAGCGCTCGGCCCTATCGTGCATCCCATCGTCTTCAAAATTTTTAAAATTGGGTCGTAACCTTCATTGAAGGTGCACACAGCACACTGCGTAGCGATTTCTACTATCTGCTTGCCGCAGAATACGTGCTTTGGGGCTAGTTGCCACACACAGTGATTGATTGATTTTCAAGAATTTAGCACGCCATCCACTTTTTTTTTGAAAATTGAGTGCGACAAAAAAATAAGTCGCGCGACTAATTTACGGCTAATTAACGGCAAATTATCCAATAGTCCGAATTCACATTTTCGACAATTGGCGAGCCAAGTTCAAGTACGTGCAGGTAGGAACGAGACAATAGAAATAACAGTCGCACGGGCAGACGGCCGACGCGGCAGCTGTAGCGCTCCGTTGCCTTCTTCCAAAAAATGCTGTACAGTAACCGAAATAATCTGGATTTCGGCATGAAAATTTCAGGGAATATTCGGAAGAGTGTATACTATTCGATAAAGCAAAAAAAAAAAAAAATCGATTTTTTGAAAATTTCACACTGGAAAGCTCCCTTAACAAACCTATAACGTATGACGACAATTTCTTGCACTGGAATACAATGCTATCTGTGGAGATTCTCAATTCGACACGACTTGAATTTAGTTTGGATTTTGGATTATGTTTATAGCTATGTGTAAATCATAATTCCTAAAAGTTGCGTTATTTTCATGTCAATTATTTGATACAGGTCAGTTGAATCCGATGAAACAGACCAGAAATATCGTTTCACGTCCATCCGTATCAAAAAACTTCCTTAAAAGTAGAACATCGAAAAGCACGAACAATACGCGTAATAACCGTTAAAAATTAGAGACATGTAAACATATCAGATTGTTGTGAAAATGATATACATTACCGTAGTTTCCACTTCGACGAAGAAATTTAATATCTTTCGTTACCAAGTAGTATGACATCACTACTATACAAGGCGTGAGATTGGCGTGTTGGCGGCAATTGTCAATCTTCAGATCTGCAAAGATGAATCGTATGTACCTGTATAATCCCCCAAAATTGATATTTTCTCTGATATTCAAAGCTGTAGTTGCCCGAAGAAAAGTTGTTAGAAAAGTCTCATCTGAAATCTTGTCACATATAATAAGACCTGTTTGAGGGTAGAGGAATGACGTGGGAAAGAGAGCCACTCTTTGCTCCCCCCCCTCCCCCCCCTTTCCGCCGAAAAGGTGGCAGGAAGTGGGGTGAAGGAGATGAAAGTATTATGGACCCTGCT
This sequence comes from Neodiprion fabricii, assembly GCF_021155785.1. NCBI lineage: Eukaryota > Metazoa > Arthropoda > Insecta > Hymenoptera > Diprionidae > Neodiprion > Neodiprion fabricii. The sequence goes on along the minus strand of NC_060245.1, from coordinate 9,472,883 downwards.
TCCCCCGCTACTATTCTCCTCCCCAACGAGTCTCATTATTGTTAAAAAGTGGTGACAACTGTTGGTTTAAGAGGATCGTGTTATGGTAATTACCGTTATTTTAAACCATTTCGAACAGCTGATGCATAAAATTTTTCTTATAAAATGCGTAATAAGAAATGGTATTCAAGATTATAATCAATTGCAGAAAGTTGAAAATCAACGACATGGTTTTGCAACTTTAGAGCAGATACCTAAATTCAGCACAGCTTACTTAAAATTTTGAATACTTTATCTGCGTTGGTTATAAATCATCAGCAGAAACGTAAACACATGTATGAGCGAAGGCACTCGACGTATCAACGTTGAATCACGTCCAACCTTTGTCCTAGTTGAGAAAATTCTAGACCTCAAAATGACAGAAAAAGTGGAACCCATGCATTGCAGACGAATTCCACGTAAAATATCCCGTCACAAGGAGAGCTGAAAGTAGGGAGGTTAATCGAAGCGGATTTCGTTCAGCTTCCACGTGATGATGATACTTTATGATCTCTGAACCATCATGGTTCTCTCTTCGATCTCATTAGTTCTGGCTGCTGCGTATTTATGATTTTAAATTTTATGACATTTGGGTCAGTTCCAGCAATAGCTCAACCGCAACTTCGCATACGAAGCTAAGCGTGGATGCAATAGTATGGCACTAAAGTGGTGCGTGGTGAGTTGTGGGATCGATTTCCTGTCTCTGGATGCTTTTTTTTATAAACCGTTGATATCAATTTTTGGCATTATAACTGTATTAATGCTATTTATCTGTATATTACATATAAAAAAGAACGACGTACAGGAGATCGAACCCAGGGCCCTTCGCTTGACAGTTAGGTGCTGAAGCTGGCAACACAAATTTTCTAACGTCCAATGTTCAGTTTCACTTACAGACCAACTGAACACTTACACTGCTCTGGCCAATCAAATGCTGCGACACACATGAGTGTTCTGACCATCTGTCGGCGAGATTGAACTCTGGGCACTGAAAAATTTGTGTCATTTTGAGATTGTGATATCAAAATAGGTAGAGCCTATGACAGGGAACGGTGAAAATATACATCGAATCGTTGATCAGTAGCAACTACCTCGTGCAGGCTAAATGAAGTCCATAATGATCAGCCTCTCTAGTCTCATTGTGAGTCGAGCAATTCACAGCTGATTCACTTACAATTATCGAGGATGGCTGAAATATTGTCAGTTCTGTTCTTTCTTCAGTCCTCTGAGGCGATAGAGTGATGAAACATAGCTTACGTTACTCTCGGAATCACAAGGAAGATATTGGGGGCTTTCCATCAACGAAGTCAATCGACACAGTGCGACACAGTGATAGGTAGACATAGTGCTTTCCAACAACAACAAAATACATTTTGACTAGAACCTCCCCTTCAGTCGTTGCAGCTCGCAAGCTGCATCGAGACAGGATTGTTAACTGTTTGTGTCAATTCTGGGTTACTCTACTGATTCGATATTTAAACCCGAAGCATTATTTATCCTTTGTAATAACTACACCTTGTTCATTTTAATAGAAATTAGTGAATTGTTACTTATGGCTTATGAGATCATTATAGTAACACCTATAATTTACCTAGATCCCATGGATCTCGAATTTACCCTACATTGCACTCTGGAGCCTGTGTCTAGAGCTATCTAGAGTTTGGCTGTGTGTTTATCAGTTGAAATCTTAAAAATCTGCTCACTAGCTTTCACGTTCATCCCGAACATATACTTACGTAGAGCTATCTTTCTATTTCATAGTAATCAAAATAACCAATGACAATAAACTCACAAGAAGGTATTAATAATTTAAAATAATGAAAACACTAAATAAACACCAAGAAGTATAATAATAAATTTAAAAAATGCAAATATTTAATACGCATGTTTTATTACTTCGACATATTGGAGCCATAACTTTTTCATCAAAATGGGATTCGAAAAACTTATCTCTAGTATCCAAAGGTCAAGTGGATAACATTAATCATTAAATAAAATAATAAAATTAACTTGTTATTTCTTCCTCGTTCTTTCTTTTCATCATGCAGTTAACAATTGTACTGTAATTTAGTGCACACTATAAAAAATCCTAATTGCAGCCAGATGGTTATTTTTATCCCAAAAATTTGGTCCAAAGTTAGTAAATCTGCTTAAATGCAAGTTTGAAAATTATTATTGAGTGCACCGTAGTGTTGCCAATCTATTTTCAGAGAAAATAAATACGTTTTTGAGAAAGCGTCTTTACCTATTGTATTTTGATAACTCTTTTTTTAGACACTATTCAATATAACGTCTTTTCTTGTTGTAATACAATATAGTATTTTCTCGAGACGATATGTGTATCAGCCTATTTTCCAGTAGTATTTTGACATAACATGTTTTGTGCTATATGTTGATTTGAAGTATTATTTGAGAATTTTTACCGTTTGCATCCCTGAACTAGTTCTGAAACCATAATGAAATATCTCTACAAAGTTTCAGCTCTGCACTTCGATAAGAAGTCATGCTGCGAATACAAGTTTCTTTTGCATATCGAATATAGAATGTCACAGTTTTTCAGTTTGCATCACTTTCTCTTCGTCTTCGAAATATATTCATACTTGGATGCTTTTTATAGACCCACTGGAAATCGACTACACCAATTCCAAATAGATAGATGTATGTCTTCAATTGAAGATGAATTATAAGTTATAATTTTTCCATCGTAACGACTTGAAGATCATATATTTCCAAGTGGCAAGGAATAGAGCATGACTAAGTTCATCTTTACTTTTGCGTTTACAAACAACTTGAATCAGGATTTGTGATTCAGGTACTGATGGTGAACATGGCTTTTGGAGGTAAAATAGTCCTTATGATGATAAACGTATGCGTGGTGTCGAGTGATGCGAGAGTTGCAAATAAAATTGCTTAGGTCGAGAGGTAAAAACAAAGTGTACAGTTCAAAAAGTAGATGGGAAGTGGTTTCGGTTGAGCAGATCTAAGTGTGAATGAGAGCAGAAACCAGAGTGCAAGATCAGTGTCCGAAAATGAGAGGAGATAGTCAGGTGTACACAGGACATTGCAGAGATTGTTTAGTCTGATCAAATGAAGAGGCTTCCACATAAGAGAGAAGGAGAATAAGTTGTTAGTACGAAGAGAGACTGAGCACGTAACACTATTCAGTTTGTTTGAATGAGTCTTTTTCTAGATCACAACTGCAAAAATCGAGAAGTCCGTATCAGCGAAAAAGTTCGACTACTTGATTTTAAATGTCAGAAATCAAGTTCATTTTGCAGATTGCAAGCTGGCGAATCATTTGGAGAATTTTTAACTTTTTCAAAGTGATTTATATTCTGATGATTTGTTATATCAATTGATCTAAACATAATCGAAAACTCTGACGCTTAGGTACTACGAAAATGTCAACCTCGCGCCTTGTGTACACATAATTCAACATGCTTTTATGGTAAATATAAAAGAATAACAACCCGACGAACTTGACTATTTTCTACTGTTCAGAAATCTAAATCGCGACAGATATTTTCATAAGACACAACTACTTCAAGTATTATTGTTCGATAACTTCGAAAGTCTTGATTCAATTGGAAACATGACACATAAGTTATACTATTTTCACAATTCATAGCTGATATGGATGCATTTACACAAATATCCTATTGGTAGGTATAGCATCCGTCCTGCGCAAGGTGCTTAATACAGTAATACTTCATTATAAGAGATTACCAGGGTGGTTAGGGGAATAAGATTTCAAGAAATTCATCGCCGCAATATTCCCCCATTGCTGCCTGGAGTCCTTGGAAATCACACATGTGTGAGTGTGTCGATGATCAGAACCACTCCTTGTTTCAAGAACATGACGGTTATGTATGTCAATTCAGTGTCTAAATACGTATGATTTAATGCAATCGTTAGTTCGCTTATAACGATGGGTCCATGCCAAAGTTGGGAAACCTCGGATACACAGGTGGAGTGGGGAGAGCTATAAAATCGCTCGAGCGGAACAAAGGGGAAATTTTCTGATAACGAAGACTCTTGTAACGAAGTAATACTGTAGTGTATATAGTCCACTAGTGCAATGGCTTTTTACACTGCATGATTTTTTATTTAACCGTGATCAGTTCTGTAATAGTTTAATGACAATAAAATCATATTTCAATTTTGAATATATCGATAGGTAAGTTTCATGAACGGCTTTTGTTGAATAAATCAACCTTATCATATTTCTTTGTTTTTTTTCTATTTCAGTTCAACTTGTTAGTCTGTACTGTGATGAAACTTCTCTTTCGATAATCATTGAACTAACAAGCTTACCTAAACTGTTATTTCATCAACTTTCGATGACACTAACAAACTATATTAATCGCAATACAAATGAATAAGTTTTCATATTTGAGCGCAAGAATTCTTTTCTCTAGTGTAATTTTGGACTAAGAGAATTCATGGATTCCGACATAGCTATATTTTGTAGTATTCAATTTGAATATCAGAATTGCGTAAATACAATTAGTTTAAATATAAACGTAGATGTCAATTTAAAAATCTTGGCGAAACCCCCTTTCGGTTTTTAATTCAATAACTCTTTAATGTATCAGGGTTCTCCAATGGATGGAAAGAAACATTTATGAGCGGAGATCAAGAACCCTGGGTATTCCGAGGTGGACTTACTGCAGATTTACAGGTTCGTATCTCTTCTTTTTTCGCTCAATATATGCAGATCGGAAGCCTATCTTTGAGCATAAAGTATTTCGAAAAATATATAGTCACACAGGAAGAAAACAATTTTCTCAAACTTTGTCTTCATATTCGAGGGCTTGTCAGTCAGTCGATAAAGAATACAAATGGTTAAAGTATTTGAAAAGATATTACGAAAATATGTACAAGTCTCCAAATTCAACAGTGTATTCAACTTCTCATTATTCAATTACTCAAGTGCTGTATGTAACAATTTGAATCTTATTTATCACACTGTCATTTTGTATTACTTAGGTTATTGGATTCTGACCATCTCTTAAATGGAACTCTAAATTGGATAGTCATAATCTAATCAGCAAGGTATATAAATAGATGTGAAATTCACACTGAAATCCTGATTTGATCCACATGCGGAAGTTTAATATTAAAGAAATCAAAATCGTAATTTCCTACCTTAATCAAGTACAATTGTATATAATCTAACCTCTACTACCCTTGCTATCATTCTCGTCAGGCATTTCATAATAATATCAAAAAGCAAAGTAATACAAAATCATTTTAGAATCAATAAAAGCCGATCGGATTATAGTGAACAATAAAGTCTTGCTACAGTTTCTGGAAAAGAAGTCCGAATATATTTTTTGCTCAATAATTTTGTATTTATTTGGTATTTCTGTATTGATTGCTTTTAAAAAATGAGTACAAACATGAATGATATCAGAATGTGAAGAAAATCAAATTTCATTTTATTTTTTACTCTGGAAATTTAAATAGACTACAAATTTTTCTTGATCTAATTTGGAATACAGATCATGTGTACGATATTTTCTGAAATCCTCTTCATTGAAGTTGAGGTTGACATCGTGAGTGGTTCTTCAAATATCGTGGCGGTATTACACGAAAATGTAGTTCCGGGATATTCAAGGGCCGTCCCGAAAGTAAAATGATCCTGAGAAAAATTCTGTCATTCGTAAAACATACATGTACACCCGACCTCGTTTGAATTTTTCGTCTCCTGGGACCGAATACAACGATTTTAGCGACGCATTCTCTGTAACAGTGTTAGAAGTGTTCATGTGAGAGGCTGTCGCGTGTTCGCGGTTGACTGGATCTTTCAACAGTACTAAAATCAAGTGAGATTTGCTTCCGGGGAACAAAAAACCTCACACAGTGTGAAATTGAGGTTGTGTTGAACTTGTCCCCCCAAGGCCAAAACCCATATGAAATTACAGCATCATACATCATTTAGGTTCTGATCAGCCTCCTGCGAAGAATGGCAGCATCGCTGAAATCATTATGTTCAGTTCCAGGAGACTAACTTCGAAGGTGATCAAATCCTACATGAGTGCATGTTTTTTGAATGAAAGGAATATCAATTTGGAAATCATTCTTGTTACTTTGGGGATGCACTTCGCATAATTGCGTTCAAAGTTTTTTTTCTACATATTTTTCTAGAAATTATTGTACTAACACTATTTGAAAATCGCTCATACCGTAGAACTACAAACATCTCCGTTTCATGAAGCATAATACAGACAAAGATCAATCTCAAAATCCCGAAATTAGCAGAACCGCTCTGAAAAAAGTTTTAGTTATATTGTCTATAAAATGATCATCAACTAAATAATGTAGACCTCGCAGGGTATTCAAATAATTATGCACACTTGTTACAAAATAGTATGTTACAGTACAAATGCGCAAAGCATGTGATTCTAGCACGAGTGTAGTTTGTCGGTCGAGCGAACTGAGAGTGACAGAAAACCAGCGCGAGGGTAATATAGGCGCACGCGTACAGTATTCTATTTTTTGTTCCACCTGTAACGGGAAGTTCGACCCGGCGCGCCGAAGAGGGTGTGCGAGGCGGTTGATTCCTCAACAATTCCCAAACTGTTCGGTAATGTCGTAAACAGTTGAGTAATATCAAAATCTGTTACGTAATGAACATTGCCTGACAGTTTTTAACATTATCTAACGGTTTTTGAGGTGTAGTCGATTCGGGCGCTTCGTGCGTACTTTTCAGTGCGCAAAGTCGAACTTCCCATGTAGGTGTTATTAAAAAATACTATTCTATTGTAATAACTCTATATATATGACAGCTGCTAATATTTTCTTTTGCTTACACGTAGTTGTACCACATTGCTGACGATATTCATATAGTTAATTTGATTTAGTAATTTAACTTCTGTGGCGGCACCTTCGAAGACAATGCTGCACACGGATTATCGCTTAGCGCTTTCTCTTATAATTCTATAATTATGCGTCTGACGAGCTGCTGGTAAAAAAATTATCAATTGGATTTTAGCAAGGTATCATGTTGGCTGGCCCGTGGAATCGAATTTAGGGGCACCTTGTGTATATTCCTTATTGCATCCCTTGTTAAAGGTATTATATATCATTTAACAACTTCATTCAACTTTTGATACCATCAGTAACTCATATTTGATGTATTTTTATTTCATCCCTGTAGCATAACTTTTCTGTTTTACTCAAACACCTGAATCTTCAAATATCCGCTTTCTCTATTTTCTTTGAACTTTTCAATCTCTTCTTCTGATGAGCTGCTTATCCTCTATTGCTCTGTATCTTTTTTCTCTTTCTTGGTTCTTCTTTTCTTCGATGCTTGTCTCCATTCTATTTCTTTACCTTCTCGTTCTATTTTATCTTATATCGTTATCGTTACACTTTCTATTTCTCTGTATTTTTTTATGAAATGCTCTAATAGAGTCATGAGACTGGTTTTTCAATTTTAATTTCAGAATAAACCCAATTAAATCAGAAACAACCAAGTAGTTGAAAATTTATCAGATGCGTAAAAATGAACAGCGCTTTATTGAATTTCGTGAAAAAGACGGTCAATTGAAATTAGATTTTCATCATTTTTGAGAATAAATCTAAAAAATTCAAAATAGTGGCTACAAAATATCCAACGAAAACTGAAGACTAATAAATTTGGGTTTTCGAGGTCCCTGCTTATAATTTTCAATACAAAGTTTAAAAAACTAAAATGACAGACCCGATATAACGATCCAAGACCGATTAGTTGATGAATTATTTGGTACTTGGTGTGTAAAGATTTTTGGAGTAACAAACTTCAAATATGTCCAGATTATTACGGAATACATGGGTGGTCGTTTTCGAGAAGCAGTTATCGAAGCTATTTAACACTAGCAGTGATTCTGATTCCACGACTTTTGAGTCGTTCACATTTTGGTTCACATTTACATACGTTACTGATATTAATGCGGAAAGCCAGTAAAATTGAGAAGAGTTACCATCATCGGAAATAAATGGTTCAATTATAACAAGAGTCTCTTGGAACAGGGTTTTTCAATCAACGAAGTGAGCCTGCGCCAACACATACTTGCCTTTCACATGAGCCAAGCACCTCAGATGAGTTCTGCTAACTTGGTAGTAATCACAGCCCAATTCGGCTATTTGGAGGCCCGCAGGGTTCCCAACGTCATGTCGAAACTTGCCTGATGATTTCGAGAACTGTTCTGCAGTTTAATTCCGAGAATTCGTTCATCATCGAAGCTGATGTAGCTCTAGTACCTTTCAGAATTCAACGTTTGCCGATCGACGCAGACTTCCCAATGTCAATTCGAAACTTGTCAGACGACTTCGAGAACTGTTTGTGAGCTTATACACTGAGAACTCGTATTCGCAAACCTCTCAACGTCTCACCTCTCCACGCTGCTTATCGGAGGGATGAAAGAATCTTCGGACTCACAGTAGAAGAACTTCCTAGACACTGACTCAGAGTGCTGAACTTCTCGTGTACGAGAGTTCGAACAGATTTTCCGTCTACGCTCGGTCATGCAATTCCTCGGTCTTGTTCGATAACTATTGATATTACAGTAAAGGTAGAGCGTAATTGTGCAGAGTTTTATTCGACGTGGTAAAGATAGAGTGCAAATGTCCGATGAGGATGAAAAAACTATGCTAATGTAGAGCGCAGTTTGGGGGAAGGAGTCTTTTTCAATTGATGAAATCGTGACCCTCGAACGTTGTGGAAAAAAGCTTGTATTCGAGCTATGAAGGCTTGTTTCCGAGCTGTATCTGTAATGTAGGGATCTATGTCCAGAACCAGCACTCCTTATCTATTTTTGAGCCTTCTTTCTAAGCTCGATAATGACGGCTGTGCTAAGCGATTTATTGGATATCAGGAGTAGAATAAGAAAAATTGCAAATAGGCCATTGATATTTTCTAGGGAGAGCCCATCAACGTCTGCGCTCGTAAAATAAAGTGGGAAGCTGGCATTTGTCGTCTGCTGAGGAGAAATATAACCGCTTGGGCCATGGAGAGACCAGGCGAAACAGATGGAAATTAACAATGCAATTCCTGAACGGAGAAAATAGCAATCGCCACGCTGGGAGGGTGCAAGCCCAAAAAAACGCAGATGGTACCAAATAGCGCAGGCATCAGGCGCATTAGGGAGTCGGATAGCACGAAACGCAGAGCGAGTGCAGAAATTTACTTATGAAAAGAGTCCCTGCTGATACGAAAACGGGGGTAATCAGTAAAAGAGCGCGACCCTTTCTAATGACAATAAAGGACATCTCTAATATGCAAATAAATTATCAGCTTGAGAAAAATCTATGGCGGGGCAGTACGAGCAGGGGTGAAAGTGCGAACATGGGCAAATGAGCGTCGATAGCAGAACTAAGATTATTATGTAGGCACTACAGCATATCATTCACAGGAGTATCAGGTTCGAAAGAGCTTCAACTAGAGCTGTCGAAATACAAGACGAACACTTTAGGCAAAAAAGCAAGTGGGAGCGGAGATGATTCTAAATTTTATTGGCGTATGCATGGCTACACGAGCGTGAATCAAATCATGTCCTGCAATGAAAGGCGATTGCGATTGACCGTTTATGAATTCTTGGTCGCCAAATAAACGAAGGTCGAGCAAGTTATCAGAGATGTGTGTATGGTATATTGAGCTGAATGGCAGAAGAGATCCGAGTATAGCAGAAGACCCGCCAATTGTCAGCATCATAGTTGTTACCATGCTGGTTCGTATTGAAATCATCAATTATCAGTGACACCGGATAGATGCCAGAAAACCAGTCATGCCAGTTTCGACGGTGGTCAGGTTGGATGCCTTGGGAGGATGGTAAACTAACGAGACAAGGCAGGGCGAATGCTCTGCGATTTGAGTTCAACAATAAAATACTCATAGTCCGGTCAATTTAGACATTTCAAGTTACAAAAATTCCGACAGAGCTGAATTTTGGTAGAGACCTTGGGTTTACCATTATAAAGAAAAAGAAAAAAGTCCCCATCCATACCATGTGTGCTGAAAAAGTTATTCAAGGTCAAAGGTCAAAATTTTCGGTTTTTTTGATTTTTCTCGTTAACGGTTGATTTTATTAAAAAAATAGCTCAGACTGAAACTGTAGATCATAAAATTATCCACAAAAATGGTCTGTACATTTTTTTTCTTAAGAATCATCATTTCTGAGATATCGTGATTCTAAAAGTCGAACGTTATTATACTGGTAGACGGAATAAGGGACTGAGTATCTTTTGAGTGTATATTCTCCGAATAGTATGGTTCATACATATAAAGGCCGGCTTCTCCACCTCTGGGTAAAATTCACCTGACGGGTAACCCTATCAAATTACATTGGTTAACCGTTAGGTAAATTTTACCCAGAGCTGGAAAAAACGGCCCTAAGAGGCACAAATAAGCATTTTTACGTATATTAAATGTCCGACTTTATATATCCTACGTATATCGGCATATACCGGAACAATCTCTTGAAACTATACATACAATGCGCATGCGCCAAATAATTCAATCTCATTGGTCGGTAAAATCGCCCTGCGGCGATGTTTTCGTCTGCTGAGCAGAGCGCCAACGTACACAAAATTAAACTAAAGCTGTAAATCTCTCGCGCGTAAAGCCGTGGATTGAGGTTATGCTGCTGTTTATTTTTACGTAACGTGAATTGTTTAAGAAGAACAGTATCGTTCAGCAATACCGCGGTCGATATCGGAAGATATTCAACCGACGCAATAAAGAATTTAACGGAAAAGCAAATATCAAATGATACAGAAATTGGGTGTTATTTATTGAAAGAAGAAATCTGAAATTCAATGTGAAATGTCATTAACAAGTGGGAGTCTGGATAAACAGAGGTAGGTAAGTAAAAACAAAGTTTATTGTGAACAGATTCTTTATTTACATAAAATTAAAAATGCGTCTCATTAACGATTTATGTTTTGTGCATTTTATTGGAAATTAGTTGTATCAAAAAATACCAAAAGATCCTGTCTGATAATAATAGCTTCTAATATTTTCAGGTACGAAGTAATTCATTGTCAAAGCGGGACTAAATTTATCAGGCATGGAAGCATGTAGGTAAATTTCTAATTACGTGATCTTTGACTATTACAATATTTTAACATGGATTCAATGATAAAATTAGTTTTTTTTTGCAGCAGGCTCAAAGTTTAAACTTTAATTAACACGAGGAAAATTATGCCTTACCTGATGGTCAAAACGTTTAGGTGGCAAGGATCCTGGTTTCTCGAGCGGTGCAATCATTAGAACCATCGAACCTGGTTGTTCCGTCAGACATCAGGTGCCAGAGTGAATTTCATCAGGCCATCGCCACCTTCTTAACATCAGTTGAGGCAAAATTGAAGAGCGGGATATCCTACAGATGATAATGGCTAAATATTCCATCATTTTACTTTGATCGAGCCAATAGCGATAAGTTTGTTACTTAACCGTTGCTGCCAATTCGTTCTACCGAGGAATCATTCTGTGCACCATTGTAATTCAAGCATTATTATTGACCAGCATTGTTTTTCAAACTTTATGCCATTTAATTTGGTATCTTATTTTGAAGCTTACTTTTACTCTCTTTGGCATTAAATTCAGATGAATAATTTTTCAAGACCTCAATTAGATTGTGGGGTCGAATTTTGCTAGGTAAACTGAATCAATCTAAATCTAGAATTGTTAAATAAGTTCAGTTACAAATGTCTTTAAATTTAATTTTAGTTGACGGTGTCATCAGGCTACCTAATTGCACGATAACTTAAAACCAAATTCAATTTTACACTCTTTATAGGGTCCTACGCTAAGACTGAAAGCTTGTGAATCTCCATTTACCGCAATTATTTCTGCATTTCATGTTAGCATTGTCTGGAGCAAAAAAAATTTGATTTTGAGATTGGAAATGGAACCTGAAACGCAGAAGTTATTCAGTAGCACGAATTGAAAACCAAGAATTTTATAATGGTTTCTGCAACAAAGGGACTCTTTCCAAATATCCTTGTTACAAGGTGATGTTCGGAGGATTATGAACAAGATATTGTATCGGATTACATTATTTGGAAAAAAATCTTCATAAACTTCGTTAAAAATTAGATATTAATTTATTCTGATGGAATAAGGGACACAATCTTGAATCCGATAAGTCAATATCCTCGTAATAATTTTCTGACATTACTCTAAAACATGATTGTCCTTGAAGCTGATTGTGACGTTAAGGCGCATTTTGAGAAAGTTGTTTTTCAACTTGTGTCATAGGATGTGATCTACGTTCCTGGTTTCTACGCTTCCGATTAGATTTTCTTTGCTTCGAGCCGCACTAACATGAAATACAGAAATCATTTCAATAAATCTAATATTACTTGAATTTTCAATTTGAGTATTAGGTTCCCTTCATTTATTCAATCGAACATGATTGAAAATTTGCGAAAGAACTCTGATAATCATTAGAAAATTTTTAATAGTAGTAGCAATAATTTATTGATCGGAAAAAATACATTGACTACCGACTATTAGTAAATTTTGTTGAACTATTTTCGAGAAAAAAAAAGATTCACCATTCTGTTACAGGTAGTGAGATATTTAAATTTCTTGAACGCTCGGTTTAATGTCTCATTTTCAAGAGTGATGAAATTCAATATTAGCACCGAAATCACAAGAGAGTGAGAAAGTTGCTTAGTTGCTTGAAAGTGGCGATGATCTTTGTACGTGTGATAAATTGAATAGGCAGATAATAGTAAATATTGGAGATGTAATTATTTTGGCTGTATCACCTGTTGATAGAAAAAAATTTCATTGTTATTTCTAATGTACGAAATAATAAAAGTGATCAAATAAAATGTTCCCACCTACCTGCTGCGTTTCTTCCAAGCACCCAAGATTTAAACAGATTTCTCATTTCAGTCGAATAAAGCCAATTTTCAAAGAGCATTAGCATCAACTTTCCGAGTCACTACCTCGACTGTTGGAGATTCTAACCTCAAAAATTCGTATGAACTACATCGCCGCCAGAAACAGAGTTTGACAGCTGAAACTCGGAGTGGCCAGCCTGTCCGAGCAGCCGATAAAACTCGCGCATGCGCATTGTATGTATAGTTTCAAGAGATTGTCCCGGTATATACTAGGATGATCCTTACTTAGGGTGTTGATGATGTTTTCCAGATCACCCCCCAAATCAACTATAAATAATTCAAAAACAATTTCCTAATTCTTTCAGATTTTTATATCAATTCTAACCCGTACGTGTAAATGGATGGATATCACCATTTAAAACATACCTGTTTCATTTACATTCTCAGCATATAATTTATCGTAAGAGTGACTATTTTCGAATCAATCTGTAATAGCGAAGATTTAGTGAGTATTAGTACTACTATCTGAAAAAAAATTCACCTCATCATACCAACCAATCTCGACGAATTGCACACCCTAGAAATTTGACTTTTTCTTGTTATTTATAAGAAATGCAATTGTCTATATTACCTGGTATGATGATGTGAATTTTTTCTCAGATAGTAGCACTCATGCTCACCAGAACCTCACATTCATGGATTTTTTCGAACATGATTACTCTTGCAGTAAAATATATACTAAGAACGTATTCAAAACATGTGTATTTTAAATTGGGAAATCCTTCATCTTACAGGCACGGGTTACAATTGATATAAAAATCTGAAAAAATTGTGAATTGTTTTTGAATTATTTATAGTTGATTTGATGCGGTGATCCGGAATAAATTCGTCAACATTCTAATGAGGACCACCTTAATATATACTATATATATACTACGTATATCAGTATATATACTATATATATACTACATATACTATACATGTACTATGTACATCCGTGACATATGCGTGTATATTATAAAGAATGTAACTCGTTCGTCTGTCAGAAACGCGATATCTCAGAAATGATAATTCTTAGGAAAAAAAGTATAGAGACCATTCTTGTGGATAATTTTATGATCTACAATTTTTGTCTGAGCTATTTTTTTGATAAAATTAACCGTTAACGAGAAAAAATCGATAAAACCGAGAATTTTGACCTTTGACCTTGAATAACTTTTTTAGCACACGTGGTATGGATGGGGACTTTTTCCTTTTTCTTTATAATGGTAAACCCAAGGTCTCTACCAAAATTCAGCTCTGTCGGAATTTTTGTGTTTCGATCACTATTTTTATGGCTAAATTGACCGGACTATCATGGGTGGTGGCATACAAAAACGGTGAGGCAGCAAGAATCTTTCCATGAAGAGTCATTAACGTGAAGTGTACTCATCTCACCAACACGATAACTTGGGAACAGAGAGTAACTGACCGTGACTAGAGAGGCTTCGAAGATCTCTAAATGAAGCAAAAACTGGGTTACGGCGATGAAGTAATAGTTAAATAAGACGAAATGAAAGTGCATGTAATCCAGATGACTACGGATGGAGTTTGTATCAAAGTGGTACAGGTTCAGATACGAATCTTCTAGAGAAATAGACATCGAGAGCGATAGAGAAGAGTAAGCAAAGTGACGTTATTGAAAATGATTCTAATTCTAGAGCCAAGAACGCAACAGGCGATACAGGATGTGAACCACCATGAGTTGCGCCACCAGAGCCAGGACAAGACCCATCATAGGGCCGAGTGAGGAGAGTTCCACACGCAATCAAGAGAAACGGCCTAGACCTAGAGGCAGATGATAGTCTTTCCACAGATTTGAGCGGTGCGCGGAGGTTGTGACTGCTTTAAAGGGTTCAAGAACACTGGTTGGAATGGATCTGACAAGTGTGCTTAGCAACCACAAACATTGTCTGAACGACGCTATTGTAATGCCACGTATATTTGAAACCTCTGGCCTTAACAGCAGCTCTGCTAGCGAAAAGAAGTTTGTAGAAGTATCGAAGAAGGACACATATAGTTGGGGTTCGGAAAAATTTTGATTGGGACACCCTCCAGATCTGTTTCAAATCAATAAAAAAAATCTGTGTAAAGTTTGAAGCCTCGACACCAACTGGAACACGTGCCTCTAAGCTCCGAAAGATTTCAAAATAAAATACATGTAATTTGTATAAATAGTTATTTCGTTTTGTATGACTTTGGCAAAAATTATGGATTGATTTGAAACTTGGCCGAGTTATTGCTTATAATGATAGGAACAAACCCTGAAAATTTAAAAATCTTACATTAGTGTTCCCTTGTATACATATAAGCCTAATAAAAGCGATGTTATTGAGCATATGTATATAAAGAAATGTATATCGAAATTATAATGAAATTTTGGAATTTTCAGATTGTAAACAACAACTCTGCCAATTTTCAGATCGGTCCATTCATTTACACCAAAGTCTTACAAAACGAAATAACCGGTCATAAATACTACGTGTATTTTACATTTAAGACTTGTAGAGTTTATTGTTAGACGCATGTATTCCAGTTGTCGTAGAGGCTTAAAACATTACACGCATTTTCTTTTAATGATTTTGAATAGATCTGGGGGGTGTCTCAATGATAATCTCCCCCCTTCCCCTCAAAATAAGGACCACCCTCACGGATACATAGATCCCGATCCGACTGGCTGAAATAAGTGTAGCTATGTAGCAGCGGCACCAAAGTTATGACGACATCAGTGAAGTGCAGCGGTCAAGACAGCAGAGCAATGGTAAGGTACAGGCATGCTATGATAGAAAGAGGTTATGTAAGCTCACCGAAGTCAATATTAAAAGCAGAAAAGTGTAGAGGGCAGTGCAATGAGTTCAAAAAGCAAGTCAGAAAGATGGTTCACACAAGGTACAAGAAATCTACAGAAAGAGGGTTTGTGGACAAAAAAATAGTGAGTACAGGCTTGAAAAAGGTTAAACCGTAGCAAGAGCACATGAAGGCTTACTTACGCGGATAGAGGGAGAGGTTAAGCCAACCTCAATCGTTTCAGAAAAATGTTCGCAACAGTTTTAGACTGCTGTGAATCTTCACGACAATGTCTTTAAGATTGACTTTTTCAATCCATAACCCTTCACTGTCATGTCATGAAAAATGCTTGACGATTTTTCGAATAAGTTTCGACGTGATGTTCAGTACTCATACGATATGTATATTGTTTCGGAGTGTCACGCACGGACGATAATCCAAAGGATCTCGTTCAGCGTGATCTAAAAGGATATATATGTAATCTATTCGCGAGCGGATAGAAATAAATTACTTTGGGCTTCGCTTATATAAAGTGTGAACACACCTGCTGTGATGAAAGTACAGTATTCTGGGTGACAGGATCTCAGTGGTATGGACAAGACGAATGGATGGGACTCGGATTGTCCACACTGGTTTATATTTTGTTTAATGAAATAAATCAAGTACACTATTGCAAATGACAAACAGAGATTTAGGACGACTAGGGTAATCAATTGAACTATGACAAATGACAAAGAGATTTAGGACAACCAGGGTAATCAATTAAACTATTACAAATGACAAAGAGATTTAGGACAACTAAGTACTACGTTACGGTTTAGGGAAGGTGAGTCGAGGAGTGGGTCACCTTGGGAAGCGCGAGGGTGACTATTAGGACACACCACAGATTCGCCGAGCCGTGCCGTTAAGAAATCCTGAGTCTCCATGATGCTGAAATAATTTTTTTTTAATAAAATTCAAAAATTCGTATTTTGGGAAAATCAAAAAACACAGTTTCAAAAATTTCACGATCTCTTAAGATTGGTTCAAGGTAGTATACAAAAAAATTTGAGTCAAGAATTTATTGTCGAGCGTCAATTTTGAGAACTTTTAAAAATTCAAAATTTCACAAATTTGAGATTTTTAAAAATTTTTTTTCGAGAATTTATTTTTTCACAGCCCCAAGTATCACCTTTGAAATTAACCATTGATCATTTCTTAATTTGCAATCGTTTTCAAGATATTTGAAGTATAAGTTTAAAAACAGGACAAATTGTGAAATTTTGAGTTCTTCATATCTTTTGAAAAAAATTTTTTTAATTTTTTTCCTTTGGCAGAACTTCGTAATAGGATGAAAGAAAACTCCTGACCAAAATTCGGCCAAATCGAAGAGGGTCGATTCCAACTATTGGTCGATTTGACATGGAATGACCCATTTTTCAAAAAGTATACTTCAATACTGTTTTGAAGTTTGTCAGAAAAATTACTCGCACGATAGAAATATTTTTTACCTTACTGTTGATCAGCAATCCCAGGTTTTCGTAATGGTAATTGTCTGTCCGCAGTCTTTACATTTCACGTGTTCACTGATAAACCAAAAAACAGTCACAAAATTCAACAGAACGTATTCGATGTCGTGATTCACACTCGGTTCTAATTCAATTGAATTTCGAATTTTTTCGGCAGAAGCACACATTTTACTGTCATCTTTTTCACATTCATGCTGATTCAACGGACGTTTTTCCGGAGGATTGTCTTTACGGATCTTAAACGTCGATCTATCCGTTCTTGAGATTTTATTTCGCTGATCTTTACGGTTCATTTTATCGATTTCACTAATGATGCACAGAATAGAAAATATTGTTCACCTCTGTAGGATGAATGATAGACCGACGCTTCGAAGCAACTCCAGGCACCGAGGGTTATCCTACCCTTGTATACCTGATCGGTATAACAAAAGGCCCAGTGCGATAGTTGCAAACCCGACCGACCGCGCGCTCAACGTTCTGCCGCGTTTTGCAGAATAACCCACAACTTCTATAATATTGCGAATTTCTGCATGAAATTTGTATAAGACATTCTTTGAACTACAATTTATAATAAAATAATAATAAAAAATATATAATAATAAAAATAAGAATAATAAAATACAACAACAACAACAACAACAACAACAACAACAACAACAACAACAACAACAACAAACAAAATCGAATATTTGGAAAATTCACTCAGATACTTCCCCTTAATGTCAAGTTAAAACTCGCCTGTCGCCTTCAGCTCATGGCAAAGTCAAGTATGTGCTGGTGCAAACGCGCTGTGTCGCTTGAAAAGGCTATTTTAAGAGGGATTTTCGGTTTACATGTCTAGTAATTAATAATTTATATTGATAAAACATAACAGCTAGGCAATAGTAAGGAGTCAAAGGGGCAAGAAAATTGAGTTGATTAAGGGGTAACACCACTGTAAAAATGTAAAAATGTGACATTGTTTTTTTAATAGAAGAAAACGTAACAATGTATGAATATTTAAGGAAGTTATGAGGCATATATTTAATCATCATACAAAAAATTATTATCAACAAATATTAAAAAATAGTGATACTGGAGCCATCATCGCGAGACATGTTGAATTCTGCGGCGCGCAGTATAACTGGTGCCAATTTGAATCTGGAAAAAAACGTTACTTAATCCACATATTTATAACTAGAGAAATGCGTAGGAGATTTTGGATAAGTTAATTTAACCATTATTTACTGTTAAATGATGACCTTGTTTTTGTCGAAAATATAACGTCTTTCACTCAGACACTCGCCAATCACACGAAAATCAATATTTTTAATATCCCTTTCGGATTTTTCTAGCCATAAACATCTAGATCAAGTAATATATTTTTCCAGATTTAAGTTTGCACCAGTGCACTAGGTGTCGCAAAATTCAACATGTCTCAAGACAATGGCTCCAGTGTCGCTGTTTTTTAATATTTGTTGATAATAATTATTTGTATCATATTTAAATATACGCCCAATAACTTCCTTAAATATGATTGTCTCATTACTTTTTCTTCCATCCCTAAAAAATTGGCAAAGTTAAAAATTTTTATAGTTATGTTACCCCTTTTAAAAGAAGTAGACTTCATTCAAGAAATTATCAGCTGAATAGAAAATAGTATAGGCTAAGAACCCATAGAGTTGATCAGTAGACGGATCGATGTCCCGAACGTAGTCACTTAGTTCGTGCAAAGGCCTCATAAACAGTTCTGTACAGTGAGTTATGTCATCGTCTGCCCGGATCTGCAGCCGACTTAAACATAGCAGTCGCTGTTTTACGATAAAACTACATAGAATTGCAAATAGTCACAACTCTTAGTGCTCTGATAATTGAGCTTACGCGCAGTTCTCTGACCTTGTATATTGTAGCGCCCTACGAAGCTTTTGCAAGACATTACCTGGTATATGTATCTAAAAGCAGTTACCTCACTAGCCATTTAAGATTTGTTTAGTTAACTGGTGATTGTTTATTACAAAAGTTATCGTACTTATCTTTTCAAATTACAGAGATTAATTCCCGTAGATAGTGGAAACGATTTGTTTGTTTACAAGGCGCCAGAAGTTCCGTGTAGTAAAATTTATACGATTAGACCTTATTCAGCAATTGACGAGGATGCAGTTCGAACAATTTGCAACAAAATATCTGGAGGCACTTCAGTTGTAGCTGATAGGTAAGCATTTATTTAGCTGCTCCTACTAAATTTTATCACAGAGACAGTCATTCTACTGTTTTATATGAGTCTAGATTGGTAGGAAGCTATCTATTACTGAGCCCTGAGTTGTGCATGGTTGTCGAGGATGAAGATGGCATTGTGGGATATGCACTCGCTGCTTTGAACCTCAAAGCGTTTAATCAGAAGATGGCAATTTCCTGGATTCCAGAACTTCAAGCAAAATATCCGTTAGACGATAGTGTCAAAAATCTACCGCAACATGAGAAGGTAAATCAGTAACTTATATCCATTTTCTTCGTCATTGAATCTCTTAAAAATTTAAATTTACTACCCAAATAATTCTCGATGCACATTGGTTTTCAAACTGTTTTGTTACATCCAGTTTTATATTTGAATAACATTTTCTGTTCAAATACCATCAACCACTAGTTACTTGGTAGATACGTGTTGACATAATCCGTAGCATGTTTAAACCTCATAGAACACAGAGACTATGCAGTAAAAAATGATGTGACGTTTAGAATGGAGCCCCCAAAAACATCGCATATGCACTTTTGCTAATAATACAGCAAGTTTAAGATGTCCTTACTCCTTAGTAATCAGTACACAATATTTATGTATATCTCCGAACCGTTTGCTGCAATAATAGTTGGATTGATTTGGTTAATTGCAATTTGTAGGAGGCAATACAATACTTTCACGCATTCGTGCCTGACGTTGCGGAAGAGTTATCCAGACAATACCCTTCCAAACTGATATGTTCAATACTACCCAGTGTAACCGACCAATCGGTTGCAAAGAGGCTTGTCACTTGTGTTCTTGCTGCTTTGAGGGCAAATGGTAAGTTTTCAGTCGTACTAATAAACAAAAGATGAAGTTTTGTACATATCGAGAGTCCTTGGTGAAAGTACTGACTTCAAGCCATGTGGTCACCGCCAGCGCCAACACATGCACAAGTTTTCGTTCGCAGCATTTGTCCGCTTCGCTCCGCTCACGTAAAAGTTATCCGTGTGTTGGTGCTGGGGGTGAGCGCGTAGCTCGGAATAGGCACTTTCATCAGAGACTCCCAGTACGTATAATGGAATTCGAGCTAAAGTTCTAAGCTAAAATAAACTGTTCATATTTTTTTTCTTGACGTAAATTCACTACATATTCGTACTTGAAATAAAATCAAAGTACGTCATTTGAAGCAATTTCTGATAAAAAACTATAATGTGAAATCATATCATAAAAGTCCAGGGTAATTTATTCCCAAATTGTATGACTACTTGTGTGGTTGCTTTAATGTAATGAATACCATTATCTCTGTAAATTTACAATATCACTACATGGAACTGTAAATAGTCACGACTCTTAGTGCTTCGATAACGGAGCTTACGTTAAGATCTCTGAGCTTGCATATTGTAGCGCCGTACGAAGCCTTTGCTAGAGATGACCTGGTATATACAAAAGCAGTTACCTCAGTAGCCATTCAAGTTTTTTTAAGTGAATACTTCTTATGCGACAACGGCACGTTCCTTGGTAACGCTAAAAAATGTCCGTAAACCGGACAAGAGAATGGAGGAATAGAAGAAGAGAGAGGAAGAGTGATGTGTGAGCGAGAGAGAGTGTTAATAAGATTGTATGGTGAAAAATCAATTCTTGTTTCATCATTTTATTACAAAATGGTCACACTTCAAGTATTTATCACACGTTATGTCCTCCAGACTTTTGACCCTTCTCCCATACTGTTACAGCTACCTTATACAGTGAATCTTAGTACTATCATCCTCTCATTGTCTCAACTCCCATATCGCATCAGCAGAATACTACCTCTGAATTGCAACTAGCCAGTCGCTTGGATCCTTCCTCCCGTATATTCACTCTCAAATCATCTTTCAATCGGCCAACATCTGAATTCACCTTTCTTCCCTTTTTCGTCCTCCATATCTTCGCATTGTACTTTCCACACCTTTTACAATAAATCAATTGTATATTTAAACATTTAACTTTTCGATCCCTTTATTCTTCGTACATGCACGTACATGATATCGTTATCGATAACCGCTCGTCGTGATCACAACCATCCACCCCGTAAGGAAACCATGGCATTCGAAAACCTACAATATTTCTACGAATAATGCAGAAAAAAATGATAATTATTAACAAGAGCTTTGATGTCGATTATTCATTTCAAAACAGCGAGCAATTTGAAGAATTTGTTCGATTTCACTCTCCGATGAGTCATTTTGCTCGCAAAATTATTCTTTACAATTCTACCACGCCTATTTTTTTCATTACTTTAGCATTGTTCAATATCAAATTTTCGAGGGTTGCAATTCTATTGATTTTGATCGATAAGTAGCTATACCGGATTAATTATTAAAAGGAAAAGAAGTCGGTTCAGTGAATTTGTGAAAAGTAGTTTTTCAAATAACATGAGCCAACGTGAAGTGAAATCGAATAATTCTATTTCATTTTTCACTGTCTTTTAAGAGGTCGAAGTAAAAACTCGATATCGAAGTAGTTGTTTATAATTCTCGTATTCTTTTTTCCACATTTCTGGCCCAAACACCGTAGCTTACGAACATACTGATTGTGAGTTAAACCAAACTAAACACTTGACGTGCGATCATATTGTAAAAAATTATCAAAATAGTATTGATATTTAACAGTACAGCCACCTAAAAAATGCATCTTCTCTTCGAATTCTCGACTTGAAAGGCCGATGATTTTTTAGTGGATTTTATTAATTAAAAAAGAATACCCACTTGCTGGAAAGTTCGTTCATCTCCTTCTGCTCATAAATAATAGCTTCTAAAAGCCTTTACAAATCATTTCATTTTCATTTTACTCCAGAGTATCAATTTTTATCATAACACAGCCCTGAAAAATTTTGTCGAAAAACTACTCAACGAATGATTCGGTGTAGTTCCT
The DNA here is from genome assembly GCF_021155785.1 of Neodiprion fabricii. NCBI lineage: Eukaryota > Metazoa > Arthropoda > Insecta > Hymenoptera > Diprionidae > Neodiprion > Neodiprion fabricii. The sequence goes on along the minus strand of NC_060245.1, from coordinate 9,450,584 downwards.
ATGTATTTTGGTGCGATGAATGTGATGTTGTTGCCCGTTTGTTTCTACTATATCAGGGCTGCGAGATATTCGATCGGAAAATAGAATTTTCGACGAAAATTGCACTGTTTTTACTAATATTATCTGCCAAACCGCTACATAAAGTACGGTGGAAACAGTATATGTCATATGTTATAACTTATTTAGTGATATACCATTGTTTTTCAATTTTATTACATTTACAAATACCTATGAAAAGTATTTTCGACATGAAAATTCCATATTTTTCACGTTTGTTAAGATGTATGTATTATTTCCGATTTCAACGTTTCATGCAAGATGATTTCAATGCGATAAGGGTATTTTCATCCAACGAAAATAACAGCCCAAGTAGTGAATTTTGACAGCAGAAACCAAAATTTTTATCCTTTACAGTTATAGCAATAGATAAGCGTAGGTAATAACGCATACCATCAGTTTTTTAATGCACTTTACGTAACGGTTTGGGAGATAATGCGAGCCAAAGATATCAATTTTCTTCAAAAATGAAACTTTTCGACAGAATAAAAATCTTGACGTAATGGAAAAAACAGGTTACGTCATCATATTTAGCGCACCAAAATACGTCAGAAATACATCAATTTATTCCTAGAGCAGTTTGTCGGATAATTTTTATCGCACCGTGATAGCCGTTCAGTATCAATATTTAACCCTAATGGGTCACTGGGGGTGAATTAAACCCAAAAATTTTTCAAACTCCTCGTAGAGTCTCTTAGTCCTGAAATCCAATCTTTAGTCCAGACGAATAAGTTATGAAAATGACTGACTTCTACTCTGGAATAACGTAGGTTAGCCGATGTTTTTATAGATTCATTAGAGACGGACGAACATATTTTCACCTATGCCCGAAAAATTTAGGTCCGGGTTTGTCCGTAACGATTTTTTAAACTTTTGAGACCCTACATTTTGTTAAATAACGTCTTTGTTATGGGTCATACACGGAAAATATTCAAATAACACTTGTTCTTCTCATAATTGTCGATGAAACAAGCTGTCGTGAGATCAACTTCCTCTATTTGTTTAGTTGCAAAATGCAAAATGCCGTGGAAAAAAAAAATTCACATTTCTTGTTATAAATAGATGAATAAACAAAGTGTGGCTTTAAAACTATTGGTACAGGTAATATGAAGTGTCTTCAAAATTATCGTGCAAGGCTTTTTTGGCTGTGTTATATAGTTGAGCAACAATCCGCGACAAGCCAAAATCCGTATATCGTCTGCCCTTTCTTATGTGATTGGCCCTCGGGTTGCTAAAAAATCATGGAGTCAGTTCGTTACTAGTACTTTTCATAAATGAAAAAAAAAAAATTTTTATACTTGAAGATCACAATTTTTGGGTGACTTGAAATTTTTTTCGTTTAAACAAATAGAGATATCTCAGAGAATATTCATATTATTGTGAATATTATGATGGATTGTACTTGCCCTTCATTTTACGAGTAAGTAAAAAAAAAAAAAACTTGAATATCTTGATTAGAACCGGAGATAACGGTGCTTAAGTGTTATTTCGTTTATTGCTGTTGTAATCGATATTGAGGGGGAATAAAAAATCAGCCATCTCTCAACATCCCAAGGCATCAACGTGAATTCTTTCAGATCTCCAGGTGCGTTGTATCTAGTAAAAAAAAAAATTGCTCAACATTCGTCGAGCGGTGATAGTCGGAGGTATGAAGCCGGGCGGCGAGGTGGGGGGCTCGAAGCTTCGCGCGCCCGGCTGTTCTCGCCGCTTAATTAACATCTCAATAACTCCGTGATTAATCATCGTACAACATTTTTTCCGTTTTAGAACTATGCTATTTTTTTCTCAACAATTCGAATCTGTAATTAGATTTTTAATATTCATAATATTTTTTTTTCTTTTGGATTTTAGTCATATTCTTAGGAAATATTGCTATAAATGACTTTAGATATATAATATCTGTGAATTTTAAGATGAAATGAAATTAAAAAAAAATCAATTACGGTGGTGTGTGTATGTATACATATATACATACATATATGTATAATGGAAGACGAGAGAGAGATTCCGGACGTTATAACGGGTTGTTGCTTTGAAATTTATATTTTCCTTACATGTGTATATATATTTCTATAGATTACACTCATCCAAAATTTGAAAAAAAAAAAAAAATTGAAAATACCTAGGGTAATGGTAGGAAAAGTGAAACTGATTTAAGCGTCAATTATATATAATGTTACAATACATAAAATAATAATGAACATCTGACCATAAATATTTATACATATTTTTTTTCGCTCGAAATTGCGTATAGAAATATATATATACATGTGAGGAAAATAAATATTTCACAGCAAAAATCCGTTGTAAAGCTTGGAATCTCTCTCTCGCTCTTCCATTATATATGTATATATATAATTATATATACGTTGTAACCAGATATTTTTATATACTTGAGGGTAAGAACGATATAACGATAATTGGTTACCCTACGGCGCAGTCGCTAACCTAAATAATTAGATAGAGAGAGATACTAAGGGAGAAAGATACGATTGTTGAGCGCCAGACGCACATGCGTCAAAAATAGATAATTAGAGAAAAAGACAAAGGTAAAGGTAAAGGTAATAGATAAAGGTAAGGTCAGGTTCTACGACGGTTTTGCACAGTTCGCTCAGAGAGACAAGATAATGGTAGAGGGGCGGAGTCGAATCCAATAGATAAAATAAGAAACAGGTGAAGCAGGAATAATATCAAATATATTAAACAAGAAGCGATAAGTTTACTGACAAGCAAGTAGCGGAAGAGTTTGCGATACAAGTACGATATATGCGATAATTAACAATAGTTACAGCCAGAGAAAGGTTAAGCGAGAGAGTTAACAATTAACGGAACGTTTTCCGAATAAGCGGGAAATATGCGTAAGCTCGCGATATTAAAGGTAATGAGTAACACGGTTTTAAGATAGATAGGTAGAACAGAAGGGATATACTGTACTTAACTTAAGCGGTAAGCGAATAAATCATAAAATGTGAGAAGCGATTATAACACAGGCGAGATACAACAATTGAAATAGTTATCACATTACCAGAATGATCAGAAATAGGCGGACAAGGAATTATGAACTACAAGGTAAATTCAAGCGATAGGTCAAATAGAAAATTATCATGAAGTATAGAGAATAAAAGATAATACGTAGTCTCTGGTTTGCGGTAAGTGCGAGAGAAAGAAAGATAATAATCGGTACGATAAAAGGTAATTCAAGATAAGGCAAACAATATTCAAGGTAATTAATATGCAACGTACGGCAAACCCAATAGACTACGGACAACTACGATCAGCGATATTAGCGAAGAAAATAGTGAAAAAGATGTTATGCGATACGGCACAATACTCCAATGTCAAATAAACGACGAACGGGACCGCGCAGCGATATAAGATCGCTTCCGCGGTACTCTCACTAAGATGCGATAATCAACGATAATAGATAAAGAGACAGATAGAAACTAATCAGAGAAAATATAACAAAATAGTAATGCTCAATAGCTAAGATAAAAATTGATCCTTTAACGGAACGCGCTGCTAGACAGCGATATTAGACATTCAAATATTCTAAAAGAGAAGGATAATAAGATAAAGCGATAGTCACTACAATGCGTAAGTAATAATCAACCAGTCGCGAAGTTACTTGCAATAAGACAGAGAAAGAGACAAGATAAGAGATAATAGAGAATAAGGTACGAGCCCAGGTGGCTCAAGCAGACCAACTGCAAGATAAAGAGAAAAGATACGAGCCCAATTGACTCAAGCAGACCAACTGCAAGGTAAAGAGAGAAAGAGATAAAGGTAAAGGTACGATATATTGCAAGTAATCTCGTGGCTTCACAAAATAGAAAAGGAACCTCACTTACGTAAAAGAAGATATAGTAGATACTACAGAATGCGGTACACTAGCGAGAAACTAAATACAATGATAGCAAGAAACTCTATTACAGATATCGAGAACACGTCTTTCTTAATTGACAACTGAACGTAGAGTAATGAGATGAGCGATGATCCTGATTTTCATCGAGCTGGTGTCACGTGATTCTTCCCAAAATTTGCGGTATCTTAATTGGACCAGCTGGTCTCGTGGCCTGGTCCAAGGATAGGCGGCGATAATCCCTCGCCGTTTGATGTTCTTTTCCCTCGACGACGGGTATCGAGGTATCAGGACGTCGGAAGGTGGTTAGAGATGTTTTCCTGCAGCTATGCGGTATCGTTGGTGAGAAGGGGGTGGGGGTCGTACTGCTCAGGTATTGCGATATTGAGGTGTGCGGCAATGTTACGTCACCGGCCTCCTGGACTTGCGACCGACTGTAACTCACTCCTTGCTTTACTGGTACTCCCCGTTGTAGCTATTTCGTCGGCGCTGCATCCCGGCCCTCGCTCATGGAAGCCCTCATGCCGGAACGATCTGGTGGTGATGGCCCTCAACCCGGATCCCCACACTAGATCCACCAGATCCACGTGGTCAGCATATCATTAGCCTATTCCACGCCGCAGTCCTTCGATAAGACGGTTCGTTAAGAGAAAACCGTCTTCTATTGGATAGTCAACGACTTAGTAGATTTTAGGGTCGGTTCAGCTCCAGGCTGATAAGTATCGTCGGCGGGAGGCTTCATTGTGTTTTTGACGCACAGCCCTGTACGCCGCCTGACGATGCATCCGAGCGGTAGAAGCATTCGTTCGTGGTTCGGCTCCTGGCCGATAAGTCTCAAATAGTTGGAGGTGCTGTTGTGCATCACGCACGACCCTTTTCGACAACTAGATAGGCATCCATCGGGAGTGGTTTCAGCGGTATTCGTTCGTCTGTAGTCGGTGGTGTTGATGTTGAGCTGGTACGTGACCCCTGTCAGGAAATGTCCTGGTATCTTGACGTGAAGGTCTCGCGGATGGTTCTCGAAGAGCATTACAGAATTAGAAAATAGCATACAATTAGCTTAGTAAAGAGAAATCAACTTAAAGATAATTAGTCGTTCATTTTTGGGGTATTGGCCTTAGACGTGCTTTCGTTATTTTTAGCGATATTTGTACCTAGGGGAATGCGATAATTAAATAACGTGACGGGGTACGAAATACCACGTCACAATGTATATATATATATTGTTACGTGGCATTTCGGTTAGGCCTGCCCGTTACAAGGTACTCCCTGAACCCTGGGCGGAATCCAGGAATAAGGGTTTCGAAAATCGAGTCGCGAGATAATCATAGAGAGCGCCAGAACTGGAGTCACGCATCCGGGCTTCGACAGGGACGAAATAGCGAATTACGAATAAGATATTGCAGGCTTTTGTTTTTTTTTTTTTATTTTGAGTACACCGGCCATAAGCCAGCGACCAACTCCGACGTCGAAGATATTTCGAGGCAAGGCGAAACCGCGGAGATCTCGCGGGAAGGATACCGAGGCTGCGGAGGGGGAGACAACGCAGATCCCTGCAGCGCGAGAATCCAAGGCGAAAGCGATTCCCGCTGGCGGCCGACGCGCCGCAGCCTTCCCGCTCACCCCGCTTACACCCGACCGAGGCAACCGCGAGAGACCAGCTAGCGACGAGGGAGCACCACCCCGCCCAACCCCAGGACCCCGTAGAGCTGCGCGGAAGACGACATCGCGATCTAGCGTTGAGTTCTGCGCCGCGTCGCGACGACAGGTGCGCGTCAAGTTGCGCAATCTCCAAAATCGATGACAGATCGATTGTTGCGCATTCTTAGGGTGATGACGTCACTAAGGATTAGCGTAACGAGATCGGCGTTGCGGCCGATCGGCCATCTGGGATCACTCGAGTTCTGGCGACTAACTAAGACAGTAGTCACGTGGCGAAGTTGCGTTAGGTCAGGCTTTTCTTTGGGTTTGCGTTATTGTACAGAAGTGGTGATCGCGAGGAATGATGAACAGCCATCGTCATGAGGGAGTAGGCGAGTTCGTCTACTGGATGTGGAGCGGTAAGCGCTGCTAATATTCTCGCGATCGAATTTCGAGAGTAATTGAGCGAGGGCTTGTCCGAGAAAGGATAGCCGTTTGTAATTTGCGTGTCGAAAAATCCTCGAAATTCGTTTGTTGATTATTTCGTTTGGTGACCGTAGCCTGAGTTGCGCGTAATAAAGTAGAGCCAATTCCGAGCGATCGAGGAGATCGAGTCGAGTCACGTTTTGAGCCGAGGCACTATTATCTCGAATTTGAGTGTAACCAAATTCCGTTACACTGGGCCACGTCAAATCAGTACGATAAAGTATCATTTCTCGTGTAGGTCGCGAGCCGTCGAAAGGGGAGCGTTCGAATTCGCAAACCGCGTCCCGACGTCACGGAGAAAGTTGCGCTCGGGTGCGTGTTAATAAGAATTTTCTTTTGTAGAGGACAGTCGCGAATAACGCGACGATCCCCTTTTTCGTTTGGGCTTTTGTATTATTGGTTAGTAATAAGGTGGCAATTAGCGCCCGTAGGCATAAGCAATTTTTTTTTGATTTATTACCGATCGCGGTCAGCGTGTCGGTCGGGATTTCGGTTCCGGTTTCGTCGAGGAGTTTATTGTTAAGTTGGCGATTAGCGTCATTTCGTAGAGGACGATCTCGGGCAGCGCGTCGGGTCCAATTTTGTTTTTGGTTTTTGTGAGTTAGCGTTTATTCTTAAGGCAGCGACTAGCGCACGTAGGCCGTAGAGGTCTTCTAGATCTATTAATTTTTTTTTGTTCTTTCTTTTTTTGTTAAACCTAAGTATTTGTATTTAGAATCGCGAAGAGCGACTTTTGAAGTATCATTTCTTTTGTTTTATGTTATCGCTGGCTGAAAATATATTATTTTAATTTTATTATTGCTTTGTAAGAGAACGTGTTGGCGTACGTGTGTCGTATCTCTCTGTACCCAAAAATTACCCCTCCCCTCTCCGCGGTACTGAGCTATCGAGTATATGGTTGCGGTATATCGCATTACCGATTTCGAGGCGTGTTGATCACGCCAGGCGCCCAACAAATTACGCTATATTGTTTTAGGTCCAGGATACCTCGCGGACGCCGATTTATTGTGCACGCGGTAAGTTCTCGGTCATTTTCTCCGAGTGACCATGGAGCGGGAAAAATCCACGTCACAATATGTATACATACACCACCGTAATTAAGTTTTTCTTAATTTCATTTTATCTTAAAATTCACAGATATATATCTAAAGTTATTTATAACAATATTTCCTAAGAATACGACTAAAATCCAAAAGAAAAAAAAATATTATAAATATTAAAAATCTAATTACAGAACCAAATTTTTGAGAAAAAAATAGCTTAGTTCTGAAAAAAAAAAATGTTATACGATAATTATTAACGGAGTTATTGAGTTGTTCATTAAGCAGCGAGAACAGCCGGGCGCGCAAAGCTTCGAGCCCCCCACCATGCCACCCGGTTTCATTCCTCCGACTAACCCCGCTCGACGAACGTTGAGAAATTTTTTTTTACTAGATACAACGCACCTAGAAATCTGAAAAAATTCACGGTGATGCCTTGGGGTGTTGAGAGATAGCTGATTTTTTTTCCCCCTCAATATTAATTACAACAACAATAAATAAAATAACACTTAAGCACCGTTATCTCCGGTTCTAATCAAGATATTCAGGTTTTGTTTTTTTAAATTACTCGTAAAATGAAGAGCAAGTACAATCCATCATAATATTTACAATAATATGAATATTCTCGGAGATATCTCTATTTGTTTAAAAGCAAAAAATTTATGGAAAGTACTAGTAACGAACTGACTCCATGATTTTTTGGCAACCCGTGGGCCAATCAAATGAGAAAAGGCAGACGATATACGGATTTTGGCTTGTCGCGGATTGTTGCTCAACTATATAACACAGCCAAAAAAGCCTTGCACGATAATTTTGAAGACACTTCATATTACCTGTACCAATAGTTTTGAAGCCACACTTTGTTTATTCATCTATTTATAACAAGAAATGTGAATTTTTTTTTTCCACGGCATTTTGCATTTTGCAACTAAACAAATAGAGGAAGTTGATCTCACGACAGCTTGTTTCATCGACAATGATGAGACGAACGACTTTTGTTTGAATAGTTTTCGTGTATGACCCATAACAAAGACGTTATTTAACAAAATGTGGGGTCTCAAAAGTTTAAACAATCGTTACGGACAAACCCGGACCTAACTTTTTGGGGCATAGGTGAAAATATGTTCGTCCGTCTCTAACGAACCTATAAAAAAATCGGCTAACCTACGTTATTCCAGAATAGAACTTAATTTCATTCTCCTGGACTACTTGACGCCATTCTCCATACGAAATGAAAGCTTTGTTCGACATTTTTGACACTTCCTTTAACTTTGCCGAAGTCTTACAATCTTCAAACAATCAATTTTAAATAAGAAAATTGAGAGACCTTTTTCTGCAAACTTCAAACAATACGTAGACATTTTTTTCCAGATTTTTAGAACTTATTTTTGAAGGAAAATATTATGTTTGGCGTGAATTTCACTTCGTGTAACCGTTATGCAATTCTACTGAGTTGTGACACATTAGGATTCAAAGGGTGAAATTTCTACCACCCACCCACCCCTTCTTATTAGTTTTCTCAATACTCAACATATCATATTTACTGCATGATAATTTATATTTTTTGCTCACTGCGAATAATAAAAAAAAATTTACTCTAGGTTCGTTTGGCGTGCACACAACGGTTTCTAAAACAAACAAAGAAGCACATGAATTCTACGGTAAGCTTGGATTCGTCGACCAGCCAGAAACACAGGACGCTGATTCAATAACAATCACCATGCGTCGAAGTTTCTAGCTTGAAGCCATCGTACTTGTTTGCGTAAATAAAATTTTTTACTCGTTCCCCTGTTGGAGCAAAATATTCTAAGCTGAGAACGCAACAGTGCGTATGTGTATTTGAGCGAGAAATAACAATAAATATTATATAAATGAACCCATTGAAAGTCCAATCACTTCATTGTTTCTAATTATGTCTTACCTGAGATTTTTCAGAAAAATAAATCTGTACTATGATGTATTCAAAGGGCAAAATTTTGTGTCATTGTACTCATTCCATTTAAGTACTGAAACGTATTAAATTTTAAATAGATATTTCCAGCTGCAAAGTAACTTGACTCAGAGGTAAATTCATTTCTACTTTGTAAAAGGAAGGAAGAGTGTATTATGTTACAAGTGCGGAAAGTGGGTGATTTCCGGTACGCGCAAAGTTGAAGATGAGAGTACAAGAGTGTACGTAGTATAAGTCAAGGTGAGTGCTGTAATTACATAAGTCAGATATCGCCTATCCAGACGTGTGATATATGCTGTATTTTGCAACACCTTGCAGCAGGAGGCACCAAAAGTGCCACTGACAGCCGGTAACATTGGCAGCAAGTAATTTACGCTCGTTGACACAGTGCGTAAGATTAAGGTATTCGAAAACTTAGTTTTAAACGGTACAGTAGACCATACCACGCTCAGCAAGGGAAATTTTTCTCACGATGTTATCTATAACATACTCGGCTTTCATAAAGAAGCGTTTTTGACAAATTCACCGAAACGCAGATCTTTAGCCAAGTCACGGAAATGACATTACGTGTCATCTATCGGCATTCTCGAAGACGCGCAACGCAATCACAATCGTAACTCGCCACCAGAGGGATGACCCAATTATGGTGGTATAGCGAGCGTCGCTACAATTTTCAATATCTTCAAGGAGAGGGAAATAATCCACTGATATTTACTGTTGATTTATCACGGTATTTATTAAATCACGCAGATCACGTTTTGCCGGTTAGGCGGGAGAGAAAAACCAGAGGGAGAATCAAGGTTACCAGAAAATAATAATAATGATAATAAAGATAATAAAATAATTTCACTGATCCCCGTTGGGGCGCCTCGAGCGCGAGCAAGAATTGGAGGGGGGGTTCCGAGACCGCCACAGTGGGGAAATAAACGACCAATCACAGGAAGAAGATTACCTGACGGCAGCGGCGAGATCGCCCAGTCGAACTCCAACCTCCGTGTATTCTACGGTCACCAGCCAGGAGATAGCTTCGCTATTCCTTGCTATCGCTGATTTAGATTTCCTTCAGTTACTTTACTTTTTTCCTTTTTGCTGTGCCGCCATCGATATCGTTTATTCTACCTCTACCGTTTTTCTATCGTTCTATCGTTTTATTTTAGCGATTAGCTTTTTCCTAAATCCTGCATGCTTTTTCCGTTTCCTCATTTGTTACCAATCAGTTTTATTTTAAATTTAACTGACAAGGAAACTTCCTGAGGTGTCCTCGCCCGATTTCGTCCATTTAAGGATATGTTATTCTTTATTGCGTCGATTTTCTCGACCCGAGGAGATATATGAGTGAGGATTTCGTGGGGAAAGGTCAATTTTGACAAGAGAAAAACCGATAAGGTTTTTTTTTGCGGCATTACGGCTGGGCCCAGCCAGCGATCATCAGGCTATTTATTGGAAAAAGAAACAAACAAAACAACTTATATAATTACAGCGAACTTAGTAGGTGTTCATCGAGCATAAAAATGTTGAGAATTTATATCTAATTTTATAGTAAATGTTAAACTGAGGAAACTTACATTAAAGGACATTCCTAAGCGCTTAGGTATTCATTATACGACTACCATGGAGGAAGTGCGGTTTTAAACAGGTGTTTCATATGCCCAACCAAATTTCGGTGTTAACAATGTTGTATTACGTAGTCAAACAGAGTGAAGATAGTAAGTGTGCGAAATTTGAATTGAAGTTTGCTGAAAGTTTGAGATAATGGTTTGAGTTAATTTTCATTGTTTATGATGTCAGAATATAGATGGCTAAGATTTTGTATGTCCGTTCTTTTGTTGCATGTATCATTTGTGGAGATGTGGATCATTTCTTTGATTAATCTTTTATACCAATTATTTTCTTGATCTAATATTTTGACATCATCGAAATTAAAATGGTGACCTCCAGTAAGTGTATAAAATACCAGGGCTGACTTATCTGGATTATGGGACTTAATATCATATTTATGATTTGCGATACGTTTTTTGAACTGTTGATATGCACATCCGCATATCATTTATTAGACGGATTTGCCCGTCTTGCGTGGCTTCCCATCGGAGCGTAAGATTCCAAAATGTAAACATACATCTACATACATTCTTACATCGGGTGCTCAAGACACGAAACTTTCTACTCGTTCTACATTACATTTGTTGCAGTTTTTATAGTCTATACGGTATACAGTCTTGATTTGTTCAAGAGTGGGTGTCTGTGATTTTAGAGCAGAAAACAAGAAATTGAGTGTATTTTTTTATTTTATAGGTTACCCGTGTGTTCTCTTTTTTTAAATATGTTTGATTTGTTGTGATAGACCATTGATGAAAGGAATGGAAGTTACATGATTTTTATTGTTTATATCCAACTGGTCTTGGTTTGGACATCTGGCAGTGTTGTAGAATTTTTCCACCCTTTGTGATTGAATAGGGCTAATGAGTTTAGTAGGATAGCCATTGGTTTTCAATGTGTCTTTGACCAATTTTAGATTTTTCTTTCTAAATCTTGGGTGAGATAGACCAATTCATCTATCAAACAACTCAATCGCAACACTTTTTTTGTATTGTAGAGGGTGATGTGAGTTGCAGTTTATGTAACACCCAAACCAAGCTTCTTTTCTGTACCAATCTGTTATTAATACGTCTTTGTCATTTCTAATAAGTGTATCAAGAAAACTGATCTTATGTTTAGATTCTAATTTATAGGTAAATTTTAAACGCGGATGGAAGTTGTCAAAGCATTCAATAGAATGTGGATTTTGTCCTGATGTACGCATTTGTTGATATTGTTACGCCCTGACGTACCGCCTTGGCGTACTTTTTTCAAAATTCCATTTCATTTCATTTCTTTAATTTCTTCAACGCACAGACATTATTTCATCAAAATCTCATATTCTAATACGGCGAGTTCCACCCCTCCTGGCAAAAGTCACGTAGAGACCAACAATGATCCCTAGTATAAGGTTCAAATTTGTTCCTATAACTGGTACCAAGAACTGAGATAGGAGACTGCTGAGCTAGTAACAGCGGAGCTCAGCCTAATAATACCTCTCTTTTTAAGGCAAAATTATCATTGATATTTAGCATAAACTATTCATCCATTGTGAACTAAATTGAAATAGATTACTTATTAAGATGTATGGATGAATGTGTGAACATTGTATGTAAATATCTCTTGTTCATATTTTTAATATGTCACCGCCGAGATTGAGAATTGTCGGAACACCGTCGAAGAGCGTGAAGTAACGCTGACCATGTGGATTCGGGCACCGGGAGGTCGCCCTCTCACCTCATTGGCTAATTACCGTTGTAACTTATTACAACTGCAGCTCCTTGGACCCTCAGGCCCAAGAAGCCGCGTCTTTTGTCTGTTAAGTCGCGAGGTGCGTGGACGTCAACCCGTATCAGCCCTTCTTGAGCAATAGTAGCGTTCGGAAAATCCTAGTTGTGACCGGCCTAAAGCCTCTTGCTAATCCGTCAAATTCGAGCATTCATATTATCCTGTGATTTGAAAAGACTCACTATCTTCTACGTTCCATCTTTCCTGTTCTTTACTAAATCTAATTATTTCGAGAATAGACATTTTTATGATATTCCGTTTCCTCAAATCAAACCAAGTTCTGCCCAGATTCAATCGGATCTAGTAATATTAAGTGCTTATGATAATAACCAGTTACATTATCACCTTTAAATAATAATCTTTAGAATCACCTTTCAATGTATATCAAAACCGCGAGTGAATCAAATTGACATTTTCAACCATAGCTTTCGATAGTAGAGTATTATTCTAAATTTACAACGACTAAGTGCTCAACGTTAACAACTTTTGGACTCGTCAACCCTTTCGATCTCGAGGTGAGGCCCTGATCCAGAAATACCACTGACGCAGACCACACGATCCGACGGCTCTCAATCTCGCCGTGTTACATCTAAAGATAAGTCAATCCGAGTGCTAATCTTCAACATTGAACGAATTCTAATGTTTTCACCTGTCCAGTCAAAATTTACTATCCTAATATCTAGTCAAAAGTAAGACTAGAGTTGGTGGCTAGCTTCACTACCCCAATTATATCAAACGTATTGTTACCAAGATTTAAACACAATTTGATATGACAGCAGCAGTTAATTTAAGATAACCTAAAAAGAGAGATACAATAATCACCACCAGCTAGTTATAACCATCGTTCAGGATAGATGTTCTTGGTATCTAATAATAATATCATTAGAATAGAATAACACGATTTGCTCAAACATGCAAACGGTCAAATTTAGCGATTCTGCAGCTTCTCTGGATTTGAATATAAATTCGTCCGTCGGCGTGGATTGTTATATAAATTCAAACACTTCATAAATTGTTACGTCATTATCAACGCTCATTGTTACCAGACATTTCAATTACCAATCGTACCAAATATATTTAATCTTTTACCAGTTAAATCATTTCAAGCCATTTCTTTTGAACGACAACCTTTCCCATTTTTATCATTAAAAATTTAGTCTCAATCATTTGAACAAACCTCACACACCTGTACAGGACTATAACAACACGATCCTACAAGTTACCGGCTTATCGAAAGGTTAGATTTAGATTTAATTTTTATTCATTGTCGTTACGTGGGAGCAACTTTGATGATTCAATTAATCATTAATTACCACCGCTCAGTATACTCTCACCCCCACGTAACAATATCATCAACATACCGTTTGTAAAAAGGGAATTCGAAAGGTAATGTATTGATGAAAGACTGCTCTAGTTTTTCCATGACCAGATCAGCTGTCACCGGGCTTATAGAAGATCGCATGTCTACACCAGAAATATGTTTGTAATAACATTTGTGATGGATAAAGTAAGTCGAGTTAAGGCAAAGGGTTTAGTAGGATGAGTATGTAATAATTGCTCTGTCACCGAATTTCTTCGGGATGATTACATTTCATCCGTCCGCGAAAAAGACTAATTCCCTTTAAGTTTCAGCCTTGCGGACTGTAACGATGGGTCATAACTTCAATAAACCGCGTTTTTTAGATTTGTCCAACTTCTTCCGCGATTATTCGACCGATCATCTCGAGTTTAGTCTTAATCGAAAGGTCTCGCAAAAATACACAAAACTAGATTATTTTACAGATTTTTCAATCACAAATTGGAGCTTAGGCTTCGGATTGAAAGTTTTTGAATGAAATATCAATAATTTCCTGCGTGGCACCAGCTTGGGAATATTTTTTTTTGTTACGCCTCAACATTTATTCCGCGAGCCATGATTCAACAAAATATTAAAATATGGGGTCCCTATGAAAAAAAAGTAAGAGTTTTTATTTTATTTTACTGTGAATTTTCGGCCAAGATAATGCGAAACAATTTTTCTTCGCTGCGTCATAACTTCTCGCACGCTCACGAATTTTTGTCAACAAACAAAATCAATAGGAATTTATGAAAGCGTTGAAAACTGGCATATTCATTCATTTTCAATTGAATTTTCCGCCAAAATGAAAGTGCTATTTCATGCACGAATAATCCTCTACAGTACATTTGTCGCTGCTTTTTGATGCTAATTTCATTTTGACGGGCAAACGCAAAAACAGCTACTACAGTGGTCGTACGACCCTAATTCACTCGATTTTTGCTCGATTCGGGGCGACTGAGATGCGCATGAAAAGGCAACTTAATGCGGCAAATATATAGTGATTTTATCAAATACACACGATAGAAATAAATAACCGCTGGGTTCGCTTCAAAATAATTCACTTTATTACAGGGATACTTTTCAATTCTGACATTATACTTGGCTTTTACGAAAATCTGTTGTTCAAAAATAAGAGGTAATTTGGATAAACGGGTATGAATTATGATATTATTATATTTTAATTTGATAAAAAGTTGGTACATATATTTTTTTTTAATTACTTCGTATTTAGTCTAGTATTTTGCTGGTCGACAACACACTAATCATCAACGTCACTATCTTCGTTGATGCTGACAACGATCCCATCATTAATGAAAAGTTTTGGTAAGATTTCTGTAGGTCTCATTGTCAGTATCCTACCTTTGTATCGGCCGCTTGAAAGATAATAAAGAACAGCTGCCACATGCGCACAACAACCCACAGTACGTTTATCATTGGGGCATTCACAGCAGGAACATAGTATACTTGCATATCCGATACCATTTGGCGTGTATTCGATATAACATTTATAGATTTTACCGTTGATGTGACGAGAATGTACCAATACTCTTATCAGATTATCACGGTCTTTATGGTAGCTGAGTCTCAAATTGCTTCTCTCATCAAGCATTTCGACTATATATGAAATTGTTTTTTCTTCTTTTATTCGGCATATATGTTTAAATAAATATTGCAAACAGCACATTTCGAGTCATCCCGAGAATGTTTCTTAGAATGAGGAGTAATATCGTCATCCTCGGAGGCCATAGTTTATTGTTTACAATATAAATGAACGCAAAACTGAGAACTGTAAGTCAGAAATCGAAAATATATGTATATTACGTGCATATCTATTTCACTGAATAAGATTATAATATCGGGACAATCTCTTGAAGCTACACAACAACTGTGCATGCGCTATAATTCAATCTGATTGGTCGTCAAAATCGCACCGCGATGATATATTCGTCGGCTGAACAAGGGACCAACGTGCACAATGTGTCAAGAGCTGTGAATCTCTTGCGTGTAAAGTAGCGGATTGTGGTTATGTTGTTATTTACTCTTATTGAGCATGAGTTATCTAAGAGTAATAGAATCGTTCAGCAATACCGCGGTCACGATCTCAGTTATGTAAGATTCTAACCTCGAAAATTCGTACGAATTACATCGCTGCCGAAAACATGATACAGTTTGACAGCTGAAACTCGAAGTAGCTAGCCTGCATTAACGGCCGATAAAACTCACGCGTGCGCACTTGCTGTATAGTTTCTAGAGATTGTCCCGGTAAAATTAGTTACCTTGGATATACTGTAAGCTATTAATTCTATATTGTTTATTGTTTGCTCATTGATAATAATAGAATTGCTGTGGTATTTACATAGTGTTCATCGTATTACAATACATTATTCTGTGCTATATCATACATCATTTTCCTACACATAGATGCGTGCTCTAATACCACCAGGCAAGAGAAGGCCCAGAAAAGGGGGCATACATTAATCACGTGATGCCTTTATAATCAATTTTAGACCCTCCGCCCCTCCCCCACCGTGATCACACATGAGGTTTTGGTGAACCCCCCCCCCCCCCCCTTGCCCGTTATCACGTGATTTTTCACCGATCGACTACTCGCGTGCATGGGTAAAAAATGTGATAAAACCAATAAAAATCTCTAAATATACTCGGTATTTTTAGAAAAAATGCATCAAAAAATACATGTGATATTGCCCGAGAAGACCCCTCCCTCCCCCCGTGTGATCAAACGTGATATTTTCAAGTACCCCTCCTCCCCATTGTGAGTCTCACGTGATTCATGAATGCCCCCTAAGTGCTCTAACATTTGTGTCCTGGGGTGCCTTCTCGCCGGCAACTTAATAATATATTACCTAAGCTATGAAAGTATATAGATATATAAGCCTATAATACTAAATAGATCTTCTTATTTATCTATTGTTATTGCATCTTTCTATTTATCTATTACTTTTTATTCATTTGTTTATTTATTTTTTATTTTTTATTTCTTATTTTTTAATATTCTTACTAGTTACTATATGTTTGATGATTGTTGACAGTCCTTGCCAGTATTTCATGACATGTTTTTTAACTCCATGTTGAACCTTTTGCTATCTCTCTCCTGCTTTATATTACTTGGCAGCTCGTTAAATATCTATAGTCCCACATTTTCCCAGCCTCTCATTCCCAGCGTGGTCCTTCGGAACGGCACAATAACACATTGATGTTACGCCCTTCTAGTTGGAGCTCGCACTGGCATTAATCGATTTTTTTACAAGTTTTCACCGCCGTTACAGCATACATTTTCTTAACTGTTAATACTCCGCATTCTCTATACAATCGATCCGCACTGTACTTGTGGTTCTTAAAACTTATCGTCCTCACTGTTTTATTTTGGAGTATTGCTACTTTGGTTATGGCAGTTTCGTAGGCCCCACTCCATGCTTCTAATCCATGTGATATTAGCAGTGAAAGAACGCATAGTACGCATTGATAACAGTAGTATAGCAAAGGGGGTTCTGAGTACAAACACCTTCTTTACCGACCGAGCCGCTCCGCGCAGCTCAGACGCAAACCCTTGAAGGTTACCCCCACTCTCCTCGGGGGGGGGGGGGGGGGGGGGGGCGAAAACTTTTTTACCGTCCCGCATTCTTTTCCCACGTTATCAACCACGTGACATTCCAAAATTAATGGTTCCGAGAATTTTTTTTCACTTACTCGGATGTCGGTTTGATGTCCAAGGTCGACCGATAGTCGCGGTACATTCAAAGCCATGGATCTGCGGTACCACGGTACTTTCCCGTGAAATAGCAGTGATCACGATGTTTCACGTCTGCGAGTGTAAACGGTTTTTCACAAATGTGACACACTGTCGTTGAATAAAATTCGTTGATTTGATTGAAATTTAGTGGTTCCATCGGTACAACAGTCTTGTAGTATCCCTCTAACGAATGTACCAATTCCGCTAACTCGTTCACAAACCATTGAACGCAAGTCTCTCCACGATTAATTTGGAATTTTGAAAGCGAATCGTCAAACGCGCAATGCAGATAGTAAGCTATACTATACGGAAGATGCTTCTGATAAATTGTTCTTGTACCCATCTTTTTGAGCGTAGGTTCCAGTAAACATTCGAGATCCGCGTAAATACAGAATGGAACGGTTTCTTTGTGCTTGAAATTTTTGAATTTGAGTATTTTTTTCTCATCTGTAGGTAGAATAACTTTGGTTTTGTTTAAATTCATGCAATCAGCTCGGTGCTTCAACAAACATCTTTCGAAATTAAAATGAGACAGACACCTATCGCACAACCAAGTAGGACATTTATGCTTGGAAATTTGAGATCTTGTCAACCGCGATAAATTTAGAATCCATGCAAAATGAAAGATTCTAGTCTTCTCATAATTTTCCATATCTACATCGTCATCGTCAGTGGTTTCAGTTTCTATCGCCAAAAGATGAATCACAGGTTTGTCAGACTCATTCTGACTCAGGTGAATCGGTACTATTTCACTTTTTTTCCGATCACCTTGGTCTATACCATAAACGTTGATTGAAAGGTCGTTAAGCTTCTCAAATTTTGGAATCTGGTCTAAAGACATTGGAAAATGCAAACCGTCGTATTTTAGCACTGAGCTGAAATGTGGATACGAAGTAATTTTACTGGGATTGTAGTTGTCGGCTGGGAACAGAGCTGCGGTGACCGACCAGAGAAAGCAATACGAGTCGCTGTTACGGATGTTGACGACAGCCTTCTTATCTTGAATATCTTTGGGTAGTAGTGTGTATGTGAAGACACCGCCTCGTAGTGGTACGTACTTGTTGATATTCACAGTCAAATTGATTATTTCAGTCAGCGACCAGCCTGAATCCTTTTCCTGGAAATCTTCCACCTTTTTCAACAAACGCTCCGTCGCGTTTTCGATGAACCATTCGTTGATATCCGTTGTCTGGAGGATGATTTCATTTCTCGTATTAAAAAATTTGATCTCTTCCACCGTGCGATCATCTTTTCTAACTTCAAATTTACAAGCCAGGATAACGTTGGCTTTCAAGCTCCTGTCTTTCTTCAGAGCGTTTTTCAGTCTCGTCACAGCTAGTACCTTTGCGTCTTCTAGAAATCTCTCCACATCTTTATGCTTCAAATTGACGATGGATCCAGTTCGAATTCTCCGCTCGAAAGCTGATTCCAAATTCTCCCACCGTACTCGATCGCTTCTTCGTCGGCTTCGTAATCCGTCACCCACTTTTTGCAATTGTTGAAATTTGACTGTCAACGATTTCAGAATTCCAATTGTAGTCAAAATTCTTGTCTTCTCCCCGATCGTTGAGGCGTTGTTGCGTAAGATTCTATTCAAAAGCCTGATATTTTGGGTTCCGAATCGAATCCATTTTGCAATCTCTGCCGGTGACGATTTTTCCGATAAAATCTTGAACGCCGATTCCATAATATCGATCAATCTCAAACACTTCGCGGATTCCATCTTGAGCTTTTTCCTCACGTATACTTGACAGGTTGTGACGTAATGATCGTTTGCAGTGATGAGCGTCCTTTTTATAGGGCTGCTGTACGGATGCGCGCGCACCTTTTGGCGTTTCAACAGCGATGGTAACCCAACACCGCAGATCCGTGACTTTGAATGTACCGCGACTATCGGTCGACCTTGGATATCAAACCGACATCCGAGTAAGTGAAAAACAATTCTCGGAATCGTCCGACGAGTTTCGACGGTGAGCGGCATGCGGTCAAAGGATTTTAGACAAAACAATGCGTTCGACAAGTGTCGACTTGACGGTGAGCGGCACGCGGTCAAAGGATTTCGGTGCGACGTTGAATTTGGGACAAACAATTCTCGGAACTATTAATTTTGGAATGTCACGGGGCTGATAAGGTGGGAAAGGAATGTGGGGTGGTTGACGTTACACATCAGCAGTCCTACCGTGGGAAAGGAATTCGGAGTGGTTAATGTTACACATCAGCAGTCATATCGTGGGAAAAGAATGCGGACGGTAAAAAAGTTCTCGCCCCTCGTTGCGCCGTCTACCGTCGGCAGGCGAGCACTACAGACCTTCGGTACGGCAGACTGTGACGTCATCGCGAAAAAGGGTTTGAGTCTGGGCTACGCGGAGCGGAAAAGGGTTTGAGTCTGGGCTGCGCGGAGCGCCTCGGTGGGCTGCGCGGAGCGGCTCGGTCGGTAAAGAAGGTGTTTTTACTCAGAACCCCCCTTGCTATACTACTGATAACCTCTTTTTTCCCGAGAATGTATCTCAATTTGCTTAATATGTAAACTACTCCCCTTAGTCTATCAGTTAGCTTCGTTACATGTTCCTTCCACTTTACGTTAGCATCTATAATTAAACCTAGGTATCTCACCGCGTCCACTCTATCTATTTGTATACAACTGCATATGCCTTGTCTTTCGTATTCCATCGAGTGGCTTACAATTCTGCGCATTTTCGGTAAGCTATCCTCGTAGCATCCAAAGGGGGTGAAGCTTGTTTTTTTTATGTTCACAGTTGATTTATTAGTACGAAACCATTTAAAAATTACTGCTAACCCTCTCTCTATTTTTCTCTGTAGAATATTCCACGTATCAGCTTCGAAAAAAACTGCGGTATCGTCCGCATAGGACAGGATATCCCCTGAATCTTTTATTTCTTTTGAGCCATTTACAAACAAGATAAACAAGAATGGGCCCAGAACCGTACCCTGGGGCACCCCATACTCTGTTGTTTTTTCGTAACTCGTTACCCCACCTATTCTCACTCTTTGAGTTCTCCCTGTAATATAGTTTTTTACTGAGTCATTTATCTTTCCTCTATACCCTAGTCTATCAAGTTTCTCCGGTAATATCTGGTGATCGAGGGAATCGAATGCTTTCGCTAGATCGATATTTCCTACTGCTGTTTTTTTCCCCACGTCTAGAGATTCCGTTATCAGCTTACTGAGATCGGCTAACGCATCTTTAGTCGATTTCCCTTCCACGAAGCCATATTGCCGCCGCCATATGATACTATGTTTGTTAGCAAAGTCAATCATCCTGCTAACTAGACATTTCACAAATATTTTTGCCACGCTTGACGTAAGTGCTATTGGCCTATAGTTCGCTGCTACTTTTTTGTCTCCACCTTTATGAATCGATTCTATTTCAGCGACTTCGAATTCGTGAGGGCACTGGCCGTCCCTAAAGCACAAGTTGAATACGCGCGCCAAAGGTTTCGCGATAAATATTGCTATTGATTTTAGGGCTTTCGGCGTGATACTGTCAGGGCCCGTTTTTTACATCCAAATGTAACAGCAATTTCAATACTTCTTCATCGTTGACTGGGGTTATATATATACATAGTATTTGTTTGTCATTCTTCCAGTTCCTGCTCTCGTCCCTCTTCTTCCTTGATTTCGTCAGCTAATTTTTTGCCTAGTGTCCCGAAAAAATTATTGAGTACTTCCGCTATCTTCCCCTGTGCCTCAACCACTTTTCCATCTTCTGTTACCAGTTGTTTGATTGCCGTTTGGTCACGGTTGGATGTTTTGTTAATGTATGTTGATACCACTCTCCAAAGTTTAACCGGGTTCCCCTCAAATTTGTTTACGCTCTCTCTGTAGTATTATGCTCTAGCCGCCTTAATTGTTGTTAGTCTGTTCCTGAATTCTCGACACCTGCTTCTCATGTTCTCATCGCCACTTTTGTCCATTTTTTGGACATATATTCTCTTTTTATAATAGATCTGAGTATACTTAGTGTAATCCATGGCTTACTTATTCTATCCTTTCTTTGTATCTTGATGGTTGCAGCTTCAATTATCGCTTTTATCCTACCGTAAAATATGTCTGCTGCAGCATGTAGATCATTCTTCTCTTCTATTTTTTCCCACGCTATTTGGCTAGCCAATCTAGTAAATTTGCGGTAGCAGATCCCTATATTACCTTCTATTGATTGCGCATTGTTATTTCTATCAGTTCTATTGCACCGTATTGCCAGTACTACTGGGTAGTGATCGGTAAGGTCTATTTTACACACTAGTGCGTTTAATTTGTCGAGATTGTTGCATGCTTTTACTAGTATATGGTCAATGCACTTTCTACTATTGCCACTCTCTCGCATTAGGACTGTTATCGCTGGTAAAAACGAATGCTCAGCCAAGCCGGCAAGGTAGATTTCCCCGATTGCATCAGGGTTCAGTATATCAATGTTTATGTCCCCAACTATTACATGTTCCGAATAAGAAGTTTCTTCTCAGCATGCACGATGTATAAGGAGACTCTAATGTGTAGATGTTGTGTTTACCCTTTTTGAATCCTTGCTTCCAATGAGAAGCCCGTAAGACAAGCAATGCCGTCTATTGAATTATATGCGGATGTGCAAATCATTTATCTACGAGAGAATATTAGTTGAAAGAATGTAAATTCGAAAAATTGGTGATTTCGAAAAATTAACGACGGAGCCAGAAATCGAACCTGGCGTCTAGAGATGCTTGACCGGAGCCTTACTCCACTAGACCACCTAGCCGCTCTGACTCTGTTGTCGTTAATATCTCTCATCACCAGTGAGTTCGAATTTGTTTTCCTGTGCCCGGTTTATGTGTGAGTAAGAAGTTTCTTCTCTGCATGTACGATGTATAAGGAGACTCTAATGTGGAGATGTTGTGTTTACCCTTTTTGAAATTTTTTGAAATCACCAATTTTTCGAATTCACATTCTTTCAACAAATATTCTCTCGTAGATAAATGATTTGCACATCCGCATATCATTCAATAGACGGCATTGCTTGTCTTACAGGCTTCTCATCGGAAGCAAGGATTCAAAAAGGGTAAACACAACATCTACACATTAGAGTCTCCTTATACATCGTGCATGCAGAGAAGGAATTTCTTATTCACACATAAACCGGGCACAGGAAAACAAATTCGAACTCACTGGTGATGAGAGATATTAAAGACAACAGAGTCACGGCGGCTAGGTGGTCTAGTGGAGTAAGGCTTCGGTCAAGCATCTCTAGACGCCAGGTTCGATTCCTGGCTCCGTCGTTAATTTTTCGAAATCACCAATTTTTCGAATTTACATTCTTTCAACATTACATGTTCCTTTAATGTACTTTTTGATTGTAAATACTGAAGGAACCCTTCCAGATAGAAATCTATATCGCAATTCGGGGGTTTATATAGCGCTGTGATTATACAATCCAACTGTACCTGCTTCACATTGATTTCTATCGCTTGAATACCTTCTATGTTGACTATACTTGAGACAAAATTAATGTGGTTCCTAATGTAAACAGCAACGCCGTCGCATCTGTTATGTGACCCTTTGCTGTATATCATAGTATATCCATCGGTCCCAAAAAATTCCTCATTGTCAATTCTCCAAGTTTCCGAGCATACTATCACATCGTAATCTACTGATTGCGACTTCACCATCACTTCGAGTTCATTAAAGTTACTATTTATGCTCCGTATATTAACATGCAGTATTTTGAAAGTAGTTCCTAATGTTTCAATTAATCGTTTATATTCGGCATTGCAGTCTATTTCAGTCACATCTATTTTTAGGTCTTCTAGATAAAGTAGATTCTGCTCCATTATGTGGGAATTGTTTCGCAATTACCGTAGTCTGTGCGCGATCTCACCTCATTGGGTAATTGTTCATACATAGGACACTTATTGACCTCGCTCGCGGCGTGGTGTAAATCGTATCTCGTTTTGTACCTTTCGTTCGACCTCTTACAGTTCGCGCACTTTTTATTCTCGTCATTCTTACAGTCCCTTATGTCATGATCTTCCCCACAGGAGCTACAGGCCCTCTCATTTTGACACTTACTTCCTTTGTGGTTTAAACCACCGCATTTAAAACACCTGTTTGAACCCAAGTCTTCAAATACTCTGCATTTTTCTCATCCGACAGAAATCCTTTCGTCCAAAATTATTCTCGTAAACACAGCTGGGGCAACTTCCGCATATGCAGTGCTCGTCTCTATCTTCGGCCAATACTTGATGTGTGTGATTTTGAAATCCTCTTCTTCATCGATAAAGTGATTTTGATTCCTGATGGTTAGTTCAAGAACTTCTGCGTTATATTCATCGCTAATACCCACGATTTTTATTTTTGGCTTTTGTAGCTGCTCTTGGATTACACTGTATTGGGGGCCTACCTTATTCTCTAAGGCTTTCTTGAGTACTTCGACATCTTCCGTATGTTCACAGCTTATCACCTGTCCTTTTCTTGCGTTGCTTATTTTTTTAACACATATTCCCAGCTTTGCCGGGTGCACATTGGATGTTATTTTATCCCTTGTCCTATTCCCTTCTTCATGATGCTTCGGTTTTACCACTATCGCCGGTATGTTCCTCGATAATCTGCTCGTTTGCGTTCCAATTTTGAGTGCACTCGCGTACGAGGATGAGGCCCTGTCCCTTGTTCTCAGCATCTTTTCGAGCTCTCTCGCTTTGTCGATCAGCAACTTTCTCTTGCTATCCATTTCTCTTACCAGTTTCCGCAGGATGACATTTTCCCTCCATACTGCGCTTTTTTCGTCTACTTTGCCATCCTCGCCCACAATAACACTCACATTCGGCTCATACATAACCTCTTTTTCCGCGCAGCACTGTAATTTGCTCTTATCTCTCGCGGTTCTCGCTCGTTTTGTGGAGGAAATTGGAAAAATCCAAATAACGTGGTTTATTAAAGTTCTAACCCGTCGTTGCAGTCCGCTAGGCTGAAATGGAATCAGTCTGTTTTGCGGCCGGATGAAATGTAATCGTCCCAGAGAAATTCGGTGACAGGATAATTATTGAATACTTATTGTTTGCGCTCGGCATCGATGGCGGTAAGAGATTTCTTACCAACGAGGGTGGTAAATCCTCGTCAATCCAATCGGGAAAGATTTTCGATGCACTGGCGTCCTTGAGACAATTGGGTTTGCCTCAAAGATGATTCAATGTTAGAATGTTTTAAATCAACAAATATATTCATTAAAAAACTTGGAATAAACTGAATACATTGTTGATATAATGTTGTACGAGATTCACGCGGGATACAGGTAGTGAGAAGAAATTGTGGAAGTTCGAATAAGTTGGTCTTCTCTTCGCGTTGGTCGAAACGAATTTGATCTTAGAAGTAGTTCTTAAAAATTAACTGAGTTCAGATGGCCAAAAAACTACTGGAAGGGGTAGGAGTGTCGCTTGAGAGAAGGGATGAATTTTGCTTGGGAGTGGGAGAGATGGTCACTCATAGGAAAATTTTGCACCGAAAAAAAGATTGTAGTGGGTAGGTACGAAGGAATTAGAGGGAGTGAGCAAGTGAGCGAGAAACAGAAACGTACATTCCCAATGTGAGATGTACGTGCGGGCGTTTTATGATACACGTCATAAAAAACAAGGAACGAAAAGTAAGGATTAAAGGATTGGTAGGTAGGCAAAGGTGTTTACTAGTAAAAAGTAGAGAAATTGTCGAGATTGCAAGACTGGCTGTCAGATGTGGCAGACAGGCGTAAGGATTATCTTTTTTTTGCAAATCAGTCGAAGAAATTCGTTAATAAGGAATGGGAACTTCCAGCAGTTGAGTATTTCATGAACTTTAAAACGTGACTAAAATGTCCACGCAGAGATTTAGGATTAAAGAATGTAAAATGAAGATTAAGAATGTTGAACGTGAAAAAGAATGCCGCTAATTTACAGAGCGGATTCAAAACTTATTCTGCTATACCCTTTCAAGTGCAGTCATGAATTCAGTTTTGGGTATAGTAGTATGATCTTTTATATTGCCCCAGTTGCTTTTCACAGTAGCTTTTGCCAGATTAATGGGAACATTAGTGAAAAAAGAGGACCCGTCTAAAGGTAGCAGTATGTGATTTTCTGGAAGAACTATACCCGTAATTTCCTTGACAAATGACCATGAGTCTGTAACATGATGTATAGTTTTTTCAACTATGTTAGACAATATGCAGGCACAATGTTTCGATAATTTATAAGTTGGCGAATTTAAATTGGACGCAATGGGTCTAAGTGGAACATTGAGCTTATGAATTCTTGGTTGGAAATATATTTTAGGTGAAAGTGTACCGTTCGGCAATTTGAGGGGGTGGTTTTTTGTATAAATGCAACCAAAATTTATTGAATCGAAGAAGCTCCTAAATTGTTGCTTAGAAAGAGCTTTGTAATATTAAATGAGACGAATCGAAGCAAAATAGTGTGATTTTAATAGCAATTCGGCTGCACGTGTATAAGGGTTGTTCACCCGCCATGTGGCGTCATTTCGAAAAACGCAAAAACACGTATCCCCTACGTTTTTCTGCTGTTTAAAATTCAATTAATTTCATTGAAATCCGAACAATAGTTTTATAGTTATAAAATTTTTTTAATATTCAACCCATATAATTTGCAACTATTCAACCTCGTCGTAACCGGGAAAATTGCATTTTTCGTTATTCGCCATAAGAATTATTCTCAAATTGGTTTCTTTCAACTATTTCAATTGGAAGTATGCGAAACTATGAAACTACAACTGGGGATACCCAACTTTGGGGATTGATTTCACCCCGGCAAACACTTTGTGCGTCGATGAAAAAAATTAGTGTCGCTTTGATTTGATTTCGATGAAGAATAATATATCCTTAAATAGATGAAATCGGGCGGGGACACCTCAGGCAGTTTCTTGTCAGTGCCTGCGTGCCCGAGTTACCGGCTAAGATAAGGTTTTTGCCTCTGTATTGTTTCGTTACGAAGTTGCTCACATTTCCCATTTTCTTGTATCTTAATTATCTCTTTTCGTTTCTCTGTGAATCATGCTCCATGGCTCTGAGTTGCTGTAGGCTGTCGTGTGAGTACATCATTGCTTTGATTAATTAAGTCCGTAAAATATTATCGTTGAGTGACTTTGTAGCTATCGAATAAATATCTCTATCGTTTGATTTTTTTGTAATTTGGTGGTAGAATCGCTTTTGTAACTTCTGTCGTCTTTTGCTATCGCTATTTTTTTCCCCGTAATCTTCTATGCTAGTAGTGCTCACTGTATTTTACTGCTTATTGTATCGTACTTCCAATTATGTTTTAGTTGCTATTTGCCTGCTGATTTGTAAATCGAGTTCCTTGGAGTCAATCCGAGCGTATATTAAGCCTCTAAATACTACTGTACCTTTTCTATTGCTTAAGCAATAGAAACCGTTTTGTATTGCATTTACCTGCTATAATTTTTTTTGTTTTTCTCTGCAATACCGTACTTCATTGCTAGTTTAAGTTCTGCAATCATCGCTGCTTTTATTGTAATGAAGTATATTTCTTCGTCTTGCAAATCCTTCTATAAATTTCTCACTTTCTCACAATTTCATATTTTTTCGAAAATCATATTTTAAGATTTCTCTGTGAAACTTTTCGAATTTCTAAGCATTGTAAATCATTAATTCTACTGTCTATTGATAACACTGTCGTAAATTGTCTCTTGCACTTGACAGTAATTATTATTCTCTCGCCTAAGCTACCAACTTCGTAAAGTATTAATCAATGCCAATCCTTCTCACTAGTTGAAATCTATTGTAAAGTCTGTCCAACTCTTTTGTTACTACCTTCCGAGCTATTGTCACTTTCTTATCTATCGATTCCCGATAAAGTTCTCACTCTCTCTTTAAATTAACTATAAACTATTATTTTCTGATCCATTAATCGTCGCTGCCTTTTGTAATCCAATTTTATTGGCTGGAATGTGTGATCCTAATCGAAAATATACGAATGATTTGTGTTAATTTAACTGATTTGAGTTTATTCTTTATTTCTTCAATTCCTTAATTATCGTTAGCTGCCTTGAATACCACCACTCTACCATTTCGTGTGAGTACCTTGGCCTAACCAGCCATACAACGGGTTCTCTAGTTATTGATCATATCGTATCCCAGTATTGGTTTAAAAATTCTGAAGCGTCTGGGGCCCAACGTATATTTTTATTATAATTTAGTTAGTTCAGAATAATTGGAGAATCGTTCCACAGTGTTAACGGTAAATCCTCATCTGAGGGTAACAGAAATTAGCGTTACCAGGTATGAATAAAATCAATAGCTAACTAGAGTAAAATAATATAAGTGAGTAAGTAAGGAGGTACAGTAGATAGACGTAAGTGAGTGAGTAAAGGGATAAAATAAAATAGAATAATTAAGTTAGTAGAGAGAAACAATAGATAAAAATAAGTAAGAAAAGATGTTACATAAATAAGTAAGTCAAGACGTACAATAATAGCTAACAGTACGAGCACGAATAAAATAAGCAAGATAAAATTGTTAGATAAGGTTGTAAGATTACACAAGTTACGAGAAAAGTTACGAAAGTTCAACAAATAGAATACAAACGTACGAGCACGTTTTGATTCAGTACAAATTTGAATGTCCCTCAAACCCATCAGAGAGCCTGCTTGTGAAGCCTTTGGGAAAACGAGCATTGGGCAGATCCACAGGTAATTTGTCCCAGAAATAGATGCCACCCACAGAGAATAATCAGCTCATTGTTTCAGTTCGAAAGCTCGGAAGGTGAAAATCGCTACGCACGAGCCTTGATGGAATGTAGTCTGAAGCGCCATGGTTAACAAAAAGCTCACGAAAGTAGAAGGGGCGCTCACTGCCGGGAGTGACGAAAAGAAATGAGAGATACAGATAGTGTCTGTGATCAGATACCCTGCGCCTGACAATGAGTTATATGGTTGTTCGTGGGAGTGACACAGGTCAAGCGGACATAAGTGTTCATCAATCTCTAGAGTTTCAGGTTCCGGACGTCTGAGATATCATTGTAGACCACGGGAGGGCAGTCTACGGTCGGAAATACTAAGGCCGTGACTAACCATTTACGCCATGGCTGTGACAGCAGACGCCTCGAAGCAGAGATTTGGCGGGGGACACAAATAGATGGGCTACACGGATCTGGGTCATCAAAGTTTTCTGATTTTCCATATCTACCAACAGCGCATACGCAACGGCCGGAAATTTGAAACCTGCGCAAGTAAATCCACACGTACTCGTCAGGTAAAGCAGGGGTAATTAATCGTTTTCGACATCTGTAGTGTTGAAAAATTCGTGAAGTATCAGGTTCATTATTTTGTATCCTTTGTATGTGCCCGCTCAACCCCGAAATGACTTGCAGGATGCCGACTCAGAATAAGCGCATGTAAGAATTTTCTCGATGATGACGTCACACATTCGGTTTCAGACGCTTGTCTCCAACGGGCTGCTATTTGTTCCTTAAGAATTTTGATGACGTCAGTAACTTACAATTAGTAAAATTTTCTTTGCAGGTTTTATCCTGCTTACAATACACAGTAACTACGAATTCTCGGAATCCACGAAAACAAACAGTTCTCAGAATCGCCAAAGAAGTTTCAACATAACGTCGAGAGGCCTGTGTCGGATATGACTTACTCTTCAAATAAAAAATGTATTATCAGATATATCAAATTACGGTTATCACCACCGAACAGAAACGACGGTGGCAATTTTTTTCAGCGTTAACAGTTCTTGGAATTTTCAATCGGATGCAGTCAGATATCACCGACTTGGTAAAATCACCGAGCATATTTCAACTTGTTTGTCATTACATTGTTACGAATCTTTTTATACTTGAGGCATTACGCGCATGATAACTGCATGGGACGGATATCAGATTTCAACGTGCACTTCGAGTTAATAAGTTATGACTCTGGAATGCAACCCATTTAACGGATAGTTAGCGAAGGTTCTCAAAATAAGCAATTCCTTCTAGGGAAATAATTAAAAAATTTGTTGATGAATTCGTCGCTATCAAAAGGTCGATTATGAATTTCTTGATCACAGTCTTTCGACAACTATCCAGTGAGCTGCAAGGTACGCGAGCAGAACAGAGGTGATTAAATCAGGCGTACCATTATTTCTACTGAAAATTGCGATAAAATAATACTGCTTTTCTGTCAGGGTTCAATCTACATAGGGTGGCGAAGTGGACCAGGCATGGCGTAAACACATTGAGAATGTGTTTCCAAAAAATAAAACTGTTTATCGTTTATCAGTCAAGCTGAAAATTTGAAGTTACCACCAGTGTTCGCTGAAAGATGGTGGTATTTTAAACACACGCGGAAGATATAGTGATAGCGTTAAGTGATGTGATTTGAAGGTAGCTTCTAAGAAACGCATACGATCAGGAGTGATAGTAAACTTGAAACATATAGATACAACTACTTTTATAAAAGCCGCAAATGCTTTATTTCAATCGCGGATTAAAAATATATTGAAAGAAGAGAATGCTTTGACAATCAACGCTATTTTAGCTGTGCAATATAGTGTTTAAAAGAACGATGAGAAAATTATTGAAGTGAAATATTTTAATACGAAGAATTATGATTCTACAGATTACTGAGCCTGGTTTGCAAAAAATACACTGAATCCTCCTGACACATGAAGGAGTTCCAAGAACGTAACTCAGGCTGGACTTTGCATTAGATTGCCAATTTGACAATTAACATCAACAAATACAATCCTATGCGAGGTAGCTCCTACATTAACCTGCTGGCAGCTGGGATTTTTTTTTCGTTGATGCATGCCTACTTTGGTGGGATACTTCCATATAATCATCCCCCAATGTTTCCCGGATATGTTCGAATCATGGCAACACCACTATAGTGGTGTTGCCAGCCGTCTAGAGGTTAAATTACAGTCAGCTAGTAAGAGAAATAAAGCTGTATCAATTTGTGAAATACTACTTTCGAAATGCAGAAAAGTTGGTTACTCATGAACTAGATTGTGTAAAGATGAATAACTGCAAAATCGTGCTACTTTCACCGATGATTAACACATTGAAATTAAAAATTTTTAATAATGAGGAAAAAGTGCCATTTATTGTTCATACTGATTTTGAATGTCTTCTGAAGCTAGTTACACAGCACACTAACTCCAGCACTGAGGTTTTTCAGGAGCACGAACTATTCAGCGTAGGATTCTATGTTAATCGCCAGTGCACCTACGATAACGAACTATCCTTTCACGGTAGTTATCAAGGTCCACGCGTACTGAATGGTTTATGCGGCAGCTCTTATGGTTAACTAAGGCTACAGTGTTCTGTTGTCCGCTACCAATAGTGCAACTGAACAGAGACCAAGAAGCAGAATTTTAAAAATCAACAATTTTCCACATTTGTGTAAGGCCAAGTCTGCAAAAGACAAATGTGAGGGACCACTGCCATCTCACTGGGAAGTATCGAGATTTGGCACACGAGGATTGCCACCTAAACTATCAGGATTCCCATACGGTGCGAATCGTATTCTACAAACTGAATGGATACGATCCTTATTTCCTCATCAAAGACATTTCTACCAACTTTGACGGTCGTATAAAACTTCTGTTCCTGAACAACGAACGATACATCTCAATTACAAAACATAACAAAGACAGTGATATCAAATTTCGATTCATCGTATCTTTCCGGTTTATGAGTTCTTTGTTAGAAAAACTAGCTCTGCATCTTCACGAGCTGAAAATAGTAGAGTGAGAATTTTACAAGATCGGAGACGACAAAATAAAATTACTCACACAAGAATGCATATATCCCTCTCAATATCTTGACGCATTTGAAAAGCGAAACGAACCCAACTTACGACCAAAAGAGCAAATTTTTTGCGTCATACTTAAACACATACTTAAACAGTCATACCATCACTGACGAAGATTACGAGCAAGCCAAAACAGTGTGGACAGAATTTGGCATCAAAATTTTGGGTGAATACTCCAACTATACCCAAAAACGGATGTTTTACCGTTGCGAATGTATTTGAAAATTTCCGAGGTGGTTGTCTGAAAGGCCCACGGTCTCGATTCAGCCTAAGATCGCTCGTGCGATGCCTAAATTTACCATGGTCGAATTGGAAATGCTAACCGATATAAATATGGTAATCTTTATTGTAAGAGGTATCAGGGGTGGTGTAAATCAGTGTTTCAATCGGTATGCCAAAGCCAGCATCAAATACACAATTGACTACAACCTGAATAAAAAGTCAAAATTTCTGATGTACTACGACGTGGACAATCTTTACGGCTGAACAATGACGCATTGGCTCTCTTACGGTGGCTTTGAATGGGTGCCCAAACTTGACGACTTTAATTATAAAGTTGCTGATAACTCACCGGTTGGATATATGCTGGAAGTCGACCTTGAGTATCCGCACGCTGTTCATGACATTTACCGTAACTTACCTCCATGTTCAGAACACGGGGAGCCTCTTGTCTCGGAACAAGCCAAGTAATTGGCAACCATGTATCCCAAAACTCGGTACATTTTGCATTATCGAAATTTGCAACGAACTTTACGAAATGGCCTTCAACTCATCAACTTTCACAGAGTCATGAAAGTCAATCATTCACCTTGATTATAAAAATATATAGACTTGAATGACGGTACACGCAAGCATGCTAAAAACGAGTTTCAGAAAAGTCCGTACAAGCTTATGAATACTGCTGTTTTCGGCAAATCCATTGATAGTATCCGAAACTAAGTAGATATCAACCTCGTAACAACGTAAAAAGGGAGATACGGAGTGGAAGCTCTCATCGTCAAACTCAATTTCCATGGTCGTTCCGTTTTTAGCGAGAATCTTGTTGCTGTGGAACTGCAGAAAACAGTAGTTGAATTAAATAAACCGATATATTTTGTGGATTAGACCTATCGAAAATATGCGTCCACGATTTTCACTATGATTATATACTACTGGTATTGTAAGATCATTGTTAATTATTATACAGGGTCTGTCTGGAAAGCAGTCAGACGGAATTTTTCCCGCCCAGACAGAGCGACGTAGGGGAACATTTTCGCGTGGGTCGGACTATGGGAAATCTTGGCAGCGTACCGGTCCCCAATCGCTTTCAAGCCTTTCCGGAGTGTAGGTCGATTTTGAAGTGAATCCCAGTCAAGGTGCCTCGTCACGGCCTCTTGAATGGCCTGGGCCGAGTCATGGTGCCGTCCTTTCGGAACCCATTTGAATCGGGGAAAGAGAAAGAAGTCTGGGGGAGCTATATCTGGGCTGTAGAGTGGCTGGGAACTTTTGATCATTT
The DNA here is from genome assembly GCF_021155785.1 of Neodiprion fabricii. Lineage (NCBI taxonomy): Eukaryota > Metazoa > Arthropoda > Insecta > Hymenoptera > Diprionidae > Neodiprion > Neodiprion fabricii. Next base: position 9,417,814 of record NC_060245.1, on the reverse strand, counting down.
CAGGGGTTTCATTCGCGGTTGTACCGAGTTCGAAGCAAAACTTATCGCGTAACGCTGCTCGATTAAACGGTTCATCGCGAAGCGTGATAAGGCACCTTGACTGTGGTTCACTTTAAAATCAACCCACATTCTGGAAATGCTCGAAGGCGGTTGGGAACCAGTGCGCTGCTTAGCTAAGACTCCCCACAACCAACTAACGCGAAAAGGTCCCCCTCCGTCGTTCTGTTTGGGTGGGAAAACTTCAGCTCGACTACTTCCTGAACGGACCCTGTATACAGACTCAGACAGCCTCATGTATGAGGAACGATGTCTGGAAATTTATGAAATAATAAAACGTGACATCGGTAAATTTGATACCTCGAACTTCCATCCTCAGAATATATTTGGTAGCCTGCAAGCCAACAAGAAGGTTGTGTGTCTTATAAAAAATGAATGTAAATTCATAAGCACCGTTCAGAAATCATAGAATAACTTAACTCAGAACCTCCAAGGCTGAGCACCAGTTATGTGACTGTGGTAAATTATAATCATTAGTTTATATAACAATTGTAATCCTTACTATTGAAAATTAGAAAAAAATGTGTAAATAAACGTAAGTAAGTAGCCATAGGATGACGCTTTGACTTCATCACTCCGTGTTGGTGCGTATGTTACGTGCCAGCCGGTATCCACGGCGGCGCCCTCTCTGCGCCCTACCTGACCAGCGTGCAGTTACCATAAGAGAGCCTTACATACTCTTACCGATAGTCGTAGAATAATACCAACACACACGGTTACCATCATAACGTCCAAATTCTTATATCGATAGTTCTCATACGCTAGATTAACCGTTATTTCATCAGTCAAATTCATAACATACATGGTATATATATTTTTTCCCATTTAACCGTTATACCTTTCAACATTAGCTTTCACATAAAACCTTTGATTTACGATCTCAACCGTAATAACCCGAAGTAATAAAAACCTGCAACAGTTGAGATAACCGTAAAGACTAAAACACCGGAAACTTGGGAAGAGAAATCACGGATAGCTCACAGAGAAAGAAACCCTTACTCTCAGAATTTAGGATAGCACCCTCATTTTAACGATGATAAGACCAATTAGCGCTTTGTCGCTTGCTTCTCTAAACCAACCACCTCGCGCTAATCCACCACCGAGATCTCATGCACGAACCAGAAACCTTACCCCCAATTATTCCATCATCCTTAACCAATCATCCGAGACCCACGAGAAACCGCGACTCCTTTTGAACTCGTCCCACTTTCCCTCTAATCCAACCTTTCCAGAAAACAGAATAGAAGAGAAGAACTTCAGACATCATAGAGAACAGATCAGAACTCTACCGAAATCCTAGAATCAAATCACATTATAATTAATTCAGAACCTCCGAGACTTATTAACAGTTTGTCACTGCGATAGTGATTAACACCAATCTGTACCACAATTGTAAACCTACCATTGAGAACTAGAAAGAGATTGTTAATAAATGTGTAATTAACCCAAGTGTTGTCATAAATAATTATTTCAATCACGCATAGTGATGGTTGGCACGAGCCTTACCTAACAAACTCTCAGAATTGTAGGCGAGTTGAACGAGAAGATCTGAGGAGCTGATCAGCGGATTCCCGAGATTTACATATACTAACTACGTAAGTCAGGAGAATAATTTAAATCACGCGGCGAATCAGAATCGACTCGAAACGTTCCTTTCGGAACGTAAGACGTAAGCGCCAGCCGAACGGTCGGTAACAAGACTGCCCACTACGGTAAGTCGGTGCACGATGGTAAGTAGAGCAATGTTCTAACAATGAGAGGGTGGTGTCGGCCGGTAGCTCCTTATGCAGAAAACTCTCAATATCCCTAATTTCGTAGCTTCCCCTGGGTATCGTGATGACTTCTCCACTGTTGTCTGGTCGTTCCAGGTAAAATTTATTATACCCCTCTTGAATATTGGGTATTGAATGGAATGTTAGAAACTTGATGAGTCCGAGAAGATAGTTCTTTTACGACCATATCTCGATTGGGGGCAAGGAAATATTGCGCACTAGCACAGAGGATGTGCCCGACAGTATCGACGTCAGCGATTCCTCCATGACTGATACTTGCACATGTTGCACCTTCCTGTTTATAGCTGCCTGCCGAGAAATTTGAAACACAAGTAGCCGCCAATTACAGTATCATATTTCTGTTATCTCTTATGATTGTATTTTGTCCTACTAAAACCGAGATACTTCATCAAATCCTTAAGTGATTGCAAATCACCGAAACTATCATAATGCGCGTCGTGATCGCCATTTTTCACGTATGCAACCCAATGTTTCCTCAGACCATTTTTATCATAAACATTGTTAATTGCAGATTCTCGTATTTTTGGCCCTGATTTCGATAGATCATTCCTCATGAAATCGCCGCGAAAATGTAAAATTTTCATATCTTCAGCGTATTTGCGTAAATCAATGTCGATGAGAGCTCGGCGTGGTGCTGTATTTTATCACTGAGTTGACCGCAAAGCGGATGAACAAATTCATGAGCAACTGCTACCAGAATTGATTGTCGGTTAGTATGAATCCTTTCCTGTATCGTGTCCAATTTTTAGCCTTCTATGTTGTATATTGGACTCATAATTAGTTAATTAAGAAATGGCCATTTCAGCCGGTTTTTATTTTTTTACAAGAGAACTAATTGACCGATTTTGATTTTCCAAAAACGAAATTGTTTGTCTTTCTGAGACCTAGAAAAAGTTATTGAACTTTGTTTCTGTACAATTAATAGTTTAGGAGATCCTAGTAGAAAACCTGTTTTTCAAAACTTTGAATGCGTGTAAAAAATTTAGAAACTCATATCTTTGGTTGGAAAGTAGTAGGCGTTCATGTGGGCTATAATCGTTACCCGAATCCGCAGGTCTCATCCTTTCTGCACGGCGTGACATAAAACTGCCCTTTTTTCTACCCGTGTCCTGGACTACGTCCATTTTCGCCCAACTGATGTTTGTTGGCGCCAGCCTCGTTGACCGCTTTAGGTATACCCGCAGCATCATCTGCTAGAGCTCCAGCGCTTAGATCAGCCAGAATGGGATTGATAAGCAGTAGGATGTCGCCAATTTTATCAGGTACAGGTATAACGCGCGGCACACGAACTTTCTTCCGCGCTCTACAGGCAGCTGCACGAGCATCTACTAACACCGACTCAACAGTTTTATGTCCCACTCGCATGGAGGACCTTGCAGCCCAGATAATAGATTCGATAATTATTGTCCTTTTTCCGCTGCCGAGTCTTCCAACCCCTTGTGGATTTCTTCCGTATCTTTCAACCTGCTCCAAATTTTGACAACTTCCCTGCCACACCCATTCCGACATTAGACTTAGTTGTCATGGTGTTGGTGACTCCCCAAGTTACGGCTTTTTCATCCACACTAGCGTTCTTGGCCAAGACTTGTTTCCACGTCTTCTCAGCGAGCACTTTGTCAACCAGATGTCGCGATGTGATATCTTGATTCTTTGCACATGCAATATCGTGGCCTTTACATGCAGCGTCCAGTAGCTTGGTACTGAGATCACGGCAAGCCAGTCTCTTGATCAAAAAAGTTCCCGGTCCGCAATACTGATACCCAGGGACGTGCAATTCAACTGGGAGACGATTGATGATTTTATTTAGAAAACCTCTGTTACGTCGCTTACGTGTGCACGTCTTCATAGTCGAGCAGCAGCTAATGAGAGTTCTATAAAGGATGAACTTATACACAGTCATCTTAGTTCTTGTTGTCACGTTCGCCAAGCATTATCATATTTCAAGAAAAGACAGATCAACTACCTGTCGCAAATTTCGATAAAATGGTTCGGCCTAGAAAGAAGAAGGTGGAGTAACGCCATAGAAAAATATTTCCAAATACAAATTCAAAAATGTCTAGGTATATTCGAAATCCCTCATCCAGCCAAAGTATCAATTTTCGCAGAAGTTACTGTACCCGTGCAAGGTGTGGGATATTTCCCGTTTCACGAGAACAAGGAGGTTGTAAAACCGAAAGATGTGCTTACAACTCAACTCTGTTATGATTTTCGAAGATGTAGCGAAGATGTAGATCAGAGCATGTATTAAGCATGGGCTGGCATCGCGACGTCGGTAACTTTTATCTCACAATTAGTTAAGGTTGAACAATGTGTGATATGTGGGCGATAATCAGCGGTTTGTAAATATTGCTAAGATTTTCAACGTCTTGTCCAAGATTAACGGAATTTGAGTGTCCTACAATATTGCACATTTCTAGTAGTAACCATTTATAATAATTGGGTTCTTCACAAAGGATGTTTGCATTGTCATAGTTAAAAGTATGTTGTTTTTTGGTCACATGTTTGGTTAGAGCAGTATGTCCATCCTCATTATCTTGTACATTGCGTTGATGTTCTTTGATTCTAGTGTCTAGATGGCGGCCAGTTTGTCCAATATAAACTTGATTGCAATCGTTGCAGGGTATTTTGTAAACAACATTGGATCGTTTGCCCATAGGGATCCTATCTTTTCCCGAATCAAAGACAAGTTGTAAGTCTTTTGAGTTTTTTCCCACAAACTTGACATTGTGTTTGGTAAATAACCTATTCAGTGACTCAAAGAGACCCGATATATATGGGATGGGAATAAATGTAGTGGCTGGTCTATTGTTGTCGTCTGCGGATGCAGAGTCAATATTATTGTCAACCAGGTTATTGATATGGAAGCGTCTCTTATTTATATGTTTGTGTAAAAAGCCGTGTGGATAATCATTCCATCTTAAAATATTATATATGAGTGACAAATTTTTTTCATGGAATTCTATACTTGATAATTTTATGGCTCGGTCAACAAGATTAAAGATGGTACCTATCTTGTAGGACATCGGGTGGTGGGAATTAAAATTCAAATATCTTTGAGACCAAGTTTCTTTGTGGAACCAATCTGTTTTGATTTTAGAGTTATTATGTATCAGCAGTAAATCGAGGAAATTGATGGCGTTATTATCTTCTATTTTGATGGTGAATTGTAATCGTGGATGATATTGGTTGAAAGTATTCAGTGTGTAGTCTATTTTTTCTTTAGGGACAGCAGTTAAAATATCGTCAACATATCAGAAATAGAAGGGTAAATCAAAATCTAGATTGCTGATACATGACCTTTCTAGGTCTTCCATCACAAGATCTGACAAGATTGGAGATAGAGGGGATCCCATTGGCAACACGAATTGTTGTGCGTATGTGTCGTTGTTAAATTTAAAGATTGCCGAATCAAAACAAATGTTTAAGGCTTTAACAAGTTCAGTGAGTGTGATTGGAATCTTTTTATCTAGAGAGGCCCAACGGTTTTTTACTGCGAGCATAGCGAGATCTATAGGTACATTGGTAAATAGAGATATTACATCTAGTGATATTAAAATATAATTGTCTGGAATAATCAGTTTATTTATTGTTTCAACCAATGTAAAGCTATCTTTGACTCTGGAGGTAGGGGGGGTGATATTTGTGGTGAGCCATGAATTAATTAGCTTAGGTAAGGCGTAAGTCGGGCTATTAACAAAAGAAACTATAATTCGTAATGGGATTCCTTCTTTACGGATTTTAGTCCATATGCACGTGGGGGAACACTGTTATAGGTAGCGATGCATCTGTGTATGCTTTTGTTTATTAATTTGGAATTGAACCAATTGAAGGTGAGTTTGTTCACCCTAGTCTGTAGGGTGTTGCAGAGGCCGTATCTAGCAATTCTATAGGTATTAGTGTCCGAAAACTGTTGTCGCATTTTGTTATTGTAAGTCTCTCTGTGCATGTCTACTGACGTATTGCCTTTATCCGCTTTTAAAAACATGATGTTCGGGTTGTTTTTTTTTAAAAACATGGTATCACGAATCTTTTTGTTTGGGACAAAATTATTGCTGTTGTTTCTAGGGTTCTTTGGAAAGTCAAGAACTCTGTTGCTAAATTCTGATCTTACTTGGTTTCTTGAATCGATTGGGAAACTCGTTATTTTTGCTTAAAAACTAGAGATGAGATTGAAAACAGGAAGATCGCGATTATTATATGGGCGTCCAAATTTAGGACCGACTTGTACTACTTCAGCAACGTTGTCAGGGATATGAGTGTCCGTTAGATTTACTAACCAATTATTTTTTCCATTTGAAAGTAATTCGTTGTGGTTGTTGGAAGGTTTTTTTTGAGCCAGCAACATGGTGAATTTTTTGATGTTACGATTTTTGATAGAGTTGAACTTATTATTTTACATCCGATATTGAGTATCAAAGAACTTTTTTCCAGAAGTGCTCCCCAGTTTTTGGTTCGTTCGCTCGGTTAAGTTAGTCAAAATCTTTTCAGAATTGATAATATACATATGCACGTCATTAATTTCTAGGTTGAGTAAAGATAGTTCGAAATTAATTGCTAATTGTTTGGCTTTGGTTTTAGAACTTGACAGATTGAAATTAATACTGTGAGAGGTTGTCCTTGAGAAACTCAAGTGTTTGGGCATTATTCTTTGTTTCTTACATCGAAGTAGAAAGATCCTGTGGTTCTTCATCCTCGACATTTTTTCAGCTGTGCGGATCCAACGACGTAGGTAGTCAGCTGTCGCTTTCCCGTGTGAAAGCTCGATGTTGTGAATATAGCCCATGTTTTAAACTATTTTAACTACCATAAACTCTTTCTTTACACCTTTTAATACATTGACTTATAGACAGTGAAGATACATAGTTTTTTTTAATTAATTACTTCCATATTTTTAACACCTATACTTTTAACAATTGCAGAAGTCGACAACGATTATTGTCATTCTATTTGAAGAACCTGCGCTCGCCAAACGGTATTTTACGATTCTGACTTGTATCTTAATCCTCTTTCCTATAAAAGGTAAATTACTCTTTAAGTTTTATCACTTTATAATCATAACAGATATTTGATATGTACTCACTAATCTACAATAGACAATAGCTTCAATAGTATTACATCTATAGTAATTAATATCTTATTGCATATTTGAAAAAAATTTTTTGTTCTTGACAGTCCAATAAAAAAATTAATCGTTCTGAGGAGGGCCCATATCCGGGCCGAAACGTTAACGAAAATACGTTATACATTTCTACGACCGCTCACCAAGACTCAATAATATACTCGTAAAATTTACAGCGAAGTCAAAGGTGTCGCATTGGACGAAAAAATAATCTCCATTTTCTTGCTGTAAATAGCCTTTCTGATGCCATAAAAAATATAACATATATTGCATTGAATAGTCCATGTAAACACAAAACTTTTTTGTATTCCAGCTTTTTTGTCCGACTTCGATCATGCATGATATACGGCTTTAAAGAAAGAAAAAAAAAAAAAACATTTCCGAAACAAGTAAATGTAAAAATCTGAAAAAATTCACACAGAGTACCTTCAAATAGTACTTATACTATATAACCAATTATGGAACAGATCCGAGAGGATAAACAATAAAGTGGACGAATTGGCGGAGACTGATGTACCCATATTCCAAGCTTTGGGGATAGTTTTCAAAATTCGTTCTTACGGCACCAAACCTTAGCACGTCCTGATTACCGAAAACTACAGTGAAGTTTGACACGTAAATTTTAAAGAATGAATACAAGTCAAGTATCTAAATCCTGTAATTCTCAGCACATACATGACATGCTGCTACATGGTTTACTTACTAGGGGAGACCGCTTCCGTGACCTCACCTGCCGTGGCATCGTCGGGCACGGGGGGATTCGGCGAAAGTGATGCCATATCTATTCAGAGTAGTAGCTATACAAGGCCAGTTCTGAGTACAAACACCTTCTTTACCGACCAAGCCGTCTATCCGTCGACCAAGCCGCCTATCCGTGCATCCCAGACGCAAGCCCTTGAAGGTTACCCCCACTCCCGTATGATAAAACGTGCTCTGCCAACCGCTCGTCGGTAAGAAAATCTCCCAAATGACTATGATCGTTGGTGAAAAATCCTCCAAATGACCATGATCGTTGGTAAAAAATGTCTGAAATTGCCATGGTATCACCCCTTGTGATATACATTGTGCTCTTTGTCGGTAAAGAAAATCATACCATCGAGTGGGATCGATACCTGCATTGCCGAGCGCACTCCGTGAATCCTCAGGCGTTCGAACGGACCCCGTGGATGCTCGAACTTTCGACCGAGAATCCTGAACGGCCTTGAACGAATCTAAGCTGACGAACAATTCGTCCAACGAGTTTTGACTTGTCGGTGAACGGCCTGCCGACAACGGTTTGCGGTGCGACGTTGAGTTCGTGAGCCGTGTGAAGAAGCCGCCTCGACCCTGAAAGATTCTCGAATACTTATGCTGACAAACAATGCGTTCGAGAAGTTTCGACTTGACGGCGTACGACTGCGGACAACGGATTGCAGTGCGACGTTGAGTTTGTGAGCCGTGTGAAAAAGCCGCCTCGACTCTGAACGATTTTCGGAATCATAGGCCGACGAACAATGCGTCCGACGAGTTTCGATTTGATAGCGAGCGGCCTGCGGACAAGGGATTGCGGTGTGACGTTGAGTTCGTGAACCGTGTGGAGAAGCCGCCTCGACCCTGAACGATTTTCGGAATCGTAGGCCGACGAACAATGCGTTCGACGAGTTTCGACTTGATAGCGAGCGGCCTGCGGACAAGGGATTGCGGTGTGACGTTGAGTTCGTGAACCGTGTGGAGAAGCCGCCTCGACCCTGAACGATTCTCGGATACTTATGCTGACAAACAATGCGTTCGACAAGTTTCGACTTGATGGCGAGTGGTCAGTGGACAACGGATTTTTTTCGCTGAAGAATATTGCATACGGCTGTTCACGAATTTTTGGCAATGTGTGAGTCACGTCGTTGCTTGCCCATAAAAGGGGCCGTGCCAGCGTAGAGTGGTCATTCTAGAGCAAGCCTTGCAACTCTATCTTTGTCAAGTGCGTGATCGAAAGAAGAAGAAACAAACATGGATTCCGAAAAGTATTTGAAATTGATACAAATCATGGAAACGGCGTTCAAGATTTTAACTGAAAAATCGTCACCGGCAGAGATTGCAAAATGGATTCGATTTGGAACCCAAAATACCAGGTTTCTGAATAAAATCTTACGCAACAACGCCTCAACGATCAGGGAGAAGAGAAGAATTTTGACTTTCAATTGAAATTCTGAAATCGTTGACAGCCAAATTTCAAATACTTTAAAAAGTGGGTGACGGATTACGAAGACGACGAAGAAGCGATCGAGTACGGTGGGAAGATTTGGAGACAGCTTTCGAGAGTCGAATTCGAACGGGAGCCGACATCAATCTACAACACAAGGACTTGAACAGATTTCTCGAAGATGCCAAACACCTCATCGTTGTCAAAATGAAGAGAATGCTACAAAAGGCTGGAGGTTTAAAAGCCAACTGCATCTTGACCTGCAAATTTGGTGTAACAAAAAACGCCGAATTTGTTGAAGAAATGAAATATTTCAATACCAGAAACCAGATCATCCTCCAGCCAGCTGACATACACGGGTGGTTCGAAGAGCACGCGAGACAAAAAATGTCAAGCAAAGTCGAAGACTTTCAAGAGAATGACTCTGGATCGTCGCTGACTGAAATACTCAATTTGACTGTGAATATCAACATGTACGTGCCACTACGAGGCGGTGTGTTCACATACACACCACTACCCAAAGATATTCAAGATAAAAAGGCTGTCATCAATATCCGTAACAGCGACTCATATTGCTTTTTATGGTCGGTCACCGCAGCCCTCTTTCCAGCCAACAACAACAATTCCAGTAAAATTACTTCATATACGCATTTCAGCTCACAAGGGACCTTACAGGTTGTCACTCACGGATTTTGATGGGTCTCAGATATGTTGTAGAGGGACCTACCCCGAGTACGTGAGTACAGGGATTTTGTTCAACGGCTCATAATTTTCGATAAAAATCGTTCGGAAATTTAAGTCGTACCTATTATACCGGTAAAGTAATATAATTTCCAAGCAAGCGAGCGCAGCGCAGTGGGCAAGGTTCAAGTCCCGCGCTATACTTTTTTTTTTTTTCTCACGAAATACAAATAAATTGAATGGACTGTGCAAAATCGTCTGATTATTTATTATTATTTTATTTATTATTACCATAAGACTTTCTTTAATTTTTTTCATTTAAAAATTTTTTAAATTATTTATTATTATTTTTTTTTTCACACAGAAAAAAATTGTCACAGGAGAAGAAATTATAATATCCTTCACAAGAAGTTTTTGATTATAATATGAATTTTAAAACGGTCGGCCCATTATTTTGAATATAATACCCTAGTCAGGTTTGTTACTTGCGATCCCCATCCCCACTTATACCCCATCCCTTTGTTATACGAGCCCTAACGGAATTTTGGACGTTGAGCAGTCAGACGATGCCAATCCTTCGCAGGCATCAGTTGTGTGAATAAATACGTTGGGTATAACGTCGCTACGAAAAATAAAATAATAATAAATAACTAAAAAAAGTTTTTTAACGAAAAAAATTTAAAAAAAATTTTGATAAAAAAAAAATAAGAAAAGTCTAAAAATAATAATAAATAAAATGATAATAAATAATTAAATGATTTTGCACAGTCCATTAAATTAATTTGTATTTTGTGAGAAAAAAAAAAAGTATCGCCTGGGACTTGAACCTGGGACCGCCAGAGTCGGAGCCGTGAACCTTGCCCACTTGGGTGTACGCTCGCTTGCTCGGGAATTATATTACCTTACTCATCTAATAAGTACGAGTTGAATTTCCGAACGATTTTTCTCGAAAACTATGAGCCGTTGAAAAAAAATCCCTGTACTCAGGTACTCAGGGTAGGTCCCTCTACAACATATCTGAGACCCATCAAAATTCGTGAGTGGCAACCTGTAAGGTCCCCTTCGCAGTGCTACTATACGACAGTTTGCATTTTCCAATGTCCTTAGACCAGATTTCAAGATTTGAAAAACTTGAGACACTTTCAATTAACGTTTATGGTATAGATAGTACGGAGAAACAAAAGCGCAGTGAAATTGTACCCATTTATTTGAGCCGAAACAAGTCTGATAAACCTACAATCCATCGTTTAGTAATAGAGACTGAAAACGACGATGACGATGATGATGATGACGACGATGGTATGGAAAATATTGAAAAGAATGTAACACATCATTTTGCATGGATTCGAAATTTGTCGAAATTAACAAGTTCTCAAATTTCCAAACACTCACATCAGACGTGGTTGTGCGATAGGTGTCTGTCTCATTTTAATTTCGAAAGATTTTGTTGGAGCACCAAGTTGATTGCATGAATTTGAACAAAACCAAAGTTATCTTACTAGCAGAAGAGGACAAGATTCTCAAATTATTAAATTTCAAACATAAAGAAACCGTTCCATTCCGCGTTTACGCAGATCTAGAATATTTACTGCAGCCCACTCTTGAAAACCTTGGGGAAAATAGAACAATTTATCAGAAGGATCTTCCGTATAGTATAGCTTACTATCTACATTGTGCGTTTGACGATTCGGTTTCAAAATTCAAAACTAATTGCGGAGTGACTTGCATCCAATGGTTTACAAACGCGTTAAAGGAATTGGCGTACTCGTTAGAGGGATATTACAAGACTGTTGTCCCCATGGAAGCACTAAATTTCAATCAGATCAACCAATTTCATTTATCAATGGTCTGTCATATTTGTGAAACACCGTTTACACCCACAAACGTGAAACATCGTGATCACTGTCATTTCACGGTAAAGTACCGTGGTGCTGCTCACTGCGGCTGTAATCTAAATTACCAAAACTCGCACACTATCCCAGTGATATTCCACAATCTGTCGGGGTACAATTCGCATTTTCTGATCGAAGCACTGGCAACGTCATTCGAAGGTACTGTTAAACTTTTACCTGTTAATAAAGAAAAGTACATTTCCTTCACTAAATTCGTTGAGGGGACAGATATAAAGTTTAGGTTCATAGGTTCGTACCGTTTCATGCCCAGTAGTCGTGAGAAATGAGCAACGTATCTCGGTGATGATCAAAAATCAATCACACTAAAATTTTATCGTAGCTGAGATAAATTTCAGTTATTGATCAGAAAAGGAGTGTTCTCGTACAAGTATATAGACAGCTGGGAGAAGCTCGAGGTCAGACCTTTACTATCCAAACAACAATTTTACTCAAAATTAAATGATCGGGATATATCAGACGACGACTATGCACATGCATGTGAAGTTTGGCAAACTTTTAACGTTCAAACTTTGGGAGAGTATTCGGACTTGTATTTACAGACGGACGTGTTTTTACTAGCCGAAATTTTTCAAAATTTTCGACAGAATTGTTGGACCATGTACAAACTGGACCCATTACATTACTACACAGCGCCCGGTCTGTTGTTTGATGCAATGTTAAAATGTACAGGCATCGAGCTCGAGCTTATAACCGACATAGATATGGTCATGTTTATCCACATAGGTATTCGAGGTGGTGTGTCACAGTGCTCGAACAGATACGCAAAGGCTAACAACGGGTACATGGGGGAGGCATTCGATCCTGAGGTCGAAGAATCTGATCTCATCTTCTTTGACGTTAATAATTTGTACGGTGCTGCTATGAGATTTGCTCTGCCGTGTAATTCCTTCGAATGGGTGTCATGTTTCAGAGAGTGCGACGTTCTTGGCATTCCGAACGAAACGGAGTTTGGTTGCATACTGGAGGTAGATTTGGAATATCCTGAGGAGTTGCATGAAACTCATAAAGATTTACCACTGTGTCCGGAGCACTACATACCTCCGATCTCGAATAGTAAGCAACCGAAATTGACGCCCACGCTATTTTCCAAGAAAAACTACGTTGTTCACTACCGCGTTTTGAAACAATGCTTACAATTAGGCTTAAAATTACTCGAAATTCACAAAGTTCTCAAATTCAGGCAAACCCCGTGGCTCAAAAATTACATAGATTCAAATACTGATTTGCGGAAAAAATCTCACAACGAATTCGAGACAAATTTTTACAAACTGATGAACGACACAGTTTTCGGCAAAACAATGGAAAATGTTAGGAAGTATAGAGATGTCAAGCTGATCATGGAATGGGATGGAAGATACGGTGCTAGAGCTACCATAGCCAAACCTAATTTTCACAGCTGCGCCGTTTCCCACAAAGACATAATTATTGTCGAAATGAGTAAAATGAAAGTCAAGTTGAATAAACCATTGTATGCAGGTTTCTCCATCCTGGATCCATCTGAAACATATATCTACGAGTTTCATTATAATTATATTAAACGGAAATTTAGCAACCGGAATTTGTAGGATTGAGAGCAAAATTGTACGCATTCCGAGTCTTGGGAGATGAGAAAGACAATAAATGTGCCAAAGGTGTCTAAGGATCAGCGTTGAGAAAAATAAACTTTTATCGATTATTTGGAATGTGCTTTGAAATGTGAAAATTTGTCTAGAAATCAGCATTCAATATTAGGTCGAAAGCACGAGGTATACACTGTAGAACAGCAGAAAGTGGCACTGAGCTGGCATGACGACAAGCGGATCGTGTTTCAAAACACAACCGACACGCTTCTGTGGGGCTACAAGCCTGCACCTTAGCTTTGTAATTACCGTATCGTAATGTATGTAGGATTTAATTCATAACTGTACCATGATATATAAAATATTATTATGTAGGATAGTAAATACGAACGCTCCGAAATATAAAAATTGTACAGCGATGCATATGTCTGTCGATTGTCTAAAAAATAAAGATGCATACTTGTTATGTATCAGGTATGAGATGAAGAGGCACATCCGTTTTTACAAAAATTCATTGATTCAATGTTACAAGTCCGATTCGTTTATCTAACTGTTGTGTGTATTGTCAAAACCTAACCATTTAAAATGTATTTTTCTTCCACTCTTCTTGAGCACCTTCTCCACCAGATAGATATCCGGATTTTCAACCTTGAGGAGCTCTTCTTCGTAGAAACCACCAGCGATGGGTTGATCTCGGTAGTCTTTGAGCTTGTCCGTCACACGATGAGTGTTTTCCACTTGACTTAACGTTAATATTTCAGTCGTCCAATTGGGAGTGTAACCTTTCTCGAAGACATTTTTGAATTTGCTGATTCGAACTTTGTCGCTGGATTTGAATTTTGCCGATATGGTAGGTTTCGCTTAAAGCCCTCCGTACGCCTGACGTAATAACAGCCTTTCGTTCAGAACGGTGACATCCGACGGTTTCATTCGGATGGTTCGGTGTTTGGCGTTGTTGTAAGCCGAAACAAAATCAGATAAGATATCGAGCCACTTGAAGTTTCCTTTCGTACTGAACCCTTTCCACATTTGACTTTTGAGCGTGCGAATGAAGCGTTTGTAGATCGAAGCCTTCAAATTACTGTACGTGGAGTAAAGTTTGATTCCATAGCGTGACATGAGAGATTCGAATTTCGAGTTGTGAAATTCCGTTTCTCTGTCGATGTGTAAATTTTTTGATATCCGTTCTTGGACAAGCACAGATTCCATTGCCTTCGTAACATTATTTCCAGACTTGCTCTTTATCGGTATACCCCACGCGTACTTTGAAAAGTTATCAATAACTGTGAGCATGTACTTGTAGCCTTTGTTTTGTCGAGCGTACGACATCATATCAACATGATCCGCCTGCCAGGTCTCGTCGATACCGCGCACGTCTACACGTCGACGCGGGTAATTCCGGCGTGCAGGCTTATGCAGTTCCGTCACCAGTGCTTGCTTTTTCTTGTTCATATTCCAACGCTCTTAGTCTGATGTCCAACTTTGAAATGATATCTGCGTTTCGAATTGACAGGTCTCTGCCTGTTTCAAAGTCTGTGTAAAAGGTATCCAAGACTTTCTCCGTAGTGATTTCCAAAGCTTTGATCATTTGATCGAGGTTGTCGATTTGTTTTTGCAGCACGTTGAATTTTCGTCTTAAGATTTTTGAAGTTACAGCATTGTTCGGCTTTGCGGGATCTGCGACATTGCACAGTCTGTTGTTCGGTATATCGTCATGCCCGTCCAGTGTTATTTGAAACCCGACACCCGGAGGACCGCGAGTGCTTAGAGCTGTGTTTTTATTCAGCTGACGTCCAAACACGTCGACGCTTATCTCGTAAATGATTGCAGAGTCGACGAGAGTTGACTAATAAATGATTCCGGCTTTACGTAATTCTTTGAGAATCGACATAATTTCGTTATTGTGACTTGCGTTCCCAGCCGCTTGAGATGCCATAAGCAAAGGAAGACGTTCCACCAGCTCGTTAGCGTCGTCCCAGAAAATATAATCTGTTTTAACACCTTGTCGAGTAACCCAAGCCTGAGGTAGCAGAACACCTTTGCCCGTACGCTTCGACATCCGTGACGATGGTGATACTGTTACATACTCGATCTCCTCTGCCCCTACCCACTAGTTTTATCTTTTATTACCTCTTAATTTAATACATTTATATTTTATATTTTTATCTTTTACTTTTATTTTTGCGTCTCCGTATGCATTGCATGCATACGGCTCTCTTTATCACCTTTTTATAACTTCTGGAAATGAACACGTGCAACGGATAGATCCGTATGGGTCTATCTCAAGTGTCTGTTTGGGCAATATTGGCCCGAACATTAAAATAAGGATATCTTTATTATATACAAACATAAAACGGAAATTCCTACCCGCACGTGTGGTAAAGGCGAGATAGTTAATGATAAATTCTCATGCTACACCGTACCCGATGGGCGGGGGTAGTCTTGACGAATAGAAAAACTCAAAATTTTATCAGGCCCTCCTGATTGGTCCAGCATCCCTTAAGGATACTGGTAACCAATCAGGAAGTAGTTCAGACAAGACCACCCGAATCTTTTAAAAGAGAATAGTCAATGAGTAGTCAATGAGTAGTCAAACAGTAGTCGAGCAGTAGTCAGTCAGCTTTTAAGAAGAAGTCTTTCTCTCAGTTTTTTATTACAAAATCCAATCACGTCAAGCGCTGAGCGAACTCCGCGTTATTTTACTCAAACACAAACTTCCTTTCTACCATAGTACATAACTAACCTCATTTTTATCGAATAAACGTATAATTGTAATTAAACCCATATCGAGTGTAAACCAGTCATTTAATACCGTATACCTCCTCGCCGAGCACGCAGAGCCGCCCCACAGAGCCCGAAAATCAACTGCTAACAACAAAGGTAAGTGACCATTTTTACATCAAAGCCAGTTTAATTAAGGGGGGAACGGTGTCAACAAATTCAAATAATATATCCGGAAAATTTAGTCTCAACTAAGCGTTATACGTATCGAGTGGTTTGGTCTTCAGCCAACCCAGCTCATAACAGTGGTAACAGCGGTGCGGATCGAATTTAGCTAAAAATCGGAATTTTTTTTTTATTATTACGATTTCAATTTTTCTTCTCATGAGTATTGAAACTCATTGGTGACAGCAAAGCCTATTTATTTTAAAATCATGCCGATAACGCGACGTAAGGACAATGAAACCGGAAAGCCTACTCCACTTACGGAAACAGAATTATTAGCTTACACGGAAGAAGTGAATAAAGAAAAACGGCTATTAGATTTAGATCGTGAAAAAATTGCTAGTACATCACAACAGTTTAAGGCAACAGAAGCTGCATACAATGATCAAATTAACGCCTTGCAAAATAGGTTACGAAAAGCTGAAGAAGTGGTAGAATTACGGTCAGCAGATTTAGCTAAAAAACAAGAAGAACAAATTAAGAAACGAGAGAATGAGCTGCAAGAAAAATTAGAACGGGAATTTTTAGTCAAACAATTAGAAATACAAAAACATTTAGATAAGGAACGCGAAGAACGCGTTCAAGCACAGAGACAATTAGAGGAAGCGCGGTCAAATCAAAAATCATTAGATAAACAAACTGAATCAGAAATTAGGATAGAGACAGTGTCCGAAAAAACCGAACAGACGGTCATAAATACTAATAAAACATTATCTCAAACTCCCGAATCAAGAGAAGAAACAACAAATATGCAAATAAACGTAAACGATAGTTCGCATTGTAGCAATCCTATTCAAGATTTGGAAACAGTTGAAGATCCTCAGATATTATTAGAAAAATGCGAAAAAGAATTTTTAAGAGAACAGGCTGAAATTCAGAAACAAATCGAAGAACTTAAAGACAGAAAATTAAAACGGAAAACTATGAATCCTCAAATGTTGCTATTAGCTGAGCGGAAAAAGGAATACCAAAGGAAGAAAACAGAAATGCAAAAATTATTAGAAGATTTACAAAAGGAGGAAGAACGCGAAATTGCGAAATTAGAAGTAAAATCAATAAAATCCAAGGAAAGCGTTCCAAATTCAGATGTCAGTATAAAGGAAGAATTAGCAAATTTAAAGGAAATATTAAAAACAGTCAATACGGGTGCAATGGAACATCCGCAAAATTATATAGAACCTATTACGGCAGAACAATCAATTCCGATGGGTGCAATTTTGGCAGGAGTACCATCTTTTGACGGAGAAAATGTAACTTTCCCACTGTTTGTCCGAGCATGTAGACGAGCAAAAGGTGTGATTGCACCCAGGTTAGAAAAACAGTTGGTTAGGAACATTAAAGCAAAGCTAAAAGATAAAGCGTACATTGTAGTAGAGGATCAAACCTTTGACACGCTCGAATCATTCCTAGACAAATTATCGTCAGTTTTCACACCTTCTCGATCAGTAAATTTCTACCGCGGAGAACTAGCTAGAATATTCAAGGGACCGAGTGAACATATCATTGAATACATTGGCCGAATTAAAGATCTCAAAACTTCAATTCTCGAATGTGAACGACGTGCAAACGGTAGCATAGATGAGGAAACAGAGAAATCCATAGAATCTGAAACATTAAAAGGCTTCATAGAGGGTCTGCCAACAGAATTTAGCACAGGGCTATATTTGAAGGGATACACTTCCCTTCCCGAAGCATTTGACGGAGCTATAGATTTGGGTAAACGATTCGATATGGAAAAAATAAGAGAAAGCGCGCTACAAACTAACTTTCTAGCATCACTGAAATGCCGTATATGTGGGCGAAATAATCATAACACAATAAATTGTCGTTTTAAACGGGAAAACCAACCCCTAAACGAAAGGGAGAATAACGGAAACAATGGCAACAACAGATTTGACAACAGGCGCGAAGTCCCGACACAAAATCAGCCTCGAAATACCCAGAGATTTGACAATGACAATAATAGATTTGAAAATAGACGTGAAATTCCGATACAAAACCTACCTCAAAATAGCCAGAACAATGAACGGGAAAGCAACTCCACTAATGGGAGCTTACCATCTTGCAGGTACTGTAAAAGAACAGGTCATACAATAGAAGTATGTCGTAAACTGCAGTATCGCCGAAATGTTGAGGGAAATACCAGTAATCAAAACTCGGGAAACGGCCAGGGACCCTCGGTAACACAAAGCGGACCCCGGGGGGTCAACCAAACCCAAACAGCCACGATTACTCAGGAGGTACAAGAGTCCGCGTCGCAACAATAAAATTAAAAATCACTGATCAAGTACCTACAATAAAAATAAAATCTAAGGACTTGATAGACGAAATAAACGTAATGATAGATACGGGATCGGAGCCGAATCTTTTAAAAGTAGGAAATCTTTCATCATTGAATAATATTGATACGAATAATGTGTTGCAATTGAGAGGAATAACAGATAATTACGTTTACACCTTAGGATGTGTCAAAATTGAAATATCTGGAATGCCCGTTTACTTTCATGTCGTCAGTAATAATTTCCCAATTCCTCAAGCCGGCATACTGGGAACAAATTTCTTTCAATCCCAAAAAGCAACAATTAATTATGCTCAGGAATTAGTCGAAATAAACGACTTAGTATTTTATTTCATTACGCGAGAGGTAGTTACAATTCCCGCGCGTTCAAATGCTCCATTCTATATAAAGATAAAAAATAAGGACGTAAACGAAGGTTACGTACCAAGATTTACTGTAAAAGAGGGAGTATTCTTAGGAGAAGCGTTAGTTAGAAACGATAACGGAAAAGCGCATATTCGAATAATTAATTCTACGGATGAGGAGATAGAATTGCTTGTACCGACCATAAGTTTGCTACCTAGCGAGGGCGCGATACCGCTGCACGATTCAACCTTAGGGCTTGACTTGCAGGAAAATTGCGTGAGTGATTTAGCAAATCCTCTAGTGAGAAATGGAATTTCTGAATCAAACCTTTCCTTAGGGCAGGGAAACGACGATAGAATAGGTCAACAAGGTTTGTTTTCAAATCCAGAATTAATTTCAAAAAGAAATAACCGAAATAATAAGAGCATCCAAAATGATCATCGCATTCAAAATAATAAGAGCATCCAAAATGATCATTGCATTCAAAACTTTCAAAGAATTCGAAAAATTAATAAAATCGACGTAAAAACACGTTATAACGAAATATTAGAGTTATTAAGACTCGAACACTTGAACGATGAAGAAAAAGAAAGTATACATCGTTTAATATATGAAAACCAAGACAGGTTTCATATTCCCGGTGAGCTATTAAGAGCCACAAATGTTATAGAACACGAAATAAATACAATTGACGAACAACCAATAAATATTAAACAATATAGATTCCCGCCAATTCATAAAGATGAAATAAATAGGCAGGTAAAAGATTTATTAAATAATGACATTATTAAACCGTCATTATCTCCATATAATTCTCCATTATGGATTGTACCGAAGAAGGACGATTCCAAGGGTAATAAACGCTGGAGAATGGTTATAGATTACCGAAATTTAAATGAGAAGACAGTAGGAGACGCCTACCCGCTACCGAATATAACAGAAATTTTAGATCAATTGGGCAGTGCAAAATACTTTTCAATATTCGATTTGGCCTCGGGTTTTCACCAAATCAAAATGAAAGAAATCGATGCAACTAAAACAGCATTTTCAACGCCGTATGGTCATTTCGAGTTTCAAAGAATGCCGTTTGGTCTGAAGAACGCTCCAGCAACGTTTCAAAGGTTGATGGATCATGTTTTACGGGGTTTACAGGGTATAGAACTATTTGTTTACCTCGATGACATAGTAATATACTCAAGCTCTCTCAAGGAACACGAGAATAAATTCAATTCATTAATGATCAAATTAAGAAATGCGAATTTAAAACTTCAACCAGATAAATGTGAATTTTTAAAGAAAGAAGTAGTTTATTTAGGGCACATAATCAGTGAGGACGGTGTTAAACCCGACCCAAAGAAAATCATAGCAGTAAAAGAATTCCCAAAACCCAAGAACGCAAAGAATATAAAACAATTCTTAGGTCTAATTGGTTACTATCGACGCTTTGTACCGAATTTCTCTAAAATAGCAAAACCTTTGACGGAACTTTTGAAAAAAGATGTTAAATTTCTCTGGAAGGACACACAACAAAACGCCTTCAATCAATTACGAGATAAACTGTGCGAAAACCCAATACTTCAATATCCTGATTTTACCAAACCCTTTATAGTAACAACAGATGCATCAGGATTCGCAATAGGAGGTGTATTAAGTCAAGGAACTGTCGGAAAAGATTTGCCGATAGCTTATACATCTAGATTATTAAACCAAGCAGAAAGAAATTACTCAACGATTGAAAAAGAATTATTGGCAATAGTCTACGCGGTAAATTATTTCAGACCATATTTATATGGAAAGAAATTCAAATTGGTCACAGATCATAGACCTTTAATTTGGTTGCACTCAGTCAAAGATCCAATGTCGAGACTCGTACGGTGGAGATTAAAACTCGCGGAATATGAATATAGCTGGGAATACAAACCTGGAAAAATAAACGCGAATGCCGACGCATTATCTAGAAATCCAGTGCTAAGCGAGACACAAGTATTAGCAATCAAACAACAGCTCGGGGATAAGATGCAAAAGCCGAGGGAGAACACTAAACTAATTTCAGGGGATTTATTTACAGTAGATGAAAGTTACTCGTTAGTTCATTGCGTAGCAGAAGATCTTTGCATGAACGCCGGTATAGCTCGCGAATTCAAAACACGTTTCGGAAATATTGGTCGTTTGAAGTCTCAGGAAAAATCTGTTGGTGACGTAGCTTTTCTAAAAGATGGTAATAGATACATATTTTATTTAATAACGAAAAAGGAAAGTAACGAAAAACCAACATTAAAATCATTAGAACGAAGTCTGATATCACTAAGAAGTTTATGTGAAAATTTGAACTGTTATAAAATCGCTATGCCTAAGATAGGCAGTGGTTTAGATAAATTGCCATGGGAAAAGATAAAAGAAAAAATCGATATCCTTTTCGCAGAACCATTTGAAGTACATATATATGCCAATAAGAAAACTGAAACATCCAAAATATATAGGCTACAGGGTCAAGGACCTTCAGGTAATAAATCATACCACGAGGGCAATCCATCGCGAGAAGATAGTGTAACAGCTGGCCCAGGCGTAGAAAAGGATAGAAAATCAGAAGACCCAAGTATTCAGAATACAGAAAATGCAGGTCGTAAACTTCGAGACAGACAGACCATAAGAGCACCAGACAGATACACAGACAATTTTAAAACGCGCAAACTAAGAACTAAAACACATATCAATGCAGAAGATATTTTAAACGATTTTAATCTTTTTTACAATGAAAACCAAGAGCAATCTAAAAATACAATAAATGATGAAATCCTAGAAACTATCAATATGAATAATAATATACAAGACGCAAAAGTTCACAAATCTATCGAAAACGAAAGGGCGGAAATCATGAATAGCCCTATTGAATATTCTGATGGTGAATCTGATAAGGATACAGGATCATACGCGGACAGCGAAATAGAAATGGTAGAACTTGAATCAGATCAGGAAGAACCACAAAATAACCTAAAATTTATTGAGACTAGGGACAGACTTTCCATGCGTAGCGATAATTGTGTCATTTTTGTAACTACTCGAGGGATCCCGTTAGATGAGGGATCTAGAGATTTACAAAATACAAATAAATTACCAAAAATCACCGAAGCTATGTTGGGAAGGGCACGAGTAACTCCAATAGGAAGCAAAAAGTGTATTGCGCTACCAATCAAAGAATCAGTAAATACACCTTTAGACCGTGATATTTTTATAGAATCACTGAAATCTCTATTGGATGTCGTTCGAGAATTAAATTTGAATAGTTTATCAATTGCAAAAACTAGGAAAATAGATGAGATGGATTGGAAGGAAATTCAAATTTTGTTGGAATCCATCTTTAATGATAATGAATGTAAAATAACAATCTGCAAAAATTTAATTAGAGTCCCATCGCTTAATGAACGTACAGAGATAATTCGAGAATATCATGCACTGCCAATAGGAGGACATAAGGGAGTTACAAAGACATACAACAGAATCAGACAGAATTTCTTTTGGCCAAATATGAAATCACAAATCCAACAATATGTTACAGGATGTATGGAATGTCAACTCAAAAAACTAACTAGAGTAAAAACTAAGCAACCTATGGTATTAACCGATACACCAGGTTCAAGCTTTGACAAAATATCTATGGACATTGTAGGCCCTTTACCTATCACTCCTTCAAACAATGAATATATTTTAACAATTCAAGATCAATTAACGAAATATTCTGTAGCAGTACCCCTAAATTCAACAACCTCAATTGATGTGGCAGAAGCTCTAATCAATAACTTTATTTGTAAATTTGGAGCTCCTAAGCAAATTCTTACTGATCAAGGTGCTAATCTTACAAGTTCATTAATGAAAACAATAGCAAAGAAATTTAAAATCAAACAATGTAAAACAACCGCTTTTCATCCCCAATCAAATGGGTCTATAGAAAGATCACATCACGTCCTAGCCGAATATTTAAAGCAATATGTTACAAAAAATAATAATTGGGATAAATGGTTAGATCTTGCAATGTTCTCTTATAATACAAGTGTCCATGAGGGAACAAAACATACACCTTATGAACTAGTTTTCGGCAAATTAGCAAGATTACCATCTGAGCATGAAATAATAGAGGAATTGAACGATCGAACTTACGAAGAATACCTAATCGAACTTTTCACCAAGATTAAAAATATTCAAAATCAGGCTAAAGAAAATCTGATACATTCAAAAGAAAAATCCAAATATTATTATGATAAAAAATTAAATTCGTTAAACTTGGTGAAAGGAGACCTAGTTTTTCTTCTAAAAGAACCAAAAAAAGGGAAATTTTCTAATCAATATTCAGGACCGTATGAGATACAGGAATTATTAGAGAACCAAGATGTCAAAATTCAAGTTGGAAATAAGATTAAAATAGTTCATATGAATAAACTGAAAATGCTAAAAGGATAATTCATTATTATATCTAATTATAACTAAATAGAAATAGCCTAATGAAAGCGCAGGACTAGATATAAATAAATTCTATAACACACACATTTAAACGTAAATAAGTATAACTCGATTTCATTTCAAATAATGAAAAGACTATTAATATAAGCAAATATTTCCTCATTATTAAATGAACGGAACACTTTGTTCTGGCAAAGGGGAACAATGAGTAAAATCATTCTTATGATCATGTTATGGTTGCCCGCCGTAACTTGGGCACTGGTGGGATACGACTGTGGAGGAACATCAAGAAACACATCAATCATCGATACGGCCAGTATCGGAAAATGCGACATACCGGAGAGGGAACCCAGTTCTGAAAATATTCACGTCCAACTACTTCAATTAGCCGAATTTCATCACATAGACATCATTCGATGTAAAATTGAGATAGATAGAACGGTTTACCATTGTGGTATGCATTCACACAATTCTGTGGTGAGAAAGGGACGACGCGTTTACATACACGAAGTTAACAGAGAAGCATGTATGGGTCTTTATAATTTCGGAATCATAAGACTGGGAAATAACGTCGTCTTATCGGGACTTCTTCAAAATAGAACCAACATCCGAGACGCAATTTTCGCGGGAAAAATAACCGACACCGGAAGCTGTATTGGCGCTAGTTACGACGATGGCTATGGTCAATGGGAAGATGTCATCGCTCAGGGGATAGCAAAAGTAACAGTCGAAAAATATTCAGCGACGGTCAAATTCGATGAAAATAAGCTCTTTTTGAAGGATGGGACCAGGTGTACGTTGTCTAATACTGATTGCTTTGGGAATGATGGATCGTATGCCTATTGGACAAACTCGCCGTCGAACGATTGTAAACTTGATCGTTATAATGCCTTGTATACCGGACCAGCGACGAAAATTAAGGAACCCCAAGAAGAAGGATTTACACCAGATGTTTACACTTACTCAAGTGAAAAGACGACTTTTGCCTTAATGAAGACCACCGAATTCAAAATCTGCGGTTATAAAATCTCACGAACAGAACATCCCAAATTATTCATTGTGGAAATTGACCCTGCAAACCCAATTAAAGCTGAAAGTAAAATTGACGCCGAGAATGTTGACATCCTTTCATACATGAACTCAAAAATCGTATATTTGGAAAAACACCTTAGTAAACAAATAACTCAAGTTTATAAGGATCTTATTAAACAAAAATGTACCCTGGAAGAACAAGTTTTACGCAACACCCTTACACTTGCAATTCACACACCAGATGAATTCGCATACAACGTCATGAAGGGACCAGGTTACATGGCTATACGAGCAGGAGAAGTTGTGCAACTAATCAAATGTGTACCTGTGACAGTAACCGTCAGGAAATCAGAGACATGTCATCAAGAAATTCCAATAACGTTTCAAAATCAGTCGCTCTTTTTAACGCCGAAATCACGTATTATAGTGAGAAAATCAAGTGAACGAGAATGCAGCGAATTGCAACCAAGTACATTCAATATCGATGGAACATGGATTACATTTTCACCGCTACCCAAGGTTATCATAGAAGCACCGAAGAAACTTACATCGATGACCAGATTATCTTGGCAGTATACCAAACCGCCACCTCTCTCTGTCGGTGGAATCTACACGGAAGAGGACTTAGAAAGCTACCGCGACAGAGTGATGTTCCCGATCGAGAAGCCAGCCGTTCTAAACGCAGTTGCAAGGGGTGCAACTGGACATTCTGTATCTGATACGAAAATCTCTTTATCCGGCCTACTGGACGAAAATTCTTTGAACAAAATCGCAGAATCTACATCCCGAAAAATATGGAACGGGTTCATGATGTTGGGTACCGCTAGTTCTGGAGTAATAGGAGTTTATTTCATAATTCAATTAATAAAAACTATAGTCAACGTCGGAATCCATGGATATACCCTGCACACCATTTATGGCTGGAGCATACTTTTGCTGGGGGCACTACTCAGTTCATTAACGACCCTGCTAACGCATTTGGGAAAACCCCAATCGCACGACAAGAACAACAAAGAAACTTCGACAAAGGAACAAGACATGGAAAACCCACCGGTCGTACCTCATTCGCAAGCAATAAAAGTTATTCCCACCAGTGTGCTTGAAGATCATCTACGTGAACGTCAAATGTTGAACACACGTTTAACATTTGAAACGGAGGGGGGAGGTGTTACATCCTCGATCTCCTCTGCCCCTACCCACTAGTTTTATCTTTTATTACCTCTTAATTTAATACATTTATATTTTATATTTTTATCTTTTACTTTTATTTTTGCGTCTCCGTATGCATTGCATGCATACGGCTCTCTTTATCACCTTTTTATAACTTCTGGAAATGAACACGTGCAACGGATAGATCCGTATGGGTCTATCTCAAGTGTCTGTTTGGGCAATATTGGCCCGAACATTAAAATAAGGATATCTTTATTATATACAAACATAAAACGGAAATTCCTACCCGCACGTGTGGTAAAGGCGAGATAGTTAATGATAAATTCTCATGCTACACCGTACCCGATGGGCGGGGGTAGTCTTGACGAATAGAAAAACTCAAAATTTTATCAGGCCCTCCTGATTGGTCCAGCATCCCTTAAGGATACTGGTAACCAATCAGGAAGTAGTTCAGACAAGACCACCCGAATCTTTTAAAAGAGAATAGTCAATGAGTAGTCAATGAGTAGTCAAACAGTAGTCGAGCAGTAGTCAGTCAGCTTTTAAGAAGAAGTCTTTCTCTCAGTTTTTTATTACAAAATCCAATCACGTCAAGCGCTGAGCGAACTCCGCGTTATTTTACTCAAACACAAACTTCCTTTCTACCATAGTACATAACTAACCTCATTTTTATCGAATAAACGTATAATTGTAATTAAACCCATATCGAGTGTAAACCAGTCATTTAATACCGTATACCTCCTCGCCGAGCACGCAGAGCCGCCCCACAGAGCCCGAAAATCAACTGCTAACAACAAAGGTAAGTGACCATTTTTACATCAAAGCCAGTTTAATTAAGGGGGGAACGGTGTCAACAAATTCAAATAATATATCCGGAAAATTTAGTCTCAACTAAGCGTTATACGTATCGAGTGGTTTGGTCTTCAGCCAACCCAGCTCATAACAATACGCCTTTGCCTGACGTAGAAATATTGAGCAGCTCAGCAATTAAATGCTTGAATTTGGTCTGAATTTGCTCTGAGCGTTTCGTATAGGCTCTTTGGCGCTATAGTACTTTCTGTGAGCATTTGTTGCGAGAAGGATATTTCTGTAATTCTCCTTGTCGTTGCGGGCAACGTGAGCGCTGTTGGGTATCTTTTTAAACAGCAGCTCCAGCTGTCCCTGAGTTTTCGGATAGAGCGTACCGCCTATGCGAACGGAATCGCGCTCGAAGCTTATCGGCTAGTCACCAACCATCAGCCCGGCAGAAGAAAGACTTCGTACTCCGTACAGGGTATCTAACTCGTGCTGTCTTTTTTATCGTCGAGCATCTCAAGATATTCATTTTCTGATCTCACCAACGATTCGGTGACAGTTTGATCCTCTTCCTCTGCAGTTGCAAAAGAATCTTCTGCTTCCATTTCGTTCTTCGGCTCATCCTCCGTTTCAGTTTTGAGTTCTTCCTTCACCTCTTCTTTGACAAGTTTCGTGCCGCGAGAAACATCGACTAATTCCTGCAACGGGGTGACCACAGGCTTGAAGACATCCTTCATTGTTTCCTGCAGCGACTCTTTTCCCGTCCTAAGGATTCTGTGCTTACAACGAATCGTATTACTCGCTTGAGCGATACGATGCAAGACTTCTTTTTCCTTACGAATTTCCTGCATGTTGACAAAACTAGTTCTGGAAAGCTACTGTTTCGTCGCCTTCGAAGATCGTGTGTTTTATTCTTTTGTCATGTTTATAAAATTGTCAAATCCCTTCTTAAACCGACCATTACCGAGCTCTCTATCCTTGTCGATCACTACGAACCCATATTTGTCACCGTTCCAGCATGCCGCACACACACTTTGAAATCTACGTACGACATATCGGTGTTTACATGATCGTTGTACACATGTCTCAGATTCATCTCGTCTTCTTTCAATAAGATCAGCGAGTTGGTGTTGGCGCGCACGAGATGCTTAGGGATTCAAGCGTACGTCTGACAAAGATAAAAACAGTCTACATCGTGATGTCTACCCATACAAAAGTACGCGCGTATTTTATTCCGCTTCTCGCACGCTACGTCATCGAATATCATGATCGAGTTAGGTTGCGTCTCGTTCGGTGCAATGACGTGCTCATGCTCGTTAAAGGGGTAATACTCAACACCGTCGACATTTTCGAGCTCTTGACTCAGAAACTTATATTTCGGTTAATTGAGAGATGTTGAGTAAACGTACAGGTTTTCGAACCTCAAACCGTTCGGATGCGTTATAAGCGCAAATAATGCGTTGGTTTTGCCACAGTTGGATGGTCCGCAGAATACTGCACGCACACTACTCGGCAAAAATTCGCCATGACGTTTGTTCCGTTTTGTACTCTGCTGCGTAAATTTGTCAAAATTCATGACGGACAGTTTGGTCGATTGTGTCTCGAACCTCATCTCGAACGTGACTGGCTGGATTTTCTATAAATGCATCATTTATAACAACGTTCTCTCAGTCGCAGAGCGGACATGATTGTGCACACACGTGATCGCTAGCGATCCTCAAAAAAGCGATCAAGTGGGAAAGGTTTGGTAAATAGCATCATCAACAAACTCCTGATCGAATTGCACGTTCCCGGTTACCAATACTGCGGTCCTGGTACGAAGTTGACGGAAAAACTTGCGAAAGGCAATGCCGGTATCAATCCTGTCGATGCAGCATGTAAGGAACACAATAAATCGTATTCGAAAAATAGTGTGAACCTTGAAGCTGGAAGCGTCGCGGGTAAAATATTAGCCAAAAAAGCCTGGAAACGGGTTCTCGCATAGGACGCAAATTTGGGTGAGAAGGCAGCCGCTTCGGCTGTAGCTAACAGGATAAAGGTGAAAACAAAGTTAGGCATGGGGTGTCGAAAACCAAAGAACGTTTCCTTGAACAAAATTATACGAGCGGCAAAACAGTCTATGATTCGGAGCTATGAAGTGAAAACTAGCATTAGGTCTGCACTCAAAGGTGCTCGAGAAGCTGTGAAAAAGAAGGCGGTAAACATAATGTCCGATCACCGCGCGTTCTATCGGTACCCTCAAAAGTCAGCGGATTTCTACCTTTTCTCATACCTATTTTTGCCGGTCTTAGCGCTACGGGTGCATTAGCGGGGGGTGCTGCGGGTGTAGCAAAGGCTGTAAACGATGCGAGCACGGCTAAACGAGAATTGGAGGAAAGCAAACGGCATAACAAAACGATGGAAGCGATCGCCTTAGGTAAAGGTCTCCAACTCAAACCTTATAAAACGGGGTTCGGTCTTCATCATTCGAAAAACTAAGTGTGAAGCTACGACGCCGAGCGTTGACCAACTGGAATTTGCTGAAGTATGCAAAAATCATGAAAATTCCATACTTCCGAGGTGTCTTTATGCGCAACGAAATGACCAAAACCGGACCGCGTGAAAACAAGACAGCTGTAGTCAATTCTGACGATAAAGATGGCCCTGGGACACACTGGGTTGCACATAAGAAATGCGGCAACGATGTAGTTTACTTCGACAGTTTCGGTCATCTTCAACCTCCGTTAGACCTCGTGAAATATCTCGGTGTTGGTAGCGTTAAGTAGAACGACGAAAGGTATCAGGATTACGGTACATTCGATTGCGGACACTTGTGTCTGAAATTTCTAAGTGATGAGCTATATGAACATGACACGTAATTTAATAACGTCAGTCGAGCACTTGCAGTCATGGATGATTCGTTTACATTAACGATATCGGGAACGTCTTCGATTCTCGAAGCGCAATATTTTCCTCCGATCGAACTTGCTCTAAACAGAAATTATGTTCTCGGTCTCGTTGAACTGTTGACCTTCAATTCTATTCCCAACGTTGATGTCGGTCACAATAAAATATACGTAACCGATAAGGTAGTCACTATATCCACTGGCAACTACGAAATTGAGGATATTGAAGAGTATGTTCAAGACGCGTTAAAAAATAACAATATTGAAATCAGCATCAAGCTTAACAACAATACGTTATGCAGCGAAATAAATGTAACCGTATCGTAAATTCAGAACCCAACGATTCTATTGGTCAGCTTCTCAGATCTACACTGCGCGTATTGACAGCTAACCAAACTCACCATTCGGATATGCTTGCAGCTATTTTCAAGGTCAATGCATTGCGAGTCGAATGCAGCATTACAACGGGCGCCTACGTCAATGGACATAAAGTGTATACTATTCACGAATTTTTCCCCATCGTTCCGCCAGGATATAAGATCGTGGAAGTACCGTCACACATCATTTACCATCCGATCACCGTCAAGACCATTGATCACATACAGCTTCGGTTAGTCGATCAAGACGGAGACCTCGTTAATTTTCGCGGAGAAGTTTTAACTGTGAGACTGCACATCAAATCGCAATAAAAGATGGGTATTGTTTGTAACAGATTGTCCAAAAACAGTTATATTAGTTAGTCAGCATGTCCCGATCAAGTCAGTTATCGATCGATTCCCGAACCGCTAACACGTCGACACGTGGAGTTTCTGATAGCTTTGGGTCTAAAGCTGACACCTTTTGGAAAACGAATTTCCGACAAATAAAACTGTAATTCTGCTGTTTCGTTGCCTGCTACGTACCATGGAGGAGGAAATCTTGAGCATTCAAACACCTGTCGTCTTTGACAAATCAATCGCCCACCAAGAAATACACGCACACAAACCGTACGCATCGTCAACTTTCAACAACAGCGATGAGATTCGAATCACCGTTCAGAATTAGGATTCATGCGTACTACCGAGCAAGAGTTCGCTGCATATTTCCGGAAAATTGCTCAAATCGGACGGCACTGCAGCGGCGATCACAACTTCAGTCAATAACGCCACCTGTCATTTGTTCGAAGATGTACCGTACGAACTAAACGCTGTAGAGATTGATAAATGTAAAAACGTTGGTCTGACTAACCTGCTGAAACGTTTCGCTTCGCTCAACCCTGGTCAAAGTTGGCTTATGGAAAATGTTGGATGGCTCGATGTTCAGGAAACAAAAAAATCAACTGATGTTGATGTCAACTTTGATTTAGTTATTCCCTTGAGCATGATATTGGGCCTCGCTGAAGACTATCGCAAGATCATCGTTGACGCGAAACACGAGCTGATTCTTACAAGATCAAAACATGATTTAAATACCATCGTTCAAAATCAAGACGACGAAGACCTTAGAATCGTGATTGATCAGGTGGAATGGTTAGTACCGTATGTGAAGCTCTCGGATCAACAAAAAATTACACTGTTGAATTTCATTGAGAAAGATACACCTGTCTCCATGAGCTTTCGCAGTTGGAAGTTGTACGAATATCCTTTGCTACCGGCAACCACGAAACACGTTTGGACTGTAAAAACGTCCACCCATTTGGAAAAACCGCGATTTGTCATGCTCGGTTTTTAAACGAATCGAAAAACAAAGCCGGCAAAAATGCCAGTCATCTTGATCACTATAATATTACTGACGTTTAGCTTTTCTTGAATTCCGAGTATTATCCGTACGGTAACCTGAACTTGGACATGAGTCACAATCGCTTTGCATTACTATACGAAATGTACGCAAACTTTCAAGCCACCTGTTACGGCAAAGAACCCGAGCCTCTGTTGACGAAGAGCGAATTTCTACAGTAAGAACCTTTGATTTTCATCAACTGTTCGAAACAAAACGAGGCTCCGAAATCAGGACCGATAGACATCCGCATCGAATTTGAGGCTAAAAATAACTTTCCTATTGGTACATCTACCTACTGCTTGATTTCACATGATCGTATAATTGAATATAACCCGCTGAGTGGTGGGGTGAGAAAATTGATATAAAAACCTTGAACATTGTGACAATCGATTCAGTATTTTTCACAGTGGGGTTCATAGTCGACGTACAAAGATTCAGAAAACCGGGTCCCGGTTTTACACCAAAAGAGTTGGCAGTTGTGTCACTCGACGAACATACCAACCCGTCAATTTTTCCCTCCGAACCTCCGTACGATTGGAATTATTTACTCGCTCCATTCAAAAGCGAAAATTTATAGCTGTCACGAAATTATCATGGACTATCCTGTGAAGGTGGTGATTTACCTTTTGAGAAGCTTGACTTCACCATCGAATGTATGTCGCTACGTGATGCTTCAACAGTTTACGTAAAAGGTTTGGAGAAGAAGGGTTTGCTGCAGAAAATTCTGGGTGAAAAAGTTGATGTCGTTGATTTGATGGATTTGGGTCGTCCGTCGTTGCAGAAATTGAATAAAATGTCGAATACGAATTCAAACTGTACGCATCATGCTATATTACATCCAAGCTGTGCAGCTCAAAACGTATTGTTACTGCGAAATATTTTACTCAAACACAAAAGACAATCGGTATCTACTCGAACATTTATTTATTCCCATTGCCTGAAGCATGGGTACGATACCGTTGAGTAAGAAACATGTAATTAAATTCATATATCAGCATTATGAATATCATGTAAAACTGTGATCTCAAGTTGTTTTTTTCAATAAAATATCTTTCATCATCAATATCAACCGTTAATTCAGAACCTCTGTCTTGCTAGTCAAGAGTTTATTTCAGAACCTTTCAGAATTCAACGTCGCACCGAAATCTGTTGTCCGCAGACCGCTTACCGTCAAGTCGAAACTCGTCGAACGCGTTGTTTGTCAGTCCAACTTTCCAAGAATCTTTCAGGTTCGAAGAAGCTCTTTCTCACGGTCCCGGACTGCTTGCTGTGAAGTCGAAACTTGTCGAACGCATTGTTTGTCAGCCTACATTCGTTCAGGGTCGAAGCAGCCGCATACAAATTCCAGAACCTTTCCGAATTTAACGTCGCACCGAAATCCTTTGACCGCATGCCGCTCAATGTCGAGTAGAAACACGTCGAATGAATTTTTTGTCAGCCTCGATTCGTTCAAGGCCGTTGCATGAGCCTTCCAACGTCGTACCTTCGCCCTCGAAACCTCTCGATCGCCGGAGAATCTTCTCAAACCTTCTGGAAGCTCTCAAAACCTGACACAGCCAGGATTTGCGGTCGAACGTTCAAAGATGCACGGGGTCTGCTGAATGTCTGAGGATTCATGGAATGCGCTCGGTAATGCAGTTATTGATCCCGTTTGATGGCGCGATTTTTTTTACCGACAAAGAGCACAATTTATCCCATAAGGGGTAATACCACGGCAATTTCAGGCATTTTTTGGCACCGATCATGGTCATTTGAAGGATTTTTTACCGACGATTATGGCCATTTGGGAGATTTTCTTACCGACGAGCGGTCGGCAGAGCACGTTTTATCTTACAAGAGTGGGGGTAATTTTCAAGGGCTTGCGTCTGGGATGCACGGATAGGTGGCTTGGTCGGCGGATAGGCGGCTTGGTCGGTAAAGAAGGAGTTTGTACTCAGAACCGGCCTTGTATAGTTAGAGTTAACATAAGATTATTTATTCGTAGGTTGTGGAGGTATGGACACATTGTAAGCGACCTATTTATGCCAGTAAAATAAGCGATGATTTCGGCATGAAATCACAATCCTTGCAAAATTAAGGAACAAACATTGATGATGTTCAGGACAATATGGAAGAAAATGTTGCTACTACCATAACACCACGGGTGAAAATGAATATTTCAAAACTATCGTTCAAGTGACGTTAAAAAACGCTATTTTTTCCAACATGAATTGCATAATTAGTATGGTTTTTCATGAATATTTTATCGAATGATTCCAAATGTTGGGTCGGAGTTTGAAAAAAATTTCATGAAATTAAGAAGTCCTTTCAATCTCTGTGAATCTCTCTAAAAATACTTCTCAACGCTCTCAACAGGATCTGTAAAATATTTTCTTAATTTACTGGCCTTGATAATTCATTTTCAATCAATTCCGTGATAATTCTTATTTTCAATTTTTTAGCGAAAAATTTATTTCTCTTCAATTTGTTGATTAATTCGTGAATCTATTTCTACTTCGAAATCATTTCACCTATTGCTGCCTGATCATCAGCCATAGTCTGGTGTGTACCACGATTTATTCGGACTAACTGTATGACTAGCTTCTGCGTTCGGCACGGGTCTGCGCTACGGTCATTTCGCTACATTGCGCATGCGCGTCCGGCGCCACTAGCGCATCGGCACCTGTTGCATTTGGACCATACAGTGAGCAGGATGGCCGACGAGAGGCAAGGTAAGTGCCATTTGTTTCCATTAGAGGCATCACACGATTCCTCGTCAAGAATCGGTAGAAGTGGTGACTCTGAATGATGCTCATTGTCAGCTGTTTTATAAAACCAAGGATGGGACAAGTTCGTTCTGCGACCGCATGATCCAAGTTAAAATATTTTATCGATATTCATGGCATCCATTATGGTTATTAGAAAAATTTCATTAATTTCACGTCATAACCGAATTTTTCATTCGTGATTTCTGAGTATTGCATGTTCTTAGCTTTGGTAAAATTCACGTCTGAACTTACTGTAAAGCTGAAAAAAGTTGTTAGATTTCACTAGATTTATTTCTATCTTTTGAAAATTTGAGAAAATTTGGGTTCTATGTTTTAACAGATAACTTTGCGTCAAGCATTTTTAAACAAATCGCAAATTTGTTACTCAACTTCGCACTTATTAAAAAATTGGTTGCACAAGAATATCAATTATCAGAAAATTTTGAAGCGTTGACGTTGATATGAACAATCACATGAAATAGTATCTCTGGATTAGATGGGATTACATAATAAAGTTTATTTGCCTTCACAGAACAATCTCAAACCACCGTTGCTGAGCAGGGAACAAGCCAGCAACCGCTGGTTGATTTGAGTGAGTAATCACTTTTCTACTGTGGGCTTATATGAGTACCTACGCCAACACCAGATATTGATGCTGTGGCGAGAAAAGTGGGGTCCTGACAAGGAAGCTGAATGTTAAATTTCGCTAACGTTTGATGTACTTGAGATACGAAGAGCAATAGAATAACGTGTAGTATGGAACGCCGTTTTAATATTTAATCGTGAAATATTTTTAAAAACAATTCAAATTATTTTATCATTTTCAATTTTGATTAAATATTTTTTTGGTAAGTTCCTTATGTACTGAAATAATCAAATCTAACATATCATGACCCGATATAAATTGATTCTAAATACATAAGGGAAGATACGAAAAATAAGGAATTATTATAATGTCCCAACATAAATTCAATTATTTATTATTATCTTCTAGCATGATAGTACATATTTTTACTATCTTGTGACATAATAATAATTGATTGCATTTTAATTATGCCGCTACGTATCGATTAATTGGTTAAATTAATTTTTATTCACATATAAAATTAATGTGTAATTTTCATTATGATTTATCATAATGTTCATTCATGAAATTTGTTCATGACAACGCTTAAAATATAAATGTGCAAAAGAACGATAAATTGACATAATTAAATATGAGAGAATTATTATTATGTACCACCATAAATTTTATTAGCAGCCGTGGGTTTTTATTATGTCACTACATAGTTTTAATTTTGATAGATAGATAGATAGATAGATTCTTTATTTGCCTTATTAGATGTTTCTAATGTTTACGAATTGAGTTCGGAGTTGTACATTTTGATTCTTAGCTTAACTTAATAATTAATTAATTATAAATCGCTTAATCTAGAATATTGTTGTTAGAAATGCGTAATTCTCTTAGCCTACATAATTGTTCAACATAAACATAAATTTTATTAAGTTGAATTGGATTGTTCATTTGACATACTTCGACGACATTAAGATTATTGATTATAACATTTATATTATTCACAAACTTGCCTCTTATATCCCGGTACAATGGGCATTCCATAAGAAAGTGCTTAAGAGTATCGAATGCTCCATCCTGTCATGTTGGACACGGCTCGAATGGGTTAAACTTATTCACTTTTTTGTTTACATATAGACTGAAACCATAATTATTTGCCGTTCTAAGTTGTGCCATAACTTCTTTAATCCTTAGCGGGACCTTACCATGAAGATATTGATTACTTGGTTTGTTGTATAAATATGGGGTTTCTAGATAGGCAATTCTGTTAACTTGCGCTTTTATTTTGTCTGTTAAGGTTTGTTTGTACTTTCTTAACAGAATTTTACCTACTCTCTCCCACTCTTCACCGTCAAACGAGTCAAGCACACACATATACCTTTCATCTATTGCTTTTATAAACTTGCCAACCTCGGTGAACCAATTATATTCAGAAGATTCATAACCGCTTTTATACAGATCTATCTGTTTTTTAAGACATAACAATGGGTATCTATTTTCTTCCATCTTTAGCACTTTTACTATCCAGCCCCATGTGAGCTTCCAAATATTATACGCTAAATCAATTCTGTTTGTCTCATACTTTACCAGATTATTCGGAGTTGTACGTTTTATACATAATATCTTCTTATAGAATTCAGTGGTGAGGCTATCAATTTCGTTTATGTATCTGAGAGCCCACACAGGGGCTGCATAGTAGAATTAGGTCCAGTAGAATTAGGTCAAAAAGTGGCAGATCGTGGTTGTGATTGGTGGGAAGCCAATTTTTTGTGGAATGGGTTCCTTTTACATATAGAAACATATTCTGAAGTTGCGCCATCTCAAGCTTTTCCGTACAATTATTTAGAGACGTTTAAATATTCCAATTTCGGGATTTTCTCCTTTTTTAGACCATTTTTTCTCTATTACTCGTAAAGTATCGACCCTACGAGAAAAATGTATGGAAGCAAACTTGTTCAAAATCAAATTTTACACACGGATACGTTGTTTAAAAAAATTAAAAAAAATTTTTTCATCGCCAAATTAACGATTTTCGATGATTTTTCATCGAAAAAAGTACTTTTTTCACACGTATTTTGCAAACAATTGAAATCGAACAATCTTTCTCTGGAGGGTCAGAAAGAGTACATCAAACCTTCATGCAAAAGCATGCGCAGCCCGATCGCTGTGCGCTCGATAGTTTTTTCCGAATATCATTGTTAATTAAGCCCGATTCGAGAGTTGCGTTATCGTAATTGTTAACGTGAGCCAAAATGAGACCTTCTGAGTTGCTGCCGATTTTTTTACAGATACCTGGGACCTCCCCCTAACGTGTCCAACAAGTTTTACCATCCTATTGCAATTATTATGAACTAGGGAATTTTCCGAAAAATGACTCAAATTTGACCTTAGCAACAAATGCTAATAAGTTCGTCAATTATTGTCGGAATCGAATTCGGGAAAGTGGAACAGTTAGAGCAAAAGAAGACGCAACTTTTGAAACAAGACTCATGGTAATCGGACAGTTTGTTTGTTAACTAGAACACTTCAAAGTCGAAGTGACTTTGTTAATTAACAAATTACGATTTCGACATTTTACGAACGCTATTGTCTTCTTTAATATCAGTACTTGATATGCCAAACAATGTTTTTCAAGCTTCTAACTGATTTCATATCGAAAATCAAGTGAACAACTTAGCTTGTTGAGGCAAAAAGTGCGCGGCAGAACGTCGGGCGCCGTGGTGGGGGGAGAGACTCGCCGCAGCCGGCAGGCGCAAAAATCGAATTCACTGTTTCAATAACGTGCGCGCGTTTTTTTTCGACAATATCTCGGGTTCTAATTGACGTATTTTGATGATTTTTTTTTTAAATCGATATGCCGAGTCGTGAGTAACACGAATATCGAATCAC
The DNA here is from genome assembly GCF_021155785.1 of Neodiprion fabricii. Lineage (NCBI taxonomy): Eukaryota > Metazoa > Arthropoda > Insecta > Hymenoptera > Diprionidae > Neodiprion > Neodiprion fabricii. Next base: position 9,380,621 of record NC_060245.1, on the reverse strand, counting down.
ATTCAACAAATTCTTTTATTTAAACACTCAAAATCGGACGGAAGTATAAATCTCGATTTTTTTCGTTGCTAATCATTAGTTTATTTGTGGCGCCTCGGCCCGGCCTTACCACACCAGCGCCAGGAGGCGACACCATCCAGGCACCAACTCGACGGCGCAAGCAGCAACTGGTGCCCCGCGCGGATTTCACGGACACATCACTCCCGGGCTAACCTCGTGCCTACCAGCATCGCCTAGTTGATGCCCTCTATCAATAACAAAATTCGTAATAATCTGAAACTCACCCGTGTGCACCGCCACAGCTGTGGAGTGCACACTCTTGTAAATATTGTAAATATTGTAAAATACACAACTCAACTAACTATAATCCTGTGTGCCAAGTTGTTTCGTTACTTTACTCTCGGAAAGCGTAGCGCGTGTCCACGGCGTGTGACGACCTCGAACATAGCGCGGTTTAGCATCATAAATTCCACAGTGGTGACCCCGTTTCAACAAAATTAAGTGCTAAAACGCTTCTCCAAGAGAAAATCAACAGAAAAAAAAAAACCGTTACTAGTGTCAGTGCCGTGCGCGTACCAGCCTACGTGGCATGTCAAGGTCAAACTCACCTTGCACAACACCAAAGCACAACAGCAACGCACAGCACATCGACACACCGCACCCAGACAACGACGTCAACGAAGAAACACCCAAGGCCACGCAACCTGGGATCATTCAGTCGACCTAAACGCGACACTTCGCAGTCCCCAGGACATCTCAGACGACGAGTTTGAATCGAACTTCGGCTCGGCATCGAAAAGCTTAAACGACTCCATCATCGACCTAGTGGCCAGGCGACAACGTGCCTTAGCATTACAAGAGGTAGCAAAAACGCTCAAGTACGACCCTGAAAACAAATCAATCATGACAGGACCTACTCAAGGTGATGAGCCAAACGCGCCAGCCATAAGCAACATAAAACTGCCAGAACTCTGGACCGACACACCTCTCACCTGGTTCCATCACATCGGAGCAGACTTCAACATAAATCGGATAAAAAAAGACGAAACAAAGTACCTGCTCGTTGTGAGAACACTTCGCCAAGCTGAACTACTCGAGGTAGCCGACATCATCAATAACCCGCCAGAGGTAAACAAATACGAAGCCATAAAAGCTCGCATCATCCAACGTTTTTCGGATTCATCGGAGCGAAAACTCGAAAAGTTGCTAAACAACGTCCATCTCGACGGGAGGAAACCTTCACAACTCTACAGGCAGATACAAGATCTAGCTGGCAAGGATGCCTCTGAGAATCTCATCAAGGTCAAATGGTTTGGCCTGCTACCAGTCAACGTTGCAAACATCTTGAAGATACTCAACAAAGCTACGACTGAAGAGCTCCTTGCCGCAGCCGACATAATGCTAGAGACGCCGATCCTGCCATCCGTCCAAGCAGTGAGCAACACACCTGTGATCAATGCTACTGAAGTGCTTGCAGTGCAACCCAGATCCTCGGATCTCTCTGAAGTAAAACAGTTCTTACTCGGATTAATTACAATTTCCAGGCAAACCTTGGAGTACGCAAAAAGCAGCAACGCCAGCCAACCACAACATCAACAAGGTGGAGGTCAACCGAGAGGACGATCAGCCTCAAGGAGCCGCTCTAATAACAACAACAACAACAACAACAACACCAACGGCCTATGCTACTACCACAACCGCTTTGGAGGAAAAGCAGAGAGATGTCTCCAGCCGTGCAACTACACAGGGCCGCTGGCCCGCCCAAAGCAGCAGCAGCCGCAAAATTTAAACCCGTAGAGCTGCTGCCCGGCCTAGCACCGAGCAGCAGCCCAGATGTCGCTCAAACATCACCAAGCTGCAGCACAACAACGGCGCAAACTTCACCAACAAAGCGCCTACGAGAAAACCGACTCCATGTCTACGACCGCTCAACAGGCGTACGCTTTCTGGTCGACAGCGGATCGGTAGTCTCCATCCTGCCACACACCATCAATGCAGGCAGCAAAAGCCAGGACCAGCCATCACTTGCAGCAGCAAACGGATCACCCATCCGCACATTTGGCCGCAGAGTTGCACAAATAGACCTGGGACTCCCACGTCAATACACCTGGTCTTTTGTTTTAGCAGATGTCAAAATACCTATCATAGGAGCCGACTTTCTCTCATACTTTGGTTTACTTCCAGACCTCAAACGCCAACGCCTCATCGACGAGACAACGTTATGCTCTACGCCTGGGCAGGTCAGGCAAACTTACGTGCACTCGATATCCGCACTCTCTCCCATTCAGGTCATCTCAGAGGGCCAACAGCAGGAGATTGAAGCCCTGGTTTCAAGTTACTTCAACCGATTCCTCGCCATCGAAGGGCAAATCACCGGGCCAACAGCACACATCGAGCACCACATCGTCACCGAAGGGCCGCCTGTGTTCTGCAGACCTCGCCAACTCCTAGGCGCCAAGCTCAAGGCCGCCAAAGCTGACTTCGCCATTCTTCAACAAATGGGTGCTATCAAAGACTCAGACAGCGAATGGGCAAGTCCGCTTCACATGATAGCATCGAAATCCGGCAAACTGCGCACATCAGGCGACTTTCGCAGTCTCAACGCACAAACAAAACCAGACAGGTTCCCTCTTCCTCGCATACAAGACCTGCTTCTTCAACTCTATGGCAAAAGAGTATACTCAACTATTGATTTGAAGAGAGCATAATTTCAAATTCCGATAGCAAAGCAGGACATCCCCAAGACGGCCGTAACCACGCCGTTTGGACTCTTCGAATTCTTGGGCATGCCACTAGGACTCAAGAACGCTTCTCAAACTTTTCAACGATATATGAAAAGCATCCTCGGACACTTGGATTTTGTCACCATCTACTTGGACGACCTTCTCATCTCATCGACAACCATGGAAGAACATCTAGAACATCTACGCATCGTGTTCGACACCTTGCTCGAGAACAAGCTGCGCATCAACTGGGACAAATGCGCCTTCGGCAAAGAAGTAGTCAACTTCCTGGGTTTCACAGTCAACGCCCAAGGCTTCAGACCACCTCCAGAGAAGGTTGAGGCTATACTTCAGTACCCCAGACCAGCAACAGTGTGGGACCTCAAACGCTATCTGGGAGCGTTAAACTATTTCAGATCACACATCCCACACGCCGCTGAAGCCCAAGCCTTACTCAACGAGCAACTCAAGGGCGCAAAGAAACGTAACAAACGGCCACTCGACTGGACTCCTGAACTCATAGAGGCATTTGAGTCATCGAGAAAAGCACTGGCAGACTCAACGTCATCAAGCTTTCTGCATCCAGACGCCAAAATTATTCTCTCAGCTGACGCATCATCAACAGCACTAGGTGGTTCGCTTGAACAACTCATCGAGGGTAAGCGCCAACCACTCGCCTTTTTCTCAAGAAAATTGTCAACAGCAGAGCAAAAGTACAGCCCGTACGACCGAGAACTTCTCGCTATTTTCGCGTCGCTCAAACATTTCCAGCACATTGTGGAAGGACGAGACTTCATCATACGCACGGATCACAAGCCGCTCGTCAAAGCCTTCCAGCAAAGACCAGAAAAAGCTTCACCACGCCAACTTCATCAGCTCGACTACATTGGCCAGTTCTGCACAAACCTGGTGCACATACCAGGAGAAGAAAATGCAGTTGCAGATGCACTTTCACGCATCTGCTCAATCACAATGCCAACTCGCCTTGACGCCAAAACCATCAGCGAGGCACAAGCTGAGCCAGACGCTGAACTCCCGCTTGCAAAAGCTACTTCACTTAAGCTCCAGCCGCTCCACATCGAAGGTGTGAGCATCCTCTGCGACGTCTCTTCAGGCATAGTTCGCCCTTACTTGCCGCCTTCACTTAGAAAAACTGCATTCGAAGGCGTACATGGTCCATCGCATCCATCTGGCCGAGAAACATCAAGGCAGCTCAAAGAACAATTCATCTGGCCAGGAATAAAAAAAGACGCACTTCGCTGGGCTCGCGAGTGCATTCTCTGTCAACGTGCTAAAATCCACAAGCACACTCGCACGCAGCCAAACCACATTGAAGTCCCAGAAGCAAGGTTCAACCACGTTCACCTCGACCTCATCGTCATGCCACTGGTCAACGAGTTTAGGTATTGTCTAACAATAATCGACAGATTTTCCAGGTGGCCGCAAGCCATACCCATCAAAAATAAGCAGGCCGACACTGTCGCCGCAGCTTTCTACTCAGGCTGGATCGCACTCTTCGGGACCCCGCTCACCATCACCACAGACCAAGGTTTGGAGTTCGAGGCCGAGCTCTTCACCTCGCTCGCCAAACTCATTGGAGCAGAGAAGATCCGCACCACAGCGTACCACCCGCAGTCCAATGGCATGGTCGAACGCTGGCATCGCACACTCAAGGCCGCTCTCATGTGCCACAACACTGCCAAGTGGCCAGACGTCCTACCAACTGTTTTGCTTGGCTTACGAACAACATACAAGCCAGACATTAAGGCTTCACCATCAAAACTCCTACTGGGCACGACTGTGAGAGTGCCAGGAGGATTCTTCGTCACTGACGACATGCCAGTCAACCCAAGCTCATTCTTGGACAACTTGAGAAGCCACTTCAGAATCCTGCAGCCAAGACAAACGGCTCACCACATCAAGGCCAAAGTCTTCATGCATGGACATCTACGCACATGCACACATGTCTTCAAACGTGTGGCCCCGGTCAAGCCGCCGCTCACGCCACCATATACAGGCCCACACAAGGTTCTACGCAGACTTGATGACCAACGATACGTCATAGAGGTCGACGGAAGACCATCAACCGTCTCAACAAGCCTGTTGGTACCAGGGTACATCACCGACGAGCTTACATCTCAACAACCAGCGAAGGACGCCGCTCCTCAACCGAGGCCCACCGTCCAGTTCCAGCTCCCTGAGCCACCCGCTCAAGAGATCCCAGCACCAGCTCCAACTCAACAGTTGCCCTCTGACCAGGCAACTTCCAGAGGGGGAGTGGCTGTGGCGCCTCGGCCCGGCCTTACCACACCAGCGCCAGGAGGCGACACCATCCAGGCACCAACTCGACGGCGCAAGCAGCAACTGGTGCCCCGCGCGGATTTCACGGACACATCACTCCCGGGCTAACCTCGTGCCTACCAGCATCGCCTAGTTGATGCCCTCTATCAATAACAAAATTCGTAATAATCTGAAACTCACCCGTGTGCACCGCCACAGCTGTGGAGTGCACACTCTTGTAAATATTGTAAATATTGTAAAATACACAACTCAACTAACTATAATCCTGTGTGCCAAGTTGTTTCGTTACTTTACTCTCGGAAAGCGTAGCGCGTGTCCACGGCGTGTGACGACCTCGAACATAGCGCGGTTTAGCGTCATAAATTCCACATATTCATGAAAATTTAGATTTCCATGCTGAGTATTCGTTCACTTTATTATTCATCATTATGATAAAATGAACAAAATACTCCCAAATTTAAAAAATTTGATAATATTATTGTTGAGTTTGTAATATGTTGCAAAAATCAGTATTATAATAAGTGAATTATTATTAATTAATCAAATACAATATTATTCATTATTTCGGCCGAAATATTATAGACGCCTACGATGCTCAGTGACCCATAGCTTTGGGTATTAGGCAGCGGTAGCGGTGGGGGGCAGGTAGAAGGGCGTCCTTTTGAGAGTGGGACCACAGCTGCTCTTCGCTCTCTTTCATTCTCTCATTCCAAAAATTTCCGTTGAGCAAGTAGCATCAGTGCGTGTTCAAGGGGAATTCGGAGTTCACAAGCGACGATATATAGACGCCGCGCAGTTTTAGTGCAAGATTACATTCACAGTTTTACTCCGAGCAGAGGATATTTTTCATTTTGCTGTAAGTATTCAAGTGATTCAATTTATTACATACTTCTTTCTCTGTGTCTATATGTGTATACATACATTCATATGATGCACGTGTATATGCGTTTGTGTATATGTATATATATTTACACAAGAATATACATATGCGTGCATTAAAGTATATCATAGTTTTTAACATGTCAAAGAAATACAATCATATTCGTATTATTGTGCGAGCATGTAGATAGTAATGAAATTGTTCAAATAGGTTTTGAAGATTTCGAGTCAACAAGCAACGCTATTATTCGTTTGGAGCGTTCTGTTGCCGAGGAGCGTGGCTTGTCATGGAATTTATTGACGCTTAGCTGCCTCAGTACAAGGTTTCGGTTGGATTTCAGCAGAAATTTTTTACTTCTTTGTAAGTATTCAAGTGATTCAATGTATATATACATGCATAAATTTGTATTATCGTACGAGTATGTAAATAGTGATGAAATTATTCACTAATTTTTTTAGATTATCCATTTTCATCATGGCTGGAGATGAAAATGCTTTGTGCCTGTTGTGTGACAAAGTTTTGAACGATGGACGTGCAACACGGACGCTATCCCAGGCTGCTCTGAACAGCTGCGTAGTTGCGAGCGGAAGGAGAAAGGATTTGAAACACGTGGAGTTGAAAAAGTACAGAAGGTTGGAGGTTCACGATTCCTGTGCCAAGAATTATACTTACGAACGAGAGATTCGTAAGTACGTACGTGAATTGGAATCGAGAGAACAGAGAGAAGATGGCCCAGCCACAAATACACGTCAATCGGGTGTTTCACTTGACTTCGATTTCGAAAGTCTGTGTATTTTTTGCGCAAAAGACGCGTCAGATCAATACATTCAGACACAAAACAGAGAGAAGAAAGAGCGTAGGGATATTATTGTCTTCGCAAATTCAAACTCCAAACGGAAGTTACTCGAAAAATTCTCCAACTCGGCGAATCCTAGCTTTCTAGAATTTCTGTATAGAATTAATTCAGTAGACGATCTCGTTCAAGTCCGTGCTAGGTATCATGATAGATGTCAGAAAGTTATATATCGAGACTTATCAAGAGAATCTTCTGTTACTTCTTCTGAATCACCAAGCTTGAAAGCAGCAAGGTACATTGCGAAGTATTTGGTGGAACACAAGCATTTAAGTTGTCAGTTCAGTATGAATGAGATTCTCAAGGATTATCAAGAGGGAAATTTTCAATTGCCAACGCTGAGATACTTAAAGGAACATCTGAAAGGGCTATTCGGTGATGATATCATAATTCTTTCCTCTCAAAATGGCCCCATAATTACTTTTGCAGATGTAGGTAAAAAGTTATTGACTGATCAATGGTACTCCCGAAAATTGAGTGACGAGAAAGATGAACGTTTAAGAGTAGTTGAGGCAGCCTCTCAGATCATTCTATAAGATATCAAATCCCATGTTTATGATACAAAATCATATCTTGCTCCTGACCGATTTCACGAGACAGTTGAATCAGACGTACCGAAAACACTGAAATGCTTCGTAACTAGTTTAGTAACAGCAAAAAAAAAGAATCCGGAAAACTTTGAACGCAAAATACTATCGATTTGTCACGCGATCATTGCATTGGTCCGCCCGAGGTCCTATCTATCGTCACTACAAGTAGGATTAGCTGCGACGTTAATGAAACAATACGGGTCACGCGAATTGATTCAAATTCTCAATGCCTTAGGATTCTGTTCCTCTTATGAAGAAACCCAGTTGTTACATTCCTCTATTCTTAATCATGATACCCTATTTGAATACATGAATTCATACGTACAATTTGTATTCGATAACGCGGATCACAATGTCAATACCATCGATGGAAAGAATACTTTCCATTCTATGGGTGGTATTGAGATTGTGACTCCTGCGTCTCCGGTCAATACAACGACGTCAATGGAAAGGGTGAAGAAGATACCTTCATCTCGAGCTATAGGTAACTTTGGAAGAATTCACTTGAAGCATTTTAATAAGGGAGCGAATGCCGGCTTCGGGAATATTCTTGTTCAAGATTTGAATACATTGAAGTCAATCGATTATGATGTTAACATCAACGAGACTGATTTCTTTTGGTTGTGTGCTAAAAATAGATATGGAAGCGATTTTGATGGGTGGAACGGATTTATGCAGCGAATCTATAGCAGCAGGCCGTTTGATAAGAGTAAAATAATTTTCTTACTCTTTATCAACGCGCCACCAAGCAATCTCGACACAATTTACACTGATCTATTAGAAGCCGACAAGAGAAGGATAGATATCGGGCAGAAGCATACGTTCATAACCTTTGATCAGCCCCTTTATTATAAAGCTCGCGAAATAGCTGAATGTTGCAAGAACGAATTATCCGGTGTGGTAGTGAGATTAAGCGGTTTTTATCTCTTGATGTCATTCATGGGTTCAATTGGTTTCATTATGGAGGGCAGCGGGTTACGCGAGCTCTTTTGTCAGATTTATGCAGAGAATTCTGTCGACAAGATCATGAAAGGACACGCCTATGCCAGAGCCGTTAGAGGCCATTTACTGATTCATTTGGCATTAACAAATGTACTCCTGTCGTCTTTTGATTTATCAGCTTCAGAAGAAGATCAACTTAAAAGTTACGTTACTGAAGAAGACAATATTCTGGATGTCATTTCAAGCGCAGAATTTCAGTCAATCTTGGCAAAATTCCATGATCACATTAATATCCAGAAAAGCAAAGGGCCTACATCCAAGCTGTGTCTTCAGTACTATGACACAGTTACGCTCATGAGACAGTTTATTGAGGCCGAGAGATCAGCAAACTGGAATTTGCATTTAGAAACGATTAGAAAGATGATACCTTATTTTTACTGCAGTGGACACTTCTTGTATGCAAAATCGGCTCAGCTGTATCTACAAGATATGTACCATTTAGAAGAAATGATGAACGTCTCAGAATTTGATAAATTTACTAAGCAAGGGTACTTCGCCATAAGACGTTCAGATAAGTTTTGGTGTGGAGTCTGGTCGGACCTTACTATTGAACAAATGCTTATGAGGAGTATGAAGACGAGGGGCGGATTAACTCATGGCCGGGGTGTAACCGACGCAGTACTAGCCAAGTGGGTCTTAACAATGCCTGCCCTGACGGAGATTTCAGACTTTATTCAATCATTCTGCGATGTATCCATCATTACGTCCGAGCAACACGTCGATTCTCGATCTAGTAGACGATTACGCGATGCTGAAGATCTAACAAAAGTCATGAATTTTTTTGACACATTCCAACCACTTGTTGCAACAGAAAAAATCCATTGCATAACCTCTGGCGTGCAAGGAGGTAGCTCCATCAATTGTCATTTAGCGTATGAAGTAGGGTTTAAATTGATGCAGGATGTTATAGGAACAAGTTTTAAAGATCTAAAATTTCAAAGAAAGAACAGAGTATCGTCATTGTGTATTGTAAATTCTGTCAAAACGAAAAATGAGGGATCCATTGTAATAAATCCGAATCTCATTTTCCAAAGGATATCTGTCGCGATGGAAAGTTCGAACGATTTGAGAAAATTTCTATCCCATGAATTGGCACCGTATCCACTCTCTCTCTTTGATAATCACACCATGAGGAAAACCGAAAAATCAAAACTTTACGATAGTTTCAAAGAGCCGGCAACTCTCCCTGATGGAAAATGTCGTCACATAATTGACGGCGGTTTTCTCCTACACAAAATTGTATGGCCTAAAAACGAAACGTTTGAGTCAATTTTGAATAGATATGTCGAGTATGTAGGCAAGTTTTATAGCTCAGATAGTTTTATCATCTTTGATGGGTATCCCGAAGATCTAACTCGTTCTACGAGAAACTCAGAAAGAATGCGCAGAGAGGCTGGCCAACTTTGTGCGGACGTAGATTTTGATTTAGGAATGATCCCTACTGTAGCGCAGAATCGATTTCTTTCGAATAGTAAGAATAAAGTTCGCTTCATTAGAAAACTGTGCGATAAATTACATACAGCAGGATTTACAACAAGTCAAGCGCCTGAAGATGCAGATTACCTCATAGTGAGGACTGCCGTTGATGTATCTAGCGACGAAAATATTTCAATTATTGTAGCCGAAGACGTTCACATTCTGATAATCATGACACAGATGGAAACTGATAAGAAGGTTTTTCTTTTGAAACCAAGTCGGAATTCGGTTCCTCAAAAGATTTTCGATAAACATTCCTGTTCAGTCAGTGAGACATTGAAAAAGTACATTGGCTTTATACATGCCTTCACCGGTTGCGATACCACATCAGCTCTCTTTTCATTTGGAAAATTGAGAGTGGTTAACGCATTGAAAAAGTACGAAGAATTGCTGACAGAAGCCTCGATTTTTTACGAACCCAATGCGTCGCCAGAGTTGGTTGAAAGAGTCGGGATGAAAATTCTATGTTACTTATACGGGGGCAAAAGAGGGATAGAATTAGATCTAAACGAGTTAAGGTATAGATGTTTTAAGAATAATTGTAAGAGAAAGAATTTTAATTTAGCGTCACTTCCACCCACTGAGGCCGCGGCTAAACAACATTGTAGAAGGGCGTACTTGCAACTGCAAGCGTGGATTGGACGGGATGTGGGGGCGAATTCTTGGGGGTGGTCTGTAAAAGACGGTATTCTGCAACCTAAATACACGGATGATTCCTTAGTACCGGAGGATCTTCTAAGAATCATCGGCTGCGATTGTCGAACAGGTTGCTCAAAAACTTGTGGTTGCGTGAAACATGGACTGCGATGTTCCGAATACTGCGCCAATTGTCACGGCGAGACTTGCAAGAATCATGCAGAAACTTACGATGAAGTTGACTTGGAAGAAAATGATGACGATGATGAGATCTCGAACATGATAGAGCAACAGATGCAACCCGACTTAGAGCTCGATGAAAGTGACGAAACTGAAAATGTAAGCGACTCCGACGACGAAACTCCTTATAAGAAGCTTCGTAAGATGTAAAAACTATTGTACTTTAGCTGTAAGTTTTATAGTAAATTTAGATTAAGTCTTTGTAATAAATGATTTCTTATATATATGTCTATTTATATTATATGTGAATCTTTCCCAACTATTATTACATATTCCTCATGTGAAAAATGACCATTAAAATCTAAATTTTCATGAATAAACTAATGATTAGCAACGAAAAAAATCGAGATTTATACTTCCGTCCGATTTTGAGTGTTTAAATAAAAGAATTTGTTGAATGTGATTCGATATTCGTGTTACTCACGACTCGGCATATCGATTTGAAAAAAAAAATCATCAAAATACGTCAATTAGAACCCGAGATATTGTCGAAAAAAAACGCGCGTGTTGTGCGAGGCGAGTTTGACCTTGACATGCCACGTAGGCTGGTACGCGCACGGCACTGACACTAGTAACGGTTTTTTTTTTTCTGTTGATTTTCTCTTGGAGAAGCGTTTTAGCACTTAATTTTGTTGAAACGGGGTCACCACTGTGGAATTTATGATGCTAAACCGCGCTATGTTCGAGGTCGTCACACGCCGTGGACACGCGCTACGCTTTCCGAGAGTAAAGTAACGAAACAACTTGGCACACAGGATTATAGTTAGTTGAGTTGTGTATTTTACAATATTTACAATATTTACAAGAGTGTGCACTCCACAGCTGTGGCGGTGCACACGGGTGAGTTTCAGATTATTACGAATTTTGTTATTGATAGAGGGCATCAACTAGGCGATGCTGGTAGGCACGAGGTTAGCCCGGGAGTGATGTGTCCGTGAAATCCGCGCGGGGCACCAGTTGCTGCTTGCGCCGTCGAGTTGGTGCCTGGATGGTGTCGCCTCCTGGCGCTGGTGTGGTAAGGCCGGGCCGAGGCGCCACAAATAAACTAATGATTAGCAACGAAAAAAATCGAGATTTATACTTCCGTCCGATTTTGAGTGTTTAAATAAAAGAATTTGTTGAATGTGATTCGATATTCGTGTTACTCACGACTCGGCATATCGATTTAAAAAAAAAATCATCAAAATACGTCAATTAGAACCCGAGATATTGTCGAAAAAAAACGCGCGCACGTTATTGAAACAGTGAATTCGATTTTTGCGCCTGCCGGCTGCGGCGAGTCTCTCCCCCCACCACGGCGCCCGACGTTCTGCCGCGCACTTTTTGCCTCAACAAGCTAAGTTGTTCACTTGATTTTCGATATGAAATCAGTTAGAAGCTTGAAAAACATTGTTTGGCATATCAAGTACTGATATTAAAGAAGACAATAGCGTTCGTAAAATGTCGAAATCGTAATTTGTTAATTAACAAAGTCACTTCGACTTTGAAGTGTTCTAGTTAACAAACAAACTGTCCGATTACCATGAGTCTTGTTTCAAAAGTTGCGTCTTCTTTTGCTCTAACTGTTCCACTTTCCCGAATTCGATTCCGACAATAATTGACGAACTTATTAGCATTTGTTGCTAAGGTCAAATTTGAGTCATTTTTCGGAAAATTCCCTAGTTCATAATAATTGCAATAGGATGGTAAAACTTGTTGGACACGTTAGGGGGAGGTCCCAGGTATCTGTAAAAAAATCGGCAGCAACTCAGAAGGTCTCATTTTGGCTCACGTTAACAATTACGATAACGCAACTCTCGAATCGGGCTTAATTAACAATGATATTCGGAAAAAACTATCGAGCGCACAGCGATCGGGCTGCGCATGCTTTTGCATGAAGGTTTGATGTACTCTTTCTGACCCTCCAGAGAAAGATTGTTCGATTTCAATTGTTTGCAAAATACGTGTGAAAAAAGTACTTTTTTCGATGAAAAATCATCGAAAATCGTTAATTTGGCGATGAAAAAATTTTTTTTAATTTTTTTAAACAACGTATCCGTGTGTAAAATTTGATTTTGAACAAGTTTGCTTCCATACATTTTTCTCGTAGGGTCGATACTTTACGAGTAATAGAGAAAAAATGGTCTAAAAAAGGAGAAAATCCCGAAATTGGAATATTTAAACGTCTCTAAATAATTGTACGGAAAAGCTTGAGATGGCGCAACTTCAGAATATGTTTCTATATGTAAAAGGAACCCATTCCACAAAAAATTGGCTTCCCACCAATCACAACCACGATCTGCCACTTTTTGACCTAATTCTACTGGACTAATAGTGCTATCGAAGAAATCATACTATCAAATAGTGTGTTAATACTATCAAAATCATACATTCTAGCTTTATAAATAACTGTGTTTACGGCGCCTATTGCGGTTCTTGCTTTACTTATTGCACTCGTCATTGCCAAGCGCCCCCTTCCTGACGCTGATATAGGTATCCCAAGATATGTAAAATTTGACACTATTACTATGTTTTTTGCATTGTAATGGAATTTAAGATTTTTTGGTATCTTTCCTGCTTTTCTGCAGTACAATATATAAGATTTGTCTACATTCACAGTTAACCCATTTTTTTCACAGTATTTGTGTAGAATTTTAAGTTTTTTCGCGACATCAGCTTTATTATTTGCAATTATCGCTAGGTCGTCAGCATATAGAAGTAATAGTACGTCAGTTAGAATGTTTAAACTTGTGCCATAGAGGCCTTCTTCCCGGATGTATTCCTCCATGTCCGCGATAAAGAGAATAAACAAAAGGGGACTAAGGATTTCTCCTTGTAGTACCCCTTCTGTTATATCTATCCTATCCGTTAGACCCTCTGGAGTTTTTATTCTTATATGCGCCTTACCATAGAGGTCCTTCAGTATCCTCATATACTTTGCACTAACGCCCGTATTTAAAAGTTTTGCCCATAAATACCTATGTATTATTGTGTCGAATGCTCTTTTTAAATCCACGAATATGATAAATAATGTACCCTTTTTTGCCTTAGTTTTGCATGGATTAACTCAAACAGTACATATAAGTTGTCCATACAACTTCGGTTTGACCTAAAACCCGCCTGACCTTCAGGTAGTATTTTACATTTTTCTGCCCAAGTATATAGCCTTTCAGCCAATAAAGATGTGAAAAGCTTTGTTATATGATTAACCAGAGAAATTCCCCTGTAATTCGCTGGGTCTTTCTTATCACCTTTTTTAAACAACATTGTTAAGATTATACTTGACCAGCTTTCAGGGACAATTTCATCGCGCAAAATTTTATTGAAAAGACTAAGTAAGTAATATTTCCAGTTTTACGAGCAACTCCGGTAAAATTCATTTGTGATCTTATTTTCCCCAGGCGAATTACCGTTTTTCGACTTATTAAGTACTTTATTTAATTCTTTTATAGTGAAATCCTCGTCCAGGTAAGGATCTAATACTCCCGAATATATATTACTATTTGGTTCTATCTTTTTTTGCATCTTCTAATAAAAGCTAATCCATTGTTTACCTGTTATTTCTGGTGGTACATATTTTTTAACCCTGTATTTATTTAGCGCTTTCCAAAATTCTTGGGCATTCCTAGCATCGTTAATTTTTTCTGCTAACTTCACAAAATATTCTTTACGCTTACATTCATATAGGGCTTTATAACATTTCAAAGTTTCTCGGTACTTAATTCTATCCTGTTCCCTAAAATTATTTTTTCTATAAATTCTCAGATTACAATTTACACTTTGCTTTAACTCTTTACATTCTTTGTCTACCCATGGTTGCTTTTCGTCTGTTTTTATATTATGTACCTCACGCACCATATTCAGCTCATATGCTGATTGGGTGATAGCCAGGTGAAACCTTTTTTCAATTTCGTCTATCGTTTCTATTTCCGTATTTAGACCCACGAGCGGCGACCACCTTAAGTGTTGTTTGTACATGAGTTTATAATTGTTATCCCAACAATATTTGATTTGCTTACTTGGTCTCGCCCTGACTATACTATTACCATTTAAAACAAGTTTGATTGGAAAATGATCAGAAAAATTAATATTATAAAGTACCTCAAAATCCTGAATTTTTTCAAGCCCTAGTTCATTAGACAACGCGAGATCAATTATACTACTTCCCTAACCGGTGAAGGTTGGTTTCGCCGGACTATCACTTACAGTTTTACCATTTACTACTATGAAGTTATTCGTGCCAATAAAATTATTTACTGCTTCCCCTCTTTTGTTGAGCGTACAGTCGGAAAACGTTCCATCTCCAGTAAGATTTTTTTCACTTAGAATTTCATCAGGTATTTGGATAGGGTTACCTATCCTCGCGTTGTAGTCTCCCATCAAATAAATTGGCTCTGAGGGAAATTGATTCACTATGCTTTCTGCTACCTCACTGAAGTTTTTTAGGTCATTATTAAAGTGCTCGTCACTTGGCCTAAGACACGTGAAACCCACTATGAATACACTATTCCGATTTACTATACGCACAAAACAGTTGTTA
This sequence comes from Neodiprion fabricii, assembly GCF_021155785.1. Taxonomy (NCBI): domain Eukaryota; kingdom Metazoa; phylum Arthropoda; class Insecta; order Hymenoptera; family Diprionidae; genus Neodiprion; species Neodiprion fabricii. The sequence goes on along the minus strand of NC_060245.1, from coordinate 9,365,401 downwards.
TATGACATGTGTACTATCGTTTTATCAAGTTTCTTATTTAACAGTATTAACATTCCACCACTGGCACGCCCGTGTACGTTGTCCTTGGTTGCGTTTATCCAGGTTAGATCGTAGTTGTTTGTCCAAGCGTTTAGTGGGACTTCACTCATGGTCCATGTTTCAATGAGGCACATGATGTCGTGTGCGTTGAGTTGTGATTGACTATAAAAGTTTTTTATTCCTCTGACATTTCATACGATTAGACTAAGAGAATTCGCTTCTTGTTATTGTTGCTCCATCATTGTGATTTTGTTTTCTTGACGAGTTTTGTTCTTGTTCGGCGATTGTGTCGGAATAAGTTCCTGAGAGCCCTCGTCCCAGGCCATCCATCTGCCATCGACGTTCACCTTATTTCAGTAAAATTTTACAGATGAGCCGGCTTCTCTTTTCGATTTTACCGCATTCCTGAGGTTCCATCTTTCACGAGCCTGGGATTCGGTAAGATCGCTTTCAACAAATATCTTTGTTCCCTTTAGCGCTGATTTTTTGTTTAACATAATTAAGTTTTTGTCTTCAGCGTTTCGTATCGTTATCTTGTAGATATTTTTGTCTACTCCCAAAATTTCCAGGTTACTGTGTGCATTGCGTAGATTGAATTTTGTTTCCAGTAGTTCGCTTACAATTTTTTCACTGTCGTTGATGTTACTGGTTGCCGCCAAACCTTTGATTACTATGTTCTGTCTTCTGCTCGCTCTATCTTTGTTCTCCTGTCGCTTTACATAGTTCACCAGATATTCAATTTCTTTTATTTGTCTTCCTCCTGCGCTTGACTGGCCTCCTTCAGCTGGTTTCTCATTTATTTTTCCTTCAAGAGCTTTCACTTTTTCTTTGATTTCACTCTGTTCTTTTTTCAGCTCATTACAGTCATTTTTAATGACATTTATTTCCTTCGCATGCTCAATCTTTATGTCGTTCAGCTTTTCTAGAAATTTTTCCTCCAGCCTGTTTAGGTTTGTGCTGCTCTCCAGCCTGAAACTCTTGATTTCCTCCAATATTTTCTCGGAAGCCATGTCCGTTGGTGGGGATGCAGCGACGGGTGAATACTCTTCCAAACTGTTGCTCAGCTCGTTGCTTTCCGTGAAAGCCTTCTTTCGCTGCGCTAGTTTTGGGGACTTTTCTGAGAAACTTTTCTCAAAACTGTCCTCTAACTCCCTTTTCCTTTTATTAAACAGTTCTTTAATTGAACCTGCTGAGTCTGAACGATGGATCAGGAAACTTTCTCGGGTTGTAGGTCTACCAGGCCTTCGTTTTTCAAAGTTGGCGCCTACCGGTGATTTTAACTGCTTGTTGTCCACTTTTTCAGCTTGTAGTAAGACACCTACTATCGATAGTGCAGGAGCCGTTGTATCGACATTTATAGCCCTCCTACTTTCGGACATAACCTTACCTCCGGTTACGTTATTTAATTTTAGTAGTTTTAACCGATTATCACACCCGTTTTTTATTATTTATATACTACTACTCCTATTTTTTTTTTGTCTTTCCGATTAACTATACGCTTTTGATTTTACTATACTATTTACTTGTTTTTTTTTTTCACACTGGATGCTAACACACTAAACATGCACATCCACACTCTATCAACTCACACATCGAACTCCTAATTTTGATAGATTATCATGAAAACATGTAAAATAATTTATTGAATAAAAATTATGTTGCTGCATACTAGTAATTAGATGAATAATATTATCACGGCTCATAAATTTATTTATTGCGATTCATTATGTACATAATTTCAATTCAAACATTTCCATTATGTAAATGATTTTAATTCTGCATTTTCATTATGTACATTATTTTAATTTTGATACTCCATTATGTGCATGAAATTAATTCAGATTACCTCTTTAGCACGATCATAACTGAAATAAATTTAATTATTATTTTGTTACAATAAAACTTGCAATTGTTACGTCCGGCGTATTGCTTGGGCGGATTATTTTTCGAAATCACAATATAACTAGGACTCTCAATACGTGAAGTGTTTTTCAAAAATTCCCTTTCAACGCTGTAACGAAAGCTACAGCCATAGATAACATTAAAATAACGTATTGCCTGAACCGGCGAGTTCCACCCCTCCTGGCAAAAGTCACGTAGAGACCACCAACGATCCCTAGTATGTTGTTCAACTTTGTTTCTTATAACTGGTAACAGGAACTAAGACAAGAGACTGCTGAATTAGCATCAGCAGCGCTCAGCCTGGAAATATCTCTTTTTTGAAGGGACCCTCAGACCCAAAAAGCCATGTCTTTCGTCTGTCAAGTCGCGAAGTGCGTGGACATCTACCCGGATTAGCCCTCTCGAGCAAGAAGAGCGTTGGAAAATCTTAATTGTGACCAGCCTAAAGTCTCGCGCTAACTCATCAAATCGAAACAATCAGTTTATTCTGTTAGCTGCAGAAGACTCACTATCATCTACGTTATAATCTTTACTGTTCTTTACTAAATCTCGTTATTTCGCGAATAGACATTTTTATGCTATACCATTTTCCTTACTTAAATCAAGTTCGGCCCTGATTCAAACTGAATCAGGTAATATTACGTGTTTATAATAATAACCAGCTACATTACCGTCTTTAATTAATAATCATTAGAATCATTTTCAATATATATGTAAAGAGATTATACTCTCTTTAAATTTAGCGCGCTTAGCATGCTCCGCGCGCACTTCTATGACACCTGCTAGATGTCTCGTTGAATATGAAATGAATCACCATCGAGGAGAGTAATCGACAGCGAAAGTAAATAATGAGTGAGAGAGACAGACAGAAGGATCATAAGAGAGAGCACGTACTCAGACGAAAGATTCATAAATAGATATTCAATTGTTATAACGATATAGGTGATAAAAGCAGAGTTGTGAAAGAGAGACGAATAATTGACTTTAATTGGCGTTTCTCTTATTTACAGGTAACTTGTAAAATTTTGTATATATTGTAAATAGTAACAATGATTATAAAATAAATCTCTTATTTACAGAGAAACTAATTTCATTGATTCATTCCGACAATCTCAACTTCAGATAAAAGAAAACATTATATATATATATTGTGACGTGGATTTTTCCCGCTCCTCGGTCACTCGGAGAAAATAACCGATAACTTACCGTGTGCACTAAAAATCGGCGTCCGCAAGGTATCCTGGACCTAAAACAATATCGCGAAATTTGTTGGGCGCCTGGCGTGATCAACACACCTCGAAATCGGTAATGTGATATACCGTGACCCTATACTCGATAGCTCAGTACCGCGGAGAGGGGAGGGGTAATTTTTGGGTAGAGAGAGATACGACACACGTACACCAACACGTTATTTTACAAAGCCATAATAAAATTAAAATAATATATTTCCCGCCAGCGATAATACAAAAATAAAAGTAATAATATTGCAAAAGTCGCTTTTCGCGATTCCAATTACAAATACAGAGAAATAATAATCCGTAAGTCGCTAGGCGCGATTCAAAATTAAATACTTAGGTTTAATAAAAAAAAAAGAATGTTACTCGGCGCGCTAGCCGCGACCGTCTTCTACCAACTACGGCGCTAATCGCCAACTTCATAATCAACGACTCGACAAAAATTAAACTGAAATCCCGATAGACGCTCTAACCGCGATCGGTAACAAACCCAGAAAATTCCTTATGCCTACGGGCGCTAATCGCCACTTTACTCATAAACAATAATTTATAAACCAAACCAACAGAGCGTGACTCGACGCGCTAATCGCGACCAAATTAATCAATCTAGGAAGCTTTCCTTTTCGTGCTTGCGTGTCGCATATCATGACGCATCCGAGCTCCAGTCGTAGTCGCTATTTCCAAAAAGGTTCGCAACCCGTCCCACTGAACCGAGCATCTACGCACGATGATACGCGACCTACACGAAAGGTGACACTTTTTACATGCGCAGACTCGACGAGACCCTGTACAGCGGGATTTGGCTACACTCAATTTCAAACCGAAAGTGTCCCCACTCGAAACCGTGACTCTACGCGTTATCGCGAAAACTCAGGCTACGGTCATTCACAAGGAGATCGGCAAACAAACTTCGAGTGCGACTCTAACTCAATAAGCAAATGGCCCCAACCGTTTGTCAGTGCGCCGATCTAAATTGCACTCGAAATGTGTTCGCCAGGAATTAAAAACGCTTACCGCTCCGTAGCCACACCAAAAACTCGCCGACTCCCGTTTCGGCCATGTCACTCATACAAAATTACTCTTTGTCTTTTTTTTTTTTGTTTTGAAGGCTCGACTATCGCGAAACGTCGCCAGGACTCAAGTGTCAAGCTCTGCAAATCGGAGCCGCAATTCGAACATGCCTCGAACATAGGCGCTATCCGTGGTCAAAATCCTCCCGATCTATTTGGGGTTCTCGTTACGAAATTCTTATAGCCTAGCTTATCGCTATCGTTGAATCCCGCTGTCGCGGGGTGTTGATTGGCTGTCCAGTCTCTGGTACCCCGTAGTTCGACAGTGGCGTGGTGACGATTTCGCGAGGTTGCCTGTCGTCAGTTGGGCGACGGGGGGGGGGGCTACGGCTCGCCGGCCACCAACGGGAATCTCGTCCGCCTTGGGTTCCCTCGCGGCAGAGCTCTCCGTTGACGCTCTCTCCGTAGCCTCGTGTGAGGCCCTCCTTTCGTAGCGATCCGCCGCGACTGCCATCCGGTAACATCGTTCGAATTTGCTGCCGATCCCCTGCACGATGCCACATCCCGATCCGCGGGATTCCTAATTTCGTGTCCCGTCCAGGGTTTGGGGAGTCGTGTGGAACGCGCATCGAAAATGCCACGTTACAATACATACACCGCCAAGTCGACTTTTTCAAACAATAGCTTTCGATAGAAGAGTATCAATCAAAATTCACGAAGCTAAGTGCCTGACGTTCATCATCCTTCTGATTCATCAACCCTTCCGATCTCGAGGTGAGGCTCTGCCCCAGAATTCTACGGACACCGACCTACACGACCGACGGTTCTCAATCTCCTGTCTTCAGCTCGGCCTCCAAGCCATATTTTTGCAGGCTCAAATCAGAGCTAAGTAACGCATATAATTCTACGGATCGACTGATCTGTAGCGTAGGATTGGACTATTAACATAAGTTACATCTAATATAAAAAGAGAGATACCATATAATAATAACCGACCAGAAGTAGAAATAATAGTCGTTCAGGATAGATGTCTTTAACAAGCATTATGTTTAGTTATATATTATCCATATATTATAAAAATAACCCTACGTTTTAACAGAAGCGTAAATGGTTGAATTCAATTAGTTCTACAGCTTCTCTGTATTTGAATATGAATTCGTCCGTCGACGTTATCTATGTTTAAATTCAGACATTTCATGATTATACCATCTTTGGTTTTTCTTTTATATCATTGATTCATTTCATAATTAATCGTTTGAAGAATATACGTTATCTTCTACCAATCAAAATCATATTCAACCATTTATTTTGAACGATAACCTATCCCATTTCATTATAAATCAGCCTCAACCATTTAAATAACTCTCACAGACCTGTATAGGACTAAGCAACAACTTACCCAAATTACCAGCTTATCGAGAGGTAAGTCTTTCTTAGTTTTAATTTTTATTCATTGTCGTTACGTGGGAGCATCTTTGATTATTCATTAATCATTAAAAACCACCGCTCAGCACACGCCCCACCCCCACGTAACACAATTATCCAATACTCACTATCAAAAGTAGAACTGTTTATGAGCTCATTATATTTATGTCACACCATGTGTATAATTCCAAATTAAATATATGCGCTGGCATAATTATAATCCAATTATTTTTTATAATGTTATACCATGATTGCAATTTAGCAGTGAAATTTATGCCGATACATAATAATAATTCAACATTGTGTTATAGCATGATAGTAATTTTTAATAACTATTATGTATGGGGGGTGGCCACCAGCGCTCAACCGTATTGCATCGTGTTTTTTGAACTGTTAAGTTTTGTGTGATATTCTCTTAAACTATTTCTGTTTAATTAGTTCATAGTATCATAAATAATATCCAGTGCTAAAATCTATATTGATACATAAGTGGAGTCTCTACTGTGAAAATTGGAAATAATATTGGACATTGTTTATACCCTGCCCTTGCTGGCAGGTTAGGAAGTATTCTCTCTGTCTCAGTCTAATCACCCGCTCTCTCTCTCTTTCACCTCAGTGACAACTAGCGCTATCTCTGGAGTAACGACGGAACTAGCGGCTGTAAACAGTCCCGACTTGAAGAGCCAAGGAGTAGGGTCCACGCTTCTGACTGACAACAAGTCCTCGTAGAGAGGCAGAAAAACGAACCTCCAGAGACTCTTATTAAACAGATCTGAGTCCTGTCCGTCCATGCTCAAATTCATTGACCAGAAAAGAAAGAGAGATAGCGAGGAGCTAACCAAGAATATTGAAAGCCCAGCTGCGAAGAAATAATAACCGATCTTAATTCTGGTCCTCCAGCCGAGGAAATTCCTAGCGACATGAACAAGATCCTAGAGGAACTAGCAGCCATGAGGAAGGACCAGCAAGCCAAGCACAACGTGCTTACCACGAAAATGGAAGAAAATCTCCAAAAAAACCTCCTTGCTTTCGATGAAATGCAAAAAACATTTGATGGCCTAAAAGAGGATCTCCGGTCGACTAAATCCGAACTCAGCACACGCATTACGATACTAGAACAAAATACTGTTAAAACTAGTGACATGGAAAAAATAAAGACGGAAATAACTGCTAGTCTTCCCGTAGGTGGAGTGCAACAAGCGAAGCTTGATCAACTCACGAATAGACTGGAACTCCTTGAAAAGGAAAATAGAAGAACTAAGATTTCAATCTCTGGTCTCACGTTCAACTCAAGTAACCATAATGATGAAATCAAGCATTTCCTAACGGATAAATTCGGCGTTGATTGTTCATCGGTTCACATAAAGGAATTCAGCAACCGAGTCATTGTAGATCTATTTAACCCTTGTACTAAGTCCGATATTCTCAGAAAGAAAAAAGACAAGTTAAATGGTTCAAAAATTTTCATCGACTCTGATTGTGCTCCGAAGGAATGTACTACAGACTGGAATATCAGGCAGTTTATTAGGAGCAACTCCCCGCAGGGCAAGAATGCTACCAGAAAAGGAAACTGTTGTAATTGGAAACCAAGTTTACGTATGGAGTGAATCGCAAAACTCTCTAGTGCTACAACGTCCTGGAATTCCCCCTAGACGGCCCAATTTAAACCGGAAAGAAGTTCCAAAAAACTAAATACTTACCTAGCAGGAACAATAAAAATCTCCTTTTGGAATTTACATGGCTTTAAAAATTTTGAACACTGCTCGCTGATAAATTCTTCTGACATCCTGGCCACTTGCGAAACATGGTGTACTCTTCCGCCTACGACGCCTCCATCATTTCTTTCCACTTACAACACATCTTGGGCAAATGCAGTCAGGGAGCACTCTATCGGTTGTGCGAGTGGTGGCCTTCTTACTGCAATAAATAAAACCTATGAAATGGTGGAATTGGACAACTCTCCCTGGTGGATTTTTAATTGAGTCATCATCGGATCTACGACACTAATCGTTGGGTCAGTATATTTCCGCAAGTGCCTGAATTTAAATCACTTACTGGACTTGTTTCAGGATGCAGTCGATGAAATCAAGGCCTCACAAACGTACAACGTATTTATAATTGGTGGTGATATGAACGCGAAAGTAGGGCTGCTGAATTCGTGGGCTGAAGAACTTTTCATGGATTGAGTCCTGAACAGCAGCATGGAAAGCTCCGATGACACCGTTTGCGATAGGGACCGCCAAATTATGGACTTTCTGATAGACAATGACTTTGTACTTCTAAATGGCAGGACCCCTAGTGATACTCCGGCCCAACCTGCTTTTGCCAACCCTGGAACTTCGATTATCGATTTAGTGTGGATAGAACTCCACGCACTGCACCGTGTAATGGATCTCGAGGTTGTCCTGGAGCCTTCTCTTTCTGATCACAGGCCTGTAAGGTTCAGCATCTCGACGGAATTGGACTACACACCGACATCAACCATAGTAACACCGCCTGTAACATCTCTTAAAATAAAGTGGACTGACAGTGCCAAGGAAGCATATATACGTCATCTATCTTCGCTATCCTCTCACACCTTACCATCTGATCCCAGCTTGCAGTATAACTCACTCCACTCTGCTTTACTCTCCGCAGCAGAAAAAGCCGACCTGCTGAGCCAAAGAAGCTTCACAGGTAAAATATCCACATGCAAAAGTAGCCCGTGAAAATCTCTCCGATTATGTAAAAAAGAGAACTACAATTTACCTGCCAGGCTCGAATCTGCAAAATCCAAAAAGATTTACAAAAATATATGTCATGAAAAACAAAAAGCGCACTACGAAAAGATCAAAGACGCTCTCAAAATGGTCTCTACCCCTTCAAACTTCTGGTCTGAGGTTAAAAAATTTTCTCTCAAAGCAGGACCACGCTCGGCAATACCCATCAATACTTGGAATGAGTTTTATGCCAAGGTCTATCCATCTAGGCTGGAACTTCCAATACCAACGGAAAGAATCCCAAACGATATTTTGGACCCTGAAATTTCGCTTGAAGAGCTCGCGACTGTCTTATCATCTCTGAAAGCCGAAAAAGCTGCGGGGCCGGGCCTTCTGCCAAATGAACTGTTCAAGAACCTGACCCCTCACTGGAAAGAAATGCTAAAATCCCTTAACAAAGTGCTGGCAGAAGAACAAATGCCTACTTCTTGGGCAGAAGCCTCGGTAACTATGCTGTACAAGAAGGGTGACATAAATGATCCCAAAAATTATCGGGGCATTGCTTTATGTAACACAGTCACCAAAATTTTCACCACCCTACTTAAATAAAGATTGACGAAATGGATGGAGGCAGAAAACATCTTGCCTAACTGCCAAATGGAGTTCCCAAAAGGACGCAGCTGTACTGATGCTATATTTACCTTGGTCAACACTATCCAGCTCCTGTTTAGGCACAAAGATGGCAGGGAAATCTACGGTCTTTTTGTATACTTTCAAAGAGCCTTTGACTCTGTTTCTCACGAAATATTGTGGCAAAACTCCATCACATACGCATCAGTACAAAATTTATAAATACAATAAAATCGCTGTACGAAAACGCCACCGTTCAAATTACCTCCAACGGGGACAAGTCTAACAAGTTCGGGGTAACAGAGGGTGTACTTCAAGGGGAGTCTTTGAGTCCAGACCTCTTCCTGCTTTTTTTGTACGACATTGAGATGTTCTGTGTTGATGTGTTACCGTCAACAGTGGGAAAACTGAAGTAGTCACATTTAAAGCAGCTGGTCGACAGAAGGAATTTCCTGAGAGTTACAGGAGCTACAAAGGAAACTGCTTAAAACTGGTGAGAAACTACTCCTACCTAGGAGTCAAAGCCTCCTCCTCTACCATGAGGCGCACTGCTCTACATGCAGCAACCAGCAAGGCTAAATGTGCCGTAGGTGCCTCCATAGCCTTACTGGCTAGAGCAAAATGTGACTCTCTAGAAGCCTACTCAAAGATATTCGAATCTATGGTTGCCTCAGTATTTTTATATGCATTCCCAGCCTGGGCTTTATGGTACCGGAATTCATTGGAGGTGATCCAGCAGCAGTACGTCAAGAGAATCTACAATCTTCCACGAAACACGCCAGACTGGGTTGTACGTTTGGAGTTTGGTCTGAAGCCGTTGTCCTAGAAAGCGATGCACATGCTGCTAAACTGGGTAATTAAAACTCTCAAGGACAAAGACTCCTCTCTAAGCAAAATCTGTCTCCTTCGCCTCTTCCATCTTGCGCGGCGCATTACAGGCTCGACACCTTTTAACTGGGCTACACAACTTAGAGAATTCTTAATGGAGTGCGATTGCCCCGAACTAATGGATACTCTGGACCCATGTGTGTGGGAGGCAAAAATCGGTACCTTGTTTCAAAACTACCGTGCTATTCTGCTAAATAAAGACCTGGACGCCGCATGTCAATCCAAATCCCTGGAGTTCAACATTCACAGGCCTTTGCAGCTTGCTCCCGCCAAATATGTATTATATAAACGGCCTCTGAAAACTAAGCGTGTCCTTGGGAAAATCAGACTTGCTAATAAAAATTGCTGCTGCCTACAAATGGATGGCCAAATAATACGATTTTCACCCAGCAGCAATTGCCAAATCTATAATTTGCAAGAGCCGGACAATATCGAACACTTCTTAACCAAGTGTCCCTTGTTTACTGCGCTACGTAATCACTATCTGGTCAGATTTTTGGAACCAAACATCCCGCTAGCGAACCTTCTATCTACTACCGACTTTAAAACAATACTTGCCATTGTGAATTTCACGGAAAAAAGTGCCCAACTGAGAGAGTAGGCCCTAAACTAATGAAATACCTAAAAATTGTTCCCGCTAAATCTAAGTTCAAGTCTGAATTTGAATTCTAATTAAGTTTTAAGTCAATTTCTATACACCAAATACAAATGGAAAATATATATTTTCGTATTATAAAGTTCTTCATGTACACCGAATATTTGTTGCTAGTTTTATATTTATTCGATACTATTATTGTGATATTAATATTTTGATACCTTTATTGTTTTTATTCAATATTATTACTATTTAATCTGTGAAAGTATATTAACCCCTTGCTAAAAATATGTTATGTAACAATTTAAAGTAATAATGGACATAAAATTAATTCATCACACTTTAACATGTTGTGACAGATATAAAATTTATTTTTCGTGGTAATTTAATTTTAACTTAATTTTTTCTGCCATTAAATAGTAAAACGGCGTGCCATAGTGTACTATCATGAAATAGTTATTTATGCTACATATGGGATAAGTAGCAAATAATCGGACAGTCGTGTTGTTCCGTCAGGCGAGTCGCGACAACCACACGAGTCTTCATATAAATGTCTCATAAACCTTACAGCGAATGTCGTAATCACGACTGTCGTATTCGCTACTTATCCCACACGTAGAATACAATATTTTTTACAAAAACTGATCTAGAAGTCGAATTTGAGAGGAATATAATAATTTTGAAACTTAAATTACTATAGCGGTATCAGATGGCGTTTGAGTAGTTACACAAACGATAAAACTTAAATTACTATAGCGGCATCAAATGGCGTTTGAGTAGTTTCTAGTAAAGTGAAAAAGATAGAGTGAGTTTAATACAGACTGTACTCGTGTGGTTATATTTCTATAGTAGTATAGTTTAGGTGGAATCTGTGCAGTTATCTGATACTTAACCGAACATGTGCGTTTATGAAACACACATAGTCAAGTATGCGATAATTGTGTATTTTGGAGATGACATATAGCGATCGAAAAGTCAACTTCCAGAGCAGGTGTTGTAAAAAGAATATTATGATGATCATGCTTATACCTCATCTCCGTTAAGTTGGCACTAACACAACGGAAAAGCGAAAAACTAACTATACCATAATTTTAGGCTCATTTCAGGCTAATTGAATGCCACAATGCCGAATTTCATGCTCTTCAAAAAAACCGTAATAAAACGGTTGTGATGCTAAGTTAACATTAAAGAATACCTCACTATTCTGGCACATTTTATTATGTGCGGTTCGTTCGTATGCAAAATGCTTTAGTCAAGTTTTGGTTACACTTGCCACACATATTTGAAAACGTGTATCGTTTAAAACCAATCATGACTGACGATAATATCAGAATAGTATAACGGTAGGTATAATGTTAAAGCACGAATGCTTCAGTCAAGTCACGATAAGTCGAACCGGAATCTTGTACGCAATTTAAACTTCAGGAGAAATAGCTTTGCCCTCAACGTTAACCCTCGGAGAACATACAAAGTCTGACAGATCCTGTCCTCAAGTTCCGACTGAAACCCTATTTTGGCTGAATGTTTTCAAACTATTACCCAAAATATAAAAAATCACATAATTATATTTTATACGAAATTTCCTTTTTTTTATAGGAAGTTTTGTAATCCGAAATTTGTTTTGTCGAAGTTTCAATATTTCTAGCGAGTCATTTCAAATACGGGGTTTCATCCTAGAATGTTTGAAGAATATCTGAAATTTTTTTTCGAGTCAATCGGATAAGTATTTTTGAAATAGTCGACCGTACAAAAAGGCACACAGTCTTACAGAACCAGAGTGTACTTCGTGATCGCAAAAATTCTACTCCGAGGGCTGAGGGCGCGTGATTATAGAGTTACATTTTTCGTTACTGGAACTGGACGAGTAACTGAAATTTGTTCGAATTCCGGCAGGACATTACGTTTTCTTGCGTCATTGTTCAACAATCATCGCACTGGTTAACAGTGACTTGGTTGCTTTTGATATTTGATTGGTCTTAATAAGATTTGATCTCGACGACCCTGGGAGTAAGCGTAGTTTTTCGAAATTGGCTATTGTTATTTATTTTATTGACATTTTCATATACATGACTCGGCAAAGCATTAATATTTAAATGAAAACTTGGATTTCTATTTTATATCTACAATTTATCGAAAAAAATATTATCGATGGCTGTAGTTATACTGAATTTATTCAGACAAAAGTGAAAAAAATATAGAAACTAAAATACTTTTTTGAATTCTTTTCTTCTCTTAGTTTTAGTTTTCTCTATATTTTCGTTAATAATATTTTTGGGAACTATGCCTTTGTAGCGTCCTGCAGCAGTAATCTGCCATCATGTGACTATCTCTCCGACCCTGATATCTTTCCTTCATCACTCGCAAAACCTGGTGAAAGTGTTAAGATCTGACTTCCGTCTTTGATTGGAAAACCTCCCGAAACCAACCCCCTCTCGTTCAATACCAAATTAACATGAAAAATAGAGCCAATTTGATATAATTATGATGTCATTAGTGAATTCTACGTCATCAAACGCCAAAATTCACGAAAAATATGGAAATAACGAATTTATTTTTAATTGTTGTTTTTGAGCTGTGTTATTACTTGACATGATTGGACTCTTTTAAACCCTCAGTGTATCCACATGCGCAAAAGTACGGACAAGACAGCTAATCTGTCGAAAATTGTGATATAGACGGTTAATTATTGTATGTCTGGTCTGGCAGTGCATTAAGTATGAAAGCTAAAACTTCACATTCAGAAAAAAAGGCTGTTCTGTGTAGGATAGGATTTCATGTGGGCATGGAACTTATTGCCTGATATGAAAATCAAGTAATGCATCATAACGTAAAATGTCACATGATTATGTGAGTAAATGACTTTTTATTTTATAATAAGCTTACACAGGCCAACGCGAATATTGACTTTGATATGAGGGTATGAAATTTCGATAGATTTATCGACAGTTGGATGAAAAAAATGTATGTGCCCTGGAAAAGTTTGCTTTTCTATCCAGAAGAATGGTTGAAGTGTATTTTAGAAAATCCATAGTTACAATTTTTATTTATTGATAACTCGAAACAAATATATTTATACGTAACTTTTATCAACTTTTACTATCATATCAAATTACAAAATAGTGGAAAAAAGTTTGAAAGTGAACCCTATTACTTTTTCTTTCATGTTCATAGTACGTTTTTCACTAAACCCCAAATGTAGTCACCCATCATATTTTCGTTGTATTGGCCCTGATAACGTTGTTCGAAGTTCATAATATCTTGATGAAAACGTTCTCCTTGTTCTTCTGAGCACGCCTCCATGTTGTTTTCAAATTTATCTAAATGAGCATGCAGCATATGTACTTTTAGAGATATTCTGCAACCCATGGTTATGAAGTTTTTCAACATATTTTCAACTAGAACTTGGTAATTTTCATCTTTGTTATTCCCTAAAAATTCAGAGACTACTGCTTTAAAACTATTCCAACCTTTCTTTTTTCGCGGTATTTTTAAATATACCAGAACTATTTAATATTTCTACGATAACTGAAAAGAATGTATTATTATCAAAACTACTACAAAAGAAAACTTTATATTGAATATGGGTACTTTTTCTTTATTTTGGAGCATAATGTAAAGAAAAATCATAAAATAAATTTTAGGAAACGGACGAAAAATTTTTATGTAGAGTTGTGTTATGCATGATGCACTAGTCGAACAAGTGATCATTTAATCCATTTGCTCAGTCTCCATAGAATCACGGAGCGCTGCGATGTCGACGCCCCGACGAGAACATGGGGTCAGAGCTGCCGCCCTAGTCGCCCGTCACATTGGGAAGAACCCCCGTAATTTAATAATATTTATTGTCATATTTGCAGTGTACGTACGTAAGTTTGTCGTAAATGAATAGTTGAATCCACTTATTTTTTGTTTTATAAAGGTGGTTTATTTTCACGGTTTATCAAGATACATTTTTAAGTAATAAACAACCTTATCTAACTTAATCCGTAATACTTGTGCTTTGGTTTGTCATCTAGTGATGCGTCTTACCAAATATCTTTTTTTATAAATGTAGATTTATTTTCTCTTATTAATTGTACTTTTTCGTGTTCAGTAATCGATACTTCCTTTGGTAGTTAAAAGCTATGGTAAAAAAAGAAATAAAAAAACCATCGTCACTGTTACTTGCCTCGGCAGGCTTTGTATGGGGAGGGGGCTATGGAGGGGAATAGGATGGGAAGGTTGGAAATGGGTGTTGGGTGTTATATATCTACTATTTACAATATGTACATATTTACGTTATATACAGATGGAGGAGTAGTGCTAGCGTACCAACGGTTGTGTTCGATTTTTAATCGCGATATCTGAGTCGTGCCCTGTTGGCGACTCTCTGTTGCTGTTGCTGATTCAATTTCTTCAATCTTGCTCTTCTTAACTCGTCCATGTGCTTGACCTCCCACTGAAGCCACCAGTAATTTGCACATAGTCTATCAAGACTATCGCAGTCTCTCTTTGGTAGAGCCGTGGAATATGTCCAATTGTCTCTTGGAACGTTATCCGGGTCAATATATACTGCTATTCGAGCGCAATGCCTCTGAATGTGACATATCATCGGTAAGTTGTTCTCGTCCTCGATGCAACCCATTCTGTCAAGGTTCGTGAAGAGTTCTGGAGGGGAGTAATTACTCCGCGCCATCTTTAGTGCTGTTGGCTCGTCGTTTATCCTTAATTCGTTGAGTAGATCGTTGCTTGTTTGATACACCGTGCTGTAATAGTTTCGTGTCAGTATGAGACAAAAAGTGTTAAATCTCGGTATGTTGGCTGGATCGTATATTTCTTTGTTATATATCCGTCTTGTATAGTCAGACTCAGCTATGCGGTATCTCCCCAGGCGTGCTTTCAGGCACGATCTTTTACATTTACGATAGTGCTCCATAATTGACGGTCCAACGTTCCACCAGATTGAAGCCGCGTATGAGAGGATGGGACGAACCAACAGCTGGTAACAGATAATTTTTGCTTTTGGTTCCAAGTTTCTGTTGTAGAAAATTTTGTGATTTGCTTTAAGTGCCTTTTTAGCTTTTGTCAGCTGGGCTGCGTAATGTTTGTTCATCCTGAACAAGTGGTCGAAGTGTACGCCGAGGTATTTAACTGTTGTTTTGTTGACGATCTCTGTTGCTTCTCCGGTGTCTTTATCTTCTATTGTTATTTGAAATGTTTTTATATAGGGTACTATTTTCGGAAAAATCTCGTTTAGCGTCTTTCTGAACAACATTGCTTCACTTTTGTTCGGATTGATCTTGAGGTTCCATTCTTTGTAATAAGAGTATATTTGGTTTACGATATTGTTGAGTTTTTCTCGAATTACTGTGATCTGGCTGTCTGTAACGTACACCACCATGTCATCGGCGTATGCTCCGGAATGGGTGTTGTTTCTTGTGTTTAGATTGAACAGGTTAAGTATTTCACTATTGTAGATGTTGAAGACAACTGGAGATGTGACCGTTCCTTGTTGCATGCCTTCTCGTATCGTAAAGACCAGTGTTGCTGAGTTAACTCCGTCCCAGGTGACAAATGACTTGCCATGTACCATGTCGGAGATTAGTAGTATGAGTGAATGTGGGAAGTCGAGTCTGCCCAGTATGTATATTAACCCGTTTAGCCCTACGGAATCGAAAGCCTATTCAAGATCGATGAGTGTAGCCCCAACCATCTTGCCATTCAACAGGTATCTGTTGATGTCTGAGGAAAATTTGTTTATAGCGTGGACTATTGAGTGTCTGGCTCTGAATTCAAACTGGTTGTCCGGTATAATTTTGTTCGTGTCTGTGTGTTCCGTAAGTTGCATTTTTATTAATTTTTCGAGAATTTTGCTTATATTTATGGTGAGGCTAATCGGCCTATAGCTTGCAGGGTCAGCTGTGTCTTCGTTCTTCTTTTTTATTGGGATAACCTTGGCTCTCTTCCACCTCGTTGAATAATATGAATGGTTGAAATAGTTGTTGAAAACAATTGTGTAGTCTTTAACTATGTTGGGTGGAAGATGCTTTAGCGCTATCATTGGAATGTTGTCCAGGTCACTTGAGGTTTTGTTCTTTGCCTTTTTGAGTAACAGTGCTACTTCTGACTGTCGATGTAGGAATTTTGGCATATCTTGGTCCCGGACACGGTAATGAGCTGGATTGTTGACTGAAAATTCTGTCTGTGTGATGTAATGTCCTTTGTTGTGTTGGAGTATTGTCTCGATTTCTTCTGCCACTGTGTCCGCTTATCGCTTGGTTTCAGTTCCTTGGTTTGAGTATCTTGGTGTGTTGATTGACTCAAAATATTTGGCAATTGTGTTGAGCTTTGTTATCGGTTACGTGAAGATGTAATTATCGCCTTTTCCTATAAGTTCCGAATTATTTAATACCCCCTCTGTGAGTAACGCGTTGTTGTTCTTGTCTATTGCGAGAGTATTGATTCTTGGTGGTTCTTTGTATCTCAGGAATCTGTTGATTCTAGGAAAGAACTTCGCCGAATCTCTGTAATTGATGCTAAAAAGCTTTGGCCTGCCAATACCATATTTCTGATTTTCTGAATTGTTTGATTAGCTGTTTGTTGATAGCTTTTATTCGTATTTTGATGTTCCTGCTTGACTGTGTGTAGAAATTGTTGCATTTGAATATCTCTGCAATTAGGACGGATTTTACGGATTGTGATTTTTTAAATCTGTTACTCACGTACTTCGTGCAACCTTTATTGGTGTCCGGTTTGATTTTTGGCACAACTGAGTTAATGGCTTCTAATATAGTTTCTTCCAGTTTTATTATTGGCGAATCGATCTCAGCTATTGTTAGATTTCTATCCCGCGGTAGCAGAGCGTCGTAAGTGTCCTGTAGGTGCTGCGCGAAATTTCTCCAGTTTCTCCTCTTGAAGTTGAATCTGATGCTCGGCTCTGAGGGCGGGGGGGGGGGGGGGGGGGGCCAAACCGAGGAATAGCTCGTCGCAGTCGATAGCAAAGCCTATGGCGTTGTGATCGCTGTCATACGGGAGCGAGGTAAGTTTGTTATTTTTCAGATCTTTCAGCACGATTCGAGTGTCAGCAAGGCGGTGGTCGAGATATGACCCCGCACTCGGGTACGTAGGCCTGTCTGCGTTGTAGATGGAGGTTCTACGCATGATTCCGTTGTCTTCTTTCCATTGGGTAAGCAGTATACGTCTCTCATTCGATCTGTGGTCTCCCCAGCTCGTGTGTCTCGCGTTTAGGTCTCCTGCCATAATGAAGACCATCTTATTTCCACCTAGCTTGTGGCCTTGGTAAATTTTGTCAAGTTCTGTAATAAAAGATCTTTTATTGCTGCAGGCAGCGTATATACTAAATATATATAACGTGTTATTTGAATTAACTTTTATTTTTATGGCAGTGTACTCTATAATTTTGTTGATTGAGGAATTTGGATGAGAGATATATGAATAGCTGATTCTGTTGTTAATCAAGATTGCTGTTTCGCCTCCATTTCTTGCATTTGGTCTGTCCGTCCGGATGAACGAATAGTTCTGAAAACCGAGTTTATGCTTGCTGTTGAGTTTGGTTTCTGAAATCAGCGCTATGTCCATATGGTTGGTGTTTACAAAAACTTTGAGATCCAGTCTCCGTTTATTCGCCGCTAGCGAGTTGACATTTATCGCACAAAATTCGATTTAGTGGTTAGGGGCCCCGCTATGGGTCTGCGCTTCGTTCTATTGTAGAGTGTCCATAGCCATCTCTAATAGTTAAATTGTACTAATAGAAATTCAGTCTTTCTAGAGTTATCCGTTATTTTTTTGTCCAATTCTGAGAGGTGTGTTCCGAGCATCTGCATCATGCTATCTCTGAATTTATTCATCATGCTCTCGATTCGCGAGAGGTTATTGTTGTTGTCGTTGCTGCTGGGTTTATTTTTAAAATTACGGTTTTTATCATTTCTGAAGATGTGTTTTGACTGACAGCTGGATTTTGTCTCTGGTGTTCGTCGTTGACATTTTGCTCGGTATCACCTCTTTGTCTCGGTAGCGATGGAAAGTTTGTTGTATAATTACCTGTTAAGGCTGCGTATGGTATATCGGGGTTGATGTACCGGTCTATTTTGTTAATTTTTTCGTTCCGTAAGGCTTTCCTCATCTCGTTTGCCCGTCGTTTCAAGTCTTGCGCCGTTGCTAAGTACGGGCAACCCTGATACGAGGCTGGGTGACCAAAGTTGCCGTAGTTTATGCATTTCACTCGTTCCTTTGGTCCTGTCTGATTAACCTCGCACACGCCCCCGTTTCTTACATGACCATGATCTTTTCCACATTTCACACACCTGAACTGCAGTTGGCAGTTTTTGCTTGCGTGTCCTATCCGTTGACATCTTTTACACTGAAATATAGTTTTTTTTTTGTATCCTCTCCCACCTCACTGGTTGGTGAAGGATAAATTTAAGCCTTATTAGGGCCACGGCCTTGCCGTCCGGGGTCAGCTGCACTATAAAATGAAATTTGCTTTTATCCGTTTTATCGAAGCTGAGTTTGGTAACTTCTACCACTTCGAGGTTAGGGAGGTTTTTCTAACGATATACTCTTTAACCTCGTTTTCGTCATAATCGGCTCTTATCCTTTTCAATACTAGGGATTTCGTTTTTTCCTCTTTCGGTGTAAACATGTAGTACTGAAGGGCATTGGCTACCGGTAATTTTTTCATCGCATGAAAAACTTCATTTCGTTGTGGCATCACCCCAAGGTATTCTGTGTCCGTCTGTTTGACCCAGAAGTCTTCCTCCGCGATAGTTGCTTCCGTGAAAATCTCAATTACGTTTCGCACTTTGGCGTTAGATACGTGTATCGGTGGCGGCTTTACCTTTGCTTCGGAGGCTCTTGCCTAGTTTTCGCCGCTTTCGATTGGTGCTCGCTTCTTTGGTGCATTTGAGCCGCCTTGTTGTTTTGCTGGTGATTGCTCGGTGTCTCCATCTGTGTACTCCATGCTGTCCGAGAGCGTTTGATATTGATTCTTGGTGGGGATGGCTGCATCACCCTCCGTCGTCTTTCGTCTGCTCGTGTGCTTCAGAAATGCGAAGCCAGATGTCTCTGGTGGTGCATTTTCTTTGATGGCGGTCCCGTCTATCGATTCTGTCAATGTAGATCTGGATCTCGCTTTCGTGAGGTTAGGAACTGCTCTCCGTTTATCATTTTGAAAAAAACATCCGGTAGTTATTGGTTCCGGTAATCCTGTCAAACGCTTTTACTTTTTTCCTGAGCGCTGCTTGAGACAGGCTCTCAAGTGAATTATCGTCCTAGCGTCTCTTGTTCATTGTCTTTGTTGCGAACTGAGATTCGGGGTTTCGCGTCCCCCGTATAGCTGCTTTTGACTGCTTTTGTTATCTTACTACTTATTATATTCCCGCGGGAATAAATATATAGGAGACAACCATAAAGAGCGGAGATTACACTTTTTCACATACATACGACGTTAAGACGCAAAATTTTGCGTTTTTTATCGACTTGATTTCGTCCAGTGAAACAACGCGATGCGCACTGATAGTTGAATCCGTTTGCAATTGTACACGATTCACTGTAATTAGGATGCATGTCGATACGTTAACTGGTCACTGCTTGTTCCATAGCGTTACCGGAAAAAGGCCTTACGGTTGTGTACATTTATATTTTTTGACCAACGCACTGTTAGGGACCATCCATAAATTGCGTCACACGCTGAGGGGGGGGAGTCAACGAAATGTGACATTGTGTGACAAGGGGCAGGTGGGTTAAAAGCTTTATGACGTCACATGTCAAAATCTAAAATATTAAAACGCGAAATTTGTATATATGTGAAGTTCTGTAAAAAAATAAAAAATCGCGTTTTTTTAAGACCATAAAAGGGTTTGTAACATTATTTAAAAAAGAATGGTTGCGACGAAAAATCTGAAAAAATGGTGTGCTTTTTTTTAGGTTGTAGAATCGTATAAAAAATAATGAAGCAAATTGGTAGGGGTCAGGGAAAATGTCCTCTCAGTTGGCATGGAATACCTCATATATATTATATATATTGTTACAAAGGGTGAAATCACCCGTTTTGCCCCCTTTCTAATGATCTAGTAGTCATCATAGATAAAAGACGTTTATAAACTTTTTATGCCTTTCAAAAGAATAAGGTTGCTGCGTCAACCAACATTATTGTAAAAACAGTCTTGTTTCAGACTTAAAACGAGAAACACATATCTTGCAATTAAAGCTTTTTCACAACATTTATTTACGCCTTTGATTTTGGCTTGATAATCAAACTCACGAATCCATATTTATTTCCGTAACGTCTAAGACCGTTACACTGGTGTCAGAAGTGGGATCTTGAGTTTCTTTTTAATTGAGTCAATTCAGTGCGTGATATAAACTATGAGCAACAGGGGTATGACACGTTCTCGTCGTCGGGAACGTGGCGGAGAAGGACCTTCCATCACGGAAAATCCGCGGGTTCCCGAGACAATTTGTTCACCTTCAGTGGACTCTTTACCTGTCCCTGCGATGGTCTCGGTCTCACAGATCGATCTACTAAAGATTATGAGCCAACAACAAGAAGCCGCTGTTCGACAACAACAACAACTTGTCCAGTTGCTTCAAGAGCAATAAGAACAGCGAAGACGAGAAGGAGGCTCGAAAACGTTCTGAAACCAGTCTTCATGACCTGCTCCGGACGACTGTGGCGGCCCTTCAATCCGTCCATCAAATGAGTGGCTCTGGAGAACCGGCCGTTACTCCTCGAGGTTCCAGAGTCGTTAGTCCGCTTCCTTCTCCTGTTTCCTCTCCCGCTGTTCTGGAGGTCCAACATCCAGGACGATCCCAGGATGTTCGTGACTCAAGGTCTGTGCCTTTTATTAGGGGGGTAGATGAATCCCCAATTTGTAGAGCAAGAGTAGATAATGAGGTTGGTTTTTCCGCGGCTCTGTCTCAGGTTCAGCCTCGATATTCTCATTTAAGTCAATTAAATAATTCGAGATTTCCTGGGGTTGCTTCTCAGATTAACGAGAAACCCATTTGTCCTTTAAAACCGCCAATTTTTTATGGAAAAATTTCATGGGCAGAGTATGAGCGTCAATTTAGCACAATAGCAAAACATAATCAGTGGGACTCCGCCATGAGGTCCCACAGCCTTGCCTCTTGTCTTCGGACGCCGGCTTTAAATGTTTTATCAGCATTGTCTGAGGAAGAAATTTCCGATTATGAAAAACTTAGCTCCGCGCTTAAATTAAGATACGGAAATGACCATCTGACAAAATTATATACAGCTCAATTACTGACCAGAAGACAAAGACGAGACGAAGACCTCGCGTCACTTAGCCAAGATATTCAACGGCTTTCTCGTGTAGCTTTGCCAGACCACGAGCCGTCTCGTAACTAATTAGCGACCCAAGCTTTTCTAAACGCAATTAGTGATCCGGAAATCAAAATGGCCGTTGGGACATCGGGTCTCACTTCTCTGCGAGAGGCAACGGCCAAAGCCCTTGAGGTGGTGGCTATGCGTAAGCAATATTTTGGGTCAAACAAACTTCGCCAAATTGAGATGTCCAAAAACACCTCAGAAAGACGGGATTTTGAGCACTCGAAAAAGACAAAGCCTCAAAATTACAGAAATAAAAATAATAACAAGTATTATAATCGTGAAAATCGTGGTTCTCTTCAGAATCAGAGTAACAAACACGAAATTAGAGGCGCAGTTACGACAGATCAAACTGTAGTAACTTGTTTATTTTGTAATAAAATTGGACATGATGCCAATCATTGCTTTTTTCACGTAAAAGGAATAGTAGAGAAATGATACAAAACTCGCATTCAGATTCCTATAATTGGCGTAGAAGAGATATAGAGATTAATGTTATTCTTGGATATGAAGGTTACAACTCAAAACACTTTTTTATAGTTTTTACGTTTCGGCCCTGATGGGGGCCCTCCTCAGAACAATTTATTTAAATATCTGTCACGAACAAAAATAAAATAATGTACAACTAGGTTTTAACAAAATTAAACATAGTGGTATAGATAATATGCAAGGATGTTTAAGCAAGTATAAAAGAGAGGAATTACCTAGTATGGGATGACACTTCCAATTACATCGAATGCGTGTTGGTAATTAATGAATAAATAGAAACAATAAAAACAATAAAAAAAATTAAAAAAAAATTAAAAACAAAAACCGAAACACACTGCGTTCACGACACGTAGTTCCCAAGAATTCATATTTGTTGTTAATTTTGATAAAATAAAATAAAACACACAGCCGTTATAGGTTGAATCCAGAGCACATTTGCACAAGTGGAACGTCCAGTGTGTAGTGGGGGGAGGTCGATATCGATAGTTATCAGAGCAAACGCAGAGTCAACGGGTTAAAAGGAAACCAAAATTTTGTTAAGGAGGTAAAATCGAGAGCAAGCTCAGTCGGTAATGGATAATTACAATGGTCGTATCACAGAAGTGTAAATATTACTCAGATGTTCTATGTGTTGTTTTCGGTTGACAGAATTGGGATGTGCAACAATATTGCACATTTCTAACAGTAGCCTATTGCAATACAACGGTTCAACGTCAATAATGCTGGCTTGAGAATAATTAAAGGAGTGGTCGAAATCGATGGCATAGGATAACCGAGCATAAACGCAATATCCATGAACACGAGGATAATTATACTGCACTGACGACACATGCCATCGATTTCGACCACTCCTTTAATTATTCTCAAGCCAGCATTATTGACGTTGAACCGTTGTATTGCAATAGGCTACTGTTAGAAATGTGCAATATTGTTGCACATCCCAATTCTGTCAACCGAAAACAACACATAGAACATCTGAGTAATATTTACACCTCTGTGATACGACCATTGTAATTATCCATTACCGACTGAGCTTGCTCTCGATTTTACCTCCTTAACAAAATTTTGGTTTCCTTTTAACCCGTTGACTCTGCGTTTGCTCTGATAACTATCGATATCGACCTCCCCCCACTACACACTGGACGTTCCACTTGTGCAAATGTGCTCTGGATTCAACCTATAACGGCTGTGTGTTTTATTTTATTTTATCAAAATTAACAACAAATATGAATTCTTGGGAACTACGTGTCGTGAACGCAGTGTGTTTCGGTTTTTGTTTTTAATTTTTTTTTAATTTTTTTTTATTGTTTTTATTGTTTCTATTTATTCATTAATTACCAACACGCATTCGATGTAATTGGAAGTGTCATCCCATACTAGGTAATTCCTCTCTTTTATACTTGCTTAAACATCCTTGCATATTACCTATACCACTATGTTTAATTTTGTTAAAACCTAGTTGTACATTATTTTATTTTTGTTCGTGACAGATATTTAAATAAATTGTTCTGAGGAGGGCCCCCATCAGGGCCGAAACGTAAACACTATAAAAAAGTGTTTTGAGTTGTAACCTTCATATCCAAGAATAACAATAATCAACAAATCATCAAGGTCAAGATAAATCGTCTTCAAGAGATATAGAGGTTAGGGAAGAAAATCTTCAATCCTCAATCTAACTCTTCATCTGAGGCTGGTTTGAGGAACTAGTTTCAGACGTGTTTATATAAAATCATCATTGGAGTTAACCTCTTTCTTTGAAATATTTTGGTTATGCGTGACGGGCGTTCCCAACCTGTTTTATTGCCTGTCAGGGAAATGAAGACGTCGATGATGAGCTTTTGTTTCTGTCGAAATCTGTTTCTTTCTTTGTTTCTTTCTAGAAACTTCTTCTTTGGAATCGAGTTTTGTGTCGGATCGGCTTTGGTTTCTTTTGAAATGTGAGTAGAGTCACGATTATTTTTCAAGGTCGATGAGCGACTGCTTGATTTTCACATTTTATTAACCTCAAGTGCCAGTTTTTGTAAGCACTTTTCAGATTATTTGCCAAACAGCTTTTACCTTCCGACCTTTCTGATTCCTAAGGACGACTGTGGCCTTCGTTTTAAAGAATGACACGAAATAAATCGGATAAGATCGTTTCTTTTCTTTTAAATAAATATTCAATTTATTTTATTCGTGTATTTTCCCAAATTCACTTAGTGAATTTGAATTGTTATACCACTATTCACATTTGTCCTCCCAAACTTCAGGGTATGCTGTTTCTGAAGAAGTCTTGGATCAGTCACCCATCTATTTCCCTGTTTCCTGTGTGAATTTTCAAAAGCGAATCTGCCTTTATTCTGTTTGGTCCCGGAATTTTCGGTTCCCGCCTCGATGTTTTCACCCGAACCTGTTTCGTTCGGACAATCCTTCGTGAAGAGGATTAGATTTCTTTTTGACATTGATCTGGACCGTTGCTGATGTCTTCAAATTCATGAAGATACATAACACTAAACAACACTTACCTTTATAAAACAAGGCACATAAATTTTTGAAATTATTCAATGCTCAACTATCTGCTCAATGTTTTTTGTGGTTTACCTTGAGACTGTGGGCAAATGCCAGATGGTAAAAAAGGGAGTCTTTAAATTTTTAGAGCCACAGCTCCAACTCACCTTTGAGTACTGACTGCTAGATCACTTTTATAATTGTTTCATCTTTCCCGAGTCGGGACGACTCTTTTCCTCGGGGGGGAGTAGTGTTACAAAGGGTGAAATCACCCGTTTTGCCCCCTGTTTAATGATCTAGTAGTCATCATAGATAAAAGACATTTATAAACCTCTTGTGTCTTTCAAAAGAATAAGGTTGCTGCGTCAACCAATATTATTGTAAAAATAGTCTTGTTTCAGACTTAAAACGAGAAACACATATCTTGCAATTAAAGCTTTTTCACGACATTTATTTACGCCTTTGATTTTGGCTTGATAATCAAACTCACAAATCTATATTTATTTCCGTAACGTCCAAGAACGTTACAATATATATGTATATGTCGGAGAGAGAAGAATGGTCGGGTTTTTCCCTGAGAGTGGAAATTCCCAAGACCCTAGCTTTAACATTTTATAACCGTAATGAGTAGTTAATTTAAACACAAGGGTAGTCGTTTATGACATTCGTTGATTGGGTTCGGGGTGACACATCTGGTCACCGAACGTAGCCACAGTCGCGGGATGAGTACCGTTATCTACCCGTAGAGGTAAAGAGGGAAAAGGCGAGCGGGCTGACGAGCCTGGTGAAGCTTTTTGGAATAAGAAGGTGAGAAGAAAGAGGCAGTTCTGATTGAGAGGCAGTCGAGTAAGGACACATCGAGTATCCTGTCGACCGTGGATTCGTTACCGAACTTCGAGTAACTCATAAGGGATAGATTGAGTGCCAGCTATCGTGTTAAGAAACATTGAATTAAGAAAGCTCAGTATTGTAATATTGAAGTTGTACATTGAGCATACGCATCATTTGTAATTCCTTTCATTAAATATGAATACCCGTTCGGCAAATGCAAAGAGTTCTGACGGCACGATTACTACTCCGACATATATATATATATATATATATATATATATTACAGTGGGTCTACGGTCTGTGGACACAAGATGATTAAGGTTTGTATCTTTTATTAACATTATTTATCGTTTATCGTTCTTTAATTGGTCTTTTGTTTTGTCCATTATCTAAAATATTTGACTTTATGATAATTTAATTAAAGATTATTTTTAATGTAAATAAAATAAAATTTGAAAAATATGCAGTTTTAATTTAATTACTTCTAAATATAAAATTGAAAAATATGTAACGTCACACCAGGGGGGAGGGGGTTCACAAGTGTGACCATCTGCGACAAGGACGGGGAGGGGGGTAAAAAACCCATAAAATTTGTGTGACATAATTTATGAATGGCCTCTTATACAGGGTAGAGAAAGAATATGTGAACACCTAAATAATCGTTAGGGGTGGTCGACAGATAATTACCAAGGTGAGGTCTTACGTAATTTTCAATAAGAGATGCGATGCGACCTTGAATTTGACCTGGAGTCACAAACTCAAAATCATTTCAAGGACGATTTATTTGAAAAAAAATATAAACCCCAATTTTTGACAACTCATTTTTGTTGTTTGTCACCGTTTTTGACTTTGCTACCGTCCTGTACGTGGCGCTGGCCGTCGCCCGATCATCCTGTCCCGTTCTATTCAGTGAAGAGTCATTCGAACTAGTCGGGAGACTGTCTGCGCCACGTATAGAACTATAGCAGAGATCTTTAGGTTGATCTTCGAATGACCGTGGACTTTTACTTCAAGGTCAAGTTTCAGATCATGATCAGATCCGCCTGACGGAGCCTGAAAACTTTTGACTTATATAATTTCCACGAAAATAGATATTCTTAAAATCAACCTATTATTGGTTTCTAGAGCTATTTCATCACTCAGGAGTCGGTAAAGGTGAAATTGTTCGCTCTGTCTAATTTCGGAGCGAAAATAATGGGCATCTAGTTTAATAGAAAGGGACTCCATTGCAATGACCTTGAGATTGTACCTTCAGGTGACATCCAGGGTCAACATAGAATTCTTTGTCGAAAATTATAAAAGACCTGACGTAACATATTTGACGTTTAACCACCCTTCACAAATTACTTGGGTGTTTCCAAATTATTTCCCAGCATGTGTATTGCGGCTGTTTGGCGTTTAATTAAAACTTGTAACAATATTTAATCAGTGAATCAACCGTAAAGCACTTTGGAAAAGCTATTTTGTCATTCGATATTGTTTTTCATGAGAAGAAAGTGATGTGAGCGGCTTCGAGGAAGGCGAGCTCGGGCATGACGCTGGAGGACAAGAAGAGGGCACAGGCAGAGGTAGAAGAGAAAAATTGTGGAGGGGCCGAGGACAAGGAGAATGGAGGGGCAGAGGACGAGGCGGATGGAGGGGTCGAGGATGGGGAGGAAGCGGCGGTCAAGGGAGACGTGGGGGGAATTGGCGCGGACGTGGTGAGGGCGGACAGTATGCGATGCAACGGCATCAGCCGTACGATGCATTCAAATACTTCAAGAACACCATAATGTATAATTGTAATTATTACTCGGCGGAAAGAAAATAAACAAAGAAAAAAATTATAATCAACGTATTGATTTCAGAATATCCGTACATGACTCTAATTCCTTGGATCTCTCAGGAATTTGTCTCATTCCTGTACAATCTTGATGTCGATATTGAATGGCTTGATTACTCATTGCGATGTTAAAAACGGTTTTTTCGCTCTCGAACGGAGGTTTTTCATACCGGATGTACCCGTCCCATTTTTTGTAAATTATCGTACTTTCGGAAATAGTTTTTAGTGTTGCCACAGACACCCCCTATCAATATTAGGTGGCACATTCACTTGGTTCACTAGCACGATTGAAGATATACGATTTGTCCGGTTGCGGTGGTTTTTTGTTCTATAGGGCTCTTTTTGGGGGTGAATTGTGATGTTTGACACATTTTTTTATCCTTCAAATGTGTGGTTAAGTCTGAGAAATTCGATAATCCCATTTTTAAAAAACCGTTCGACGAATGAGCCAAGCTTCAACTAGGTATTTTTGATCGATGAATTATGTGCAAGATATGGTTGGAAACTCATAAGACCACCTTTCCTGAAAGACAAAGAACTTTATTAAGAACGAAGCGGTTTTAACTTCTCAATTGCTAAGGCTCGGGTTCATATTGAGAGGTCAAATCAAAGGATTAAAAACTTTGCAATCGTTGGTGAAACTATGTCTGTGAAATTAGTACCAATACTGTGTAAGAATCTGGACGTCACATGTGTATATTCACACATATACGTGTGGTGTCGATCATCGTGAGGCTGCGAGGATAGTCAGTCGGTCAGTATCCACACAGTCATTCACATCAATTATAAATGTGACAACTCGAATTAACACATAAGCATCGAGACGGAATTTCAATTATTTATTTATTTGTTTTGTGTAATCCTTTCGAATCCTGTTGGAAAAGTTTAAGGAAATTCTGACACCAATTACCAGATTGATCGAAATATATATTATATAAGGACTGACGACTCAACTTAAAAGACAAACATTTATTTTTATCGTACGACGCCTCAGAAAGATAAGAGTTGTTTTTAAGTATTTATTTTTGTCTTGTTTTATTTCATCTCACATAAACATTTTTGGCCAATTTTATCTGTATAACCATTTATATAACTATAAGATTTACTTCACCATTATGCGTTTATAACACCTGACCTACCAATGTAAGAAATTCGTTACAACTGGAAGATATTTTTACAGTAATTTCTGGAACTGTTAATTTGAGTTCACCGATTTAACCGACGATAAATTTATGAAAGTAACATGTAGATCAAATTTTTTAATGTAAATAATTACTCAGGGATGATTTTCAAAATGAATTGAAATGTGCTTTATAATATTATGCTCATAAGGAAGCTTTCCAGTGTGACAACCCGAAAAATCGCTGTTTTTCGCGATTTTTTTTTTTTAAAGAAAAAATAATCTAATCGGTCTGGTTTTTTTTTTTGTATATTAATTGGGTATTGAAGAATACAAAACAATTTTTCAAAGATCGATTTATTTATTAATTAATATCTATAAAAATGATGAAATAATTGTTGCAGAAAATGCACTTGGATGTGGTGTCCACGTTGGGGGTCACAATTTTGATCTGAAACAAAAAACACAAAAAGGTTATTGATCGGTATATAATTGGCTTTCGTGCTATGGAGGCTTTTTTTTTTTTTTGCAAAAATGGCGCCGGTTTGAACAAAAAGTATCGATTTTAGCATTTTTTTTGGCAGTTTTTTGTCACAAAAAAATAGGAAGATGTCAAAAAAAAAAAAAGCTTCCATAGCACGATAAATAATGACGTTAAGAATATTGTGTAAAAAATTCAACTCGATAGCTTTAAAACTCTGCCCTCCAAGTTGGACACCATTTTGAAAAATGCTGTTTCGAGAAAAACGCGTTCAAAGTTTCAAGTGAGGAAATTTTAGGTAAATCGTTTACTTACGGTCAATCAGCGATGCCAGGTCCATACAATATCCCTTCTGCTTCTTCGAAAAGATCGTGCTCAATGGATTGTTCAGTCCGACGAGCTGTCCTCGCCTCTTTGCTATCCAGGGACGCCCGGCGGTTTGCTTGGGTGATGCGCGCATTCTCGTACTTAGCGGCGAAATCTGCGGCGCTCGGCCCTATCGTGCATCCCATCGTCTCCAAAATTTTTAAAATTGGGTCATAACCTTCATTGAAGGTGCACACAGCACACTGCGTAGCGATTTCTACTATCTGCTTGCCGCAGAATACGTGCTTTGGGGCTAGTTGCCACACACAGTGATTGAAGCTCTCGTTATTGTTTTGAGTGTTCGCGCCCGTACATCGTTCTAAGAGATCCTCCGTTGTTAGATCATCGTAAATCGGCTTTAAAACTTGTTGTACGTCTTCGTCGAGTGCTGGTGGATGGGTGCACTCCTCTCCTGTGGCCTCGGCCTTGCGCCATTCGCACCACGAATCTTCTCCCGGAGGGCAATACTCATGCCATCATGCTGAGGATTCTCATCAGTTGAGCTTTTGTGATGAAATGTAGCCCATATGGCTTTCCTCATACTTTCCACGGAATTGGAATTTCGACGAACTGCCAAGCCATAATATTCGGAGAGATTTGTCAATAATTTTAACGTCAATTGCGGTCTTTTCGGTTCAACAGCAGTTTTTTTTGTTTGACTTTTTTTAGTTTTCGGAGTACTCGAACGAGATCCTTTTTTTTCGGTTCACTCTCCATTGCTTTGTCTTCGATTTGCTTTTTGGCCTTTTTTAGTTGAACTAACCTTTTTCTTGCTTCGTTTCCCCTCTTATATACTCGCTTTTTCACGTGCAAAACGCATTCCTTTTTTTTTACCGTCAAATCGTCACCGTACGGCTTGGCTTCTGATAACATCTTGAATGTTTTTGTATCGCCGTCTCCTATATAGAAACCGTATTTCGCGTTGTGTAATTCTTCTGATCTCTTGAATATTTCGATTATACCGTCGACTTCCATTTTTCCCGCGCTGCCTTCGTGATTGACGTTGCATTCGGATTCATGCGTCTCAAACCATGCGTAATTCTGACTTGGTTGATAATTTGCCGTAAATAAGCCGCAAATTTGTCGTTGAACTTTTGTTTTTGTCGCACTCAATTTAAAAAAAAAAAGCGGTTGGCGTGCTAAATTCTTGAAAAATCAGAACGCCATCCGCTTTTGTTTTTGAAAATTGCGTGCGACAAAAACAAAAGTTCGACGACTAATTCGCGGCTTATTTGCGGCAAATTATAAACCTAATCAGAATCACTCATGATGCTCGCTGTGCGTTATTTTGGTAGTTGCCGGGCTAAATTCTTGAAAAATCAGAACGCCATCCGCTTTTTTTTTTGAAAATTGAGTGCGACAAAAAAATAAGTCGCGCGACTAATTTACGGCTAATTAACGGCAAATTATGCAATAGTCCGAATTCACATTTTCGACAATTGGCGAGCCAAGTTCATGTACGTGCAGGTAGGAACGAGACAATAGAAATAACGGTCGCACGGGCAGACGGCCGACGCGGCAGCTGTAGCGCTCCGTTGCCTTCTTCCAAGAAATGCTTTACAGTACCCGAAATAATCTGAATTTCGGCATGAAAATTTCAGGGAATATTCGGAACAGTGTATACTATTCGATAAAGCAAAAGAAAAAAAATCGATTTTTTGAAAATTTCACACTGGAAAGCTCCCATAATTGAATCTTGATGAAATTAGGTATAAGAATATGTTTTTTATAACAATCATAAATATTATAATCACAACCAATTATTATATTTTGGATTAAAAGTAATATTTAAATATTCGTTCATCTTAATATAAAATATCATGATCACAAGAAATTATTATATTTTGGATTAAAAGTAATCTTTAAATATTCATTTATGATAATAAACTTTTCAGCATAATTAACTCTAGTTTTCTCTTCTAGCATTTTTTTTCAAGATTAAATCAACGACATTCCTGAGAATCTTGTTTCATTCCGCTCATAAAATGTAGCATCTTTTGATAATAAGCCGTCTTCAATGATATGAGCATTTTCTTGATAAAAACTTCATCGAAAGCAACAGGAAGTATAAATGGATTCTTTTCAATTGAAGAATAAATAAGATATACGTTTTTTTTACATTAAGCACAGCCATACCTAATTGCACCTGCCCATAGTACGCATGTCGTTTCTTTAAAGATATGTTTTCATCTTTCATGACTAAACTTTTGCCTATTGGAGCTTGTATTGTTTGTTCAATACTTTTGGTTTTGCCTTGTAACGTGGCATTTTTGATGCCCGTTACAAGGGGCTCCCTGAACCCTAGGCGGAACCAAACTTAAGGGGTTCCCGATACCGAAGTAGTTACCGAACGGCACCAGGCAAGAGGGCAACCACAACTTCGAGGAGATTGCGGAGTGGCGAACTGGCGATGATTTCGAGGGAAGGATGTCGTGGCTGTGAAGGGGAGTCAACGAAGATCCCTGCGTCGCGGGAATCTAAGGCGGACGCGATTCCCGCTGGCGGCCGGCGCGCCGCAGCCTCCCTCGCTCACCCCGCCAACACCTGACCGAGAAATCTGCGAGAGACCACCTAGCGACGAGGGAACACCACCCCAATCCACTGGGGATACCATAGAACTGCGTGGCGGACGACGTCGCGATCTAGCATTAAAGTTCTGCACCGCGATGCGACGACACCCTTATGGAAAAAAAACCCCAATTTTACCCCCAAAATAACCCTCAACCTCCAAGGGGTAAATTCGTACCCCTTAATTTAGAATTAACCTCGAAGTCGAAGGTTTACTCCCAAGTCGAGGGTTTAATCCCAAGTCGAGGATTTACTCCCAAGTTGAGGGCTTACCTCTTAAGTGAGGGTTAACCACCAAGTCAAGGGTTTACCTCCAAGTTGAGGGTGAACCTCCCAATCGAGGATTCACTTTGAAAGAATTCTCGAGTTAAAAGCTTATTATGTCATTTTATTGGGACAATAGATGTAAAGGTATTACAAAAGTGTATTGCACACCATTAGTAAATACGATAGAAACTGACTAATCAAGAAGTTGTCTGGTTATTTCTCATTTGATATCTTGAGGCAATCATATTCATATATTATACATGCATTTGGATATTCATTTTGATCATTGAATGTCACGAAAATTATATATTAACATTATTAAATTCTTGTATATCTATACGAATTCGTGTTTAATATAGAAGGAGGGTATAATGTATCCCCACGCAGAAAAATAATCGTAAATAAAATTTAATGTACGTATGTATAATTCATATAGCCATGAAGAATTATCTATACCCAATGCATTCCATGCATTATTATATTATAATGAAGATATATGCGTACATGTACAATGTACATACACTATATGAAAATATATAAAATTTATAAAATATTCAGATTCGATAATTTTCAGATAATTTCAAAGATCATATAAAAAATCACTCAGAAAATCGAAGAGGGTCAATGTTTTTGATTCACCGAGTTGACGTGGGAATCCCCATATATAGTGTAGTTTATGATTTCTAATTTCAGCCTTGAAAAAACTAGGTAGTATTCTTTTGGAGCGTTGCATAATGTCATGCAGGATAAGTAAAATAAAATATCAGTAGTGATCTTTATACTATATGATGCGATGGCCTAATTGCAGCGAGCTGCTGGAAAGTTGAATTCGAATTGAATCTTTGGTTTTGCTATAAATAGTATATAGATAGATAGATCGTTTCAGATGTTATTCGGAATAATAGAACTTCAACGAATATCATAAGAATTACCTTGGAAATTTCACGGGTTATGTTACCCTGCAATGGAATCAAGGGTTCACCACCAATCTTTTACATATTATATTTTCGCGTTGACACCCAAATTTTCGAGTTTACCCTCAAGAAGAGTTAGGTGTATCCCTTGGGGTTGCAGGGGACAATCCCCGCAATGTTGATAGTTCACCGTCACATTTACCATCAGTTAAATTTTGGGGACATGAATTACCCTCATCGTTGAAGGTGTACCTTCAACGTCGAGGGTTCACCTTCATGTCTTGGGGATTGAACCTTCAATTGTTAGGAATTAACTTTTATCGTTAAGGGTTTACCTTCAACGTTGGAGGTGTACCTTCAACGTTGAGGCTTTACCTTCAACGTTTAGGGTTCACCTTCAACTCTTGTGGATGAACCTTCAATTGTTGAGGGTTAATCTCCAACTGTTGGAGGTAAACCTTTTATTA
Organism: Neodiprion fabricii; assembly: GCF_021155785.1. Taxonomy (NCBI): domain Eukaryota; kingdom Metazoa; phylum Arthropoda; class Insecta; order Hymenoptera; family Diprionidae; genus Neodiprion; species Neodiprion fabricii. The sequence continues at coordinate 9,331,819 of NC_060245.1, read as the reverse complement.
ATGATGGTTTACCTTCAATTTTTGCGGGTAAACCCCTAAATTTAGGGGTTTATCCTCAACTTTCAGGGTGAACTCCTAAATTTTGAGGCTTACCCCCGAAAATTGAGGGTTTTTTTCCGTGAGGGCAGTTGAGCGCCAAGTTTCGCAATCCACGAAATCGATGACGAATCGATTGTTGCGTATTCTTGCGGGTATAACGTCACGAAGGACGTAGCGTATCGAGTTCGACGTTGTGGCCGGTGGTCAATTTAGAAAGCACTCTAGTTCTGGCGATTAAGCAAGGCGGACGGTGTGATTGCGAGGTCGAGTAGTTCAAGTTGTATTCTTATTTTCTTCTTTGTGAAGAGTTCGTGGCGAGGATGGCTGTAGTGAAGCACGAGGGAGTGGACAACTTTTTTGTGTGGACGTGGACCGATAAGCGCTGTTGTTATTCTCGCGAAAGAATTTCGGGAGTCATTAAATAACGGCTTGCCGAGAAACGGATAGCCATCGACGATTTGCGTTATCGAAGTACTCGAAATTCTTTGGCCGATACTTTTGCTTGGTGACCGTAGCTTGAGTTGCGCGTTAATTAGTTGAGTGCATTTTTGGATCATTGAGAAAGCCGAGTAGAGTCATACTATCGAGTCGCGTTTCTCGCGGTTTGGGGATTGCACACAGCCAAAATTCCGCTGTACCGGGCCGAGCCACGATATGCGGTTTAAGTGTCACCTCTCGTGTAGGTCGCGAATTGTTGAAAGGGGAGTGTTCGAATTCGCGAATCGAGCTTGGAAGACCTGGAGAAAGTTGAGCTCGGATGCGTTGCGATAAGCCTTAGCAATTAAGAAAGTATGATTTGTACTTAACCATCAAGTGGTGCACTGGGTATGGGATACCCAGGGGTGAAATGGTATATTGACCATTTTTAATAAATTCTTTTTTATTCTTTCTGTTATATCAAGAATACTTTTTTTTCGAATCATTCCACAAACAATACTTTTTTTTACACCGTCTGAGCTTCCGATTGAAAAAACAAACGTTTAAATCGATTAATTCAACCGTAAGATATAAATGATTAAAGACACACGGGTATGACATACCCATATACTCCTGAATCGGGAAGCTGCAATAGTGCGCCTCTTGAAAATTAAAATTGGTTCTGAATAACAAAAACACTCGGTATACTTGTCAATTCATTTTTTTTTTGTCATTTGTTTTTGATATTCTACGTTATTCAGTGTCAACAACTTGAAGAAAGCGCAAGACCATCTGAGGTTAAAGGCACGGGATTGACAGTTATTACTTGGCTGAGGGAAATGCATAGACGAAAAGATAAGTTAAAAACCAGGATTTCAACTGACTCTCACAGGGAATATTTAGATGCTGAATCCAGTGATGGCGAGGATAGCACAAGTAAGTTCGTAACAGCAATATTTAGAAAGACTAGTTTCGCTTAGCTTGACCCATGCGTGAACTCGATGAAACAGTATTTGTTGAATCGTTGGCTTTCCTGTTTAATATACCTCAAAAGGGATCGATGTGATTATTTCACATCTTTCGACACAACTATTTTTGAGTCGTGAATACTAAACTCTTGCTCCTTGGCGAACTTCGACCTAGCGACTCCTGCAGAAATTAGTGATTGCATTCAAAGTGTTCGACTGAAAGAATTTTGGATTCTGGAGTGCAGTCAAGAGTAAATAATTATAATAATGTATCGAACTCCGGAATAGATGAAGCATTTTACGAGGTGTCAATCTGAAACGAGAATAAGATCTTAATTTCAGACTTCAGATTTGCTCCAAAATTTTTATGTGAAAGTACTGGTCGAGAAATGGAGCCTCATTTTGTTCAAAAGCTTTTATCTACCTCTGTCTGAGAAATAAATGAATTTGATATTTCTAAAGTGCCCATTTTTTCAGTTCGTGAAAAATTTGCCAAAACTTAATAACATACAACAAAATTCTTAAGCCTTTTTTTGAAAATGAAGCGTCTACGACATTAACTGTCTTGATGTTAGAGTTGACGATTACAACAAAAAACAATCAAAATTAAAATATATTGGGTTATGAAAATGAACAAAAAATCCCTTCGTTTGTGGGTTGGAAGAAAGCACATTCCTGAAATTTCAAAGTAACGGTGTAAAGAGACGAAATAACAAAATAATTCCGAAAGAATGTATTGCGACATCAAACGTTCATCAGATGTAAATATTTATAAATATTATGTGAAGTGACATTTTTTGCTGCAATAAAAACTCGATTTTCAACAAGGGCTCAAACATTTTGCTATATCTTACTACATTTTGCTGAACGTGTTCCGAATTTAGGAACTGGGTGCTTCGGACAATTTCGAATTGATTAATGTCTTACATAGGGTGTGAGAATTTCAAAAAATAAATTACCCTCTCATTTCCAACCTGTAATCCCGTATAAAAAACTAAGGCAAAACTGAAATAATCATTTCTGTTATCCATCGATACCCCGTAGAATGCTTCATGTACAATAAAATTAAACTTTGCCAGAAGATTTCACGGAAAATCTTTGAATTCTTTGTCTTTGGTAATCTGAAACACTGTTTATCTCCGGTTTTTCCATCATCCATCATTGTGGTCCAAGCACATAAAAATAAACTACCGGATGATAAGTAAATACACTTTTTACTTTTGCAGATAGCTTGCCATATTCTGTTTCATTCACACTCTACTGTTACAATAGCAGCCTATACGATAGAAGTACTGCATAAGGAGAGCTCACTGTCAGAAAGTAGTCTTAAATTCAATTTTATCGAAATTAACTTTTTTATAACATGATTAAACGTTGAATCCAAGGTAAATCGTGAACTTTATCGCAGATCAATGATAAAAACAATTCATTTGAGAATGTAGCGAATCTGCGATTCGTATGAAATAACAATGGATCTTTATTTAATAATATCGCGCTACTTTTGACCGATCTGGACAGCGTTGGGCTAATGTTGAGTGAAGAGTTCTATCGGATTGGTGGTGAGAGGATACAAAACAGATTCAACGATCACAGAAGTGCGAAAGTTTCACGTCCGAGTTGAATACAATATATTTCGACCCCTGTCAAAAAAGTTCGTTTGTATTGTACCGATTTCTGAGTGAAGGCGAACTTTTATACGTCCGTGCGTAAAGTGTCGGCACTTGACACTCAAAAATTGATAATTTACTCATCTTTCTCGTGCATAGGGAGCCGAAAAAGTTTTTATATTTTATTTTATATATATATGCATTTCTAAGGTTCACTAATGCTAAATAGATGTCATCCCACATCGAAACACGTACTTTTGGGTCAAATGGTATCCCTGGTTAAGAGGGGTCAAATGCTGCATCAGGACTTTTAAACTAACCGTTCAGAAATATTTCTTGGGTCGCAAAAAAAAAAATTGGGTAGCGATTCGTAACTCAATAATCGATAAGAGCATAACACAATTTCTTTCACATACTTATCCAAAACAGTGACTGCTAATTGCCATTAGTAACATATTCCGTAATGATATGTAGTCACGAACGACTTTCGTAGGTACAAGAATAAAATATTGTTTCGATCGCATGTATTAGCATCATAATCATCAGCAGTATTATATTTTTTTTTTGAAAAATCTCACTTTAACTTGTTTATGAATTAAAAAAAGAAAATAAAAAATCGGTCCGACTTATTATTTTTAGCTCTAAAATAAGACTCAAAGCTCAAAGCACTCTCTCTCATATTCAAGGTGGCGCGGCTGGATATCAAGTATAGTAATATTTAGAAGGCAAATCTTAATATTCCATAGCTATTTAGATAACTTTTTTTCAAAACATGTTCGAAAATAGTAAAAGAGTAGCAAGAAAGTCGCAGTAATCGTCGTTCTGACGTGGCACACCACTCAAAAAAATCTGAAATGATTTGTGGGGTAACATGCGCCTGAAGCAATGAAATTACATTAATAAAATTTGTTACATTGATTTACTTCCGAAATGTAACAATTCTAATCTGTTATTAATATTTTTTCTTGTAATCTCGGGAGTGGCCCATTGCGCCCAAATTAATTTACACAAAAAGTTTTATGGTAATGTAGTCATACTTTTTTTTATTTAGTATTTGGGTTACCAAGTTATGAACCGCTGGGTACATGTTTTTATGACTTAAGAAACATTTCTGAATGGATAGTCTGAAAATTTTGAAACAGGGACATTTGGCCTCTCTTAACCAGGGATATTTATCACAAGTATTTGTGAAAATGTTGTCTTTGCCCTCAAAGCATTCTTCTAACATTTTTTGAATTTTAGTGTCACAATTTTTGGAATCATACGAGGTGAAATTTGAACAAATAAAAAAAATTAAACTAGACGGAGTGGCAAAACAGTCATGCATGATGATCTTCGAATTCTTGTATGTCCAGCACTATTCATCGTCTAGGGTCAGACTAGACCTTATTTTGAAGCTATTGGATCTGCCTTTTAAAACATGTGTTATTTGAATATCACTTCCTTTAACCCTTATGTGCGCACCCGGGTACCCACCTCGTCACATTTTTGCTTTTAGTTTTTTGAACATTTTTTTTTCGCTGAGAATCTGAGCCTTCGATTCTAGGAAGTTCAACTCTTCACGAAGAGATGCTCATAGCTATATTTCGAAAAAAATGATTCTTTGCAATAAAAAAATTAACTTGAAGTACGGTTAGTGCCAGTGGGCACCCAGGGTACTCGGGTACCCAGTAGTGAAAACTTTGTTATATTCATCTGTAAATCAATGTTAATGTTAATAAATGTTCGTAACTGAGCAAATGCGTCATTGCTGGGTCCTTGTAAACTTGGAAAGGGGGGACGCTATCTAACTACAACTTCCACAAACATTTGTAACATCTGCTGCTCGATAAATCCAATAATTTGCTGTGGAGCGCTCGAGATCCCCACCTTCGATCTCTCTTCGAGGCAACTACACACTACTTTTAAACGTTGATATAGCTTCATCACTTTTTAATTATGTTTACCCAATGAAGTAAATCGATTAATAATGATTCTGTTCACATCTGAACTCAAAATGTAATTAAAACTGGAGATGGGTACCCGGGTACCCCGTGTGCGCATCAACGTAGGAGAAGTTGGCTGCGCACATAAGGGTTAAGAGGGCACATACCAGTATACGATGAAAAAAGTGGAAATTGTTTGGGAACTTTTGTCTGAAAAACTATTTATACGATTTTACCAAGGCTTATTTCATTCGAAGATACGTATATTTAAGTATCTGCGCAATTTTTTTAATGAATACATATTTTTTGGGAGCCCTGCTATCTAACCCTACTATGTAAAACATATGCCTCGCCGGCATGGTCTGTGGTGCTCGGATTCCCTGCGGGCGCTCTATTTGAAACATAAATTTCAAACAGTCTCAAAATATAACGTATAAAATGTTGTACATTGCATAAGTTTCGAATAAAGGTTTTGTTTTGCGAAATAGTGCTTGATTGAGCTTAAATTCATTTCTAATTTATTTCTTATCCTCAATTTTTGACGCTTTTGGCTTGATAAAAAAAATGCTAGTCAAGTAAAAATAATCATACGCTGCGGAATAGAAAATCTACCTAAAAAATATTATGAAAGAATGTAAATTCGAATAATTGGTGATTTCGAAAAATTAACGGCGGAGCCAGGAATCGAACCTGGCGTCTAGAGATGCTTGACCGGAGCCTTACTCCACTAGACCGCCCTGCCGCCTGAGATGATGATGAGAGATATTAACGACATCAGAGTCAGGGCGGCTAGGTGGTCTAGTGGAGTAAGGCTCCGGTCAAGCATCTCTAGATGCCAGGTTCGATTCCTGGCCCCGTCGTTAATTTTTCGAAATCACCAATTTTTCGATTTTACATTGTTTCAACAAATATTCTCTCGTAGATAAATGATTTGCATATCCACATATCATTCAATAGACAGCATTGCTTGTCTTACGGGTTTCTCATCGGAAGCAAGGATTCAAAAAGGGTAAACACAACATCTACACACCAGAGTCTCATTATACATCGTGCATGTAGAGAAGAAACTTCTTACTCACATAAAAAATATTATGTCTAAGATTTGTGAAAATCGATCAAGCCGTTTCAGAAATATTTTAGGCACAGTTTTCGAAAAGTATGTTTCGAGATTACCGAGTTTGACGAAGAAATGATCTGCTTGGCAACTCGGTCGCTCCGGGTAAATCAGCCATAATTCTTACAATTTCTCAAATATCAGAACAAAATTCACACACAAGTTTTTTGATGCTCCAGACTTGGGGTATTTTTTTGAAAAAATCAATTTTTGTCAATGGAAAAAAATTACAATAATCGACTTTAAAAAAAAATTCATAATAACGATATCATAAATATAGGAATATTTTTTCCACCTCACCTTTAATCAGCGGTTCCCGGGGCTTACAGTGAGTCCTACGCAGCACTGGCAGCATCCTCAGCAGCGATCCCGTGACTGCTCTAGCTGAATCCTCCTTTCTTTACGGGTTGCGTTGCGGGATAAAATTTCGACGCTACGTACGCGTTCGTCTTCTTCTCGCAATACCGATCAACGTTCTTTCCTACTTTGATGTTTAATGCATCTGTAACTTGGAGAAATAATTTCGCCCGAGAGTTAAAATTACGCTTGAATCCCTGTGGTAAATTTTGGGTGCTATCCGCGAAAACACGTTATTGAATCTGGCCTTTGAATTTTTAGTGTTTCTTCAAACGTAGCATAGTAATAAGTTTTCAGAGTTTAGGTTGCTAAAAATTCGCTCTATAGATTTGGCAACATCTGGATGAAGAGGAAGCTCATGTGGTAACTGTTAAATTTATTAGTGGCTTCAGCTCGCTTTCAAGTACATCGTGAATTGATTCCTGGTGGACAATCGTCATGCTGTGGTGATTGGACATATAAAAAAATATAACCATAATCGCTTTCTTCATTTTCTCCACAAAATCAATATTTCATTTTACCGCGAGACCGTAATAAATTGTGAGTTTGTCAGTGAGGTTGTCAATTACCGTCAATTTACCTCTTCTTCCAAGTCATATTGTATTTTTCTATTGATTTCTGAACCTCATGCCCATTCTTTTCTTGACGTGTCCAACAGACTCTTTCTTGGTCATTTCCGTATCTTTATATGATGCTCTGTCAATGATGCCCTTATAAGTTCTGGAATCTTTATCGTCTATGGATTTGGTATATTTGATTACGTATTTTTCCATTGATCTTTTGATTATTTCAAAGATTGGATCAACCTTCATTTTGCTGGAAAAGCCCCGGTGGTTTATATTGTAACAGAATGCCCTTTTTCCGTTACAATATAATAAATAAATTAAAATAATAAATAATTTTGTTCATCACACTTTCCGTATCACCGTGCCAACGTTTAATAAAAGAACAAGAAAAAAGATGAAAACAGAATGTATAACCGGCTGATAAAATCGTTTAAAATATTATTTCTTATTCTGTATATGGTAAAATCGTGATTATTTGTATAAAATGTATAGAATATGTGTAAAAAGAATATAAATAGGTGTGTAATGTAAACTTATCAATAGCGATCCTAGTATGATTTTATCCTCGTGTTTGTCCAGTTTCGTCCATTAATTTATTCAATTTCCCTTATTGCCTTTTCGTCGTTTACTGATTAGATATGTTTCTCTTTTTTAATAACTCAGGTGCTTGTTTAAATTTGATATACTGGTGACTACGGTACAAACATTTATTATTCGAAGAGCTCCATCCACTTTTACATATATCGATAGATTATATTTCTTTTTTCCTTTTACACGTGTCACCGGTTCGTTCGTCATCGAGGGAGTAAGAGCGAGGAATGGCGAGGACGAAACTTATAGACCTAGCTACGACGGTCAAGCCTTTACATCCACCGACATTCAAATCTTGTTATGATTTAGGCGGGCTTATTCGACTGTTACAATATACGCATATCTTTATGACGATTAGCCCAGCCCTTACACTCACGAAGAAACTGCCTGAGGTGTCCCTCCCCTCCCCCCCCCCATTTCGACCAATTGAAGATATTTCATTCTTCATCGAAATATAAGCGAGACGTATTTTTTTCATCGTCGGAAAAACGGTTTAAAGGGGTGAAATCAGCCCCCAAAGTTGGGCATTCTGAGTAGTTGTTTCATAGTTTCGCATACTTCCAGTTGAGATATTTGAATGAAACTAATTGGAGAATAATTCCTCTGACGAATTATCAAAAATGCATTTTGGCCGGTTACGACGGGGTTGAATGATCGAAAATCATAGGGGTTGAAAGTTCAACAATTTTTATAACTAAGAAACTGTCGTTCGGATTTTAATCAAATTAATTGCATTTGAAACAGCAGAAAAAAGTAGGGGATACATGTTTTTGCACACCTCGGGCAAAACTGCTTGTTTCCTTGTCAGCAGTATTTTCTTGATTTTTTCAGAATTCACAGAAATTGCAATATTGGCACTGTATATTTGCATCAAGTACTTTGCTAGTGTAATGTCTAATAACACAGAAATTGCAATATTGGCACTGTATATTTGCATCAAGTACTTTGCTAGTGTAATGTCTAATAACACTACATACTCCCGTCGATGAATTTAAGCCCCGCTTGCGCCATGTGCCATCGTCTGAGACGGTTAATCCAGCATTTGTTTCATTTGTTGCTTCTGCAATCATTTCTTCTTCTTTACTGAATTCAGATTGCTTCAGAGCAGTCAAAATATTTTATACAATCGCGGCATACACAGTCTGTGAAACTAATTACGCTAGATGCATAATTCGACAAAATCCTTGCATGCCTTTTAGTCCGATCCCTGTCATTTGCATAGCAAAAGCGACCCTGGTAAGTATTTCGTACGCGTTGGAAATATATGAGTATGAGAAAACAATTCAAGGCTCTCAGGAAGGACACTCTATTTTCAGCTCAAATCCGACGCCATGAGTAAAGGTTTTTGTGGTTGTTATTGTTTTTCCGAACTGCTTGCATCTCACGTAATCATTAATATACGAACACAGGATGACGTAATTTAGAAAGACAGAATCGATATCAAAGTTTATGCTTAGTTTTAAATCAGCTGAACTACGTAGTTTTTCCGTCGAAGCACTCACGCGAACAGAGTCCGTTTCGGATTCATAACGATTCACAGGATGTTTTCTTTTTCGGGTTAGTCTTTGCGTCTCATATTATTCACTTTATCCGCTCGTGTCATTTGACGTTGACGACATGATTTTCTGCGATTCATTTCCCTACATTATTTTCACACAACTACGATACACTAAACAGAAAACGTTGCTCACTTCTGCATTGCTGATAGTAAAATAATACTCCAAGTCTTATAGACGACCCGTTACCATGACAAAAGGACCCATCCATCCAAGTCAAAATTTTGGCCTTACTTGCAGGTAAACGAAAAAGTTTCGGCAGTTATTTTGTTTTCAAACCGTAGTAAAAAAGCATGGTCCAACAGTGTGCTACGAATCGCTTTAGCCAAAATCAATTGTTACATGCCGATTCTCTGCTTGTTTCAGTAAAAATGTATCAAAACAAAAAATTATTGTTGATGGCTCTAAGAAGGCTTACTCCTAACGAAACGATAAGCCTGTCGGATTACATATAAATTTTCTCAAATCGCGTGGAATGTTCACGATGGCAAAATATTGAACTGATCAGTTTCAATGACAAAAACCTGACAAAACTACAGTTCTGGTATAAAGTTTCAACAAAATACAAATTCGGTCTCCTTATTTTTTTAAACTGCACTCCAAGTCACTCTATCATAAAAATTCTAGGTTTTTTTTTTGTAAATTGGACGAGTAATAATCTGGTATTTTTTTATAATTTCAAGTCCAGCTGATCGTAGTGAAAAATCTGATTAAATATTCACACCAATGAAAGTACAGGTTTGATTTGAAGAATAGTGTGATTAATGAACATATTCTGAAGTATAATTTGATTAGCTGCAAAATACGATCCATCCTAACCCTCTACAATAAATAGATTCGGAAATATCAGCGTCCGTAGCTCACTGTGTGCGACTATTTTATTGTTTATTATTTCTATTGTTTTAATTTCGATCACGTGTAACTCGAGAAACACTTACACTATGGGTTAAAAAAAAAATTTTGATTTTGTGGGACACCCGATAGAAGCGAAGCTCGTTACTCTTTGTATATAAAATCCAATTAATTATCGCTTTCTGATGTATACATCACCCGATATTTTATTTTATATTTATATTTTTTATGTATGATATATTATGATGTTATCAATTATCACACCCACCACGACCGTTAGGGCATGTCTCTCGGAGGCACAAATGCATGTGCGGAGCAAGGGGATAATGCGGCTGCAGCCGTCTTATGATGTTCACTAGAAATACCCGCATTCACACAAGAAACCAGGAAAACTGCATAAAACCTTGCCCAGGTGTAACCGGACCAAGTTCAAACCTCAACTTGCCAATTCAGCTCCTGAGCAATGTGACCCGTCTTACAATTTTTGCGAGCTACCATTCAGGTCCTTCTTGACAGGTTGGAAATTTGAATTCAGGTCCTTTAGATCTTTCATTTAATTCAAATCATATCGTCTTTTGACTTTTATTATTATTTATTTCAAAGAATGTTTCAAAAAAAAAAATAAAGTTAAGTATACCACGTGGTCCTTGATACTCAATATACATAAATATACACACGCGCACGTATTACAAGAAAGTGAAGGTGGGACAGGCAGTGCGCAGCGCGGTCAGGAGGCCGAAAAAAAGCAATTTTTCAAAGATTTTTCATGAAGAGACATTTCAAATTATTAACATAAAAATTTATATACATATTGGAGTAAATTGAACTTTATTCTGATATTTTTTATTTGTAAATATAATGACTTTTAAAGCTCCATAGCCGATCTCTAGGGCCACTGCTAAAAAAAAGCGTCTTGCGGTGAGCAAGATATCTCTGGGCTGGATCATCGGAAATGAAAAAACAAAAAATATTCAGTTGATATAAGGTATTATCCTTCTTTAATGGAAGGAATAAGCAGAATATCAATTTTTAGCTAAACGGCTTTTCTTCTTCTTCTTCTCCTTAAAAAAAAAAACGACTTTCCATACAAATTTTTACCTTCATTTGTTTATAAAATTGAAAATATCTATCGGCGAGCAAAAAACTTCGATTTAGGACTCAAAAATATATTCATGAAGGTCGTGTAAAAATTTGTGATTCATCGGTTCAGCCATTTCCGAGAAATGATGTCCATTGACTTTAAAAATTAACTTCGAGAAAAACGCGTTCAAAGTTTCAAAAGCATTTTCAAACACTCTGGGTCGTTTTTGTAAATGTGCGCGTAACTTCGAGAAAATTTGTTGGATCGACATGAAATCTTCCGTCTATACTGGAATATATAATACGTCTATTATAAAAATGCAGTTAAAAAAAATCGATTTTTGAAATACTCTGACTGCGTATAACTCCTTAATTACAAGCATAACTAATAAATAAAAGGATCGTATTTTATTAAGTATACTGTAACGTTCGCTGGCTTTCTCGAGAGCTGTTTCGCTCATGGAAAGTGCATCGGTTGTGAGCTCTTTGCAGAAAGATGTTAATAGTGAGTTTATTTATTAAATTCGGGCTATTTCAAGGGGCTAGGGATAAGAAAGATAGGTATTGCTTATTGAAAAAAAACCATTTGCTGCTTCAATTTATCCTTGATATGCTTAGGGGTTACCTTCGCCGCTTTTTTTAACAACTAAGGCTGAACTACAGCCGTCGTTTGTGTTTTGACCTATTCCACAGTCTCAGGTGTTAATACCGTTGCCGTGGTCCCTCTAGCGATGCAGGGTTTGAAATTCTCGTGCTCGCCGTGCCTGTTCTTTATTTTATTGATAGTCTCTACAGTCCAGAGTGGATTGCCGTGGCTGTCAATCAGGCTCGGGATTCACAATTACACGACTAAAGTCATGGTTTATAACGATGCCAAGTGTGTGGTTGTGTTACCGTCGCTGAATCTCTAAATGATACAAGATTACTCCCTAATTTGTCGGATAAGGAAACAACCGCGTACATAGTTCATAAGTGCCGAATGCACGAATAATAATAATATATTTTACAAAATAACAGTACGTTGATTTGGATAACAAAATGGATATAAAAGACAAAATAACATATAAATAAATTTAGTTTTCTAATAATCTAAAGATTAAACGCGAAGCTGTCTTTGTTTCTCTACTATCGACTTCTTTTCCCATTTTCCTAATTTATTGAATTTTCTCGATTGGGTTTCGTTTTTCGAATCTCACGTTTCTTTTTAGTTCGATTAAATTAGTAGCTTTTGACTCGAATTTATCTTTGTTTAACCGCTGTTCCTAACAACTATCCTTGAGTCAGGCCAGCTCTTTGCTCGACACTGCTCCTAACGACTATCTACGAGTCAGGTCAGCTCTCCGCCTGAACACTGCTGATCATTGCTGCTCAGCGTGGTCCTTATATAGTCGGTTTAATTCCTCGGTATTGTCGCCTCGTCGTGCGTAGTGATTATTCCGCTGACGTTAGGTTGGTCCTTCCATGTGGTTCGATCATGCGTGTACTCAGTTACGTGTATGCTCGGGTAACCGGTACGCTGCAATACGTCAAACTGAGTTTACTCTTGAGTGGTAGGAGTAAACTGGTTGGCTTCGCTTTTACGTTCCAGGTCAACCGGAAATCAGGATGAGGATTGAATAACGTAGGGTTGTTTGAGATATTACTTATATATTTATTTCGAAGAAGCTGATAGTCTAGATGTGAAGTTGCCGAGAGTTAGAATAGGAGTGTCGCTAGAGACTTGAAACGTACGGGGTGCAGAAAAGGTGTGAAGATGCTGAAGGAAGGGAATGGAATTAGATGAGTAAGCGCGATAGTGAATAGCGTGACACTAGTTAGAGATAAGAGGACAGGACAGAGACCATGAGATTCATACAAGGACGGTGGGAAAGTTAGCGAATAGGAAAAATACAGAGAAGTGGTATGCTGGACGTAACACCCCCCCCCGTCAGAGGGAGTATAGCAGTAGATATGGTCCTGAATATGCAAAGCAAGAAGGTGGAAATGTCATATAACAGTAGTGAAACATCATTTCAAATTATGTGCTTAAAATAAGTTTTACAATTTTACTTATTGTAGGTAGTGTATGGTATTTATAATCTGACTATGATATGTTGTCGGTATGTATGAAAATAATAATTGGTGTGTGTTTACAAGTATGTAGTCGCAGTATTAATGTATTTTGAATATAAATTGATGCGTTCAGTAACATTAGTTGGATATCTGATGATAAGTGTTTGTAATAGTAAGTTTATGTTTGAGATAGTATGGTTCAGATTCTGGGTTGCGTATGAGCGTAAGGCATATATTTATAATAGTATGGTTACAAAATATTGTTTAAAGCTAGCTGCCTAGGGTTAATGCGCATGGGAGCGGGTTACTATACTTAGGATGAATCAACAATGTTTTCTTTGATTTGCTGGGTCGTAAGTATAACTATTTTTTTTTTTTTTTATGAGATACAGAGTTTGACCTATTCGTACAATGATATCGGTTATAAGTGTAGGTATATTTTAGGCTAAACTAAGAGTATAAAACCGCAATTACAATTATTTTAATGCGGTAGTGTACACAAGCATATATGGGCTCTCACCTTACTTGTGTATTTTTATTTTATTTATGTCTGTTTGGTAGCGCAACAGCAGATCTTGGTAGCAATATGGTAGTTGCCGATTTGTAATAAGGTTTTTGTATATCGGGTCCAGATCGAGGGTGAAGTTCGGGATGTATAAGTGGGTTTCAGATGAGGTCGAATATCTAGTTGTGGACAGTGTCACCTCACCCGTGTAACCGGTGCAATTGTTATTATTTTGTACTACGTTTGCTATTGAAGGGGTTAATGTGGGATTTTCCTATGTATGTGCCCTTTTCAGTTTATTGAGATGGACTATTTTAGTTTTGTTTAGCGTGAGGTATATTTCGGTCTTAACGTCATTTATTATGCGTTTGATTACATACAGGCCTTTACAATGATCTTGGAATTTTGACCTTGTTTCGTTCAATCTGTAGACAGTTTGTCCTACTTCAGACCGTTGTGGGTTGATCGTTCTGTCATTCTGTTCTTGACTTTTCTGTTTAGCTTGTTTCAGGTTCAACGCGGCGCGTTTACGGATGTCTGTGAGATTCGCTATTAGATCGAGGAGGAATGTATCGTATGTATGCGTGGATGTGTGGCTTAGTATCGCATCTGTCGGTAGTTTAGCTTCCGGGCCGAAGATCAGCTAGTGAGGTGAATAATGCCTACTCACGTGTTTCGCTGTATTATAGCAGAAAATGGCGAAACGTATGAATTCATCCCAATCTTTACCTGCGTTGGTGTAATGTTTGATGTATTCGGTGATTACAAGGTGACTTCTTTCTAATGAGCCGTTTGATTGCGGTCTATTGGCGGTTGTTCGTAGTTGTTTAATTTTGAAGAGCCTGCATATTTTTTTGAAAGCGGTACTCATGATGTTTCGTCCCTGGTCAGTGAGTATAGTTCGCGGAGATCCATAGCGCGCGATGAATTCTTTAGCGAATACTGTCCCTATCGTCTTTGCAGTAGCATCGGGAATTGGAATGGCGTCTAAGAACTTGGTCAGATTGTACTGGATGGTCGAAAGGTAGCGGTTATTTGATTTCGTAACAGGGGTGGACCGACCAAATCTAGGGCTACTTTGTCAAAGGCCTCTGTGGGCGTGTCAGTAATTGGCATGGGTAATTTTGTTTTGATCCTGACTAGTTTTTTCCTCTGGTAACTGCCGCAAGATCTGATGATATTTTGAATTTGCTCTTTTATATTTGGCCAAAAATATTTTTCTCTTATTTTATTGAAAATTTTTGTTACGCCTTGGTGTCCTCCAATCAGTGACTCGTGGTACTCTTCGATCATGTCTTCGCGTAATCGTTCGTCCGGTATAATTGTAGTATTTCTACAAAGTGTTACTCGAATATCTGAATCCGCAAAAATGTGATAAATGAGTTTTTTGAAGATAGATGGTAGAATATCATCTACTCCTGGTCCTGACATGGGGAAAGGTATGAATTGAATGTCTAATCCGGACAAGATAATCCTCAAGTTAACTAACATGTAGAATATGTCGTCAAGTCTGCCCGGGTCTGATTGGCGTGGTTTCACTACGACGGTAAAAATGTATTTGTTGTTTTTCAACCGAGTTTTAATTACGTCAGATATTTCTGGATTCTGGTTTTGAAAGGATTCCATGCTTATCAGATTTTCGTCTATCAACTGTTTTTCTAGTCCTTCTGTCCAACGAAAATCAGCTGATACGAAATGAGCGTAATTTTCGCAGAACATGAGAAGTCCATCATTAGTATCGGTCACGTTGGGTGTTGGTAATATGTCATTTTGATTTTGTATTAAGTAATCTAAGCAACAAAAGTTATCATTTTCAACATGGGGGCGGTCTGGCTTTCGCTCTTCGTGATTGTCGCGACGTTGTGAACGTGAAGGTGGTAGCGTTGCCGTAGGTACAATGGAGGCATCGCTATCCGTGTCTTCAACAGCTGACTCCGGATCATGTGTCACGGAGTCACTCTCCGAGATATCAGTTGGGTAGCGCGAGGAAGCAGAAACGGGAGCATGTCTTGGAGCTGACCTAGTGCCGGTCTGACGCGTCAGCCGACGAGTTAGCTAGGGGGAGCAGGGATTCTCGGTATTGATGCTTCGGCTTCAGATTCAGAAGATTTCGAGTCATAAGTCGGGTTTTGATAATTACAAATGGTGATCATTATGTCGGAGTCTTTAAATATGTAATGGAACATCCGATTAACAAGGTTCCAGTCCAACTTATCTAAGCCGCAGCCTAGTGTTGGAATCGAGAGCGATTTGACTTTGTCTTTTTCTAAGCAATTCTTCAGGTTTGCTAGGGCGTTGAACAGTATTTCTTCAGTTGGTTTTTGGTAGTGGTACTTTTTGGTCATTAGCTTGTAAATGAGGCGGTTACCATGTGGCAGTGTCAATACGTTCGTTACCACAGGGTCTAGCTGTTAAAGTTGATCTCGGGTGATTATTTTCCTATTGATTAGTTGTTCCGCGACTCCTCGTGATGTCTTGCTGTCTGCCGAGATGCAGTGGGCCAGGTTATCTTGTCTATCGAGGAGATTGGCGCGTATTTCTTGAATAAATTTACTATGCGTTAATGGTAGGTGGTTAAGGTCTGTTACGAATTCCATGAATCGAGGGGCGTCATCTCGTCCTTTACTGGTAGTGGCTTCGGGTGTCGGCTGATTCAGTGTGTCGGACTGTTTTTCACGTATTTTAATACTACGACCCTGGGGCTTACCGGAGTTTTGGTTTGATTTAGATGAGGCAAGTGGTTTAACTTGTTCCGTAGTTTGCTTGATCGTTTTAACGCTTACGATCGGTGCCTCCGTTGCGCTGCTATTGTCAGTCATACTGGCACTTGAGTCAGAGGTAACAGCAGAAGTCGAGGTGTCTTGTAATGCTTTGGTTGGTCTTCGAGGGGAAGGGCTGGTGGATTCGTATGCAGATCCACGCGCTCGTATGGGTGCTGGTATACATGTTTCATTCGCTTGTGAGCGCCGGTAGATGAAGATAGCGTATCCGGTTCGCGAGCACGTGTTGGGTGTTGGTGGGCTACTTTGGCGCGCTTCTCCCCATTCTCTTGATTGTACAAAAGAGAGGGCTGGTCCCCAGGACTATTTCTGTCCTTCTGTTTAAGCTTCAGCGGCCTAGTAAGACTGCGCAGTCCATCTCTATAAGTCGACATCTGCAACCTATTAAATTTAATAAAATATACAATTCTAACTCTAAAACTTATCATGTGTAGTTTCCATTATCATTGATGTAAAGAAACAATTTACTGTGATAAATTTCTATATGATCAGAACTAATACCTGACTATTTGCTTTGCAATATCTTGAATATACGGAACCTCGCCTAAATGACAACAAATATGAAAACGATAAAAAATAGTCAAACTGACATCACCATGTATGAGACAGCAGGAATTACAAATGATAGTAAGCTTTATTTACCTTCAGGAATATTCAATACTTCGACTCACATTTTCGCCTCAGATTAATCCGAACTAAAAATATCAACGTTTGGTCGAGCATTTGGTCTTTGTTTCATGCTAATTATCCTCTGTTTCTTAAAACGGATCGGGTTTTGCTGTTTCGCTGAGCGCGTGGAAAAGATAACTACCTGACTAGCACCCAGCCAATGACAGGCCAAAGACTTTAACAAAATCATAAATCAACTAGCGTCCAGCCAGAAACTTTCTTGTAAGAGAGCCAACCTGGCTGATTTCCACACGCGTTCCCTTATTCATTTGTTTAATTAAATGATCAAACGAACTTACCTGTGAAGTTTGATCATAATTATATGACCGCCCCGTCCGTATAGATCATTAAGTACTGTCCCATCTCATGGGCTACGTGCCACCACTATTGAAGTGATTATACTGCAAAAAGACAATTGCAGCCACTATGTATGCGGTAGCGTTGGCTGCTGACTTCATTCTTTAATAGTTAAGGAGCTGGCTGCCATTTTGGTAAATGATTTGTCCGTCTTTCATATCGATAGGGGTGAAAGTTCAGATCAATACAAATCGATTTGGTCTAGTTAATTAAGGTCCTACGCCCCTACGTTTTTGAGTTACAGCACTTCAAAAATGTATAAAAAAAAGGGTACTAAATCATGTGTTCGTGTCTGCCTCTTGGACTGATGGCCAGAATCATCTTCAAAACGTTGAAAATCCAGAGGCAGACATGCAGGGCCCTGCGTTATCACGTGACGTAATTGTAAAACTGTAAAAAAAAGCTTTACTAAATCATTTGTTCGTCGTTCTAGTTGCGTCCATTAGATTCAATAGGACTACCCGAAGACAAAAAAAAAAAGTTGGCAGACATTTTGGTCACTGATTTTGAGGTGTACCATTTTTTGAAGTTCACGCAGAGTCAAGGGAAAGTGGGTATTACGGCTATTTATTGTTGGTATTACTAGTTTTAGTATTATTATATTATTCAGTGTTTTTTATTTAAGGATGTATGTCATGGATCGTCCTAGCCACAAATTGTGTACGATCAAACTTTTCGTACTTTGTGACTTAATAAAAATCTGAAAAAATTGAACAACATTCGACATGCTATGAACAACAATCATCAATAATAATATTTCCTAAAAGTTATTAACAAATTGTTCAAACAAATAATTATGTAACAATTTATTACATATGTATAGGTATATACCTACACATATATCTATGTATAGGTATGCCCCAACTCTCTACGGAGTTATAACGTTCTCACTTTCTTGTCTCTAAGAAAGAAAGACAAACTATACAGTCCATTTTATACCTGCGGGACTGCAGGTAACAGATTTAGAAGCCAAATATTTGAAATATGTTTTTAAAATTATTCCTATCGATTGCTTGTAACTAACATTAATTATTTTCATTAACATTTTGTAGGCGCAGAATTTTATACTTGTGGCTTGGCGCGAGCGTAGAGTTAAAAAAAAAAAAAAATTACATTCAAATGTTCTGCCTTTGGAAAATCAGGGGTCTGGATGTCTGCCTCTGGATTTTCAACGATTTGAGGACGATTCTGACCATCAGTCCAAGAGGCAGACACGAACAAATGATTTAGCACACCTTTTTTTAGTAGTAGTAGTAATCTTTATTGTTCCCCTTGGGGTTACAAGGACTTCCCTTTTCCTCTTCCTTTACAATATTTTTTTTTACATGTTTTCTTAACCTATTCTTATCCTTTTCTTACTTTTTATCCTTATCTTTACTTAACCTTATCCTATTTTACCTTATTCTATTCCCTAATTCGTCCTTATCCTAATCGACTTCCATTTCCCATTCATCTCTCACTCTTTCATTCTCTTGTACATCCCTGATCCTTTCCAATTCTCTCATCCAGACTTCTCCCACCCCCTCCTCACCTAACATCTCCCTCACCACCTCCTGCCAGCTTTCCTCCCTTCTATCCCAGCCTACGCACCTTTCCCATACGTGCTCCCATGTTTCCTCCTCCCCCCCGCACACCCTACACCTTCTCTTTTCCTCTTCTTCCCAGTACCTTGCCTCCTTCATCTCGCTTCCTAATCTAAATCTTGCCACCCTTATCCACCTGCTTTCTCCCCATCCCTTTCCCAGATATCCTGGTATCCCTTCTCCTTTCACTAGCCTGTACCATCTGTTGTACCTCGATTCCCTTATTTTCTCCCACCTCTCTTTTCTCTGTTCTTCCCTCTCTCTCTCCTCTATTTCCCTAAACTCCATCTCGCCCCTCTCCCTTCTCGCGACTACCTCTCTACTCTCTACTCCCCTTTCCGCAAAGAAACTTTCCCTTTCTCTTTCCCACCTCGATCCCTGCCTCCCAGCTTCTGCCTTGTCCCTTATCTCTTCCCAGCATCTCCTAGCTAACTCGCTACCCTCCCCTCGCTCCAGCTTCCTTTCAAAATTCCATGCCCTTCTCCCTGCCCTAATCCTTAGTTTCTCCCTCTGCAGTTCCTCCCTTACTAGATAACCCGGTGTTCTCCCATCCACTCCTAATGTCCATCTCAAAAATCTATCCTGTACCGCCTCGACCGCCCTCCACTCCCTCCACCCCCATATCTCCGATGCATACTCTATTACCGTCCATACTAGCCTGTCAAATAACCAAATCCTTTTTTCCCAATCCCTCCCAAACCTTCTTTTTCCTATTCCCCATACCTGCCTCATTACTACCCCTGCCTTCCGTACTCTCTCTTTCACCTGTGCTTCCTGTCCCCCATTGCACTTTACTCTATACCCTAAATAACTGAACTCTTTCACCTCCTCTATCCTTCTCCCTTTCCATCTCCAATCTATGTTTTTCCTTCTACCGCCTCCTTTCCTAAATCTCATAATCTTTGATTTCCCTACATTTACCGTCAGCCTTTTCCTATCCATATACCTTTCTAACTTCCTAATCATTACCTCCATTTCCTCTTCACTTTCCGCTAGTAACACTATGTCATCTGCATAGGCTAAAGTGCATACCCTGCCGCCGGCTAACTCCACCCCCCCAACCCTTCTCCCTCTCCCCATTTCCTCTTCTAAGTCCGCCAGCAGCAGGTTGAACACAAGCGGACTGAGCGGACATCCCTGCCTTACCCCCCTCGCTGTCCAAAACGCCTCTCCTAGCTTTCCCCCGCTCCTTACTCGGCTCTTTGTTTCCTTGTAAATTTCCTCTATCCTTACCCTTAGCCCTTCCCTCACCCCTCTCTTTTACATAGGCACACCTTTTTTTTATTTTAATTCTTTAAGCGCTGTCAATTGACAACGCAGGCCTGTCATGGTGGCAGACGCGGTCCTTAATGTTTCTTATGGTTCAAAAATTGATATTAATAATGTCCGCCAGACAAACAAATCATTTGGAAATTTTGGCAGCCAGCTCCTCAACTATATAGCTCTTGTCGTGATCTAGGGGGAATTGGGTTAACAGGGTGGGAGTGATCTATACGGACGGGGCGGTCATATAATTATGATCGAACTCCACAGGTAAGTTTGTTTGATCATTTAATTATATTTTCCGTCCCGTCCTCTAGATCACTAGGTAGATGTTTAAGCCATCTTACGACAATGGATGTCGAAACTTAAACATACTTGTATGTATTTGAAATTCTGATACATTTTTTGAATCAAGCAGATCTTTTTTTTTTATTATAGGCTATAAACATTTGGCCCAAAGTAAGATAAAAATCAACGAGCAAATATTACTGAAAGATATAACTTCGAAAAATTGGTGATTTCGAAAAATTAACGACGGAGCCAGGAATCAAACTTGGCGTCTAGAGATGCTCAGCCGGAGCCCTAGAAAAAAAAGAAAGTATCACTCTTGCAAATGAACACGCTTCTACAACTGGTCTGTTATAAAACTTGGCAAAGACGTCTGATTTTTTAATCCAACCAACAGTTTTTCTCATTTCTTCTACATTCAGGTCCTTTCTATAAGCAGCATGTGGGAGCATGCTTTGTGCTGTGTGCCTTAAAGTTGTTCGTGTCTAATCCACTTCTGTCTAAAATAGTTTTTACACATCTGCTGAGAGTTTGCGATGTTACGGTTTTATTATGCGGTTTTCTAGTGGAAATGAACAATCTACTGATAGTACCACGGATATTGTTAGTCTTTGCGATATATGTTTTTAATACGGATGCGACACAAATATTGGGGTTTTCATCAAAATTTGTTAGTTTTAATACTGGTTGGACCTTATTAAGACCGGATGTCTTTATTAAATTCGTAATTCTTGTTTCAATCATGTCAGTAAGTATTTTAATGTTGCTGTATTAGAGCAAAGGTTTGAATCCTATGACCGGTGACTAGGGCAAGTAAAGATACTAGCTTGAAGGTCAATTTTTCCAAAGTTAGTTTTTCGTATGGGTATTGAGTAGAGATATATGTTAATACCACACTTGGGTTCCAAGTCACTTTATATCTTGGTTTACTAAGGATTTATATTGTGCATACTTTTCAAAAATCTCTTAATGAGTAGATTCTGGCCTAAATCGCCATATTAGATATATAGCTGAACGAAAGGAATTCAAAGAACCGTACGACGAACCCAATTCAGATTGATCGGTGAGAAACTTGATAATGTTTGGAATTGAGCTATTATAGATATTAATTTTCTGCGCGATACAAAATGTATGTCATAGCCTTAGCCCCGAATCGTACTGCCTGAGAGTTGATGCGCATATTGATACAAGCAAAATCTTGGCTACCTCTTCGGGAATACCTCTCAATTTGTACGCCTGTTTGATAATATGCCCGCCACCAAGGTAAGTTTTAGATTAAAGGGATGTGGCTCTGAAATGGTGAATGCATCGGCCGTCGTTGAGTTTGGATCTCTGAACGAGGATGCATAAAGGATGCACTTTTTATTGTGTCTGCTAGCAAATAAGTCTTTATCTGGGATACTGAATTCATTCACAATTGTTTTGAATGCAAAGCCACTTAGTTCCCATTCTGTTTCTTTCTCTAATCTCCTTGAGTCTATGTCTACTTCCAAGTAATCTGATGTGCTAATGTATGATGCGAATACTAAGATGTTTCGCTCTTCGTACCACTGCCATAATCTTTTAGATGTTTGACTGAGTTCTGAACACTGCATACCATTGTGACGCACGAATAACGTGGGGGGGGGGAAAGACAATTAGAGACGGGGCGGATGTAAAAGGTACAACTTGGTGTGTGTATTTGTGCAAAAGGGGTCGACTTAAACTAAGAAAGATACAAAAGGGTTGTAGACTCGAACGGGGGCTGATCACGCCTCAGCCCTTAGCGTTACTTAATATTACTTACAGGTACGCGCGGGGGGGGGGGGGGGGGGTGAGAGTGGGTGAGGTGCCGGGGAATGTGAAGTCGGGAGGGTTGGTATTGCGAGGAGATGGGGTGGTGGAGTGTGACGTGGAGTGTGAGGTAGAAAGGGTTGGTAGTGCGAGGGGAGGAGCAGATCGGCTGTAGAATGCAGGCTAACCTGGTGTCGTCGGCGTGTGTGTGTGTGTGTCTCGAGGTGTGGTGGAGTGTGGCTGGTTCTCGCTGGTTCCCGGAGTCGTCGGCGTGCGTGTAGCGGGGTGTGTCGGTGTGAGTGTGGTGGTTTCTCTCGTTCTTTCTTTCTCTCTCTCTTTCGCTCGTAGCCTAGGCTGCTCTGGTCTGGTTGCTGTCACGGCCGTGATCGTACTGCTCTTGGCGCTCGGCTCTGCCGAGCGTCGGGGGGCTTCGGTTATGTTCGGGCCTTTCCCGACGGGACAGGACTCACCCGTTCGGCTCTTCCCCGCGGGTTTGGGGTTTGTTATGACTTGCACTCTAGGTGCAACGTCACAACTCCCCCCTCCCCACGCGGGGCGAGGCCTATAGGGTGAGCCGGTTTCGGTGACGGATTTTGTGGTCATTTCGTCTGTGTATTCTCCTTTTGTTATTTCTGTTGTTTCTGTGTTGTCTGCTCCGATCTGTCGGGGATAAGGGATGTAGGTTGGGTTGTATTTGCGGTGTGTGTGTTTGGTGTGGGTTGTGGGTTGTCTTATATCTACTTATTCTACTTGGTCTCTTGTGTCTTAATCAAAATCATGGTTTTTCTCTTATACAAACTTATTCTATTCTTATATTATTTTGTACTTGAATTTTTGGTTTTGGTTCGGTGGCTCTCGTCGGTGTGGGTCTTGGTGAGTTTTTGCGTTGTTCTTTGTACCTCGTGGCTCGTGGTTGCTTCTCCCTTCTCTTCTCTCTTTTTGGGTTGTGTTCTGTTCCTTTGGCCTCCGTCTGTCGTTGTTCGTCCGTCGGTTTGGTGTTGTTAGTGTATTTGGTGTTTTCTGTTTTGTCCCCTTTTTTATGTCGTATTGCGTCCCGTGTTGTGTGTGCGTCGTTGTTCGTCCGTCCGTTTGGTGTTGTCAGTTTGTCTAGTGTTTTGTTCTTTTTTCTGTTTGCGTATTGATTTTCGTTTTTTGTATCGTTTTGAGTCCCGTGTGGTGTGTGTGGTTGGTTGGGGTGTTTGTGTATGTTCGACTGTGTCCGTGAGTGAGGTGGTGTCGGTGTTACTGTTTGTGTCGTTGTCCGTCGTTTGTGTCTGTAGCGTGCTTGTGTGTGTGGTTTCGATGTGTATGACTGTTTCTGCGGTGGAGGTGGTGGAATCTGTGTCGCTGTCGGTGTCTGGTGTGTTTGAGAGTTGTGTTTTGTGTGGTGCTGTTAGATGTGTGGTGTGTGGTTGGCGTGTTGAGGTGCCGGCTTCTGTTTCGTCAGTGTTTGTGCATTCGTGTGCCCGTCTGGTCATGTATCTTTCTCTTTGTGCTCGTAATTCGTCGTCCAGGGTGCTTGCTGATTGTAAATTTGCAATTATGGCTATTATTTCGGGGGGTGGTCCTGTGTGTTTTTTGTATGTTTGTTTTGTCTGTGTCGGTTCTGTGTGTCTGTCCATGTTGGCGAATGTCTGTAAGATCCTGTCTTCTGTTGTTTGTGGTCTCGCGAATCTGGTGTGTGCCCATTGAGGGGGCGATGCGGGGGGTAGTGTGTGCCGTGGTGTTGGTGTGGGTGTGGGGCGTGTGGTTGTGTGGGGTGTTTGTTTCTTGGTAGGTGGGTGTGTAGTCGTGTGTGTGGCCGTGGTTCGTGTGGTTTGGGTAACTGTTGGTGGGTGTGTGACAATTTGTGGTGGGTGTGGTGTGTCTGTGTTAGCTTGTGTGCAGGTTTGTATGTGTTCTGTGTATTTTGTGCCCCGGACCAGCCCATTGCATTTCAGGCATTGCCTTGGTCCGGAGAGTGTAATTGTGTGTGTGGTCATCGGTGTGTGTGTTTGTGAGTGTCTCTGTGTGGCTGTGGGTGCAGTGGTTGTTATGTGTGTTGTTGTCGTGGTGGTCTGTGTTACCTGTATGTATGTGGTGGGTGTCGGTAGTAGGGTTCGTCGGGTCTCAGTCTGGTGTGTGCCGTCGGGTCCGTATCTGTGTGGGTGTGGGGCCTGTCCTGGTGTTTGCAATAGTGGTGTTCTTTCTGTCTGTGTTGTCGTTGTCGTCGGTCTCGTCAGTCGCAGTGTCATCAGGGCCGGTATTTTTGGTTGCTGCTTTTCCATGTTGTGTTTCTGTGGGGTGAATACACTTGTTAGTTTATTTTCGGGGTGTGTTATCGGGCGTGGTTCTTTTATTGCTTATTTGATTATGTATATAATTTTAGGTCTTCTATGTGACATTTTCCTATGTTTTTACCGCTTTCTGTTGTTAATTCGTATATTGTGGGTGAGACTTTCCTAGTGATTATGTATGGGCCTATGAATTTTTTACTTAACTTTGCTGTCGTTCGTTCTGGTCCGGATGAGAGTGTATGGTTCTTTTTCAGTACTCTGTCTCCTTACTTGAATTGAATGTCTCGTCTTCGTAGGTTGTAGTGGTGTGCTTGTTTTTCGTTTGCTTCTATTAAGTGCCTCTGTACTTCGTCTCTAAGTATTTGTAGTCGTCTCAAGTGGTCTGTCCATCGGTCTGTGTCTTGTAATTCTACTTCGTTGTCGTTCTCTAACTGATTTCTTAGACATTGTGTGGGATTTAATTCCCTTCCTAGGTTTAAAAAGGCTGGTGTGTGTTTAGTTGATGTGTGTGTACATGTATTGATTGCGAATTGTAAGTCTTGTAAGTGTATGTCCCATTCTGTGTGGTCGTTGTTTACGTAGGCTTGGATCATTGTTTTAGCGGTTCTGTTGACTCGCTCTACGGGGTTGGCTTGTGCGTGGTATGGGGGGATTGTTGCGTGTCTTATGTTGAATTTTTGTGTCAGTTCGCGTATGAGTTTGTTTATGTATGGTGTGCCGTTATCTGTTAGTAGTATGCGCGGTGTACCCCATCGTGATATTACGTGTGAGTGGAATGTCTGTGCTACTGTTTTTGCGTTTGCTTTGCGTATCGGTATGATTTCCACCCATTTGGTGTATAGGTCTTCGAACACTATGATATATTGGTTTCCTTTTTTTGATAGTGGGAGTGGGCCCATGATGTCGGAGGCTACTACTGTCCACGGTTCTTCGATAATTCTAATGCCCATTAGTCCTGCCGGTCGCGCTTGTGTTGTTTTTGGTCTTTGGCATGTGTCACATTTTTTTATGTAGTTTACTGTGTCTCTGTACATCCCCGGCCAATAATATTTTTTTGCCACTCTTTGGTATGTCTTTTCGATCCCTAAGTGGCCTGCTTGTGTTACGTCGTGGTTTTCGTGTAGTATGTGTGTTATTTTGTCTTTGGGTAGACTAATTTCCATGGGTTTGTGTCTGGTAGGAGGTTTGAGTGTAGGGGGTTAGGGCGGTGGAAGTATAGTTGATTGTTTCTGATTCGCCACGACTCGTTTTTCTCTGGGCGTGTTTGTACTTGTGTTTTCTTGTATGTGTACCACTTGTCCGTCGTGTCTTCTATTGTGTCTATGTGTTCTTGGTCTTCGTGTCGTCTTGAAAGTGCGTCTGGTACGTCGTGCATTGTACCTTTTCGGTGTGTAATGTCAAAGTCGTATTCTAATAGTTCCAATACCCATCGTGCAAGTCGGCCTGTGGGGTTTTTTAATTCTCTAAGCCACTTCAGTGCGTGGTGATCTGTAATAACTTTGAATTGATATCCTTCCACGTACGGTCTGAATTTTTTAATGGACCTGAGTACCGCCAAACATTCTCTCTCAGTTGTCGAGTATTTACGTTCTGCCTCGCTTAGCGCACGGCTAGCGTAGGCTATGACATGCTCTTCGTCATCGAGAGATTGTGTTAGTACGGCACCTATCCCTGTTCCGCTAGCGTCTGTTTGTAGTGTGAATGTTTGTGTGTAGTCTGGGCATGCGAGTGTGGGTGGTGATGTGAGTGCGTGTTTGATTGTGTTCATTGCGTTTTCTTGTTCTTCCCCCCAGTGCCATTTCTGGTCTTTTTTCAGTAGTCGTGTTAGTGGTTCTGTAATGTGTGCGAAGTTAGGTATGAAGCGTCTGTACCATGATGCCATCCCAATTAGTCTCCGTAGTTGTTTTATTGTTTTTGGGCTTGGGTAGTTTTCTATGGGTTGTGTTTTGTCGGGGTCTATGTGTAGTCCGTGTCTGTCTACTATGTACCCGAGATATTTTACTTGTGCGCATCCGAATTCGCACTTCTCTGGGTTTATTGTTAGTCCCGCGTCTGTAATTCTTTTGAGTATTTGTTTTAGTCTTTGTAAGTGTTCGTCGAATGTTTGTGTTACTATTATTATGTCGTCTAAGTATGCGAATGCATATGGTTCGCACTCTGGGCCTATGAGTCTGTCTAGTAGTCTTTGGAATGTCGCCGGTGCGCCTGTCAGTCCGTATGGCATTCTTTTAAATTGAAATAACCCCATTCCCGGGACTGTAAAGGCTGTTATGTGTTTACTGTCTTCGTCGAGTAGTATTTGGAAGTATGCTTGGCTTAAGTCGATTTTTGATATGTACTGTGCTGTCCGTAGTTTGTCTAATATTGCTGTCATGTATGGTAGTGGGTATGCGTCTTTTTTTGATACTGAGTTTACTTTTCTAAAGTCTAAACAGAAGCGATATGTGTTATTTGGTTTTTTTATCATAACGATTGGGCTCGACCATTCGCTTTCTGATGGTTCTATCACGTCTTCTCTTAGCATTTTGCCTATTTCTGTGTGGATGGCTTCTCTAATTTTTGGTGATACCATATAGTATCTTTGTTTTATGGGTGCGTGTCCTTGTGTGTCTATTTTGTGTTTAATTAGGTGTGTTAGCCGGAGTTGGCCTGGTAGTGTTGAGATTTTCTGCTGTATTGTCGTCTGTAGTTGTGTGTGTTGTGATTGTGTGAGTTCTTGTATTCCTGCGCATATCTGTGGTTCGGTTTCTTTGTCGGTTTGTGTGTCGTCTGTTGTTTGTGCGTTTGTGGGTATGATTTTTTGATTTGTGATTTGTGTGTTCTGTGGGTTGTCTTTTTGGGGAATGTTTTCCGGTGGTGTCTTTGTGCTGGGTAGTGTTGGTGTTAGTGGTTTTTGTTTCATGGTTGTTTTTTTTGTGTTTTCGTGTCTTTCTGTTGTTTTCGGGTTCGTTTGTTGTTTCGTTGCTTCTAATTTTTCTGCTGCTTTTGCTTGTTTTGTGTGTGTTTGTGTTGATTGGTGTCGTGTTTCTCGTGTTTGATGTATTTGTATGTATTCTTTGAGTGGTGTTGGTAGTTCTTGTGGTCTAGCTTGCATGTGGTAGTGTATGTGTGGGTCGTCTATCAGTGACCATGTGTTTTTTCCATAATTTATTAGTATTCCAAATCTTATTAAGTCGCTGTTCCCAATGATACCTTGCGAGCCTAAGTTTGGTATTAATCCAAAATTAATTTTTTTTGTTATGTTGCCGAGGCGTATTGGGAGTGTTACTGCTCCTTCTATCGTCACCTGTGTTCCGTTTCCCATTGTAGCTGTTCTGTCGGGTGTGTCGTTTATTTGTGTGTCTGTGTTGTGTAGTATTTGTATTACTTCTGCGCCTAGGTATGAGTGTGTTGCGCCTGTGTCTATTAATGCGTTAAATTCGTGACCGTGTATTTCGATTCTGATGTGAAACCTACTTTCCGTTCTGTTGTTATCTGTCGTAGGTGCTACTGTTTCGGGTGTGTTTGTGTTGTTTGTGGGGTTGCCCTCCACCCTTGCTGGGTCAACCCTTACTCGTTTCCCTGGTTCTGTGTTTGTGTGCATTGCCATCTGAAGTGTCCGGGTTGGTTGCAGTTAAAGCATCTGCGTGGTGTTGTGCCTGTGTTTGGGTTCGTTTGTGTTTGTTGCTGAGTGTAGTGCGATGAGTTATACGTGATTGCGGGGTATCGAGTCTGTTGCGTGTTTTGGTTTGTTTGGTTTCGTCGTATGTTGTCTGTGAGTGCCGGTGGTATATTTGGTGTTGGGAGTATTGCTGGGCGGGGTTGTGTTTGTGTGTACCTGTATGGGATGTATTGTGTGTGGTGTATTTGGTGTGTGTAGGTTTCTCGCGGGTGTGTGTAGTTGTTTAATATTGTTTGTCTCGTGTTTTCCCATTCGATATTTGCTTCCCATTCTTTTGCGGCCATTTCCAGTTGGTCGAAGTTCGCGAAGTCGTATGGTTTTATGTATGCCTTGTATTCTATTTTCATGTTTCTGTATGCCAAGTCTAATTGTGTTCGTGGGTGGTATGGTGGTTTTAGTTGTGATAGTAGTGTTCTAAATTGTATTGGGAATTGTGTGATTTTTTGTGTTGGTCCTTGTACGTAGTTTCTGATTTTTTGTTCCAGCCTGTCCCTATGTTGTATGTCTTGAAATGCGTGTGTAATGTCTCTTTCGAATTTTTCCAGTGTTCGCCATTTGCCTCTATTTAATCTGTACCAGTTTTTTGCGTCACCTTCGAGTATCGGGCTGAGGTTGTTGATTAATTGTGTATCGTGTATTTCATAACCCGTTTGGTAGTCGCGAAGATTTTGTAAAAATTCGTCTATGTCTTCGTTTGTGTTTCATGAGTATTTTATGTTCCATGTTTGTATTGTTTTCATTGCCATTGCTGGCTGATTCCAGTGTGTACTGTTTGGGTTTGATGTGTGGTTTGTGTTTGTGGGGTGTATTGACTGTGTGCCGAGGTCTATCAGGTTTTGTATAAGTAGTGTGTTACGTGTGTTGGTGGCTAAAAATGTGTCTGTTCCTGTGAAGTGTCGGTTCGTTTGATTGGTTGTTACCGTGTTAGTTTGCGTGTGTGTAGGTGTTGGGATTGTATTGTATGTTTGTGTGGGATTTGTTGGTTCTGGGCTTTCTTGATGTTGAATTTGTGTACTATGTAAATTGTGTGTATTCTCTATGATAGCTGCATCGATTATATTTATTGCGTTTGGTGATTTTATCGTGCGTCGTATATTTATTTCCTGCGGTTGGGTCGGCGTTTGTTGATTTCGTGTCGCGCGCGGCTCGCTCTGTGTCGAGTTGTTTTGGTTGCGTTCGGGTGTGTGTATGTCCATGTGTTCGCGCGCTAGGCCTTGCGGTTCTCTGTGTCCTTGGTCTGCCATTGTGTATATCGTGTTTGGTAGTGTGTGTGTTCAACTGTCTTCATTCGAATTTTCGTGAGCCTATGTGTACTTTGTTAGCGTTTATTCTTATGTTTTGTCTCTTAATTGTTCGGATTTGGGGTAAAAATGTGGGTAATTTACGTTGGGTGCCAATTTGTGACGGGTTTTGAGTCCGCACGAATAACGTGGGGGGGGGGGGGGGGGGAAGAGACAATTAGAGACGGGGCGGATGTAAAAGGTAGAACTTGGTGTGTGTATTTGTGCAAAAGGGGTCGACTTAAACTAAGAAAGATACAAAAGGGTTGTAGACTCGAACGGGGGCTGATCACGCCTCAGCCCTTAGCGTTACTTAATATTACTTACAGGTACGCGCGGGGGGGGGGGGGGGGGTGAGAGTGGGTGAGGTGCCGGGGAATGTGAAGTCGGGAGGGTTGGTATTGCGAGGGGATGGGGTGCGGTAGTGCGAGGGGAGGAGCAGATCGGCTGTAGAATGCAGGCTAACCTGGTGTCGTCGGCGTGTGTGTGTGTGTGTCTCGAGGTGTGGTGGAGTGTGGCTGGGTCTCGCTGGTTCCTGGAGTCGTCGGCGTGCGTGTAGCGGGGTGTGTCGGTGTGAGTGTGGTGGTTTCTCTCGTTCTTTCTTTCTCTCTCTCTTTCGCTCGTAGCCTAGGCTGCTCTGGTCTGGTTGCTGTCACGGCCGTGATCGTACTGCTCTAGGCGCTCGGCTCTGCCGAGCGTCGGGGGGGCTTCGGTTATGTTCGGGCCTCTCCCGACGGGACAGGACTCACCCGTTCGGCTCTTCCCCGCGGGTTTGGGGTTTGTTATGACTTGCACTCTAGGTGCAACGTCACACCATCCATACGATTGATGTATGAGATTGCAGTCGCATTATCTATTCTTAAAATAATATCGCAATTTGATTTATTGGAAGCGAAACAATTTAGGCCAAACAAAGCCGAAAGTAATTCCAGAATGTTAATGTGCTTTCGTTTTTTCAAATCATTCCAATAACCATGTGATTTGCCATCTCCACACACGGCTATTAGAGTTAAACACTAAACCCATAAATATTTTGCTACAAGAAGGAATCAGCTGACTTTTTTCTTCGTTAATTGGAAATCCCAGTTTGAGTGGCAAATCTACAGTCTGTGACACATTGTCTTCACAAGACTGATAACTGTTGCTTAATAATAGAAAAATCATCTATGTATGCGACTAACATCAGCCTCCTTTTTCTTAATTTGATGAGAACCGGTTTCAGAATCTTCGTGAATACGTAAGGAGTTGTCGAGAGTCCGAAGGGTAAACAGGTGAATTCGTGAATCTGATTTTCAAACAAAAAATCTCAAATATTTTCTATGATCTGGATGGATAGAAATGAGAAAATAGGCATCTTGTCAATCTATAGTACTCATATAGCATTTATGAGATATAAGCCTCCTAGCGGTTCTGAAATCTTCCATTGGTGTTGAAAATATTTTTCCAACCCAAGGATATTTTTTTCATAGATTTTGCTGAGTTCGCTTGCTCTTCCAAATTATTACCGAATAGAAACTTTCCGATTGGAGCCCCTGTCATTGTTTCCTTAGCTGACGGATTGAAACTAGTGGTTACGAATAACCTTCGAGTTTCAGAATCAGTATGATGTAGATCTGACAACATGCGACCTGCGTCACTCACCCATTCGATCAGTTGTACGTTGTCCCCTATCTGGTTATTTTCGATAAGGTGTGTCAATGCTTGACCCAAAGCTGATAAACAACAACCCATTTGGTTTTGAATTGTTGCGAGTCTAACATCTGTCTAAATTGTGTTGGGCAACATCACCCCCTTCGCTTCTGGGTTTAATAACGGGGCTTCCATAAGGGTGCAATTAGATGGAACTGTGTATTTCGTAATTAATTCTGATTTTGAATCAGGGGAAAGTCGTTTTGTTAGAATCATTTTCCATCTTCTGGCAATATCTGGATGAATTTCCTTGCTCCAAATTTTTTCCTCACTAACCTTGTAGCCTAGTATTTTCAATATGTTTTCACATAACGACTGAGACTTGACACCGGGTGCGCTCGGCTGTCCCGGATGAATTACCAGAGGTTAAGGTATGGCATTGGTGTCGTATTGAATTGGATCAACGTCCAGATCCCTAGGTGATGTTGAGTTGGAACGGCTTCGACGTGGGATTGACCTGGAACCGTTCCGATGTGAGATTGATCTGGATCGGCTACGTCGTGTGGTTGCTCTAGACCGGCCTCGTCATGAGGTTGATCTGGATCGGTCTCGTCGCGAGGAGTGTAAAGAAGCATCTTCGTAACCTGTTACGGAAATGTTTACTTACAAAATCGGCTTAATTGGTCAACTCGTGACCAATATCTCCCAAAAACTCGTCTAGGGAGAAGTCAAAGGCACTCGTCATCTTTAGAAGTCGTCTCAGAATAGATTGGCTTTATCAGTCAGCTCGTGACTAATATCTCCTGAGAACTCGTCAAGAGAGAAGCCGTAGGGAAGACACAACTTGACGTCCAATCCGCCCAGAACTCGTCTGCAGCGGATCTGATCTGTGACCGCTGGTTTGATCCAAATTTCAACTTACGATCATTCCTTGTGTATACGCTATCTTCTTTGTGCCGATGATGCCGATGGAGTCTGTGCTTATTTTTCCGCAATCTTTTTTTCAACTTTTCAAGTCGCTTTAAAAGTTCCATAGGCTGGTGATCTTCCCTTTCACTTTCTTCTGAGTTTGATCCCTCTGGATCGTTATCACGAAGTCGATTTCGCGACATAATCGGTTTTATTTTTTCATCACAAATACGTGGCGTGTAGGAACGCACCAAGAAAAGGAATGAAGTCAGCAGCCAACGCTACTGCATACATGGTAGCTGCAATTGTCTTTTTGCAGGATAATAACTTTAAAAGTGGTGGCACGTAGCCCATGAGATGAGAAACTACCTAGTGATCTGGAGGACGGGACGGAAAATATAATTACCTTTATTACTATGCAAGATATCGCTATTATGAGGAAACCACTGGGGCAAAATGAAAAATTTGGCATTGTATTTTAAAAAAATAGTACAATATGTAACAATGGAATAAAGTCGAAGATTATTCCCGGGCAGTAATCATCCAAGGCAATAGTCCAATTTTATTCCTGTATTACATATAGAACCTTATTTCTGACTTAACTGTGGCTGCAATATTTATTTGATGTTGAAACTTTTAAATTTTCCGCGGCGTAGGCGGTCTTGTAGGGAATTGTTTGCTCTAGCTTCTTTTGTTTTCTCCAAGCCGCTCGCTTCTTCTGGATTTCGATGTGCGGGGAATATGAGCTCATATTTCGTCTGGCTTTTGAGGTAAAAAAAAGTTAACTTTATGCTTGAGTCGGGAATAAAGACTATAACTGTTTGTTAAACACCTATCACATTTTTTTCTAAGTTAAATATAGAGATTAAATCTCGAGTAAATTAGAATTGAATTGGTGATGTTTGAAGAGTATTTGGTTTCACGTGAAATGACTCTCATTTAATAATTGAGGATCCATCCTATCACTTATCAACCAGAATATAAGCGTGAAATAATTACATAGCAACTTTAAATTACCTGTTTCAGGTGGGTTCCATTGTAAACTCGACGAAGAAGCGGTCGGTGACTATAAACCAACTTACGACAGCTGCGATTTGGAAAAACTGGTATCGTAAAGAGATATTCAATTATGCTTCGATTACCCGTACGGCAAATTAGATTGCATATCGGGTTTTTTCCCTGGAGTGCCTCACAAGGACCCCTAATTGTAGGCAAATTAGGGTACAAGTCCACTGTAAGCAGCTTCGAGTTTCGCCAAGGGAACATCAACCGCATTCTCACAAAAGAGCAGTGAAGCCGCTCACGGAATGGACTTATATCATGATTTGCCTATAATTATCGGGCACTGCGGGGCACTTCACGGGTATTTACCGGTATATCTCGTAGCATACCCGAAATTGTAAACAGCGCGAAGTGTACAGTTGTTTTTGTAATTTTTGTACCGGGCCCGTAACAGACTACTCGATATAACGTGCACCGTACTAAGTCCTCAAGAAATTTCAAATCCAACAAAATTGACTTGCTACAGTACCAATTTGCACCAAGTTTACTGCATCGGACTTATTGTTAGTATGATACTTATGTATTAAGTCCGATCGTTGTTCAGTCCGTCCTTTATTTATGAAGTAGTATTTATATAAACTGTAACGTTACAAACGGCTCCCCGAACCCTAGGCGGAACCCTGAAGTAGTGATTTGGCGGTGGTAATTTCTAGTAATTTCGAGTTAGAGTACCAGGACGCGGGTCACGAATTTGAAAGGGGACACTTTCACAGGCTAGTGAATAGAAGATTTTAGGATTTTTGTTTCGAGTATGTGCGACCCCAGGCATGGAATCGGCGGCTAATTCGACAGCGTCTTGTGACAACAGTAGGAAAGAATTTCGGCAAAGGAATGACGAGAGTGGGGCTACACCTCGAGCGGAGGGCCTTACGCGAAGCTACGAAGGGGGTGCCAACGAAGAGCTCTACTGCGAGTAAAACCGAGGCGGACGAGATTCCCGTTATTGGCCCGCAGCATCCCCGCAGAACAACAGCATCCTACAGACTCGCGAAGCCTTCAGCACGCCACTACCGAACGATGGCGAACTGGCGAGCTTGGCAGCCAATCAGCGATAAGCTAGGATCTAGAGATGCAGTAATCCAGAAACCAATCAAATCTGAGAAATTCTCATAAATGATCGCGCCTATGTTTTCACTTCGGCTCCGCGTAACAGAGTGGGTCACTTTAGTCCTTGCGTAAGATAAGGAAACTGGTGATTTTTGAGATCTTGGCATCTGACCATGAGTACTGACATTGTGTTCCTTTTTGTGTTTGAGAGTTTATCCCGTTGTTTTCGCGCAGATGAAGCTTAGAGTCCAAAAATTGAGTTGGAGAATTCTTGATATGGCTACGAAGCGGTAAGGATTATTTTCCTTCTCGCCAGCAAATTTCGAACGCGATCAAGACCGACACATCGACTAACGGTTGGCGATTTTGACATAGCGTTATATACGTGCTCGGAATTCGTTTACCGATTTCCTTGTTTGGTGGCCGTCGCTTGAGTTTCCGCGATACCACGTGAAGTCAATTTTGCTTGTTGCAGATTTAGAGTAGAGTTCCAGGTTTTGAGTAGAGTCTTTTTGGTCGTAAATTACGTGCGGCCAAATCCCGCTGCATGGGGTCTAGTCGCGTTGGCATATATCAAAAGTGTCACCTGGCGACTAACAAGGGGAAGGCCCGACAGTTGTGATCGAATCTGGAGCGTCCTTTCTTGACAGTGTAGGGTTCGGTCCCAAGTGTCACCCTCTGCCACTGTTCACCCTAGTGGGCCCGCGTTTTCGAATAATCGATCAAAATAATTTCTTGTGACGAGTTTGAGCCTCAAATATAATACGTCGTAGGAAGGAGCGTGATAGGCTAGCCGTTAAGGTGTTCGGATAGTACGCTGCTGGTTGTAGGTTCAAGTCATGCTACGGCATTTTCTTTTTTTTAAATCAAAATGCCTGTAAACGTTATTTTTATTTACTCACTTTAATATAAACCCAACGTTTTTTTATATTTCGTTTGGAATTTTTACCCGCCTGATTTTAATCGCGTTTCAAAAATTTTGTGTATCCAAATTTTTTTCTTTTATTCTTCATCTAGTTTGAACTCATTGCTCGTTTTTCCTATTGTTTTCATATATCGTCTTTGTTTGAATTAATTTTCTTTTATAGTTTGATATTTTTGTCTGTATTAATACAATTATTATTTTATTTACGCTTTTCGTTTGACAATAAAATTAAAAAAAAATTAAAAATTACTTGAAAACGCGGGCCCACTAGGGTGAACGGTAGCAGAGGGTGACCTTGGGACTAAACCCTACACTGTCAAGAAAGGACGCTCCAGAGTCGATCACAACTGTCGGGCCATCCCCTTGTGCCATCCCACTCGATTTAGCGGTACGATTGTTTTTCGTTGTTTAAGGGATATTCGAATTTGCGCTGCGTTGCGTCGAACTTGCCTTGAGTTTGGGTTAATTAAATTAAGAAGTACTTCCCTGTTCGTTTTGAATTATATCGCGACTAGCGCGTTAATTATTAAAATTTTCCTTTGCGTCATTGCAAATAGCGCATCGATGACGTTCACAAATTTATTTCATGTTCTTTGGCGATTAGCGCCATCATTAGTTGTAAGCTTTGGCTTGATTATTTTTTTTTATGTTTGGTGAATAGCTCTGAAGTTAATATTAAGGAAAATTGCGAATAGCGTGATTGAGTATTATTATTTTGTTTTGCTATCGCAGTAGCGCGTTCGAATAAGTTGGTTTGTTATTGAGAGTGCGACTAGTGTAATTACATTTAAGATTCCTTCAATATTTTGTTTTTCTTTGCTTTTATTTTTGGAATCGCAAAGACTGAGTTAAGTATTTGTTTATTTTTTTTGTTTTACTTCGTTAAAAAAATATATTATTCTATTTGCCTTTTGTTAAATTGCGTTACGAACAAGTGTCCTTTCTGCGTCTCTATAAAATTACCCATCCTCTCTCCGCGGTACTGAACTACCAGGTGCAGGAAATTTGAGCCGAAGATCAGCGGAGCTGACGATCGACAGGCGTGTTGATCACACCAGGCGCCCGAGAGAATTTCGCGATATCTTTAATAAAATAGAATCTTCAGCTTTCATTGCGGCTCGACAAATTATTGTGAACACGGTAAGTTCTCGGTCACTTCTCCGGGTGGCTGAGTTACAACGAAAATCCGCGTTACAAAATATAAAAAAGAATATTGAATCAAATTCAGTCACAGAAATGATTTTTTCTATTTAGTATCATTTTTGTACTTTGGATTCCCGGATTTGGCTCAAACTTTAAGGACAGATTGTCTGCATTACGAAATACCAAAATGCACTCTGATGGTCCTCAAGACGACCCCACTATTTTTTTCGCGCAATTCAAAATTCGATAATTTTACGTCCGGTGTACTGCCACACGTCTTCTTCATTTATTGCTCCTAGCTGCTAACTCTTCCTAACCATGTGACCTATAGACTCGTATTCTGTGCAAAACTATTATCTTTCGTTGAGAACCGGGTCAGATGAGAGTCTTTTGAGAAGTCTCTGAAGGCACTTTCATGCGATCACTTTTGAGTTGCCTAGTTTCGAGATGTCATCACTGAGGGGAATCCTGACTTGGTAATGGCCAGATTGATCTCGAGTATGAGTGGCTTGAAAATGTTCTTCGCAGGCAGCTTCAGCAGTTGTGTGAGATATGTTTGAGATGGTCGGTACTTCCTCTTGGACCCAAAACTTTGTGAGAAGATCTTGAAGGTCATGATTATTTACGAGGTGCAGTGATCGAGATGACTGTATTGAATCATTTGATGAGGCGGGCTCAATAACTGACCGCCCAAAAATTGTGTGAAAAGCTATTGGTTCTGTTGAATTGCTGAATCCTACTCGAGATGGCGTGATGATTTTACTCAAATTATCTGGTCTTATGAGAATGTCTACCGGTCCGGGTTTGCGAAAGTTAGGGTCAGCCAGTTCTAATTCATTGAGATGTGTCCAGTTTTGTTGCGTGAGTTCAAGGGGTGGTATTTTAGTGGTAATCTGGTTGAGGATATGAGCTTTGACGTCAGTCTGAGATGATGAATGAGTTGACCGTAGTGTGAGGTGTGCGCATCCGAGAGTTTTGCCTAAAGAGGTATTTCCCACGCCAATGAGAGGTATATTGACCTGCTGAACAGCTGCATTCACCCGCTTGACTAAGTGAGTTGTTACCAGTGTCAGTTCTGAGCCTGGGTCAATGAGAACTCTAGCTTGATGAGAGGTGTTATCATCAGAGATAACCTGAACTAGACTACTTGCAAGTAAAACTGGTGTATGAGAATAAGGTTTATCATGCAGGCGCGAGGCCGGTTTTGAAGTTGATTGAGATGTCTGTTTCTGGAATTCAGATGTCTTCAACTTTTGGGTTTGAGATGACCTTTTTTGAGATTGTTGAGATGACTGAGAAAAGGATTGAGTGATTCTTTCATCGGTTTGAGATGACTGGCTTCGCTTGAAATGACGGCGTGGGAATTGAGATGACTTTCAATACCATTATTGTCATTCCATTTTCTGTTGAAATGAACTGGTTCAAGGGTGATCAGTTGCTGCTTGAGAAGTCTGCGTTGATGCGGTGTCCGAGAGAGGTTTAGCAACTCGAGATGCTACAGATGGCTT
Source organism: Neodiprion fabricii (assembly GCF_021155785.1). Taxonomy (NCBI): domain Eukaryota; kingdom Metazoa; phylum Arthropoda; class Insecta; order Hymenoptera; family Diprionidae; genus Neodiprion; species Neodiprion fabricii. Next base: position 9,294,037 of record NC_060245.1, on the reverse strand, counting down.
TGTTGAAGATGCTTCATGCAACATGGTATGGTGGCGCTGTTGAAATACCTTACATCCTCGAGTGAGACGACAATTCGCGACATTGTGTCTTCCCAGACAGTTGAAGCACAGTCTGAAGCTCTGTGATATCTTTAATCGGTTAGCTGGCGAGATATCTCGGAACTCCGGGCAAAACACAATGAAGTGATCCTTCTGGCAGAAGCAGCAGCGCTTGTTGAGATTCAGTATAAACTCCATGAACGAGTCCTCCCGTTGAGATGCCCTACTAGTAGTGACCTGTTCAGCTTGCGCCAGATGTATCGTCGCAGGACTTTGCGCTAGGGATGGCAACGAAGTTTGTTCACCTACTCTCGTAGCGTGAACACGTTGAGATGCCGATTTCGACCGTTCAGAAGTACTAGCTGACACCGGAGTATGAGATGGCGTGTTTTTTGAGATGTTCTCGAGAGCCCTGACAGTTCCGGTTAGGAATGATGTCAGATCACCAAGGCTCGGGAATTCTGATGATGCTCCCAGTTTCATCTCCCAATCCTCCCTTGTTTTATCGTCCAGATTATGCACTATGAGATGTACTAGTAGGTAGTCCCAGTGGTCAACTGGGGCTCCTAACGCCTTGAGTTAACTTTTTGCTGATGAAACTGTGTTCAGCATCGCATTGAGAGATGACGCAGACCTTTGTTTCATCTTGGTAAGAGACACAAGCTTGTCGATATGGCTACTAATGAGAAGACGTTTGTTATCATATCGTTTAGTGATAATCTCCCAGGCGGTCGCTAAGGAGTCTGACGAGATATTAAGATCGGCAATAAGGTCTAGTGCCTCACCCTCGAGACTACTGTGCAGGTAGTGCATTTTTTCCACTGCTGAAATAGCTGGTTGATTCTTGACTACCGAGACGAACATCTCTGAGAATGGTCTCCAATCGCTGAGATGTCCAGATAATCGTGGGATTGAGATGCCAGGGAGAGATGGCCGTGCGTGAGACTCAGTTGGTAAACTCACGTCTGCAAAGGATGCTCCTGTTGGCTGATTGGCAGCTTCCAATTCAGCGATTCTGGTCTTCAACGCAGCTGGTGCGGCCACAAAGAACTGCATCATGTTTTCGTATACGTGCTGTTTGAAGTAGTCGTGTTCAATAGAGATGTCTGATTTTGAGTACGTCAGTTTTTCATGATCGGCCTCAAACTTTGCCCAATTCTGCTCAATCATGTCTAAGTTTGATTTGAAGGTCCCGTAAATTTTCACTACACTAGCGCCGTATCAGGTCCAGGATACTCCGCAATGCGCTAGTGGTGTAGGTTCAGTTCATGAGATGTCACTTGAATGTTTTTAAAAATTTAGCAACAATTCCACCAATTACCTCAATCCGGCTCAAAGGACCAAAAAATGTTTGAGATGTTCTAAGAGAAATACTGGTGATGAGGTAGATAGTGGTTAGGATTTATTGCTAGAGAATTTTTGACACTGAGTCGACACTAGATTATTATAAAGATACTAATCTTTCATTTTTGTTATCACGGCTTAATATTTACACTATTTACAAACTCGTTGAGATGACTAAATGCTGCTAATTACGACAAAACTTAATGAAGTAATTGAGAACGTGGCTTGCACGTGTTCGTTAACACGTTAAACTGAATTGAGACGACGATGAAAGGTTGTAGCAAATTATTAAACAAAATAATTGTTGCAGAAAACTCAGAATAATGTTGAACTTCAATATTTAAATGAAAACTATGAGATTTACTTGAGATGGTGCTACAAAATTTAAATTACCATTTGGGAATACACATGGTAATTTGATAACAAGAGAATGGCGTCCGCACTGTTCGTAAAAAAAATTAAGAACACGTTGTGTTGTCCGTTGGAGATGACTAGATAGCGCATGACTGAAGTTTTCTACCAATTGGAAAATTCCACGATGAGACGACGAGAAATTTCACCAAAAGAAAAATTACACGAGTTGTGGCGTGATATTTGACCAATGAGAAAATTCGAGAGGCGCACGCATTTGAATTGGTAATTTTCCCATTGGTCAGCTTTTCGCGGGTAATCTAAAATTGAGATGTCGGATGGCGCGTCAGTTGCCTCTCTCGAGAGGTGCTGCCGCCATACGGGCATGGCGCGGTTTTTGAACACAGAGGTGGCGGGGCAAAGGGGTACAGTCCCAGCGGCCATCTTATAGAGTCCCGAAATCTGCTTCGCGATCAGGGGTTCCGGGGTAACGGAACGACACCTGGTATTTATTACGGGACGAGGGGGTGGCGGGGAAAGGGTTGGCGAGCTGTCGAAACTTCTAGGTGAAAAAATCCCTCTTCATAAAGGGGTGGCGGACGAAAGGGATGTCATCCCAAAAACCACTCCTTGGCGAGGGACGGCGGGGAAAGGGAAAGGCGACCCAAAGTCACTCCTCCGCGAGGGGCTGGTGCTAACGGGTTAGTTTTCACGGCAATAACTGAAACGAGCCAGTTTTCGTAATAAATCTGAAACATGCTACTTTTTGTAAGAGGCGTCGATATATTATATTGTTTCTTTATGCAACATTGATCGAACAGTAAGACACTCGACACGTTTGTCTCTGCAGGACTCTGCTTGATCATTTTCTTGTATTAACTTGTCCGAGACCGCGGACCTGCGTTTACCCGGTAATTACCGTACTTTTCGGTAAGTTTGTTCTCGTATGGTGATTTGGACTATTTAGAGAGCTAAATAGGTCAAGTGTGATATAAATAAAAAATTTGCAGTTTGAGTGAGAACACCTAATTACCCAGATATTTGGCTATGTAAAATTTTACATACTAAACCTACTATAAACCTAATGTTTTATTCAATATACTAGACCTATGAAGATAGATTATACTTTGTATTCACTATTTATATAGAATTACGTTTATTACATCGAACACGTTGCGTTAAATGTAAGTTTGTATTTTGTGCTAGAAAAATGCCTAAATACCAGAGCGGAGCTGCTAGAAGAAAGAAAGAACTTCCAAGTGAAAGCATAAAAAAACATCCGAAAATTGAAAGTTTCTTCAAGGATACCTCTGTATCTAAAAGTGATAATACCGATTCCACGGAATTGGGAGAAAATATTATTCAGTTAGATGATTCAGAAGCTGAATCACAGGACGAACGGGATACACAAAGTGAAGGAGGGATTACAATTCAAGAGAATGAATCACAGAAAATGAAGAATTCAGCAGATTCGTCAAATAAGAGTTCAGATTCAGCTATTGAGATGACCATCGCAGAGTCAAACTTCAAAAGTGAAGATAGCTCAAATTCAGCGATACATTAGTGCCATATGCAAGTACACCATTTCCTACTGACCGAGCAAACTTCCAAGATCCCTTAGCCACAAACAATTAATCGTTTATCATTTCACATGGACCATATAAACCGACTGGACCTTTTCCAAGAGATCACAAAAATAAAAGTTTCAATGTGTCACATTACACTAAAATATCAGAAAACGGAGTCAAGTATCCGAGAACTTGGCTGGTTTATTCCTTAAAATTAAATGTAACTTACTGTGAGCCTTGTTGATTATTTGCAGATAAATCAAACGTCAATAATTCGAAATTTGTGTGGATAAACGGAAATAATGATTGGTAGCACTTAACTCTGGGTATTAAAAGACACGAACATTCACAGACTCATATCGATGCTTGTCATAATGTGCGTCAATGGAAAAGTAAAAGTACTCGACAAAGATCTTGAGCAGGAAATCGTAAACAAGAATGGTTACTGGTCGAAAGTGATCGAGAGAATCATTAATGTAACTCTAACTTTAGCTATTAGTAATTTACCATTTAGAAGGGCATGACGAAAGTTTCAAAAATAAAAACGCGAATTCAGGAAATTTCTTAAACATCGTCAAACTCTTAGCCAAATATGATCTAGCTCTTAGCAGACGATACTAAAAAAATAAAATTTTGAGTCTCAAGATACAAAATGAAATTATAGAAATTTTCGGAAACAAAGTAAAGAATAATTTAATAAGTGAAATTAATGGCTCTCCGGGTTTCTCAATCATAATTGACAGTACACAAGACATATCTAAAATCGACCAGGTCAGCATAATGGTTCGATTTGTAAAGCTCTCAAAAGAATATGAAAATATTTCGGATATTGAAATTAAAGAAGCTTTCTCAGGTTTTGTAACCGCAGACGATCAAAAAGCAGAAACACTAGAAACTTCAATTTTTAAATTTCTGAACAAAAATGATTTAAGTCTGGATAAACTTTGCGGTCAGGCATACGATGGTGCAGCTAATATGAGTGGCGCTTACAACGGTTCACAGGCACGAATACTTAGAAGTAGTGTATATATGCCGGTTCTAACTCAAAGATGGCGGCGCTCCCCCCTAGTTCCCCCCTAGCTCCCCCCTAGCTCCCCCTAGCTCCCCCCCTAGCTCCCCCCTAGCTCCCCCCCCCCCCCCCGACTCGCGGCGCACCGTCTCCACACGTGCACCCCCCCCCCCCCGACCCGCGGCGCACCCCCCCCCCCCCCTGGTCATTTTCGGCGGCTATTTCCATAGGATCACACACACACACACACACACACACACACACACACACACACACACACACACACGCACACACACGCACGCACGCACGCACGCACGCACGCACACACACACACTAAATAATTCCTGTCGAGACTTGTTTGGCGCCGGAAAGCCGCACACAAATCGGATAGGGTAAAAACTCGCTAGATCTATTGAAAAAATTCCAGGAAATTGCTCTTTGAGATGGTGCCGACAATGCACTTAAACCAATCTGGGGCAGTGGTCCCCATAAAAATTCCTCGCACAATATGCGTGTCGAGACTTGTCCAATGGAAAAATTGTAGTGGTGGTGGGTGGTATATAAAGCGTACGTCTATCGTGATCGTCACTCTGTTCTCATCGTATTCTCATTGTGAACTGTTCTCGCTCGTGAAATAACCTCGAAACGCGATGGATCTAGCAAAAGTTAACCACGTCAGCCGCCTGGAGAATCTGCCAACCAAGAAGATGTCGGAACTCGAAATTGGGGGAGTGTATGACGTCATCGGGTTACGACTGGTCAAAACAAAATTCGGGGTATGTGTTCTGGCGACAATCGATGGAGAATACAACGTCTTCTTACCGCCGAGAATCGCAAGAGTTCTACAAGAAGATTCCAGTCAGCTGACTGAAATGTGTAGCATGGCCGGAGAAAATCGTCTGCAAATGAAATACCTTGGTGGAGAATTCAACAAGTTCGAATTTTCATGCAGTTATGCGCCTTAAATGAACTATGCGACCCCCCTCTACTTCCACAAAATTCATCCACGAGGGGGTAAAAGCGGGTGTGCTGGAGATGGAATAGTCAGTCTTCCACATACAATCCGTCAGTATATAATCGAGCGCAACATTCCCACTCCTCAACATGGCGATGATCCTAGACGTGCAATGTTTTATCGGTCATAACATGAAGTTTGTACCCAAGGAAGTCGCAGTCGTGAATGTAAACGGGTCGGGTCTGGATTACATCATTTTCAAGCCGCCCTATGATTTGGCAAGCCTACCACTTGAATGTAGAGCTACCAATGTATGGTTGACGCACAATCACCATGGAATATCATGGAACGCAGGCAACAAATCTCACGAGGATGTGACGAAGATTGTGAGAAAAATGGTTGAAAATGCGTGTTACGTATACGTCAAAGGGGCGGAGAAGAAAGCATGGCTGACGGAGATCGTCGATGGTACAACGAGGGTTATTATTATGGAAGATTTGCATATCATACCCCCTGCACTGGAAAAATTGAGGTATATGGAAGCGGCATCGTGGCACGACGCGAACCATGGATACTCTCCAGCGAATAACCTCCAGCAAGCAGCAGCGCCAGGCTCAATTTGGTATGATGACAACTCTGAATACATCCCGGCATACAATTGCGCGTTTGAAAATGTGCAGCGACTAAGGAGTTGGTATTCGAAGGAGTGTACCAGCTCCCTCGAGAAATCCTTCCGTCTGTACAAAGAATTGGATGGTTTAAGGGGAATGATGTCCGAGGATATAGCTTTTTTACCAAAAGAATTTATCTGCACGTTCGCATCAAACTCCATCAATGATGTGTGGGATAAACTACCAGAGAATATGAAAATGGACCACGCCGTCGCAAGGTTCCGCAGATGTAGCATACATTATACACCAGGACCCGATGGCGATATCGTGGATGGACCGAATCCTCTAATTAAAGACTGTTTAGCTTGCAATCGTGTGTATAGATAATATGGACAATATTTACCAAAATAACAATAGAATTTATTACGATATATACAAATATATTCGCGTTTATATGTAGAATATTCGATAGAATTAATGTCAATTATATCATAGCTTATACATAGAATTAAAAAAAAATATATTCGCGTTTATATGTAGAATATTCGATAGAATTAATGTCAATTATATCATAGCTTATACATAGAATTAAAAAAAAATATATTCGCGTTTATATGTAGAATATTCGATAGAATTAATGTCAATTATATCATAGCTTATACATAGAATTAAAAAAAAATATATTCGCGTTTATATGTAGAATATTCGATAGAATTAATGTCAATTATATCATAGCTTATACATAGAATTAAAAAAATTTACTATTCGATAAAATTATAATCTAGAAATAGGATACATTACAAATATATATCTTTATAACTTTTACCCATTCTCCTCATACAAAATGTAAATGTTATGAATTTTTACTTGTGAAAAAATATATAATCAATAATTATGAATTTTGCGTGGTTTATTCCTCGAAATCATCCATAAAATCATTATCGCTATCCTGTTCGTTAACATTATCATCATCATCGCTATTTTCATCATCTATAATTATTACAATAGTTTCATTCGCCCATTTTTCTACAATTATTTGCATACATATATCACCGTAATTTATATAATATTGGCTGTTTGGTCTCACTCGAGCAGCTCGCGCATCCTCAACGAGATCCCGAAGCTCCTCCAACGAGAACTCGCGTGTTGCTTCGGAAAAGCCTATAATTATCTCTTCCTCAGCCTCCTCATCCTCGCCCCAATCAATGCTCGACCACTCGTCGTTATCATCACTCGAATGAGATAACATTCTTCCCAAAATTGATTCGCGATGAAAAATCTGTAAAAAGAGCAAGCCGAAATAGAAAAGTTGATGCTGCTGCACTCATCATTTATATGCATGATAAATCTCCAATTCAAAAAAGTTTCCACCTATTCAAAATGAGTGATACGGAGAAGGTGTGGAAGATACTAGAATTTTATTTTAATGTAGTGCTACTCACCAATCCTCGCCCGAATAATAACCATCATCGTCAGCTCTATCTATGTCTCCCAGGATTTCACGGATTTCATCAATCTGATCCAGAAGTAAACCGAATTCAAAGCGTGCGTCATTACCGCCATTCCAAACACCCTCCACCTCCTCCACCTCCTCCTCCTCCTCCTCCTCCTCCTCCACCTCCTCCTCCTCATCCTCCACATCACTCGATGATGATGATGATTCGAGATGATGCTCGCCAGCCAAATTATGTTCAAACTCGCGATGATCATCACCAACACTATCGTCAATACATCGCTCGGGGTTGATAATTAGCGTATCAGCATCACTATCAGTCAATTCATCCTCATCATCCTCCTCATAATAAGCCGCCCCTCTGCACACCCGCTTATATGTCGGCGATCGTGGTGATGAATGGGGTGGGGAGTCTGATGGCCCCCTTTTCTGTCCGTTCATATTTTTTCGATATGATTCTAAAATTTTTCCAGAATTTTTATGGATACGATGATAGGGAATACAGAAAAGTTAAAACAAATCGAAAAAAACTTTTGTTAACATACTAATCAAATGCGATAATCATTACGGAATTCAAATCAACATTATCGTAAGAGGATTGGCGTAGCAGCACATACATATATATGTGTATTCTATAAAGTACTCACAAAAAAATATAAACTCGTTGAAGTCTTGAGGTTTTTCCAATGAACACCGATTTTTTTCTTTCTCACAGCTCACTTTATCAAAAACGTCTGTTTTGACACGAAGGATTTTTCAAAATTACTAGAGAAGTTTTCAAACCACTGTTCGAATAAATACTAAAGGACTCGCACCCGCCCCCCACCGAGCAAAACCCAGCCGGCCAATCATTCGTAGAGCACGCATCACGTGACATAGAGACGAAAGAGTGACGCGGGGAAGGCGGTATAAGCTAGGAGAAAATTTTCTCAAGAGCTCGCCAGCTTTCCATTGCATACCCCACGCTAATATGGTTGGGGATGTGCAGGCTCGCTATCAAGAGTCGTAAAACCCCAAAACTGCATGTGCACATACCATCCGGTGAAGATCGGGCAAGATAAGATTTTTCTGACACCAAACACTGTTCGCCACTCGCTTTTCGTTGACCGATTTTTCCCACCACATGGCTCACGCTGCTTAACGACTCATAAAACCCAAAAATTTAGGGATGGTGGGAGGGGGACTGCGGACCCCGTCGCCTCTGACGCCATTTTTTACATGAATTTCATCTTCTCTGCAGAGTCGGGAGGGTGATGAAAAGCGGGCAAGATAAGATTTTTCTAACACCAAACACTGTTCGCCACTCGCTTTTCGTTGACCGATTTTTCGACGAAAGAGTAACGCGGGGGAGGTGGTATAAGCTAGGAGAAAATTTTCTCAAGAGCTCGCCAGCTTTCCATTGCATACCCGACGCTAATATGGTTGGGGATGTGCAGGCTCGGACTTGCTCGCTATCAAGAGTCGTAAAACCCCAAAACTGCATGTGCACATACCATCCGGTGAAGAGCGGGCAAGATAAGATTTTTCTGACACCAAACACTGTTCGCCACTCGCTTTTCATTGACCGATTTTTCCCACCACATGGCTCACGCTGCTTAACGACTCATAAAACCCAAAAATTTAGGGATGGCGGGAGGGGGACTGCGGACCCCGTCGCCTCTGACCTCATTTTTTACATGAATTTCATCTTCTCTGCAGAGCCGGGAGAGCAATAAAACTCAAAAATTTAGGGACGGCCGGTCGGATAAAGGGTGGGCCCAGTCGGCTCTGACGTCATTTTTCCCTCCGAGATGCGCAGAACGCAGTGCGCACCGCATCTCTGACGTCATTTTACTCTCCGATATGCGCATCTCTGACGTCATTTTACTCTCCGATATGCGCAGAACGCAGTGCGCACAGTGGTGACGGGTGGAAATATCGGTACTCCTGCGGGTGTACAATGGGACGACGTGGATAGCGCTTTTGCCAGCCGAATCAGAACGGGGGTTGTCACAAATCTCCGTCATAAAAATTTGGACGCCTTTCTGGACGATGTGCAGCGCGTCGTCACTGACACCTCTGACTATCCGCCCGACAATGTGTATGGTATTCCCCTTAAAAACAAAAAACAACTAGGGCTAATGAAGGATGAAAATAATGGTAAAATTATGACAGAGTTTGTGGGACTGCGAGCAAAGCTGTACACATTTACTACGAGGGGCGAGGATGGGGAAAAATATGACAGTGGCGTAAAAGTGAGTAAGCGTGCCAAGGGTGTAAGAAATTCATCGATAAATAGCATCACGTTTGATGATTATAAGCGCTGTCTGACGGCTTACCGAGAGTTGACTCTTCTACAGTGTTTAATACGCAGCAAAAAACACGAAGTAAGCACGATCGTACAAAAAAATTGGCTCTGAGTTGGCAGGATGACAAGCGGCAATTGATACCTGGACAGACCGACACCGTACCTTGGGGGTTTGTCCCAGCCTCCCAATAGCTATAGGATAAACTTTAAACATAGAATTGATGTAAATATTTGATGTTTGACGCCTCGAACGATCCACCATCGGGCGAAAACGTTTCATGATCAATACGATATTTAATGGATTTGAAGTTTCGAAATGCGAATTCATATACTCAACAATTGTTTATTTATTTATTATTGATATATCAAGCAATTATTCATATTTATTCGTTTACCACGAGAAAAGTTTTCAGAAAATGAAAAAAAATTTTCGGGAAACGAAAAAAACTTTTCAGAAAATGAAAAAAACTTTTCAGAAAACGAAGAAAAGTTTTCAGAAAACTTTTTTCCCATTTGATTAACACGTAAAAAAAGTTTTCAGAAAATGAAAAAAAGTTTTCAGAAAATGAAAAAAAGTTTTCAGAAAACGAAAAAAAGTTTTCAGAAAATGAAAAAAAGTTTTCCAAAAAATAAAACGTGTAACAATCGTACGGCAAAATTGCATAATATCATTATTATTATCACTATTATTATTATCATTATTATTATTATTATTTTCGTAGTACATGCGCGCACAAAGGAGATAAAATGTGGAAATATTTGTATATTCAAAATCTTTTATTGTAATTCGGAAAATACATACAAATTATGTTACATGTCTGTTTTATTTATCCAACTATTGTGCGAATTATCAAAACCCGACCACTTCACATAGAACAGATTCCCCCATTTGCGTAACACTTTCTCCACAAGGTAGCCGTCGGGATATTTCACTTTGGTGAGCTCTTCCTCGTAGAAGCCCCCCTCGATGGGATGATCTTGATAATCGGTAAGTTTGTAGGTGGGTGGATTGGTATTTTTCACCTCACTCACGGTGAATATTTCTGTCGTCCAATTGGATGTATAGCCTTTTTCAAATACATTCTTGTACTTGCTGATTCGAACTCGATCGTCTACACTGAATTTCCGCGCTCGATCACTTCGTTTGATTTGCCGAGGCTTGTACACGCTACGATACAGCTGTTTTTCATTCTCCGTGATAACATCCTGTAAGTTTTATTTGAATCGTGCGATGTTTGGTGTTGTTGTAGGACTTCATTAAATCATCCAAAATATTAATCCACTTGTGAAATCCTAGGAGAGTAAACCACATCCACATTTTATTTTTTCAATGTTCGACTAAAAACGTTCGCATATCGACGCCTTTATGTTGCTGAGTGTCAAATACATGTTGATATTGTGCTGCATCATGGGGGCTTTCAATTTGCTGTTGTGACATTCTTTGCATTGATCAACGTATAGATGTGCAGGTATACGGCTCTGGGTTAGTACAGATTTCATAGCAGCAGCCGCATCTTTCCCCCTCCCCACCACGGATGAGGATGAAACAAAAATGTGACAACGGTGTTAAAATGGGTAAGCGTGTCAAGGATGCGAAAACTGCAACGATAAATAACATCACGTTTAATGATTATAAGAACCGTCTGAGGGGCTTACCAAGAGTTGATCAACCCCACAGTGCTTAATACATAGTAAAAAAATGCGAGGTTAGCTCCAATGTACTGAAAAATTGATCATGAGTTGACAAGACGGTAATATGCAACCGATACCTGGGCAAACAGGCACCAGAACTTGGAGGGTGTGCTGCAACCCCGCAATAAACTAGCCGTAGGCTGGAACTGTGGGCATAGAACCGTTGTAAATATATGCGTTTGACATTCATGGCGATAGTTCATGAAGCAGAGACGTTTCGCCGGCAATACGATATTGAGCAGATCGAAGTTTTAAAATTCGAATACCGTGTAAATTCATGTATTCATCAATTATTTATTTATTCATTATTAATATATTGAACAATTATTCATATTTATTCGTTTACCACGAAAAAAAGTTTTCAGAAAATGAAAAAAAGTTTCCAGAAAACGAAAAAACGTTTTCAGAAAATGAAAAAAAGTTTTCCGAAAACTTTTTCCCCATTTGATTAACACGTAAAAAAAGTTTTCAGAAAATGAAAAAAAGTTTCCAGAAAACGAAGAAAAATTTCAGAAAACGAAGAAAAATTTCAGAAAATGAAAAAAAGTTCATCAAAAAATAAAATGAGCATTAATCGTATCGAAAAATTATAGATTATCATTATTATTATTATTATCATCATCATTATTATCATCATTTGAAGGCCTTTGATCACGGCAGGCGATGGTGGAGGTGCCCCCCTGCTACCAGGGTCCGGCACTATCGACGTCGAGGCCGCCTGCAGCCCCTCTCTTCCGCAGTCTAGGAGGACCGCGATCCTCGCCCCTTCCAAGGTCGTCGCAAGAGCCGTCATTGCTCGCGTAGTAATGACCCCTGGATTTAGAGTTCGCATGATTGAGCTACGCATACGACGTCCTGGCGCGGAGCTTCAGGGGCGGCTGTGTCCTAGCATTTCACAAGTGGACTAATATTTTGGCTGTGCCGCCCCGAAGCTCCGCGCCAGGACGTCGTATGCGTAGCTCAATCATGCGAACTCTAAATCCAGGGGTCATTACTACGCGAGCAATGACGGCTCTTGCGACGACCTTGGAAGGGGCGAGGATCGCGGTCCTCCTAGACTGCGGAAGAGAGGGGCTGCAGGCGGCCTCGACGTCGATAGTGCCGGACCCTGGTAGCAGGGGGGCACCTCCACCATCGCCTGCCGTGATCAAAGGCCTTCAAATGATGATAATAATGATGATGATAATAATAATAATAATGATAATCTATAATTTTTCGATACGATTAATGCTCATTTTATTTTTTGATGAACTTTTTTTCATTTTCTGAAATTTTTCTTCGTTTTCTGAAATTTTTCTTCGTTTTCTGGAAACTTTTTTTCATTTTCTGAAAACTTTTTTTACGTGTTAATCAAATGGGGAAAAAGTTTTCGGAAAACTTTTTTTCATTTTCTGAAAACGTTTTTTCGTTTTCTGGAAACTTTTTTTCATTTTCTGAAAACTTTTTTTCGTGGTAAACGAATAAATATGAATAATTGTTCAATATATTAATAATGAATAAATAAATAATTGATGAATACATGAATTTACACGGTATTCGAATTTTAAAACTTCGATCTGCTCAATATCGTATTGCCGGCGAAACGTCTCTGCTTCATGAACTATCGCCATGAATGTCAAACGCATATATTTACAACGGTTCTATGCCCACAGTTCCAGCCTACGGCTAGTTTATTGCGGGGTTGCAGCACACCCTCCAAGTTCTGGTGCCTGTTTGCCCAGGTATCGGTTGCATATTACCGTCTTGTCAACTCATGATCAATTTTTCAGTACATTGGAGCTAACCTCGCATTTTTTTACTATGTATTAAGCACTGTGGGGTTGATCAACTCTTGGTAAGCCCCTCAGACGGTTCTTATAATCATTAAACGTGATGTTATTTATCGTTGCAGTTTTCGCATCCTTGACACGCTTACCCATTTTAACACCGTTGTCACATTTTTGTTTCATCCTCATCCGTGGTGGGGAGGGGGAAAGATGCGGCTGCTGCTATGAAATCTGTACTAACCCAGAGCCGTATACCTGCACATCTATACGTTGATCAATGCAAAGAATGTCACAACAGCAAATTGAAAGCCCCCATGATGCAGCACAATATCAACATGTATTTGACACTCAGCAACATAAAGGCGTCGATATGCGAACGTTTTTAGTCGAACATTGAAAAAATAAAATGTGGATGTGGTTTACTCTCCTAGGATTTCACAAGTGGATTAATATTTTGGATGATTTAATGAAGTCCTACAACAACACCAAACATCGCACGATTCAAATAAAACTTACAGGATGTTATCACGGAGAATGAAAAACAGCTGTATCGTAGCGTGTACAAGCCTCGGCAAATCAAACGAAGTGATCGAGCGCGGAAATTCAGTGTAGACGATCGAGTTCGAATCAGCAAGTACAAGAATGTATTTGAAAAAGGCTATACATCCAATTGGACGACAGAAATATTCACCGTGAGTGAGGTGAAAAATACCAATCCACCCACCTACAAACTTACCGATTATCAAGATCATCCCATCGAGGGGGGCTTCTACGAGGAAGAGCTCACCAAAGTGAAATATCCCGACGGCTACCTTGTGGAGAAAGTGTTATGCAAATGGGGGAATCTGTTCTATGTGAAGTGGTCGGGTTTTGATAATTCGCACAATAGTTGGATAAATAAAACAGACATGTAACATAATTTGTATGTATTTTCCGAATTACAATAAAAGATTTTGAATATACAAATATTTCCACATTTTATCTCCTTTGTGCGCGCATGTACTACGAAAATAATAATAATAATAATGATAATAATAATAGTGATAATAATAATGATATTATGCAATTTTGCCGTACGATTGTTACACGTTTTATTTTTTGGAAAACTTTTTTTCATTTTCTGAAAACTTTTTTTACGTGTTAATCAAATGGGAAAAAAGTTTTCTGAAAACTTTTCTTCGTTTTCTGAAAAGTTTTTTTCATTTTCTGAAAAGTTTTTTTCGTTTCCCGAAAATTTTTTTTCATTTTCTGAAAACTTTTCTCGTGGTAAACGAATAAATATGAATAATTGCTTGATATATCAATAATAAATAAATAAACAATTGTTGAGTATATGAATTCGCATTTCGAAACTTCAAATCCATTAAATATCGTATTGATCATGAAACGTTTTCGCCCGATGGTGGATCGTTCGAGGCGTCAAACATCAAATATTTACATCAATTCTATGTTTAAAGTTTATCCTATAGCTATTGGGAGGCTGGGACAAACCCCCAAGGTACGGTGTCGGTCTGTCCAGGTATCAATTGCCGCTTGTCATCCTGCCAACTCAGAGCCAATTTTTTTGTACGATCGTGCTTACTTCGTGTTTTTTGCTGCGTATTAAACACTGTAGAAGAGTCAACTCTCGGTAAGCCGTCAGACAGCGCTTATAATCATCAAACGTGATGCTATTTATCGATGAATTTCTTACACCCTTGGCACGCTTACTCACTTTTACGCCACTGTCATATTTTTCCCCATCCTCGCCCCTCGTAGTAAATGTGTACAGCTTTGCTCGCAGTCCCACAAACTCTGTCATAATTTTACCATTATTTTCATCCTTCATTAGCCCTAGTTGTTTTTTGTTTTTAAGGGGAATACCATACACATTGTCGGGCGGATAGTCAGAGGTGTCAGTGACGACGCGCTGCACATCGTCCAGAAAGGCGTCCAAATTTTTATGACGGAGATTTGTGACAACCCCCGTTCTGATTCGGCTGGCAAAAGCGCTATCCACGTCGTCCCATTGTACACCCGCAGGAGTACCGATATTTCCACCCGTCACCACTGTGCGCACTGCGTTCTGCGCATATCGGAGAGTAAAATGACGTCAGAGATGCGCATATCGGAGAGTAAAATGACGTCAGAGATGCGGTGCGCACTGCGTTCTGCGCATCTCGGAGGGAAAAATGACGTCAGAGCCGACTGGGCCCACCCTTTATCCGACCGGCCGTCCCTAAATTTTTGAGTTTTATTGCTCTCCCGGCTCTGCAGAGAAGATGAAATTCATGTAAAAAATGAGGTCAGAGGCGACGGGGTCCGCAGTCCCCCTCCCGCCATCCCTAAATTTTTGGGTTTTATGAGTCGTTAAGCAGCGTGAGCCATGTGGTGGGAAAAATCGGTCAATGAAAAGCGAGTGGCGAACAGTGTTTGGTGTCAGAAAAATCTTATCTTGCCCGCTCTTCACCGGATGGTATGTGCACATGCAGTTTTGGGGTTTTACGACTCTTGATAGCGAGCAAGTCCGAGCCTGCACATCCCCAACCATATTAGCGTCGGGTATGCAATGGAAAGCTGGCGAGCTCTTGAGAAAATTTTCTCCTAGCTTATACCACCTCCCCCGCGTTACTCTTTCGTCGAAAAATCGGTCAACGAAAAGCGAGTGGCGAACAGTGTTTGGTGTTAGAAAAATCTTATCTTGCCCGCTTTTCATCACCCTCCCGACTCTGCAGAGAAGATGAAATTCATGTAAAAAATGGCGTCAGAGGCGACGGGGTCCGCAGTCCCCCTCCCACCATCCCTAAATTTTTGGGTTTTATGAGTCGTTAAGCAGCGTGAGCCATGTGGTGGGAAAAATCGGTCAACGAAAAGCGAGTGGCGAACAGTGTTTGGTGTCAGAAAAATCTTATCTTGCCCGATCTTCACCGGATGGTATGTGCACATGCAGTTTTGGGGTTTTACGACTCTTGATAGCGAGCCTGCACATCCCCAACCATATTAGCGTGGGGTATGCAATGGAAAGCTGGCGAGCTCTTGAGAAAATTTTCTCCTAGCTTATACCGCCTTCCCCGCGTCACTCTTTCGTCTCTATGTCACGTGATGCGTGCTCTACGAATGATTGGCCGGCTGGGTTTTGCTCGGTGGGGGGCGGGTGCGAGTCCTTTAGTATTTATTCGAACAGTGGTTTGAAAACTTCTCTAGTAATTTTGAAAAATCCTTCGTGTCAAAACAGACGTTTTTGATAAAGTGAGCTGTGAGAAAGAAAAAAATCGGTGTTCATTGGAAAAACCTCAAGACTTCAACGAGTTTATATTTTTTTGTGAGTACTTTATAGAATACACATATATATGTATGTGCTGCTACGCCAATCCTCTTACGATAATGTTGATTTGAATTCCGTAATGATTATCGCATTTGATTAGTATGTTAACAAAAGTTTTTTTCGATTTGTTTTAACTTTTCTGTATTCCCTATCATCGTATCCATAAAAATTCTGGAAAAATTTTAGAATCATATCGAAAAAATATGAACGGACAGAAAAGGGGGCCATCAGACTCCCCACCCCATTCATCACCACGATCGCCGACATATAAGCGGGTGTGCAGAGGGGCGGCTTATTATGAGGAGGATGATGAGGATGAATTGACTGATAGTGATGCTGATACGCTAATTATCAACCCCGAGCGATGTATTGACGATAGTGTTGGTGATGATCATCGCGAGTTTGAACATAATTTGGCTGGCGAGCATCATCTCGAATCATCATCATCATCGAGTGATGTGGAGGATGAGGAGGAGGAGGTGGAGGAGGAGGAGGAGGAGGAGGAGGAGGTGGAGGAGGTGGAGGGTGTTTGGAATGGCGGTAATGACGCACGCTTTGAATTCGGTTTACTTCTGGATCAGATTGATGAAATCCGTGAAATCCTGGGAGACATAGATAGAGCTGACGATGATGGTTATTATTCGGGCGAGGATTGGTGAGTAGCACTACATTAAAATAAAATTCTAGTATCTTCCACACCTTCTCCGTATCACTCATTTTGAATAGGTGGAAACTTTTTTGAATTGGAGATTTATCATGCATATAAATGATGAGTGCAGCAGCATCAACTTTTCTATTTCGGCTTGCTCTTTTTACAGATTTTTCATCGCGAATCAATTTTGGGAAGAATGTTATCTCATTCGAGTGATGATAACGACGAGTGGTCGAGCATTGATTGGGGCGAGGATGAGGAGGCTGAGGAAGAGATAATTATAGGCTTTTCCGAAGCAACACGCGAGTTCTCGTTGGAGGAGCTTCGGGATCTCGTTGAGGATGCGCGAGCTGCTCGAGTGAGACCAAACAGCCAATATTATATAAATTACGGTGATATATGTATGCAAATAATTGTAGAAAAATGGGCGAATGAAACTATTGTAATAATTATAGATGATGAAAATAGCGATGATGATGATAATGTTAACGAACAGGATAGCGATAATGATTTTATGGATGATTTCGAGGAATAAACCACGCAAAATTCATAATTATTGATTATATATTTTTTCACAAGTAAAAATTCATAACATTTACATTTTGTATGAGGAGAATGGGTAAAAGTTATAAAGATATATATTTGTAATGTATCCTATTTCTAGATTATAATTTTATCGAATAGTAAATTTTTTTAATTCTATGTATAAGCTATGATATAATTGACATTAATTCTATCGAATATTCTACATATAAACGCGAATATATTTTTTTTTAATTCTATGTATAAGCTATGATATAATTGACATTAATTCTATCGAATATTCTACATATAAACGCGAATATATTTTTTTTTAATTCTATGTATAAGCTATGATATAATTGACATTAATTCTATCGAATATTCTACATATAAACGCGAATATATTTTTTTTTAATTCTATGTATAAGCTATGATATAATTGACATTAATTCTATCGAATATTCTACATATAAACGCGAATATATTTGTATATATCGTAATAAATTCTATTGTTATTTTGGTAAATATTGTCCATATTATCTATACACACGATTGCAAGCTAAACAGTCTTTAATTAGAGGATTCGGTCCATCCACGATATCGCCATCGGGTCCTGGTGTATAATGTATGCTACATCTGCGGAACCTTGCGACGGCGTGGTCCATTTTCATATTCTCTGGTAGTTTATCCCACACATCATTGATGGAGTTTGATGCGAACGTGCAGATAAATTCTTTTGGTAAAAAAGCTATATCCTCGGACATCATTCCCCTTAAACCATCCAATTCTTTGTACAGACGGAAGGATTTCTCGAGGGAGCTGGTACACTCCTTCGAATACCAACTCCTTAGTCGCTGCACATTTTCAAACGCGCAATTGTATGCCGGGATGTATTCAGAGTTGTCATCATACCAAATTGAGCCTGGCGCTGTTGCTTGCTGGAGGTTATTCGCTGGAGAGTATCCATGGTTCGCGTCGTGCCACGATGCCGCTTCCATATACCTCAATTTTTCCAGTGCAGGGGGTATGATATGCAAATCTTCCATAATAATAACCCTCGTTGTACCATCGACGATCTCCGTCAGCCATGCTTTCTTCTCCGCCCCTTTGACGTATACGTAACACGCATTTTCAACCATTTTTCTCACAATCTTCGTCACATCCTCGTGAGATTTGTTGCCTGCGTTCCATGATATTCCATGGTGATTGTGCGTCAACCATACATTGGTAGCTCTACATTCAAGTGGTAGGCTTGCCAAATCATAGGGCGGCTTGAAAATGATGTAATCCAGACCCGACCCGTTTACATTCACGACTGCGACTTCCTTGGGTACAAACTTCATGTTATGACCGATAAAACATTGCACGTCTAGGATCATCGCCATGTTGAGGAGTGGGAATGTTGCGCTCGATTATATACTGACGGATTGTATGTGGAAGACTGACTATTCCATCTCCAGCACACCCGCTTTTACCCCCTCGTGGATGAATTTTGTGGAAGTAGAGGGGGGTCGCATAGTTCATTTAAGGCGCATAACTGCATGAAAATTCGAACTTGTTGAATTCTCCACCAAGGTATTTCATTTGCAGACGATTTTCTCCGGCCATGCTACACATTTCAGTCAGCTGACTGGAATCTTCTTGTAGAACTCTTGCGATTCTCGGCGGTAAGAAGACGTTGTATTCTCCATCGATTGTCGCCAGAACACATACCCCGAATTTTGTTTTGACCAGTCGTAACCCGATGACGTCATACACTCCCCCAATTTCGAGTTCCGACATCTTCTTGGTTGGCAGATTCTCCAGGCGGCTGACGTGGTTAACTTTTGCTAGATCCATCGCGTTTCGAGGTTATTTCACGAGCGAGAACAGTTCACAATGAGAATACGATGAGAACAGAGTGACGATCACGATAGACGTACGCTTTATATACCACCCACCACCACTACAATTTTTCCATTGGACAAGTCTCGACACGCATATTGTGCGAGGAATTTTTATGGGGACCACTGCCCCAGATTGGTTTAAGTGCATTGTCGGCACCATCTCAAAGAGCAATTTCCTGGAATTTTTTCAATAGATCTAGCGAGTTTTTACCCTATCCGATTTGTGTGCGGCTTTCCGGCGCCAAACAAGTCTCGACAGGAATTATTTAGTGTGTGTGTGTGCGTGCGTGCGTGCGTGCGTGCGTGCGTGTGTGTGCGTGCGTGTGTGTGTGTGTGTGTGTGTGTGTGTGTGTGTTTGTGTGTGTGTGATCCTATGGAAATAGCCGCCGAAAATGACCAGGGGGGGGGGTGCGCCGCGGGTCGGGGGGGGGGGGGTGCACGTGTGGAGCCGGTGCGCCGCGAGTCGGGGGGGGGGGGAGCTAGGGGGGAGCTAGGGGGGGAGCTAGGGGGAGCTAGGGGGGAGCTAGGGGGGAACTAGGGGGGAGCGCCGCCATCTTTGAGTTAGAACCGGCATATATACACTACTCTTAGAAGTCAACCGAAAGCTGCGTATATTCACTTTGCTGCCCACAACTTCAATTTGGTTATTAATGATGCGGTACCTTCAGTTTTGGAAGTAAAAAAGTTTTATGACTTCGTGGAAACCGTTTACGTATTTTTCGGTTATAGCATCAAGAGGTGGGCCTTATTAAAATCTGTTGTCGAAAGTCAAAATCATACGCTAAAGCGTTTGTGTCCTACTCGATGGTCTTCGCGTAACAACGCGATATTTTCGTTGCGTTTTCTTTTTAAAGATATCTTGAAAGCGCTGACTAAAATCATTCTCGTTTCAGAAAACGCACTTGAAAGAAATGACGCAATAAACATCAAGAATCCGAAATCTTAAATACCTTATATGTTGTATCTCAATTGCTCCAAACCCCGAATTTTGTCTTGCAAAAAGCATGTGATCGTTTGAAAAATGTGTACGATAAAATGTCAGCATTGCGAGGTGATTTTCAATCCGTTGAAACGGCTGCTGCAGAGCTGGCGGAGTCGTGGAACATAGACGTTGAATACGAGAATAAGAGAACTCGTAAAATAAAAAAGAAGTTTGACCAACTTTGTAGCGATGAATGATTAACAAATGCCAAAGAAAATTTCGAAATCCAAGTGTACAACGCCACTTTGGATATCATTATCCGTCAGTTGAATGACCGCTTTACAGGAATGGATAATGCGGTCAGTCTGTTCGCTTCGATTTTGCCACAAACTCTACGAACAGCTTCTGACGAAGAATTGATAAAATTCGGCATGCCGTTATCAATTAAATATCCGTCTGATTTATTATCTAACTTTTGTCAGCAGCTAATATTATTCAGAACCACTTTTAAAAAGGAATTAGAAAAAATAAACTCGGTATACGAGTTAGCTAGATTTTTGATTATTGAATACCAACTTTTGAACACATCCTTTACGGATTTCTGTTCAGCTCTGATTTTACTTCTGACTTTGCCGGTTGCAATATCCAGCGCGGAACGGTCATTTGCTATATTGAAAATAATAAAAAATTATTTAAGAAGCACGATGGCTCAAACAAGGTTGACAAGCCTGGCTATACTTTCCATCGAAAGTAAAGAAGCGCAGGAAATGGATATCAGAAATATAATTGAAATCTGTGCTTCCCTAAAAGCGTGAAAGAAGAATTTCCGTTGAACAAAGAAATGCATCAATTAGATTTTAAGTTTGATTGTGTTTAATTCTGTAGAATGATTGAAAAGTTGAAATAAATATTCAAGGAACATGTAATGATTTTGTTTCATTCTATAGTTGGGTGTCTTTCGCTGCAAATTTTTTTTGTTTCTCTAGACCGTGGGCCCTTGAACTACATGGACCCGTGTTCTGCGCACACTCAGAACCCCCGGTAGATACGCCACTGCTTAACGGAGTCCGACTACGGGGCGATGCATCGCCTGATCAGATCACGAATCGGATGGGAACGAGGGACGCTAGTTTGTAGTTGTAGGAATCTGACAAGGAAACGTTTTCAGGTGTCCCCCTCCAATTCCGATGAAACTTTGGTATGTTATAGAGGGTCAAAATCGATGACATACGTATTTTTTTTTATCGGTCCAAACTCATTTTAAAGAGGTGAAACACCCCTCCAAAGTTGACCACCTCCCAAGATGATTTTTCTGTTTTTCATACAAGGAGGGGATTTTGATAACTAATAATGATAGTGATAAATACCTTGTCAAAAGTGATGAAAAACACACTTCGAATATTCTCAAGAACTCTTTATTTTAGTGGTTAACTTGTATATACAAAGTTCATTTTTTACATTAGAAACAAGATGTTCATCAGAGCTCAATGAATCCAACAGCACTGTGAAGAGCATGCAAGAATACAGAATACGTGCTTTCGATTTTTTCCAAAAACTGAATTCTTATCGACTTTTTTCCCAATATTGCGAATAATGTCTAGTATTTAGCCATAAATCATTGAATAACATTGTTTGAGGCTCGCATTCATTCTGGCTTCGCTCTCTTATCATTTTACTGTTTTACCATTTTTTTTCAAGAAACGTAAATATTTTTCATTTCAAGCAGACTATCAACTACTCGAAAATTCGATGTGTGTCATATGTAAACAAGTCATATCTCTACTTGAATTAATTCTATGGCACAGATATTTTTTTTAACGATTACGCGTATCTTTCGGATATTTTCAGTATGAAAAGTCGTGAGACCGTTCAGTGCTTGTTAATACGTTAATAACAGAACTTCGAGCAGTTATTGAATTTCTTCTCACGTTTGCAATGAAAGTGAAGCCAATAAACGTTATTAAACTTCTGTGGGCAGCATTTGAAGTAATGAATATACTCGAGTCCCCGTTAACAAATGATGAACGTGAAATAGTATCGAACTTCGAAAACATTTTATCACAAAGCATGACAGAATATAATAGTGGGAAAATGATTGAGGAAAATTCTCTTGACTTTGAAGAGCCCTACAAAAATCTTGAAACGTTCGCAGTGGAAGATGCAGATTTTCAGGTGCCTTCCGAAGGACCTGAAGATAGCTGTTCCGAAGATGACGAACCTTTAAGTTTCGATTATAAAAGAAGAGCTGTTAAATATTAGAGAAGTGCAAAGACGAAAAAAAATTGCTCAATTGATACGCTTCGTCATAGACATAAAAAATTCAAATCAGTACGACAATTGAGTCGTTGGGCACACCAAATCAATCAGGGAGGGACATACATGGAAAAATTGGCTCGCATATCAGAGTATACATTGCAGAATATGAAAAATGGCATTGACGCAGGCTTGATTGTTCATGATACGGATCTGCGAAGATGGGCTTTACAGGCCCAAGGACTTATCAGTCATAAATATTTCCGATTTAAAGCATCGCCAACGTGGTTACTTCACTTTAAGAAGATCCATCGCATTACTAGCAGAAAAATCAATAAATTCGTCACGCGAAAATCAGTGGAAAATAGTGAATATTTACACAAGAGTGCTGAAGAATTTTTGAAAAGAGTTGAACCTTATATTTCCGAATATGGATATGGACAAAATATATATAATTCTGATCAGAGTGGTTTCCAAATAGAGATTCATTCTGGACGAACGTTAACGGAAGAAGGAACTCAACAAGTGTCGTGCATAGTACAATCAGTAACTTCAACAACGCACAGTTATACTATACAGCCTACAATTTCAGCGGACGGAAAATTATTATCTCCTTCATTTATTGTTTTAAAAGAACCATCCGGAACGTTCGGACCTATAGTTGAACAACATTTATTCAGACCGCCAAATGTTTTCATCACAGCTTTCAAATCAGGAAAACTTACTTCAGGTATAATAATTCTTATTTCGCGCTATTCAAACGGTATTAATCACAATGATTCATTACAGAGCATTTCAAGATGTGGTTAGAAGAAGTGTTTATCCCAAAAGTGGGACCGAAGAGTCTACTTCTAATTGATTCTTGGAGTGGGCATTGTTCTAGAGTTGTGCAAGAGACAACACCCCCAGACAAAAAGTTGACGACTTTATTGATACCGAAGGGAACCACTGGAAAAATTCAACCTCTCGATGTTTTCGGCTTCCGTATATGGAAAAATTATATTCGTCATTTTTCAGACACCCTAGTTCTTCTTGATTACGATTTAAATATACATTTAAGGAATAATATAATAAAATTACAGTATTTAGTTCACAACCAACTGTCATCTCCGCGATATCATAATTTGTTTCGTTATGCGTGGCATAAAAGCGGGTTCATTGCAAAGAAACCTGATGAATTTGATAACCCCGTTGATTTTACATTTGGACAGTCATCTCATCCGAATTGCGAAATCGAAGGTTGCACGAATGTCGCAGTAATCAGATGTTCTTGGTGTAAAGAATCACTTTGCCTACAGCATTTTTTTGATGAAGATCATTATTGTACCATCATCCATAAAGCGATTTATAGATAAACTTGGAACTTGTTTTTGTTTAAAGGGTGTGGCCACGGTAAAGGAAGTAGAATCATGTGCATATTCAGCAATTTTGTATTATATAAAAACGTAATTTATTTACAAAACTATTTACAGGTGTATTTAGTGTACGAATCAAAGTAACAAAAAAAATTTCTTTATTCATTTTTTCAATGCAAAATGGCTAATAATCACTACTTGTTTTTTGTTCATCTTTTTCCCAGCCCTCACCCCTCAAATATCTTTCCCATAGAATTAATTCAAGTAGAGATATGGCTTGTTTACATATGACACACATCGAATTTTCGAGTAGATGATAGTCTGCTTGAAATGAAAAATATTTACGTTTCTTGAAAAAAAATGGTAAAACAGTAAAATGATAAGAGAGCGATGCCAGAATGAATGCGAGCCTCAAACAATGTTATTCAATGATTCATGGCTAAATACTAGACATAATCCGCAATATTGGGAAAAAAGTCGATAAGTATTCAGTTTTTGGAAAAAATCGAAAGCACGTATTCTGTATTCTTGCATGCTCTTCACAGTGCTGTTGGATTCATTGAGCTCTGATGAACATCTTGTTTCTAATGTGAAAAATGAACTTTGCATATACAATTTAACCCCTAAAATAAAGAGTTCTTGAGAATATTCGAAGTGTGTTTTTCATCACTTTTGACAAGGTATTTATCACTATCATTATTAGTTATCAAAATCCCCTCCTTGTATGAAAAACAGAAAAATCATCTTGGGAGGTGGTCAACTTTGGAGGGGTGTTTCACCTCTTTAAAATGAGTTTGGGCCGATAAAAAAAAAATACGTATGTCATCGATTTTGACCCTCTATAACATACCAAAGTTTCATCGGAATCGGAGGGGGACACCTGAAAACGTTTCCTTGCGAGTGTAGATATTCTGGCCGTCGCGTCGTGGCGATATACTGATCGGCGATGTATGGAGAGTCCACTGTCCAATGAATTAGTTTGCTAGCGTTCATCAATCATTCTGCGAATATTTATGGATAATCAATCAACGCAATTTTGATATTAAGCATTTGGTAGTGTGGAAAAACAAATTCACCAATGCCACACAGAGCGCCGGTAGATATACTAATTCAAAGAATTAATCAGTGCCAAACCGGTGACAAAATGGATGCGGAGACAGTGTAAAAAATTTACCAGGTCGATTTATTCACGGTGAAACTTATTATGGGAATTGGTTTGACTCACAGTGTCAATTAAACACAATCATTAGACTTATTTAAATGAAACTGAATTGAAACAATGCTTAAATGTTGTTATGGAAAAATAGTATTAATCATTAATATGTGAAGCACGGAATGTTTTTAAAGTTATTCAATTCGTCAAAATTTCAAGAGATTTTGTGAATTAGTCTGATCGAAAGTTGACGAAGAACTGCTCCACTTAAGAGATGATTTCGAACTGTCTCGTTTGAAGGTTTTCGTTGAATTGGTACACTCTTGCTCAGTGCATCGTTTTTCAAGGATTTGTTCTTCAGTCTACAGATTTCTAACTTGCTTTCTTATTGGCCTCTTCCATTTTTAAGTGAGTCAGACTAATAAGAAAGTTTCAAGTATGAATAACTAATATTTTGGGCCTTCTTATTCGCCCTGAGCAGCCCCTGCACTATGGGATCAGTTAGTAGGTTATTTACGCTCACTCCGTCATTTTGGACGGATTTCTAGACTTGGGTCGTCATTTTACAAACAGATCATGTTTGATGGATGGTTTTATTGCACTGCATGTGCGCGCCAGGTGTCTTGTTCTTGAAAATACCTTCCGGTATTTTCGGGCATTGATTTAGTCCTCAGCAAATGTTTAAAGGAACCATCTGACGCACGCCTGCAGACGGCTTACCTAGATTACTGTTAAGATTATTTTGTTTTACTATGAAAAAAGGACAAAAGAACAAACCGCGCAAGCAATTGAAGAAAATAAAACAAAATTGCATGATATAAAGAAAAGGTATGACACGATTTAGAATGTTCCTAATATCTCGGGGTAGAGCACATTCGAGATGTGACATCAGATGTATTTATTTTTTTTCTCAAAGTAGTGTTGAAACTTGGTCGATAGTTGATTTATTTTGTTCTAATGGAATGCTCCAAAAATTTGCCAATGAAGAGAATGAAAATTTCATCACTTTCGACCATGACCTTTTCGATCACTTCCAGGTCTTTAAAAATGTGGAAAAGAACGCTACGAAACCTTTCGGCAGTTAAATACTATTAAATCTTGAGCTGGACTTAAGGGATATGAAACGTTTCACTCTTGCTCACACTCACTTCAAACTAATGAGAATAAAGAAAAGAATATCAGAAAAATGGGAAGAAAAAATATTTCTCCGATTTCTTTGGAATTTCCATTATGTTCTATGTTCAATATTTCTTTTTCATGATTACTTTTTTCAAAGTAATCTTCTTGTTCTTTGAAAAACAATTTTAAGACTCTCTGATAATTTGTGCAAATCAAAATGAACATTCATTTGCTCGCGATATGCATTTTAGTGATTGGTAAATGAGACGACTCAGTATGCCAGTTGTTATGCTCGGACATACTACCAGCTGAGGGTTACATCGTCAGGTCTGACTGATTTATTCTTTGAACTGGCAAAGCAAGAGTAAAGACTGATTATGTTTTCAGAGTGAATTCGTCAAAGAGTGCACAACACTGTTCGCATTGGATAACGAGGACTGGAATGAGCAATGTATTTCTATCATTGAAAATTTCTTCAAAGATCCAGCACACGCTGTTCTTACTATATTTTATGACGATGACAAACTCACCGCACAATTGGGATTTCCAACAGTCCCCGTACAAGATCTAACCTATTTCGTTAGAGAACCTTTTGAAATACTGACACCATCGAATTTCCATAACTCAGTAATGTTTGGTACAATCAACGAATGTGTGGACGGCACAATCTTGAATACAATAGAAAATATCTTTGTACCTTCGTTTTTGAGTATCAACTCGTGGCCCGAGAGTATCCTTTTATACAGAAATCGCTTCACCAAAATTTCGGATGATTTTTCTTCCAAGAAAATTTATATACAATTTCTTGCAATTCCTTTTTTCACAAAGTACAGTGAAAAATATTCAGGTGCAGATTTCAGCTTTGGACGATCAAAATTCAGATTAATTCATTATGAGCAGTTTACGTGATATATGGTATGATCATTGTAACTATTGTTAAAGAACACCTCATAAATCGGCAGTAGTACTTATTTTTATACGCACTCATTGTTCAAACACAATCGTTGAATATTTTTAGAAAATTAGTTTCCGGGAATAAAGAATGTTATGTCCAAGGTTTCAAAGAAATCATTGATTAAACTGTCGAAGCGCTTTGAAATGAAAATAAATGATTATAATGTTGCCATTTCAACCCATGTTCATCGTTTATTTAGCCAAAATATTCTTTCCAAGAAATTATTGTATTGTAATCTGGAAATATTGGCTGATTACGTCAAATCCGAGTTTATCAAAAACGCATTTGATGAAGGTGGGGTTATGCTCGCGATGCATTTTTTTATGGAACTGCTTGTTCATTTTCAGGAACCTATACACTCATATTGCATATGTGCACAAACGCAACTGGTATGGATGTCGCTTATTTCGGATACTGCACTAACCAATACAGCAGTAAGGCAGGAAGCAAAGGGGTTCAGATTAACATCCTGTCGCGATGTAATGCTTTTTCGGAAAACTCGAAATAAGCATAAATGCCAAGATTACCGGATTGCAATAGATACATCTTCTAAATAAATGCATTGCTGCTGAATAAACAACAAAAATAGGTTAAAATACTAGTACCGATGACGACGATAACGACGGTGAAGATGATGGCAACAGGCACAATGATGATGACAATAATAAACATCATAGTCATCGTCACCGTCATCTTCAACACCACCATTACCACTAATACCTACCATACCCGACAGGGTATACCCCCTTGCGCTGTCGCGTCGGGGTGGTACAGGATTAGGAAGGGGATGGATTAGGGATCAACGGTATATGTTGGAGATGTTTCAAGATAACAACAACAATAACAAGATAAATACAATCTCTGATTGCTATTTTATCGCGCTGTGTCTGATCCACATACGTTAACTTGGCTCGTTATTGCGGTACACCTCAAAATAATTGACGTTGCAACCATAAACTGTATACAGGGTGGGGCATTTAAAGTGTGACAGAGCAGTAGTACTCAAACTATTGATGATACTCAAAAAAGTTTTAGATGAAAGTAACATTGTTCGAGAAGACCGTCATACTGGACCATCTTATTTCTTTTTTTGTGAAGGCGCTGAAGCTACGTCAAGGTCAACGCCACTTTTTTAAACAGAACAACGTGTTTTTTTCTACTACGTTATTACTGACTTTGAGACAAATTCGGTGATCTACAACACAAGGTCATTCGAGTCACACGAAGTTTGAAAATAGTCGAAAAATCGAATCAAATCAAAATAATTATTTTCAAAGGATTTACTAACCTTTTTGAGTATCATCAATAGTTTGAGTATTATTGCTCTGTCGTACTTTAAACGCCCCACCCTGTATATGAAGTTTTTTCTGTTTCCTTCGAAGCCTTAACCCGTTGAGGACACCTGGGGTCCAACGGACCCCAGACAAATTTCAATGTAATTTTAAATCTACAAAGACCCTTAGGAATTAGATATATAGCACCATCTGTTGTTGTTTGAAGTCTCCACAACAAGTTTTGACACGTTACGAAGGTCTCTTTGGCATTAGTCATCCTGCAGAGACATATTAGTGCGCACGTGTTTTTTTTTTTGGGGTTCTGTAGACCCCGTGTGGCCTTACTGTGGCAAAATCTTAAAAAAATTCAATTTTTTTTTTATCGTTGATTGATGTTATATTGTTTCTGTAAACGTAAGTATTTATGCATGAATTGAATTTTTTTTTTTTCACCAATAAATAATGGTTATTAATTAAATATATATGTGTGTATATATACAGATGTCTTATAATCTTCGACCTCGAACTATCGCCAGCCGTCTAATGGATTAAAATTAAAGTTTCGCACCGATTTTAAGTCGATACATAGCGTGAAACACAAATGAGAACTGTTTTTCTGCGTGGGGTGCGCTGGACCCCGTGTGTCCTCAACGTTATTTTTTCGATGTGTGTCCTCAACGGGTTAAAACTGATACTATGGAATTGAGAGTAACTGTTCAATTTTTCAGGGAAAAATGCAGAACATTTCTTAGTAACACGCAATTCTCTTTTACTGAAAAGTTGGTTGAGAAGGACTTCATGGTATCGAACAGTGAGTGTACAAACGCAAAATCTTTTGTCGCAGAAAATTATTTGATTTCGTTCATTTGTTAACATAATTGTAACGTATTAAATTGCGGTGCTTTTTTTCAGCCATAATGAGTGACACGGAAGAAGATAGGTTACTCAGAATCAGGTACACAGCAGAGATATATATCATTTAAATTCAGAAGCCGTTTACATCGATATTTTGTGAATGAAAAATATTGTAAGAGTACTATTTTCTAAAAGTAATCGGGCGAAGTACGATGTAACAGTAGCTTGTGACCTAGCTTTTTATTACGGTTGCCCGACCTGGATTCTCAGACGGCTGCTAGCTATCATTTACAATAATTCAGTACCTGCGTTGATTCGAGATCATATATTGAATTCACGAATTATTCAATTCAGTTCAAGTATGAACTCTATTTCAGTTAGTTTCAGGCCGTATTAGGAGGAAGTCCTTCAGTACCGGACACCTAAGGTTATTCGTTGATCAAATCGTTATTTAAGTAAAAACATAATTTTTTTTTATTTTTGTTATAATCTTTAGAGTATGTTGAACAATATAGGAACTTTTGGAATTAGTATATAACATGAAACTAAGAACAAAATACAATTTTATTTAGTAACAAAAACTAGGGTGTCAGAGAAGTGTCCCCTAGTACCGGACACTAATAGTACGGATAGAAAAAATGTCTTAAAACTCAATGAATTTTGCACTGGTCACATATACAGGGTGGGGCATTTAAAGTGACCAGGGCGATTTTCTCGAAAACGAAGTAAAATCTCAAAAAAAATTTCAGACGAGAGCTGTAGGGTTTTGAAGGGGACGGAACACAACGCGTTCGAATTTTTATTAAGTGAATGCGCCAAGGAGATACGAAGGTCAGCTTCGGTTTTTTAAATGGGATAGTGTATTTTTTATTTTGGAAATGAAAAGAGTATTCAATTTCGAATATAAAAGTATGAGTGCACCAGTTTCCTAAAATTGACACTCAATAGGATATTTAAAAAATAAGAAAAAGATACAACGACGAACAACATCGACGAATAACATTCGCCTACAACCTTGTGTTTTGACTGATGACTCTTGATTCGATTTCAACTTTCTACTTCACGCGGGAAAAATAATGCCTCTAAGGTTTGTTTGCTGTGAACAACTTTTTCAGGCATTAGATGCTTAATGCTACCTTTGAAAATCGAACCAAGACTTATCAGTCAGAAGACAAAGTTGTAGACGAATGTTCTTCAATGATTGTTATTGAGAGTATTCACATCACGTCGTAGAAATTTCCTCAGTAGTAACATTCAGAATTCCTATTATCGTAATTATTATTTTTGAAAAATGGATCGGTATACGGTTGCCGAGAAGATCGATATGATTTACATTTATGGCGAGAAGCATAAAAACGCTAGTGCAGCTTGTAATTTACACGGAGAACGATACCCCGAAAGAAGTCAACCATCCCGCAGAACTTTTGATCGAGTCACACGGTTGTTTTCAGAAACCGGACGTGTCGCAACGGAAAAAAGGAATCTAAGTGTACTGAAGTTGATGGCCATCATTTCAAACATTTGCTTTGATAAAATTGTAAATTGATTCCGCGTAAACTGGAGAACTGACATGTTTTTCTTATTTTTGAAACATCCTATTGAGTGTCAATTTTAGGAAACTGGTGCACTTGTACTTTTATACTCGAAATTGAATACTCTATTCATTTTCAAAATAAAAACTACACCATCCCATTTAAAAAACCGAAGTTGACCTTCGTATCTCTTTGGCGCATCCACTTAATAAAAATTCAAACGCGCTGTGTTCCGTCCCCTTCAAAACCCTACAGCTCTCGTCTGAAACTTTTATTGAGATTTTGCTTCGTTTTCGAGAAA
This sequence comes from Neodiprion fabricii, assembly GCF_021155785.1. Classification (NCBI taxonomy): domain Eukaryota; kingdom Metazoa; phylum Arthropoda; class Insecta; order Hymenoptera; family Diprionidae; genus Neodiprion; species Neodiprion fabricii. The sequence continues at coordinate 9,262,879 of NC_060245.1, read as the reverse complement.
ATTGCCCCGGTCACTTTAAATGCCCCACCCTGTATATTTGTCAGAGCACTCAGAAATGTCTGCGCACATCTCATGCGCCCATTCCTTGCAATTGCAGCACTTAATCCAATCCTCATCGTTCTCTTCAAGGCGTACAAGGCACATGGTTTTTCTTTGCGTTGCTTCGCGTGTTTCAATTGAAGAATCGCCAACAAATTCTCAGTTGTCTTACGTTTTTTCGGTTTCGCAGCACGTTCATTGTCAACAGGTTTTCTTTTGTTTGTACTTGTGTTAGCCTTTGACATTTTGACGTTTTCTTTTTCTTCGAGCATGGTCCTGTATGGCGACGAAGTCAAAATGTCACTTTTCTCAGCCTTCCTGCGTCGTGAAGAAGTCCAGTTGAGGCTTGAAAGTACATTCGCCTCCACTTCTCATAATCTTCACGCTATCGCACAAGGTATTTTTTGGTACTCCATGTTTCACCGCAGCTTCTCCACCTGTCATGTTGCCACTTAAGACTCTTTGAACTGCCTTCTTTATAGTTCCTTCGGACCATTATCTTCTTTCGAGTATTTTTGATTGGTTAGCCATGGTAGAACAACACTAAAACACGTCACAACAAGTTTTACATAGATAGTCAAATTCAGAGAAAAAATTGAGTGTCCGATAATAGGGACCCGTAATGCACAGCTAAATAGTGAAATATGTGCTTGTTTGCAGATATATCAACTTTTATTGACCATTATCTGAAAGAATACATACCAACGAACATCCCAGACCAAAAATAAAAGAACAAAATCATGCGTTGTTTAAAATAAAGAAACGCGAAACTTAGGCGAGACGTAAATTTATGCCAGCTCAAATATCAACTGTCTCTTGGCGGCACACGGGCGCACAATGCCACGTGCAGCGCATCCCCATCGCTACGTCCGTTGTGCAGGTTCGAACCACACAAGAGAACTACTGATACTTTGTTTACTTTGAGATATACGACGTGTGTCCGATACTAGGTGCCGTCCGGCGTTACAGGACTTCCCCCTAATAGTTGTTGTTCTGATTTCGTCTTAAGAGAATGGCAAGTGACACAGTTCTGAGGTACGATTCTCGTCTCAGAACGTGCGCTTTCCAATACTTAGTACCACGGTGTAAGTGGTCCGACTGGCTCTCGATCGCTGTGATTATTTTGTTTTAGTACGGTGGGAATCCGCCTGGGGCCTCATGCGTCGGTGCGGATGAGGTAAACAATAATGGCGGCGATCTAGCAGACAGTATTCATGAAAGTTTAACGTTTGCATGTGGAAAATCAAATCTGCTGCTGAAGATTACATGGGTACATCAATATTTGACAGAAGAAAATAATTGTATGATGAATGTATGTGACACATTCATTATTATGCATCCTTTGCATGATTAGTTCAGTGTGATTACCGTTTTCTTTTTATCAAGAAAGTGTACCGATGTAATTTTATTCAACTTTTGGTCTTTCGATTCATTATGCATTTCATTTTCACTAATATATTGTCGCTATAGTCACATACATTCGTCATAACATTATTTTCTTCTGTCAAATATTAATGTACCCATGTAATCTTCAGCACAGATTTGATTTTCCACATGCAATCGTCAAACTTTCGTGAATACTGCCTGCTAGATCGCCACCATTATTGTTTACCGTATCCTCACCGACGCATGAGGTTCCTGGCGGATTTCCGCCGTAGTAAGACATAATAATCACAGAGCTCGACACAGGGAGTATAGGGAAGTATGACCACCTCTTATTTTTACACCGTGATCAGTACTCAAGTCTCGTGCGGTGATACAATCTTCGACAGAAATATTTTTAATTCCACTTGTAATTGATCAACAAAGAGATGATTACGGTGGCTAGCCTCACACAGGGCTACTGACAATGAGTGTGTGTACGAAAATTTGATAAATGATGTGAGAAAGTAGCGAAGTGACGAGAGTTCTGGGGGGGGGGGGGGATGGATCTTTCTCACCGAGACCGACGGTTCACTCTGCGCTCTATGTTACCGTCATATCGATCATCGGAAAAGAATAATCGGAATAATCGGAAAGAATTTTCGTTCTGCGTTACCACCGTTTTAGATAAAATTACCTTTATTCGTGTTGCGTTTTTACCTTCATTGGTAAAAAAACCAGGAATTCTGCTTTTACCATAGTGTTATACGCTACTATCATCAGCAAACGTTGTTTCTTTCATCATCGTCTGTAAAAAAACTCTTGCACCTTACCTTCACCAACACGTATCGAACAAGCTCAAAACGCAGGCGTGAACTCACGTACTTACGCATTTCGGTGAGAGTCATCTTCTAGAAGATTCTTCCGACATGAGTCAGCATCGAAAAGGTTCTACCATCCTTAATGAAGAAAGTAAGACGCTGGGAGGTTAGCAACGAGGAATTTTCAGAACTACCAGCTTACGTCACAAGAAGTGGAAGAATTTTTTGGAGGATGTAAAACACCTGGTTGTGATAAGATTGAAGAATACGCTGCAAAAGGCGGGAAATTTAAAAGCAGACTGTATCGTGTCCTGTTAATTCTGTGTAACGAATAACGATGAGAATTAGAAAGAACAAAATTCTTCAACACCAAAAACGAAATTATCCTCTAATCCATGAACGTACGCGAATGGTTTGATGAGAACGTGAAACACCAGGTATTGGCAAAAATAGAAGATTTTCAAGAAAAAGACTCTGTTTGGACATCAATCGTGACTATAAACTTAGCTGTAAACATCAACAAGTACGTGCCACTGCAAGGTAGTGTGTCCACGTACACAGAACTACAAATGGACATTCAAGTAAAGAAGGCCGTCGAAATTGACAACTGCGCAAACATGATCATGTTTGAAATTATGTTTACAATTTGGTCTAAAATTGGATAAAAATCAAAGAGTTCTCAATTTCACCAGACACCATGGCTAAAAAAATACGTAGATTAAAATACAGATTTGCAAAAAAATTTAACAACGAATTTGAGGAAAATTTCTAAAAGCTAATAAATAACGTAATTTTCAGCAGAACCATTAAAAATGTTAGGAAATACCAAAAAGTAAAATTTGTCGCGAAATAAGACCGAACATATGGTGCTAGAGCTGTCATTGCAAAACCGAATTTCCATAGTTGTACAACATTGTCTTGCTGAAACTTCTACCTTTGAAACCAAACTGACGTAACATGGAATCATCTTCAGACGCCAGAAAATTTTGAACTTAATTGATCTTCAAAAGAAGCCGAACAAATTGAGATTTCATACCATTCGGAATTCTTCGAAATCAAGAACAGATCATTCTAAATCACCGAACGCTTTTATTCAGAATCTCCGAACTTTAGTATAACTAAATGCGTAAACAATATTATTTTGAAACCAAAGCTCCGAATCAATTACAAGAATATCTAATTGTTAACAAATGTGTATTTAAATTGAAGTGCTGTGTACGAATAATTATTATAAACACGCATAGTGATACTTGGCACGACCCACAACATAATTTCAGATTGAGGCAATCTGAATGAGAAATTCGTACCAGCAGAATCGAAATTCGTAAACCTGGACATCACAAGGTTTATGAATCTAGTTTGAGCCGAAAATCACAAGGTAAATCGAAGATTTCTACCGACATTCTTCCAAAAACGTGATAATTTCCTCCAATTTTCAATTACTCAACTCTATTTTCAATAATTGAATTGTTCTTTGCCAAAAATTATCTTGTAGTGTATAAATTTTTCTACAATTATGAAAAATCGACATCATTCTAATGTTCACTACCTAAAAGCTCCAAAAAAGAAGGTTACGAAATTCAACCTGTGTCACGTTACAAATGAAAAAAAAAAATAAAAAATAAAAAAACGACAAAATGATACATTTTACGTTCAAAATCTATAAACGAATCATTCTTCGGGTTTAATTAATGAGTGATCGTGGCTTAGTACTTGTGTGACATAACAAATAGATGTAAGAAATAAGATGTTATTGCTAATTTTGGATATGTTTGAATTTTCGACATCATTCAAATACTAAAAATGAATCAAATGGAATTTATATGAATCTCAGAAACATAGTATTGCTGTACAGGGTGTTTATGTTCTGTGTCTGGACATACTTTGTGGGTGTGTAGGAGCTGTCTAGGCAAGCATTTTGAGGTAAGCAACCCATGCTTGCAAAACTCATCCGAGACGAACTTGCTAGAATACCTGTGGCAATGACGAGACGTTCCGTGATCAGCCTCGCGCTTTGCGTAGGATTAGCCTTAATAAGGGTAGTTTTTGATTTTCAAGTGTTGGGGCGCGTTGCCGTGTAATAAGTTAGTTACTATATTATAATGAGAAAATACAATTAAATACTATATCATAAATGTAGTTGGTCATCAATTGCCTTCCACCCCTTGATAAGGGTAGTTTTTGAATTTTTAGTGTTTGGAGTGATGATAAGTACTGACTGACGTAAGTAATAAATAATTAAAATATACTTTATCTACGCGTTTGGTTATGTAAAACTTCACACCCCGTTAGAGAGGTAGTTTTTTCATTTTTAGGGGTTGATAGGGGTTAAATTCACACAAAACCCAGATACAACATGGAATAACGATTATTTTGAATCTTCTTTCGTTCATTTATCTATTTTCGTTCAGAAATTATATTGGGGTTAAAAATAGGGGCCGATTTTGGGGTCCCTCTTTGCTATCACGTGTTTTGGCGACCATCTATTTCTACCGAAAACGTTCTCGAGCAACATGTGCTGCTGCTTGCTGAAGCGCGATTGTGTATCGGTGTGTGGTGCACTGGTGTGCGCCGCTGATCGTGCAGTTTGTCTTCGTCGATCTTTGGTCGACCCTCTCTGTCCCAATCGTCTTCCATCGGATCTGGTCAGTCGTCTTTGTTTTCGGTTTATATACAGCGTCGGCTATCAATTATCGATGCTTCGATCAGCTGACCGTTTCAGTATAAGGTGTAAAATTGTAATATATATCGTCTATAAAAATGTAAATAAAGATCGTTATGAGTTATGTATGGGATGCAAATATGGTGGGTAATAAAAGATGCACATTGTTCGTAACAACAATTCCCATTTATTCAGTCCATGACGTTACATGTTTGATTTTTCTATTCAACTATTGTGTGTACTATCAAACCCTAACCATTAAATACATAATTTTTGCCGCGAACGTTTACGCGACGACGTTGGTAATTTCGTCGTGCTGACTTACATAGCTCTGTTATTAGCGCCAGCATTTCCTCGTTCATTTTGCAATGCAGTTAGCCTTCTATCCAACGTGGAGATGATTTCGGTTTTACGTGTGAGCAGATATCTGTTTATTTTCAAGTCACCTTGCAAGGTGTCCAACGCTTCCTCTGTGATAGTCTGCAAAACTTTGAATATTTGACCAAAGGTAACGATTCGGTTTCGCGAAAAATTCAATTACTTTTCTAACAATTTTAGCTTCACAGCTTTGTTTTCTCCTTCAAAGTCGGCTGTATTGCGCAGTCTATTGTTCTGTATTGTGACGGGTTTTGAGTCCGCACTAATAATGGGGAGGGGAGGAGCAATTAGAGACCGGGCGGATAGAATAGGTAAAACTTTGTGTGTATATTTGTGAGGGGGGTTGACTTGAAACTAATAAAGGTACAAAGGGGTTGTAGACGTTGGTGGTGACTGATCACGCCTCAGCCCTCAGCGTCACTTAATCCTAACTTACCGATACGCGCGGGGGGGGGGAGGGGGAAGAGCGTGCAGGGGGGCAGGGAGTGTGGGGTAGGAATGGTCGGTATTGCGGGGGGGGGGGGGGGTGGTGTAGTGTGACGGGGAGTGTGAGGTAGAAAGGGTTGGTATTGCGAGGGGAGCGGCAGATCGGCTGTAGGTTGCAGGCTAACCTGGTGTCGTCGGTGTGTGTGGGTAACGATGTGTAGCGGTGTGTATGGTGTGTCTCTCTCGTTCTCTCTCTCTGGCGGTGTGTGTAACTGTGTGTCTCTCTCGTTCTCTCTTTCTGGCGGTGCGTCGTGTAACTGTGTGTCTGTCTCGTTCTCTCTTGGCTTCTCGTGGTTAAACTTGTTGCTGCTTCGCAGGCCGTGATCGTACTGCTCGCTGGCGCTCGGCTCCGCCGAGCGTCGGTGGGCTTCGGTTACCTTCGGGTGTTTCCCGACGGGACGGGACTCACCCGTTCGGCTCTTCCCCGCGGGTTTGGGGTTTGTTGTGACTTGCACTCTAGGTGCAACGTCACAGTATATAGTAATACCCTTCAGCAGTGATTTAAATACCAACACCTGGCGGACCGCGAGTACTCACAGCGTTGTTTTTATTCAGCTACCGTCCAAACATGTCGACGGTCATCTCGGAAATGATCGAAAAAACGATGGGAGTTAGCTAATAAATGATTTCCGCTTCGCCTGATACTTGGAGAATTGACATTATTTCACTAATGTGACTTGTATGTCCAGCCGCTTGGAATGCTATAAGTAAGCGAAGACATTCACTAACTCGTTTCCATCGTCCCAAAAAATGTAATCTGTTTTTACACCTTGTCGAGTAATCCAAGCCTGAGGTAGCAGAACAGCTTTGCCTATACCCTTCAAAGACTGTGACGATACACCTCTGCCTGTCGTAGAAATATTCAGCAGCTTTGCAATTACATGCTTGAATTTTGCATAAGGAACATGTTAAATAGGCTCAATCGCGCTATAGTATTTTGTATGACGACACTTTTGTACTTCTTCTTGTCGTCAGAGGTAACGTGGGCGCTGTTCGGTATCTTTTTAAACAAGAACTCCAACAAGCCCATGTTTTCGGATACCGCATATCACCTTTGCAAATGTATCCATGCTCGAAGCGTATCGGTGAGTCAGCAACCATCAGTCCGGCAGTCGAAAGGTTCCACACCCCGTAAACGGTATCCGAATCGTTTTATTTTTATTGATCGTCAAACATCTCATCTTTTAATTGTAATTCTATGGATGACTATACAAAAGTTTCATCCATATCGTCTCTTCTTGCAGTTTCGTAAGAATCTGTTGCCTCAGTTCCGATTTCGTTCTTCTGCTTCTCATTCATTTCATCTGTCATTTCTTCCTTTACTTCTTCTTTGACAGGTTTCACACCTCAAGTAACCCTTACTAATTCTTGCAGTGGAGTTACTAGAGGTTTATGGGCATCCTTCATTTTCTTCTGCATTGACTCTTTTCCCGCCTTGAGCAGTCTATGCTTACGTCGAATTGAATTACTCGCTTGAACATTCTTGCACAAGACTTCTTTTTCCTGAGGAATTTCTGCATATTGACACAACTGGCTCTGCAATGATACAGTTTGTTCTCCTTCACCGATAATGTATTTTATTTCGTTTTCGTGTTCTCAAAAATTGTCAAATTCCTTTCTGTATAGACCATTATCGAGTTCTCTATCATTGTCAATGACTTCAAATCCATACTTATCACCGTTCCAGCATGTCATGCAGAAGTATTTAAACTAGATTTACGACATTTAGGTATTCACATGATTGTTGTATACGCGTGATTGTGGCAAACATTTCACTAATGGAAGTGTAAGCACCGGTGGTGCTACCTTCGTCGATCAGTCACTTTTTTATCAATTTGACTTGTTTTGTTTCTAATGTCCGTCACAAGATGGCTTTACGTCTGCCATAACTACAATTGGTATGTTACCGCAAGAGTGTTATCATAGGTGTACCGTACCACAGATGGTACCCCCTTTTCATTGATCAATCGTTATTCAATCGATCGACTCTGCTTTGTATTTAACGTCAGCCACAAGATGACCACCGTTTACAGTGTGTTGGTGGGGGAAATATGCCGTTTGAAAAATGGTGGTTGGATGCTGTGAATAGATGTTCATACCCATCGTAGCTATTTTTTCAATTCTTTCACGAAATTCCCGTCGAGTTTTGTTTAACGGGTTAAATCATGTCGCCAGGAACTGGTATTATCAATGAATCAGTTGCGCGTGAAAACGTTGATCTCATGAAAAAAAAAAAAATGCTCGGAATTGAGGCCTTTGAGGTGGTCCCAACAATAAACATGGCTGAAGTGGTAATTTCAATCGATCATTGTGAGATAGGGGAGATTCATTGAAAAAATTTCTACAATATGCATATTGAGACTTATTTAACAGAAAATTATAGTGGGGATGTGTGATATATAGAATGTAAGCTTATTTCGATGGTCACTTCGTGTTCATCGTCTATTTTCGTTGTGAACTATCTACACTTAGAGAAAACGAAGCTCTCATCGGAAACTCTCTGAGATCTAAGAAAAATCAACCACGTCAGCCACCTGGAGAATCTGTCGACCAAGAAGATGTCGGAACTCAAAATTGGTGAGGTGTATGACGTCACTGGACTGAGACTAGTCGAAACGAAATTCGGGTTGTGTTCTGGCAACGATCGAGGGAGAATATAGCGTCTTCTTACCACCGAGAATCGCGAGGGTTCTATAAGAAGATTCTGGTCAGCTGTCTGAAATTCGTAATATAACTGCGGAAAATTTTCTGCATTTGAAATATCACGGCGGAAAATTCAACAAGTTAAAATTTTCATGCAGTTATGTACCGTAAATAATCGATGCCATATCCTCCACTTCTACGAAATTCATTGGCAAGGGATCACAGCACTTGTGCAGGTGGCTCAATGGTTAATCTTCTACAAGCATATGGGTAAAATCGATCGCAACATCCCTCTGCAACTTGGCGATGACCCAAGACGTGCTATGTTTCATCGGCCATGGCGAGAAGCTTGTACCTAAGCAAGTCGCAGTCATCGGCATAAGCTGATAGGGTTTGGAGCACATCCTCATCAAGCCACCTTGTGATTTGACTAGCTTACCACTTGAATGTAGAGTTACTAACGCACGGTGAACACGCAATCGTCATGAAATACCATAGAACGCTGATAATATATGGGGGTGAGACGTGTCTGAGCGGTGGTAGTTAATGAGCATACATTATCAAGACTGCTCCCACGTAACAAAAATGAAAAAAAAAATTAAAACTAAGAAAGACGCACCTCTCGATAAACAGATAATGTGGGTTCGTTGTTGCTTAGTCTTATACAGGGCTGCGAGAGTTATTCGAGTTATTGAGGCTAATTCACAATAATGAAATGAGATAGGTGACTGTTCAGAATAAATGGGTAAGTATGATTTCAATTGGTAAAAAGTACCGTGTTTTCATCTAACGATTAATTATGAAAAATGAACAGTAATATATGAATGACATAAAAATCAAATGAAAGAAAGTATAATTGATAAAGTGTGTAAATTTAAACGCAGATAACGTCGATGTACGAATTTGTATTCAAATACAGAGAAGCTGTAGAACTAGTTTAATTCGATCGTTTACGCTCCTTAGCAAGTGTTGTATTATTTTCGTGATATTTGGGTAAACATGTAATTTATACCAAGAACATCTATACTGAGCAATTATTAATTCTACTGTTGGACGGTTATTATAACATGGTATCTATCCTTTCGGAGTGAAAGTGATTTGTATTAAAAATACGATTCTACGATACGGATCAGTTGATCTGTAGGCTCATATAAACTGGCTTTTCCACACACACACACGCACGCACCCACGCACGCACGCACGCACACACACACACGCACACACACACACACACACACACACACAATGTGATATTACGGAAATGAAATCGACATTCGCAGTATCGTAAGAGGATTGATGTAGCACTATATATATTCTATAAAGTACACACAAAAGTAGAAACTCGTTGAAGTCTTCGGGTTTGCGTATGAACACCTTTTTTTACCACTCACTTTGTCAAACACCTGTTTCTGCACGAGAGATTTTTCAAAATGCTAGAGATGTTTCAAACAGCTATTCGGATTTGTACGAGAGGAGACACGCTCACCCTCCACCGAGCAAAAACCAATCAGCCAATCGTGCATGGGGTGTACGCCTCGTGACATACAGGCAAAAATGTAACGCGACAACAGTATAAGCTGGAAAAATTTCTTCAAGAGATCGCTACCTGCTTTTTTGATGATCAATTTTTTCCCATCACATGCTCCACGCTAATATAGTTGGGGGTGTGCAGGCTCGGACTTGTTCGCTATAAAGAGTCATAAACCCCAAAACTGTATGTGCATAAAGCATCCGGTCAAGAGTCGACAAGACAAGATTTTTCTCACGCCAAACACTGCTCGCTGCCTGCTTTCCGTTGACCGTTTTTTCCCATCACATGCCCCACGCTGATAAGGGTTGGGGTGTGCAGGCTCAGACTTGTTTGTCATACATTTTTCTTATTCTTTGATGGCTGTGGTGGTCCACCACTGCAGCCCTCCACCCAGTCACCACTGCGCGCTGCCCACTACCTGCTTTTTCGTTGACCAATTTTTTTCCCCATCACATGACCCAACGGTAGTTGGGGGTGTGCAGGTTTTTGATTTTTGCTTAGCCACATGAACAATATGATCAATTTCACAACCTCTCCCCACTCACAATCCTGGGTCGGTAAACACACCGGCTTGCAACCCGATGCATGCACATTTTTTACACGGAAACTGAGAATCGTCCAAGAATTACAACAAAATATTCAATTATACAAAATATCTTCACATTCTCTTCCCTTATGCATACAGGTGTAACATTTCATCATCAATAATAATAATAATAACAATAATAATAATAACGATAGCAATAACAACAACAAAAACAACAACAACAGCAATAATTAAATCTCCGTACATACATAGATAACGATCTGGCAAAAATACCGAGTCAATCAAACGATACTAGACGAGCACAAGATCAAAATCAAGACGTGGAAATGCAAACAATAAACGGTATTACGAATAGCACAAACGTTTTAGTAAATCAAAATACCTTAAAAATTTCTCAGAAGAATCCCCAAACAAAAAGATCACGACACAACATTGAACCAAATTTTACCAACGTTATGTAACCAAGATAAACGACGCTATCCTTAAAAAAATTCACAGCTAAACCTAAAAATAATCTATAACTAACTTACAAGTTATTTGGAGAGGAAATGAGTTTCAATTCATAGACACAATCAAATAGGATATACAACGGGTTGATATATAACCCTTTGTTTTTATTTCAAAACATTAAAAAAAAGAGGCATTGAGGGAGATGTTTAGTAATTCGGGTGGGAAACCGCCCACAATGCCTCCGGCGCATGCCACACCGGGTGATCCCAATCCTCGAAGGGGCAGCGTTACCCCCACCACCCATCGATCAACCATCTGATGCCGAAGAAGTCTATGAAATCGTCACCCTACCATCGGCAGTCGTCAGCTAGCCCTCGAAAATATGCAATTTAGCTTCGAATTTCCGCCCCACCTTGGCGGCGTTTCTTAAAATCCTTTATACTGACCCACCCCAGGGACTCTTAGAGTCCTCAGCAGATACTGTAAACAAGGATAAACAACCAAATTTAAATTAAAATGCTACACAAGCACTTCGAATAAAAAGAGCGAAAACCATGTGCCGCAGAACACTATCATGAACAATGAACAATAAATCAAAATGAAGAATTCCCAAAACTTTAATACTTTTTCTTTACACATATAAACACAAATAATTGAACGATTCAAAAACTCTTAAACATGTTACGATAAAAACATTTATAATGAGCAAGATGATGAAACTTGGTACTCACAGAAATCTTCTCTAATTCGAGAACCATTTCTTTTTTTTCTAACTATGTACTTTTATAACTCGTCAACTCAGTGAAGTTTGAAAAATGGATACAATTTTCCACGCAGCGACGCGATCTCAATTTCTTTGCCTCGGCTTTACGGACACTTTCTGTACGCGGAGATAGTCCTCCCTGCCTATATCATCCATAGCTCTAACCCGACCTAACCCAGCGGAGTAAAAGCTAACCTGACCTAAGACGGTAGGACTTGACCTAACTTAACCTAACTTGACCCAAGATACTACAACCCAACCTAATATAACCTTTTTTTTTTTTTTTTTTTGCCGAAGATCTACCGCCGAGTTGGAGTTCCTCAGCTCGGGGGCAAGGAACCGCCTTTCGTCATTACGTCTTACACCCGATCCAGTCGGCGTGGTGTAGCACCGTAGCGTGCCCCCCTGAGGAGGCCTGCCCGGGTGCCCTCATCTCGCCCACCGGGGGTAGCCAGCTGGGGACAAAGTCAGGTTCAGTCAGGCCCGTCTACTTTTCTCAACTGGGCTTCGGACCGGCTATGGCAGTCGCCCCTGGTCGCGAGCCCCTCCCCGTGGGGACGCGGGGTAGCCCCCTTCCAAGGAATGTTAGGCACTCTTGGTTATTATCTTACTTCTGTATAGGCTAAGGTCCCACTACTTGAAGCACCCTCTTATCTTTAACTCTCTGCGGTTTGAGAAAAGAAACCGTCTTACTTCTATGTACAAGAATAAATAAATAGAATAAATGGAACAAATAGATTAAATATAATAAATAAAATAAATGAATAGAGCAAAGGGATAGTCAGTGTGTAAAATAAGCAAAATAGGTAAGTAGGTGTCTTGTAAATTAGTATATAGTATAAAATAGAGATAGGAGTAAGTCACGATGGTAAAACTTGTCAACAGACTCGGTGTAAAGTATGAATAAATAAATGAATTGAATGTGGAGTCAGAATAAATAGATAGAATGAATAGAATAAATAAATAGAGTAAATGGATAGTCAGTGTGTAAAAATAAGCAAAATAGGTAAATTAGTATATAGTTTAAAATAGACATAGAAGTACGTTACGATGTTAAAACTTGTCAATAGACATGGTGTAAACATGAATAAATAAATAAATAAATCATGAGTTTTTTGTTATTTAGTTATGTGTATGTTTGCTAGATTGGGAGATTCAGTACCCCATTTCCCTATCATACCTCTCTTTCGATGTTATGATCTCGTGGATCACCGCGCTTATCTCTTCCCATCTTGCTTTGCTCTTTAGCATTTCGGGGATCAGGTTGTCCGGGTTCATCTGCACTCCTGAGTTTTCCGCCATCTGTGGTCCCTGGAGGGGGCCCACTTTGGGCACCAGAAGATGGTGTGTTCCACGTCGTCTTTATGTGCAGTGCAGAAAGAGCATTTTGCCTCCCTGCGGCGATGGAAGCGATGTAAGTAACTGTTGAAGGCCCCATGCCCAGTTAGGGCCTGGGTTAGATGGTAGCTGCCTTCCCGATGTTTTCTCGTCAACCAGGGCTCTATGTCCTTTATTAAGCGCCTGGTCCAGCGACCAGTGGTCGTGTCGCTTTTCCACTCCTTCTTCCACTGTTCCAGTGCCCACTTCGCTGCGTGCCTTCCTTCTCGTTTGTGGATGGCTTTCCGTTCCGCCCTTGTTAGATTTTTGCCGGTGTCCAGCGCCCAGACCCTTTCCTCTTGTTCCCATTGTCTGCATCTTTGCTGGGCAGTAAGCTCCAGAGGTTGAATTCCCGCAACGACCGCCAGTGCTGCATTTCATACGGTCCTGTAGGCCGAGGTCACTCTCTTTGCGCCTGCCCTGTGGATCTCTCTAAGTTTTTTCGCTCTAGTCTCTATATTCATGTATTTTCCCCATATTTGGGCACCGTATAGGGCGATTTATTCCCCTACTCGGGCCAAGAGTCGCCTCCTAGTTTGCCTAGGGCCGCCTATGCTGGGCATGATTCTCCCTACCTCATTCGTCACACCAATAGCCTTTTTCGTAATCTTATCAAGGTGTGTTGCGAAGCTCAGTTTTTGATCAAGGTATATTCCTAGATACCGGAGTACCTTCCCAATAGGTATATTGAGACCTCTGATTTGCACACTTTCCGGAATTTGTGTTCTTCGTCTTGTGAAGAAGACAATTTCGGTTTTTTGCACCGCTATTTCGAGTCCTAGTGCCTCTATCCGCTCAATCACCTCTTCCGCTGCCCTTGCTGCCTTGTCCGCAGTTTCTTCGGCTGATTTCCCTTCCACTAGGATGAGCGTGTCGTCTGCATAGCATGTCAGCGACTTGTCCGGTGTCCTATATGTTTTCGTCAGCACTTCATTGTACACAAGGTTCCATAATGTTGGTCCCAGGATGGATCCCTGTGGAACCCCCCTGGTTAGCTTAGCAGTTCTATTTTCCCCCCCGGCGTTGACGTTAACCAGTCTGTCTCGGAGGTACGAGCGTACAAGCCTCGTTATATGTTCCGGGAGGTCTGCCTGTCTGGCTGTTCTTATTATTTCTGGCCAGGGGACTGTGCCGAAGACATTCTTGATGTCTATGCATATCCCTGCCACCCATCTCTTGCGCCCGAGTCCATGCCTTATTCTGTCAACAACTTGTTGGATGGCATTTATAGTAGAGAGGCCTTCCCTGAAACCGTATTGGTGCCTGCTGATGTACTGTCTGGACCTTAGGTGGTTTTTTATCCTAGTGTCTATCATCCTCTCCAACGTTTTCCCCAATACATTGATCAGGCTTATCGGGCGGTATTTCATAGGTTGACCCGTCGTCGGAGCAGTGTTTCCTTTGGGTATGAGGACCAGGTCGGCGGTCTTCCAGATGCCCGGGACGCAGCCGAAAGCATCTTATCAGTACCTCCCGGAGTGGGAGGGGGTTATGCCTGTATATTTGTTGTTGTTTGACGATCTCGGGATGGATGCCGTCTGGGCCGGGTGCCTTTCCCACCTTAATCCGTCTTACCGCTAGGTTTACTTCTTCTTGTGTCGCTGCGCTGTGCCCGTCTTCGGATTCGTGTGCCTGCTTTATGTCCCTATCGTCCTCGGCGCTTAGCGTTGGGCCATCTGGGAAGAGTTCCGAGTATACCTTCATGGCCTCCTCAATGTTTGTAGGTGCCCCGTTTAGGTTGTTTACCTTTCTTCTTATTATCTTGTATGGCTTGCCCCATACGTCTTTATCAACGGTGGCCAGTAATTCTTCCCATGCTTTACCCTTACTTTGTTTAATTCTCTTGCGGAGGTGCCGCCTCTTCTCCCTCAGTTCGTCTTTCTTGATTTCAAGGATAGGGTCCCAAGCCTTCCTCTTCCATCTCTCTCGCTGCAGCTCCCTGCGCATGCGCATGCAGCCTCTCCTCTCCTCCGCGATGTCTTCATTGCACCAAAAGGCGGCTCTTCTTCTTCCTTTCTTCGGGATCTTTGGCATCACCGCGTCACATATATCCTGTATGTTCTCCGTCAGGGCCTGAGCTATTTCGTTTGGGCTTCCGTTACCCGGTCTGTCCATGCCTTTTGAAAGCTTTTCAAGTTTGGAGCGGTTCAGTTTTCTTAAGCTCCACTTCGTCCTGGTATTAGTTTGTCGCTCTTTCTGTTTTGCTTCCTCGGCGCTGCTCGTAGTCGCTTCGATTGTGAAAGCGATGGCCCTGTGGTCGCTCAGGGTCTCATCCAACACTCTCCAGCTGTGCGTCCTAGCCGCTATTTCTGGTGATGCCAGCGTGATGTCCAGTACTGCCATTGAGCCCCTGCGTTCGAAAGTTGGTATTCCGTGTTCGTTAAGACATAGCAGATCGTAGCTGCTTATCGTTTCCTCGATCCTGCTTCCCCTCCGTTTCGTCCCGTCCGTCCAGAGCCGCGACTTAGCGTTTAGGTCCCCCGCTAGTATGAGTCCTGTCGTTTTATTCTCATTTAATGCCGGCTTACGCGCGGTCTCGAGCATCTTCTCTAGGTCGGAGACCTGTTTATTAAAATCTTGCCACTTATTGTTAGGCGGGAGGTAGCAGCTGATGACTATGATGTTCTTAACTTCCACGGCTACGAATGTCTTGCCCGTGACTAGCTTCCGCACTTTCAGGTCTCTGCGTGTTGTAACAATGCTGGCCTTGCCGTCATTGCTCGAGTACCAGTTCCCAAAACCACGCCCTGACCTGGATGGCTCACTAATGATGACCACGTCTACTTTCATCGTTCCCACCATCTGTCCGAGTAAATCCGAGGCTGTTCTCGAGTTGTTAAGGTTAATTTGGATGAAGTTGAGGTTGATATTACTGCTGTTCCTCTTCATTGTGGGCATTAAGGTCCGTGTCCGCGCCTGGTAGGGTTGATTCGATTCTGGTGCTACATCCCACTGGGGCAGCGGCCTGTTCCCCAGTGACGTCCATCTGTGTGTCTATGTTCACGTCCATGTCCGGGTGTCTTTCCTCTGGTACTCCGTTAACTCTATTTCTGGATTGTGGTGGTGTCTGTGGGTTTTTTTGTCTCCCCTGTCCCCCAGGACCCCGGCACACTTCTTCCTTATGTCCGTGCCTGTTGCAATTTTTGCAGCGCGTGCCTTGCATACCCGTTATGATTCTGGCCGTGGTCCAGCCTATCTTTATTATTCTCATGTTCCTCAGGGATTGCCAGGTGCGCGACTGGTTCTGACTATAGCAGCTCTCTCCATCCAGGGGTACGTGAAGATTCTTAATATCTCCGTCTGGTCACTGTCCTCAGACTCTATTGGTACCGCGCTGGCAAGGGCGGCTCGAATTTCCTCCTCTTGTATCAGCACGTCCAGACCCCGGATCTTAAACGTCTCCCTGTCACCTAGCAGTCTGACGTCCACACCCTCCCTTAACTTTTCTGTAGCCAGTTCTGCCATCTCCCTGGCTATTTTCATTTCTTCGAAGATCATCAGGAGAGACCCATCCCTGCTTTTCCTTATGCCCCTCAGTCCCCCACCTGCCGGTGGTGGGATGCCCGCCTTGATCCGGGCAAGGGTTCTTTCGTATTCTTCCCCCTTTACCTTAACCCTAAGTGCGACCCCTCTCGTGTTGTTGCGCCCCGTTTGTTGTGTCCCAGTGTCTCCCCGTTGATCGGGGGCGGGCCCGGCGTCTTGTCCTTTTGTCTTTCCTGCTCCTCCGGTCGCCCCATTAGCGGTGGTTGCCGTTGAGGTGCGCGGTGCTCGATATCTTGCCAGATCGTTCGACTTGGCCGCCTGTGCGTAGCTGATTGCCCTTGGGCGGGGGAGGCCCTCAGTTCTCGGTGTGTTGGTAGAAGTAGGTCTATCCTCCCACCTTGCTGTTTGCACCCCGATGGACCTGAAGGTGCGTGTGCCCCTCAGCACTTTTTCCGTCGCGCTTATTACCGGCTGCGTCGCCCTGCTCATCGTCTGTGCCTTCGCTGCGGTTTGGTTTGGGTGGGTGGCAGCCTTGGGAGCCCCGTTTCCCTCTCCTTCCTTATTCCCGCTCTCCATCTGTTGCCTTTCGCACTCCTTCCCCATGTGACCCGGCTTCTTACATCTGAAGCAGATCTTTGTTGGTTCCCTGCATTCCCTTGCTATGTGACCGACCGTCCCGCATTTGAAGCATCTGCTGTCCTGGACAAATTCCCTAGCCCGGGCTTGCATCCATCCAATCTTGAAGTGTCTCTGTCTAACAACGGCATCGACCACCTTACCGGGGGCCCCGATGCATACCGTGAGAGTGCCCCGTAGTGTGTTCTTGACGAAGATCACCTCCGCCTGTCCACCTGTGGCCCGGTTAACTGCCTCAGTGATTTCTGCGGTCGTTGCTGTAGCCTCAACATTCTGTATGATGGCCCTCTTCCTCCTGTCTCCCATGACTTCAGCCGTGAGCCCTTCGCCCTGGAGTCTACTTACCAGCTGCGTCGCGTCCGCGTGTCCAAGCACCATCGCCAAGGCGTCCTCCTTTCCTCTCGCCCGTCTAATCCCATAGACCTTGATGTCGTCGGTCCGGATTTTTTTCTTGAGTTCCGTGGTGAGGTCAGGGTAGGTCCTACCCTCAGCCCGGATCATCACCGTTCTTCTTTCACTTACTTTCGTTTTTTTTTTTCGTGGCTCCTCCTCGTTCGGTGTGGGTCCTATCGGGGTGGGCGTTGTCGTCTGTTTATCCGATCCCCCGGTGGAAGTTGTTGCTCCCTGGCTGGGTGTACTGTTCGTTTGGGGTGCCTCCGCTTCTTGCATCTCCCTTTCCAGCGTGGGGGACGGGGGGTGTGACCCCCTTGCGTTCTCTACTGTGTCCCGAGTCTTTTTGGGTCTGCGGCCGCCCTAGCTCTCCTGTGCCTCCTCCCGGCTACCGTCGCTTTCTATATCTTTTTTGCGCTTAGGTCGCCTGTCCTTTGGAGCCGTCCAGGATGTTCTCTTTTCCTGTATCTCCTCATCCGTCAAGTCTAGTGGGGCATTCTCACTCCATCTATTTATCACCCACTGGCCTTGGTCTCTCAGTTGCTCCATTTCGCTTATAATGGTCCCACTAAAGCGCCTAGATTCGGAGATCCTGTACATCACTGCCCCGATTCTACTCGGCCAGCTCATGATGAGGGTCTGCACTCTATCTATTTCCTCCTCCGTTTCCTGGCAGTTGATTGCATCCATTAGCTCCATTTCAATTCGTGTGGCCAGGTTGTCTGCCTCAATCCGCGCCTCCCGCTTCAAATTGAGACTTCGCCCGTAGGCTTTGCCTATCTTCAGTCCAATGTCGAGCAATTGTTCTATTACTGCATTGGCCCTCTTGATCGCGTTTCTTGGGTGCTCTATGGAAGTCTCATCTTCATCCTCCTGCTGTCTCGCGGGTGTTCTGAGATCCGGACACAGGATGGTCGCATTGCCCAAGGTGTAGTAGATGTCCGGGCTTCCTTGCACTGAAGTTCCGCTCCTCCTCCTGTTGTGTGTTTGTATGTGTAGTTGGTTGCAGTCATATGATGCCGACGGGGTGTGGCCTGCTCTGTCACCAACGGTCCCCGCCGGCACTAGGGCTCCGATCCCTTGCGCCGTAATTGTTAATCTCCTAGTACTCTCCATCTTGAGTTTTTGGTCAGGGTCCCTCCCTTAGGTCACCGTTAGTCACTCTCCGCTCTCTGTGGACCTTACCGGCATGGTAAGACCTTCTGGGGCCCGGGGGCCCCGCCGGCATCGCTCCAACAGTTCATCACGGCGAACCTCAAGCCCCCCACACCACGACAAGGTAGCGACCCTGTGGGGGGAACCTAATATAACCTATCCTAATCCAAGACTGCCCAACCTAACCTAAATTGATAAAATACTTCCTGAAATGATTTATTCGATCAACCTTGATCGCTAGCTTCGATAGTTCAATGATTCTTGAGCAATTCGCGGTTGGCGCGACGGCCTCGAGGTTTCTACAACCTGACCTACGTCAAGGCTACTCCATCTTAACATAACCTAACTTGACCCAAGACACTACAACCCAACCTAATATAACCTATCCCAACTCGAGACTGTACAACCTAGCCAACCTAATATAACTTAATCTTTTGCATGTTTCCCGGTCACATGAAAAGACTACCGTTTTCTCTATAGACGGGGAAGCTCTTGGTAACATTCGCTCATTTTACTTGTTCTGTCGTCTACTGGTTCACATATGGTTACACGTACTACTTCTCATGCAATATAGGTAATGTAACCGGGCTTATTCATGTTTGAAAATACAAATTCAGTAGATTCTAGCGGAGCTGTCGAGAGTGCGGTATGCATCACAACATTTTCCAATCCGCATTGTTGTAGTACGATGACATTATGTAAAGCAATAATTTGAATTCTGACATGTCTTCCAAAACAGATTAATTTAGAACTAACGTATGTAAAAATATTCATATTCCTGGCCGTTATAAACATTAACACGATTCACAATTCCATCAGTTTTACACAATTCATCAACCCTATTGGATACGCAATTTTTATTGAAATCCCTAGCATCAACTTTTCCCCATAAAATTACGCTGCTGCCAATAAATAAGGAAAAATATATCTCATTCACGAATGCTTTGATGGAACAATAATGTGCTTGAGATTCATCGATTCGGTTTGATCTTTATGGCTAGCAGCATCCTTTCCGTAAACTTTCCACATATTTGAATGATGCAGATAAACATACAACGTGTAAATTCTGCAATAACCAGACTCAGTTCAGTTTGATGACTGGCAACGACGTTTTCCCGATGAATACGTTGATTGCTGGGAGAAGCTCGATGAAACTCAGCTACCTGCAAAGAAGCATTTCTACTCACACCTATGTAATGCATATATTTTAAACGACGATTACAAGCATGCTCAAAATGTTTGGGAAGAATTCCATTTAGAGCCAATGGAGAACTATAGAGATTGATAAATGCAAAACGATGATCTGACCAGATGTCTCAAAACATATGATTCAGATCCGTTGCACAACTACACAGTGCCGGGACTTGCTTTCGACGTTATGCTCAAATACACGGAAGTAAATTTACAATATTCTGATCGACACGCTCGGGCCAATAACAGGTTTATGGGGAAAGATTTTGATCCTAGTAACGTGGAATCGTATCTCATGTATTTTGACGTAAACAATCTATACGGTTCGTTAGAGTGGTGGCATAATCCTATCAATATATCAACTCACTCGGACGATTCACCGATCGGTTACATCCTGGACCGATGAATATCCGAATATCCTATAGAGCTTCACAAGAATCATAAAGATTTTAATTCTTTTGTCTTGAGCATTTCACACCTCGTGTTCTGATGAAGGATGGGAACACTGGAAAAATTATGACCGAATTCATCGGGGATTCAAGTAAAACTAAGCACATTTACCATCAAAGTGAGCAAACGTGTCAAGGATGCCGAAAGTGCAACGTTGAAAACCGTTACGTTTAACGATTATAAGCATCGCATGGGGAGGCTTACAAAGAGTTGGTCTATACCAGAATGCCTAATACGTAGTAAAAAACATGAAGTTAGTTCCATTGTACTGCAAAATTGCCGTTGAGTTGGCAAGACTGTAATATGCAACTCGTACCTGGACAAACAGACGCAATACCTTGCGGGGTTTACCACCACCCCCACAATCAACTGACCATAGGATAGAACCGAGGGCATAGAACTGCTGTAAGGACAACCCATCATCAAACAGAGATAGTTCTTCAACAATACGATAGATCCGTGCGAAACTATACACATTTACCACCACGGTTGAAGACGAAACGATACATATCAACATTATCAAATTGAGCAAACGTGTCAAAGGATGCGAAAACTGCAACGATAAAAACATCACGTTTAATGATTATAGGAACGGTCTGAGGGGCTTGCCAAGACGTCCACCCCACAGTGTTCAATAGGTATTAAAAAAACGCGAGGTTAGCCCCAATGTACTGAAAAAATTGATCATGAGTTGACAAGACGGTAATATGCAACCGATACCTGGGCAAACAGGCACCAGAACTTGGAGGGTGTGCTGCAACCCCGCAATAAACTAGCCGTAGGCTGGAACTGAGGGCATAGAACCGTTGTAAATATATGCGTTCGACACCCAGGGCGATCCTTCATGAAGCAGAGACGTTTCGCCAGCAATACGATATTGAGCAGATCGAAGTTTTAGAATTCGAATACCATGTGAATTCATGTATTCATCAATTATTTATTCATTTATTATCAATATATTGAGCAATTATTCATATTTATTCGTTTACCACGAGAAAAGTTTTCAGAAAATGGATAAAAGTTTCCAGAAAACGAAAACAAGTCTTCAGAAAATGAAAAAAAGTTTCAAGAAAACGAAAAAAAGTTCACCAAAAAATATGAGCATTGATCGTATTAGTCTAGAGTTGGTGGCTAGCTTCACTACCCCCAATTAAATCATACGTATTGTTTCTAAGATTTAACCAACAAGAAATAACAACATGAAATATAATTAATTTAAGATAATCTAAAAAGAGATATACAATACAATAATAACGACCAGCTAGTTACAACCATCGTTCAGGATAGATGTTCTTGGTATCAAACAATAATATCATTTAGAATAAAATAACACACGATTTGCTCAAACACGCAAACGTTCAAATTTAGTGATTTTGCAGCTTCTCTGCATTTGAATATAAATTCGTCCGTCGGCGTGGATTGTTATATAAGCTCAAACACTTTATAAATTGTTATTTTCGGCTTTTATGTCATTATCACCATTCATTGTTATCAGACATTTCAATCACCAAATCGTACAGAATATACTTTATCTTTTACCAGTTAGATCATATTAAACCATTTATTTTGAACGACCTTTTTCCCATTTTCATTATTATAAAATTGTCTCAACAATTTAAACAAACCTCACAGAACTGTACAGGACTATGGCAACACGATCCTACTAATTACCGGCTTATCGAAAGGTAGGTCTTTTCTTAGTTTTAATTTTTATTCATTGTCGTTACGTGGGAGCTTGATTATTCAATTAATCATTAACTACCACCGCTTAGTACACTCTCACCCCCACGTAACACAACCAAAAGTGATAATTAAGATACGAGAAAATAGAAAATAGAAAATATGAGCAAATTCGTAACGAAACAACACGGAGGCAAAAGCCTTATCTTAGCCGGTGACTCGGGCAAGTAGGCACTGACAACTTATTTTAAATTAAACTTAAGAGTTTATTCCTGTGATTGATCGTTTATTTTCCCACTATAATTGGGTCAGCCCTCTGGTGGCGAGTATTGGTTGTGGTATAGCCCGATATACCGATAGATAACACGTAATGTTCTGCCTGTGATTTCGTCGTTGACACCAACTCGTACAAATTTGCAACTGCTACATCCTACTGTCCAGGTTGCCTGTCGTTGGCGGTTCTTAGGCGGAGGCATTTACGGAGAGTGCCTCCCGGTCAACGTTGCCGAATGAAGAGCGACAACTTACAGTAACTCAGTGTTCGCTTCCATCGGTTTCGTCGTATAGTTGCGGCTTTCTGCCCATGGTATATCAGGGAGATCATGTAATCACACGATGTCAATAGAAGAAGAGTGAAGTTTATCAAAAAGTGCCAACGACTCGAGAGAACATGATTCAGCGAATCAGAAATGCTTGTGCGCAAATAACACCGTAGACACTTTTCAGTTGTGTACATACATTTGAAGCGCGGATCAACAAATGCATCGAAGTAGAAAGTCGCCATTTTGAGTCCTTTACGTAAAAGATCACTTGAAAACAAGCAACCCGATAGTTCCCGAATTGTATCCCTGAAAACGTTTAAAACTTACTTCCTCATCTTCGATTTAAAGCGCATGTCTTGCAATTATGAAAAATTTGATTTTTCCCAATTACAGCACCATCTGTATCGGATCAAGCAAATATTTTTTAAAAACTTGTGTATTTTCTCATGAAAAATTTGAATCTGCAATAAAAAATAGGGGTTTCCATCTAAGATTTCAAAGTTACTGCTCCTCACGCCCTCAGCGGTCAGGGAGGGGGAGGAGGGGTTAAATTTCATGGGGTTAGTTTTCCCCTTCAATATCAACAGTTTTTGTTATGAACATTTTTTTGTATAATGCGTATTTTTTGCGATATTTCGTTGTCTCAAGATAAAAAACTCACCCTGTAGAACAAGTGGAATGGTTAGTACCATATGTGAAGCCATCTGATCGACGAAAAATTACACTGTTGAATTTTACCGAAAAAGATTCACCTCTTTCCATGAGTTTTTGTAGATAGGAGCTGTAGAATATCCTTTGCTACCTGCTACCACAAAACACGTTTGGTCTGTGGACAGAGACAACCGAACTGGAGAGACCATTCATTGTTCATGGTTTCCAAACAAATCGAAAAAACAAAGCAGGCAAAAATGCCAGTTATCTTGATCACTGCAACATCACCGATGTGAAGCTCTTTTTGAATTCCGAATATTATATGCATGGTAACCTGAACTTGGACATGAGTCATAATCGCTTCGCATTACTGTACAAAATGTACGCCAACTTCCAAGATACGTATTACGGCAAGGAACCCGAGCCTTTGTTGGTGGAGCCTTTGTTGGTGAAGAGTAGATTTCTGCTCTACGAACCTTTGATTTTCATCCACTGTTCAAAACAAAACGAAGCCCTTAAATCTGGACTAATTGATATTCGTATCAAATTTGAGACTAAAACTAACGTTTCTGGCTGATATATCTGCATACTGCTCAATTTGACATGATCGTATAACTGAACATAACCCGATAAGTGATAAAGTGAGAAAGTTTGTATAAAACCATGCAAATCACAACACTTAGTCCAGTATTAGTAGCAATGGAATTAATACTAGACGTGCAAGGTTTCAAGAAATCGTATCTCGGTTTCACATCAGAATGTGGGGCACAAGAGTGAAACCGCCTATTCAGACTGTATCTAGTGTAGCTTTCTTACAATTAAGACTACAAGGTATGAACGAGGTGCGCGCGGGGTAAGAGAGGTAGACAATAGAGAATTGATTCGCTGGTCGAAGAGATATTAGTTAGACCCAGGCTCGTGTATTTAGCATACGTATATCTTGTAACGCGAAAGCGCGGATTTCAAAGAATATTTAAGCCACGTACCTCTAAAAGAGGAGGGGGCCGGGAAGGGGACGTCCGGTAAGCCACCTCTTACCCGGCAGACCGAACAGTTAGTCAGATATTACCGTGCGGTTACTGCGTATCTTTTACAATACGATCCAGTCAAGTACCATCGAGTGCGCGTCGTACTGTGTAAGTGCGTCGGCCATCTGGGAGAATAAGACTTCTAGTGAGGCACAACCCGCGGATTATTAATGCTGACATCGACTTAAAAGGTTATAAACTACTAGTATTACATATATCATTCTGAGGTTTATTTGTTCTTTCCTGCCCCTCCTTGCACCCTCTTAAAATTATCGCCGCTGCCTCGGACAGTATCGGTACTTCAGACACGAATACACGGCCCTCGGGTCACCGGCAGCAGCTATCAGGAGAGACTATTTTAATTCAGTTCGGGGTTATGTAAGAAAATCCAGATCCAACCTGGCGCTGAACAAGAAGGGGAAAAAAGTGAGAAAAAGTTTTGCGCCAGCGAGCCATGGATTGCCAGCGCACGAGAAATCAGCCTGTTTGTGCGCCCATTTGTCTTCTAGCATTGCCTCTGTATTGAATATCAATCGGAGCGTTCGGGAGAACAGAAAGTGGTGGGGGTTTAGACCAGGGGGGCGGAATCGGCGCCACAAGAACCAAGCTATCCACTTGTGTTGAAGTCTAACTACGCAGTCCAGTTCCCCAAAAAAACTATCTTAGAGCAGTCGCGATGTACCATTCACAAACCTTAGGTTCGCTTTTAGATGTAAAGCACTACGTAAGGCTTCGAAAGTTTACGTAAAGGGATCAGAAAAATAGAATTGGTTGGGGAGCATTTTACGTAAAAAAGTGGAAGTTGTTGATTTGGCGAACTTGGTATACCCTTCACTGCAAAAATTGAATACAGATCTATGTAAACTGTAATCTCGAGTTTTCTGAACGAAATCATCTTCCTTAATATTAACCATTATTCTTAGAATCTATTTTCCCAGATTCAAGTAACAACCTTATAGAATTTAACGTATTGCTGATTGACGCAGGCCGCTCGACATCATATCACTGCTTGTCAGACGGTCAGTTTGTTCTCTGCTAATTCACCATCGATGCAGGTATGGATCGAGAACCTTCGATGTTTGGCGATCGATGCGTGCTTCTCAACGTAGCCTTACAATGTAGCCTTTCAACGTTGTGTCGCAACTTGTCTGATGATTCCAAGAATTGTTTACTTTTCCAACTTCTAAGAGTTGCTCGTTGCTCATCTAACTTCCCTCGCTAGGGATGGAACACCCTTGTCAATGTTGACTTATGGTCGAAGAACCTTCTAGAAGCTGACTCTTGCCGAAGTGCGCGAGTACGTGAGTTCACGCCTGCGTCTCGATTTTGCTCGATACGTATTGGTGACGTTCGCTGATGATGGTAATGCATATCACTATATGATCAACGTAGAACACCTGATTTTTTAGCGACGCAGGTCAAAAAGTAGCAATAATATAGATAATTTCGTCAAAAACGATGGTAACGTGAAGCACAGAACGGATGATTTTTTTCTGATGGTTGATAATGTCGGTCGGGGTGAGGACAACTCCCACCTTCCTTCACCAACCTCTACTCTTGGACAAAGTTTTACGGCCGGGTTGTGTCGGTAAAGTGGAGATTTGTATTCCGGACTCTCCCTACTTTACTACTTAAGACAAATCATTTACAAAATATCTAGAAATATTCTTTCCGCCGACAATGATGTAAACGAATGGAACACCATCCCTACTAGTTAATAAAAATAAATCTGAGCTAACGCGAATAACAATAGTTCAGATGCGTTATGTTGCGATTGCGCTTATGCCTACGATTGCATTTGCGTTGAAATCTCAACAACATTAAATGCACTCGCATTTAACGCATATTCAAGATCGCCACGTACGATCGGGAAAATAAAATGTATTAAAAAATAGAGCTATGCATGTTCAAAGATGCTGATATGTACTGACTTACCTGAAACGACGCAGTCACATGAAATAGCAAAAAAAGTAATTGTATCTGAACTGGTGCAGTAAGTAAGCATCATATTGAATTAGATCTTAGCGCAGATTCAATTTGTGGAAAAATAAAGTGCGTCGCAGTATGCTCCGAAAATTTACAGTACTTCATAAATTCGACTACTACCTGCTATTCGAATAAGTTCATCGTATCTTGCACATACCGGTGTTGCAATTAGACACGTGGCAACGTGTGATTTCCATCATACATGTCGTACCGATGGTACCGATCCCACACATCAAACAGACCATAAACATCATGTATTTGTTACAACTCCATCATTAGCATACCTTTTTAAACACCACTTCTGTACAAAACCTACCTAAAATTTTGCTCAAACTAGGAGAAAGCAAAAGAAATAGAAAAAAAACAACACATAATGACATCTTAAGTCACCGCACAATTAACTGACACGAGATTTTCCTCTGCTTGGAACTTAAGGGATACGAGTTTCACTGACTATTAATAAGGACACGAATAGTACTATCTCGACAGTCGACTATTGTACCGCACAAGATGAGTCTCAACTGTAGATCACCTGATACGCACCTACCTAATCTCTTCTCGATTCCAGTCTCAGAAACATCTGTCAAAATACGTTTATTGTGCCACACCTGTACACAAGACACGTTTCACCTAAGTTTATCAGTTGAGAATCTACTATTTATATGGCTATTTACTAATACTAGAGTCCAATGAGTAACTACGTACTTTTCCAATTTATAATTCCACTCGTCTGTCAGTTTTAATGTTTTTGAGAATTAATCACTCATGCAAGATATCACATTTTGTACTTATTACCAATAAAAGGTCTGGGTAATAACTCATTTGACAAAGCTAGAACGTGGATGAGAATCCTGACTGTAGAATATGTGGGATAAGAATGCTATGATCGCTATCGATGCTATAGCACGTAATTTGTTAGACAATGAAGATGAAATTATATAAAGTACATATAAGTATGTTTAGCGAAATGAAAGAAATTGCGTAGATTCACAATTTTAGAAAAGAATAACTGCAACATCTAAGTAGGATCGAATTGAATATGGTAAAATCAAAAATAAACATTAACTCTTTGCGCAAGAATTCTCGCGAGCCTTTCAGAGAAGAGATCAATCTTGGGTAGCTAAATTTAATACTCATAGCAGATATAGTGACCAAAACAACATTGGGAACAGTTAAGCAAAAAAATACAAACGTCAATCTTTATATGAGCATAATGGAGCATGGTGTAAATTTGGATTGTGATATCTCCAACAATGATTAGGAAATGTTAAGTGATAGATTAGAGCAGTATTCTGTGACAAAAGGGTTTCAATGCTAAAGGAAAAAAAGTAATTCTGTTGAGTCAGGTGAACGCTGAAAAGTATCAAGATATTGCAAAAATACACAAACTCGAAAAGCCGAACGAAACAATATGATGCGTATATTTTTGTCAGTATATGTGTTTTGAAATAAGATTCGAATCAAAATTCTTTTCGGACAACCATCGGCATACTGTTAGCGTCAAGTCAAACGGCTTTCATAGTCACGTCAATTTGTATTTAAATAACGAATTCTTCCGCGTTTCTGAACAGGCTGCGAATGATGAATATACAAGTTCTGGTTACTAACCTGCTGAAAAAAAGATTGCATATCGTTTGCGATGTGCCCAAGTACTGTTGATATTAAAAACAACCCATGTTAAGTTCTGAAATAATATTCCGTGATTTTAGTCGGGATGCTATTCGATTTCCATACAGCTTGTTATAACCGATGATGTATGACAAATTGGCATGCTGATTGAGATGGTAAAGACTAGAGCCCTACACAAAAATTGCGAAAAAGAAACAATTTTTTATTGGGGCCAGTGAATATGCCACCATTTATCAAATGCAAGTAAATATATTAAGGTAGAATAAGAAATAGCGTTCTGGTAGGATATATTTAAGTTTTGCAAAAATGTGAAAAAGAATTCAAACATGAATAAAACCAATGTAACATAAACAAAACGTTGTTCATGTTTTTGAGTAGTGTACGATTCCGTTTTTGATGAAATTAAGGTATATGCCGGTGAAATAATTATGAAACGACATTCCGATCGATAATCGACGAGTCCTATGAAAACAAACGTATTTTGGTGCATCATCTAGAGCCGATGTATGCCGCTGAGAAATTTGGAACGGACGCATTTTGACAGACGGATAGAATGGACGTATCTCAATCGACTCTACAAGATATGTATAGAGCTTTGTTTAGACTTACTGTAGCGTCTTTCGAGATATGTCTGTTCTAGCCACTCAACGAAATAAGTTTGTACAGATATCCCGCCGAAATACGTCTGTTTTTACACAACCAGTCGAATAAGGTCTACGATTTACAAAAACAGAGCCTAGTAGATTGTGTACCAAAGAGGCAAGGTAGGTCTTTTTATGCCGAATGTAAGAGCGTGTGTACAAGCCAAAGACGAATATTGCAAATATGTGAGGTGAAAAAGACTTTGCATATGTAGCGGAGATTGGGGCACGAAAGACTAGGTGGTCTAATACCACTAATTATTTTTTGTGGCTCTTGAGCACCGGGTACAAGTTGTTGTGATATATCTCGAACAAACTCATTCATTATTTAAAAACAAAAAAATCTCTGGGCACGACGGACCCCCTCCAAAAATTTCACCATTTTTTTTATCTTTTAAATAACTATGTGAATGAATCATTGATTACACCGGCACACAAAAAAAAGTGGTTTGTACATTTGACGAGACCCATCTAGGATTATGTATTTCGATGCTTTGAATCTAAAAAAAACGCTAAAAATGGCTAGAAATCGTGAAAAAATTGCAATTATGCAAACGAAAAAATTTCTACAACTAAATCAAGTACGTTTCTTATGTATTTCAATGCGTCGAATCCAATTCTGAACTCAGATTTTCATAATTCGAAATGGCGGATCCAATATGGCGGACGCGAATTCAAAAAAAAGTTTGATTCCACCTAAAGTGAGTAACCAGAACTTTTTAAGGTCGCTAAATCTGAATCTGAAATCGGATTTGTAAAATTCGAAATGGTGTATTCAATATGGTGAATGAAAAGTTAAAATTTTATCAAGTCTGTACATAAAATTCTACCCAGGGGTTTTTGGGGGTCGCTGATTATGAATCTGAAATCAGATTTAGAAAATTCTAGATGGCAGATCCAATTTGTCGGCTTCACGAGATTTGATACGTGATGATACGGTTGGCTCAATGCGCCGTCATAAACAGAAATCCCGGTGGTCCAACTCGCCTTGACGAACGAAAATAATACGGGTGACTCAATATGCCTTGACAAATAGAAGTACGGTTGACTTAATTCAGCTTGAACGGACATGCGGATACGGTAGCCTCATAGAGTTTCTGATTTCGCTGGCTAGTAGAACAATTTTAATTGTCGCTGAGGCGTTTTTGAAGTAGCGCCAGGCCTTCATTATATATACGTTCGTCATGCATAAATAAACACAGAATACTCTTCTCCGGTAAAAGAGCATTAAGTATTATATGCGCTTCAGAATTTTCTATAAACACTTGAAGATTTGATCATTAGTAAGTTTACCTATTTGGATTTTTATTCGTTTAACTCAAATTGATCACTGGGGGTGAATTTCACCCCACATCTTTTTCAAAGTCCTCGTAGAGTCCCTTAGTCGTCGTAGTTTTGGTTCGGAGAACCGAGAGCTTTTTCTGCGATCCTTAAACTAAATCGAGATATTTGTTAAAATTTTTCGAACTCATTGTTGAAACAGAATGTCCGTTTTTTTTTATAGCTGCAGCAAATTTTTCCTGCAGTGACCGTTATGCGATTCGACTGAGACGTGACTAATTTGGGTTGAAATTTTAACTTTCTTGTCTGCGTGTTAAATACATGAATAATCTGAATTTTAATCATAAAAAACTTTGGACTGTATTGAAGTACGTAGGACCCATTAAACGACCCTAAAACTCTATTTTGTAGAAAAACACCAAATAAAATAAATTCTAATTATCGATCCTTACCTATTCTCTCCTTAATCTTTGTAAGGCGTCAAGAGTGACTTTTGCACTAAGTTGCATGATTTTCTGACTTTGCTTACGGATCTGAGGTATAAGTTGTTGGGATTAACTGTCATGTACATTCCCCGTGAAGGACACAATCTCGCGACAGAAGAGGCTGCTGCTGAAAGAGAAGTAGTTAAGCGATTAGAACAAGTGGTGATAGGGTGGACTAGACAAATCAAGACGTCATTAGGTGATCAAGATCAGACGACACCTCGTGAACTATTGTGCCCACGTGATGAGTACGAATTTTGGGTTTATCGCTGTAAGTTTAGTTGTATTCAAGATATTATTAAGTATTATGTCAACCGAATAGCAAGCTGTGTTATCACAATATAAGTCTAATTCTCATGTCCTTCAATTTTACAGACGAAAATCTAGGCAGCTTGAATTTCCAACTTCAAAATCCGGTTATGAAAAAAATAATCAATATTCTGAATATCACTCAATCCACGTATGTGCGACAATTTGTTTCCCTCAGCGAAGAGATTGAGTACAGAATCAACCAAGCCAGATCCAATATCGAGTTCTTGCAAATTTTGTTGAAGCCATCTGAAGAACTTCAGAAGTGTCGATCGCCAGAATGCATTCTTGCTCACATTCCAAAGATTATCAACCTCTGCAGAGTGATTTGGTTGAACTCTTCCTACCTTCGAACGAAAGAAAAATTGGCCAATTTGTATCGGGCATTAAGCAACGAGATTATACTCAAGTGTAAACAGTATGTAGACTTCGAAGAATTGTTCGAAGGTAAAACCATAAGAACTATCAAGGACCTGAATAGTTGCATCTCATGCTGTCAAGAATATAAATGCTTATACCAGAAGGTTAGTAAAATAGTTTCTAATTACGATAACCTGGGATACTTGCTAACGTTCATTACTTTCATTATGCTTATAACGAAATGAAAGCTGACCAAATTAGAACATACTTGTCATAACTTAGGTCCATACGCTTTGCGATTTACACAGTCTTAACAAACTAAAACCTGAACAGAACATCCTTACCTTATCATTAGATACCAGGTTCGATTTCCGGAGCTATCGTTAATTTTTCACGTTACCAAAACTGTTAAAATTAACCACTACAGATTTACTATCGTAAAAAATTGATGTCATTTCATAATTTCATGATCGTACAGTTTCATATCGGCAGTTTTAATTCAGACACAATTAGTGTACTGACAGGAAAGTCTTTCCGCTGACACCCTTCGATTTTGATGAAATTTATACATGTTATTCTACATCAAAATCTAAGAGACACGTGTTTTTTTTATCGGCGGAAAAACGTTTCTAGGGGGTGAAATTATCCTTTGAAGTTGAGACCTTCGAAGGGTACTTTTCAGGTTTCACCTATTTTCACCTGAGACAATCGAATGCACTCAAATGGATAATTAGCTTAATAATGAACGATGAAAAATGCAACTGGTTTCATATCGGGGGATTGCATGGGAAAAAAGTTAGAGGGGTTGAAATTCATAAAATCGTTATAACAAAAAAACTATTGCACCTAGCTCGATGGATTCAATTGCACTTTGAAGAGCGAAAAAAACTAATACATATGGGTTTTCGCGTTTTTCTCGCAAATCAAGTTAAGTGGGTGAACTACCCCTATGTATGTTTACCTTTAATCTCAATAAAACGTTACTAATTCTTTTTTTTTCTCATTTCTTCTTTTAGTGATACGTTTTTTCTCTAAATTCTCAACATCTACGTATCAAACGATGGACAGATTTTTTTCGAAATTACATTTTCATAATTGGTGAAAGTGATAGGACCAAAAGTATGCATCCAATCTCAATGGTTTGTTTTTTATTTGAAGGCAATTTGAGACTCTTCTAGTTATACTTAAAACGTTCTATTTAAAATTTATTTAAACAATGGATTTTACCTAATTGAGCAAGGAAAATTGGAAAAAATCAAATTTTTCCGCTGAAAATTCTACCACTTTATCAATTTTTTATTTTCTGTAACTTTTTACGGTATTTATACGAATCATATTCACGGTTCAAAAGAATTCACTTATTTATTTTTGCCGCCAAAAATGACAGATTGAATAACTTTTACGGATAATAATTTTTTTGATTAGTTAATATTGAATATACCACAACACGAATTTTGAAAATATCTATTCCTTATATTTTTCACAAAAATTTAGTAAATACTGACATATTTTCATAGTTATCGAACCCCCCCCCTACTTGAAAGTGTTATCTGGGAGTCACTTCTGTTCAGTCTGTGATTCGCTCCCATAATTAGATTTGAAATACGACGTAGAAGCAGTGATAAAACTGCGATCGCGGAATATATTCACCACAGTCGGCTATTTTTCTTTTACACGACGAAAGAAGTGACTTACAATTCGAGACTATTTAAAACGAAATTGCAAATATTAATCAAAATGAAGATAAATCCTTTGAACGTTATTAGAATGCTTCTCGCAACTTTTGAAGTTATGTGTTTACCGGATTCGCCAGTAAATAACGATGAAATACAGTTGAAAGAAAACTTTGAAAATATTTTGTTGAGTGCAATGAACGAATACAGTGGTTTCGAAATGGTAGAAGAAAATTCTTTGCATTTCGAAGAACCGTTTAAGGATTGGGAAATGGAAATTGTTGAAGATAAAGAATGGGCAAACGCCCTGTATGAACCAGAACTTTCGCTTGATACATGCACTCGTGATAACGAAGACTTATCCTACGAGTACAAATTAAGGGCCGTTGAGTATTGGCGCAGCGGAAAGAAAGGAAATTTGGGTTTGGGCAGTGTTAAACAAAAGTAAAACAAAATGCAATCTATACGACAGTTGCACCGGTGGGCCCACAATTTGAACAAGGGGGGGGATGTACAAAGAAAATTTAGCACGAATTTGTGGTTACACTTTCGAAAATTTCAATGCTGCTGTGGATGCTGGTTTAATAGTGCACGATTCTGATTTGAAAAAATGGGCCTTACAGGCTCAAAAAGAATTAGGGCATACTGATTTTCGTTTCAAAGCATCTCATACGTGTATAAACTCATTCAAAGCAACTCATCGTATTGTATCGAGAAAAATTGATAAATTCATTATATCCAAAACAATTGAAGATGGAAAAGTCTTGGAACAACAAATTCAAAAATTTGTCCATGACGTAAAGCAAAATATTAGAACGTACGGATTGTCAAATACATTTAACGCAGATCAGAGCGGCTTCCAACTAGAAATGCATTCCGGAAGAACTTTAGCAGTCGAAGGAGAAAAGCAAGTACAATGTCTTATACAATCAGTCTCTTCTACGAGCCACAGTTACACTATTCAGCCGACTATATCAGCTAACGGCAAGCTGCTATCTCCTCTATTTTTGGTTTTAAAAGAACCAACTGGCAAGATTGGTCCAATAGCGAAGAAAACGCTTTTCAGACCAGATAATGTGTACATAGAAGTATCCAAATCTTAGAAGCTTACTTCAGGTATAAATTACACCCACTGTTTTTGTATAGACATGTTTTCGAATGAAAAAATAATGGGTTTTTCTATTTTCAGATCATTTTAAAATTTGGTTGCAGCATGCATTTTTCCCGAAAGTTGTTTCAAAATCTTTATTACTGATCGATTCTTGAACTGGACACTGTCCCCAAGTTGTACTTGATGTGAAACCTTCAAATAGAGATGTCAAAGTAATGATTATACCTAAAGGAACTACCGGAAAAATCCAGCCCTTCAATGTTTTTGGATTCCGAGTATGGAAAAATTTTGTTAGACATTTTTCTGATAATTGTCTTTTAGTGAATTATGATATTGATTTGCATTTGAGAAACAATATCATAAAGCTTCAGTCACTTATTCATAACCAACTGTCGTCATCACGTTATATCGATCTTTTCAAATGTTCTTGGTACAAAAGTGGTTACATAGAAGAAAAACCAGCGAATTTTGAACATCCTGTACACTTTGCATCTTGAGATTCCTGCAACTCACACTGTGAAGTTCCAGGATGTGAAAATGTTTCTCTTGTTCGCTGTTCCTGGTGTAAAAAGTTGTTATGTTTGAAACACTTTTTCAATGACTATCATTACTGCAGTACTTATACGGCTAATAGAGCATATGATTATACATTCGCTTCTATTTATTGCTATAGTGATTATTTTGTTAAGCTGTTGACATATTATCAATAAAAGATACAAGCATATTGTACGCTCTCTTTTTTTTACTTGACTACGCAGTTTTTCTGTGCGTCGTCCCAAAACTTGGTCTTATCTAGCGAAGCGAATATGTGTAAGCGCTTATCGTATGCTTATGTTATCTCATTGCCAAATATAAATCAGTCAGAATTATCGATAAGTCAGATATAAATACTTTTTCAACGAAAGATCGATCTATAAATAAGTTGGCTCCTAGATAAAACCGTTCATTAAATGCTATATACGTGATACGGTTGTGGTAAATTAAAAAAAAAAAAACATATCAGTAGGAGAAGGAATAAAAAAAAAGAATTACTGCCGTTTTATTGGGATTAAATGTAAACATACATAGGGGTAGTTCACCCCCTCGACTTGATTTGCGAGAAAAACGCGAAAACCCATATGTATTAGTTTTTTTCGCTCTTCAAAGTGCAATTGAATCCATCGAGCTAGGTGCAATAGTTTTTTTGTTATAACGATTTCATGAATTTCAACCCCTATAACTTTTTTCCCATGCAATCCCCCGATATGAAACCAGTTGCATTTTTCATCGTTCATTATTAAGCTAATTATCCATTTGGGTGCATTCGATTATCTCAGGTGAAAATAGGTGAAACTTGACAAGTACCCATCGGAGGTCTTAACTTCAAAGGATAATTTCACCCCCTAGAAACGTTTTTCCGCCGATAAAAGAAATACGCGTCTCTTAGATTTTGATGTAGAATAACATATATAAATTTCATCAAAATCGAAGGCTGTCAGCGGAAAGACTTTCCTTGTGAGCTGCACTTTAATTCTAATATACATCTTGTAACGTTCCCGAGTTTTCGTGAGCGATCCGCTCGTGAAAACACTATGCCGGTGGATGTTTTTGTCCTGAAAAAATAACAGAGTTGTTGATTAATTATATGGAAAATTTAAAAGAGCTGCGTGATGGCAAAAGAAGTTGGGAGTTAGTATCATTTCGATCAGATAGTCTCTGTTTTTGTCTATGGGTTTTTATGTATTAAAGAATCATGGATATGTAGATCTTCATCAGAAAATAACCATTAATTTTCTCGTATATACATTTTAATCCGTGGTGTTCGTCCTTCTTAGGATTATTGTTTAAATAATCATCAACAACGAAAGGGTTTTACAAGTAGTTCTCGGGTAAGGCGGACGGTAACCAGACAAGGACAAGTACTAATCTTGTACAAATATCAAACTATGACCGGTGAAGATTTCAAGTTCTATTGCTTCATATTTGATGCCATGCCGACGCGGAATTTGACTCCGTAACAGCGAAAATGAAGACGCCAATTTTTTGGTTTGTCGTCCGAGCTTCTCCGAAAACGTGCTCCCTGGTGTGCAGTGAGTAGATTCAGACTTGCCTTGATCGTTGCTGCGGCTATTGCACCGTAGTCGTGTTCCCTCCGCTAATTATGTTTTACAACATGTAGGGTTCTGGACTTCTTAATTTATTCTCCGATCGTATAGACGCAAGGTTTCACCTCGTTGATGTATTACAGATGCACAATTTGACTCCATCACTGTTTCCGAATACGCCGTTTTCAGACATGGAGGTTTACCTGGTTGCTGCATTGCAGACGCGGGATATCATTCCGCTGTTGTTTTTTGGCTATTTAATTGATTTTACCAATACAAAACGTGGTGCTCTGATCGATTTTAACATTGACGTATTGTATATCTCTTAAATATCAAGGTCTACGTATCTTAAACAAGAAAAAAGCTTAATAATCTCATTCTATCTACAATTCTGAACCAAAAAACTTCAAGGCATTTTCAGTTGACAGAGAACTAAAGTTGTAGTAGTTGTAGTAAAAACTAAAAAATGACTTGAATTCTAAAAAATAGCAATTGTAAATTAGTAAAATTTATGGCATTTCTTTATTACTCCATAAAATGAAAATGCATTGAAGTATTTTTGTTGAGAATTATGCATAAAATGGGGCTGATAAGCCCTTTTTCGCGTTCAAGATATGTGGACTTCCATACTTGGAAATATATAGGACGTCGACGTCAAAATCGACTCGAGCACGTCATACAAGTTATTGCAAGTAAAGAAGTAAGTTTTGAGTAACGTGATATTTGATCGAACAGAAAAGATTCAGTGATTTTCAAGGTTTTAGTAACAAAGTATTGCATGTTCATGCAAGAAAAGAAATAAGAAAATAAAAAATATGAAATTTACACCACACAATTAATTGGTTACGCTTCCAAGTTTGTTTGACAGTTGATTTTCAATCAAATGGAAATCATATTAATCTGACTTATATGAAATTCTACGAGAAGAAAAATCATTTTTGCATCGAACCTTATTTTATTGTTCTATGCATTTCTATTACTTAACCCTTTGAAGCATGGCGGGAACCCACGATCCCATCTCGATTTTCTTGAATGTTTCTAATTTATTTACTTTTTTACTTAATCGGATCCGTTTTTTGCACTTTTCAGTTACTTTAGTAATGAGCGAACATAAAAATACAGTCTAATTAGCATCATTGTTTAGGATATAAGATTTTTAAATAAACAAACTAAAAAAATTATGTTTTTTTCTGAAAAATTCATCTTTGAAGAATCTATATAAGAAAATAACTTGAAATTTAGTGAAACTGGGTTTTTGGGCTCGCTGATTACGAATCTGAACTAAGATTTTTTAAATTCAAAATGGATTCAAGCTGGCGGACACCAAATTTTAAATCTTCGAGAATATCCATAAAAGTTTTTACTCGGGAGTTTTCGGGCCCACTGATTAAATATCGATGAAAAACCTGCACTTATGGATTTTCGAGTTTTTTTAATTATGAACCTAATATAGTTCTGAGGTATATGTAGGTTGTTCTCGATAAATCTTATTCTTTTTTTCAGACAGTAAACGTTGTGACGTGGATTTTTCCTGCACCTCGGTCACTCGGAGCAAATGACCGAGAACTTACCGCGTGCATAATGAATCGGCGTCCACGCGGTATCCTGGACCTAAAAACAATCTCGCGAAGTTTTGTTGGGCGCCTGGCGTGATTAACACGCCTCGAAATCGTTAATGCGCTATGCAGCGACGATATGCTCGGTAGCTCAGTACCGCGGAGAGGGGAGGGGTAATTTTTAGGTAACGGCAGAGGGCGAGGTACGCAACACCAACACGTTATTTTACACAGCAATGATAGAATCCACTAAGATATTCTCGGCCAATGATGATACAAAAAAAAATATACAAAAAGAAAAATAATTATTCAAACGTCACCCATTGCGACTCAAAATTTTTTAAAACAAAAAAAATAATTGAAAACACGCTATTCGCAAGTCGTACTCAAATACTTAGCTTAACTAACCCAAAAAAATAATGTAATAGAAAGGAAGAAAGCAAACGTGACTAAATCTAAACGACTTCTTATGCCTACTCTTGTTGTCTGAAAAATAAACAATAACTCGAACTAAAGACAGAATTTGACTCGATGCACTAGCCGCGACCGTCCTCTACTATCTGCGGCGCTAATCGCCACTTAACAATAAGCCACTAGGTCAAACTAAACTGAAATCGTAATCGACGCGCTAAACGCGATCGTTGCTAAATCTAGAAAATTCGTTCAGCCTACGGGCGCTAATCGCCACTTTACTGATAAAAAATAATTTAATACTTAAACAAAAGAGAATGTGACTCGACGCGCTATTCGCATCTCCAGCCGTTATTTTTAATGGCACCGGTCACCACGGGGATCGCCTGGCGGTTCTCTAAACGCATCCGAACTCGACTTTCTTCGCGACGTCTGAACGCAGTTTGCGAATGCGAACGCTCCCCCTTACGAAGTTACACTTTATCGTACTTGATTCGACGTGACTCAGGGTAACGGAATTTGGTTACTCTCAAATTGCAGTTGTCTTGCCGCGACTCAAACCCGTGACGCTATTCGACCAGGTCGGTCACTTAAAATTGGCCCTACGTTATTCCGCGCAACTCAGGTTACGGTCACCAAACGAAAGAATCGGCAAACGAATTTCGAGGATTTTTCGATACGCAAATTACACACGGCTATCCTTTTTCGGACCAGCCCTCACTCAATTACTCTCGAAATTAGATCGCAAGAATATCAGCAACGCTTACCGCTCCACATCCAGACAACGAAGTCGCCAACTCCTTCGTGATCTTTTGCGGCCATCCTCGCAACCACAATCGAAACTGCCCCCATGAAACAGAAAAGAAGAGGGCGAAATTCAGATCGGACTCCTCGCAACATCGCTCCACACTTCTTGCCGCGAAAGCAAAAGAAAGCTCGAAACTCAAAATCAATACGGATCCTCAAGACAATACCGCCTCGCTCAATCGCCAGAACTAGAGTGATCTCAGATGGCCGATCGGCCGCAACGCCGATCTCGTCACGCTAATCCTTCGTGACGTCATCACCCTAAGAATGCGCCATAATCGATCTGTCGTCGATTTCGGAGATTGCGCAACTTGACGCGTACCTGTCGTCGCTACGCGGCGCAGAACTTAACGCTAGATCGCGAGGTCGTCTTCCGCGCAGATCTACGGTGTCCTGGGGTTGTGGCGGGGTGGTGCTCCCTCGTCGCTAACTGGTCTCTCGCGGTTGCCTTGGTCAGGTGCAGGCGGGGCGAGCGGGGAGGCCGCGGCGCGCCGGCCGCCAGCGAGAATCGCGTCCGCCTTGGATTCCCGCGCTGCAGGGATCTGCGTTGTCTCCCCCTCCGCAGCCTCGGCATCCTTCACGCAAGATCTCCGCGGTTTCGCCTCGCCTCGAAATATCTTCAGCGTCGGAGTTGGTCGCTGGCTTGTGGCCGGTGTACTCAAGAAAAAAACAAAAGCCTGCAATATCTTATAGTCCGGTCAATTTAGATATTTCGAAACACAATAATTCCGACATAGCTGAATTTTGCTAGAGACCTTAGGTTTACCATTATAAAGAAAAAGAAAAAAATCCCCATCGATACAATGTGTGCTAAAAAAGTTATTCAAGGTCAAAGGTCAAAATTTTCGGTTTTTTCGATTTTTCTCGTTAACGAATAATATTATCAAAAAAATAGTTGAGACCAAAATTGTAGACCATAAAATTATCCACAAAAATGGTCTGCATACTTTTTTCCTAAGAATTATCATTTCTGAGATATCGTGATTTTAAAAGGCGAACGAGTCATATTCTATATAATATGCACGTATATCGTATATGTCACGGATATACATAGTGTATATATAGTATATATTATAGTATATATACATATTGTATATATACTGACATACATAGTATATATACGGATATACATAGTATATATATAGTATATATTAGACTGCCTCAAAACAAAAAAAACTATAAGAAATCCAATTCTGACGGTTGGAGGAAGATAATAATTTTTCTATGCAACGAACGGAACTCTATACATATAGTAGCGCTTGACAGTTTATATGATTTCTTCGAATCGCTGGGTCGGAGAAATTTTTTAATCGCACGATCTTCGAGTGATTCAACATTGCGTAAAACGTTGTTTTTCGCCTTTTCGAAAAATGGGTACCTAGGATAAACTCCCAGCTTCCTTGAGTGGGTCACATTAAAATGTTGAATAATATCCATCAAATACATTCGAAGAAAACATATAGACTGTCAAGCGCTACTGTATAGAGTTCCGTTCGTTGCATAGAAAAATTATTATCTCCCTCCGACCGTCAGAATTGGATTTCTTATGTGTTAATCAAATGGGAATTATAAAATCTCGATGTGGCACCTATTAAAAAAATCGCACGGCGATTTCCTTTCACGAGGTCTAATATTATGTTATAAACTATGATTTCATGAAGCTGGAGATCTGATATATACTATATATATACTATGTATTGTGACGTTGCACCTAGAGTGCAAGTCACAACAAACCCCAAACCCGCGAGGAAGAGCCGAACGGGTGAGCCCTGTCCCGTCGGAAAAGACCCGAACATCATCGAAGCCCCCCGACGCTCGGCAGAGCCGAGCGCGAGATTCAGTACGAGCACAGCCGTAGCAGCAGCCACACCGGCGTAGACCAAACCCAAGAGCGAAAGCGAGAGAGAGAGAGAAAGAAAGAGAGAGAGTCACCGACACACACACACACACCGAACACCCAGCTACCCTCCACCGCACCTCGAGACCTCCACACACACACG
Organism: Neodiprion fabricii; assembly: GCF_021155785.1. Lineage (NCBI taxonomy): Eukaryota > Metazoa > Arthropoda > Insecta > Hymenoptera > Diprionidae > Neodiprion > Neodiprion fabricii. The sequence continues at coordinate 9,222,281 of NC_060245.1, read as the reverse complement.
TCGACGTCACCAGGTTAGCCTGCCTTCTATCGCCGATCTGCTCCTCCCCTCGCAATATCAACCCTGTCTACCACACACTCCCCGTCACTCTACACCACCCTCCCCTCGCCATATCAACCCTTCCGACCCCACATTCCCCGTCACCTCCCACACTCCTTCCCCCCCCCCCCCTGCGCGCGTATCTGTAAGTTAGTATTAAGCAACGCTAAGGGCTGAGGCGTGATCAGCCACCGCTTACGTCTACAACCCTTTTGTACATCTTAATTTAAGTCGAGCCCTGGTGCAAAAGAAAAAATACACACACTAAGTTTTACCGATTATATCCGCCCCGTCTCTAATTGTCTTCCCCACCCATATTATTCGTGCGGACTCAAAACCCGTCACAGTATATCCGTATATATATTATGTATGTCAGTATATATACTATATATATACTATAATATATAATATATATACAATATGTACTATGCATATACTATGTATATCCGCGACATATATAATATGCTTGCATATTGTATAGAATGTAACTCGTTCGACTTTTAGAATCGCGATATCTCGGAAATGATAATTCTTAGGAAAAAAAGTATGGAGATTATTTTTGTGGATAATTTTATGTTCTACAATTTTAGTTTGAACTATTTTTTTGATAAAACCAACCGTTAACGAGTAAAATCGAAAATTTTTAGCACACATGGTATCGATGGGGACTTTTTTCTTTTTATTTATAATGGTAAACCCAAGGTCCCTACCAAAATTCAGCTCTGTCGGAATTATTGTGTTTCGATCACTATTTTTATGTCTAAATTGACCGGACTATTAGTCGTAATTCACGATTGTGTCCCTGTCGAAGCTCGGATGCGTGACTCCAGTTCTGGCGCTCTCTAGTATTATTTCGCGACCCGATTTCCGAAACCCTTATCCCTGGACTCCGCCCAAGGTTCAGGGAGTACCTTGTAACGGGCATGCCTAACCGAAATGCCACGTTACAACGTATAAAATCATTTTTAGCAAAATCCCACAATTTTCTGACCTTTCGCCGCCATCTTGAATCCGCCATCTTGAATTTCGCAAATCTGATTGCGGATTCGTAATCAGTGACCTCAAAAACTCCCGAGTAAGAATCTTCACGATCATATGATCATTTAAAAAATGTATGCTTCAAAGGGTTGAAGAAGAATCTAATTTCAGTCATAGCCTCTCGGTGAGCGCTACGGCGTACAAATGCTAACGAAACAGGTAGGTGCTTTATTCTACATGAATACGTATAAACGTTTGAGTGTTGAATCCCTGATTCCTAGGTGGATGTATCTACAGAAGTTTAAGGGTCAAGGGTCTTCATAGGTGTTGCGGTATATATGTAGGGTGAAGGGTTAAATCAGTAAAGGTAAAATAGTATATCTGTAGGGTTAAGGGTTGAATCTTTACAGATATATACGTATGGTAAAGGGTCAAATCGTCATAGGTATAAGGCCATAAACGTGGCGAAGGTCGAAGGTCGATCAATGGTCGAAAGTCGAAGGTCAAAGATCGTAGGTCGAAGGTCTACGATCGAAGGGTAAAGAATTAAATAGGGGGAGAGTGAGCGGTGGATGGAATGGCTTGAGAGGGGAAGGGAGGGAGGGAAGGTAAAGGGAAGTAGAAGGGGATTCTTAACACAGTGGCGGCGCACAGTGGATCGAGCAATGTTGATGTGCGGACATGAGCCAAAAAATTTTTTTCATGATATTCATTGCTAATTGAAAAATTTAGGTTGTAAATACTTCTGAGCAAATAGAAATAACCGATTTTGCGAAAAATTGGTTTAATGTTCATGTCGAACATCGCTCTGAACCTCACGACTCACATGGATTTCTTTTCCTGTCATTTTATACATGAAACCTCAAAGCAGTATAGCTCTTCCATATCCAAATATTTAGATACCAACTTTATGCGTGTTAGTAACATCCCTTTTCGATAATGAAAAATACTTGTGTAGGATATGTAAATATTAGTGTACAAAAATGGCGCCCATTCTTCGGTATTTTAACAGCCGAATATCATAAGCAAGTTCAAATTGTCATATGGAAGAATGTTGAACAGTGTTCAAGATTCTGTTGATTTTACATGTTTGAGTGATCATTACATTTCACGAATCCATTGGTCCCAGCTGCCCGTAGGTGCCTATGCATGAAACACAAGAGAATTTTGGGGGGAAAAGACGCGTTAGTTACAATGACGAGAAGCTTCCGGATTTTGCACACCAGACGTGCAAAATCCGACCGTGCAACCTTCTCATGATGTTTATTGGTTAATACTAATGTCAGTGGTAGCAGCACATTAAAAAAACTTGTTGTTAACAATTGTTATTTAAACAATATTGCATACAACAATTATTTAACTTGGTAAAGCAATGCTTCATGATCAAGTATGCATAAGTATTTCGCTTTAGCTGCTATATTTCGTCTCCACAAGTGCGATGTCCGCTCTTTCCTATGTGGTGATCCACTGTGCGGCAGTGATATCTTTATACGATATAATATAGTACGATACGATATATAGGGTTATTCAACTCTATAGGTTGCGACGTGGATTTTTCCCGCTCCTCGACCACTCGGAGAAAATGACCGAGAACTTACCACATGCACAATAATTTGGCGTCCACGATGTAACCTGGATCCAGAAAATAAAACTGCGAATTGTTGTTGGGCGCCTAGCATAATAAACACGCCTCGAAATCGTCAACGCGCTATGCCTCGAAAATATGCTCGGTAGCGCAGTACCGCAGAGAGGGGAGGGATAATTTTTGGGTAGAGAGGGAGAGTGTGAGATACTCAACACCAACACGTTATTTCCAGCCAACACGTTATTTCCAGCCAACGCTGATACAAAAGAAAAATAAAAAAAAATTATACTTCCAACGTCGCTCTTTGCGACTCAAAATGCAAAACAAGAGAAATAATAATTTAAAAGTCGCTATTCGCGATTCGAAATCTCAAACACTTAGGTTAAACAAAAAAAAGAAACAAACAGAAAAGAAAAGTTTAAATAAATCTAGAGGGCTTCTAAGCCTACGTGCGCTAGTCGCTGTCTTAATAATAACAATAACTGTTGCGTATAGCCTTGAGGAGTATGAGGAAACGTAGGTTTTTTTTCGAAGGGACTTGGTCTGTCGGGTGTTTCTGACAATCGGGAAAGAAAATGGCACGAGTAACGAACCGATGGTTGAGGTTTCCTTGATCGGTTTCCTCTTTTTCCGCACAGAAAATAAATTAGTACAAAAAAAAAAACAGAACGGAAGTACCCGAACAAATTAATCATAGATTAGAAAACCGTGAATTATAACGAGGACGTATCCCGAGGAAAGCCGCTATTAACCGGCTGGAAAAAAAATACCGAAGTGCGTGACAGCCTTGTTTGGTTTCCTCGTAAGGACTGTTCTAGTATGGCCGAGTCGTCAAGGAGCCGGTCATACTAGACTAAGAGGGGGAAACCGAAAAGAATAACCGCCGTAATGACAGTCTTGCTACCGAGCCAAATGTTTCGCTGTTTAAATTGAATATTACTCGAATTAATAGTTCCAATCCGTAACATTCCGCCCGCACGATCCGTTGAATACAACTCGGAGTTTAGTTGTGACGCGATCTTCCTTGAGGACGCCAAGATAGGGGAGATATATCGCCGCCGATGTTTCCGAGTGGTCAGAGATCGCCTCCATGTGGCCCAAAGATTCATATTCCTTGATGAACTCCGTGTACAGCTGCCGATATGACGCGTCCGTCGACAACCGCTTTGCTACTCGTCGAAGGCAACGTGGAGCCGTCGGCTTACTCTCTCCGAGCAACGAGGTTGATTCCTTGAATGGTAACGGAACGATATAACGACGGGTGGACTCCCTTGAGTAAGTGTCCTTGAAATGCTGCTAGCATATCAAATCGTCCGGATTTGTTTCGCTCCTGCTGTCGATGGGATTTCTTCCTGAATCCAATACCGTTGTAATATCTGGCGGAGGTCTTCATCCTCCGAGCCGCCGCTTCGCACAGCTGAATGTGATGCTCGTACGTGACGAACTGTTGCGTCCACCGGGCCGGAGATAAACCAACCGAGTTTTGTTTGCTGTGCGATGAGACCGTGTGAATCCGACTTGACGATTTGAGGCTCGATGATTTTGCCGTGAGCGTCCGCTCCGATTAATGCGTCGATTGGTCCTTGATAAAGAAATTTTGAGTCCGAAAGGGGTAAATTGTTGAAAAGATCGCGTTTGATGGTTTCCGATGAAAATGATGGCAGGATGGTGGTGAGTCGCTTGAGAATGTAGACGTAAATTGTAACCGACTCGTCAGTTAACAACGACTGGATTCTAAGAGAAACTACTACCCTTGTTGGACCCGTGTTGAATCCTCCGATGCCGATGATTGATACAGCCGCTGCTTTCCGTTGTAAGCGAAGATCATTCACCATCCGCTCTAAGATGAACGAGAGTTCAGAACCGGGATCGATCAGTAGTCTGACCGCCTGTGAAAGTCCTTGATCGTCATTGAAAGCCGTTGCACGAGCAGTCGCCAGTAAAACTGCTTGTGGGAAATCTTCCGAGTTGAGGGAAGATTGCGCAGCGTCCTTCTTGCTGAACGCTCGCTGCCCGTGGTTCGATGTCCTTGATGGTTGAGGAGGGGGAGGGGTTTCCGAGACCTTGAGACTTCCCTCCTTCACATCTGTTTTGGAAGAATATCCTTGTAAGTTCATCCTGTACCCGAATAGAGTTGATCCGCCGACCGAGAGGAGAACGTCTATCCCCTGGTGGTTAGACCTGCTTACCGGATGTCGAGGGTTGGTCCGATGTTGCCGCCGCCGTCGTTGTGGCCGGAGCCGCCTTCGTCCGATCCCCTGGAGACCCTTGATGAATGAGGGAATGATGTTTTCCCTCACATTTCTGGCACCGTTTTACCGAACGGCACGAGTTTGCTCCGTGGGGGCCGAGGCAGTTATAGCAGAGCCTACTTTTCTCCACCAAACTTCGTCTGTCAGCAGGGGTCATCGAGAGAAAACGAGCGCAAGTCGTGATATTGTGCTTGCCGTTACAGCATGAGCACCTATATTTATCCGATGACGGTTGCGCCTTGTCGTTGTCACCTTGGACCGTTCCCGAGGCCGTGTGCGTATAACTCGTTCCTTTCGTTGCTTTCGCGGGAGTCTTCGATGGAGCCGTCTCCCGTTCGAAGTTCTCAAGGGCCCGGGCCCAAGCCGCGATAAACTCGAGAAATTCCGTAAGTAAAGGAACCTCGAGCCTTGATCCGAGTCGGACTTCCCACGCTTCTCTTGTATTAGGGTCGAAACCGAAACGAGGATTGGAATGAGAGACCGAACTCTACACTTCCGATTGTACGAAAAACCGATAGTCAGTGCACTCGCGAGAGGATTGTCTGTTCAAACGCGAGGAAAACCGCGTTTCTTCGAAAAATTCGAAATTCGAAGCTCGAGGAATGTCCGATCCCTTGCCGAGTGTAGATTAAACGAATACGAGAGAGAAAGGTAACCCGTGGTACAGTAAACTCACTCGAAACCGATCGCAAAATTCATCTGTCCCAGCAACGTTTGTTTTGATCGTTCGCGGCACTCACTGACTCGAAGGTAAGAAGGTTTGAATCCGTTCCGATGATGACTGCCCTTGCGACTTACCGACTGACTCCCTGGATACCGACCGATGGAGAGACTGACCGCGTTATCGACTGTGATCCTCAAGGGTGAGAGAGAGAGAGTCCGATTCACTCGAGGAATGCTGAGAGCACGTGTGCCGGCGAGTTTGTATAGCTCATTCAGCGTACGCGCACTCTTCGTAAGCACGGTTGACCTTCTCAAGTGTCGTCTTCGAGCGACACAAAGACCGAGAGTCTAAACCCGATAAATAATGTTCGAGGACGCACCTTTTTCTGTCGATTCTCACTGTCTGTGATATCACCCGAGAGGAGCCCGAATTCTCGCCACGAGGCACACTACAATTCTCCAAGTTTTCTCACGTTTTCTCACACAAAAATCCGGCTCGAAGGAACAAATGTTGCGTATAGCCTTGAGGAGTATGAGGAAACGTAAGTTTTCTTTCGAAGGGACTTGGTCTGTCGGGTGTTTCTGACAATCGGGAAAGAAAATGGCACGAGTAACGAACCGATGGTTGAGGTTTCCTTGATCGGTTTCCTCTTTTTCCGCACAGAAAATAAATTAGTACAAAAAAAAAAACAGAACGGAAGTACCCGAACAAATTAATCATAGATTAGAAAACCGTGAATTATAACGAGGACGTATCCCGAGGAAAGCCGCTATTAACCGGTTGGAAAAAAAATACCGAAGTGCGTGACAGCCTTGTTTGGTTTCCTCGTAAGGACTGTTCTAGTATGGCCGAGTCGTCAAGGAGCCGGTCATACTAGACTAAGAGGGGGAAACCGAAAAGAATAACCGCCGTAATGACAGTGTTGCTACCGAGCCAAATGTTTCGCTGTTTAAATTGAATATTACTCGAATTAATAGTTCCAATCCGTAACAATAACTCAAAAACCAACAACAGAATTTGACCCGACGCGCTAACCGCGACCGTCCTCTACTATTCACAGCGCTGATTGCTACTTAACAATAAACCACTAAACAAAAAAAATAGGACCAAAATCGTACTCGATGCGCTATATGCCATCGTCCTCTACGAAATAAAGCGTTAATCACCACGCTACAATGCTCATCCACAACGGCAATAACTGAAGCTAATCCTTATTCGACGCGCTAGTCGCATACCTAGCTGTTACTCTTAATTACGTCGATATCCACGGTAATCGTATGGGTATTATCGAAACGCATCCGATCTCAATTCGTACACACAATTCCCGAAAAGTTCACAAATCGCCCTGTTAATCCGAGCGTCCACGTACGATGATACACGACCTACACGAGAGGTGACACTTTTACCTAAGCTGACTCGACTGGAACCCATGCAGCGGAATTTGGTTGCACTCAATTTGAGACAAGAGCGACTCACCCCAAAACTATGACTCTCCGCGTTATCGCAAGAACTCAGGCTACGGACATCAACAAGGAGGTCGGCAAACAAATTTCGAGTGCCACTCCAACTCAACGAGGAACTGGCCAACCGTTGACCGGTGCACCAATCTGAATTGCACTCGAAATGCGTTCGCAAAGAATTAATAGCGCTTACCGCTTCGCAGCTACACCAAAAACGCGCCCACATCTGCTTCCGCCATTTCGCACTCCAATTACGTTTATTGGTTTTTGAAGTGAAAACTTCTTTAGCGGCGCTCTGCACTTTTTTAGATGGGTACAAAATGTTAAGCTCGTGTCAGATCCGTAAGCGCGTCAGATCCGTAGTCTGATCGAAAAAGCGTAAGACGGAAGGAGAGGGGGTAATATCCCCCTCTCTTCCTACCGTACGGCGAAAATGTATGCCTGCTCCGTCTGTCTCGTTTAAGTGGCGCTGGGCGCCTGCGCGTGTGTGTTTGTACTACAGCCTGCTACGCGCATCCACAGATGGTGACTGCTGATGTGTCAATCGTTTGTATACTTGTGAAATTCGTGTATATAAAGTGCTGAAAAAATGGAAATGGAAGAAAGTGCATTTATTAACAAAAAAAGGGACGAAGAAATATCGAAAGAGAATAAGTGAGTACTTTATAAAAATATACATATGTACCTACACATTATAGATGTAATATTTGTAATATGTTGATACTTTAAAGCCTATATATACGCGCGACAAATTTCAGCGACATATTTGAAGGAAATCGTTTCTTTTTTAATAATGTATTAAAGCAATGCGCGCGTGACTCATTGGTTCTTGATATTAGGAGTATCAATTGTGACACTGACCACATTGACTTATCAAGTGCTTTGCTAATCGAGTGTAAAAACGTGTATTACGTATAAAATCATAAAAAATACGATACCAAACAAATAATTTCACATGAAAATAAATGAAATAAAATGATAATAAATAATCTTCATTTTTCAGAAAAACAAAAGAAAAAAGGAATAAAAATCGGAAATATCAATGTGCGTGGCGTCAGCGTAGAAAAGATTTGAAAAACAAAGATTCGAAGGAAGAAAAAGAAGAAGAAAAAAGAAAAAGACATCGTGAAAATCAAAGGGCATATTATTTATGTAATATAAATTGTCATGTTTGTCTACGATAGCGCAGTAAATGAATATTGTATTTTACCACATAAATGATAGTACTTTTATACTGATAAATAAAACAATTCGTGCGAAATTATTCCCTAACCATTCCAACATATTCAAAAATGCACAACTGTCGCGAACTGTCGCCAGGACTCAAGTGTCGAGCTCCGCTAATCGGAGTCGCAATTGGAACATGCCTCGAACATAGGTGCTATCGGTCGTGAAAAACTCTTCCGCTCTCATTGGTGTTGCCTTTCCGAAATTCTTATGGCCTAACTTATCGCTATCGTTGACTCCCGTTGTTGCGGGGTGCTGATTGGCTATCCAGTCTCCGGTATCCCGTAGTTTGTTTGACAGTGGCGTGGTGACGACTTCACGTGGTTGCGTGACGTCAGCGTGGTGAGCGGGGAGGCTACGGCTCGCCGGCCACCAACGGGAATGTCGTCCGCCTTGGGTTCCCTCGCGGCAAAGCTCTACGTTGACGCTCCCTCCGTAGCCTCATGGGAGGCGCTCCTTTCGTCGTGGTCCGTCACGACTATGATTCTATAATGCTTTTTGAATTTGCCGCCGGTCCCGTGTATGATGTCGTATTTACTCGAAACAGAAAAAAAATAAACAAAAATCCTGAAAAATCGTATTCGCCAGACCGGAAATTGTCCCCTCTCAGAGTATCGGTTGCGTGACCTTTGTCCTGGCACTCTTTTATGAAATAATTAGCGGTCTGATCCGCGGGATCCCTAATTTCGAGTCTTATCTAGAGTTCGGGGAGCCGTTTAAAACGCGCATCGAAAATGCCACGTTACAAGGTATAAGGTTATATATTTAGAGTAAAGGGTTGAATCTGTGTAGGTATAAGGGTGTATTTAGGGTGAAGGGTTCAATCCCTGATCCCAAGACGGATGTTTATTGTATATATGTGGGGTAAAGGGTTAAAGCTATAAGGATGTAAGGGCCTATATGTGAGCTAAAGGGCTGAATCTATAAAGGTATAAAGTTATATATCTAGGGTAAAGGGTTAAATCTGTAAAGGAATGGAGGCATACACGTAGGTTCGAGGTTAAATCTGTCCAGGCATAAGGGCATATATATGGGTTCGAGGTTAACCTTGTGAAGTTATTGAAGGGTGGAAAGAAGTGTGGCCTTCTTGGTGAAGGGCCTGACGACAGAGAAATGGACTGGGGCGTGAAAGGGAGGGGGTGAGGTAGTGAAGGAAAGGCCGGGTGGTGGAATGAAGGTCTGCATTCCTGACACGGCGGCGGCGGCGGCGAGATATCTTTATAATCTGAAGAGATATTATTATTATATACATCACAATTATATTTCATACTCTATACATGTGCAAAGAAAGGATGCGAAAAGAGTAAAAACGGAAGCAGTTGTCGAAAGTTTTTTTTTTTGTTGTTGTTGCAGTTATTTCTATCGCGAGCGAAGAGAAAAAAAACGAAAGTGGAGATGTCCGGCTGCTAAGTGGGAGAATTCTTGGTGGGGCTGCAGAGTAGTAACCTCTATTAATCCCTACCGAACCAATTTCGAGGACGATTTAGATCGGCGCACCGATTACAGGAATACTCGAAATTCGTTTGCCGATCTTCTTGTTTGATGGCCGTAGCTTAAGTTTTCGCGATAACGCGTAGAGTCAATTTTGTTTATGAAAAGTATCGAGTAGATTCATGGTTTTGAGTTGAGTCATTTTGTTTTTAAATTGCGTGCAGCCAAATTCCGTTACACGGAGTCTCGTCGCGCCAGCATATTTGAGAGTGTCACATCTTATGTAGGTCGCAAATCGTCGGGGGTGAGCGCTTGGTTTGACAGTATTTCTATTTGATATTGGGTTTGAAACGCGTACTATTCGTACTTCGGACGCGTTGCAATTAACTTCTTTAAATTAAAGTTAAGAAATTGAGAATTATTTGTAAATGCGGATAGTAGTCAGTGTTTTGATTAGCGCTGTTGTTTAGTAGAGGACGACCGCGGTTAGGAAAGTAATTTTTTGTTTTCAGTTTTTGCCCTTTTGTTTACTATTACGAGTGCGACCAGCGCAGGTAAGATGAAGGTTTCTTGGATTGCTGGTTGTTCCTGATGTTGGTTGATTTTTCTTTTGTAGTTATTTTCAATAGCGCGAAGAGTGAATCCTGTATTATTTTTCATTTTATTATTATATCGCCGCTATTGTGAAATATATTATTTTTTTTATATTTTTGTCGAATAGCGTGTAATTGGTGAGTGTCTTTCTCTCTCTCCAAAACTAACCCACCCCTCTCTGCGATACTGAGCAACCGAGCATATTGCCCGAGGTTTACAGAAGATAAAGATTTCAAGGCGTGTTGAACACGCCAGGTGCCCAACAGAATCTCGCGATATGTTAAGTATCATCTTAATTTTTCCAGCTTATATCGCGGGCCGCCAAAATATTGTGTACGCGGTAAGTTTTCGGTCACTCTTCCAAGTGGCTGAAGTGCACTAAAAATCAGCGTCACAATACATTACCATTTTATGAACCGGGACAATTTCTAGACAGCTGAAAATCAACTGCGCATGCGCGAGTTTTATCGGCTGTTCGTGCAGGCTGGTCACCTCAAGTGTCAACTGTCAAACTCTGTCTCTGTTGTCGATGTAATTGATACGAATTTTTGAAGTTAGAATTCAAAAATAATTGAGGTAGTGAATCGGAAAGGTTTGGGAAGCATTTATTATTGGGTCAAAAAATTGATTCTTGAAAGAACGGTCTGAATTTAATGGTTATGCTGTTTGATAATTCGTTTTATTCCATTGAAATAAGAAATCTATTTAAATTATTATTTTTTTTTTGAGTACGGTATGTTTCGAACAAAATTATGAAATTATTTTTTTCAGAACATTCATACTCTCTTACATGACATATATTTTTTGAAATTTATTCAAAGTGGTGCGCTGTATTGAAAAAAAAATAAAAACTATTTTGAAATATTATTTTTCAATTTTTTAAAATATTTTTTACGTCCTCCAGACCTTAAATTCTTTTCTCACACTCCTACTACTGTTACTTTATTCCCTGTATCCTCTTCTTATCACTTTACGGTCTCAGTTCCTATAACGCGTCAGCAGAATGCTCCCTCTGCCCATGCACTGCAGCTAGCCAGTCCTTCACATTCTTCACCCCATCTACGCACTCAAGTCTTTGCTCATTCGGACAACATCAAAAAGACCTCTCTTCCTTATTCCTTCCCTCGTCTTCTCGTTGCACTCTCCATGTCTTTGAAAATGAATCAATTGTACACGCAAACATTCATCTCATGAATGTAACTTTCTCTCATTTCCTCTGATTCTTCGTACGTGCGTGTAGTCGACGGGTAACGAACCCGAAATAAGCCATCATAACATCACGGCTGAGTGTGGATGCGGTCATGGATATCCGCTCATCGTGATCACTATCGTCTACCCCGTAACATACTTATTGATTTTGTTGAAAATTAGTTAGGGTTTCTGTAGCTTCAGACACTTGGGGTAAGGAATAAACGAGATAACACAACACGGTGAATTATTCGTGAAATGAAAAGATTGCGTTTATTAATGTATGGTAACGGAAACTGATACACATGACTGTATCATGGCGTAAATACATGCACACTGAAAAGAAGGCGGAAATCCACAGACCAAAGTCCAGAATCAAAACAAAAACATATCTTACGTATTAACGTCTTATTTTAATTCTGCTATTGACTAGCTCGATCCTTCGTCTATATCCACACACAGAAAAGGCGCCAATATTTGCATATTCTCAACAGATTTTTATTTTATAATAATAATGAATATATTATAAATTCAATCAAAAAACAACCAGAATTATTTTACTGTATTGTATTGTATGTTATACGGAGGTAGCCGGGCGCTCAGTCCCGCTGGACCAATGTGTTCGGGGCCATTGAGGAATTCTAGTATGTAGAAAATGACGTGAGGTTGGCCAGCTTGGCGAATTGAAGCAGCCTGCCCACCCCTATTTCCTCAATGGTCTGCTTACGCGGTCCCTCGAGCCAACCACACCGGGTGATGAAGTGGAGGGGAGTCTCCTGCTCCTCCTCGCATCTCGAGCCAAGGACTCCGTTCTGAGCCCCAAGTGTACGAGGTGCCTGCCCGTGTACCAATGACCGGTAATGAGACCCATCGCGGTTTTTAACTCGGTCCTGTTTAGATTGATAAGCGTGGCTGCTAATGCTTGCGATGGTCCTTAGAATAGGGCCCTCGTATGAGCCATGCCCGGTGCTCTGCCCCAGAATTCCGCGAGGCGGGTCTCCTTTCGTTGCTTAGATAGGCGTTTTACGTGCCCCGGAGATAGGTCAATGAGATAGTCCTCGTCGCTCACTTGGCGTGAGGCTCCCTCTCTGGCTAGGTTGTGTGCGAGCTCGTTGCCTTGGATGCCACTGTGTCCTGGCACCCATATAAGGCTCACGTGGTTATTCTTTGCCAGCCGTGATAGAAGAGTGATGCAGCCCTAAGTCAGCACTGACCTCACGATGTATGCGTCCAGATGTCTAAGTGCCACCCGGCTGTCACTGCAGGTAAATACCGCGAGAATATCTTGAATGTTCGCAGTCGGTCATCGCCGACTTGGTACCACTCAAGTTCTTCGATTGTTTCTCGCAGGCTGGCCATCCTATCTTTAATTTTACCCACGTGAAGTTGGCAACCCACTAAACGGAAAGGATTTTTTTATATTTTAATCGATTGTACTCGGTGCGTACCTGATTGTACCACCTTAAATTTCGTTTGTACCTTAAGGGGGAAGAAAATACAAGGGGAAGAAAAATTGGTCCGCAACTCATGTTGAGCTAAATATTTTGCGTTGATACTATTGTAAAAAGCATCGTTTGTACTCGTTGGTACCGATGTTATTTTGAAAAAAAAAATTCGATTTTTTTCGATTTTTTTCCCCTCAATTTCCCAGAGTTATTTCAATTTTTTTTTGTCAATTCATTTCCTCAATAAATAAATAAATAACTATAATCGCATATAAATATACCTGATTCGGTATTTAAGCGGATAGGAAATTCTCAAGCCTACTGCGAGACACTGTGTATTTTCCTTCTTAATAGGTGGTATTTTCAACTTTGATTTGAGTACTGAGACATAGATTAGTGTGAAATTAACTCCGTCAAACTTTATAAATGAACTTGAATCACTGATACCGTGAATGGTAGGTGGACCCTCTGTCGTGGCTCTTCTTCTGCCTCTCGCACCTCCGATACCCATACTTGTTGTGGTATCGCATGCGTATTTGACCGCTCATCCTGTCACAATATATCTAATGATTAGGTTAAGTGTTCATTGGAGATACTAACGCACATACAGGGTGTCCTGAGAATTCTGGGATGACTGAATAACTTGAAAACTTTGCGTAGTAGAACAATGTCGGGTACTAAGGTTGTAGATTAGTTGTTGTTGTCCCTTTACGAGGAGAACCTGCAAACTATAACACACGAATTTGCACGAGACTTCGCAGAATGAAGGAGTAATGAAAAGAAGCGAACGTATATTTCAGCTTTTCCATAAACACTTGACCGTTTTCTAGAAAATAACGGTTGAAGTTTTGATGCTGCTTCATGAATCTATTCGCGCACGTTGAGTCCAAGTTGATCGGTGGTGCAGTGGCTAGCGTATCGGCAATTTTTTTTTTCCTTTCATCGTCAAAGTATGCTTCACGAATGTTTCTTGTTTTATTGATAAATACAAGGGTGCTATGTTCCTAATTACAATTCGTCATTCCAAAGCAATTATCCGTTATACCGAAATATGCTACAAGATATTAGAATTAAAGATGATTGGAAATGAAAAATGCATGATAGCAGGTAACTTAATTTTTGTGTTTGTTGTTACAATATTAAAATTCAAGAAGATCCGGTGGATTTCTTGGAGTGATACCTACCCTAAAAATATTCGAGCCTAAAATTTTGTACCCCACGATCAATACACGAAGCCACATTTCTCGCTGTGAATGTTTGGAAAAGCAACGTCGTTGACGTTGCTGAAAATTTTGCGATCCAGTTATAATTTTGCGGCATACCAAATCATTTTCTTGAATGCTGGTGCCTACAATTGATTATGAATTCAATCACATCACGTCCACTTGTAATATAAGACAACATCCACACCGAGAAATGGGACTGTGACAAAAGTGCTTTCGTGCCTTGTTCGTGGTGTGCAAAATTTTTATGTTTATCATGTTTTTATGAAAGGTATATATCCGATCCTTTCAAATTATAATAATGTAATAATAAACATAAAATTCAAGCTACCCGCTATTATATATTCGTTATTTCCAATTATTTTCAAACCCAATACTCTGTAGCATATTTCGGAATAACGGGCAATTGCTTTGGAATGATGAATTATAATTTAAATATAGCACTCTTGTATTTATTAATAAAATGAGAAATATTCGTGAAGCACACTTTGACGAATATCGGAAGAAAAAAAAAACAAATGCTCGGTACTTTAACACGAGACGCAACAACTCGACGCCGTAACGCTAGCCACTGCGCCACCGCTCGGCTTGAGCACGATACGCGCGTGCGGATTCATCAAGAGGTATTGAAACTGTAACCGTTATTTCCTCGTAAAGGGTCCAGTGTTTATGGGTAAGCTGAAATGCGTGTTCGTTTATTTTTATGACTTTCATATTCTGCGAAGTCTCGTGCAAATCCGTGGGCTACAGTTGGCCGATTCTCTTCGATAGTTAATCAGTCGTAACCTTAGATCCTTGAAGATGACCTTCGAGGTTATTTCAAGGTCAAGCTGAATTTTTTGAATGGGAACCCATGTTTTTGACCCCAAAAATTAAAAAAACCAAAAATTCCACGATCAGATATGATATTGGACACTGCAAATTTCAATATTTGATTGTTACCTCAAGGTTGAATGTTTGGCTTACAACCAAGGACCAATCGTGATGCAGGTTAGTTTAATAAAGTAATCGAGGTCCACCCGAAGCGAATCCGAGTCAGATTCTGGAAATTCAAAATGACAGAGCCAAGATGGTGGCCGGAATTTGAGGATAAGAACCAATTGCAGTGTAGGTCTGTTCAATTTTCAGGATCGTACATGCAATCCACTTATAGTGACCTCGGAAACTCACCAAACGGATTTGTATCACGATAATCCGTGCCTTGGGCCAAGCGCTTAATCTTCTGATAACCTTTAGAGGTAAAAATTTGTAGTTTCCAATGTCATGTCCGATCGTAGAATTTTTCACTTTTGCCAATTCCGGGTCGAAAACATGAGGTTCTAAAAGCAAAAAAAAAAACGTCGGGTTCACGTTGAAATTGGCTCGGGGAAAATCCTACAACCTCAGTACACAACGGTTATTCCACAAGTTGAAGTTTTTGAGGTATTTGACCGTCGCGAAACTTTTGGTACACCTTGCATAATGCCAATGTAGTATTTTCAGCGTACTGTCCTCTCGTAAGTGGATTTTGCGGGCTGTGTTCAATGAAATGTAATCGTGTTATTTTATAAACTCATCAGAGATAACATTTCGCAATAAAGTTATTCAACCTTATTACGATTTAACTATGTTATCTACTATCTCATTATAATAAAGTAATTTACATTACGCAGATCTCTGATGCTCATAGTCAACTAACGTCGGAGGAATGGAAACTTGACGAGGAATATATTTTTTGTCACATCGATACGTTCATTACCAGGTGCAATGATTCCTTGGAAATATGTCAAGCAATGATCGATTTTGCACGGTAGTATTGTGTTGTCATATAATAACATACATGCAAATATTGACTAGAAAATTTCAGATCAGATGAAACGCAAATCATCTCGAAACCACGATTTGGTGGAACTAAAGGGACCGAATACGAAAGGCTGTGTGAAAAGGTAGAGAGGATGTTTCTGGAACACTTAAGAGTGATAGAAATATTATCGGGTACGATTTTGGATGTGCAAGCTCCTTGTTGGTTCGATGATATGGTGCGATTCCGAGAAGAAATCAAAGACTTAGAATTACTCATCGAAAATCTGATTACGAATGTGTTTAAAACCGTAAGAAATATAGAAGAAGGAATACAGGCACTGTATGGATTCTATAATTACACTCGTCGAGATAGTGTGAAGGCAATTTTTGATCGTAAGACCACTACCGTAAGTATTTGCATTCAATCTGCAGGTAAGCATGTGAATATTGCTCCCTCTAAGAACCGGTCATCCAATAATTTTGCTACTTATACCGGTGGAAGACTGCTCCATGCCCAATCCTTACCTCAAATCATCATATCAACTCCTTAAACGGCATTGACAGCATATGGTGCATATTGATTACCTTGTGATTGACTAGAACGATGTTTTGCGAAATTCGATATTCAGTGGTTTTGGAAGTCACTGATTACGAATTTTTCCTCGAAATTCAGAAACTATACGGCTGATCCAATATAGTTGACCAAAATACACTCGATTTGCATGATAATTGATTTTAGGGAGGTCACGAAGTCACTGATTGCAAATCCACTTTAAAAATCTATGACTTCAAAATAAAGGATCTAATATGGTAGACCAAACTGCTAAAATCAAAAGTACATTTTTTCATTTTGGTCCGCCGTATTAGATCCACTATTTTGAATTTCTGATCTTTGAACTTGAAGGGTTATGCGTAGTTCCGATTTTTCAAAGTTCAATTTTTTTAATACATTTCCGTAATGTTCATATATCTGAGTACATAAACAGAAAATTTCATGTCGATCCGATAAATATTCCCCGACAAAGACTCCCCGGAGCATTTATCAATGCTTTTGAAACTTTGAACGGGGTTTTCTCGAAACTATGTTTTTAAAGTCGGTTAGCAAGATTTCTCGGAAATGGCTGAACCAATCAGTCTCAAATTTTTAAACAAGCTTTATAAATACATTTTTCAGTCCTTGATGGGAGGTTTTTTCTCGTTGACAAATATTTTCCACATTGAGGTAAAGGTTATTAGGGAAAATCAATATTTTTTTCGAGAAGCCACCGTTACACTAAAAATTAATGTTTCACCTATTTCTTGGATTAAAGACCAGATACTGCTTTATATTAATCAAATCTTTCTTGCTTTTACACGTAAATGAATGAAAATTTTCGTTATAATTGTTTATAAATAGACTTAACGTTTACTTATTAATTTTAAACACCTATTAACAATAAGAAGTATTAAAATTAATTTAAAATAAGTAAAAAAAGAGTATACAGTGGCAAAAATCGGTACTTATAATGATTTATAGTAAATTTTATTCTTTTTTATTTTTTAAAAATCGAAAAAAAAATAGTCAGTATGGAGGCAACCGGATCGGTCTTGAAAGTTGCTGAAAGAACAGTAGTTTGAAATGAAAAATTTTAAAAAAAATCGAAAGGAACACTTACTTTCAAAAACACGATTTAAAGTTTGCAACTCAAAAATCTCAATCACAAACACATTAAATATTTTTTGTTTTGTATTTTTTTCTGTAAAGACCATTTAAAAACAAAGATTTAAACAAAAATGAACCTCAATTTGGACCATTATTAAGAAAGTTATAAACAAAAAACCAAGAGAAGAGCGATTTTTTGGAAAATTTGATATTTTTTTAACAAATAATCCAAAAAATCTCAAAATTCACCAGAAAGGCTCTTATTAGAGGTACTAAAAAATACTGAAAAATTGAGGAAATCAAAAATCAAAATTTTTCAAACCATCCGATTTGGCGTGGAATGCCGCGTGTATAAATTTTTGTTTTAATGTATTGAAGTGTCTCGTCATGAAAAATTACTTTTTTCGGGCTCTCAACTGCGTATGAGCCGTTAAATTCGTAATAAGCAACCACAAAATCCGGAAGTGCTACGATTCATTAAAATCAAAATATCTAGTTTTTTTCGCTCTTGGGGTACAAACAGTGAAATCGTTTTGCCACTCAAGGAGTTGACGGAAATTATTGCAAAAAAACGTACACCAACATTCCAGAGGTGACGACAAAAATTTCCGAGTCATCTTCTCAAGCTTAATTTTTTAAGAATTTTGTAAAAAATCTATACCCGCATACACGAAACTTATTGTACGCATTATTTGAAAGGTAAGAAGCTTAGAAAGTATCGTTTTTCGCATAAATTCTACGACAGAACTTGTCGTCCATCCACATAGGTGGACGCAAAAAAATATTTAAAAAATTTATACCCGCAAGGATGAAATAAATAATAATGTTCATTTTTATAATAATAAACACAAAAATTATAGTCTTCCACCTATATAATACAACAAAGGTTGTCTTCCAAGTTTATAAAGCTGCGCTCGGCATGCGGTAACCGAGCTACGGCTCCGACGCTGCATCTTTATTTGACTGAAAAACGGTCGTTGTTGTTCCAGACAGTTAAACGACTTTAATGAATTTTTTTTTTCTATATTATACATTTGTTCAATGAATTAATTTCAACTTTAGCAGATAGTTGTATTAGTTTTTTTACCGTATAAAGCGAGACTTACATACAGTGATGAAATTCGATAAAATGCTTTACTACAAAAAATAAGCAATAATGTCACTGTTTTACAATGATATTAAGGGATAATTTTAAGAGAATTTACACTAATATGCGAAAAATTCAGAGCCGAGGTATATTATAAAGCCTCATGTGCCCGGATAGCTCCAAACAAAACGTCTAACGACTTTCGGCATCGTGCAGACAGTTTTTTCCGCGCTTTCCACTGACAATAAGCCCACTGGAATGAAATAAGTTCAAATAAGGGTTATAGGAAATAGGCCAATGACTGCGTATCATCACTGCGTTAACGTATCGGCCCAAGGTGGGGTCCCTACGGAGAACGAATACATTTATTGATCTGTCAGGCAGGGAAAAAAAGGAAATAGAATTGGAAACATTAGGTATGACGAAAATTTTGTCACAATTGAATCGTCAAATATTCCTATCCGTAGTACTCCGGTATGGTGTTATTAACAACAGTTCATGTGATAACATATCCAAAACCCTTAGACTCAAATGGAAACAATAAGAAAAATCTTCTTAGAGAGTTATTCACCCCAATTGAAACGGAGAAAAAAAACACACACAGTTTAACCAGGCGAGAACTATCCTAATACATATTGCAACGTGCCTGTTGCATGACATACTCGTACACGTAACCGAGTACAAGCATGATAGCTCAACATAACAGAACCAACCTAACATGAGCAGGATAACCTCTACACACGACGAGGCGACAACACCGGGATAATAAACCGAGTATACACGGACCACGCTGAGCAGCACCGAGCAGCAGTATTCCAGTACCCAGTGAACACATGACCTCCATATGACGTCATAGATAGGTCACATAGAGATCATCGACTTTTTACATAGATATGACATAAAAATGACTTTATTGATGACTCTGATATGATGTCATGTAGTATGACATCATTATGACATAGTGCTGACCTAAAATTTGACTTTTATATGACGTCATGATTGTGACTTAAATATTACGTAAATATTATGTCTTATCCCTATCATATGTGTGACGTCACATCAAAGTCATAAATTTATATATTATTTACGTAAGAAATAAATCATACAATTACATAAATTACAAATCATATTCTGACGTCAAAAGGATATCATAATACCGTCATATTCTTACGTAAGAAACAACTCATACTTTTACGTACAATTGATGTACGATGAACGTCATACTTAAGCATCAGCTTCCGGTCATTCTTTTACATACGAGTGACATAATACTAATGTCACGACGGTATAAAAAAAAACGATCAACGATACTTTTCTATTTATGTTCTATGTTGTATCATGTATTGATTTAATAATTCATAAGTGGAATTTCATATGACATTTCTCAATTTTTACTTTTATATTTAGTGTCCAAATTTAACTTACCGCAAATTCTCTTTAAATGCAAACATTAAATATATTTTTAACATTGAAAATATTAGGATATTGTCATAAATAAAATATATAAACTAATTTTAAAATTAATTATTATATTGTAATAGAGGTACAGTAACAAAATAATCACTATTTATAAATGAAAAATATAAACATTTTGACTTTACAAGGTCTGTTGTAACAGTTTTTAATTTAGGAATGATACTTTTTTTTACCAAATAAATATTCAATTGTTTAGAGTCACAGGGTTTTACAAATAGCGATTCAAATTGAAAAAAATATTCGCCTTTTATTGTTACTTGATCATTGCAATTTACATCACTATTTTACCTCAAATTTAAGTCATCTTGACGTCAGCTAAATAACAAGTACGTCAGCTGGACGTCATATTTTTGTAAGCTTCCGGTACCAACTTTACTTCTCTATGACATCAGAGTTATGTCATTTTGACGTCAGTTAAGTCATAATGATATCAATTGGAGGTCATATTTACGTCATTTATCTTACGTAAGAATCTTACGTCAGGAAGTGGGAAATTATGAGTCATATGTGACTCATATATGACTCACATCTTACGTAAATCATGACGTGACATGACGTCATTCTGACATCAGTTTGACATAATTGTGTTCACTGGGTAGAGACCAAGCGTGACTCAATAGCCAGACGTTAGGAGCAGTGTCGAGCATAGCGCCGCCTGACTCAGGTATAGTTGTAGGAGCAGACGAGGTAAAGCACCCGCCTGACTCAAGGGGAGGAGAATAGAATTCACGATAATTTCGAGTTAAAGCGACCAAATTTATCGACAGATTAGCGGCCCATCCCGGCTTCGCACGGGTGGACATAAGATTTTTCTTATATTTTCACCTTTTATTTATATTTATGTTGTTGTTTTATTTTTATATTTTTTTTAACGCAGTACCACATTATCTATTTATGCTTATAATCCGAATTTGTTCATCGTTTTTTTATTCAAATAAGGTATTTAATCTTCAGTGAGAGAGATTATTCAGTATTTTTTTTTATTTACATTTTTACAACATTTTACATTTTTATGTGATCCTACCTAATGAAATTTCCTAAGATTTTTATATATTTACATTTTTTATTTTTATTTTTTTTTTGTTTTTTTTTTTATTTTTACGTTTTTTGTTGTTTTATGTGTGTATATTTATTTTTAAGAGTATTAACTATGTATATCCCGCCCCTCTCCCGCACCGCTGCAATGCCTGGTTAGCATAGAAAAGGCGCTGCCGCGCCGTGTCGTGGCTGATCTGTGACTTTTCAAATTCCTAATATCTTTTGAAAGGAACATACGATTTGAAAAATTGAAAAAGTAATCTACAGGTGTCAAAACAATTTTGAATATAAAATAATTTATTTGGATAAGGATTAATAAAAAGGTATGAATAACACGCACAACGCGACAGCGTTAAAGATATTTCTCGGATGCTCTCTTGACCTAGTATTCAAGTGGCGACTAGTTTGTCCAACTTGATTATAATCGTTGCATGTAATCTTACAATACATTAGAACGCTTGCCTTTCAAAATCCGATCTTTCCCAGACTCAAATATACATTTACGACCGTTTTAATTGTTTTCCAAGAACTTGACATGGTGTCATGTGAGTATTCTCTTCAGAGATTCGAACACGCCTGAAACATATGGTATAGATATGAAGTTAGTTGCAGTAGGATTGTTATCTACTGCGTTAACAGAATTGCTACTTTCTTCCTGATTGTTAAGATGGATGCGTCTTTCATTGATTGATCAAGTTCATTAGAAGACTAGATGGATCATTCCATCTTGAGACATTACAAATCGATTCTACAATTTTTTCATGAAACTCAGTATTATACAGTTTTATAGCTTGTAACCAGAATTTCGTTTATTTAATTTAAATTATATTTTTAAAGATAATTGTGAGGACTAAAGTCCGGTTACCCTACGGCGCAGGTACTGATCTGAATAATAAGATAATTAACGATAAAAATACTATTGTTGGGCGCCAGACGCAGTAGCGTCAGATATAAGATAATTACAGAAAAGACAAGAGAAGAAACGATTAGGTTCTACGCCGGTTTTGCACAGCTGACTCAGTATAGACAAAGTAATGGCAGAGGGGAGGGGTCGTATTCAACAGATAAACACAATAAAATAGAGAATGGTAATAGTATCGAATATATTGACAAAAGACGAGCGATGTTAATTACCAGCGAGAGATGCAAGACATTCGGATACAATTAAGTCATGAAAGAAATTCAAATACATCCAGAGAAAAGGTATGAGTGAGAATTAACAGATTAACAAAACGAGAGATGTGATAAGTAATAGAAATGCGTACGTTCGCGATACTACTAGTTGAGATACATTCAGCAAGATTTACAAGATAGGTCACTCAAGGTAGGCTAGCATGATAGGAAATAAATAACGTTAAGATATAGGAAAGATACAGATATTTTTAACGTATTAAGAAACGAAATTAAACAAAAGATACGATAATGCGATATATTACAAGCGAGAAGAACTACGGACAAACTACGGGCCAGCGATAATAGAGAAGAGCAATGCATAAAAAAGATGTTATTCAGTACGGCGCAATACTCCAGATCTTAAGAACGACGTGTAGCCCAGTCGAATTAGGATTTGACATCTTGAAAATTGCCAGTATCAATTTTCCTTCTACAGGCAGTCTACATTTTGGGTTTCGGGGACCGCACGGCGCACAGTGGGGCAGAATCCCAAAAAGCTGGCCAAAAATCAGAAAGTGGCGTAGGTGATTTTAAATATTTTCATCAGGGGTTTTCGGGGTCGCTGATTACGAATCTGTTATCAGAATCACGATTTTCAAAATGGCGGACCCAAAATGGCAAACACAACTTAACTAATTAGTCAAATTATTCAGTAAAAAATACCCAATCGTATTTCTTAAGGGTTTTTGGGATCACTAATTATGAATTTGTTATTGAAATGTTAATTTTTTAAATAGCAGACGCGATATATGGTCGATTCCGTAAAAATTTTCAATTTTTAATATTTTTAAATAGAAAATATTTCATGATTTTTTTAGGTTTGAATGAGTAAAAAATCTCTTGAGCAATGTATTTATTTATCAAAAGTTTTTTGAGTACAAAGTTTGCAGCAAATCAAATAACTCTTATTTATTTCTAGTAATAAAAATCTTGAATGTCATCTTCGATGTTCGAATCATTCGATTCCGATTCTGATGTTGACCCGCTTGTATCTAAATCGGAATCGTTCCTTGTCTCTTGTCTGATGACTTCAGGTTGTTTAAACATCTCTCTACCTTCTTTATATAGAGATTTAGCCGGTCTCTCGGGCAATTTCCTGATCCTTGAGAGAAATGGATCTGATGTTACGAGAAGCCTATTGAAAATGTCTCTCATATTCGATTCTCTGGAGCATTTTCTTGAATGATGTAATCTGTAGTTATTAATGTCCTTATTGCGTGACTCTTGGGCCTCTTCAGAAAGTTGTCCTATCGGTAAAAGGGCATATTTTACAATTTCTGCTCCGTGCATCAACACTTTATGTACAGATGTTGGCATGTAATACCATGGATATAAAGCAACGAATAAACGGGCAGTATTTACACAATAGTCTTTGAATTTTTCATCGTCTATATCATATCCGCTCGAAATTACCTGCAGGATAACATGAAATCGGTGAATCATATTTTCATCAACTCCTGTAATTTCAGCAGATGTGGCAGCATTTTCGAAAAAACGACGGGCTGTATTTCCATCGTTTGAGCTGCCAAAATATACCAACGCGCTGTAACGTAATAATCAATGCATTACATTCACACGCCCGTTAATGTCACGCCACGTATTTCTCCCGAAAAATTAGTCTAACTATTCGTTGAGCAGTCCTGAGCAGTCAGTTTTTTACTATATTATACTTTATACTATACACTATTAGTTCCTTGTCGAAACGAGGCCGAGACTCGCGAAAACATTTTTAAAACTCTATTAGAAAATCGATTTGAGAAAAAAAAAGTTCAATGTTTTATGTTTACTTGTTGCAAAATTTAAATATTTCTAACATACAATACGCAATAACTGTGCATAACTATATATTCTGCATACCTTCAGAAAGTGATGCCATTTTGCAGAATCCAAATTGCGATAGTTTCGTCCGTTTTACAGCACTTTGAAACAGGCAAGAATTTTTTGACGCGTATACTTGTTTAGTGCGTACCGAACGACGGCTGAATGTCGACTGATGCCAAGGCGACCCTAGAGCAGGTATATACCTGCTTGATCCCGAATTTCATGCTAAGACTACCTGTAAACCATGCAGATCTTAACGTATACCTATAGACGAATACATACAATTCAAAAATTTGATTTTTGGCCAGCTTTTTGGGATTCTGCCCCACTGTGCGGCGTTGCATTTTCCGCCATCTTGAATTTAAGGGTGAATTTTTGTTTCTCGAATAACTTGTTTATTTTCAATTTTATACGAAAAATAATCATTACCAAAGTTGATTGGAATAAATTTTCCTACAATTTTGGTCTCTATCAATTTTTTCGGAGGGTCGATATTTTTTTATTTAGACCCGAAAAGAGGAGGTGAAATTTTGTAATTCAATTATCACCTTTATTTTTCATTTTACACGAAAAATGGTTGCCACTAAAGTTACTTGAAATAAAATTTTTTACAATTTTGGTTCTTATCCATTTTTTCGTAGGATCGATAATTGATAACGCAATAATACAATTTCACCCACACCTCTTTTCGGGTCTAAATCGAAAAATGTCGATCCTACGAAAAAATAGATGAGAACCAAATTTCAAGAAATTTCATTCCAAACAACTTTATTAATAACCATTTTTCGTGTAAAATGGAAAATAAAGGTGATAATTAAATGACAAAATTTCACCTCCTCTTTTCGGGTCTAAATAAAAGAATATCGACCCTACAAAAAAATTTGACAGCGACCAAAATTGTAGGAAAATTTATTCCAATCAACTTTGGTAAGAATCATTTTTCGTGTAAAATTGAAAATAAACAAGTTATTCAAGAAACAGAACTTTACCCTTAAATTCAAGATGGCGGAAAATGCAACGCCGTGCGGACCCCGAAAACCAAAATGTAGACTGCCAGAGACTCCCCGCAACGATTTCCGATGGAAAATTGCTACTGACAATTTTCAAGATGTCGACCCCTTATTTGATCTAATTGGACTGCGCTAGTGTTACACCGCGCAGCGATGGAAGATCGCGCACGTGGTATATTTACGATATTGATTACTCAACAGTAATCGATAGCAAGCCAAATTAATCAAATCAGACAAAAAGATATGGACAAGGTAATAGCAATTACGGTAAGAGATAGAGGTAAGATATTCAAAATAAGACAAACTGAGAGAATATATAAGCTGATTAATCTGTCGATCACTACAAGGAACAACAGATACGTTATTCAAATAAGGCAGATAATTAGTCAATTCCTATGAAGTCAGAAGCAAAGCGATAGCAAAACGCTGCAATTCAGCGATATTAGATAAGCGAAGCAAAATTAAGAGAGGAAGCAATAGTTACTACAAATTAAATAAGGAAGTGTTAAGATTAATTACTTTAAAAACGATTCATGTAAATTAGTTTTAAGGATTCATAAACGCGCAGATGTGAATGCGTCTTAAGCATACGAGTTATCCGTGCGGCGTCCAACGCATGCGCAGAACGAAAAAAAAAAATTGTCAGTCAGTCAGTAAGGATGTGAATAAAAACGAGTAAGGAAGTCTGTAAAATAATCTATCGTAATAATTACGATAGAATACAATTCATCGTCAGTTTGAAGTTAAAAATAAAGGCTGAATATTATTAAGATAAAATACGTCAATCAAACAAGAAAAGGTATGCAATTTAAGTAAAAATATGTGCTCCGAAATTTTGTACTTACATGTGTAAACGATCGCCATGCAACATGCGTTGTATATAATCTCGATTTTTTAATGTTTTTTTATTCACAAGAATCTCATCGAACAATAAACGAACAAATTCTTGAACAACATCGTATTTTTATCCACTCTCATACCCACTTCCAAGTTGCAACAGTAAGCTAACTAGTCGCGAAGTTATTTGCGGTATTAGACCAGAGATAAGATGAAGGACGAGCCCATGTGGCCCACGCAACGTAAGCCGCGAGGAAAGATAAAAGATAAAATAGGTAAAATATATAGATGAGATACAATGCAAATAACTTGGGGCTTCACAATGTAACAAAGAAAACCTCACTTACGTGAATAGAAGAAAGTAGAGAATGCAGTTGCGGTAACAGGAGAAACATTAAAAAATAGAGTAGATGCGATACGGAAACGGTAACTATTAAACAGAGGAAACACGGCTATAGTGGTTAAGCACTAGACGAAGAGTGTGACGGGTCGACGGATGCTCCTCGCGATCCCGGTTGATTTTCGGCGTGCTGCCGTCACGTGATCCTATCCTTGTTCTGGGTGATCGCAATTGACCCAACAGGTCACGTGAGACGGGTCAACAGGTAAGACGGGCGGTAGTCCATCTTCTTCCTCGTTGACATATATTGAATTATCGATCCGTTGAGCAATATGTAGAGGGTGGTTTGCCGTCCGTTGCCCCGCGCTGCGCGTGAGAGGGGATGGTGTACCCCTCACGGTACTGCGGTATCGATGGGGGAATAGATCTTGCCGGTAGATGACGATATTGAGCGGTATAATGATCTTACTTAATGTTGCGGTATCGATATTGAAAAGGTAGAAAGATGCTGCCTGCTCCTCGCTATGCTGGTATTCCCCGTGCAGTATATTTCTCCGGTGTCATAGCTAGGTACTCGCCCTACTAGTTAGGGAGCTGGCTGCCATTTTGGTAAATGATTTGTTCGTCTTTCATATGGATAGGGATGAAAGTTCAAATCAATACAAATCGATTTGGTCCAGTTAATTAAGGTCCTACATCCCTGCGTTTTTGAGTTACAGCTCTTCAAATATGTAAAAAAAAGGGTACTAAATCATTTGTTCGTGTCTGTCTCTTGGACTGATGGTCAGAATCGTCCTCAAAACGTTGAAAATCTAGAGGCAGACATGCAGGGTCCTGCATTATCACGGGACGTAGTTGTGAAAATGTAAAAAAAGCTCTACTAAATCATTTGTTCGTCGTTCTAGTTGCGTCCATTCGATTCAATACGACTACCTGAGTATAAAAAAAAGTTGGCAGACATTTTGGTCACTGATTTTGAGGTGTATCATTTTTTGAAGTTCACGCAGAATCAAGGGAAAGTGGGGAGTACGGATATTTATTGTTGGTATTAATAGTTTTAGTATTATTATATTGTTCAGTCTTTTTTATTGGATCCAATTAAAAAAATGAAAAAACTAACGGTTTATTATAACGTTAGAAGACGCAAATAAATTTAAGGATGTATGTCATTGATCGTCCCAGCCAAAAGTTGTATACGATCAGACTTTTCGTACTTTGGTACTTAATAAAAATCTGAAAATTTCAACAACATTTGGCATGCTATGAAGAACAATCATCAATAATAATATTGCCCAAAAGTTATTAAAAAATTGTTTAAACTAATAATTAGCGTAGAGTTGAGAAAAAAATTTATATTCAAATGGTCTGCCTTTGGAAAATCAGGGGTCTGGATGTCTGCCTCTGGATTTTCAACGTTTTGAGGACGATTCTGAGCATCAGTCTAAGAGGCACACATCAACAAATGATTTAGCACACCTTTTTTTTTTACATTTTTGAAGCGCTGTCAATTGAAAACTCAGCGCTACCATGATGGCAGACCATTTCTCTGTGGCCCTTCACATTGTGTTTAATCGAATAATTCAGGTCTGCCGAGCGAACATTGCATATGCTCGTTTTTAAATCATAAAAAAAAAAACTTAAAAAATTTACTATTACAAAAGCTAGAGGTCTGGATGTCTGCCTCTGGATTTTGATCGTTTTGAGGACGATTCTGAGCATCAGTCCAAGAGGCAGACACGAACAAATGATTTAGCATACCGTTTTTTTTTTAAATTTTTCAAGCGCTGTCAATTGACAACGCAGGCCTGTCATGTCATGGTGGCAGACCTTAATGTTTCTTACGGTACAAAATTTGATATTAATAATGTCTGCCAGACGAGCAAATCATATAGAAATTTTGGGACCCAGCTTCCTAGCTACGCGGCACAAGCGTACCGAGACGTCCTGGTGGTGGTGATTACCACACGGGCCTCTCATCCAAAACTGATCAGTCTGACATCGCCCATCCCTTGCTAATCGGGTTTGATAGCCACGCTCCGATCCGTTGCTGAGACATGTGCATCAGATGAACATGCTCTTACTTGACGGTTGACGGCGAAATAGGCGTTACGGTTGGTTCAGCTCCTAGCTGCTAAGTGTCGTCTACGGTGCGCGTATCCATCGGCGACGCATCCAAGCGGCGGTCGCGATAATCTGGGTGGTTTGGCTTCTGTGGCGGGATTCCGTAACTCTCTACCGACGATTATCGCTATCGTTAACGCCTCCTATCGACAATTGTCGCTAGTGGTGATTCTGTACGACGCAGTTAACGATATTTGTCGCTAGTTCGAATCGTTAGGTTACGATAATTGTCACTCAGCTAGCGATGGATACGAAAGTCTCGCTAAGGCGTAACGTTAATCAGTAACATAGTAGACGATAGCCTTGGTGCAACAACGTGTCAATGTGTTGCGCGTGAATTTTTCTCTAACCTTCAAAATAGTACTTAGATTTAAAACGGATTGAAAACTTCATGATGCAAGTGAATATGAAGATTCACTTCAAGCAATTATTTCTTTCATCACAATAATATAATCGTTTTAACGTTCTCTATAAAACGGTGTTCATTATCCAAGTAATTGTATAAAATTCAAAAACATACTTTTAAGGTTACGTTGACTCAATCCTCAATATCTTTCCAAATATGCAAGTCCATTTATAAGATATCGTAAGGGTTGATTAAATAATAGTATTTAATCAAATCTTTCGATGGCTTTTTGATATAAAAAATAACAAGTGCATTTTTGATTCGCCGTAAAATGGATTTATTAATAATATTTAATCAACTTTCGATGCTGAGAAATAGACTTATGAAGAGGGCTCAGTCAAAGTAACCTAAAAAAATATTTCTGAATATTATACAATTACTTGGATAGAGTGATTCTAGTCATTGATAGATGACAAACAGAGGACATAAGGCCTTGTCTCCAAATCAATTTAGCTGAGCATTGCAACATTTATATAGTTAATAGTACTCAAAGTAGCTCAAACCATTGGAACTGTTTGGGCTCAGTATACTAACACTGTTCCATTTTTTTTACATTTTTGATTAATCGGAGAAAAGTTTTTTTATGCAACGCGAGGAAAGATCACGGCAAAGATACAGAACAATAGACGATTTTGTTCGCGTTCACAAATAATCTATCCGAAGTTAGTAGATTTTTAGTGATAATATCCGCGACGTTGTCAAATTAGCTGAAAATCTATCGACATTTATCGATGCGCCTGTGACTATTATAGTTTTGCATCGATGAATATTGTTACGTCTAAGTTACAGAATCACCCTACGTCGCTAGCATCGTCGATGCAAGCGACAACTATCGCTAGCTAGCAACAACGATAATTGTCGGTAGAGAGTTACGGAATCCCGCCACTGGCTGATAAGTCTGGTCATTGGAGGTCTGTATTGGCACCTTGCGCTTGGCGCCAAACTGACCCTGTTTGCAGTTCTAGGAAGCATGTACCTGGAGTTAGGTAGAGATAGTCTGTTTTCTGGCTGACGGTGTGACGCTGTTGACCCGGTCCGTGACCTCTGCTTAGCGATATCTGGTTCACTCGAAGCGAAGTTTTGGGACGCGGCTCTTGTAATGCGATATGAAAGATAGAAAATAGACAGGTATTAGCTTAATATATAAATCTCATCTAAATTTAACTAGTCGTTCTTGTTGGTTTATTGGCCTCAGACGTGCCTTCGCTGTTTATGCGGTATTTTGTGGAGGGAAGGGTGCTTTATTATAGCGCATTTGACGGGATATGAAGTACCACGTCACAATATATAGGGATATGTTTTGTGTAATCAGAGGATGTGATAGTCGGATAATTAAATAATAAAATATAGCATTTCATTGATGTATGTATTGTAACGTAACCGGCGGGCAGGGAGGTTTGGCAGCGCATGTTGACACGCCGATTAATCATAACAGACTGTGAGCAACACTGTTTAGATGCCGCCGCCTGAGCGCCGCTGTGCGAAGTCACCTATGAACCCTAACACCAACAGCAAATCTACGAACACTGACGTGCGCTGGAACAACGACGACCGTGACAATACCAAAAGCGCGGGACGCGCGGACAATTACTCACAACTTACAGATCAACGACTGAGGATGGGACTAGTGAAGACCTCCACCGACAGAGGGTCTAGTATCGCTATAGCTCTCAAACGGTGAAACACCGAGGAAGTTAGCTAGGCGCCCGTTTCGGCATACAAGCAGCAGACCTGTGTACCATCGAACTATGAGCACTGTGGGCTATACGCAGTCATTATTTCAAAAATTCAGTAGCAGAATATAGGTCTCTACCTAACCGACTCATATATTACGAAATAATTAAAATCAATCTAGAAATAGCTAGCATCTAATCTCGTGGTATAAACTTGGCTAGAGACATTATATAAAATACATCACATATTATTTTTTAAATATCACTTTATATCATACAGGAGCAGGACCGATGAATCCTCGCACACTTTTAGTTTCTTTAATAGAGTAAGTTAGAATGCGAAATTAGCTATAAGAAGATTATTTAAATGTAAGTTATCGCTGTCAAAACCAGAATTTAATTGATTACCAGTAATAAAAGGAGAGTTCCAATTTGTGTTCAAGTTCAATTTAAGCTTTATTTAAAAACAACCTCTGTATTCATTCCCACCGTTAGAGAGGTAAAATAGACAGTTTGGGGAAAACTTTAACCGGTGGACACCCAGGACCACAGTGAAGGGTAATACTGGATCTGACAGCTTACAGTAATAATAGTGGATAAAACTCAGGACGACAGGTTAAATCCTAGTCCTATGAGTAAGGAATACATTCATAAAAAAAAGATTAGATAGGAAGTAAAATGCTCACGCGCCGCACTTCAACACGCAGGGAAGTGTAAAATCCGGAACTGCAAGAGCCAGGGACTCTACAATTCAACAATTCTTTTAGCAACGGTTATTTAGAGTTCCTTGAATATCAAAATTCGCCAAATTATCTATTGTAGCGAGGATAAAGACTCACGACGTTTCACTGGTGTATCAGCTGACAGTGCGCTCTACACTGCCATCTGGGCAAACGTTACAGTATATAATATACATTCATATACCTATGTATACATGAACTAGACATAGTAATGAACGTAATCATATGGACCATTCATTTAAAAAACAAAAAAAAACCAAAACAAAGCAGTCTATAGCTCCTCTAAAACCATCGAAATATAAAACGAAAATATTACAATACGTATAAATCAAATATATGTAATAAAATATATATCGCTAGTATAGATTTCCCACTTCTATACTATACAAAAGAATACTACGGAAGAAAATGTTCAATTGTTATAAATGACGATCATGTTGCACGTATGCGATTTAAGGTTATGTTCAAATTAAAGTAAAAATAAATTTAACACCAATTTGAGCAATTTAGGTTCCTGATATTTAACTTTATGATTGTCTGAAACATTTATTCAATTTTCACTGGTTCCGTGTCCTAGATGTAGTAGCGAACACGTGCAACGCACACAAACGCCATCAGCCATGTGGCAATAAGAGGGCGCGAATTCTATAATAGCATTAAGAAGTATCACATATGAAATCACCGCAATCATAGGACCGAACGGACGTGTAAATTTTTATATAATATTCAAAAAGAAAACCTATATCACCGATCAAAAACAGTAACAAGATTATGTATTAGTCGGAATAAACTGTGACATTATATTACCACACATGCAACACCCGCGCGCGCGCGCGTGTGTGTGTACGTGTGTGTACATATGTATATATACAATTATGAGTGATGACGAAACATACAAATACATAATTAACATAGAATGTAATTATAAAATGTCGTGGATGCAGCGATTGGACGTCAAGTGATCATATAAATATCTATAAAACATCACACATATATATATATGTCGAAGTGAAGCCTCGGAAAGGCGGAGAGAATGAAGGATTGGCTCGTCGAGGATTGCTCATTGTAAAAGCGCGATGATCTCAACACGTTCGGTCAATTTGCCTGCTCGGCCGTGATTGTCGATTTCATCCAAGCGTTGTGATAAACAAACCATTTGTTTGTTGCTAAGATTCCGTCATTAGGCTTGTGACGTGGTATTTCGTACCCCGTCACATGGTTTAATTATCGCACTTCCCTACGTACGAATATCGCTAAAAATAACGAAAGCACGTCTGAGGCCAATACTCCAAAACGAACGACTAGTTATCTTTAAGTGAAACTCTCTTTATTAAGCTAATTCTATTCTATTTTCTAATTTTGTAACGCTCTACGAGAACCATCTACGAGGCTTCCGCTTCAAGATACCAGGACACTGCCTGACAGGGGTCACGTACCAGCTCAACACCGACGACCACCGACTACAGACGAACGAATACCGCTGAAACCACTCCCGATGGATGCCTATCTAAGTTGTGAACAGGGTCGTGCGTGATGCACAAACAGTACCTCCAACTATTTAAGAATTATCGGCCAGGAGCCGAACCACGAATCAATGCTTCTACCGCTCGGATGCATCGCCAGATGGCGTACAGGGCTATGCGTCAAAAATACAACAAAGCTTCCCGTCGTCGATACTTATCAGCCTGGAGCTGAACCGACCATGACATCTACTAAGTCGTTGTCTATCAAATAGAGGACGGTTTTCTCTAAATGAACCGTCCTATCGAAGGGCTGTGGCCCTTATATATGCTGACCACGTGGATCTGGTGGATATAGTGTGGGGATCCGGGTCGAGGGCATTCACCACCAGATCGTTCCGGCATGAGGGCTCCGATGAGCGAGGGCCGGGATGCAGCGCCAACGAAATAGCTACAACGGGGAGTACCAGTAAAGCAAGGAGTGAAGTACAATCGGTCGCAAGTCCAAGAGATCGGTGACGCAATATTATCGCACACTTCAATATCGCAACACATGAGAGGTACGACCTCCCCTCTCACCAACGATGCAGCACAGCTGAAGGTAAACATCTTCGACCACCTTCCGACGTCCCGATATCTCAATACCTGTCAGCGAGGAAGAAGAAAAACAAGCGGCGAGGGATTATCGCCGCCTACCTGTAGACCAGACCTACGCGACCTGCTGACCCAATTAGAATAACGCAAATTTGAGGAAGAATCACGTGACAGCAGCACGACAAAAATCAGGATCATCGCTCGTCTCGACACTCTACATTCAGTTTTCGCCTAAGCCAGACGTGTCTTCGCTATCACTATCAAAAGTTTCTATCGCTATCGTACCGCATTCTCTAGTACCTGTTATATCGTCTTTTCACGTAAGTGAGGTTCCTTTTCTATTTTGCAAAGCCACGAAATTACTTGCCATTTATCATATCTTTATCTCTCTCTCTCTCTATCTTGCAGTTGGTCTGCGTGAGCCACCTGGGCTCGTACCTTATTCTCTACTATTTCTTATCTTGTCCCTTTTTATTTCTTATTGCAAGTAACTTCGCGACTGGTTGACTCTTACTTACGCATTGTTAGTGACTATTGCTTTATTTTACTATCTCTCTCTTCTAGAATACCTAAATATCTAATATCGCTGTATAGCAGCGTGTTCTATTAAATTGTCAACTCTTGTCTTAGCTATTGAGCATTACCATTTCGTTATACTTTTTCTGATTAATTCATAACTATTTCTTTACCTATTATCTTTGATTAATTTATCTTAGTGAGTGTACCGCGTGAGCGATCTTACATCGCCGCGCGGTCCCGCTCGTCGTTCCTTTGACTTTGGAGTATTGCGCCGTATCGAATAACATCTTTTTCATTATTTTCTTCGCTAGTACCGCTGATCGTAGTTGTCCGTAGTCTCTTGGGTTTGTCGTATGTTGCGTATCAATTTTCTTGAGTATTATTTGTCTTAATCCCGAAATTATCTTTTACCGTACCGACTATTATCTTTCTTTCTTCTCGCACGTATCGCAAGCTAGAGACTACGTATTATCTGTTAGTTTCTATATTTTATAATAATTCTCTACTTGACCGGTTTCCTTGAATTTACCTCGTAATTAATAATTCCCTGCCTCTGTTATGTCTCTGATAATTCTGGTAAAGTGATAACTATTACAATTTTTGTATTTCGCATGTTTCTTATAATCGCTTCTCATATTTTATGATTTGCTAGATCAATGCTTAATTTAAGTACAGTATATCTTTTTCTGTTCTGCCTATTCATTATAAAACCGTGTTAATTATTACCTCGAATCATAGTATCGCGAGCCTACGCATATCTCTCGTTTATTCTGAAAACGTTCCGTTATTTGTTAAATCTCTCGCTAAACTTTTCTCTGGCTGTAAATTAATTATCTCACCTATCTTAATTGTGTCTCAATCTTTTCAGTTGCTTGCTTGTTATTAGGATTTATCGCTTCTTAGCCAATATATTCGATACTATTTCTGCTTCACCTGTTTCTTATTTTATCTATTGGATTCAGCCCCTCCCCTCTACCATTACCTTGTCTATACTGAGCAGGCTGTGCAAAACCGTCGTAGAACCTGATCTTGTCTTCATCTATATCTTCTTCTCTAATTATCTATTTTCTGACGCATGTGCGTCTGGCGCCCAACAATCATATCTTTCTCTTTTATTATCTCTCAATATCCAATTATTCAGGTTAGTAACTGCGCCGTAGGGTAACCAATCATCTCACTTATTCTTCAACCCTCACACACAAAAATAATATTGGTTACAAGCTATATTCATAGCTTGCAAATAACGCTTGACGCTTGATACGGTGAACTCATCGAGAGTTCAATTTCAAATGAAATATCCTTTTATTCTTGAAAGACTAAATACATTTTTAAATGGAATTATTGAACAAAGATTAAAGATTTGTCATACTCCGACATAAACATATTGGTTATGAAACAGATATCCTATAAATGTCCTGCATGTTCAAGTCCAACAATAGGATATCCCATAGACATTGGCGCAATCCTGGATTTATGCAAAATGTCATTAGGATATCGTAATAGTCCAGGATATATATGGGCTGTATTAAACCCAGTGGGATTTCCATAGATGTTTTGTGCTGTATGAGCGGCCATGCTTCGACCAAAACGTCTGAATACAGTATAACGTTTTTTCTGGAATTGACCGTCATACTCAAGAACTCTATCCTCTCCTTGTTTAAAACAAAGGACAAGAAAATTTCATTACCATCGATTTAGAAAATGGTCTATAAGAGCAGGACAAAAATGTGTTCGCCGACTAGAAAGAGACAGATAGCAGTACGGGCCTATTCCTTATCTTGTTTGAACTACGTCAATGGGATATTTAGCGAATAGCGACCTTGTTTGAGCTATGTCGATGGGGTATCAGCCAATAGCAGCTTTCTGGAGCTATGTCGATGGGATATTCAGTCGATAGCGGTCTTAGGAAGAGACAGCGATTGGCACTAGGAATGCCCTGTCTCGCTTGCACAACGGCGGACATATTCCGTGCATTGCTTAGGTAGGGAACACGCCATCCATTCTCTTGGTCTAAGAGCTAGTGACCAAAGCGGTCATGTGGCTTCAAGCAGTAATAAAACTCCGTTAGATACTTACCTGAATAACCTTTTCGGATAATCTTCGTGCTGGCAGGCCGTGGGCGGTGGGTGCGGGTGTAGTGAAGTGGGGAAAAAAAATTTTGAAAATGTGGTCTGAGCGACTTTAATTTTTATGGCAAACAGTTACTCTGTACTCCCAATGCACCCAAAAAAAATTTCAAATCAATCGGTTGGGGGGAAGGGGTTGACAGCGTTAATTATAATTAAGAAAATAATAATAATTTTAATGTGGGCTCAGCAGTATTGGGTTTTTTTCTGACGCGAGTTTAATTGATATGTAAACCCCAAAAAAATAGCCATGCAAAAATATTTGTGGGAACGTATTGAAAAAAATTATTGAAATCATTAAATTTCGTTAGAAAATGAGCTGAGGGGAAGACCAAAACGGACTGGGAGGGGATGTCAACCAGCGAGCGCGTCCGCACGCTCACGGTGCGTCGGTTGTGTTCGGCTAACAGAGAGTAGCCGCTGTCTGTCTTGCACCCGTTGAACGGGAAAACCCGAACGTTCCCGAACGAGCAGCTGCTTCAGCTGAGCGTTT
Source organism: Neodiprion fabricii (assembly GCF_021155785.1). Classification (NCBI taxonomy): domain Eukaryota; kingdom Metazoa; phylum Arthropoda; class Insecta; order Hymenoptera; family Diprionidae; genus Neodiprion; species Neodiprion fabricii. The sequence continues at coordinate 9,185,857 of NC_060245.1, read as the reverse complement.
ATGAATTTTCATTCATAGAAGAAATTGTATTCATTTTTATTCATGCGAAAAAAGATTCCCTTTTATGCCTTTTTTTATTCAGTTTTATTCCTGCGAAAAATTCTATTTATTTTTATTTCTTCTTTTCATTCATTTTTATTCGTGCGAAAAAATTCATTCAATTTTATTTCTTTTTTTTCTCATTTTTATTCCTGCCAGAAAATTCGAGTTATTTTTATTTCTTTTTTTCATTCATTTTTATTCGTGCGAAAAAATTGTATTCATTTTTATTCTTTCTTATTCATTTTCATTCATATGCGAAAAAATTGTATGTGCGTAGAAAATTCATTTTAATTCCTTTTTTTATTCATTTTGATTTATGCGAAGAAATTGTATTAATGTAAAATCCATTTGTCTTCTTGATCTTATTCATTTTTACATTTATGCAAAAAAATTATAAAGTATCATTCAATTGGTAGGGGGCTGATGAGCGTGCTGTCCAATATTTGCTTGTCAGCTGTTTCTTCTTATTCATCAGTATCGCTGTCACTTCCGGAGTCGCTCTCACATTGATGGTCCTCTGAAACATATTAATTGTATTTATTGAATAACAATTTCAACAGTGTTCATTTTATTCGAACTTCTAATTACTGTATGTTTTTTTAATTGCTTTTTTTGAATTGAATTGTATTCTATTGGCATCGTTATTGTGTTAATTTCATATGAATTATCAACATTTTTTTAAATATTTTCTTGTACGTATTTCGTTGAAATTATTGTTGGTTTAATATTTCACTCATACCTGATCCTACTTCGTCGTCATCATTGGTTTCATCAGGTTGAATTATGACATCTGTTGTAAACTTTGGTAATTGGTCACCTTCGAACCAAACGAAGTTGTACGTAGACTCTTTGTCAATCCACCCATTTCCTTCAGGTTTCAACGATGAAGAAATGTCCAGATGAGCATTGTTCCAGATACTAGTTATGTATCTAGTGCGCAGTAGTTGCTGATGCACCTCAGCGTGGCATGGAGGCAGTTGGAAGCGTCATAATTTTTCAATTTTTTTTGTAACGGTTCTTATTCTGCGGGTTTATAATTCACTAAAAAGAGATGACTGAAAAAGAGATGAATAGCCTCGTCGACGTCTTCAATGTGTTTTATTCTATACATTTGACAAACGAATTTTTCCAAGATCTTGAAATTATCTGCGGTTGCGTGCTCTGAGCTGATATCTCCAAGAGACGTGAAGGCCGTTTGAAACTCTGGTGACTTCTCAAGGATTTTGAAATGAGATGCTTTACCTCTCCTATAAAACGAAGGATTGTAATCACACCCAGTGAGAGCGTGGAAGCCTGGCAACGCCTTACACAAAAACCCACCCTATGTATTATACATTTTTGTCACGTGAATATTCCTCAAAGAATTTCCCGAACCGATTTCCATCCAAATATCCATTGTTGAGCACCAGTGATCCATGTTTCCAAGCAATATAATAAGAATATCTGTATCGGAACATTTGATGATGTTGTGATGAACACATGTTGTGAGCCGAATTGATTTTGGATACGTGGACGCGATTTTCGTGTCAGCTTCCTCGTGATGTCTGCATTCTAACTCTTCTTGTGTGGTTCGAACGACGTTTTTATCGAGGACATTGTAAGAATAACAACTTTTTTGATTCAAATAAATTGTCTTGTTACCGATGAAGGGTATCATTTCCTCCGTCGCCCAATGTTCTGCGAATAAATTTATAAGAGCTTCTTTGAACTTACTATGTTTGAGTTCTTTCACAGAATCAGCTGGCCTGGCCTGATCAGCCCCAGTGATCATGTAATTACTGCCTTGACATCCGTCTCTTAATGATCGTTCATGATCTTTGATCGATGGCGTAAAATACTGATCGAAGACTATATCAATCCTTTGAGCACCCGTCCTCGTGACCGATGTCAAGAATTTCTTGGATATTGATCCGAACGTTTTCGGTACATTTTTCATGAGATGTAGCACAAAAAATCCATCTACAATAAGGATATCGATTGGATGTGGTGATGGTGATGGACTTTCGATTTTTGTTTCCAAGATTTTAAACAAGACAGATTTCGCAGTTTTGAATATTTTCCCATCCAAAAGGTACATGGACATTGGCACTGGTGTAAGAGGAAATTTCATTACTTTGGCAATGTCGATATTATGTTCGATCGAAATACCGAGCATTCGTCCGAAGAGGTCTCTCTGCATCCGCACTTCCTGAACTTTGTTATTTATTGTTATATTCTTCTTAACACCCTCAGTATTGAAATTACTTATCTTGTTCTTTGAGATTGCAGTTTCAAATCTTTGAGGGTTTTCGTGGCATGCAGCAATGAAATTCTGACGTAAACGGTTTCCTTTTTCTTCGATATTTAATAGAAACTCGGCGGTTGAAGCTTTTGCTGCTTTATCTATTGCAATATTGAACAGCAAATTTTTGTCGAGGTTTTCCTGGAATGGACTCATGTTTTTCTGTAACGTACTCATGAAATTGTTTAAACAATTCAGTTGTTTATTCATTTTGCTCGGTTCCAAATCTGCTATAATGGCTTCAGATTTTTCTATCCCTGTCACCTCGTAAACGTGTGATATACTGGCCGATCGAAGACTGTGACTTTTTGCCCACCGTTGGCGCGCAGATATTGAATTTGTGAAATGTGTTATTCCTGTCAGTTTCCTACCAGCATCAGCATTGATGGTCTGTTCCAAAGTTATGTCAATGGGCTGCCTTGAAAATGGTTTATTCTTTTCACTCCGAAAGAGCCTTTTTTTAATTCATCGATAAGTCCCGGATGAGTTTCATCAACTCTTAACAAATTGTCATGGTATTTCACAGTCCATCGTGCGTAGTTTTGATGATTCATGACGAAGAATAAATTTGTGATTTTCGGCAAAATGTATAGATACAGCTCGAAATGTGCTGATCTTATACTTCTGGAGAGTACGTGATAATAATCGATCAGTTTGGTGTAGAACATGTAAAACTGTGGGGTCTTACCAAATTCACCACTCAATGTCCTTTCTGCAAACTGTGAATATTTTGTTATCAAATCAGCGAGTGGTCAATCCTCTTCTATTTCAGTGAAATTTTCTTGTACACGTTGAAGATGCAATTTAACATCCTCGAAACCTGCTATCCCTTCATGCCGAAGAAATGCTTCGAAATGTAAAATTTTTAATCTCAATGAAACAATCGGGTGTAATCTCTTACATCTGTTGAAATGTTTGCCGATAATGAAGCCGGCCACAGAACTACTGGCCAAGAGATCGCTGTCAACCATTGCGTGTGTTGGACCGCATTTGTCAATAAATTTTCCGATGGCTTTGAAATACGACATCTCGATATGAAATTGACCCAAGTGAAGAAAGATGTTGTTGAAATTTTTTTCTTCAGAAAATTTCTTTGATTGAATTTGGAACGCCATTCTGAAAATTGCCAAATCATATGTAATCTGAACATATTTTTGACCGCATTCCTCAGCAATTTTCTGACTATCACACATCGTCTTAAGTACAACGGCCTTATTTGTCGGAGAATCGTTGACAGGCGTGAGATATGAAATATTTTGTTTCAAACTATCATCTTTCACTATCTGGCTGTAAAAAACTGTCCACATTGGCACGTTAGGAATCTTTAGTGCATGCAAAATCATGTGCACTGTATCGAGTTTTGCAATTGCTGTTAAATTGCTCGGAATAAAGATTCTTCTTTCGTCACCTGGTGGCAAAAAGTTGTAGGTCATTCGTGGCGTTTTCGTATACGACGGCAGATCTTCAGAGATACCTTCAAAAGTTCTTCGCTTCTTCGAACGTTTGTTCTCTTCAGAAATTTCAGGTGTGGCGTATTGAATAACTTCGTCATCTTGTGATGTAGATGTTCCTGGTTGCACATCTGTTGACAAAGTAGCACATGAATCTTCGAATTCCTGGGCAGTCGACTCCTCAAATTGAAATATAATTCCAACAGTATCGTACAGCGTATCTTTGCCGTTCGTTGTTTCCGCAAATCGATCGAAATCATCTAAGGCAACTCCTGTGCTGAGATGTGGAACCAGCTTTATTCCTGCTGGACAGACCTGTGAACTTTCTGTTGCCGCATACGTCATTTCCGTTTTCAGCTCTTCGACAACATTATGGCTGCAGCAATGTCCATACTTGTTCACGATGTCGATGACCCTTCTACTGCTCGTTAGACTTTTTAGAGCTAATCCGAGAGTCAGATGTTTTGAAGTTTTTATGTTTCCTTGTGACTCTGCGTAAACGATATTCTGAACACAACCGACGCGCCGTGAGCGTGCGGACGCGCTCGCCGGCTGATATCCCCTCCACGTCCGTTTCGGCATTCCCCTTAGCTCATTTTCTAACGAAATCCAACGACTTCAATAATTTTTTTCAATACGTTCCCACAAATATTCTTGCATGGCTATTTTTTGGGGTTTACATATTAATTAAACTCGCGTCAGAAAAAAACTCAATACTGCGGAGCCCACATTAAAATTATTATTATTTTCTTAATTATATTTAACGCTGTCAACCCCTTCTCCCTAACCGATTGATTTTTTGGGTGCATTGGGAAAACAGAGTAACTCTTTGCGATAAAAATTAAAGTCACTGAGACCACATTTTTTCAATTTTTTTCCCCACTCCACTACACCCGCACCCACCGCCCACGGCCTACCAGCACGAAGATTATCCGGAAAGGTTAATCAGATAAGTATCTAACGCAGTTTTATTACTGCTGAAGCCACATGACCGATTTGGTCGCTAGCTCTCCGTCTATCTACATCGCTGGACCGCACTCCGTCACTCCTGGTCTTGACGACCAACAGAAAGGACGACTTTTCAACCGCTGGCAATTATATTTTCTAGTTTGGTTGAACCTTCGCGTTCAATCCTTAGTATTTTTTTTCCGTACCTTTCTTTTGTGGTCTCTTCGCTATCCTTAGTCATTCCGCTTACAGTTTTCTTCCTCCTGTTCAACCCTTTAGCCCATGATCTAAGTTTCGATTGCACGGGCTCACGATCAACAGCAAAATCGGTCGCCCGTATGAATACCACGGCTCTTACTTGTGATTCTCATGCTTGGCCCGATCGATGTAGCACGAGTCTCACACGTCGATGTAAGGCAAAGCCTTAATATAACTGAGTTTCCTGTGACCACACGAACACCCGAGTCCTTTTGTCCTACTTATTCTTTGACGACTGCTTGTCTCACATTTCATCATACCTCGGGTTTTCGTGTCGCTGATTCACTTTGATCTTGACGATCATATTGATGAGCCTTTCGTAATTTTCATTCTTGAATTTTTTTTCAAAAGTTCCTCATTGTTAGTCTCACCTAATCTCTGTTCTAACTCTCTCTTTTTGTCGCGTCGGCAAGACGAAAACGACAACGCTCTACCCCGCATTTTCCAATTGTCACCTCCTGTACAGCTTTTACTATGTGACTTCGGTATTTTATTTCTATGACCCATGTCATCCTTTCATTCGCTTTATGTTCGATCCTGTATTAACGTCTAACCTCCTGCGGGCAAAAATTGTTGCGTCGCAACATCAGCTTAGGCCTCCCATCCTTCGCGCCGGTACAGTCACTGCCTCGTGTTACTCCTGCCGTCCTGGTGGTATCGCGATTTGAATTTCTCACTGAGTCAACTTTACGTGCTTAACCCTTTGCTGCATACACGTTTGAGATAAACGGTTTTCGATGAAAATTGGTATACAGGGGTTTTTTAGATCGCTTCGAATCCGAATTCAGATTTTTAAAATTCAAAATGCCGGATTCACGATGGTGGCGAAAAATTTAGAGAATTGTTGAATTTTGCTTAAAATTACACTTAAGGGGTTTTTTGGGACGCTGATTACGAACCCGAACTCAGATTTTTACAATTCGAAATGGCATATCCAATATGGTAAATGAAAAGTTCAAATTTTATCAAGTCTGTATAGAAAATTCTATCCAGGGAATTTTGGGGTCGCTGATTAGGAATCTGAAATCAGACATTCACAATTCAAGAAGGCAGATCCAATATGGCGGACCAAAAGTTCAAATTTGATCGCATCCGGTCAAATAATTTTACCCACGGGTTTTCAGGGTCGCTGATTTCGAATCTGAAATAGGATTTTGAAATTCAAGATGGCGAATCCATTTGGTGGACAAAAGCTCAAATCTGATCGAATCCAGTTAAAAAAGTTTTGTTCCGCCATATTGGGTACGCCATCTTGAATTTTCGAAATCTGATTCCAGATTCGTAATCAGCGACCCCATAAAACCCTGGGTAGAATTTTGTGTACAAATTTGATCAAATTCAAACTTTTCAATCGCCACATTGGGTACACCATTTCGAATTTTACAAATCCGATTGCAGATTCAGATTCAGCGACCTCAAAAACTTCTGGGCACTTACTTTCGTTAGAATCAAACTATTTTTCGAATTTGCATCTACCATATTGGATCCGCAACTTTGAATTTTACAAATCCAAAATGACAAAAAAAGAAAAAAAAATGAGCACAGATGTCTTAATCACACGTTGTAAATTAATATCGCAATGGGAAAATATTTCCCAGTAATTAATCAAAAATGCACGTGAAGGGTTTGGAACTAGCGTAGACTAACTCACCAGGCCGATGAGGCTCATTCTTCAATATCGTGAGATCTTGAAAATTAACCTTATGAGCAATGAATGATAGGCTCCTCTGGCTTTAAACTCTTCGTATAAGCATTTGATCAAAATTGTAATTTATTGATTGCATACGTGGCATGCGAGATTGAGGACATCTTTTCTACATGCACATATCTTGCGATAATATGTACGTGTTATATATGTAATATTTGGTTACTTTATTAAGTAGTCCAATGGGTGGGTGTAACATAACTATGAACCGTTTCTCTGAAATAAACAAAGTTTTATATTTTATTTACTTATTCAAAATTACATAGTTTCTACATACAACCATCTACTAACCTGAAATAAACAAAGAAACTACATTTAATGTTTATTCTTCACCACTTTCATTCGCTCTTTTAATATTCTATTTATTTATTATTTTCACCTCATATATTTCGCAACCTCTATCTTCTCTCTCTTTTCCTCACTCGTCTCGATGGTCCACTACCTTACTCAACCCATTCTTAAGGAGGTAAACTTCCTTACATATATTTTGCATGTCGGTATGTAGGCGATAACTTGCTCAGACTGGATTAAATGACCCGAACATTGGAAATAGGTATCATTGTCTTTCTTTAGTTCATTGTTAGGTTGACCAATGGCATCTATTAATGTTATCAACGTATTAAACTTGCTGCTAGTAGAATTTGGTGGTCCAGGCAACGAGATTGTAAGACTGAACCCAAGGGAATTGCACCTATATTACATAAGTTTTTCATCGAAAAATATTCAGATCCACGAGACTTATGCACTACCTTCGGAGGCACCAAAAAAACGTTCCTCCACTACTAACATGATTCCGGCCGATTGAGTAGCTGAAACCGAAAAAGAAAAAAATGTCGTTAAACTTGAACTTGATATATTCAAGAGTACTTAGTTCAAATTTTAAATCAACCGGATAATTGGTCTTTGAGTTACAATGTCAGCAAATTTGAAAAATCTGATTTCGAGAAAAACGTGTTTAAACATTTAACTATCGATTTTTGCAAGGTAAAATGATATTTACCATAAAAACTGCTAATCAGCTATACCTGGCCCATACTATGGACCCTCCTCTTCCTCTTCATTACGTACCGTTCATGATGCCAAAAGATTCAGGTAACGACACGTCAGGGTTGATGGGGCCATTTTATACCTACGTGCGGTTACTTTTTAGAAGGTTGCCATCCGGGGAGTATTAGAGATACGGCCTTGAAATTTTTATAGGATATTCTTGAAAGTACCAACTGTCGACAAAGGAAAAAAAATAAAACGATTTTTTGAAAATGTCACACTGGTATAGCCCCTTAATTAATCGTGAGTGAACTTACAGACATTTCTGAACAATAACTTTTCGGCAACAGATATATCCAAATTCTAAATTCACAGAGACTAAATGGCTGAGCATATCAACGTTGCGTATTCGTCATCCCTTTGGATTTCAAGGTGAGGCTGTGCTCCAGAATTCCATCGAACACTAATCGACACGACTTGATGGCTCTCCATCTCGTCGATCTACGGATTTAGAGATAAGTCAATTCGAGCAGTTCTTTTTAACTCCAAGTGAACCGATATTCTTGCCATTTTGTTGAACTCACCGTTTGAATATCGTATTTAGAATTGATGGCAAGCTTCTCTACCCACAGTTAAGTGAAATGTATTGTTTCCTAAGCACTTTGAAGCTACAAGCAAATATCAGAGGTAGTAGAAAGCTCCTCTAGCCATGAATCAACAGAACATATTCTTTTCTAAGAAATTCGAAATATAACTAACACAAAAATTGGTTATAACATAGTGGAATTAGTGCCTAGCTGCATCCTTTAGGTATTCCGAGAGGGATTTTCCAGGTTTTAGCTTAATCCATAGCATAATTTTGTTCATCTTCAATTGATCACGGGTTTCATTGCCTGTAAGATATTTGGATCTATGGAAGTACATACATGGGATTTTGAATTGAGTTGACGTCAATGTGTCTCACATTCAGAAAGTGATTCTCCAGGCCCAACTACAGATAATTAATCGGGAATAAATAATACAAATTTCACGGATCAACTAAATGCAGCTGCAATTTGTATATTGATAAGAAACTACGTTAATCTAAAGAGAGAGATAGAATATTATAATAACCAATCAACTGTAGAATTAATAATCGTTTAGCATAAATGTTTTTAGTAGTGATTATACATTGTACCAAATATCATTAAGATTAAACAACACTTACTGAAGAGCGTAAACGGTGCAGTTACGGCTTTTCTACAGTTAGCTGTATTTGAATAATACTTCGCTGTCGATGCTATCTTCATTTATATTCACACACAGAATCATCGTAATTCTTTTATTGATTAAAATTCATTTATTATCATTCCTTTTTCATAACCAAATCATTGAAAGACTTTGTATCAACTCTTCCCAGATTCATTCATTTTCAACCATTTATTTTGAACGATCACCAATCCTATGTAGGATCAACGTACTTTGTGTGTTATCAATATGGAACGAGCAACCTGAACTGTACATCTATTCTATTTCCTCTATATGTGGCTTATAACAAACCTGTATTGGATTTATAAAAGATATTGACCCCAAGTATTTTATCACAAGACCACTGTCACGCCCCGACGTACCGCCTTGGCGTCCCTTTTTCAAAACTCCATTTCATTTCATTTCTTTAATTTGTTCAATTATTTCATCACAATCTCATATTCTAATAAGGTCACGTACAGTCCTCAGCATCCGCTGACATTGTATCTTATTTGCTGATACCAGGAACTGCGCTTATAGAATTGCTGAGCTAGTAACAGCGGCGCTCAGCCCGGGAATATGTCTCTTTTTAAGTCAAAATTATCATCAATAAATAAGATAAACCACTACCTTTGGAAACACCAAATTAAAATAGATTATCTGTTAAGATGTGTGAATGAATGCGTGAGAATTATCTTAAGATACCTTTAGTCAACATCTTATACTTGTAAATGACGAGATTGAGAATCGTCGGAACACCATCGAAAAACGCGAACTATCGCTGACCTAGATTTGGGCATCGGGAGGTCGGCCTCGCACTTCATTGGCTAATTACCCCTGCAACTTATTGCAATTGCAGATGCCTTTAAGTCTTCTTTATTAATACCCTCAGGCCCAAGCAACCACGTCTTTCGTCTGTCAAGTCGCGAGGTGCGTGGACGTCAAGCCGTATTAGCACTTCTTGAGTAATAGTAGTGTTCGGAAAATCTTAGTTGTGACCGGCCTAAAATCTCTTGCTAATTCGTCAACTCGAGAATTCATATTATCTTGAGATTTGAAAAGACTCACTATCTCCTATCTTCCAAATTCTTTCCTGTTCTTTACTATTTCTTATGTCATCGAGAATAGACATTTTTATGACATTCCGTTTACCTCAAATTAAATCAAGTTCAGCCCAGATTCAATCCGGATCTGGTTATATTAAACATTTACTCTAATAATCAAGAACTGTATTACTTCCGTCAAATAATCATTTTAATAATAATAATACAAACCATTTCGTATCAAAACGGCGAGTCAAACATTCGGACATTTATTGTGAAAAGTAACTTTTGATAATCAAAACTAAGGGACCGGGTTCATCGTTTCCAATATCATCCATCCACCCTTAAGAACTCGAGGTGAGGCCCTGCTCCAGAATACTACTGACACAGACCGACACGATCCGACGGCTCTCGATCTCGACACCACAAGAACACATCTGAAGATAAGTCAATCCGAGTGCTAATCTCCAACAGCGAACGAATTCTTATTTTCGCCTTTCTAATCAAAATTTACTATTACAATATCCATTTAAAAATAAGACTAGAGTTAGTGGCTAGCTTCACTACCCCCAATGAGATTGAACGTATTTTTTCCAAGATTTGAACACAATTCGAAATAACAGCAACAAGAATTGGTGTCCAACTATAGACAATTTCCTTGGGAATTCAGAGAGTTATTCTCCAATCTTCAGCTCGGCCCCACTTTATAATTAATTCAAGATAATTTAAAAAGAGAGATACAATATCGAATAATCACGACCAGCTAGTTATAAGTATCGTTCAGGATAGATGTTCTTGGCATCAAATAATAATATCATTTAGAATAGAATAACACACGATTTACTTAAATACGCAAACGGTCTAATTTAGTGATTCTGCAGCTTCTCTGCATTTGAATATAAACTCGTCCGTCGGCGTGGATTGTTGTATAAGCTCAAACACTTTATAAATTGTTACTTCGGGTTCTATGTGATTATCGTCATTCATTGTTACAGAATATACTTCATCTTTTATCAGTTAAATCATTTCGAACCATTTATTTTGAACGACAACCTTTTCCCATTTTCATTATTATAAATTAGCCTCAACCATTTAAACAAGCCTCACAGACCTGTATAGGACTAGGCAACAACGTACCCACATTACCGGCTTATCGAGAGGTAAGTCTTTCTCAGTTTTAATTTTTATCCATTGTCGTTACGTGGGAGCATCTTTGATTATTCATCAATCATTAACTACCACCGCTCAGTACACTCACCCTCACGTAACGCCACACAAGCGGAATATTCGGAAAATTTTTCGGATACATTGTTCCGATGTCACGTGTTGTGTGGAAAGGTTGCAATATAAGTCGTGGGTGACAAAACTATGGTCGGTAAGTCTTTGTACTGTGCAAAGTTTTTTTTTTTTGTACGGTCACATGAACAATAAATACTTTAGGCACGGAACGTCGACGAAAAAGACGCGTAAATCATCGTAGTGTTACACTATGGTATATCTTGCAACAGATACCTGGAAAATTCGATTTTCGAAATCTGTGGAGCATGCATAGAATAACCCAGCCCTCTGACACTCACGTACTTCGATTGCGTTAGCTGTTACCACATCATGACTCTAATCACACGCGGCGCTAGTAGTAACTTTGGCCGCGTGCAGCGCCAACGACGTGAAGAAGAATTATTTTTATTCATGGCGGTTCATTGTTTGGGACATGAGGTTAGTTCTCTTCGGCCTAAACTACACTAACGCCGCGTAGTGTCGGGGCTCATTATGTAGACCCAAGCTCGGGTGAAGTGTCAGAGGGCTGGAGTAACTCACATTTGAACAGTGTGGTAAGCTGATGCTGACATATCACAAGTGAAATGTTTGAATTTACAGACGCAGTCTTGCTTTGGTGCAAGTGCATTTTCAAATATCTCAATGAAAGGGACTGTGTTATTGAGCGTAAACTATCACACTCTAATCCCACGTGCTGTCAGTGTTGACTTTGTTATGAACGGCCCATTTTTGCGATATTCCTCGAACTTTCCTAACCGTAAGAAGCACGCAGTCAACGCATTTCTGTGGACGCTCAATTGCCGAAAGTAAAACCTTAAAAGGGATGGCGCAAAGAAGTTGCAGAAAGACCAACTCTGCTTATGTGGCAACTTGCCCCATCAACAGACGATTTTGGAATCAGAACAAACCGAGATTTTTGTATCGAAACCATGGCGATTGCCAGTCAGTCAATTAACACAATGAACTACTAATGAGTTTGTCACATATATGAACGAAAATTTTCTCTGTGGAGCACTCAAGGTGCCAATGACGGCACGTCGAACTCAAAGTTTGACAACTCACACTCAATAATAGAGTCCGTGCAATTAAGGTATTTAACCGTGCCCATGCGCCGAAAAAGCTCTGGTGTATAAGATGTAGCATTTTGATTATGTGCATGCACCAATGTTATGTTATTGCACTGTCCGAAAATAGGACATTCAACATATGTTCCACAGGCTTTGAAAATAGAAATTATTTTCACAGTTGTTGCAGCCTGGTGTTTTCAGATGTAAGAGCGTAAAGTGGTAGTACGCACACAATAAGTGCCATGGCCGCACGAGCGGAAGTAGATGTGCAGCTCCGTTACACAAGGGATACGTATTTTCAATCTGCACTTTTTTCTATACTTGTTTATTGGAGTGTTCTCTTTTACATACCATTTGCAGGCGCTGGGCGGTCTTTTGCCAACGCCTGCAAGGTTTTTTTCACATCAGTCGTGGAGCAAGAATAACAGGTGAGAATGCCTACCACCTTCTCGGATCGCTAGCAGCGTGGTAATAATATTGTTACATGATTTTAAGATTGGTTACTTCCAGCATTTATAAATGGTACGCGAAAGATGATTTTCAATGTTAATGTAATGAGAAATATTATGTACAACACGTGCAAATAGGCGATATATGACTCGTGTGATTACAGCTCTTGCCTATGCCTTGTGCAATTGACCACACTCTTGCTGATATAACCCATTTCTAACGCTTGTGACATTAATACACAATTATTTTAATTTATATTCTACAACGATTAATCGAAACGATTATCGAAGGCATGTGGCATGAATTACTCTTCTGCATAATCGGCTATAAATAAGGGTACCTTTCACATGCTTACCCAGCTATACCTCTGTTTTTTTAATTGTCAGTGTTTGCTTATTGAATGTATCCGCAACGGGACATCTAGAAAATGTATGCCACAAAAGTTTAGAAATTTTCGAAAAATTCCAATACTGATGTTAATTTTTTCGGAATTAAATTGGTATCTGGTGTCTTTGAAACTTATTAAAACATTCGCAGATTACGTAGTTCAAATCGATCAGCCTTTCACACAGTAAAAATCAATTTGCAGCTCTTACAAACTCAAATATATACATTTATTTGTCACTAAATTCATATGTGGGCAGGTATGGAAGATGTTTGCCGACGAAATTCAGGACACCAAACAAGAAATTCTTGAAGAAAAAGAAGAATATCCCTCCTTGACACCATACTTTGCTGGTAGAGCACTGAGCATGCGGCTTAGAGTTGCCAGATTGGAAAATATGAAGAAATTTTTCGATGATGCTGAATGGTTGAGTTATTGCAGTATGAGCAACGAAGTGAATGAGCAGTATGAGAAATTAGTCCATTCAATCCAAGATACAGTCACTGATTTATTTTACAAATGGATTGACGATGTTGGGGAAGATGTGCACAAACGATTAGATATATATTTAATGAGGCCAAGTAGAAACAAGACAGGTTTATTAGAGTGCAACATAGATCCAATGATTATGAATACCTGCCATGAAGCAAAATACTGGATGATGTGGAGGTTTAAAATTCCGATATCTATACAAATAATATTTGACAAGTGGCCTACACTGAAATTCGTGTATGAGAGTGTGCTATCAGTTATCCTGGCCTACAACAAAATCATAGAAGGTCAGTAGTGTATTCATACTGTCCTTATTTATTTAATTACTCTTATCCATGATTTTAACTTACAGCAGGAAATCCACGTACAAGGGTCTAGAGAAAATACTTCACGCATAATTGGTTGATTAAAGAAGCAAACTGTGCTAATTGATGTTAGATTATAATCACATGATGCGTTTTATGTAAACGCAAAATTAAACACATAGTTATTGTAGTTCTGCATTGATTATTATTAGTTGAAATCTAGCTGATTTAATCCATGACTAGATGGTAATCGTTGATGATAGAGACGTTCCATACATCAATCACGATCGAATATCGCCTAGCTTCAATAAGCTTGTTTTATTAGCCAATTATACTGAATAACTCGTTCTCGATGATAACAAATAGATGTGGAGAGATGAGAATAACTTTCATTTGCTTGCCAAGAGACACCTGTACAATTATAAGTCTCAAGTTTTATTGTAATCTAGAACGCATAAGTTGGTCATTATGAGTATTTATCGATTATAAAATTAAAAGGGGGGGGGGGGGGAGGTAAGGTTTTCAGCGTAAAAAAAAAAAAAAAACAGTCTTTTGTGAATTTTTTTTAAAGTATGGATTGAGCAAATTCAGTCAAACCTTTTGTACATTATTAAGTATACTTTTAACAATATTCTGTAATTTTTTCATGCGGAAATATTGAAAAACAAGCCGGTGACAGAGCTTGGCCCAGAACGTGTCAGAAAAAAAAACAATTTGCGGTGTCCACTATATCTCGGTCGGAAATTATCTGATATCAAAAACAATTAAAATTTAGTCAAAGTATCATCAAATCCTCCCCCCAACGTTATTTGATTATTTTTTTTTTTCATTTCAAAATTTTTGGTGGCCATCTAAAGTGAAAACTGCTATTTGTCACGAAAAATTCCGCGATTTTGTGGGTGGGAAACACCCTTGATGTAAAAAAAAAATTTTAACTAAACGTTGGGGGGAGATACTTTATATGTAGAAAATGTGTACCAAGTTTGAAATGAATCGGTGAACTATACAGTGAGCACCGCACAAAGAAGAGACCCCGAGTATAGGATGCGCTGTGTAATGTATTGCATCTCATTCTTTTGCACGTTCAATATATATGTTTGTCTCTTTCTATAACGCCTTAAGTTTTCGTGTTAAACTTTATTTTACTCTTCATATAATTTCCGTACCGGGCTCTATAACTCAAATCGTTTCTTAAGGAGTAAACTCCAAAAAAGAGTGAACTGCGATCGAACCCGTGTCCCGCATCACTCCACCCTCATGTAATATCCACTCAGCCACACTACAGCTACGTCCATGATCGCGCGTGCGCGTTTGCTCGGTATGTTTTTGGAGCTTGCTTGGAATTCGCTGATGGTTCTCTGGAAGATTCAGTTCGAGAAAAAAAAAATTTCCCCCAACCGCTTGCCCATTGCACATTTTGCATAAATGTTATCGAGCTGGCTTCGTATATTTTTCCATAGACTGCGTGTACAAATATTCGAGAACACCAGGCGTCACATATTTTCATATCAATAAAAAAATTATATGTATTAAAAAAAAAAGTATACGGGCTGAGAATGGTTGATTATTTTGGTTCATGATCATTGATCACATGATTATTACACTTTTTGATGTGTACATAATACCAGACAAGGAGAGTTTGCATTATTTAAATTTCATACACGTTATACGAGAATTTAATATTACTATATATTGTGACGTGTATTTTTCCGTACCTCGACCACTCGGAGAAAATGACAGAGAACTTACCGCGTACACAATAATTTGGCGGCCCCCGATGTAACCGGGATTTAAAAACAATATCGCGAAATTCTGTTGGGCGCCTGGCGTGATTAACACGCCTCGAAATCGTTAATTCGCTATGGCTCGGCAATTAACTTGGTAGCTCAGTACCACGGAGAGGGGAAGGGTAATTCTTGGGGAGAGAGTGAAACACTCGAAAACCACACGCTACTTAACAAAAAAAGTAAAACAAAATCTTATATTTCACAATAGCGGTGATACAAAAACAAAAAAAAATTAATTCAAATGTCGTTCGACGCGATCCTAAAACTAAACAGAAGATTACACGTAACCTACGCTATTCCTTACTCTACTGAGCTCGCGGCTCCCTAACTAAAATTTCACTCAACAATTAAAAACTCTCCCTACGCTACTCTCAATTCGGAAATTCGCAAGTTTTCATCAATAGCAATAATTGCTCGAAACCGAAACTAAAACTACTTTCTCGACGGTGCGCCGTTGGGCTACCGAACAGACGGCGTCCTCGATCTCACCCGCGATCCCACCCGACTCGGAGCTTCGAAGCTACCGCGAGCTGCCTCAAATCTAAACGTGACAACTTCACCTAACCTAAAGCTTATTCCAACTAAACAGATCGTTAAACGCCACTATACTTTAGACGCAACCAAAACTCAATATACGAACTTCTCGTCTGAACCGCTACTCAACGCAACTGCAACTTCGACTATACATAACCTCAACTCAACTAAACACTATCTGAAATAAACGGCAACTTGACTAAGCGCAAGCGCAACTAAATGTAACCTCAACTAAAGACAATCTCAAGGTAACACAACTCAATTAACATCATCTTAACTAAATGAAAACAGGACTAAGCGCAAGCGCAACTAGACGTACCCTCAACTATACGCTATCTCAACGCATCCGAAATCAAACCTTCTCGAAATCCTCGAAAACGTTATTCGCTAATTCGAGCACTCTAATTCGGCACTTCGCAACCTACTCGAAAGGTGACACTGCAAAACCCGATAACGCGGCTCGACCCGGCACAGCAGAATGCGGCTGTACTTCATTTTAAAAACGAGAGAGATTCAACTAAAACCTGTGACTCTACTCAACTTTCTCAAGGACCCGAAATTTACTCTACTCTATTACGCGCACACAAGCTACGTTTATCAAGCAAATAATCGGCAAAAGGATTTCGAGTACTTTTCCAGAATGCATATCCAAAACGGCTATCCGTTACTCAGCGAGCCTTTTCGTAATTATGCTCGAAATTCAATCGCGAGGATAGACGCAGCGTTTACCTTCTACATCCTCGCAACACCCTCTCCATCCCCGTCGCGATTTTTGGGCGGCTCCATTACTTCGCGAAACTCCCTAAAACGTGACTACCTATCACGACCGCCAGAACTAGAGTGGTTTCAAAACTTACGACCTGCCGCAACACGGATCTTGATACGCCATCCCATACGTGACGTCATACCCACAAGAATACGCAATAATCGACCCGTCATCGATTTCGTCGATTGCGCAACTCGGCGCGCACCTTTAATAGCATCGCGGAGCAGAACTTAACGCTAAATCGCAATCTCGGCCTCCGCGCAGCTCCGAATCGTCTTGGTGGTGAGTGTGGTGCTTTCTCGTCGCTAGTCGGTCCGTCGAAAGTTGCAGGTCAATTGTTGGCGCGGTGAAGGGGATGGCGCGCCGGCCGCCAGCGGGAATTGCG
This sequence comes from Neodiprion fabricii, assembly GCF_021155785.1. NCBI lineage: Eukaryota > Metazoa > Arthropoda > Insecta > Hymenoptera > Diprionidae > Neodiprion > Neodiprion fabricii. The sequence continues at coordinate 9,168,466 of NC_060245.1, read as the reverse complement.
TCCACCTTGGATTCCTGCGATGCGGGGATCTGCGTTGGCTTCTCCTCGGCAGCCTCGATATCCTTCCTTCGCAATCGTCGCTAGTCCGGCACTCCGCAGTTTCCTCGAATTTGGCGCCGACTTCCTGCCTGATACCGTTGTAGCTCGAAAATGAAAAAAAAAAAACAATTCGAAGTATCTTACGCTATTCGCTGAAGTGTCTCCTCTCGTAGTTTCGGATGCGTGACTTTAGTCCTGGCGCTCTTTTGCAAAGACTTCGCGACTCAATTTCGGAAATTCCTAAATTTTGGTTCCGCCCAGGGTTCAAGGAGCCCCTTTTAACGGGCATCAAAAATGCCACGTTACAATATATGTATACATGTTTTCCTCTTCGTTGATGTTCTTGCTCTACACTGACGAATCATACTCCTTAATACTATGATCTGTGTACATTGTCTGCGATTTACGATTGTGAACATTCAACTTTTATATCAAATCCAATTTGGTAAGTCATAATTGTCAATTTAATATAATTTCTTGTAAAACTTAATATACTGATATATTCATCGTCATTCATACTTAGAAACCTATTAAAATCTTACATATAATTATCACAAATCAATATATTCCGGATCGGGAACGTTTAAATTTATAACGAGAGAGCAAGTTGTTAAATGTGTTGATATTTTGTGAGATTGATTCTATTTTAAGTACCTTCAATTTTCTCTAAATCTTGTGGATCATATAGTACAAATGCATTTCGTCAAATTACTTTCATTATTTTATATGGTCCTTCGTAAATATCGAAAAATTTATGAGTAACTCTATCTTGTGCGCTGGAGGGTGTTGGCAATCTTAATAACACTAAATCATTCATCTTTTAATTTAGTTCAATCACCCGCTTGATCTTTTGATTACTTTTACGCTTCTGAAAGCTTTTTTTCAAATTTTCTCTTGCTAATAAGATTTTGGTTTGATGGTCAATTGGCACTGTTTCAGGATATTCAACTATTTTTCTTATTTGATCCGTAGGTATTTCGCCAAAATGCAACTCATGTGGAAAATATGCCGTACTAAAATTTCTCGTAATGTTGCAAAGAGTTTCTATTTCACATATAAATTTAGCCTATTTGATACGATAGTCAGCAAAAAATGTTCGAAAAAAATCTACCTAATTCTCGCATTACATGCTCTGTCGGGTTAGATTGTGGACATTGAATGCTCGAATAACAAACTTTAATATCTTCTTTTTCTAAAATATACTTCCACGCTTGAGCTGTGAATTGCGTTCCATTATCTGATAATATTCTCTTTGGCTTACCTAATTTTGGAATATAGGAGTCTAAAATTTTCTTCAAGCTGGCACGAGTCGTAGCTTTTTTCATTGGATAAAGACAAACATGTTTGGAAAACGCATCTATCATTACAAAAATATATTGTACACCTCCAACTGATCTAGGTGAAGGGCCATAAAAATCAACAGTCACTAATTCTCCTGGTTCGTCAGCTTTTACCATGTCATATTCCCCTTCCATGTTTACAGATATGTATTTGACCCTTTGACATAAATCATAATTAATTATAAATTTTTTAACATCTCCGACTATCCCTCTCCAGTAATAATTATTTTTTAAACATTGTAATTTTTTGTATTATCCTGGATGCCCTAACTTTGAATGCACATATCGTACTAAAGATACTTTTAAACATATAGGTACTACAATTTGCCATAGTTTTGTTATTTTGTCTTGATGAAATAGAATGCCTTCATAAATTTGAAAATAAGGATCTTCTTCAATACTCTTCACTAGTTGCTGTTTCTGCTTTATTATTATTTCATCATTTTGTTGTGATTTCGCTAACTTTTTGAATCGATCTTTCAAATCTTTGTCCAAGGCCAAACTAAGTACCATACTTAAGATTTCTGTTTTATTTGTTTCATCTGATATTTTAATAAACGACTCTATTTTTGATATTATTAAAGGTTCTTGTTAATCAACAGTTTCAAATTTTCCTTCGGGATTCCTGCTGAAAAAATCTGCTGCTTTATTATCTATACCGCGACAATATTCTACATCAAACGAATACTCATTTCACAACAAACACCATCGTATCAATCTTCCATTATGAAAGGTACTATTTCTAAGAAACGTTAAACTTTTATGATCAGTAACTATTTTAAATCGGGTCTCTGCCAGAAACATTCGAGACTTTTCAATAGCGTAAATAATCGCGAGTAGCTCTTTTTCCGTTGTAGTGTAATTTATTTCTGTCGTTGTTAAACATCTACTCACAATTGAAATTAAATAATTATCTTCATCATTATCAGTTTGATATAGAATTTTACAAATCCCTTTGTTACTCGCATCAGTCGGCAATTTGAATTGACAATTTGGTATAATGTGACTCAAAGTTAGTCTTAATTTTCATAAAACTCTTTCAACAATCTGTATGCCTCAGAATGTTCTTTGGTCCAATTCCAGACTGCATCTTTCTTTAACAAATCTCTAAAAGGATCTAGATATTGCGAGTGCTGGATACTAAATTGCCTACAAAAATTACAAATGCCAAGGATTCGTTGTAGGTCTAATTGATTTCTGGGTTCTTGAAAGTTTTTAATTATAGCAAGTTTTCCTGGATCAGGGGTGATTCCCTGTGGTGTCAATAAAAATCCTAAAAAGATCACAGATTCTCTAAAAAATTTCGACTTTTGCAACCGCAATGTAAAATTATGTTCAAGCAATCTTTTAAATACAAGTCCTAAATTCAAAAGGTTTTTCTCAAAATTTGGTGAAGTTATCAATAAATCATCTATGTAACAAGTTAAAAATGACGAATACTCATTTCCAAAGACTATGTTCAAAGCTCTAATAAAAGCGCTACCTGCCGTCTTTAAGCCAAAAGGAACTCTACAAAATTGATACAAACTTGATCCATGTAAAAATGCTGTTAATGGTCTAGATTTTTGTGATAATGATATTTGTCAATACCCATGAGTTAAGTCAATTGTCGACATAAATTTCGCTCCGTGGTGTTTTCGTAATAAATCCGGAATATTCGGTGGCGATTCATTGTCACCTTCGACTGCATCATTTAAAAATCTTGCATCTAAGCATACGCGTGTTTGATCTTTCTTTTTTTTTTACAATCCTCAAGGGATTGCAATCGAACGTTCAATTATACCTAAATCTAGCATGTATTCAATTTCTGCATTAACTTTTTCTTTTAGTGCAAGTGGTATAGGATAAGATTTCCGAATATATGGATTTTGTTCTGTCAACTTTATTTCATGCTCATATACATCGGTACACCCTGGTTTGTTAGAAAATAATGCTTGATATTTATTGAGTAACTCTACATCAATTGGGCCTGCAAATCATCTAGCCACGTTAGGTTAACCGCGACCGGTGGAAGTTCTTTGCAAAAGTTATGATCCTCTCCCTGATTATTTGTTCCTTGATTTTGTTTGGATAGTAAACTTAGGTTATTATTATGAAAATTTTCAGTTTTAGTTATATTCATTTCTTCTGGCGAGTCAACAAGTAATTCTGAAAAATCAGTTTCAGTACATTTTCCTGTATCTACTAATTCATATATTATTAATTCGGGATTCTCTTGTACAGTTGAATTAATAGTATCATTAACATCACATTCAATATCTTTGACATTCAACATACTTTGATCATCAGGAACAATTTTATCGATTATGTTTTTACACGGCACATTGTTTGTTTTTTCTGAGTAATTTCTTTCGCTATTATTGCTTTCCAAATTATTGAAATCACTAGTTACTTCCAAATTTTTAACAGTTCCTATGTTCAAGAATAAATCCGCAAATTTTGTTTTAATTATCTGTATTACCATCACGTTATTATTGGTTGAAGATACTAACTTATTCAAAGTTTCCCATTCGAACGAAACTTTTGAATTACAAACTTTTATGTGACTAACTTCGATCGTACGATTTTCATAATTAATTATCGCATTATTACGTAACAACCAATCGTTACCCAGTATAATTTGATTTGCTAAATGAGGTATGACTGAACACGAGTAATCCAATTTTCGTTTTTTCCATTTCCGTCCGACCATTTCTAAAAGAAACTGTTTTTTAACTGCAGTTGCTTTCTTACCTATAGCTGGAATGACTATTACAGTACTAACTGGCATAACATGTAATCTGTTTTTGGCTTCTAAGTTATTGAATAATGCCTCTGAAATTGCTGTAACTTGACTTCCAGTGTCAATTAATGCCTGAAAATAATTTCCCATAACGGTTACTGTAAGGTGTGGACATATAGGAGTTATTATGTTTGAATCTGAGGTTTTTGAGTTTTTGTCAAGATTTAAATCACAAGCTAGGTCTTCAATGAAATCAAACGAGTTACGATGCGGTGTCAGACCTGTTTTCATCGCATCGATCTTTAGTTTAAAGGACTATCTTGTGTATCAATTGATTGTCGAGAACTACTATTCGATGTCTGTGAATTTCTGACATTTGAATTTGTTTGTGGATATCTATTACTACTATTATTATAATTATACGAAGGCGGTGGAATGCTTGTGTTAGGAAATTAAAATTAGGAAAATTCTTATATTATTTTGATAACTATTAGGATGTTGATAACTATTTGATGTTTGTTGTTGAGTGTTAAAACCTTGCTGATACAAATAATTTTGTTTGTTTACTCGTCCTGTTCCAACATTTGAATCGTTATCTTTATTATTAGCAAAGTTTCTTTTTCTTTGATCGTTATCTCTTTCACTTGTTTCAAATAATAATTTCGCAAATTACCATCACTTTGATTAAATTATGCTGCGACCATCTATTTTTCTCTCTACTTTGAATTGCAATTGAATAAAACTCTTGAATAAATGTTACTTTGAAACCATCATAATTATTAATTCTACCTTTTCGACTATCAATCCAAACCTTTGCTCTACCCTCTAACGTATTATGCACAACTCATATTTTTTGTTCTTCGGGCACATTTTTTACTGCAAAATATTTTTCCAAGTCATTTAAAAATTAAAAATTTACGCGGATTTGTATTGTCTTCTCCAGAAAATTTAGGCGTCTTAATGTTAATATTGAAAGCTTGTAAACGATTTATCAACTCATTAACGACTCTATCCTCTACGTCACCTTGTTGTTGAGTTGCTTGCTGAGCTCGAGTTCGATCAACTAAACGTTTTTGTTCGTCATTTTCAATCCGTAATCTGCTTATTTCTGCGGTCAATTCGTCATAATTCTGTTTATCCCGCATGACTGTCTCTAGCTCTGCAAGCTGCTTGTTTATTTCGTTTTTTCCTGCTCTAATCGTTTCCGTTCCTCCTCCATCATTTGACCGTTATCACGACCAGGTTTTAAATTTTTCGTTGTCTCGGGAATTGCACCTTGCAATTTTCTTTTGTTTTTCGTCTCGATCGGTCGCATTTTTTGACTTAGTTTGAATTGGCGAATGAATAGTTTTACCCACTACAAATGCTATATACTATAATTATAAACTAATCACAGAGTTGTGAAATGTCGAGCCTTTGAAGCGATGGGCGCCAATGTGACGATTTTTTTTATTTATATGTTTATTTAATTTATATGTACGTTGAAGGAACTATCGACTTTTTCAATTTCATGAGCAAATCGTTAATTTCAATCTATATCATGAGTACGTTCAACTAACAGACACATTCGTTCTCGTACCAAATAAATAAATAAATTAGGGATGTATAATTGTAAAAAATTATTCATTCATCCATCCGTTCATTCACAAGATTCAAAATACACTCCCCACACACAAAATATTTACTATAAAATGTCTCGGTTCTCTTCCCATTGCAATGCATGCAATTGCGAGACCATTCCGGTACCTCAAGCCTCCGGCCACCTGTGGTTCCTAATGTTCGTCAAACTTTTGCTCTGTCTGTCGTCGTCGAAGTTCAGTTTTGCAATATTTGTTTTCGTAGACGTATTTTTCACTTAACATTATTGGTAAAACAAAAATAAAAAAAAAAAACAGAAATGAGGACTACGAGGTATGGACTAGTTCCTTCGGCGTCTACTCGTGGAATGCTTCTCGGGTTACTGCGAATCCCGTCCCCCACTCCATCGTCGCCCTAAATGTCGCGTCTGGCTTATCACTGTCCTGCCTTGACTATGTGTCTTTGAAAAGGCGGAACCTAAAATTACGGATTTCGCGATCCAATCGCCAATATTTTTGTGAAAGAGCGCCAGGACAAAGGTCACGAATCCGATACTCTGAGAGGGGACACTTTACGGGCTGGTGAACACGACTTTTCAGGATTTTTGTTTATTTTTTTTTGTTTCGAGTAAATGCGACACCATACACGGGATCGGCGGCAAATTCAACAGCGGTATAGGATTACAGTCGCGGAGGATTGCGACAAGGAGAGGACCTCACTCGAGGCTACGGAGAGAGCGCCAACGTAGGACTCTGCCGCGAGGGAAACCAAGGCGGACGAGACTCCCATTGGCGGCCGGCGAGCCATAGTCTCTCCTCGCCACGCTGACGTCATGCAGCCTCGAAAACTCCTCACCGAACCACCGTACCAAATGATGGAACACCTAGTCCGGGAGCCAGCGACCTTTTTTGCGACTGAAATCGCAAAAGCTGATTTTTTTTTGTACGCTTTATCCGGCATTCCACATAACGGAATGGACCATCAGCTTGCCTGACTGCGCGGGGTATAGGTGTGGTAGCCACCTAGACATGTAAAATAATAACAAAAAGAAACTAATACAACAAAAACTGAGACTTTGTCTATATGTTAATGATGTTGAAAACTAACCAAAAAACATAATCAGCTGACTATAGAGTGCGTGATTATGCTTCAGCTTTCCAGGTAAACAAGTGAAAAATATGCTCTGAGTAAACTGATACAGCAAAAGCTAACATTTGGTAAAATAACATCTAATATAATACGTTACATGAAAAAAATAGTCCGCTGAATTTTTTGCGTTGGATAAGTGCTCAGCTTACGAGTTAAAGGTGCAGCGCATAGCTGTCCGCGCGGGTGCGTTACATCTTGAATGCATCAGTTGAACACTTTTCGCTCGCTTAATAGAATCGCTCGAACCATTGAAAAAGAAATTTATCATCCTTCGCTTCCCAGCCGTAATTTGTTGCGTGTAATTCCGTCAGAATGTGCAAATGAGCGTGTGCCCAAATATTTGCAATATACGTTGTGCGCAGCAAATGTTGGTGTAGTTCAGTTTTGCAGGGTGACAGAGCTGATCCGTCGATGTTATTTCTTGGCAAACGGAATACGTCGTCGTTTCGTAGTATATTATACGTCTTCAAAAATGTTGCAACTCAAGCTTCGTGAACGTTGTTAATTTTTTTGAATCCGTACATTCAGCAAACGTATTCTTCTATAATATCAAATGAAGTCTCTAAGTCTTTGTCAGGTACGTTGCTTAGTTTAATAAAACTCTCCATGTATGCTGCAGAGTTCTGTAAAAGTTTATACGGCTGACTTTTTTCTTTTCTAAAAAAAGATGGATTACAGTCACAGTCTGTGAAGGCATGAAAAGCTGGCAGCGCTGCGCTTAATTTAGGGCCTAAAGTTTCATAGAGTTGACTAATGTTAATCAAACGTTGGTTATTACCCATTCCGGCTTCCATTGAAACTTTAACATTAGCGTTACCTATGGCACTCGTGTTAGCAATCATTATAACGGCTACGTCAGTATTGGAGCATCTTATCGTGACATGCGCGTCATAATCTATCTGACAGACGTGAAAAACGATCATCGTATCCGCTTCTTCATGCGCAGGGCAGCTTAAATGGTGATCGAGCATCTTTTGTACGTGGCCATCATTCACTACATATTTGTAGCATTGATGATAATTTATATAAATAGTTTCATTACCAATTAAAGGTGCTATGTGATCGAGTGTCCAGTGCTGGATTACAAAACTCACCAATGCTTCTGTGAAATTTACATTTTTTAGGTCTTCATTGAAATCAGATGAACGTCTTTGATCAGGTCCCTCGATGTTGAATTGTCTAACTTCCATTCCTGTCAAAGAATGTTCATTATCTTTGATGGAAGGAAACATACCGATCAAAAGCGATCACTATAACTTCCGCATCATTTGAACAAAACATACCCAAAATATTTTTGAAGATATTTCCGTAAGTAGCTGGAACATCCCTCATCAAATGCAGCACAAAAAATCCATCAAATATCTTCACGTTGGTGCGTTGTGGCGTGTGCAGCTCAGTTTGCTGCTCGAGTACTTTTAATAACGCTGCCTTATTTGTTTTACAAATAGATCCGTCCGTGTACTATTTTAATTTCCAGTTGTAAATATTTACTATTTATTTTCATGTATCAATATTTATTGTTCACATTTTCATGTCTGCATATCAAAACATGTAAATATCAAGTAAGACGGCAGCGTCTCGTCGCTAAGTTGAAATAAAAGATTTTCAAAGAAAAGCACGAGACCGCCATACTCTTATATACTCCAAAGTGACCACAAACCCGTCAAATTCAATTTATTACATACGTTGAATGATAAATATTTACATGTTTAAATATGTTAACTTTAAATTCATAAATTTATATTATGATATATCATAAGATACAATAATCGCAGTGATCAATAATCAATTCTAATTTTTGATCCAATAACGCGTTGCGCTTAATGATAAGGAAAAAATAGACATCTTATACCGCAAAAGCTGAAATTTAGTAACTCAACAGTTAATTTAATAAGTGAAATGAAAAAAATTCTCCGCTTCGTATTAAGAGGCACACCTAGTGTAACAGCCTAAAAAATAGGCGATTTTTGGGAATTAAAAAAAGAAAATCTACTGTATCAATTATTTAAAAATTTTGAGGGTATATTTATATATATTTTAAGAATACACAGTGAAATTTTTGAAGAAAAAAATTAAATATTTTTCGAGTTACACGTGATCTCCGACGGCGCTGAAAAAAAAGGTCCTCCACTGCTGCAGTGATTCCGGCCTTCTCCGTGGATGAAACCTAAATAAAGAAATTTTTGTTCACGCCAGGCGCCCAACAGAATCTCGCGATATCTTTTGTAAGATCCAGCTCTTCAGCTTACATCGCGGGCCGCCGAATTATTGCATACGCGGTAAGTTCTCTGTCATTTCCTCCGAGTGACTGAGGTACAGTAAAAATCCACGTCACGATACAAACACTTTAAACTATTTTTACGTAAGGCGCGATTACGCCTGAGTTTATCTACCACTTCCTGCAACGAGGTAATTTTTTTATTCATTCGGCTGCATCTCCCTTTCTCAATTTTAAAACCCTGACGCGCTTTTTGTTACTCTTTCTGAAAGACTGCACTCTCTCTTATCGTTAGCAGAATGTGGACTAGTCAGCGACTAAACCTGTAACAACTACTAGTCTCATAGCGGTGGTCTTGCGCCGTCCATTTCCTCTTTTCACCAGCATGGGGGGGGCTCAAGTTCATTTCTCGGAGAGATCATTGCAGGCTCTGCAAGTGAAACATTAGTGCAATATATTATTAATCATAGTAATACAATTCTACTCATGACCTGAAAACTGAAGTAATGTTTCAAAAAATCTATTAAATTGAGACAAGTGCGATGAACCAGACTCTTTGCATGGAGTACTAAGTCCTATTTCTCTTGTGGATTCGGAAATTTCACCCCGATCCATACGTCTATCGGTACAAAGTCTCTTTGGGCAATTTTCATTGGAGGATGATTGTCGTTTCAAGTTTCCAAGGACACCTTCTGAATTAAAAGCATAGTTGTATTAAGGAGATGTCATCAAAAATTCAGAACTAACTATGGCGGGTTCTGCGTCTACATTCACTTCATCCGAAAGCAGATTAATAACAAGTTCAGTTTGATTGATATTCTTTGGCTTTTGCGAAGGCCCCTGATCTAATTTTGTAACTCTGTTTACAGGACTCGCTTCCGTATGCAGATGTAAGTGTCTTTTCAGTAAATTTTAAAGAATATTGAGAATATTAATATGATATTTTTGACCTCGGTAATGACGAATAAGTATTGGTTTCTTGGATATGCAGGTCAATGAAAACAACGTCAATTTGTTAATGTTTCGGCCCGGGTGGGGGCCCTCCTCAGGACGATTTTTTTTTTAATATAATAAACTGTTACAAGAACAAGCCATTGAGAATATTGTTGGTAAACTTCCATCGCGCAGCGTTAAGTAACCCCGATCTGCGAATGAGCATAAGGATTAAAAATGGGCAGAACAAAGACGGTTTTCTTTAGTTGGGTACCAATTCTTGATAGCCGTGTTGCACAGACATTTCTCATAAATCTTTGAACTTGAGAGAGGAAATCTGAAATAATATAACGTTTACCACCAAATAGCCGCGGCAACATCTATCGTTAAGCCATTTAATTTGATACTGAATAACATGCCAAAAAGTTCATTTCAATTTCAGCTTTCTTAACTGGACCATGACTTTTTGAAACTTTACAGTAAGCGCATTTCTTTTTGGTGGCTGTGAAAACCGTTGGGACACTACTTGTCTAGACTGAACTTATCCTTTCCTTTTCCATGTCCGCGCACGCTTTCTACCCTGTCTGATACCCGGCATCTCTACCGCTACCAGCAAGCCGCGGCAAGTTTAAGTGCGATCGCGGGGGTACGCGATTGGGTGGATCGTCATTAATCGCGAAAGATCGCGCTGATCGTTGGATGAATAGCGATAAATAACCGGGAATTAACGCTCGGAGCTCTCAGTCTGATCGAGTCTACGGTAACGATAACATCGCCGTGGATCATCTTAGGTATTCTCATTTTCCCCATCCTCTTAGTTGAGTCTCTGTTCCTCTTCTTTTCAATTACAAACAGCACGTTCTCACCAGTCAAACGAACCTCCGTAGGTTTACGCCTTCAGGCCTCTGAATCTCACGGCAGCTCTCCGCATGCGAGACAAACCCATTAATCGTAGACTTACACCTCATACACTCTTGACTCGACTTTATTAATGTATAATAAGGGGTTTCTATGCCTTAACGGTTTTTCCCCTGCGAATCAATAAATTGCAATAATTTTTTTGGATCAATCAAGTGTTTTGATTACTTTATTTCGTTCCATATTCCATCCTCCAATCCTCATTATTTTACTATAGGTAGAATCACGGAAGCCTTCTATTGTAAGACTTTTTTGAAATTTGAAAATTATGCGTAATCAATTGATAAATATTGAGTATATTTTATAAGGTACGAACAGCAGAGTCCAATTTAATTTATTTATGAATATATTGAAATACGAGCCTTCATTTGGTTTAAAATTCATTCATTCATCCATTCCAAAATCCATTTATTCCATGTGTATATTGTTTAAAAATGGTGTATGTTATTGAAATTATTAATAAGTGTAAATAATTATCTTTCGTCGAGGCACTATATTCTTGGATTTCACAGTGTTTTTTGTTGTTTCTTCGTTTTAAATCATCTCTCTTTAAATTTGACTTGACTTTCGGAGTTTATAATAATTAATTTTAAATGTTCTTCTTCGTGGTTTAAATTTACTTTTATATTATAAGTTCGTCAATTTTCGGTCTTTTAATACTTAATTTCGGAAATGGGAACCTCGGCACCTCCTTCCTCCTAGAGAGACGTTGACCAAGCAACTCGTTCTTCTTAAATTTGAAATTTGTGACCAGGTCTCCCACTCCCTGGGTGTAATCTCATCCGCTCGTGTCATGCTCATTGCACGGTTATATTTGCATCATTACACCATGTTGGAAAGATTTCCGACTCTACGCTACCCTTTGCTAAAGTTCTACGCGATGAGGCTGGGTTTGTCTTATAACAATTGTCCAAAAAATGCTCTAAATACAGTCGACTATTGACTGTTGGAGTCCAGCAATCCTCTACTTCCATAATTTTTAGCCGCTTTTTTAATAACGTGGGGTCACTCAGGGGGACCTAAAATATTATGATGTTTTATGTATTCCTAACCTCAAACTGAACTCCAATATTATTAGCGATTGCGGCTATTGCACTTACCTGTGGTTACGTGATTTTATACTACACTTATCGCTACGTAATAACGGTCATGCAAAAAATATTTTTAGTGCCACTGAAAAGTGTATTATGGTTATAAAGACCTGTAACACACGAAACAACAAATTCCAATATTTTTTCTACATCTTATGAGCTAATTTTTTTACTAGAATTGGTTAAGTCGCAGGGGTAGAAGTTTATTATTTGGCGTTTTTACACTCAATCAAAATTTTATTTTCGTCCGATATCGAGCAATACGTTGACTGAAATCAGTCATCGGTCAACGACAAGCATGGAACTAGGCTTTAGATTCGAACTGTCCGCTTCGGAAAGGACCCGTAAACTTGCAAATGGCGCTGATCAATTGTGTCCACTCGGTGGCGCCAGTCCACTATCCAGTGAATATAGAGATCGGTGGTCCCTGCGTATTTAACTAAACAGCATAACGTTCAAATCTTTGTATTATCTGTTCGAAATATTTATATGACATGATTACCATCCTCACAGACACGAACATTACAGACGAAGTAGTTTCGGTTTCCCATCTGTCTGTGAATCATCGTTTGCGTGGTTTGCATTCGGTAATCCTGGCGGTATATACTGTTGAAACGAAAATACTGTATATGTTTGTATGCTATGTATGCGAGTCAAAAGCAGGGAGAGCGACGGTGGCGCCGCACCGCGCACGCGTGTGATGTATGTGTCTTGAACGGCGTGGGTCGGGTGAGACAGCTTAGCGCTATTGTCACGTGCGGACGCACTTTCGCAATACAACCGTTTCTTTGTGTAACAAATAAAGACTTATGATAGCAACACGCCCTGTCTAATTAACCTAACTTTAAAATATACTGTAACGGACAGCTGTTCAAAATCGCATCAACATCAACGATGCCCGTGACATACACAAATCATGACAGCAACTGTAACGGACAGCTGATCGAGACCACCATCAACATCGACCGTGACCTGCAAACATCCGAAATAATAAACAAAGACGACGGACGCTGACCAACGCATACCAGGACGACGACCCACAACAGCACACACAAATAGGAAAATGACGTCGACAGGATAATCCAACAACAGCTCTGGGAGACTATAAAACTGGAGGACCACGAAGAGCGGGCACCAGTTGTCCGGCAAAGCGCCGAACTTCCTCATTCTTGTACGAAACGTTTCTCGTCTAGAGAGCGTTATCGAATTTAGCTTCACGACATCAGAGAGGAATTTGAAGCAAAGAGCTTAGTCCGAAAATTGAAAGGAGTATAGAGTCCACGATAGCCCGGGACCTCTAGAGGAAGGATTGAATAGAGCCGCGTATTTAACGTTTGCGCTGTAGGGAAATATAAGAGCAGAACCGAAGAATTCTGATTGTATTATTATTTTTTTAGTTTTATTTTCACCTTTTGTTCTCTACGGTTAATTTTGTAAAACCAAATCATTGTCTACTGACAATAGCCATTATATTCCAATTTGTCGCTATTAAAAACTTACATTCTATCTAAACATGCTCTCGTCTGTCTCGTTGTCAAACATATTTCTCAAATATAAAGTTTTACCTTGAAAAGGGGAGGGGAATAAACCGACAGCCAGCCAAGATAGCCCTTGGTCTTGAAGGTCGGCAGTGTTTTGGGTCAGTAACCCACAACAGAAAATAGGCAGGCGACTCTGTTTACTCCGAGTTCGCAATTAGACGGGAGTACTGGTTAGCCCGTATCTCCGAATAGGTGACATACGCCTCTCTCACTTGTCTCCAGCTGTGAAGCAACGGCGTTCAAGCCCTTGTCTTACTGGAGGGACCAACGGGCGGAGGTGCCTGTTCATATATCAAGACGACTTTGGTGATACCTCAGTCCGCGTAGTTAGACTGTCCGTTTTTTTTTTGGGTCTGACAAGCTGATCCTGCTTTTACCTTTTAGAGGAGGTTCCTTATTTATCTGTTATTTCATCGACATTCGACAAAGAACACATGATAACGGGTTTATCTCATAGGCTCTGGCCTCAAGATAAGCCGTGCCCGTTACAATACATCTATGATAATGGGCAACGGTGATGATGCAACCACACGCTGAAAGAGGCTGTCATAGCTCATTTCAAGTCATTCAAACTACCATACTAAGGATAATTAAAGTTCTTCATTAAAACTACGGAACACAAAGCGTTTAGATTTTACGCGATTAAATAATGGTAAAATAGTAGTAAAAATACTACTCAGTTTTGTAAGAGTATATACGAATGTGTTCACAAATAGAAGAAGGTCAGGTTTAGCTGAGCCACGACTATGGTCAGCTGGATAGTAGGTCATCAAACGTCCATCTGTTAACATTCATTGAAGCGTTTGGCCAAGCGAAATGAAGGAATTGTACAGCTCATTGTTCTTGTTTTATTTATTCTTCAAACAAATCTTAATAATACAGCGGAACCCTGTTGGGAATTTCAAATAGAAAACGAACGTGACCGACTCAATTGCGACACCTTTTCTGAAAAGCTAAGTCTTTTATTCAAGTATATTCATTCCTAGGTAAAAAACAATTCTCCGCTATATATTCCAAATATTTTTAAATTTTTGATGCTTTATTATACTTTATAACTATAAGTCAATGTGTGTGTTGTGTGAATGGAAGTGTGAATGTAATTATTGAATTTCTTGTGAAATACATAGACAAGGAATTGATGGGTGGATTATTTTTCATGTTTCATTTGCCAATCCTTTAGTGGAAAATAAGATCATCAAAGTTTCAACGTAGTCGAAATTACGCTCAAAAATGTTTGTTAACGACTGTCCATTTTATTTCAGCTTTATCATTAGAAGAACGAAATCTGTTTCGAGAACTGATTCGATTACTTGATAGAAAAATCAACCCAGGCCTTCAAAAACTAACTTGGAACTCCGAGTATATAGATACCTTTATCAAAGATTGCTGCACCGACGCTGCCGATGTACGTATTAATTATGAAGAATAATTCAGATGCATGTTTATCGCAATATAATTTTAGGATTCGCCAAATACAGTCCGTTCTCATAATAGTGCCGCCACGCCTGGTAAACTGTGACTACTCGTGTGTATTTATATTCGTTTTTCTTATCATATAAAAATGGATTATTTCGATTTTTTGAATCCAATTTCGTTTTCTAAATTTCGTTGTTTTGAGACAACTGAACACACTTTTCACACACTTTATTCTACAAAATGTGTTAGAAAGACACATTGATATAGCAAAATCATCAAATGTATATAATCTCTATATGTGTGAATAAAATCAATTATTATTTTGATGATAATAATCGAAATTTATGAAAATTTTTTTGATGATATTGTTACTCTATTATGAACTTTGTGACGAAATAACATTATTAAAAAAATAATGACAATACTTTGAATTTATAGCAGAGAATTATACACTATTTCATTGAGCCAGCGTTGGGCACTATTGAGAGAGACGAATATGAAACCCGAAGTGAGCCCGTGGTAGGGGTTACGTTCGACCGAGAATAAGCAGAAGCGGCACTATTGGGAGTGGCACTATTACGGGAGCGGACTATACTTGGTATTGCAGATCGTCCGTAAAAAACATAAGCTAATCTCCTGATACGGGATGTCAGTTGTATCGGGATTGTCCCTTAGTAAGTTTTTTTAAATAGGAATAAAAATAGTAAAAAAATTGTCCGACTTTACGTACCGCAGATACTTTTTACACGAATGTTGCGGAAACAGCTACGGATAAAGCGAAAGCATTGTAAATTAATTTGGTAGCACGTGGGTAGAGGAGATATGAGCATTCTGGGATGAATTCGCATCTGTATCAGGTCTGGTTTCCTGTCTTACTTACAGTTGGCATGTTACCTGAGAGAGGTAAAAAATGACCTTTGTTAACAGTCGATTGTTATTGAGGGAGAGCCTTGTCGTTGCTATTCTGTTTCGCCAATCAATTTCACACATCACTATTCGATAAGGTTTACTTTGTTTTCTATGTCGACCGTGAGATGGCATCTTTTAATGACGGGAACATGACAATATATAGTTTCAGAGCATGGGTAAGACCAAGGTTGGAAGCACATAAAATTCCAGGAGCCATAAGCAGAATGCAGAAAGTTATTGCGCACGCGCTATCGGTTCTATCAAAGCCATAGCGCATGTGCAATAACTTTCTGCATTCTGCTTATGGCTTCTGGAGTTTTGTGTGCTTCGGCCTTAATAGGTGGTCCGGCTGCCTTATCCCCTCAATGCTAAGGCTTGTGATTATTTTAGCATAGTTCGTTGCACGCCCACCAGCTGGCTACGAATCTGTAGGACCATTGTAAACAATAACAGCGGAACGTAGTATTCGAAATTTCTGTTTTCGCTTCTATCATCGATCGAGAAATACTTCTTTAAGCACATAGAATCTGAGAATGGATCTGTATGTGAATCTACTGTGATCCAACTGAATTCAGTATTCATTTCAACATAAGTAATAAATCCAACTCGATTTAGTATTCATTCCGTATTCCTATATCATTAAATTGAATATTCTGTAAAAATGAACAAAAGCCATGTTTATTATCTACTGAAATATATATTTAATTAAATAAATTTCCAATATCGTCTAATTCAACTATATTCCTTGTAATATGAGTACTAATTATATTATACTACTCATAACTAGTAATAACTACTTACATATATTATATCATATTATATTATGACTTATTCAGTTTTTTATCGAGAAATAAAACGAAATTCGCTACTCGTTAGGAATGTATCTAGTAACTTTTCGAGCCACATGAGCCTGTAGAACAACAAATACATAAGTACAGAATGTCTCTTTCTCGCACAATATAATGTCCCATTTCTACCATCAGCTTATTGAAGCTTTGAAATCATGACATTCATTCGAGAGCGTCAGCGTAAATTATGATCCTTTCCCTGGGTTACACTTGCTCTCGAAATCGTTTGAATCTTCAGTTTAGCTGAGGCTACGACCATGTGAATTTAGTCTCTGAACTTCAAGCTTTCCAATGGATAATGTTGCGAATACAAGTACCGGTGAAATTATTGAGAGCAGTGAACGTAACGATGACGTTGACATTAACGGACAGTTGTCTCAATGTAGTATTGAGTCAGATACCGTCGACGAAGTACCTGGAGCATTTAATGCAGAAACGGATTTGAATAAACAGTGTGCAACGAAGGCATATTTAGATGGCCACTTTTTCGAAATTATATCCAAGGATTCATCTAAACAAAATGTTTCGGCAGTGTGTAAATTGTGTACCGACCGAAAGATAATCAAAGAACCATTGGAATCATCGTCGAATTTTGTAAAACATTTTAAAGTAATTCCAGTTATTTTCACTTTCATCATTAATTTTTTTTTTTTAAATCGAGATTGTACTCGTTGTAGATGAATCATTTATTATACATTTGCTGTATTGTTCGTAGAAAGCACATAAAAGAGTATATCCAGCGGAATACAATGACCACAAAGAATCGATCAAGCACCGAAAATTGGAAGATCGTGGAATAATGAAACAACGCCGAAGAGGAACATGCACATTTTCACATAAGAAATATGAATTAGGTGTAGCGACATTTGTATTGGAAAGTAAATGACCATTTCTTGCAGTTGAACTACCATATTTTCGCAATTTTATCGACGACTTAGATATACGAACTGCCGATAATACACCGCTCAAAAATATGTCAAGACGCACATTGGTACGCCGTGTTGACGAGCTATTCACCGAAAAAATGGACATTATCCGAACCATGATAGGTAATGCAATGGGTGCAATATGTTTGTACCACGGCTGACGTATGGTCCTCCAGTACTCGTTCATTCCTAGGAGTATCAGCTCACTAGGTAAGATGTTGTAATATCTTGTATTTTGCAATATGCAAAATATAATGACTACTGTAATTGAGTAAGGATCAGTACATTTTGAAATTATTATCAAGTGAAATTGATTAACTGAAAATTTTAAGTACACAAAGGAAATTAAATCAAGTGAAATTAATTGAGTGACATTTTTTTAAATACACGAAGGAAATTAAACTTATATTTATCTACTTATTACTTATATGTATCTACTATCTGGGAGTAATATTGTCATTATTAGTATCATGGGCTATTTATTTATTGTAGATTGATCCATACAAGTTTGTTCGAAAATCAGTAGCGATAGCAAGCCAGCGATTCTCTGAAACTCATAGCTACGATAAGATCGCCGAATTGTTAAAAACGACACATGCGTCTTTTGGCCTCGATACTAAAAAGATTGTAGCTACAGTCACAGATAACGGGTCCAATTTTGTGAAGGCTTTTCGAGAATTCGGAGTATTAGTAACAGTTCAGGATATTTCAGACGATGGAACGAACGAAGAAGACGAAGAGGCTCCAACGGAGACAGATGCTAATATTGTTGTATACGAGGGAGAGTCTGAACTTCGTCTTCCACATCTTCGCTGCGCTAGTCATACTATGAACTTGTTATAGCAACAACGGACGTAATAAAGACAATCAAACAGACGCGTCCCTTTCGTAAACAGCATGATCACACCATGTCGTGACGCAATGCTCTTTGGAAGATGTTGCGGTCACGAAAGCAACGAGAGGTAATCACGAAAATTAGGGGAAAGCATTATCTCGGCCTGTAGTAACGCTGGAATTCATTGTTTTCTTCATTGGAACAAATTGTAATCCTTCGTGATCAAATCGATAACCTTAACAACGTGATCGAAAATAAGATACCTCTGAGCAAATCGGATTATAAATACATTGAGGAATATCTTATATGTCTGCGACCCATTGCTGAAACCGTTGATAAGTTACAGGGAGAAACATATTGTTTCTACGGTTATCTGACAGGAAGATTAATTTTGATGCAAATCAATTCTGCAAACCAATTCTCAAGGGCCTTGTTGATAGTGTTATTAGTCGATTTTCCGATTTCTTATAACTGAGCGCAATGGACGGAACGCTGTTATTGTAACCGTTCTTCTTCCACAATTCAAGTCTAAATGGATAGACGGTTAGGTAACGACGCTCAAAAATTACTCTGACAACCGGTAATGGAGACTGCGAAAAGTTTAATTAAGGCAACGAATACTACCCTAAGCAACGTACCTGAACCAGAGGACGATTTTTTTGATCTTGGTAATAATTCTAATATCTTCGACACAATAACGTGGTATTTGAATCATCGGATGCTGAAATAGAAGTTTTGCGTTATCTGAAAGATCCATGCACCGATCAATTATCGGTGCTTAACGGATACCCGCACATGAACCAATTATTTCTGCATTACAACACACCACTTCCATCATCTGCACCCGTAGAACGCTTATTTTCTTATGCAACAATAATTATTTGCGACAGTACAATAGATTAAATGATAAAAACTTTGAACAACGAGTATTAGCAGTATATAACGCTCAGCAAACATTGCCCAGTAGTCCAGAAGAATAAACTATAAAACTGACTGACTTCTATTCTGGAATAACGTAGGTTAGCCCATTATTTTATAAGTTGATTAGAGACGAACGAACATATTTTCACTCACCCCCCAAACAGATAGGTCCGGGTTTCTCCGTAACGATTGTTTAAACTTTTGAGATCCCACATTTTGTTAAATAACGTCTTTGTTATAGGTCATACCCGAAAACTGTTCAAACAAAAGTTGTTCGTCTCATCATTCTCGATAAAACAAGCTGTTGTAAGATCAATTTCCATTATTTGTTTAGTTGCAAAATGCCAAATGCCGTAGCAAAAAAAATTTACATTTCTTGTTATAAATTGATGAATGAATAATGTGTGGCTTTGAAACTCATGGTACAGGTAATATGAAGTGTCTTCAAAATTATCGTGCAAGGCTTTTTTGGCTGTGTTATACCGGGAAAATCTCTTGAAACTATACATACGATGCGCATGCGCCAAATAATTCAATCTCATTGGTCGGTGAAATCGCCCCGCGGCGATGTTTTCGTCTGCTGAGCAGAGGACCAACGTACACAAAGATGAGACAAGACTCAAGAGCTGTAAATCTCTCGTGCATAAAACCGCGGATGGAGGTTATGTTGCTGTTTATTTTTACGTAGTGCGAATTGTCTAAGAATACTATCATTCAGCAATACCGTGGTCGATATCGGAAAATATTCAACCGACGCAAATATCAAATGATACAGAAATTGGATGTTATTTATTGAAAGAAAGAATCTGAAATTCAATGTGAAATGTCATTAACAAGTGGGAGTCTGGACAAACAGAGGTAGGTGAGTAAAAACAATGTTTATTGTGAACAGATTCTTTATTTACATGAAATTAAAAATGCGTCTCATTAACGATTTATGTTATGTGCATTTTATTGGAAATTAGTTGTATCCAAAAATACCAAAAGTTCCAGTCTGATGATAATAGCTTGTAATATTTTCAGGTACGAAATAATTCAATGTCAAAGCGGGACTAAATTTGTCAGGCATGGAAGCATGTAGGTAAATTTCTAATTACGTGTTCTTTGACTATTACAATATTTTAACATGGATTCAATGATAAAATTAGTTTTTTTTCAGCAGGCTTCAAAGTTTAAACATTGATTAACACGAGGAAAATTATGCCTTACCTGATGGTCAAAACGTTTAGGTGGCAAGGATCCTGGTTTCTCGAGCGGTGCAATCATTATAACCATCGAACCTGGTTGTTCCGTCAGACATCAGGTGCCAGAGTGAATTTCATCAGGCCATCGCCACCTTCTTAACATCAGTTGAGGCAAAATTGAAGAGCGGGATACACTATAGATGATAATGGCTGAATATCCCATCATTTTACTTTGATCGAGCCAATAGCGATAAGTTTGTTACTTAACCATTGCTGCCAATTCGTTCTACCGAGGAATCATTCTGTGCACCATTGTAATTCAAGCATTATTATTGACCAGCATTGTCTTTCAAACTTTATGCCATTTAATTTGGTATCTTATTCTGAAGCTGACTTTTACTCTCTTTGGCATTAAATTCAGATGAATAGTTTTTCAAGTCCTCAATTAGATTGTAGGGGTGAATTTTGCTAGGCAAACTGAATCAATCTAAATCTAGAATTGTTAAATATCTTCAGTTGAAAATGTCTTTAAATTTGATCTTAGTTGACGGTGTCATCTGGCTAACTCGTTGCACGATAACTTAAAACCAAATTCAATTTTACACTCTTTATAGGGTCCTACGCTAAGACTGAAAGCTTGTGAATCTCCATTTAGCGCAATTATTTCTGCATTTCATATTAGCATTGTCTGGAGCAAAAAAAATCTCATTTTGAGATTGGAAATGGAACCTGAAACGCAGAAGTTATTCAGTAGCACGAATTGAAAACCAAGAATTTTATAATGGTTCCTGCAACAAAGGGACTCTTTCCAAATATCCTTGTTAGAAGGTAATGTTCGGAGGATTATGAACAAGATATTGTATCGGATTACAATATTTGGAAAAAAATCTTCATGAACTTCGTTAAAAATTAGATATTCATTTATTTTGATGGAACAAGGGGCACAATCACGAATCCGATAAGTCAATATCTTTGTAATAATGTTCTGACATTACTCTGAAACATGATTGTCCATGAAGGTAATTTTGACGTTAAGGCGCATTTTGAGAAAGTTGATTTTCAACTTGTGTCACAGGATGTGATCTACGTTCCTGAGTTCTACGCTTGCGATTAGATTTTTTTCTGTTTCGAACCGCACTAACATGAAATACAGAAATTATTTTAATGAATCTAATATTACTTGAATTTTTAATTTGAGTATTAGGTTTCCTTCATTTATTTAATTGAACATCATTAAAACATCATGAAAAATACATTGACTATCGACTATTTGTAAATTTTGTTGAACTATTTTCGAGAAAAAAAAAGATTTACAGTTCTGTTACACATAGTGTGATATTTAAATTTCTTGAACACTCGGTTTAATGTCCCATTTCCAAAAGTAATAAAATTCAATATTACCGCCTGAAATCACAAGAGAATGAGAAAGTCGCTTAGTTGCTTCAAAGTGGCGATGATCTTTGTACGTGTGATAAATTGAATAGGCAGATAACAGTAAATATTAGACATGCAATTATTTTGGGCGTATCACCTGTTGACAGAAAAACATTTCATTGTTATCTGTAATATACAAAATAATAAAAGTGATCAAATAAAGTGTTCCCACCAGCCTGCTGCGTTTCTTCCAAGCACCCAAGATTTAAACAGATTTCTCATTTCAGTCGAATAAAGCCAATTTTCAGAGAGCATTAGCATTAACTTTCCGAGTCACTATCTCGAATGTTTAAGATTCTGACCTTAAAAATTCGTATGAACTACATCGACGCCAGAAACAGAGTTTGATAAGTGAAACTCGGAGTGGCCAGCCTGCCCGTGCAGCCGATAAAACTCGCGCATGTGCATTGTATGTATAGTTTCAAGAGATTGTCCCAGTATAGTTGAGCAACAATCCGTGACAAGCCAAAATCCGTATATCGTCTGCCCTTTTTTATGTGATTGGCCCACGGGTTGCCAAAAAATCATGGAGTCAGTTCGTTACTAGTACTTTCCATAAATGAAAGAAAAAAAAATTTTCATACTCAAAAATCACAATTTATGGGCGACTTTAAATTTTTTGCTCTTAAACAAATAGAGATATCTCCGAGAATATTCATATTATTGTAAATATTATGATGGATTGTACTTGCCCTTCATTTGACGAGTAATTTAAAAAAAAAACATGTATATCTTGATTAGAACCAGAGATAACGGTGTTAAGTGTTATTTTGTTTATTGTTGTTGTAATTAATATTGAGGGGCAAAAAAATATCAGCTATCTCTCAACACCCCAAGGCATCACCGTGAATTTTTTCAGATCTTTAGATGCGTTGTATTTAGTAAAAAAAAGCGCCGTTAGTGGGAGGAATAATGTCGGGCAGCGTGGTGGGGGGCTCGAGGCTTCGCATGCCCAGCTGTTCTCACCGCTCAATTAACAAATTAATAACTCCGTTAATAATTATCGTACATTTTTTTTTTCAAACTATATAATTTTTTTCTCAACAATTCGAATCTGTAATTAGATTTTTAATATTTTTGATATTTTTTTTTCTTCTTACTCAAGATTTAGAGGTAGCGCAAGTCGATTTTATGTATTTATTTAAGGTTTGTTTCCGTAAAATTTAGATGAGATCATAATTGCCAGTGTAAATATATATTTTACGAAAAAACCACAAGATACCTTTTTTATAGATTGATTTATTTTTATCAAAAAAGCTATCCTGTTAAATTTGACATAATTCAGTATTTCATGAGATATTTCTCGAAAACGCATTCATAAAATCGACTTGCGCTACCTCTAAATCTTGAGTAAAAAATTTTTCCGCGTGCAGGTATTATTTTTTCGTCATTTCAAATCGTTTTTCACGACCACTTCTTTTCGAATAATATAATGATTTTTTTGAGCCACCCTAATACATACTCACACCACCGTAATTAAGTTTTTTTTATTTAATTCTATCTTAAAATTCACAGATATTATATATCTAAAGTTATTTATAGCAATATTTCTTGAGGATATGAGTAAAATCCAAAAGAAAAAAATATTAAAAATATTAAAAGTCCAATTACAGATTCGAATTTTTGAGGAAAAAAATAACGTAGTTTAAAAAAAAAAAATGTACGATAATTATTAACGGAGTTATTGATTTGTTAATTGAGCGGTGAGAACAGCTGGGCGAGTGAAGCCTCGAGCCCCCCACCACGCCACCCGGCTTCATTCCTCCCACTAACGGCACTTTTTTTTTACTAGATACAACGCACCTAAAGATCTGAAAAAATTCACGGTGATGCCTTGGGGTGTTGAGAGATAGCTGATATTTTTTTCCCCCTCAATATTAATTACTACAACAATAAAAGAAAATAATACTTCAACACCGTAATCTCCGGTTCTAATCAAGATATACATGTTTTTTTTTCAAATTACTAGGGGCTTCGCCCCTGCGCGCTTCGCGCGCCAGCCCCACCTCGGCGCTACGCGCCTCGTTGTTCGGCGCTTGGAGCCTCACTATTCCCTTATGCATTGTCTATGAGACAGGTGAATTCATTTATGTTGATTTGATGACAGGTCTGCAACTGTTGATCGGTTGTTTCCGATCAACCCGACATTGCTATTGGCTCCCTATGCAGGTCTGCTCAGATTATTTTCGTAAACAAATCCACTCACATGTACAAAACTCCCGATGCCATGCAACCCCAATTGCATTCGGCGACTTATTTTGCTATAGTCATTATTTTCAGATTTTTTTTACGTATATCTACGTATAGAGATATAGAGTCTACTGCGTCTGGTTTATAAATACAAATAATTGATATCAATCCTTTTTTTTCAACTAAATTTACTTAACATTTTTCACTTTAAATTTAGTTCGAAGTTGACTTCGAATCCCGTTGATTGATGAAAAATTTCGATCTTCGCCTTCGCTCGTCTGAGCTCAGAGTAGATTCAATTGTTTATTTGCGAATTTCCCCAGGAACTTCTTTCGCCCGAGTCAGTTCCCGTTCTCGTGAGGAAGAATCGAAGATTTATTTAGAGCTCCTCAGAACTCTTCATGAGGTTCGTGAGGATTGGTTGATAAAACAAACCTTTTCTTCTTTATCAGCTCCCATCTGGGTTATTAATGCAGAAGTTACGGCTGATCAAGTTTTTAAAGATTTTTGTACCTCCTTGACAAGCGTAGGTTAACCTATACTTGCTTTATGAAAGAATAAACCTAATTAAGTGAAAGACAAAGAAAAGTAAAACAGATTTTCTATATCGGAATAACACAAAGATTACATGAAATTGTGGTTCAAAAATTGCTTTCCTGCAATCATTATTTTGTGCAGCTGGTCTCCATTTTGTAGGTTCGAGGCGGGGTGACGCTTTATTAGTCGAAATCGGGTTTGGGTCAGTTTGATTTTCTGCGCTGTACCTAACGCTTAATCGGAATCGGGTTTCGGTCAACTTGATTTTCTGTGTTCAATCGATATCCATAGTATTGAACAGGAGAGATTTTCTTGTTTGTTCCTACGTGTTTCATATTAAAGCTCCATCCTAAATCACCGCTCGGAAATAGTAATGGAAAAGTCATTGGATCAACGTGATGCGAATATTTCGGCACATATCCAACTGCACGGTCTTGTTTTGGAAATACTTGTACTTCTATATTTTCAAATACTGCCCCGTCATCTGAAACGATCAGAGCTGCTAGCTCACCACAAGTTGGCGCATTGTACCGCCGTCTATCGTCTTCCTTGAGTGCAATAAAGTTTAATCTCACCAGGCTTTCTCCCTTAACAAATCGCTCGTACGTTGTTTTTAAATTTGCTGCATAAGGATTGATATCTATTATCAGTCTACCAATAATTTCTAACAGATTTGCTCTTCTTGCGTCATTTTCTCTCAGCGCTAGCTGAGTTTGTACGTCGTAGATGTAAATTTGTCCATATCTTGGTCGGTTATTGTTTGCGGTCTTTAAACTTGTAGATATTTTGTAACTCAAATCCCCGATTATTTTCATTACATATGGTCCTGGATTCCCCAGATCTGCCACGGTACAATTGAATGATGCAAACGCAAACGCGTCATTATATGATTGTATATGTTGTCTGAAGTGTCTTGATACTTCGTCATTCCCTTCTCGCAGACGTTGAAGTACATCAGGATATTCCGTTAATGGTGGTAATGTTATTTTTCCTCCATGACAGCAATTATTTGCCACCCTTCCTGTTTCATATTTGAACCTTTCTGCATTGCAATGTTTACATTTTACGTTCATTTCACCCATGTCTAGTTGCTCCACAGTTTTGAAAATGCCTTTTTCAACATCCCCGTTGTAACGATGCTCAGCAATGATTGATTCACTATTCATTGCTTCCACTCGTTCTCTGTGTCTGTCTAATTCCAACCTGTCTCTGCTATCTTCTATTGTTTGGCTGAATACAGACAGTTCTTTCTCCATCGATGTCAACGTATCACTGTCACTGAATATTTCATCACAAACATGAATTTCAGATACGTTATTTTTGCTCACAAGTCGTTGATACACTTCTTTTTCGTGTGTCGTTACATCTACTCGTTGTCTCTTGCTGTCCAGTTCAATTCCTTCTGTGCTTACTTTTCTTTTTTTCATCAATTTAAGCTTCTGTTCGTTGGTTAAAAATTGGTGTTCCTTCTCCATTGATATCGATCTATTTCCTTGACTTGCTGAATTATTTTTGCTACCGCTCTGCCTGTTCTTCTCCAAAATCACCTTCTTTATATTATTTTTTTCTCTATATTTGTGTTCCTGTTCACTCCGCAAAACACCTCTCTTTCTCTTGTGGTCAACATAGATCCTGGTCGTCCTCTTGCCTGGTTATACGAATATTTCTTGGATATTATTCTATGGCTTATTTGGTTCTTCGCACTTACAAATGTATTTTCCTCTTTCTTTTGTGATACTCCCGACCATCCACCATCTTCATCGCCTTGTCTGCTGCTTGAAACTCCTCCTTTCTCCATTGTCATCGTAAATCCTGGCTGTCCTCTTGACTGTTTGGTGATATATTTAGATTTACTATCATTTGCTTGTTACTTTTGATACTTATTACTCACTATCGGAATTTTATTTTGGTTCTGCAAGACATCAAAGTGTCCACTGTCTCCGTCGCCGGTGAAGAGTAGCGAGAATTGTGTTTCATTTTGGGATCCGATTCGGTGTGGATGAATTTGTTCTTCGCGATACACGATTAAACATATCTTAAAAATGTCCGCAGCTGCAGCTAATTCTGCTTCTCCCCCGTAAATTCCATTTTTATTCACATGTGATTTGTAATCACCAGGTGACCTAATCGCAGCACCGTTTGACTCATTACCTGTAATAAAACCCGCAAATGTAGACCAATTATCCACTATATTTGAAACGATACTCAGTCTCACCTCTGCGTGTCGATCTTGAGTGCCGTATACACAATACGCCAGCGCGCGAAAAAGACAATTCCCGTCAGGAATCATCTCGATAATTTTCGTTTGCATGTTCATTTTTTGCGTGTCAGAAACAGATACCTCTAAAGATATTTGTCAAAGACTGTCATAAACAGCCGATGACAGCTGTCAAAGGAAGTTTTGTTTGCTAGATGCTTTTTGTTTTGTTTTCGGCATCTCACCCCACCGCCAACTTCATGCGTATACTATTGTTATTATAAAATTTTTTATACTATTGTTATTATAATCTTTTTATACCTGTTCATTTGTTCGAAACTTTTTTATTAGATAGAGTGACTCGTCAAATGAAGGGCAAGTACAATCCATCATAATATTTACAATAATATGAATATTCTCGGAGATATCTCTATTTGTTTAAGAGCAAAAAATTTAAAGTCGCCCATAAATTGTGATTTTTGAGTATAAAAATTTTTTTTTCTTTCATTTATGGAAAGTACTAGTAACGAACTGACTCCATGATTTTTTGGCAACCCGTGGGCCAATCACATAAGAAAGGGCAGACGATATAAGGATTTTGGCTTGTCGCGGATTGTTGCTCAACTATATAACACAGCCAAAAAAGCCTTGCACGATAATTTTGAAGACACTTCATATCACCTGTACCATGAGTTTCAAAGCCACACGTTGTTTATTCATCAATTTATAACAAGAAATGTAAATTTTTTCTTCCACGGCATTTGGCATTATGCAACTAAACAAATAATGGAAATTGATCTCACAACAGCTTGTTTTATCGAGAATGATGAGACGAAAAACTTTTGTTTGAACAGTTTTCGTGTATGACCCATAACAAAGACGTTATTTAACAAAATGTGGGATCTCAAAAGTTTAAACAATCGTTACGGACAAACCCGGACCTATCTGTTTGGGGGGTGAGTGAAAATATGTTCGTCCGTCTCTAATGAACCTATAAAAAATCGGCTAACCAACGTTATTCCAGAATAGAACTTAATTTTATTCTCCTGGACTACAGTGATTAGCTTGAGTAACAGAGATGGGAAAAATCTGTATACTCGTTACTTGATAAATAAACGTAAAACGTTTATTTAATTTTGCGACTATTAGTTTTGTAAAAAATGTAATTGTACGATCTCTTTTGCGATTATTTTGTTAAGTGCATTGTTGATGTTCATTTGTGATTCTTCACGAAAGGAAAGAACTGTAGGTACGATTAGTTTGTAAAATCGATAGAATATGCCAAAAGAAGAATGCTGATTATTTATGAAAATATACGTATTTTGTTTATGAGAAAAAAATTTGTGTGTAAGTTTCTTCTATAAGTGTTTGTTTTGGCAACCTTGGCCTGACTATCATTATTAGTACTACAATTTCTGGAGAAAAAATTGAAAAAAATGAAAATTCGGAATAGTCACCAAACTAGACATTACCTGTAACCCCTGACTGAAAAAGATTGTATTATAATAATGTACATTAGAACCATAAAAATAGCATTAAATCACCAAAGTCCTCAAATGATTGATTAATCAACGGGTTCCACATGACGTCGCGCGTCGATCGGAAGTTCGAATATGATCCCACATAGAAAAGAAATATATTATAACATACATCTGAAATATACATATAACTAATTGTTGCTATAATATATGGGTGATTAATAAAGGCAAATTATTTGCCTTATTTCATTTCATTGTGGCAAAAAATAAAATACCGATGGATAAAAAATAATAGGAATGAAAAAGAAATTACATTAAATATCGATATCAGTTACAAATATATCAATTATCTTAAAAGAAATGAATGCTCGATACAGCTGTATACATCGTACCTTGATACTAATGTATTTGCATTACCAATCCTTAGAATATTCCGTATTCCAATATAGATTAACATCAAAATTTCAGTAACTAGATACTAAGAGCGCGATTTCCCTTGGGTAAATATAATTTAATCGGACGATAATGTTTCAATAAAATAATCATGTTTTCCGTGAATTTTGTCAGATTATTCAATTTGATGGTATCCAAATACGGAGTAAATACTGAAACGAATTGGATCATTATTTGTGTTGAAATGAATACTGAGTCCAGTAGGATTCATTATTCATTTTCGGAACGAATACCGAATCCAGTAGGATTCGTTACTCATTTTGAAATGAATACTGAATCCAGTAGAATTCATTATTCATTTTCAGAACGAATACTGAATCCAATTGGATGCATATTGATTCTCAGAACGAATACTGAATCCAACTGGATGCATATTGATTCTCAGAACGAATACTGAATCAAGTTGGATTAATTATCGAAAAAAAAATGAATATCCATCAGACATGTATTCGGTATTATTTTAATATTCGAATACGAAATGTATTCGAGTATGCCCATTCCTGGTCGCGGAGCATCCAGATCCTGTACCGTTCGCAGGCAGTGCTATATGGGATTACCGACAAAATAACCTAATAACACAACCAGTTACAAAATAACCTGGAAAAAAATAACCGTGATACAGATCGTAATGTATGTAGAATAGCGAAGTATAAGTGAGTATGAACGTATATGTTGTGAAGTGGCGGGTTTTCCACCCCGTTATCGACCCGCACCTCTACTTCCAGGCGGAACCCAATAGATCCATCAAACGAGGAAAGAGTCCTGCCGTGCTGCACGGGCGACGATCAGAGCTCAATTTAGGTTTCTTGTATAATTGCTGATGCCTATTGTGTTCCCTGCAAAATTCTCTGAGGTTGCCGACGCTGCCGTCATCACTGCCGAGCCCGACTATTCTACACCGTCTGTGCTGCCGACGAAGGAACCGGAGGGAAACGCCTACGACCGGCGGGAATTCAGAAGCCCCGGATCCAGTAGTCGCGCTGGCCTCGGTGTGGGCCCTACTCAGGGACAACTTTTATTCTACATCAGAACAATACATAGTTTACCGATGATAAAAAATCTTAAATACACTGTAGAAATTAACCATAATGAAATACCCTCAACCCATCAACCAACAACTATGAAGGTAATATTAAAATATATTGGTTTTATAAACATATACAAAGAATGACCTGGTAGTAGTTGAGGCATCACAAGTATCTCCCAAGTAATCATACTCGTAACGGATAATTGAGAAATTAAAAATAAAACAAAGTCACTAACCTCAGAATATTCTTATGTATTAGATGATAAGGAATCAGTGTAGTCAAAAAGGAGAGCATAATTGTCAACAATTAAATAGGCCGGCTACTGATGCCTTCAATTCGGCGTCTCTCCCACTTTGCCATCAATAATTTTATAATTAGAAATTAGTTTAAACCCACGAATTGAAACCCTGGTCGTTACGGACTAACAGATGTGAGAAGAGCGGGACAGGGAGAAGAAAAGTCAGAAACGATCCAGATAGAATAGAGAAACTACTATAAGATCAATATCAATACTCGAATCTGTCGGTAACTAATCAGTTCGATGAAGAATCGGTAATTAGTCTAATATATCTGTTACTTAGTTTTTTGACATCTTGTAGATTGACAGAATCGCGATGGCTCACAATATTACACATCTTTAAAACAGTCGTTTATAATAATTACGTTCTTGATGTAAAATGATCGTATTATCAAAATCATAATTGTGATCATATTCAACATGACGTTTTGTCAAAGCAGTAAATCTACCCACTAAGGAACTTAGTTTCAATTCTGGATTTTTGAGAGTGCAAAAACTTATTAGCCATCCTCATAGGTAATATCGATGTTATCTCAGACTCTAATTTAGGTAATTGTCTATTGATTTTTACTATTTCACTATGTGTATCACTAATTTCTAGGTTTTGTTTTATTTTTAATTTCTCGATTGTTCGTTACGAGTATTATTACTTGGGAGATGCTTGTGATGCCTCAACTGCTACTAGGTCATTCTTTGTATATGTTTATAAAAGCAATATAGTTCAGTATTACCTTCATAGTTGTTGATTAATAGGTTGAGGGTATTTCATTATGGTTAATTTTTACAGTGTATTTACGATTATGTATTATCGGTAAACTATGTATTGTTTTTATGTAGAATAAAAGTTGTCCCTGAGGAGGGCCCACACCGAGGGCCGAAACGTTGGACTAAAATATTTGGTTCCTGACTGACCTATCTATCCAAGAAGTTTTTGCACAAAAAATTAATTATTTTGTAATTTGTTTTTCAATTCCATTTATTTGAATTGAGTTCAAAATTCATCTGAGAATGTGAGTAATAATATCGATAAATCATGCGTCGCTCGTCAGTGTCTATCGCTGTTTTAATTAATCTTCAATTTCATTCCCTGGTCCCAGTTTGTATCGAATCGGTTATTGCGTGTCTTTTCTGAGGTCAAACCTTATTTCATTCCGCTTTTTCCTCCAGAATCATTCCATTTTCAATGAACTCACTCCGGGATATGAAGGCAAAGAAAAATCCAATAATCTTATTCTGGAATCATTATATTAGGGCTAGACAAATATTTCAATAATATATTGAGTAAATAAAAATGATCAACTAATATGTATCTAGCCCCTATTTGAGTCTACTGTACAATAACGCACCTGAATTTAACTTTGGAGCTGACTGCTGGCAAATTAGACCTGTGAAGAAACCGTTAGAATTCCCCGGCACCTTACGTTCTCTCTTCTGCTTATGTTTTAGCCTTCTCCGCAGAGGTTTTTTTAATTTTCACTGTTCGTCTGGCTTTCTTGGACTCCGTCGTTGCTTTCCATTCGACGTTACGCTTTCTTCTATCATCTTCTTGCTGGCTCATCTTTTTTTGCAATATCTGCCACCTTCTTAGGCCTTACTGACATTTTTGCCCTTTTGAACATGGAGCGCTCCCATGTTAAACTCAGCAACTGCGGTTGCTACAGCTAATTATATTCTCCTTTTGGAGATGATTATCTCTTTCGGGCATTTTCGCTAGATCAGGGAGTGCAAGCTTTCGTTAGCATTCTGTGTCGCGCCTCGGGCACACCGGGCTGATAGAGCATTGGTCAACAGGTGTTCGTACAGAGGCTTCAGCTACTAGTTTCGACTAATTTCGGGTTGAGCTCTGGTCACATGTTTTCATGACTTTCCGGACTTTCATGACTTCTCTCCCATGGCCACACTTCTGTTGTAGAAACAACATGAGTCTGGTCTAGTGGGGCACTGCTCGTGTTGAGGATTCCTGTCTGTTGACACGCAGTGGCTAATCGTTGCATCTATTGCTCGTTTCATGGCTGGTATGTTAGGAATATTTTTTACAATGGCATTTCTGTCATAATTAGTCAAGGATACAATCGTCATATCCTTGAGTGCTCCTATACCGCCCCTACCCCCCTCAGTGTAACCTCTTTTACTTTCTATTTTTTGATGAGCTTCCAGAGTCTGGTACCCTTTTGTTTCGCGAAGTGATTCACATACTCCTCCTTTGTGACGCGCACATCGTCTCTGTATGGGACGATACTCTTCAGATGACTCCATGTCTTCACGTCTCCGTCAGACAGAATAGTCGTGTATCGAATGTGGTTCTTCTCGACTGACCTGTTCCACAAATACTCTGCTGCCTTCGTTTACATAATACCAGAGGATCCGCTGTTGTTCTTACTGCATTCTGATTTGTGACCATCTCACGACTCTAGAAAATCAGGCGATGTAGCATCTAGTTAGGCTGTGACAACGACACGCAGTTGGCAGTTTTTCCGTATTAGGATGCCTCAAAAAAAAAAAAAAAAGAAAGAAAAATGCAGCGTCCACCAAGTGCTGAACGTATGCAGAAGCTTATTCAAAGGTTACGAGCGGTGAATTTGTACGTGCAGCTGCAAAAAAATTGAGCTTATGCCACATGTCATTATAAGATACAAAAGAGAGAATAAAGCCGCTGATAATTATTCATTAACTTCTGTTACTAGTTTACTCCGATGAGCGGGAATCAGAAATGGTAACATATATTCCGAAAGCAGATATTTACTACACCTGTCATCTGAACAAATTCGAAAATCACTGTTCAAATTAACAGTTAGATGCAACCTAAAGGGACCTGAGAAATGGGATATAAACCGCATAGTAAGATTCGAATGGTTTTCCGCATCATGAAAAAATCCAGATTTTTCTATAGATTTATTGAAATTACAAGTCTTCCAAGCTACAAGCTTTGACATGTGACGACTTCTACGATAATGTAGCCAAGGTATTGGGTCGTGATAAGTTTGAAGCCAAGGATATTTATAAAGTTGATAAAACTGGAATTACCACGATTCAAAAACCGGACCAAGTTATGGTTGAAGACAAACGCGACAATTCCGTGCTCTAACGTTGTTACGGAATGCCCTTCTTCCGTTACAATACATGTTCAGTGCCTGAGCGTCGTTTTGTGCCCGTGTTATTGCGATCTCCGTGCGAGCCGCGCTCGAACGATTCCTCTCCGCAGGGATGCCAAATCTCGCGTAGATAAGGAGGCGAGCGCGCATCACGCATTTTTTAAAACAGTCGAGTTAAGTCGTCCGTCTAGTGACGATCGTGAGTGACGCCGTGCGTTCTCTCGTACCACGACCAAAAGACGAGAGGCCCAAATATACTCTCGTATACGTTCGCTCTACGGAGTAAGGTAGATGAGTACGGCCCGAGTGTCTCTCATTCTACACGGGACCGAGTGCCCATACACGCATACCAAGGGTCTTGCACCCTTCCATCATACAACGAGCCCGAGCGCTCTTGGTGTACTACCAACACCAATCATACTCTCATACACGTTCGCTCCTCGGAGTAAGGCAAATGCAAATCATACGAAATTCGATCGAATCGAATAAAACAAAAATCGCAATACAAAACGCACTCGAGATCGCGGTGGCATGAGCCAAACGGGCTGTAACCGGCATATACCCATTCATATACACAATCGACACATGCTTTTATACGTTTACAAATACACGTTCATACTTCGTGGGTTTTTATGCCGCAAGGCTTTTCCCACAAGAGCCAATAAACATTCATAATTCGATGGCTCAAACGCGAGAGTTTTTTTTATTCAAGAAACCTCAACCTCTATCCTTCATACTAATAAAAAAGGTTCAATTCAAAACTACGAGGAAACTTCGCCTATGAAGAAGCTTCGACTATACAATACACATAAATGAATTGAAATAATAAATAATTTTGTCTATCACCTTTGCCACATCTCCGTGCCAACGTTTGATAAAAGAACAAAAAAAAATAAAACAGAACGTATAGCCATCTGATAAAATCATTTAAACTATTATTTCCTATCGTGTATATGGTAAAATCGTGATTGTTTGTATAAAATGTGAATAATATGTGTAAAAGTAATATAAATGTATGTATAATATAAACTTACCACTAGTGATCCGAGTATGATTTAGCCTCGTGTTTGTCCAGTTTCGTCCGTTGATTTATTCAATTGCCCTTATTGCCTTTTCGTAGTTTCCTTATTATATATATATATATATATATATATATATTGTGACGTGGATTTTTCTGCACCTCGGTTACTCGGAGCAAATAACCGGGAACTTACCGCGTGCACAATAATTTGGCGTCCGGCGAGGTATCCTTGATCTGGAACAATGTCGCGAAGTTTGTTGGGCGCCTGGCGTGATCAACACGCCTCGAAATCGATAATACGACACACCGCGACTATATGCTCGGTAGCTCAGTACCGCGGAGAGGGGAGGGGTAAAGTCTGGGTCGAGAGAATTGCAACACAGGTACGCCAACGCGTGATGTGGCTAAATTACTATAAAATCCCAATGGTATATTTCTCATCAACGATAATACAAAAACAAAAGAAATAAAAATAAAATGAAATAAAAAAAAAATAAAAAGAATGATAATACGACCACGCAAGTCGTCTTTCGCGATTCCAAATACAATGTTACTTTTGTTTCTAAACTAAATAAGAAAGGTAGAAGTACTCCAAATAAAATAAAAATAAAAAAAAATAATAACAACAAAAAAAAAAAGGTGAATAAATCTAGGAGACCTCTACGGCCTACGTGCGCTAGTCGCCGTCTTAACAATACCCTACTTCCTAAAAACCAAAAACAAAATCGGACTCGATGCGCTGCCCGCGAACGTCCTTTACAAAATGGCGCTTATCGCCAACTTAATACTAACTAATAATGCAAACAAAAGAAAAAGAAGAAAGAAAAAAAAGAATATTGAATAACTAAAAAGAATATTAAATAACTAAAGTGATGCGAGGCTCGTCGCGACACCCGCGATCCTCCTCTAAAAACGCATACTCTTATCAGCACGCACCCGAGCTTCACTTCCTCGGCGACGGCGGGCCGCAGTCGCGAATTCGAATGCTCCCCGTGATCGCTCGCGACCTATACGATAATCGAAGATGTGCCGGATGACGTGAAATGACCCCGTGTAACGGACTTCGGTCACACTCAAGCTCGAGACAATAACGTCTCGGCTCAACCCGTGGCTCGACTCGATTTTCTGGATTCCCCGAAGTTAACGTTACTCTCTCACGCGCAACTCAGGCTACGGTCACCAAGCAAAAGAATCGGCAAACGAATTTCGAGTACTTTTCGACACGCAAACTAACAAAAGAAAACGGCTACCCTTTATCGGATCAGCCTTGACTCAATTACCCTCGAAATTCGATCGCGAGAATGTTAACAACGCTTACCGCTCCACATCCACGCGACGAAGGGGCCGACTCCCTCGTGACGGCTCATTCTCCAAATTTTCTAAACGGGAACCAACTACGCACGCAAACTAATGACACCGGTCTCGTGGTGCTCCAGAACTAGAGTGATCTAGGATGGTCGCAACGCCGATCTCATCGCGCGAATTTTTCGTGACGTCATCACCCTAAGAATGCGCAACAATCGATCGGTCATCGATTTTGGGGATTGCGCAACTTGCCGCGCACCTGTCGTCTCTACGCGGCGCAGAACTTAAGGCTAGATCGCGATGTCGTCTCCCGCGCAGCTCTACGTAGTCCTGGGGTTGGGCGGGGTGGTGCTCCCTCGTCGCTAGCTGGTACCTCGCGGTTGCCTTGGTTCGGCGTAAGCGGGGTGAGCGGGGAGGCTGCGGCGCGCCGGCCGCCAGCGGGAATCGCGTCCGCCTTGGATTCCCTCGCTGCAGGGATCTGCGTTGCCTCCCCCTCCGCAGCCTCGGTGTCCTTCCCGCGAGATCGTCGTGGTTTCGCCTTGCCTCGAAAGATGTTCGGTGTTGGAGTTGGTCACTGGAGGGTAGCCGGTGCACTCGAAAAAAAAAATTAAAAACAAAAACCTGAAATATCTGGGTCGCAATGCTCTATTTCGTCCCTGTCGAAGCTCGGGTGCGTGACTCCAGTTCTGGCGCTCTCTGAGATTATTTCGCGACTCGATTTTCTAGACCCTTATTCCTGGATCTCGCCCAGGGTTCAGGGAGTCTCTTGTAACGGGCAGGCCTAACCGAACTGCCACGTTACAATATATATATATATATATATATATATATATATATATATATATATATATATATATATATATATATATATATATATATTGTGACGTGGATTTTTCCAGCTCCTCGGTCACTCGGAGCAAATGACCGAGAATTTACCGCGTGCACAATAAAACGGCGTCCGCGAGGTATCCTGGACCTGAAATAATATGGCGAAATTTGTTGGGTGCCTGGCGTGATCAACACGCCTAAAAATCGGTAATGCGCTATACCGCGACCATATACTCGGCAGCTCAGTACCGCGGAGAGGGGAGGGGTAACTTTCGAGTAGAGAGAGATACGACACACGTACGCCAACACGTTATTTTACAAAGCAATAATGAAATTAAACAATATATTTTCAGC
Organism: Neodiprion fabricii; assembly: GCF_021155785.1. Taxonomy (NCBI): domain Eukaryota; kingdom Metazoa; phylum Arthropoda; class Insecta; order Hymenoptera; family Diprionidae; genus Neodiprion; species Neodiprion fabricii. The sequence continues at coordinate 9,131,683 of NC_060245.1, read as the reverse complement.
TAGCGATAATACAAAAATAAAATAAAATAATAATACTGCGAACGTCGTCGTCGCGATTCCAGATACAGAGGCTTAGATATAACCAAAAAAAAAAGAAAGAACAAACAACAAAAAAAAAAATCAATAGATCTAGAAGACCTTTCCGGCCTACGTGCGCTAGTCGCCGTCTTAATGATAACCGCTAACTTCCAAACTAACAATGAAATAGGACCCGACACGCTGCCCGCGATCGTCCTCTACAGAATGGCGCTAACCGCCAACTTAATACTAAACCCCTCGACGGAAACGGAACCGAATTATCGGCCGACGCTGTCCGCGATCGGCAATAAATCAAACAAAAGAAAAAGAAATAAAATTGCTTATGCCTACGGGCGCTGATCGCCAACTTATTACTAACTGATTATACCAAAGGCCAAACGGAAACGAGGCTCGTCGCGTCACCTGCGACTATCCTCTACAAAAGAATATTCTGGTTAACACGCACCCGAGCTCGACTTTCTCCGCGACGGCGGGACGCGGTCGCGAATTCGAACGCTCCCCGTTAGACTGCTCGCAACCTACACGAGAAATGAGGCTGTATCGGACTAAGTTGACGTGACCCCGTGTAACGGAATTCGGTTACACTCAAATTCGAGACAATAGTGTCTCGGCTCGACCCGTGACTCGCCTCGACCTCCTCGATCACTCTAAATTAACGCTACTTTATTACGCGCAACTCAGGCTACGGTCACCAAGCAGCTGTATCGGCTAAAGAATCTCGAGTACTGTCGTTAACGCCAATCCTCAATGGCTATCCGTTCCTCGGCAAGCCTTTATTAATTATCTCTCGAAATTCTCTCGCAAGAAGGTTAGCAGCGCTTACCGCTCCACATCCAGGACACGAATTCGCCAACTCCCTCGTGATCCTTGGCGGCCATTCTCCCTCGCAATTACTAACTTCTGCCGAACACACTCGCAACCCGAATCTATATCGCAACACTACTACTCTGATTAGTCGCCAGAACTCGAGTGATCTCCGATGGCCGATCGGCCGCAACGCCGATCTCGTCACGCTAATCCTCCGTGACGTCATCACCCTAAGAATGCGCAACAATCGATCTGTCATCGATTTTGGAGATTGCGCAACTTGACGTGCACCTCTCGTCGCTATACGGTGCAGAATTTAACGCTAGATCGCGAGATCCTCTTCCGCGCAGCTCTACGGGGTCCTGGGGTTGGGCGAGGTGGTGCTTCCTCGTCGCTAGCTGGTCTCTCACGGTTGCTTGGGTCAGGTGTAGGCGGGGTGAGCGGGGAGGCTGCGGCGCGCCGGCCGCCAGCGGGAATCGCTTCCACCTTGGACGTTGTCTCCCCCTTCGCAGCCTCGGTATTCTTCTCGCGAGATCTCCGCGGTTTCACCTTGCCTCGAAATATCTTCGGCGTCGAAGTTGGTCGCTGGCTTGTGGCCGGTGTACTCAAAAAAAAAAAAAAGAAAAACAAAAGCTTGCAATATCTTATTCGTAATTCGCTATTGTGTCCCTGTCGAAGCCCGGATGCGTGACTCCAGTTCTGGCGCTCTCTATGATTATCTCGCGACTCGATTTCCGAAACCCTAATTCCTGGATTCCGCCCGAGGTTCAGGTAGTACCTTGTAACGGGCAGGCCTAACCGAAATGCCACGTTACAATATATATATTATGTTTTGACATGTGTTACCGGATCAGTTGCCGTCGAGGGAGTGAGACCGAGGAATGGCGAGGACAAAACTTATGGGCATAGCTACGACGGTCAAGTCCTTACCTTCACTGACATTCAATTTTGTTATGATTTAAGCGGGCTTATTTGACTGTTACAACGTGTAGTGAATGCGGCACTCTTGTAACAGTTACAGTAGCTGTAAATTCCATAATAAATTCCATCCCTTCAATATTTCTATTCCCTCGCCAACGATATCACGATTTGAAAGAATGCAAATTCAAAAAATTGGTGATTTCGAAAAATTAACGACGGAGCCAGGAATCTAACCTGGCGTCTAGAGATACTTGACCGGAGCCTTACTCCACTAGACCACCTAGCCACCCTAACTCTGTTGTCGTTGATTTCTCTCATCACCAGTGAGTTGAAATTTGTTTTCATGTGCCTGGTATGAATGAATAAGAAATTTCGTCCCTTCAAGCACTGTGTATATGTAGGATTATAATGTGTAGATGGTGTGTTTACCCTTTTGAATCCTTGCTTCCGATGAGAAGCCGCGTGAGACAAGCAAAGCCGTCTAATGAACGATATGTGGATGTGTAAATAATTTTTTTTTTACAGGAAGAATATTGTTGAAAGAATGTAAATTTGAAAAATTGGTGATATCGAAAAATTAACGACGGAGCCAGGAATCGAACCTGGCGTCTAGAGATGCTTGACCGGAGCCTTAGTCCACCAATTTTTCAAATTTACATTCTTTCAACAATATTCTTCTCGTAAAAAAAATGATTTGCACACCCGCATATGATGCATTAGACGGCTTTGCTTGTCTCACGTGGCTTCCCATCAGAAGCAAGGATTCAAAAGGGTAAACACACCATCTACACATTATAGTTCTACATATACAGGGTGTCCCTAAATTGCCTCCCACGGACTAGCCAGCATGATACTTCGTTGAAATCCAACCGAGAATTTCTTTTCCGGAAGCTCGTCCAACGCATAGTTTTTGAATTATAAGCGATAGCGCTAGGCCAATCAGAGTGCACCATTTCATCTGGATTTGCCGCCACGGAAATTGCTGTTTTGTTCGTCTGGGTGAATTATTATTATTCGTTTACGAATTAAATATCGGCACCTCCCCTCTCTCGCTGCTGTACCCCTTATGCTTGAGGATGCGCTTCTGTTTACACACACAAGTGTGCGCCCATGGATGTGCGGCCGGCAGCGTGTGCCGCGGCAACAATACCGAGGTCAGCGCCCGAAAAGGGGTACAGCAGTGAGAGAGGGGAGGTGCCGATATTTAATTCGTAAACGAATAATGATAATTCACCCAGACGAACGAAACAGCAATTTCCGTGGCAGCAAATCCAGATGAAATGGTGCACTCTGATTGGCCTAACGCTATCGCTTATAATTCAAAAACTATGCGTCGGACGAGCTTCCGGAAAAGAAATTCTCGGTTAGATTTTAACGAGGTATCATGCTAGCTAGTCCGTGGGAGGCAATTTAGGGACACCCTGTATATAGTGCTTGAAGAGACGAAATTTCTTATATAGATATCAGGATTTGTTTGTGACGGTCCATTTGAGTGCATTGGTGCTGGAATGCTTCTGGATGGATCCATGAAAAAAAGTTGTGACGTTGCACCTAGAGTGCAAGTCACAACAAACCCCAAACCCGCGGGGAAGAGCCGAACGGGTGAGCCCTGTCCCGTCGGGAAAGACCCGAACATCATCGAAGCCCCCCGACGCTCGGCAGAGCCGAGCGCGAGATCCAGTACGAGCCCGGCCGTAGCGCCAGCCACACCAGCGTAAACCAAAACCTAAGAGCGAAAGTGAGAGAGGGAGAGAGAAAGAAAGAGAGAGGGTCACCGACACACACACACACACACACACCGACCACCCAGCTATCCTCCACTGCACCACGAGACCTCCACACACACACGTCGACGTCACCAGGTTAGCCTGCCTTCTATCGCCGATCTGCTCCTCCCCTCGCAATACCAACCCTGTCTACCACACACTCCCCGTCACTCTACACCACCCTCCCCCCGCCATATCAACCCTTCCGACTCCACATTCCCCGTCACCTCCCACACTCCTCCCCCCCCCCCCTGCGCGCGTATCTATAAGTTAGTATTAAGCAACGCTAAGGGCTGAGGCGTGATCAGCCATCGCTTACGTCTACAACCCTTTTGTACCTTCCTTAGTTTAAGTCGACTCAGTCCCCCGATCGCTGCACCTGTACACCCCGTCACAAATATACACATCAAGTTTTACCGATTACATCCGCCCCGTCTCTAATTGTCTTCCCCACCCATATTATTCGTGCGGACTCAAAACCCGTCACAAATTGGCGCCCAACGTAAATTACCCACATTTTTACCCCAAATCCAAACAATTAAGAGACAAAACACAGGAATAAACGCTAACAAAATACACATAGACTCACGAAACAAAACTACACAGTCACGAAAATTCAAATAACGACAGTTGAACACACACACTACCAAACACGATACACACAATGGCAGACCAAGGACACAGGGAACCGCAAGGCCTAGCGCGCGAACACATGGACATACACACACCCGAACGCAACCAAAACAACTCGACACAGAGCGGGCCGCGCGCGACACGAGATCAACAAACGCCGACCCAACCGCAGGAAATAAATAGACGAGGCACGATAAATTCACCAAACACAATAAATAGAATCGATGCAGCTATCATAGAGAATACACACAATTTACACAGTACACAAATTCAACACCAAGAAAGCCCAGAACCAACAAATCACACACAAACATACAATACAATCCCAACACCTACACACACGCAAACTAACACGGTAACAACCAATCAAACGAACCGACACTTCACAGGAACAGACACATTTTTAGCCACCAACACACGTAACACACGACTTATACAAAACCTAATAGACCTCGGAGCATCACCAAGCGACAGAAACGTATACGAAGATCCACACATATACAGCACACAGTCAATACATCCCACAAACACAAACCACACATCAAACCCAAACAGTACATACTGGAATCAGCCAGCAATGGCAATGAAAACAATACAAACATGGAACATAAAATACTCAGGAGACACAAACGAAGACATAGACGAATTTTTACAAAATCTCCGCGACTACCAAACGGGTTATGAAATACACGATACACAATTAATCAACAACCTCAGCCCGATACTCGAAGGTGACGCAAAAAACTGGTACAGATTAAATAGAGGCAAATGGCGAACACTGGAAGAATTCGAGAGAGATATTACACACGCATTTCAAGACATACAACATAGGGACAGACTAGAACAAAAAATCAGAAACTACGTACAAGGACCAACACAAAAAATCACACAATTCCTAATACAATTTAGAACACTACTATCACAACTAAAACCACCATACCACCCACGAACACAATTAGACCTGGCATACAGAAACATGAAAATAGAATACAAGGCATACATAAAACCATACGATTTCGCGAACTTCGACCAACTGGAAATGGCCGCAAAAGAATGGGAAGCAAATATCGAATGGGAAAACACGAGACAAACAATATTAAACAACTACACACAACCGCGAGAAACCTACACACACCAAACACACCACACACAATACATCCCATTAAAGTACACACAAACACAACCCCGCCCAGCAATACTCCCAACACCAAATATACCACCGACACTCACATACAACATACGACGAAACCAAACAAACCAAAACACACAACAGACTCGATACCCCGCAATCACGTATAACTCACCACACTACACTCAGCAACAAACACAAACGAACCCAAACACAGGCACAACACCACGCAGATGCTTTAACTGCAACCAACCCGGACACTTCAGATGGCAATGCACACAAAATACAGAACCAGGGAAACGAGTAAGGGTTGACCCAGCAAGGGTGGAGGGCAACCCCACAAACAGCACAAACACACCCGAAACAGTAGCACCTACGACAGACAACAACATAACGGAAAGTAGATTCCACATCAGAATCGAAATACACGGTCACGAATTTAACGCACTAATAGACACAGGCGCAACACACTCATACCTAGGCGCAGAAGTAATACAAATACTACACAACACAGACACACAAATAAACAACACACCCGACAGAACAGCTACAATGGGAAACGGAACACAGGTGACGATAGAAGGAGCAGTAACACTCCCAATACGCCTCGGCAACATAACAAAAGAAATTAAGTTCGGATTAATATCAAACTTAGGCTCGCAATGTATCATAGGTAACAGCGACTTAATAAGATTTGGAATATTAATAAATTATGGAAAAAACACATGGTCACTGATAGACGACCCACAGACACACTACCACATGCAAACTAGACCACAAGAACTACCAACACCACTCAAAGAATACACACAAATACATCAAACACGAGAATCACGACACCAATCAACACAAACACACACAAAACAAGCAAAAGCAGCAGAAAAATTAGAAGCAACGAAACAACAAACAAACCCGAAAACAACAGAAAGACATGAAAACACAAAAAAAAAAACAACCATAAAACAAAAACCACTAACACCAACACTACCCAACACAAAGACACCACCGGAAAACACCCCCCAAAAAGACAACCCACAGAACACACAAATCACAAATCAAAAAATCATACCCACAAACGCACAAACAACAGACGACACACAAACCGACAAAGAAACCGAACCACAGATATGCGCAGGAATACAAGAACTCACACAATCACAACACACACAACTACAGACGACAATACAGCAGAAAATCTCAACACTACCAGGCCAACTCGGGCTAACACACCTAATTAAACACAAAATAGACACACAAGGACACGCACCCATAAAACAAAGATACTATATGGTATCACCAAAAATTAGAGAAGCCATCCACACAGAAATACACAAAATGCTGAGAGAAGACGTGATAGAACCATCAGAAAGCGAATGGTCGAGCCCAATTGTCATGATAAGAAAACCAAATAACACATATCGCTTCTGTCTAGACTTTAGGAAGGTTAACTCAGTATCAAAAAAAGACGCATACCCACTACCATACATGACAGCAATATTAGACAAACTACGGACAGCACAGTACATATCAAAAATCGACTTAAGCCAAGCATACTTCCAAATACCACTCGACAAAGACAGCAAACACATAACAGCCTTTACAGTCCCGGGAATGGGCTTATTTCAATTTAAAAGAATGCCATACGGACTGACAGGCGCACCAGCGACATTCCAAAGACTACTAGACAGACTCATAGGCCCAGAATGCGAACCATATGCATTCGCATACCTAGACGACATCATAATAGTAACACAAACATTCGACGAACACTTACAAAGACTAGAGCAAATACTAAAAAGAATTACAGACGCAGGACTGACAATAAACCCAGAGAAGTGCGAGTTCGGATGCGCACAAGTAAAATATCTCGGATACATAGTAGACAGACACGGACTACACATAGACCCCGACAAAACACAACCCATAGAAAACTACCCAAGCCCAAAAACAATAAAACAATTACGGAGACTAATTGGCATGGCATCATGGTACAGACGCTTCATACCTAACTTCGCACACATTACAGAACCACTAACACGACTACTGAAAAAATACCAGAAATGGCACTGGGGGGAAGAACAAGAAAACGCAATGAACACAATCAAACACGCACTCACATCACCACCCACACTCGCATGCCCAGACTACACACAAACATTCACACTACAAACAGACGCTAGCGGAACAGGGATAGGTGCCGTACTAACACAATCTCTCGATGACGAAGAGCATGTCATAGCCTACGCTAGCCGTGCGCTAAGCGAGGCAGAACGTAAATACTCAACAACTGAGAGAGAGTGTTTGGCGGTACTCTGGTCCATCAAAAAATTCAGACCTTACGTGGAAGGTTACCACTTCAAAGTCATTACAGATCACCACGCACTAAAGTGGCTTAGGCAATTAAAAAACCCCACAGGCCGACTTGCACGATGGGCACTAGAACTATTAGAATACGACTTTGACATTACACACAGAAAAGGTACAATGCACGACGTGCCAGACGCACTTTTAAGACGACACGAAGACGAAGAACACATAGACACAATAGTAGACACGACAGACAAGTGGTACACATACAAAAAAACACAAGTACAAACACGCCCAGAGAAAAACGAGTCGTGGCGAATCAGAAACAATCAACTATACTTCCACCGCCCGAACCCCCTACACTCAAACCTCCTACCAGACACAAACCCATGGAAACTAGTCATACCCAAAGACAAAATAACACACATACTACACGAAAACCACGACGTAACACAAGCAGGACACTTAGGGATCGAAAAAACATACCAACGAGTAGCAAAAACATATTATTGGCCAGGGATGTACAGAGACACAGTAAACTACATAAAAAAATGTGACACATGCCAAAGAACAAAAACAATACAAGCGCGACCAGCAGGACTAATGGGCATGAGAATTATTGAAGAACCATGGACAGTAGTAGCCTCCGACATCATGGGCCCACTCCCACGATCAAAAAAGGGAAACCAATACATCATAGTGTTCGAAGACCTATACACTAAATGGGTGGAAATCATACCAACACGCAAAGCAAACGCCAAAACAGTAGAACAGACATTCCACTCACACGTAATATCACGATGGGGTACACCACGCATACTACTGACAGACAACGGCACACCATACATAAACAAACTCATACGCGAACTAACACAAAAATTCAACATAAGACACGCAACAATCCCCCCATACCACGCACAAGCCAACCCCGTAGAGCGAGTCAACAGAACCGCTAAAACAATGATCCAAGCCTACGCAAACAACGACCACACAGAATGGGACATACACTTACAAGACTTACAATTCGCAATCAACACATGTACACACACATCAACTAAACACACACCAGCCTTTTTAAACCTAGGAAGGGAATTAAATCCCACACAATGTCTAAGAAATCAGTTAGAGAACCACGACGAAGTAGAATTACAAGACACAGACAGATGGACAGACCACTTAAGACGACTACAAATACTTAGAGACGAAGTACAGAGGCACTTGATAGAAGCAAACGAAAAACAAGCACACTACTACAACCTACGAAGACGAGACATTCAATTCAAGGAAGGAGACAGGGTACTAAAAAAGAACCACGCACTCTCATCCGGACCAGAACGAACGACAGCTAAGTTAAATAAAAAATTCATAGGCCCATACATAATCACTAGAAAAATCTCACCCACAATATACGAATTAACAACAGAGAGCGGTAGAAATATAGGAAAATGTCACATAGAAGACCTAAAATTATATACATAATCAAATAACACACCCCGAAAATAAACTAACATGTGTATTCACTCCACAGAAACACAACATGGAAAATAAACAACAAAGAATACCGGCCCTAATGACACTACGACTGACGAGACCGACGACAATAACAACAAACACAGAAAGAACACCACTACTACAAACACCAGGACAGGCCCCACACCCACACAGATACGGACGCGACGGCACACACCGGACAGAGACCCGACGAACTCTACTACCGACACCCACTACACACACACAGGTAACAAAGACCGCCACTACAGTAACACACACAACAACCACTGCACCCACAACCGCACAGAGACACTCACAAACAAACACAACGATGACCACACACACAATTACACCCTCCGGACCAAGGCAATGCCCGAAGTGCAACGGGCTGGTCCGGGGCACCAAATACACAGAACACATACAAACATGCACACAAACTAACACAGACACACCACACCCACCACAAACTATCAAACACCCACCAACAGTTATCCACACCATACGAACCACGGCCACACACACGACTGCACACCCACCCACCAAGAAACAAACACCCCATACAACCACACGCCCCACACCCACACCAACACCACGGTACACACCACCCCCCACACCGACCCCCCAATGGACACACACCAGATTCGCGAGACCACCACAGAAGACAGAGGACAGGATCTTACAGACATTCGCTAACATGGACAGACACACAGAATCGACACAGACAAAACAAACATGCAAACAATACACAGGACCACCCCCCGAGATAATAGCCATAATCGCAAGTTTAGTACCAGCAAGCACCCTACACGACGAATTACGAGCACATAAAGAAAGATACATGACTATACGAGCACACGAACGCACAGACACTGACGAAACAGAAGCCAGCACCTCAACACACCAACCACACACCACACATCAAACAGCACCACACAAAACACAACCCCACAACACACCAGACACCGACAGCGACACAGATTCCACCACCTCCACCGCAGAGACAGTCATACACATCGAAACCACACACACAGGCACACTACAAACACAAACGACGGACAACGACACAGACAGTAACACCGACACCACCTTACTCACGGACACAGTCGAACATACACAAACACCCCAACTAGCCACACACACCACACGGGACTCAAAACGATACAAAAAACGAAAATCAATACGGAAACAGAAAAAAGAACAAAACAGGAAACACTAGACAAACTGACAACACCAAACCGACGGACGAACAACGACAGACGGAGGCCAAAGAAACAGAACACAACCCAAAAAGAGAGAAGAGAAGGGAGAAGAAACCACGAGCCACGAGGTACAAAGAACAACGCAAAAACTCACCAAGACCCACACCGACGAGAGCCACCGTACCAAAACCAAAAATTCGAGTACAAAATAATATAAGAATAGAATAAGTGTATATAAGAAAAAAAAAAAAAAAAAAAAAAGAGACTAAGTAGAATAAGTAGATATAAGACGACCCACAACTCACACCAAACACACACCCCGCAAATACAACCCAACCTCCATCCCTTAACCCCGACAGATCGGAGCAGACAACACAAAAACAACAAAAATAACAAAAGGAGAATACACAGACGAAAGGACCACAAAATCCGTCACCGAAACCGGCTCACCCTATAGGCCTCGCCCCGCGTGGGGAGGGGGGAGTTGTGACGTTGCACCTAGAGTGCAAGTCACAACAAACCCCAAACCCGCGGGGAAGAGCCGAACGGGTGAGCCCTGTCCCGTCGGGAAAGACCCGAACATCATCGAAGCCCCCCGACGCTCGGCAGAGCCGAGCGCGAGATCCAGTACGAGCCCGGCCGTAGCAGCAGCCACACCAGCGTAAACCAAAACCTAAGAGCGAAAGTGAGAGAGGGAGAGAGAAAGAAAGAGAGAGGGTCACCGACACACACACACACACACACACCGACCACCCAGCTATCCTCCACTGCACCACGAGACCTCCACACACACACGTCGACGTCACCAGGTTAGCCTGCCTTCTATCGCCGATCTGCTCCTCCCCTCGCAATACCAACCCTGTCTACCACACACTCCCCGTCACTCTACACCACCCTCCCCCCGCCATATCAACCCTTCCGACTCCACATTCCCCGTCACCTCCCACACTCCTCCCCCCCCCCCTGCGCGCGTATCTATAAGTTAGTATTAAGCAACGCTAAGGACTGAGGCGTGATCAGCCATCGCTTACGTCTACAACCCTTTTGTACCTTCCTTAGTTTAAGTCGACTCAGTCCCCCGATCGCTGCACCTGTACACCCCGTCACAAATATAGACATCAAGTTTTACCGATTACATCCGCCCCGTCTCTAATTGTCTTCCCCACCCATATTATTCGTGCGGACTCAAAACCCGTCACAAAGTTCTTTGTACTTTTCAAAAATGTTTCCAGAAACACACTACTTCAACTTTTGTTAAAAAAGTATTGCTTCTGCTGGAAAACCATTTTTCACATAGAACGATTGAAGCATTGAATGTTTGCAGGGCTCACGGGATTGTTGTACCGTGATTTTCTCCCTATTCTTCGCATAAATTAGAGCCACTTGACCGTTCAGTATTTAGACCTTTCGAAAAAGTAGTGAACATTGCTTGCAGTGCTTGCATCCACAACAATTGAGGGTAACCTATGACAATTTACAATATACCAGTTATCGTGGCCATTGCATTACACTTGGCATTAGTCCAAAGTAACATTCAAATTGGACTCGATAACACCGAAATCTGTTCTTTCAACAGAGATGAATTCGACGTTTGCGTAAAATAACCGGCTATCTCGAGTTTCGCTTGAGAAACCGGCTGTCTCGAGTTAGACTTGAATAACCGGCTATTTCGAGTAAAGTTCAAAAACCGGCTATTTCGCGTTTGAAATTTTTTCGGCCGCAAATTGATTTGGTAGCACTGTCGAGCTAAATACGAAATTCATCAGCGTCTCACAAGATTCATACAAGCTCCGTTTTGTGAATGTAGGTATTATATGCGGTAACTTGGCATTTTTGATGACCGTTACAAGGGGCTCCTTGAACTCTGGGCGAAACCAAAATTAAGGAATTTCCGAAATTGAGTCTTCAAGTCTTTGCAAAAGAGCGCCAGGGCTAGAGTCATGCATCCGAAACTATGAGAGGGGAGACCTCAGCGAATAGCGTGAAATATTTCAGGTTTTCGTTTATTTTTTTATTTTTTAAGCTACAATGGCATCAGGTAGGAAGTCGGCACCGAATTCGAGGAAATTGCGGAGTGGCGGACTAGCTACCATTGCCAACGAAGGATGTCGAGGCTGTGGAGGGGGAGCCAACACAGATCCCCGCATCGCGGGAATCCAGGGTGGACGCGATTCTCGCTGGTGGCCGGCGCGCCGCAGCCTCTTCCCCTTCACCCAGCCAACGATTGACTAGCGAACTTGCGACGGATCGACTAGCCACAAGGGAGCACCACGCTTACCACCAAGACGTCATGGAGCTACGCGGAGGACGAGATTGCCATTTAGCGTTAAGTTCTACGCCGCGATGCTATTAAAGGTGCGCGTCGAGTTGCGCAATCGACGAAATCGATGCCGGATCGATTATTGCGTATGATTGTGGGTATGACGTCACGTATGGGATGGTGTATTGAGATCCGTGTTGTGGCAGGTCGTCGGTTTTTGAAACCACTCTAGTTCTGGCAGTTGTGATAAGTAGTCACGTTTCGGGGAGTTTCGCGAAGTAATGGAGTCGCCCAAAAATCGCGAGAGGGATAGAAAGGGGGTTGCAGGGATGTAGAAGGTAAGCGCTGCTTCTATCCCCGCGATTGAATTTCCAGCAAAGTTACGAAAACGTTTGACGAGTAACGGATAGCTGTTTTGGATTTGCGTTGTAGAAGAGTACTCGAAATTCTTTTGCTGATTCTTTGACTTGATAACCGTAGCCTGAGTACGCGTGATAGAGTAGAGTAAATTTTGAGTCCTTGGAAAAGTTGAGTAGAGTCGCGGGTTTTAGTTAAGTCTCTCTCGTTTTTGAAATTAAGTACAGCCGAATTCCGCTGTACCGGGTCAAGCTGCGTTATCGGGGTTTTCAGTGTCACCTCTCGAGCAGGTCGGGAAGTGCTGAATTGGAGTGCTCGGATTAGCGAATAACGTTTTCGAGGATTTCGAGAAGGTTTGATTTCGGATGCGTTGCGATAGCGAATAGTTGAGGTTACGTTTAGTTGCGCCTGCGCTCAGTTCCATACCCGTTTAGTTAAGATAATGTTAATTGAGTTGTGTTGCCTTGAGATTGTGTTTAGTTGAGGTTACATTTAGTGGCGCTTGCGCTTAGTGAAGTTGCCATTCATTTAAAATAGTGTTTAGCCGAGTTGAGGTGGTGTATAGTCGAAATTGCCCTTGCATTGAGCAGCGGTTGAGACAAGAAGTTCGAATATTCAATTTTGGTTGCGTCTGAAGTATGGTGGCGTATAAGGTTTGTTTAGTTGAAATAAATAGGAAGTAAGCTTTAAGTTAAGTTGTCACGTTTAGATTTAAGGCAGCTCGCGGTAGCTTCGAAGCTCCGAGTCGGGTGAGAGCTTGGGTGAGATTGTGGACGCCGTCTGTCCGGTAGCCCGACGGCGCACCGTCGAGAAAGTAGTTTCGGTTTTGGTTTCGAGCTATTATCGCTATTGAGGAAAAATGGCGAATTTGCAAATTGAGAATAGCGTAGGGAGATTATGTGATTGTCGAGTGGAATTTTAGTTAGAGAGCCCCGAGCTCAGTAGAGTAAGTAATAGTGTAGGTTACGTGTAATTTTCTGTTTATTTTTAGAATAGCGACGAGCGACTTTTGGATTATTTTTTTTTTTTTTTTTTCATCATCGCTATTAAGAAATATAATATTTTATTTTACTTCTTTTATTAAGTAGCGTGTGGTTTGGAGTGTCTCTTTCTCTCTGAAAATGACCCTTTCCCTCTCCGCGGTACTGAGCTATCGAGCATATTCCCGAGGTATAGCGCAATAACGATTTCGAGACGTGTTGATCACGTCAGGCGCCCAACAAAATTTCGCGATATTGTTTTTAGATCCAGGGTACATCGTGGAAGCCAAATCATTGTGCACGCGGTAAGTTTTCGGTCATTATTTCCGAATGGTCGAGGAGCGGGAAAAATCCACGTCACAATGCTTGTCTACGTAATTAAAATGCCGAAATGAAAGTACAAATCATCAGGCGTATGTTGGGATGAAATTAAAGATTATCATTTCAGCATAATGACATTAAATTGGTGATGGCATCAATTGTCATTATGCAAAAATGATAATCTTCCATTTCATCTCCACATACGCTCGATGCTTTATAATTATGTAGATAAGCATATAATACCTACATTCACAAAACGGAGCTTGTATGAATTATGTGAGGCGCTGACGAATTTCGTATTTAGCCGGATAGTGCTACCAACCTAATTTGCGGCGGAAAAAATTTGAAAGGTGAAATAGTCGGTTTTTGAACTTTACTCGAAATAGCCGGTTATACAAGCCTTACTCCAGATAACCGGTTTTCGAAGAGAACCTCGAGATGGTCGGTTTTTGAAGCTCAACTCGAGATAGTCGGTTTTGCAAGCCTGACTCGAGATAGCTGGTTATTCTACGCAACCGTCGAATTCACCGAATTAGATTCTGCTCCTTCTTATGTCATGGAGAAACCAATTCCAAGATCGGAAGCTTAAAGTTCGGATGGGAATGGTCAACAGGAATCAAGCGCGAACCTAGGTGCTGCTCATCCTTTCTCTTAGTCAAATCAGATATTTCTGATGAATTGTAAGCTATTTATTGCTATATGGTGAACTTTTGAAGAAGATCCAGCTCGGGTAACAATCCAATCGACGGTCATACGTGAACTCTTCTCATCAAGTCACATATGACCATTTTCCAAAATACCGCTGAGGAAAATGAACACCAGAGAGAAAAAAAGTGGAAAACTTGTGATTACATATCCACTCCAGAAAAGAAAACGATTACAAGAAGCAGAAAAATGAGAGAAAAAGAAAATAGCAAAGCAATCAAAAAACAACTCGAAACTCTGGGTGGCTAATCTAAATAGCAATTCGGAAACAGACAGAGCAAGAAGAAATGTAAAAAATTAGGTGAAGATAAAACAGAAAATTAAACAGAAGTAGAATTCTCAATCTAAGTATTTAAGTTGATTTTGAGTCCTAATTTTAAATATTTTATCTGAGTTGAGGACCTCTTAGTAGGGTAGGGAGGCCGGTTCTGGGACACAATGGCGGCATACCGGCAGCGTATTCTGATTCCTACCTTACCGGCGGTCGGTATGTTACCACCGCGATGGTAAACTTTACCCGCGATATTGTTACCGGCTGTTCACATAGATGGCGCCATCAATATTTTCGCCCGATCATACCAACAAACAGTTTGACAATGAATTATTTGCTTAGTCAGATAAGCAGCCATTTTGATTTTTACTTAGTCAGATGAGCAGCCATTTTGATTATTGCTCAGTCGGATGAGCAGCCATTTCGATTTTTTCACCGTTGAATGAGCAGATATTTCAAATTTTTTCATTGTTGGATGGCAAACATTTTACCGACGAAATTTTTGTCTTCGATCGTATCGACAGTTGGTGTTACGGGGTGTTGCCGCAGGTTTGTCGCATGTGGCGCCCCCCACCGTATCATCGATCAATCGATATTCCGCCGATGGACGCTGCGTGATGTGTCCAATGCTCGCCGCAGAATGGTAACTTTTTTATTTATCATGTGGTTGGGTGAACGTTTCAAAAATAATGGTTGGATGCTTCGAATAGATATTTTTTATTTATCAACAATTACATTCTGTTTTCGGCATATACATAATAATGTAAATAAATCATTGTATTTCAAACTGTGCAAATAATCTTACACATATTTTCATTATTCACACAATAATAATGATAATTAAACATCCTATCTCAAAATTGACTCATACTAATTTCGTAACCGTGCCATTAATCGGGCTGCACTCGACAATACGATCATGCAAGATCATGCAATAGGCTGCGGTGTTTGCGGGAAATTCCACGCTTGCGTCAAATTCCAATCGAATATCCACCGGTCCTGTTTTGAACGATTCATTGTGTTTCCAGCAATCGATAACGACGAGGGGAGCTTGGTTTATAAATTCACATTTCGATAACAATAGTTCAGCCTCTTTTGAACCGGGAGATAGTGACAGATTTTGGTAAACCATTTGTTACAGTATGGCGACCCTTCAGGGGTCGAATTACGTAATGAAGGAAACGAAAAAATACGGTCATAGCGCTAGTCGTCGGGGCGTTATCACAGGACGATTAATCGAACTTGTCGGATTAATTAAAGGTTCTAAACGATTTGTTACATAAAAATTATTGCATTTTTCGTTAGTTCAAAAAAAATAAACAAGGCGCTAGCACAATGCCATACTTATACGGTGCGGCTTATAGCCCACCGTACCAATGAAAACACATTATTAATGTATTTCATTTTTAAACCATTTGTTGCAGGCTATTTGTTTTTTTAACCAATTATTTTCGAATAGTCATTCACGAAAATCACCATGCCATACCGCTTCTACGGTTCCAAATAGTCGCCATACTGCCGCAAAGAAGTAGATTTATTTGTTCATGCAAAACGATTTGTTACAGTATGGCACTTGAATTGTGGAAAAATCTTGGTATAGTGGGACTGTTAATATATTTGCCATACTTGTGCTGAGATACAAAAGGGGTGCCATGCTTGAAAAACTTTTTTTTTAACGTTTTTATGATACGACTCTAAAGGACGTGAAATTATTCATTACAGTATGGCATTGTTGTATTCACTTTGTTTCAATACGATTGCACCAAAAAAAAAAATAATCTCATACTGTGACCTTGGGGCTGAAGACTGTTGCACTCGCGCTGTGACGTAACAAAAATAAAAATCCAAATCTTGGTTCTCATCCATGTTAAGTGTAATGAATAATAAATTTTCTTGGGAACTTGGACAGAATTGATCAGATTCAATTTATCAAAATTTGCAACGTTTCGTTGGTTTTATTTATTTTCCAACTTCATCAGGCAAGCTGTAACAGATGTACATAAACTTTAAAATTAAGTTGCATAAAACAATAGACATGACACATGTAAGTTACAAATTCAGAAATAATAAACTAAACAAAATTACAAAATATTTACTTTTGAGGTTAAATCATCGTTAAAATCCTCTGGTCCATAACATCAAGTCAAAAATATGTTTAAATAAGACTAGACAGATATATACATTTTTTTTTTAATAAAATTATAAATTCATTGTGCCAATAAATCAATTTAAATAAAATAAAATGGACAAATATAATGATGGACAAATACACATGTCAAACGTAGTGACTCTTAAATCACAGACTGTACTACTCTCACACGGTGTGATAGTACGTGTGGAGGTCGCATTATCTGTATTGTCAACATGACTCTGTTGTCCATGACTAGTACTGTTCGTATTGTGCGCGAAAGTTCAACCTCTAAGTAAAATAAAAATAATTACTATGACTTCACTAAATCTTTAACATCATTTATCAGGTCACTGTAAATTGTACTGAGATTTTGCGTGTCGGATCTAAAATTGACACAATTCATCGCCTTAATAAAAATCATTTCACTTAGGTTTCTCTTCATGTAATTTTTCTCCAGATCTAAAATCTCCACATCCTCGAACTGAAAGTTATGACCATCTTCAACAAAGTGATGTTCCGCTAATGCTGTTTTGTTGTCTTTTATGGACTTCTCAGGTCTGCAGTCAAGTTTGTGTTGTCTCACTCTGGCTTTTAATTTTTGCCTGGTCTGTCCAACGTACCATTTCCCACACGAGCACGGAATCCTGTATACCAGGCCAGATCTATCTTCTTTCTCCACTTTGTCTTTTAGTCGGGAAAATAGATCCTTAACCTTGAATACGTTATAGAATACCAACTTGCAGTTGGCGTGCCTGAATAAAGATCCCAGTCTTGGTGACAAGCCTTTTATGTAGGGAAATCTGCTGAACGATCAATTCCTGTTGACATTGTTGCTCCTGATGTTGTTTCTAATCCTCTCGGATACAATTTTCTCACACTTGCTGATGACCTTGTTTGGATAATTGTTAGATGACAGTAATCTTCGAACCATGCGAATACTTTCCTTGGTCTTGTTCACATGACTCAAGCGCATGGCTCTGTTCAAAAACCCTTTTGCAACCCCCAATTTCTGGCTCAATGGATGATTGGAATTAAAATTCAAAATTCTTCCTGAGCTGTACGGTTTCTTGAACCAAGAAGTTATAAGATCACCATCTTCTGATCTTTCTATTAGTATGTCCAAAAAAGGCAACTTCCCGTTATTCTCAACTTCCAAGGTAAACTGGATGTCCTTGTCAACACTATTAAACACATCTAAGATGCTGTCTACTTTATCCTTTGGAACCACTGCGAAGAGATCATGAACATACGACTTAATGATCGGAATTTCAAAGTCAAGGTGAGTCAACGCCATTGAAACAACATAATCTACTGCAATGATGGCAATTGAAGGACTTGCTGGACTCCCCATAGCACATCCTTCCTTCTGAAGGTAAAAATTGCCATCAAACACGAAATATCCCGAGTCGTAACAAAAATCAATAAGCTCTAGTAGAGTAGTCTGGTCCAATTGTACAAATTTCTGGATTTCATCCCACCGCTCAATGATGATTTTCCTTATTAAACTGTTATGAACATTGGTAAAAAGAGATACTACGTCCAGTGATATTAAAATATGGTCTTCATTTACCTTTTTCAGTTTGATTTGGTCTAAAAAATGAAATGAATCTGTCACATTATATTTCAGACTCATTACGAACGGTAGCAGGCTCTTATGAACAAAATTGGCGATCTCATAACCTGGTGATCCTATGCTACTGACCACTGGTCTAAGTTTACACCCAGGTTTGTGGGTTTTCCTTAAGCCATAGATTCTTGGTGCCAATGCACTGTAAGTTCGCATTAGCTTACCTTGGATGTTGTCAAGGATACCAATATCCACAAGTTTCTTTATTAAGCGGTTGCTTATGTTTTGTAGCTTTGACGTAGGATCTCTTTTGATCTTTTCATAGGTTTTACGGTCGCCAACCAACTTATTCATTTCTGTGAGGTATTCTTCTCTGTACATGACCACTGTTGAATTACCTTTATCTGAGCGCATTACTAAGAGATCTTCATGTTGTTTAAAGAAATTTCTTGTGACTTTGATATTTTTAACTAGGTTGAAGTTTTTCTTGTCATTGCTGTTGCTTCTACGCTGATATTTAATGTGATTTGTCACAATATTTACACCTCTTGCTCTCAGATTATTTCTCACTTCCGTCAAACCCTCGTTGGATAACTCATCATCTTTCACTTTGTCGATACATCCCTCCAGATCCTTAATAATTGTAACGACCGGTTGGTTGATATTTGTTGTTGGTAGTCCATAGTTAAAATCTAACTCTAAGATCTTCTGGACTTCTGATGGTAAAACTGTATCAGTGAAATTATAAATTCTGTTTCCAACTTTTTGTTCTACATTGTCAGTCATCTTGTCTTGTAGCTTCCCAAACTTTTTGATGTTTTGTTTTTTTATTTTCTTAAAATGGCTCTCGTAGTAATTATGGAGCTTGTTCAAAGTTTGCATCCATAAAACTAATGGAAAACGGGACTCCACGTTTCTTTTGAGGTTATCTATCGTACGTAGTAAATTATCAATCTTCCACAAAGTAATCTTGATTTCTAGATTTAGTAGCTTGGTTCTAGTACTTAACAATACGTGACTGACTTCTCCTCCAAACGGGTGATCATCTAAACAGACGGTGTAAATATAAATCTATTTTCCCGACTGAAAGACAAAGTGGAGAAAGAAGATAGATCTGGCATGGTATACAGGATTCCGTGCTCGTGTGGGAAATGGTACGTTGGACAGACCAGGCAAAAATTAAAAGCCAGAGTGAGACAACACAAACTTGACTGCAGACCTGAGAAGTCCATAAAAGACAACAAAACAGCATTAGCGGAACATCACTTTGTTGAAGATGGTCATAACTTTCAGTTCGAGGATGTGGAGATTTTAGATCTGGAGAAAAATTACATGAAGAGAAACCTAAGTGAAATGATTTTTATTAAGGCGATGAATTGTGTCAATTTTAGATCCGACACGCAAAATCTCAGTACAATTTACAGTGACCTGATAAATGATGTTAAAGATTTAGTGAAGTCATAGTAATTATTTTTATTTTACTTAGAGGTTGAACTTTCGCGCACAATACGAACAGTACTAGTCATGGACAACAGAGTCATGTTGACAATACAGATAATGCGACCTCCACACGTACTATCACACCGTGTGAGAGTAGTACAGTCTGTGATTTAAGAGTCACTACGTTTGACATGTGTATTTGTCCATCATTATATTTGTCCATTTTATTTTATTTAAATTGATTTATTGGCACAATGAATTTATAATTTTATTAAAAAAAAAATGTATATATCTGTCTAGTCTTATTTAAACATATTTTTGACTTGATGTTATGGACCAGAGGATTTTAACGATGATTTAACCTCAAAAGTAAATATTTTGTAATTTTGTTTAGTTTATTATTTCTGAATTTGTAACTTACATGTGTCATGTCTATTGTTTTATGCAACTTAATTTTAAAGTTTATGTACATCTGTTACAGCTTGCCTGATGAAGTTGGAAAATAAATAAAACCAACGAAACGTTGCAAATTTTGATAAATTGAATCTGATCAATTCTGTCCAAGTTCCCAAGAAAATTTATTATTCAAAAATAAAAATGTTGAAACAATTTGTTACAGTATGGCATTTAAATTTTCCGAAAGTGAATAACAAAATATGCTTCGGAAAAATAATGCCATACTTGTGGTGGAGTATAAATGTGGTGCCATATCCGGAAAAGTGATTTACAGCAACGCCTTTTACCTACAACTTGTACAAAACGTATAAGTCCTCATTACAGTACGGCTAACAGAGGCCGGTGGAACTAAAATTTTTGGGATTAATGAAAAATTAGGAAAAAAGAAGTTCCTAGTTAAGCAGATTTTTGATTATATTGTCCATATTGCTCGACAAACAAAAAATATCGCTTTAGTTTTTGAACTCCGTATACGGGGGTTTTGAGGTCACTGATTACGAATTAAATATTTAATTTCCAAAATTCAAGATAGCGGATCCAATATGGCGGACCAAAAAATTCAAAATACTTTGCTTTTTTTTAAAGAATAAAAACTGTTGCAGTACCTGTAATACAACCTGTAATATGTTCTCCTAATTTATACTTTTTGGGGTAAGCAAGAAAATATTTTTCTTCAACATTTTTTTTTTCGGGTAATCATAAAAATATTTTTTAAATTTATTTTTTTTTTGGAGTACTTATAAAAATTTTTTTTTTTCGCGTAGTTAGCAAATTATATTGTTCTAATTTTTTTTTTTTTTTTCATTTATTCTCCTCGGCGCCGCGGCGCGAAGAACGAGGGAGCATGCGGATATGTATTATATATAATAAAGACCTGTCCTTAAAAAGGGCAATATCGAATTTTAATGGTCTTACCCCTGAAATTGGTTCGTAATAATTCAAAAAAAAAAATGTCAGAATTTTTTTAAATTTTTCCTCCCGTATTTACCCACCGCTAGAAAGCATTACTTTTTCCCATAAGAAAAGCATTGATTTTTCGTGATTTTTAACTTTTTTTTACTGCTACTCTAATTATCAGCTAAAAAATCGTAAATTCTCAGAAAATGTTGACAATTATGTTATGTTTTTCGGTGCAGTTTTTGCAATGTTCCCGGGGTCGGAGTGCAAAAAAATTTTCACCATTCGATTTAGCGTCATCGAATTACCCTACCATCAAGTTTGCAGCTCTAGTGCACAACTGCAATATTTTAGACTTTTTGACCGGCCTATAAAACAAGATTGCCTCTACATACGTCTTTGAAATTTAATATTCACGTTGCTTACACCTTGAACTCTGATTAAAAATTTGTGCCATACTGCAACAAATTGTTTGAACTTCGCATAAATTGTTACAATTTTGTAATAATATTACACGTATTTGAACCACCCTACGGGTATGGCATGATCAGATCTATACTTCTAATCTTACAAATAACTGATAAAACAAATTTTAGGGTGTAACAAACCGTTTTACATTAACAAATAAATCTGCTTCTTTGCGGCAGTATGGCGACTATCTGGAACCGTAGAAGCGGTATGGCATAGTGATTTTCGTGACTGACTATTCGAAAATGATTGGTTGAAAAAAAAAACTGCCACAAATGGTTTAAAAATTAAATACATGAATAATGTGTTTTCATTGGTACGGTGGGCTATAAGCCGCACCGGATAAGTATGGCATTGTGCTAGCGCCTTGTTTATTTTTTACGGACTACCGGAAAAAGCAATAATTCATGTGTAACAAATTGTTTGGAACCCTTGATTAATCCAACAAGTTCAATTAGTCGTCCTGTGATAACGCCCCGACGACCAGCGCTATGACCGTATTTTTTCGTTTCCTTCATTACGTAATTCGACCCCTGAAGGGTCGCCATACTGTAACGAATGGTTTGCCAAAATCTGTCACTATCTCCCGGTCTATTTTTTGTAGTTGACCGTTTGAAATTGAACATACATGTTGTAGAGAATGGCGTACTGATTATTGGATATATCGAGATTCAAATTTCCGTAGGGATAACACTACGAGTTGAGTAAGAGTTTCACATCTCTAATTCGACAATGATGAAATTCACTGGCATGTTTCTGGGGATCGGTTCTTCTTGCAGTTTGGAATCCCAGAACGACATATCTCGGCTTCGCCAACTGCGTCGATGTCTTGACCGCCCGCACATGTCGCGTCGTTGACGAGAGCATCGGATACATGTACGTTTCCCAAGAACGAAAACTCATGGATATGGCCAGATCCTTGGCAATGTAGTTGAGTAGCTGGATTTTTGGTTTATCGGCCAGTTTGATGTAGGGTAGCAACCGCTCGATTTTGTTAAGGGTAATTTTGAAGTTTTCCGTGGGCGGAGTCTGAATCACCGAACTCAAATCGGTGTTGGAACGTGTGAGAATCAACTCGTGTTTGCCATTGACGATGACTCCACAATAATCTTCGGCGAAGCCCAGCATATAATTTAACGGTAGAACACCGTCGAAATTCCGGAAGCATCAGTTAGTTCGGTATCACCACTCAATCAACCGGTCTTCTGCAGGCTATATTGCTGACTCGGACTTAGGTATAAGTGCCCCTTCATAAAGCTGGTGATACGGACATTTTTATTCCGATCAATCTCCACACCGTTCAACTCGTAGCGAACTTCCTTAAGCAAATGGCAAACAGTCATATTGATCAATTTCGTAGTCGTCACCGCAATTACACCATCCTCCCTTGTAATTTTTCAGTGTATGTGGAGAAAGCTTTTACTGGGCAGTAGACACAAGTCTTGATGGTAAACAAAAATATGGATTTCATTGTTGTTCTGGAAGGTGGATGATGCAAACGGCTGATGAGCATGAATCTCAGAGTGCGCAATCGATTCGTCGAATACCACATGTTTTTGAATTCTCATTATTTCTTCCATGGTAACACACACAGGATGCAGCGATCACGAATTCTCATTTTCCAAAATTTCCACGCAATCGAAGACCCAGGCTCCGGAGAAACCGAACGTGACTGATGATTTTTGACCATGACGTCTGACTTCTATAACTTTTGCCCAACTTTCTCGTCTCAAACACGATTCCCATTATTTGACTGATTTCACGTGTAAACGTACGGTAATCGTTTCGCCGCGAAAATTAAGCAGCTCGTCGTCTCAATCAACTATTCTCAGCTGAGAATGATGTATCGACTGTACGGTGATTGGTAGGTTTATGACGTTGGCAGGCACTTCGACAATCTTATATCCTGATGGAATGGTTGGGAAAAATTCGTGAATCATGTGAGCTCGACGCTCGTTTATGTACGCCCCTGTGGTTATGTTACACTCAACGCGTGAAGTATTAACCTTCAGTATAGCCACTGGTGATTCAGATTTATGAGTAACATCTCGTGCTAGCTCAACCGCTTTGAATCCCAATAATCGGCCGATGGAATCTTTGGGTTTGAAGTCTACTACATGACTGCACGTGACTTCACTGTTCAGCTCGTTATCGTTAGCTCTAAGACTGAGGGTGCTGTCGGACGGTGGCTCCTTACACAGAAAATTTTCAATATCTTCAATTTCATAGCTTCCCGTGGGTATCGTGATGCTCTCTCTGCTGTTGTCCGCCCGTTTCAGATAAAATTTATTACACTCCGTATGAATATTGGGTATTGAATTGAATCTCAGGAATTCGACGAGTCCAGGAATATAGTTTTTCTCCGGTGATAACTCGAATGGGGGGAAAATATTGAGCTTCCAGCACGGAGGATGTGCCCGACAGTGTTAACGTCAACGATTCCGTCATGACTAATACTTGCTCATGTGATACTTGTCGTTTCATATCTGTTCGCTGAGAAATTTGAGGCACAAATGGCCACAAATCACAGTATCATATTTCTGATACCTCTTATGATTGTATTTAACGCTATCAACACCGAGATACTTCATCAAGTCCTTAGGAGGTTTCAAATCACCGAAACTATCGAAATACACGACATGGTCACCATTTTTCTTGTACGCAACCTAATGTATCCCTGAACCGTTTTTATCGTCAAGATTAATAATTACGGGTTCTCGCATTTTTGTTCCCGATTTCGGTAGATCATTCCGCATGTAAACGCCACGAAAATGTGAAATTTTCATAATTTTAGCATAGTTGCGTAAATCAATGTTGGTGATAGCTAGGAGTGGTAGCTTTGCTAGTTTTTTGCCGGTCGTAAATACAAACCCATGCCACTGCGGTAGGAGCTCAGGTATAATCACTTGCCTAACGCAACCGCCTCCATTGTCGCACGAGCACCCGCCAACGCCGACTCGACGGCTTTATAACCCGGTCGCATGGCGGCCTTTGCTGCTATGATGATGGTTCTAAGATTCATTGTTCTCTTTCGCTGTTTGTACAGACTCTTCCCGCCTGTTGTAGATTTCTTCTTCACAGCCACTCCAAGTTTCGACCGCTTCACAGCTAAGCCCATTTCGAGTTTAGATTTAGCTTTCATGGTATTGGTGACCCCCCAGGCTACCGCCTTGCCACCCACACTAGCCTCCTTGGCCAAGACGCGATTCCACGCCTTCCCAGCGAGCACTTTGTCGGCAAGATTTCTTGCTGCGATATCCCGATTCTTTGCGTATGCAATGTCGTGGTCTTTACACGCAACATCTAGCGGATTGATCCCCAAATCACCACGAGCCAACCTTTTGGTTGATTTCGTTCCGGGTTCGCAGAACTGATACCCCGGCACGTCCAATTCAACTGGGAGATGTTTGATGATTTTACTTCACAAACCACCACCGCGTTTCTTTCGTGTGCACGTCCTCATAGTCGGGCAACAACTGACGAGACTTCTATGAAAGGATGAATTTATACATCGTCATCTTAGTTCACGCTGTCATGTTAACCAAGCATCATGAGATTTCAAGATCAGTCCGATAAACCACCTTTCGCGAATTTTGATAAAATGTTCCGGCGTGAGAAGACGTAGATAGAAAAACGACATGGAATATTGCTGCCAAATACGGTGAAAGCAATTTTTTGTGGGCCATCCATTTCTTGTACAACTAACGCTCTTCTCTCACTCATCACCAACGGCAATGGGTTGCGATTCGAAAATGTCTGCGTCTATTCGAAATCTCTCATCCAGCCAAAGTATCAATTTTTGCAAAAGTTACTAGAACCCGCGCAGGGTGTGCGTTATTTTCCGTTTCGCGAGAACGATGTGGTTGTAAAACCTGAAGATGCTCATCCCAACTCTGTTATGATTTTCGACGATGTGGTCTGAGAAAAGCAAGGTAATATCAGAGCATAATTCAACATGGGCAGGCATCACGATGTCGATAGCTTTTATCTGACAAGGAAACGTTTTCAGGTGTCCCCCTCCGATTTCGATGAAACTCTGGTATGTTATAGAGGGTCAAAATCGATGACATACGTATTTTTTTTTATCGGCCCAAACT
The DNA here is from genome assembly GCF_021155785.1 of Neodiprion fabricii. NCBI lineage: Eukaryota > Metazoa > Arthropoda > Insecta > Hymenoptera > Diprionidae > Neodiprion > Neodiprion fabricii. The sequence continues at coordinate 9,105,441 of NC_060245.1, read as the reverse complement.
CATTTTAAAGGGGTGAAACACCCCTCCAAAATTGACCACCTCCCAAGATGATTTTTCTGTTTTGCATACGAGGAGGGGATTTTGATAACTAATAATGATAGTGATAAATACCTTGTCAAAAGTGATGAAAAACACACTTCGAATATTCTCAAGAACTCTTTATTTTAGTGGTTAACTTGTATATACAACCCAGGCAACATAGTTTCGTAACAAACACATATAAATTATGTTACACTTAGTTCCGTGAATATCACAGGTATGTTGTATGAAACGTGAATGTAATGGTCCAGGCACTCTAAAATGTCCGCCACATATCATGCTACAGTTTCGTCACGATCGTGTTGAATGGCTACATGCTAGTTACGTTGCTGAAGCGTGAATTTGGCAGAACAGAGACGTCACAATGTTACGTTAAGGCTACATAGCAATCATGCACCGCTTGAAATCGGAGTTACATGGCCTCCATGTAGCTAAGGTGTTTCAGGAAATGATGGTAGGTATCAGATACATCACAATCAATTATCCATAAATGTATCAAGTATATAACTATTGTTCTGTGAGATATAGTATTCTCGTTTATTATATTATGTATTACTTATTGACTTGCTCATAAATAGAGCATACAAAGATCTTATCGTACATTTGTACTAATTCTCATACGTATATATCTATTTAACACACAAACATAAATTCAAAAGCTTAATTGGATATTAGGAACAATTTCATTTTACAGTCTTATTGAATGTTTGATTCTTGTATTACCTAATCCACATCACAGAAATAGTTTATCTTAATATTATATTTTATTATTTAGGCCTTTATTTGATTGAGTATATATATTAATATTATGAAAGATATGAAATATGTGTCGAAATACAGTACATGGAGGAGAAAAAAAAACGTTTCATTAAACAAAGTGAATAATAAGCATTAACGTTCAAAAAATTAAGAAAGTAGCGAAGTAGAGAAGCCATACCTTTGTGTATAGTAGATCATTACTAAGTGAACTTTGAAGTACATGTTGACCGCTCCTAACAGCAAGTCCCTAACTCGCGAGCTCCGATTATAAAGACCTCAGGAGCTCCGAGTATAGCGATCTCTGTAATTGGACTATATAGAGTGCCTGAGACAAGTCTTTACAAGCGGAGCTCGTGAGTTAGGGTCTTGCTGTTAGAAGCGGTCGAGTGTATGTATACTTTTCATCTTCAAACTTATTTATTCATCTACTAATTTATTATACTTCATTGATGGGCATAGTATTGAAACTATTTCAAGGCACGAACACTTCAGTGCTTTCATCTGTTATTCTATTGGTTAAATTATCACAATCTCGTAACTGGACGATGTGTTTGTTTTGATAAGGCCAGAAAAACTCTCACAATTAACGTAATCGTCGATATTGAATAGAGTGAAAGAAATAGAAGAAGATTAAATAGTGAAAAAAAATGTCCAAATACTACGTATAATATTTCTATTGTGACCACACTGTACGTGTATCTATAACAATATGAGCACGTAGCTCATTTTATATAATATTTCATCAATCAAATTTGTCTTTTTTAATCTTAATAATCTAAGTAAAAAATTTTATCAACGTTGAACACGAATAAACTATAAAATAAATCTTTGTACTTTGTACTTTCCAGGTCTTTAATTGTTTGGTATAGACTACCAAAGTAAACGTTAGATATTTAGAAAGGTACGAAGACGAGGCAAGATAATGGCGAAATGGGACCTGCATCTCCTTCTTATGTACCCCATAAATCTGTTTGGGGCATCTTATGGAAACTGTCATGGTTTAGCGCGTCATCATCTGTACTAATTATTAGCTGCAGGATGTGGTTGAGGTCCGTTCTTTTTTGTATTCTCTCTCTTGAACCGCTGTTTAGCTTGGCGGAACCATTCTGACACCGTATCTTCAAATTCTTTATCTGTACAAGTGTATGACAGTCTCACTCCATCTGTAGAGTTAAATACAAGTTAGTGTCGTATTGATGCCTACTCACTGTTCTGTGAATGTAGCTTTAATAATCACACTAACCTTTGATGGCTGCTGTGACTTTCAAATTTGAAAGTTGAAAATTGGCCCTCAGACCGCACCATGAAGCGTCTTTAGCGAAGTCGTTGGTGAATACTTGTCGCAATATTCTCAAAGTATTTTCTTTGGCACTGTTCCCGCCAATTTGTCCAACATACTTTACCTGAGAGTAACAATATTACCATAAAGATAATTATTTTCATTTGGAAAGTTTATGTATCAAATATTTTGTAAAAAAATGCCTGTACATGACTGATCAATTCTCATAGGAACATATTCAACGGTCGTTGCTTCGAAAGGATATTTTGAGAGAAACTCGCTTGAAGTTTTGCCAAAATAGTCGGCTTTTGAATCTTTGAATGACTAGAAAAAGACAAATCGTAATACTCTTGCTATGAATTTCCCATGATACAATAAAAGTGATTAAGATTCCCAGCCGTACCTCTTCAGAAAAATTTCCTACACACACACTCTCATCAGAGTTGAATTTTTTACAATACATTTATTACCATAATCTAAGAATGATTGGAGGCATTTTTGATTTTCAGTTGATTCAACCGTCTGTTAATGTTTCAGAATACGAAAAGAAACAATTCTGTCCAAAATTGAATGAGCAGGTCTACTTGCTAATTCCCTTGTAAAAATACATCATGAATCACTCACAAAAGTACTGCAAAAATTTGCATGTTGACCCACTTTCTTTTCAATCTCAGCTAAACGTCGATCCACTAATTGTTGAGTGACCAACATCTCAGCCAATAGTGTGGTTAATGCCGAGAATTTTTCTGTACAAACACAAATACGTAATCGAAACTGAATACAAAATTCAAGCAGGACTTGGTCACTCTCAAATTTTTTAAAAAACGAATCAAGGTTACCCTCTATGAGTATTCTTGTCTTTTCCTGAGAATCTGAAAGCAAAATAATCGTATTGTACTCGAGCCCATGTACTTCCATTGTGAACCATGAATATTATTTTGATCCAAGAAAATTTGCATCGCGTATGTCGCAATTTCTCATATACGTACTATTACATAAGTCAGGGAGACTACCGTCAAATAATATTGAGTGCCCTTCTAGACCCTGATGAGCAGAAGGGTGTAAAGCACTAGCATTTAGGGAAGGATCAACGCGTCTTTTTGTACCGCTTGGAAAGTCTGTAGATAAAAAAAAAAAAATACGCTTATCAACCAAATAAAAAATTGGACGGTACCCAATTATCATTCATTAAGGTTATTCTACACTACTAAATCCAAATCATAGACCACTCATACACACATGCCACCTTTAGGAACTTGTATAAAAAAATACTATCCATATATGTACCTGCAGTTCCATTATCCGCATGTATGTCAAAATCATCTACTACAATATCGATGGGCCAAGACTCAAATGCATGAGGTGTTGACGATAGGTTGGTATCTTTCCCTACGATATGTTTCGCTCGTGCCGGGGGGATACTAATAGTATTCGTATTAGTCGAGTTTAAATCAATGGGTAAATGCTCAATGTCTATTATTGTCTGAGAGTCTGATAGTGGATTACTATTCTTTGTTTGGCTTCGTTTTGATGACTTTGGGATATCTGTCTGATTAGGTATATCAGGGGATGATTTTTTTTTTTGAATATCTGTCTGATCAGGTTTATCAGTGGATCGATTTGTAACGGAAGGTTTCATATTCTTCTTTTTATCAAGTTTCGGTGGCTCTGGCATCGAGGTTGTTGTGGGATGTTCACTGTCAGGCGAATCTTCCCTATCGGTAGATTCTTCCCTTACGCGAGGAAGCAGCTGTTTCCTTCTTCTAAGATATGGTTTATCACCTTGACTTTGACTTGAGCTACTCTCACTTTCAGATTTTTTAGTTGCAGCCGCAGACTGAGCTTTCTCCAAATTTTCTGTAAATATGAGAATTGTAAATATTCAATTATGTCTACCTAGCTTGTTACATTACGCTATTAATCGAATAAATGAATCATATTACGACCTGCTAAATTATCATGATTGGAAGATTTTTTCAAACGCTCAATGACATTCAAGTACTTTAGATTGCATAGTTTTTTTTTGGTATAAACACGAAGCATTATACAGTATATCATGGAGCTTTAGACGATCACTTCATTTTCAATTGAGTTTACAAAAGCAAGGGGGCCTATTACATGCAGTTTATACAATTATTTACCGTAATAGCCTTCAAATTTAACATGGCAGAGTGTCCACTTTCTACTGTCTTTTACAGGGGGCTTTCGTTTTGTTATGTATGATTTTACGTCTGCCGTTTTCGGCCACCAACACTCAGTTTTGGTAGCAGTGAGCCATGTACTTGGAACTTCGGACGTTATATCATCGTCCTCATCACTAAAATCATCTTCGTCGAAAAACGTAACGACAGCGTATGGCCCAGTTAGAGTCATTGTCAGTAAATGAATTCACTAGATAACAAAAGTATAGAACAATATATTATTAACAATGAATTTCATCACTTGAGATCAAGCACGGTGGAAACGAAAGACCCAAGTTATGCAATCGACATCGCTAAAACATGGTCGATAGTTTCCTTTGAGGACTAAAAACTTTATATTTGTCAAAATCAAAATATAAAATTCTGAATTTCTGAGGAAGACATCGAGTCATGTAGTAGAAACATTGATTGGATATCTGATTCATTTTATCATAACCTCCCTACCTCAATTAGATGCTCTATTGCTATCTATTGTAAATCTTAATGGATCTCAACAATAAGTTTCGTCGAACAATGTACTCAATTACTTCCATTATTTAAATTGAAAACTTGAAGAATAGTCGCCGGGTTATGATCATTGAATTTTAATGAAAACCAAGGGATTTTTCGAAATATCTTCTTCTGTAAAATTAAGAAAATCGGAACCACAGATTTTCATCTCTCCAATCGCGCTAACAATATATCATTTGCATATTATATATCGCACGTGCATTTCGAGAATAGTGCGATTTTTTCTCTTACGGTAAAGTACCTACATACATTTGCCAAATTTAATATTGATCAGGAATTTCTTCCATTTGGGATCAATTACCGTCTATTTGAATCTGCGGGAAATGCGTAATATATACGAGACGAATTTATTATCGGTTGCACACGAGTTGCAAAAATGTATAGGTTATAGAAACGTAAGTAGGTAGCAAATACCATAAGTGGTAACCTAGATCCAGAACTAAATTGAGTCGATTTTAGCTGTAAGCTGATTAAATGTGAAAATTTGAAACAAAACAGAGAAATAAAGGATTATCGGTTCGGTACGTACTTTGCAAACCGCGTGGTGAGATCCGTACACGCACGTGTGAGACTTGTTGAAGCTCGGCTTGTAAGAGCGTTACAACGTGTGCGTACGTATAGGAGCCTGCGCGCGCAGGGTAGGCTCGCATAGGTGAACTGCTTATTTAATTACGCGTCGGAAATTCAAATCTCGTGAACCATCGGAAATACGACACTATTTCGCTCGTTTATGGGCATTTTCAAACACTTGTGTTCAATGTGTCTGGCCTCAATCACAACGAATTCGTAACGTTCCTCATCTACTACATTAATACCGACTTCCGTAGAGTCGCAGGGCTTATCGAAGAATAATTTCGAATCCCGATATTTTTTTCCGTACAAAAATATTTTGTTCTTTCTGAGGAAAATACGGTTGACGGCTATAATGTTTTCATTGCGTAAAAGAACACAGTTATCACTTTTTTTGTACCCAAGAAGAAATTTTCATACTCTACTGACTTTATAAATCGTCTACCCTCACTGTCTTCTCCGGTGCTGGCAAATTTTATAATCGGATACTCTCTTTGTGCAGGATTTATTTTCAGTTTATTTTCTTCGTGGACCCTGTTGATAAATTGTTGTAAGGGTTTGTTCGATGTTTTAACTTTTTTCTTAATTTTTTGCATAAAATTTTCATATTTAAAAGCACTGTACTTTTCGAGAGGGCCGAGTAATTGTACATCGTCACAAATATGGATTAAGTTGTGAACATTGTGAGAAATATGTTCTGCACCGTACAACCGTGAATAATTTGATACAAAATATATCAATAAGCTCCGTGCGTAGTCTATCAGTGTCGTAGAATATTTTTCGCTGGATAAAATTCGTACAGCGACACTGAGGCTAAGAAAGTGATAATTTTTATCTTTATCTAAATGTTCTTTAAATATTATCGGTCCAGTATAGAGTAAGAGTTGTCTTAGCTCCGTTGCCTTATATCGATCGACTTGCTCTAACGGTCTCGGCTTTCTTGCAAATTCTTTAGATAATGTTGCGGCTAACGACATCAAGTAATCGGAGGCCGCCTTCAATTGTGCACTGGTCATCCGCATATTTTTTCTTCCTTTTACCCAGAATTGAAGCAGCTTTTTCATGATACCAAGGCATAAGAGATGCATATAATCCATTATTGATATATTTTGTAATCCAGTGGGAACTGGCTCACCATTCCTATCTTCAAGTCTTCGAGAATGGATCGCTTCTTGTGATATTCTTCGTTGACTTTCAATCTGAATGATTCATCTGTTCTCAAAGTAGCATCAACTTCAGGATACGTCACACGATTTGCCTTAAATTTACCCTCTTGCATACATTTGCTACATCCAAAGTATGCGTTATGTCCTTTGGTACCAGTGATGTAGGCTTTCGCAGGTGCATCGCATATGAAGATGTTCAGTTCACATGATATTTTGTGGCCTTCTATTTGTATACCCGACTCACAAACTGTTGGGATTATGTTTAACGAGGCTAGGTATTTTAGAATCAGGTTATATTTGTTTTATTCAACACATTTATATGTCTGTAATACTTTTATTGTCTGTATTAATTTTGTTGCGATCGTGCGCGTTACCCATTCGAAAGAAAAAGGAGAGCGAGTCTTACAGAAAGGTTGTTAGGTACCACCTTACAAAAGTCTCTAGGGACTAGATACAGCGAGAAATCCCTAGTAACTTTAGTACAGCTTTATTGTCTATCTATATTTCAACACGCCCCCTCAATAAAGCTTCTTTTCTTTTTCTTTTTAAATATCTTACATACACTGTACATATAATTTTAACAAACATATAGCATTTCTTCTTATTCTAGAACTTCTTGTGCGCCCCCTGATTTTGGACGATTTAGGAGCACATTTCTATTGTCTAAATACATATATTATTGCATTTCTTTCCCCCCTTTTTTTCTTTAGATAAGGTTCAATTCTTTCACAAATTTATCAAATTTTTCTTTCGGGAGTGGCTTTGTAAATAAGTCAGCTGGTTGGTCCTCTGACTTGATATATTTTAGAGTTATAATACCTTCTTCAATTTTTTGTTTAATGAAGTTGAACTTGATGTCTACATGTTTGACTCGTTTGTTGTTTTCTGGGTTGTTTCCCAGATTTATGGTTGCTTGGTTATCGACATGAATGGTTATCGGATTTCTATTTGCTATCTTAAAATCTTTTAAGGTTTTCAACAGCCAGCAGGCTTCATCGACCGCAGAGCTTAGAGCTATGCACTCCGCTTCCGTAGAGGACAGGCTAACTGTTTGCTGTTTCCGTGACGACCAAGCAACTGTACAATCAAATAATTTGAATACAAATCCCGACGTTGACTTTCGGTCATTTATGTCGCTACCCCAATCAGAGTCCACGTAACCACATAGGGTCTCAACACTTGTCTTCTTCTTAAATACTAGTTTTATATACAAAGTTTTATGGACGTATCTCAGTACTCGCTTTAGTGCTACATATAGTTCTTGATTTGCATAATTTTGGTATCTACTTAGGTACGATATGCTAGTGCATAAGTCTGGTCTGGTTCCGAGGACTGCATACATAAGGCAGCCTATTATTCTTCGGCATTTTGACTCTAGTACCGGATTAGTCATATCAGGTTTAGTAAACTGGAATTTATTTTCCATAGGTGTCGACATCGGCTTCGAGTCCTCCATACCAAATTTATTTAATACTTGTTTTAAGTAGGCAGCTTGACTTAATTCTGTAATTCCCTTTTCTAGGTTTTGCGTGATGCGTATGCCTAGATAATTTGATACCAGACCTAAATCTTTCATTTTAAATATATTTCCCAGATATACTTTCAAGTCGCAGATTTCTGCTTCGTTTGTACCAAAAATCAAGATATCATCTACAAACAATAATAAGAATGCTTTAGTGACAGAATTACACTTAGTATATAGGCAAAAATCGTTTTGAGAACGGGCAAATCCCTTTTTGGTTATTATATCATCAAACTTTAAATTCCAATATTTTGGTGATTTCTTTAAACCATAAATCGACTTGTTTAATTTGCACACAGTGTTTTGTCCGTTCTCCACGTTTCTTGGCAATTTCATGTATACTTCCTCATTTATCTCTCCATATAGGAAGGCACTTTTAACATCCATCTGGTACACCGGTAATCCTAACCTATTTGCTATAGCTAATACCATTCGGAATGTTGTTATTTTTGCAACAGGTGCATATACCTCATATATCTCAAAGTTTTCTTTTTGCTGGAAACCCTTTGCTACTAATCGCGCTTTAAATTGAGATGGATTACCATCGTTGTCTTCCTTAATTTTATAAACCCACTTACCATCTATTATTCTTTTGTTTACCGGGGTCGGTACTACGGTGCAAGTTTTGTTTTCTCGCAACACACTTAGCTCGCTGTTCATCGCGTCTATCCACTTATCGGAGTGGATGCTTTGAACTGCTTCTTCATAGGTAGTCGGTTCGTTGAGTACACTTATAAAGCCGGTTTCGTAATCAGCATATCTATTAGGCTTAACGATTTTACGTTTCCCCGGTTCACGTATTATTGTGGCATTTAAATCTACTTGCGACCCACTTGATTCACTTGTTTCACTTAACTCCTCGTAACACTCTTCAAAGACGCTGCTGCCCGATTGACGGTCTGCCCGATCATCATCGTCTTCACTCTCCTCGTTTTGCTGTTCCTCTTCGTTCGGGTGGTCAAGTAATATGACCTGTTCTTGTTGTTGATTTGGCCAGAAAGCCACATCCCTTCTTATGTCCACCGAGCCTGTTTCTGGAGAATACACCCTGTAGCCCTTTGTATTCTCTCCATATCCAACAAACAACACATCTTTACTTTTTGGGTCCCATTTCAGTCTGCGTTGATCTGGGACGAGGACGTCTGCTTTAGAACCAAAGATCTTGAAATTACTGATGTCACAACTCTTGTTAAACCATACTTCGTACGGTGTTTTTCCTGGTACTTTACTCGGGCCTGTTCTGTTTATTACATATGCTGCAGTGTTAACTGCCTCAGCCCACAAATTTTTGTGGAGACTTATTTCCATGAGCATGGACCTTGCCGCTTCTACAACTGTACGGTTTTCTCTTTCACTCTCACCATTTTGTTGTGGGTTATATGCTACCGTCGTCTGGTGTCTTATCCCTCGCTCGTCGAACGCTTGCCTCAGTTCGTTGTTGACGAACTCGGTTCCATTGTCCGATCGTACGATCTTGACTTTGTTGCCCGTATCTTGTTCCGCTAAGCTGAGGTACCGTTTGACGTTGCCCGCTACTTCAGATTTCTTTTTCATACAGTAGATAGACCTCTCGCACAACCATTACACCTTTCGTTGTCCACATTATATGGAATATTAGACTTGTCTAGCATTTGTTTGACGTAGTTTGTGTTCTGGTGAGCTAAACGTTCATGCCAAACTGATAAATTATCCTTGGCGTAACTTACTGCAGCTCGTTCACTTTCACTAAAACGCATGATATAGAGTTTTCGGCTTCTGTCCCCGATGGCCGTCACTTGACCGTTTTTCGTGATATTGCACCGATCCATATTGAATATAACCTCATAGCCTTTGTCGGCTACACTTCTTACTGAGAATAGGTTTACCGTCATTTTAGGAACATACAGTACATTGCTCAGTGTGGTGTTTATCCACTCGACGCCGTTGTATGCTTTCACTTTGACCATTCCGCTGCCGACCGCATCCAATTCAGTTCCGTCGCCTATCACTACCTTTTTGCAGTTTCTTAGTTCGGAATAGGTAGCGAACATACCTTCTATATGGCACATATGTTCACTGGCGCCTGTGTCGACTAACCAACTCTGATTATTTTTAAACTCGCCTACATAGGCGTTACTTTTCCCGGTGTCTGTTTGGTTCTGCGTATTGTTCTTCTCTTTTAACTTTCAACTTATGCATTCTCGTTCTGCACTTACTTATGTGGTGTCCTTGCTTCTTACAATAGTGACACTGTCCTTTTACTGTCCGATAAGCACGTTTATAGTGTCCTTCTTTACCACACCCGAAACACTTCACAACGCTCTGAGAGCTGTCGCTCGCTAACGCTACCGACGTTTCCTCTTTTACCGGTGAGTCTCTGTCAGTCGATCGTTCTTCTTCAACGAGTAGCCTAGCTATCAACTCGTCCATACTCTGGCTCTGTATTGGTACCGACTCCCATGCCGCAACAAATTGCTTGTACTTCTCTGGCAGTGACGTTAACACTTTCGTTATGATCATTCGCTCTGAGATTATTTCTCCCAGTTGGGCTATTTTGGCCCGCATTTCTTCGAGTTTTGCGAGGAAGACTGATATATCATCCCCTTCGCACTTCAACGCGAAAAATTTCTGTTGTTCGAGATGCAGGCTTGTCGCTGATTTCCGCTCGTACACTGACATGAGTTTGTTCCACATCTCTGGAGCTGAATTCGTTGTTATTACATGTACCATGACTTTTTCTTGCAAGTGCGTCACTAGGATTCCTTGTGCTTTACTGTCCTTTGAAATCCAGTCGGCGTATCCTTCCGCGCCTAGCACCGGCTTTGGCACACTGCCCTCGACCAAACCAAATAACCCCATGGCTTGTAATATCACTCTAATCTGGAACTTCCATATACTCCAGTTGCTGCTCCCCTCGAGTTTCACGCCCGTATTTACGTACACTTTCTCCATATCTACCGGACACTGATTCTACCGAACTCTACCGACCGGCGTTTTGCACGCCGTAGCCTAACCTCGCTTTGTAATCCACGTTTATTTTGATCGATCCGCGATCCACGATCCGCGGTGTCTGGGCCCATAACCTGTTGGGATTATGTTTAACGAGGCTAGGTGTTTTAGAATCAGGTTATATTTGTTTTATTCAACACATTTATATGTCTGTAATACAATATATCTTTTGAGAAACAACGTGTATTAATTTTGTTGCGACCGTGCGCGTTACCCATTCGAAAGAAAAGGAGAGCGAGTCTTACAGAAAGGTTGTTAGGTACCACCTTACAAAAGTCTCTAGGGACTAGATACAGCGAGAAATCCCTAGTAACTTTAGTACAGCTTTATTGTCTATGTATATTTCAACACAAACCTTCAAAGCATCCTCGACAAAATATTTCAAGAAGTCGTTACAATCCAGAGGTTTCTCATTGCCATGGTATATGCCAACGACGCAAGGCTGAGTATGAAAAGGTGCTTCAATAGCCGTTAAAATTGGCCAAAACTGGCTTCCAGAGCTTTTCGTTAAAGGTAGACCATCCACATTAATATTGAATTTGATTACTGATGGAAAATCTTTAGGCGCATAATACTTCAAAACAGATTTAGTTAAAGCATTGGCCAAACCAAAATGATAATAGTTACCCGGTGACATACTGGTAGTTTTCATATTTTTTGGTGTTTGCATAAAAGTCCTTGCGTCAGATGGCAAATCATGTCCATATTTCTTCAAAATTTTCAACAAATTGCTCAGATGGTTTTGACTTATTGATGATTCAATAGCCCAATTCTGAATTTCCATATAGATATCAGAATTATTTTTGTTTCTATGCTGTTCACAATCTTCAGTATTCTTTGTGAAATAACTACTGCTACCGCTAGTATCAGGCTCACCATTGAAGTTTTCGTCTCTAGCTGGACTGCTTTGTTCTATCTCGAGAAAATTATATTCTGAATACCCTGCCTCTGATGCTTCAACATTAGGATCTGTATTTTCTGAGCTATTGTCGTTCAAATTATGCTCACATTTTTCACTATTAGTTTTTGAGCTTACTTTTTCTAGCACTTTTTTCAATTTCTTAGCTTCTTTTAAAATTAATCGTCTTCGCTGCCTTGTAGACAGAATAGTAATCTCCTTTCCAATCTTGGGCATCTTCCGATAATATCATGTGAAAATGATCGAATGCATTGAAATGCTCATCAACCGCATTAGCATAATATCCAGATTTTCGATTCCTTAATTTTTTTCGTGGTTTTTATACAAATTCACTCACTAAACAGAGTCGATTAAACCGACGACTCGGCTTGAATAAGAAAAATATAAACTAATTACCTGATATTATATTTATAGTAACGAATTACCTGATATTATATTTATTAGTAATTGGTATTGAAGTCACAAATAAAACACACGACGCGTCTGCATAATATTATGCTTCACTTATAAGAACTTGCAGGTTATATGTTCGAGGTTATGTTTTCACTTTCAGAGATGGCGCAGTAGCAGATACGCAGAAACATAGGAGCCGTAGATCTCGGTATACGTTGCGCTTATGCGCACATAAGTTATGTATCCGTGCTGTCTCTTTCAAGGGATGGTACAATCAAAGATACGCTGTAACGTAGATGCGGCAGATTGCGGTTACAGCTTGCGTACGTTATGTTAGTTACGTCACACTTGATTCCTCAAATATGTAAAGTAAATGTTACACTGTTCCATATACGTTATGTACAAACGGTCTGTATGTCTTACATCATTTCTATGGAAAGTATTATCGCATATACACCATAGCATATACTTTACGTAACACGCTGGTGTGGCTGTGATGGATTGTCGTTATATGGAGTTTACGTTTCCGATATGTTAGTTCTACTTTTATTACGTAAAGATTACGTTTACAGTTGAACGTATCAGGATCATCACAATAAAGACGTCACATTCATGTCAAAAGATTAAATTGTTACCTGGGAAAGTTCATTTTTTACATTAGAAACAAGATGTTCATCAGAGCTCAATGAATCCAACGGCACTGTGAAGAGCATGCAAGAATACAGAATAGGTGCTTTCGATTTTTTCACAAAAACTGAATTATTATCGACTTTTTTCCCAATATTGCGGATTATGTCTAGTATTTAGCCATGAATCATTGAATAACATTGTTTGAGGCTAGCATTCATTCTGGCATCGCTCTCTTATCATTTTACTGTTCTATCATTTTTTTTCAAGAAACGTAAATATTTTTCATTTCAAGCAGACTATCAACTACTCAAAAATTCGATGTCTGTCATATGTAAACAAGTCATATCTCTACTTGAATCAATTCTATCTAACCCCTTTAAAATGAGTTTGGGCTGATAAAAAAAAATACGTATGTCATCGATTTTGACCCTCTATAACATACCAGAGTTTCATCGAAATCGGAGGGGGACACCTGAAAACGTTTCCTTGTGAATCAAACGTATGCGCGCATTTCAAAACACCTGGTGCGTCACAATGCAAACTTATCAGTGCTATTTTGGCAGGATAAAATGTATCTGAAAAATATATACAACGATCATGTGAACACAGACATGACGTATCAGCAATTTGAACACTTGTGCTTGGCATGCTGGAATGACGGTAATTACAGCTTCACCGTAATTGACAAGGATAGCGAAATCAATAGGGGGAGATAGAGAAAGGGGTTTGACTGCTATATTAGCATAAACTAACATAAACTTGCACCGTTTCATTGCAAAAATCGAGCCGGCAACATGGAGAGTACCAAGATTTGTAAACACAGTGATACATTGAGTGAAATTTCGAAAACATGCGATGTCATACTTCGGAAGCACAAGATGCTCAAGTTGGAGAAGGACACCACCGAGACGGTTATGGGGGAGGTATTCAAGCCTACAGTAACACTGTTGGAAGAATTGGTGGATACCTCAAAGCAGCAGCAGCAGTATATCAAACAAGAAATTACAACGGAACTACCGGATGTTACAATGAAGAAAGAAGAAGAAAAAGATGACGAGAGTACCAGGGATGACTATGAGGAGGATGAGGATATGGACGAGGGGAATTTTATGGATGCAAATGATAAAACACTGAAGTTTGGTGAAATTTCTACTACAAGTGCGCCGGTGAAAAAAACAAAGGATTTCATGGCACGATATTTGAAAATGTTTAACACAAGCAACAAGAGGGATTTGGATACCACATACGGTGTTCGAAAGTTTACAAACGGTATGATGATTAGTGATATGCCAATCAATTTCATTGATAATCTGATGAATGTGGGGGATAAACGTTATGAGAGAACACCTGGATGACTCGAATTATTGTTTAAAAATTACCCGATGCATCGATTGTAAATGACGCGAACAAGAATAATTACATAAAAATTGTAACGGTGAAAAATGCGCATCGAAAACGTGACCAGGCCGATTGAGGGCTTCGAGACGATTTAAAAAGCGCAAAGTATAGAAATTTCATTGCAGACCACGTCAGCTCGCCGAAAAAATCAGGTAAAGGCTTACCTGACTATAAGATTTCGCGAAAGGTGGGGCAAGATGTTGATTACGTCTACTGGGATGATCCAAATGAAATTGTAGATCGTCTCTGAATACTCATGGCGTCACAGGCTGGAGGCAATACCAACCATTCCAACGAAATAGTCTCCATTATTGAGGAGTTGCGCGAGGCTGGAATCGTTTATTAGCTGCGGATGAACATAGAATCATCATTCCTTCAGTGACCGTCCAGTGATGAGCATAGACATATTTGGGCGACACTCGGAGCGTGGTGGGGGTAAAAAATTTATTCGAGGGCCTCCAGGTGTTGGATTCAAAACCACCAACGACAATTAGTATGATTTGGATGGTAAGCGATTGTGTAACATAGCCGACCCAAAACAGTTCAACGATGCTTTTTCCTCAAAGTTCTCAATAGTGTAGACGAAAAATATCACAAGAGAGTAACGCAAATCAGTGAAGCCCTTAAACAGACGCACATGCGTAACAGGAAGCCTTACGCTAGAGTGATAGCACTGGAACAAACCAGCAAGGAATCAGTTCCCGTTGAAGACCAGAAGCACCTGAAAGCAAAATTTGAAAAATTTGACGGCATTGAGCGAGAAAAACAATGAAGACGACAATAGCGGATGAACACCATAAGCCCGCTCGGCGCAAGTATCCACGTCGGTTCGTAGATGTACGTGCACTGGATGAGACCTGGCAAGCTGATCTCGTTCATATGATTTGACAAGAGCGAATTCAAGGCTCTCATGAAGTGACAAAATAACAACATGTATTCGACATTCAGCAATTTGAAGGCGTCGATATGCGAGCGTTTCAACCGAACGTTGAAAAATAAAATGTGGAAGCGGTTCACTCTCCGAGGATCTCACAAGTGGATTGATATTTTGAGCGATTTAATGAAATTCTACAACAACACGAAGCATCGCACGATACTGATGAAGCCGGTGGATGTCAGCACGGAGAATGAAAAACAACTGTATCGTAGCGTATACAAGCCTCGGCAAATCAAACGAAGTGATCGGGCGCGGAAATTCAGTGTGGGCGATCGAGTTCGAATTCGCAAATACAAGAATGTGTTCGAAAAAGGCTATACACCCACTTGGACCACTGAAATATTCACCGTGAGTGAGGTGAAAAATACCAATCCACCGACGTACAAACTTACCGATCATCAAGATCATCCCATCGAAGGAGGCTTCTACGAGGAGTAGCTCAGTAAAGTAAAATACTCCGACGACTATCTTGTGGAGAAAGATTTAAATATAGAAATATTTCCACATTTATCCCCTTTGTTCGCACATGTGCTATACGCGTTACTATAGAAATGACGATAAAAATAATAATAATAATAATAATAATAATAATGATAATGATAATGATAATGATAATGATAATGATAATGATAATGATAATGATAATGACGACGACGACGACGACGATGATAATAATAATCTGCAATTTTTCCATACGATTAATACACATTTTATTATTTGGGAAACCTTTTTTCATTTTCTGAATACTCTTTTTACACGTTAATCAAATGAAAAAAGTTTTCAGCAAACTTTTTTTCATTTTCGGAAAACTTTTTTTCGTTCTTACGTCCGTAAGTAGAGTTTACTCCTGAGCGGTGGGAGTAAATAGGTTGGCTTCGCTTTTATGTTTCAGGTCAACCGGAAATCAGGATAAGGATTGAATAAACTTGAGTATGTTTGATATATCGATTATATGTTTATTGCGTTGAAGTTGAGATATCGGTAGAAATGAATTGTGTTGTGCGAAAGATGTATAAGAAGTCTAGATGTGGAGTTGTCGAGAGTTAGAATAGGAGTGTCGCTAGAAACTTGAAACGTACGGGTGCAGAAAAGGTGTGAAAATGCTACAAGTAGGGAATAGGATTTAATGAGTAAGCGCGATAGTGAATAGCGTAAGACTACGTAGAGATGAGAGGACAGGACAGTGACTATGAGATTCACGTAAGAACTGTGAGAGAGTTAACGAGTAGGAAAAATAGAGAGAAGTGGTATGCTGGACGTAACACCCCCCCGTCAGAGGGAGCATAGCGGTAGATATGGTCCTGAATATGGAAAGCAAGAAGGTGGAAATGTCATATACAGTAGTGAAACATGATTTCAAAGTATGTGCTTAAAATTAGTTTTACAATTTTTCTTATTATAGGTAGTGTGTGGTATTTATAATCTGAATATAATATGTTGTCGGTATATATGAAAATGATAATTGGTGTGTATTTACAAGTATGTAGTCGCAGTATGAATGTAGTTTCAATATTAATTGATGCGTTTAGCAACATTAGTTGGATATTTGAGGATAAGTATTTGTAATAGTAAGTTTATGTTTGAAATAGTATGGTTCATACTCTGGATTGCGCATGAGCGTAAGGCATATACTTATAATACTATGGTTACATGATGTTTAAAGCTAGCCTAGGGTTAATGCGCATGGAAGCGGGTTAGTACACTTAAGATTAATTAACAATGATTTCTTTCATTCGCTGGGTCCTGAGTATAACCATTTTTTTTTTTATGAGATACAGAGTTTGACCTATTCGTACAATGATATCGGTTATAAGTGTAGATATATATTCTTGGCTAATTGTAAACTAGGGGTATAAGATCGTCATAACAATCATTTTGATGCAGTAGTGTACACAAGCATATATTTTACTTATGTTTGTTTGGTAGCGCAACAGCAGATCTTGGTAGCAATATAGTAGTTGCCTATTTGTAATGAAGTTCTCGTAAGGTTTTAAGTACTGGTGGGTTCTAAGGAAGCAGAGGTGGTGTGTAAGGAACTGCATCATGGGTTTCTACTTCGTTGGGAATGGATAGGACAGAAGAAGTAGGTGGGTGGATAATATTCAGCTCGATTCGATTGTTATACCCTGTTTGTCTGGCTCTAAATGTCTGGTTCGTTTTTTTTAGCTTTACAGTGTGTGCACTGAGTAATGACTTTGCCGAAGCATGAGTGACGGTAGAATAAGTATAGGGTTGCGAGAGATAGTAAACCTACACCGCTGTAAGTAAGAGCGTCCTTGATGTGAAACATATAGCGCTGTGTGCGGTGGTGTGTGCTGATATCAGTAGCTTGTTTTACGGTATCATGCAGCGATAGTCCGGTATAGGCCAAGGCATGTACATTTATGTGCGAGGTTTTGTGAAGTGGGGGGATTGCAATTGAGAATAAATTTGTGGTTTCATTGAAATTAAGGTTTTTGTATATCCGGTCCAGATCGAGGGTGACGTTCGGGATGGATGAGTGGGTTTCAGATGAGGTCGAATACCTAGTTGTGGAGAGTGTAACCTCGACTGTGTGACCGGTCACTTGTTATTTAGTCGTAATATTCTGGCTCCTGAAATGGCAATTCGCGAGGTGTGGTCGTTCGGAGATAATATGTGTATGGTATTTCATCGTGGTCGGTGATTTCCGCACTGGCCCTGTAATGATATACATATTCTACCGAGTCTGCAAAAGCTTGATTACTGAGCAAATCGCGTCTTGTTATTGTCGGTTGTACTGTGTTTGCTATTGAAGGGGTTAATGTGGGATTTTACTATGTATGTGCGATTTTCCGTTTATTGAGATAAACTATTTTAGTTTTGTTTAGCGTAACGTATATTTCGGCGTTAACGTCATCTATTATTCGTTTGATTACATACGGGCCTTTATAATTATCTTGGAATTTTGACCTTGTTTAGTTCAATCGGTAGACAGTTTGTCCTACTTCAAATCGTTGTGGGTTAATCGTTCTGTCGTAATGTTCTTTACTTTTCTGTTTAGCTTGTTTCAGGTTCAACGCAGCACGTTTACGGATGTCTGTGAGATTCGCTATTAGGTCGAGGAGGAATGTATCGTATGTATGCGTAGATGTGTTGCTTAGTATCGCATCTGTCGGTAGTTTAGCTTCCGAGCCGTAAATCAGCTGGTGAGGTGAATAATGTATACTGTCGTGTTTCGCTGTATTATAGCAGAAAATGGCGAAACGTATGAATTCATCCCAATCTTTACCTGCGTTGGTGTAATGTTTGATGTATTCGATAATTACAAGGTGACTTCTTTCTAATGAGCCGTTTGATTGCGGTCTATAGGTGATTGTTCGTAGTTGTTTAATTTTGAAGAGCCTGAATATTTTTTTGAAAGCGGTACTCATGAAGTTTCGTCCCTGGTCAGTGAGTATAGTTCGCGGAGATCCATAGCGCGTGATGCATTCTTTAGCGAATACTGTCCCTATCGTCTTTGCCGTAGCATCGGAATTCGAATGGCGTCTAAGAATTTGGTCAGATTGCACTGGATCGTCAAAAGGTAGCGGTTATTCGATTTCGTAACAGGGAGTGGACCAAGTAAATCTAGGGCTACTTTGTCAAAGGCCTCTGCGGGCGTGTCAGTGATTGCCATGGGTAATTTTGTTTTGATCCCGACTAGTTTTTTCCTCTGGCAACTGCCACAAGATCTGATGATATTTTAAATTTGCTTTTTCATATTTGGCCAAAAATGTTTTTCTCTTATTTTATTCAAAATTTTTGTAACGCTTTGGTGTCCTCCGATCAGTGACTCGTGGTACTCTTTGATCATGTCTTCGCGTAATCGTTCATCTGATATAATTGTAGTATTTCTACAAAGTGTTACTCGAATGTCTGAATCCGCAAGAATGTGATAAATGAGTTTTTTGAGGAGAGATCGTAGAATATCATCTACTCCTGGTCCTAACATGGGAAAACATACGGACCGATTGTCTAGTCCGGACAAGATAATCCTCAAGTTAACTAACGTGTAGAAAATGTCGTCAAGTCTGCTCGGGTCTGATTAGCGTGGTTTCACTACGAGGGTAAAAATGTATTTGTTGATTTTGAACCGAGTTTTGATTACGTCGGATATTTCTGGATTCTGGTTTTGAAAGGATTTCATGCTTATCAGATTTTCGTCTATCAACTGTTTTTATAGTCCTTCTGTCGAACGGCGATTAGCTGATACGTAATGAGCGTAATTGTCGCACAACATGAGAAGTCCGTCATTAGTTTCGGTTACGTTGGGTGTTGGTAATATGTCATTTTGATTTTGTATGAAGTAATCTAAGCAACAAAAGTTATCATTTTCAATATGTGGGCGGTCCGGTTTCCGCTCTCCAGGATTGTCGCGACGTTGTGAGCATGAAGGTGGTAGCGTTGCCGTAGGTACAACGGAGGCATCGCTATCCGTGTCTTCAACAGCTGACTCCGGATCATGTGTCACGGAGTCACTCTCCGAGATATCAGTTGGGTAGCGCGAGGAAGTAGAAACCGGAGCATGTCTTAGGGGTGACCTAGTGCCGGTCCGACGCGTCGGCCGACGAGTTAGAAGGGGAGCAGGGATTCTGGGTGTTGATGCTTCTGCTTCGGATACAGAAGATGTCGAGTCATAAGTCGGGTTTCGATAATTACAAATGGTGATCGTTATGTCGGAGTCTTCAAATATGTAATGGATCATCCGATCAACAAGGTTCCAGTCTAACTTATCCAAGCCGCAGCCTAGTTTTGGAATCGAGAGCCATTTGACTTTGTCTTGTTCTAAGCTATTCTTCAGGTTTGCTAGGGCGTTGAACAGTATTTCTTCAGTAGGTTTCTGGTAGTAATATTTTTTGGTGACTAGATTGTGAATGAGGCGGTTACCATGTAGCAGTGTCAATACGTTCGTTACTTCAGGGTCTAGCTGTGTAGTTGATCTCGGATGATTATTTTCCTATTCATTAGTTGTCCCCCGACTCCTCGTGATGTCTTGCAGTCCGCCGAGATGCAGTGGGCTAGGTTATCTTGTCTGTCGAGGAGATTGACGCGTATTTCTTGAATAAATTTACTATGCGTTAATGGTAGGTGGTTAAGGTCTGTTACAAATTTCGTTAATCGAGGGGCATAATTTCGTCCTTTGCTGGTAGTGGCTTCGGGTGTCGGCTGATTCAGTGTGTTGGACTGTTCTTTACGTATTTTGATACTACGACCTTACGGGCTTACCGAAGTTTTGGTTAGATTTAGATGAGGTAAGTGGTTGAACTCGTTCCGTAGTTTGCTTGATCGTTTTATCGACTACGATCGGTGCCTCCGTTGCGCTGCTATTGTCAGTCATACTGGCACTTGCGTCCGAGGTCACAGTAGAAGTCGAAGTGTCTTGTCATGATTTGTTTCGTCTTTGTGGGAAAGGGCTGGTGGATTCGTGTGCAGATCCACACGCACGTATTGGGTGCTGGTCTACATGTTTCATTCGCTTGTGAGCGCCGGTAGATGAAGATAGCGTATCTGGTTCGCGAGCACGTGTTGGGTGTTGGTGAGCTACTTTGGCTCGCTTGTGGGCGTCAGTAGATGAGCATTCTGTATCGGGTCGTGGCCGTTTTGAGGTCATAGGTAGAATTCGAGAAGAGTCGACCGGTGGATTTCTGGAAAGCACGTCTGCGTTGGAGTTCGCTATTCCTTTTTTATGTTTTGTGACGTACGAATATTCTTCCAGCTTCAGTCTCCAGTGCATCGAACGAGGAGTCGGGTCTCGTACGTTTTTGATCCACTTGAGTGGTTCGTGGTCTGTTACCAGGGTGAAGGTTTTACCGTAAAGGTAAGGGCGAAAATGTTTGACGGCATAAACGACTGCTGAGAATTCTTTCTCGGATACCGAGTAATTAATTTCCGCCTTTTGTAATACCCTCGATGCATACGCGATTGGTAAATCCTCGCCACCTTTGTCTCAAATAAGTATTGCTCCTATTGCATACTTTGAAGCGTCGGTTGTGAGGACTAAGGGTTTTTCGAAGTCGGGATACTGCAGTATCGGTTCTCGACACAGACTATCGCGTAGAGTATCGAATGCAAATTGATGTTTTGTTGTCCATAGGAAAGGGCTGTTCTTCTTTAGCAAATTATTGAAAGGTCTAGCTATTTTTGGAAGGTTAGGAATGAATCTCCAGTAGTAGCCTATCAAGCCTAAAAATTGTTCAATTTGTTTAGAATTATTGGGAACTGGGTAGTTTTTTATTGCTGATATCTTCTCCAGATTAGGTTTCAATTCATTTTGAGTGATTATGTGACCTAGGTATGCTACTTCTTTATGCAGAAATTCACATTTATCTGGCCTCAGGGTTAATCCCGCATCAGACAATCTCTCCATGAGTTTCCGAAATTTGGTTTCGTGCTCCTCCAAGGATCGGGAGTAAATGGCCATGTCATTCAAATAGACAAACATATCTGTACCCTGTAATTCCGAGAGAACCTGATCTATAAGACGTTGAAAGGTGGATGGGGCATTTTTTAAGCCAAATAGCATTCTAGTATACTCGAAATGGCCATGAGGAGTCGAAAAAGCGATCTTTAAGCTGTGATCGGGATGCATTGGAATTTGGTGGAACCCGGAAGCCAGGTAGAACGTTGAGAAATATTTAGCGAGGCCTAGCTGATCTAGGATATCGACGATATTTGGTAGCGGGTAAGCGTCGCCAATGGTTTTTTCGTTCAGTTTCCGGAAGTCAATGACCATTCGCCACTTCTTTTCGCCGCTAGCATCTGATTTCTTGGGGATGATCCAGACCGGAGAATTGTAAGGAGATGAAGAATGTGTGATAATGTTCTGATCAAGGAGTTTGGTCACTTGTTTTTGTATTTCATCTTTGTGTACTTGTGGGTGTCTATATTGTTTGGTATGAATTGGTGCGTCTTTAATAGTAGGGATCGTATTGCTGACTGAATTTGTATGTCTCAGGGTGTCACCTGGGAGGAAAAATAAATGGTTGAATTCGATAGCAAGATTAACTATCAATTCTTCTTCTTCGTCGTTCAAATGTTCTAATCGTAAGTTTTCTTTCAAAATGTCAAGGCGTCTCGAATCGTAATTTGGGGATGTGGGAAAAATGCGATTCTCGATCCTTTTTTTTTTTCATGTAAGACCTGTGCTAGTGAGACCTGTCCGCTGCTTGCAGTACTTGTATGCGTTAGGTGTGTTTGCACTGAGCGTGGCGATGCTCGCGAGTTCTTCTAGTGTTACGACTGGTCTTCTTATTTCCACAGCTAATTTGTTGGAATTTATTGCATAAACGTAAGCAAACCCTTGTTGGTTGGTAACCAGGGCCTGTCCCAGGAATATGTTAGCGCTTCTTCCAACTGTTCTATGAATCCCGTTTTACCGAGGAATTCGACATTTTTAGTCCAATCACCTGAGCCGTTCGTGGTGGTATCAATATGCAGTCTTCGTTTAGGAGTTTGAATGGTTTGATAGTGTTGTTCGGTATTATTTCTTCTGTATCGAAAGATATCGTTGCATTTTCGTTCCGTGAAAATATCGATCCTAAGATTCCGTCTTCTTGTATTGGGAACAGATCGTCGACTATATGGAATATATGAAGGTTGTCACCGATTCGAATGCTAGTTGTTCCTAATATTTTTATTGGCTCATGTATAGCACTGGTAACGTGGATCTGACCTTCGAGTAATTTACACGGAACATGCGGATGTATTGCTCCTAATTTAATCATGTTCACATCAGCACCGGTGTCAACTATAAATGTGCTGGGTTGTCGTGTGAATTTACCGGTCGTTATTCGAACCTTCGGTGTTTGTCTGACATATGTTATGAGGATACGCGGTGGTGTTTTTGTGTTGGTTCCATGCCTGTTAAAGGAAATAACGCCGGTTTCGCGAGAAATAAGGTAGTTGTTTTTGAAACAGATAGTCGCCTTTTCCGAACGTAAAAAGTCTGAACTCAGTATCCCGTCTTCGATGATAGGAAAGGAGTTATCGACAAGATGTGTGGACTCTTGGGTCGATTTTATCGATTTCTAACAAATTAATATCAGCGCCAGTATCTATTATTAGTGTCACGTACCCATTCAAAGACTGCGGGCATTGTGTTCGAATCTGTGGAGGGCCAGATTCTATTTGTACGGAGCTGACGTTTGGTTTGGACGCTGCTCCGGTTTGGGGAAGGTCGATGCATCCACGCGGCCGTCCCTGAACTCGTTCAAATGACTCGCGTTGCCTGAATGTTTGCGATGTTGCTCTGCTTCGCATGAAACTTCCGGGTGGACGCCTTCATCGCAATTCTCGTTCAAGTAGTCTTGTGTTACGTAATTAACCCTGAAGTTCGATTGTGAAGGATTTGGTGTGTTATACTGTTGTGAGCGTTGACTGTCATTTCGCGTCTGGTCGAAAGGTTGGTTTGTCGGGTCTCTTGCTCGATATTGGGTGTTGTGATTGTTCTGTTGTTGACGATTAGTGTTATTTTGGAAAACTCTTGAATCGTGGTGGATTTTCGGATTCTCGGGATATTGGGACCGATTTGAGCGGCACTTATCGTTTGAGTGGCCTTTGCGACCACACTGCGTGCAAGTTTTGTTGTTGCACTGCCTCGTTCTGCACTCTTTTATACTATGACCTACCTTCTTGCAGTATCTACACACTACTAATACGGAGGGTTTGTGCAGGACAAGATTTATCGATGTGATCGGTTAATCTACATATACTACATTTTATATGGTTTTGTGTTTCGTAGTTAGTACCACGGTATGAGGCTAGTTTAAGTCTATCTGATAATAGTTTTTCAGTCTTGGTGGCCGTGTCTATGGCCATTTGTAGGGTTTGTAGATTGTCATGAGCTTCTCTCATTCCCAATTCGTCTAGTAACCCTTTCATAAATCTTATTCTTGCGGTCTCTTTGATATTTTTCTTTAGCACTTGGGCATCACTGATAAATTCTGAGGCATCTATTGATTCGCACGCTTGTCTTAACAGATGTTTTATTCTAGCACCGTAATCTAGAACACTCTCGTTTCGCCTCTGTGCCGATTATGCGAGATCTAGCTGGATATCTGGGGTGTTGTTCAGATACGTAGGCTTGTTTTAGGCAGTCTAGCAAATCTCGAAGAGAATCCGGATTATCTGATCTTACATATTTACTCGCGTCGCCTTCGATTTTAGTGTGAATGAGTGTGGAGAATAAATTCAGTTCTCTGGCTCAGACAGCTTGTTTTGCGCATTCTACTTCAGTTATGAATTCGGATACGGGCATATTAGTGCCATTGAACGTGGGAATCAGAGCCAATGCATCCTCAAGGGGCAGGTGCGGAAAAGTGCTTTCAGTAGCCATGTTGTAAATATCAATCTAGGATTTGTCGACTTACAAAGTAAAGATAAAGAGAAGGAATGGAAGAAAATGTTGCATTCTTCCGTGAGGATGTTGGTCTAGCGATTTCGTGTTTGTAGGCGGTGATGACGTCGGTGTGCGTTGTGTTGTACTACAAGTCGCGAAGAATGAAGATGTCGTTGTAGTAGCAGCCGGAGATAGTTTCTCAGCAATACTGATTTGGAGATACGGATTTGTTTGTGACGCTCGTGTGCATCAGAGATCGTTGATTGCGTTAAACGTAGAATATGGCTTTTAGAGTGTCTACAACACTATCACAAAGTGGTATTACTTTTGTATTAAGATCACTGAGCTTGCACACTTTGGAACCGGTCTATCAGATGGCACTTCATGCGTAGCACACACGTTAAATTGTATCACTGGATTTCTGGAAAGTGAAGGCCACCGCTGCCACCAATGTTACGTCCGTGACTAGAGTTTACTCCTGAGCGGAAGGAGTAACCTGGTTGGCTTCGCTTTTACGTTCCAGGTCAACCGGAAACCAGGATAAGGATTCAATAAACTTGAGTATGTTTGATATATCGATTATACGTTTATTGCGTAGAAGTTCAGATACTGGTAGGAATGAATTGTGCTGTGCGAAAGATATATAAGAAGTCTAGATGTGGAGTTGTCGAGAGTTAGAATATGAGTGTCGCTAGAGACTTGAAACATACGGGTTCAGAAAAGGTATGAAAATGCTAGAAGTAGGGAATAGAATTTGATGAGTAAGCGCGATAGTGAATAGCGTAAGACTACGTAGAGATAAGAGGACAGGACAGAGACCATGACCATTCGTGTAAGAACTGTGGGAGAATTAGCGGGTAGGAAAAATAGAGAGAAGTGGTATGCTGGACGTAACATCGTTTCTGAAAACTTTCTTTCATTTTCTGAAATCTTTTCCTCATTTCTGGTCAACTTTTTTTCATTTCTGCTTAATTTTTTCTCATTTCTGTAAAATTTTCATTTCGATCCTGGAAACACTGATAATTTGACAACGAATCGTCTCAGATGCTGAACATAGATATTTACAGAGGTTCGGTAAGTTCTTTAACTATTTTATTGGTTTGCGGCGACAAACCCCCAAAGTACTGTGCCAATTTGCCCAGGTATTAACTGCCGCTTGTCGTCCGGCCAACTCAGAGCCAATTTTTTTTGTACGATCGTGTTTACTTTGTGTTTTTTACTACGTATTAAACACTGGGGAAGGGTCAACTCTTGGTAAGCCATCGGACAGTTCTCATCATCATCAAACGTGATTTTATTCATCGTTGAATTTTTTACACCCTTGGCACGCTTACTCACTTTAACCCCATTGTCATATTTTTCCCCATCCTCACCTATCGTAGTAAATGTGTACAGCTTTGCTCGCAGTCCCACAAACTCGGTCATGATTTTACCGTTATTTTCATCCTTCATTAACCCTAGTCATTTCTTGTTTTTGAGAGGAATACCATACACATTGTCGGGCGGGTAGTCAGAGGTATCAAACATTGCATCCACATCACGTTTGATGATATCGTAGATGTTCGATACGTTAAATTGATTAATAAGGCTGTCGGTGTCGGTATAAAACAATTTGACCTCGCTGATTGAAAATTTGGAGTTTATATAATTGTAGTAGCAATCATAGAGAATGATTTTTGATAGATCTGGAATTGATGCACCGACGTAAATAGGTTTATCGAAGCGAACTTTGACACGATCCAATTCTATAATAACTATATCCTCGTCAAATACGGTACAGCTACGGAAGTTTGGTCTGGCAATGAGGGTTCTCGCATCATCTAGTTTATCGTATGTAGTAAGCAATCTAACATCTTTGCGATTTCGTACATTCTCCATAGTCTTACCAAATACTGCGTCGTTCATGAGCTTGTAGAAGTTTTTCTCAAACTCGTTTCTAGATTGTTTTCGCATGTTGGTGTTGAGCATGATGTACGGCTTGAGCCATGAAGTTTGTTTAAACTTTAAGACTCTGTGTACTTTTGTTAATTTAATGCCTAAACTTGAACATTGCTTCAAATTTCTATAATGTAGGACATATCTTGTTTTGGGGTGAAGGGTTGTCGCGAGTTTGGCGATTTCACTACCTGGCAGTGTGAAATGCTCCGGACAGAAAGGTAAGTCTTTGTGATCCTCGTGGGTTCTACTGGGTAGTCCAGATCTACTTCCTGAAAGTAACCGATTGACGAATCGTCCGGATGGTTTGTTACATCGACATGCTCATATTCCCACTCGAACGAGCCGACTGGTAAATGTACGCTCATAGCTGCACCGTACAGATTATTCACGTCAAAATACATGAGGTATTAACCCGCTTTGTTTGGATCAAAATCTTCACCCATGAATCTATTATTGGCCTGAGCATGGCTGTTAGAGCACTGCGCTACGCCGCCTCAAATGGCTTCTTCAATGAACAATATCATTTCTGTTCCGTCTAAAAGTTGTACATTCACTCCCGTGTATTTGAGCATAGCGTCGAAAGCAAGTCCCGGCGCTGTGTAGTAGTACAACGGATCTAATTCATATGTTTTGATGCAGCTAGCGCGGAAATTTTCGAAAACATCCGCGAGCAAAAAGACATCCGTCTTCAAGTATAAATTCGAATACGCGCTTAATGTCTCTAAATTAAATTCATCCCAAACAGTTTTCGCGTGCTGCTAATCGGCGTTCCTAATATTCGAAATGGTGAGTTGAGAGTAGAAATGCTTTTTTGCAGGTAGCTGAGTTTCATCGAGCTTTCCCCAACAATCGACGTATGCATAGGGAAAAACGCCTTTGCGAGTCATCAAACTGAACTGAGTCGGATTATTGTAGAATTTATGCGTTATGTGTTTATCGGCATCTGCCAAATATGACGAGAGTTTGTCAAGACTGCTGGCCATGAAACGAAAGGAATCGATAAATCTCAAGCTTATCATCGACCCTTCGATCCGCTTCGTGAAGGATATATATTGCTCCTTATTCATAAGTAGCAGATCAGTCTTACCTTTAAAAGTTGAAGCGAAAGATTCTATTAAAAAGTGAGAAGCGTAACCGGTCAAATTGTGAAAAACTATGGGAATCGTTGTGTAGACTTTGAAATTCAAATTGCATCCATTATGAGCCGGGCCGCGATATTTACCCGTGAGGTGACAGTGATCGCGTATTTTGTTTTCATTTTCGGAAAACTTTTTGTCGCATATATGACAAGTTTTGGCACGCATATGACGATCGCGTTGTGCTTGAATCAGAAGCTCTATCGGAACTGGATGATCTAAACGGTCCTGTACTTGTGAAGCCAGATCTTTGAGCCGTCGAACAAACCAATCTATACAATCGGCACCGTGTCTACCGTGAAACTCTGATAAAGTCTCGTCGTACGAACAATGTACGTAGTATGCCACACTGTGCGGGATATGCTTTTGAATTTCATAAGTCTGACGAGTTCAAATTCATCTACGGGTTCGGGGATTAATATACACTCCAGATCGGCGTAGACAGCAAATGGAACAACACCTTTGTTCTTGAAATTCATAAACTCTAAATTTAAATTTTCGGCAAAAGTCATACGCGCTTTATTCAACAGAACACAATCTCGGCGATGAGCGTTGTACGACGATTCTTTGTTGAAGTGGCATGAGCATCTATCACATAAAAACGTTTTGTGATCATGAACGGACAATTGTTTACTCACTAAACGCGAAAGATTCTTGATCCAAACAAAGTGAATCTCGGTGCAAACGCGCCAGTCATATCGTCTTCCGGAATACCATCAACCATTAGAAGGTGAACCGTGTCAATGTTCGCGGTACTCAAATGATCACTCAAATAAATTGGCACGATGACCCTTTTTTCTCAGCTCTAGCATGGGCTAAAAAGGTTTGAGATTCTATCCCGTATACATTTATTCGCAAATTATTTAATTCTTTAAATTTTTTCACATCACGCAGAGTAACGGGAAAATTGATACCTGTACAGTCAAACTCCTCAATTTATGTACGATAATGATGTATCCTCTCACAGTTGGTGGCGACCGGGTGGAGAGCTGCAGCGGTAGCTCAGAGAAGACATCTTTCATCCTCGTTCCTCACGTTGACCACAGCCTTCTTATTTCGAATGTCCAAGGGCAGCTCGATGAATGTTGAAGCCCCCCAGCGAGAGGCTAATAGCGATTGGTGTTCACAGGTTGAGGATCTCAATCATACTCCAGCCGGAATCGCGTTGTTCGAAATCTTCAACCATCGACAGCAGATCACCTGGTGCACGTGTAAACCAGCCATCTATATCGCTCGATGAGAGAAGTATCGCCACGTTGGATGTATTGAAGCTTTAAACTTCAGTGGAGATCTCTTCATGTTTGACATGTTCGAATTGGCACGATAATATGAGGTCGAACTTCACATTTCCCTCCTGATGTAGTATCAGCTCCAACTTCTCGGTGACGACGCGCTGCACATCGTCCAGTAAGGCGTCCAAATTTTTATAATCCAGGTTGGTGATAACGCCAGTGCGAATCCTGCTAGTAAACGCGCTGTCGACGTCGTCCCATTGTACACCCGCAGGAGTGCCTATATTAGCGCCCATCACCACAGCGTGCTGCTGCTGCCGCAGCTGCTGCTGAATTTTCGCCACCCAGGCTTGTACGAGTATGATTGTATGTTGAATTTGCAGTTTCGCACCTATGCTCGTTCTCGGACGCTTGGAAACATCACGCAGCAATTGTAGATTTTCCGTTCCAACGTCAAGCCAGAACTTGAAGATATCGTCATTCTCCCGCTCAGGATGCAGCTCACCCAACAAATTGTGCACATTCTCCATCATCTTGAAAAGATTGAAGTATGTTTCGGCGGTCATGACTTTAATGTTGATGTAAGCAGAACTTTGTACAACTTTTGACTTGCACATATCGTGTAAGACTGACGAGTCTGCATCGGAAGCGTTGAGCTAATACATGTCGATAGATAGCAAGAATTTGGGTGTGGTGGTGGAGGGTCTAAGCTCTGTACCACCGCTGCCATCAAAGAGTAAAAAAATTTTATAACAAACAAGTCTGTGCCTGCACACCGCATCACTAATCAGCGTGGGGCATGCGATGAGAAAAAAATCGGTCAACGAAAAGCAGGTAGTGAGCAGTGTTTGACGGGAGAAAAATCTCGTCTTGCCAACTCTTGACCAGACGACTTGTGCACATACAGTTTTTGAGGTTTATGACTCTTTATGACGAACAGGTCTGAGCCTGCACAACCCCCAACCATATTAGCGTGGGGTATGATTATTTTGAAGAACAAAATTTACAATTATTCATCGTGTATTTTACTGCAAATGAAATTCATAATATTTTTACATTTTCTCATCAGATAAATTTATATGAAAAGAACAGATAAACCTTATAAAGATATACGCATAATTGTACCAAATTCTATGTATAAGCTGGGATGTATATTGTAATAAATTCTACTTCCTAGATAGGTAAATAATTTTATTGAATATTCCATTTTAATACTATGTGTAAACTATAATATAATTGTAATGAATTCTACTGGTATTTTTGCGCATATTGCGAGTATTTTTTAGATAGACGGTTGCATTCCAGACAGTCTTTCACTAGAGGATTCGGCCCAACCACTATATCGCGATATAGTCTTGGTGTATAATGCCGAAGACATCTGCGGCAACTGGCGATCTTGTCATCCATTTTTATATTCTCAGAAAGTTTATCCCACACATCATTGATGGTGTTTGATGCGAACGTGTGGATGAATTCTTTTGGTAAAAAAGCCATATCTTCAGAAATCACTGCCCTCAAACCGTCCAATTCTTTGTACAGACGGAAGGATTTCTCGAGGAAGCTGGTACACTCCTTTAAATACCAACTCCTTAGCCGCTGCACATTTTCAAAGGCGCAGTAGTATGTCGGGGTGTATTCAGGGTTGTCATCATATCAAATCGAGCTTGGCGCTGCTGCTTGCTGGAGATTATTCCATGGGAAGTATCCATGGTTCAACTCATGCCCGGGTGCCGCTTCCATATGCCTCAATTGTCCCAGTGCAGGGGGTGTGATGTGCAAATCTTCCACATTAATAACCCTCGTTGTACCAATGATAATTCCCATTCTTTTCCTCCCCTTTGACGTATATGTAACACGCATTACTCACCATTTTTCTCACAATCTTCGATACATCCTTGTGAGATTTGTTGCCAGCATTCCATGATATTCCGTGGTGATTATGCGTCAACCAGACATCAGTAGCTCCACATTCAAGTGGGAAGCTTGACAAATCATAGGGTGGCTTGAAAATGATTTAATCCAGACCCGGCCCGTTTAGGTTGATGACTGTGACTTCCTTGGGTACAAACTTCATGTTATGGCCTATAAAACATTGCACGTCAAGGATCATCACCATGTTAAGGAGTGGGAATGTTGCGCTCGATTTTACCGATAGACAGCAAATAGAAGACTGGCTATTTTATCTCCAGCACACCCGCTTTTATCCCTTCGCGGATGAATTTTGTAGAAGTGGAGGAGATCGCATAGTTTATTCACGGTACATAACTGCATGGAAATTCAAACTTGTTGAATTCCCCACCAAGGTATTTGATTTGCAGACGATTTTCCCCAGCCATGTTACACATTTCAGCCAACTGATCGGAATCTTCTTGTAGAACCCTCGCGATTCTCGGTGGTAAGAAGGCGTTGTATTCACCATCAATCGTTGCCAGAACACGTACCCCAAATTTCGTTTTGACCAGTCGTAAGCCTGTGACGTCATACACCTCCCGAATTTCGAATTCCGACATCTTCTTGGTTGGCGGATTCTCCAGGCGGCTGACGTGGTTAATTTTCGTTGGATCCATTGCGTTTCAATCAGTTTCTTGTTTTTTTTACAAGTAAGAATAGTTCGTGACGCAAAGAGATGATGAGAACAGAGTGATCATCGAAATGGGCTTACGTTTTATATACCACACATCCGATCTACAATTTTTCATGAGACAAGTCTCGACACGCATCTTGTGGGAGGAATTTTGTGGAAAGAATTTTTATCGATCCACCCTCCTTGCTCCAAGACTGGTTTATTGACAATACCATCTGATGTTTCGCGAGAAAAAAAAATTTACGACATATTCAAAGCATTCAACCGCTATTTTGGAGCGTTTTATTTCACCTGATAAAAAACCCCTCATCTCACAGGTCTTGACCTGCATTTTGTAAGAAAAATTTTACGATCCATTCAAAGCATCCAAAAATTATTTTTTGAAACATTTACCCAACCATGTGTTAAATTAAAAAGTTACCATCTTGCAGCGAGCATTGGAAACATCACGCAGAGTCGATCGGCGGAATATCGATTGATCGATCATGTGGTGGGAAGCGCCACATGCGACAAACCTGCGGCAACACCCGGTAACACCAATTGTCGGTCAGATCGGAGATAACAATTTCGTCGGTAAAATGTTTGCCATCTAACAATAAAAAAAAATGAAATGTCTGCTCATCCGTCGGTAAAAAAATCAAAATGGCTGCTCATCCGACTAAGCAATAATCAAAATGGCTGCTCATCCGACTAAGCAAAAATCAAAATGGCTGCTCATCTGACTAAACAAATAATTCATTTTTAAACTGTTTGTTGGTAAAATTGGGCGAAAATACTAATGCCGCCATCTACCAGCCATCTATCAGCGCCATTTTACAGCCGGTAACAATATCGTGGTTGAGATTTACCATCGTGGTGGCAACATACCGATCGCCGGTAAGGTAGGAATCGGGGCTACTCTGCCGGTATGCCGCCACTGTGTCTCAGAACTGGCCTCCCCACCTTACTCCTTTTTATTATATTTTTATCATTCAAAAATCAACGTTGCAGAAAATAATAATTTCTATCACGATATAAAGGTAATCTGATCATAATTATACGTTTTGTCTGTGAAAGAGTTAACCCCCGTGGAATTATATGAATAAATAAGATGGAATAAAATTACACTTTTGTTTTTTTTTAGAGTAACATGTTAACCATGATATACATAAATTCACAAACGAAAGTAGTTCTTCAGTGATTGTAATAAATGATATGATTGAGTGCGAAAATCGTGAGTTAAAACTGGCCGTGTCCGCTGTTACAACTGCCCCAGGGTCAGGGCGGGTTATAACATTTTTCCCCATTTAGTTCATAGGTAATTTTTTTTTTAAATACTAGAGTGTCCTAGTTAGTAACATGTTGTTTGTAATTATATACTTCATACTGCGGTATTTGTGATACTCATGTCACGATTGTCGTGTGGACGCAGTAAGGACGAAAAGGGAAACTTTGAAGTGAAGTAATTCGTCGAAGTAGGTAAAGTAGAACCGTTAATTTATTATAACAACGCTTCGGTCGGGCTGCCTGCCGACCATCTTCAGGTTAATTTCTATGATTTATGTAACGACTAGAACGGTTCTACCTAAGCAACTTTGACGAATTACTTCACTTTAAAAAAAATGACAAGGTCACGAACGCAACAATAGAAAAAGGGAACTATCACAACTGACCCAGGTCTATCTTATGGTAGTTCCATAACCTTACGAATTTCAGCGGTATGTCTTTTCGAACAGTTTTAGATCCCGTTCAGGTCGTACCACGGATTGCCTGTGAAAAAAGTGTAGAATCCATATAACATCGAATTATTTGATTACTTCACCATCACAATGAAGACGCGATCTAAAAAACAGACAAATTATGTCTATGTTGTGTGGCACCAGATTTTTATTGCATTCGACAACCCGCAGAAGAAACCAGGAACTCACCGTGCTCACAATAATTTGGCGACCCGCGATGAAAATTGGAAATTGATTGTATAGGTAGAAAATATCGCGAGGTGTTGTTGAAAGCCTGGCGTGATCAACACGCTTCTTAATTATCAGCTTCGCTACTCCTGGACTATCTTATTTTGGCATCAGATAGCTTAATACCGCGGAGAGGGGAGAGGTATTTTTTAAGGAGAAAGAACGGACACTTGAAACGCTACGCAATTTAATAAGATAAAATAATATATTGTGTAATTGATGCGATACAAAAATAAAAAAAACAAATTACACAACTCGCTCTTCGCGATTCCAAAAGGAAGAACAAAATGAATCTCAATTCTAGCTGCGCTAATTGTACACTCAGTAGCAAAAAAAAGTAACAAAACCAAGTCAAAAGTTAATTCGAAGGCACTGACCGCGACCGTACTAAACTTAACCAAAGCGCTAACCGCCATAGACCTTAACCCAATATTAACTCCGGCTATATTCACCAAGCATAAGAAAAAAAAACGAAGTCAAAAGTTACAACTAATGATAGCGCTATTCACCAAAGAAAATTGTACAAATTAAATGCATAGAAATATATAATCTATACAATATATAAAATTCTTTGTATATATGTTTATATGGATTTAACTTCAAATGTATTTGATTGCTTTTGGTGAAACTCTTTTTAACATGTTGCTTGTGATGCGACACGTGCTGTAGGCTATGTTCTATTCAACTTTGCTTTCAACAATGCTTTCTTTTCTGCTTGAGCTATGGCTGAGAACCACTGGTGAGGCACCACTCCGATGACCCGTGGTGGGGTAAGGTTATTAACAAGGGTGAGTATGGTATAAGTAGGAAAAGCGTAGCTAGGTCTGTAATGCTGCCAGTCGCGTCGGCAAACACGCGCAAACGGGCATCCTCTGCGGATCTCCGGGAGGGTCCATAGATTACGTCATCGCTTTTGGAGGGCAGGGGGTTTGTCAAATTATGACGAAAATGACTATACGGTGGGGCAGGCGGGGGAGCTAATAGAAATTATAACGTTACATGCAAAAAGCGAAATTCACAAATAAAAATCTTCGGTGCGTAAGAATGAATACTTCGCGCGATTATATGTTCCTGGTAACTAACGGATTCCAGTTTTGATAATCGGCGGGGAAGGGGGCACGGAGAGCCGCTGCGGTAATTCTTTTAGTGTCAGTTGGAGGGATGGCGGAGTTCTTTAAATCTAACAGACGATAACAAAAGCGGGAGGAGGGTGTCAAAAAATAATTAAAATTTGATGACATAATTTACGGATGCTCCCTCTGCTTTGAATTCGATATTTTGTCTGAGAATCTTCCCAGTAAGAAAATGAAGAAAATGGATACCATCGATGCGTTACATGCAACGACGCCAAAGAAAAATCTTAAAAATTAACACGCTAATCGTGACGCTTCCTGAACTTGAATATCCCTTGAAGGAAAATCGATCTTACAGTTAAAGCGAACGTTTACACGCAGCGATACAAGATTTCAACTAGAGAGAACACTTTCGATCACGCTACCGCGACTAGACCTCGTACATATGAGTTTGGTTGCATACAATTCATAAACGAAATTACTAATCAAAGCCGTGACTCTACTCTAAAATTTTAAAGTCAATAAGCATGAAGATCAGCAAATAAATTTCAAGCACGTTTCAAGACTTCCATCTTCAAAATGGCTAGCGGTTATTTGGATTACCATACTGACTTCTCTCGAAATTCGATCGCGAAATCACAATTAGCGCTTACCGCTATTTCACCAAACTAGAAATTCACAAAAATTTTCGTACTGCTATGACAAAAGACATCTTCGCCGCAATGAATAATGTTTCCCTCAATTTCACAAAATCGACACTCAATTTCTCAACGAAAGCTTTGATTTCTATCGCAACCAAGATAAGAAAGATTAGCTGCGCTACGCGGAGATGGAATTTCGAAATATCCGCCTTTACAATTTATAACATTGCCCGGTTCTTATTGGCTCTACGATTACGTATTTCGTGAATCGAGCATATTGCTATGTCGATTTTCGCGGTCACGAAACCCTGATGCTGCCTTAGTAGCCGATTCTCTGGCCAATATTTCCCTCGCGGCAGAAGGGGGCGTTACGTTGGTGCTCCCTCCGTAACCTCGTAACAGGCCCTGCTGTTCATCCCTTGGAACTCCCGTGTTGATGTCTCCAGATTATGTTACTCACTTCGTCGCCAATTCTCTAGGTGAGGTGGCATATACTTCAATGCAGAAATAAACGAAAATTCTGAAATATTTCATTCACTAGCCTGTAAAGTATCTTCTCAGAGTTTTGGATGCAGTACCCTTAACCTGGCGCTTTTTTCCGAAATTATTCACAATGACTATCGCGAAATCCTTACTCTTGGGTTCCACCTAGGGTTCGAGGAGCCGTTTGAAACTTGCTTCAAAAATGCCACTTTACAGTTGCAATTCATCAAAGTCAATTTTGCATTTTGATCACAGTTTAAGACACTTTACCGAAATTCTGTGATTTCAGAGTACATCTCAGGAAACTCAAGTTATTGATAGCTCGCTATAAACTCTGTTCGCAATTTCCAACGGTTGGTTTAATGCTGACAAAAAGTCAGAGAAACTTCTGGTTCTCACCGTCAATGAGCCTATGGTTTTCTTACTAACAAAAATGAAATAGGAGTGACGCTGTTTATGTGCTAGTGCGTTCTAGTTCGCGATATTCGCTTTGACAGAATTCCTCCGACAAAATGGAAGGTAGCGTTGTTTCTAAAAGACGACAAAATTAAGCATAATTAGCTTTATGAATAGGAACTGAAAATATTCAGTTTTTCATCTTACGGCACAAATTTGTTGCAATTCACTTGAAGTTTGAATACATCTTATCCGCGCTGGACCAACATCTCCGTCATTGTTCCCAATGCAGACTTCATAACGCTATTCTGCAAGATGACACATCTTATTGCTTAAGACTACTAACAATCACAATACACAAACATAGAGAAGATTGGACTGAATCTTCTAATGTGGAATTGTCTTTTTACTTAGCTTCTACATTCTCTGTTCACAGCTGCAAGAATTTGTTGACACCTACAAAAGATCGAATCTGGAGATACAAAAGTTGTGTGAAGATATTTGCGATACTCCAATGATAAGAATAAAACCAAATTATGCTTACACATTACTCGAACTTGAGGAAGAGTTTCGAGCAACCAGGTAAATACGGGTTATTGCTTCCAATATGCGTAGGGGTGGGTGTTGTACAATCAGGGTATGCAATTCTGATCGGTTCCGGGGTACGCGTTGAACACCGCATCTGAGTTCAGTGCTGCGGATCCGCAAGTGATTAACTTTCCATATGACGGCGCAAAAGTCTACGTTGCCAGCGTTGTGGCTTTGATAGGTGTATTACCGCTCTGTTGCACTTACGGCCCGTGATATAGGCCCGCTCTACACCGTACACTGCTTCCGCTGAGCGGTAACGCACCTATTCAAGTGGCAAGGCTAGCAATGTAGACTTATGTGCCATTTTTTGGAAACCTAACTACTTGCGGATCTTCAGCGCTGAATCCAGCATCTGGTATTGGAATCCACGGGGCCGAAAAATGCGCCAGATCCAGCTGGATGGCCGGATGAGGGATCCAGCAATTGCAATCCGTACTCGTAGTGGGCTGATTTGAAATTTCACGTCACGATTCATTTCCTGAATATTCCCAGATGCAAAACGTGCGCCTTATTCAAGCAACTGTAGTAACAGCATATGTTCAAGTAGAATGCACTTCGCTTTTACAGCTACCAGTTTTATAGGGTATATGTTTTACAGGATACTTTTTTCACAATTTATTTGTCTACAGAACATTTTTCTATAGAAGATTTTGTTCACAGAATTTTTGCCTACAGAAAAATTATTCCACAGAACATTTTTCAACAGTAAAACTGTTTTACAAAATATTTTTCAACACAACATCTTTCTACAGATTGTGTTTACAACACACATTTAGATCAATGGAATCATCATAATCGTACATTTGATCATCAATTTCGTACATTTTGATTTAATCTTAAGAAATTCAGTTTAATTCAATGTCTAATCTAATGTATAATCTATCCGTGTATCGAATGTTTGTACGGTGAATATGCGTTTTGTCAAACAAATATTATAATGGATGTGTACAACTAGAATACTATCCTGTAGGTAGGATAGTAATATTCTGTAGGAAGATATTCTAGAAAGAAATATTTTTGTAGAGACAATTCTGTACAAAAAATTCTGTGGAACATTTGCCCTGTAGAACTTATTTCTGTAGAATCAATCCTCCTCGTTGGAGTGTAGTATCGTATCCTGCGACGGCCAATCCAAATGTCAAATATTCGCTGTCAAAGTTATCAAAATTCGACCCATAATTTTTGACGTTAGGAATAGCCGTAAAGGAATAACGTATTTCATTTTGATAAATGATATTTGATCTTTGAGATGGCCATAGCAAAATGTTATAATATATAGTGAATTCCTAATCTTTATCAACGGCCAGAACTTGACTTGCCATCTATTGGCCGGTGATAGTTTCGTGCAGCGAGACGAGCTCGCGCGAGACCGTACGCGTCGCGTCCGCCCCTCCCCACTGCTCAGTACTTCGACTGTACAGTGTGCTGCGACACACACCCTTTCTACGCCTGGACACCGTACGCAGCGGACATGCCGCCCAACTATTAAATACTTTGTCAATAATAAATACATTGCTAATAAACTTGTGGAACCTCACTCATTTAATTCAACACGAAATACCGTCCTGAACCAGAAATGAGAGCTGTAACTCCGGCTGTTTGAATAATGTGCACGTATCGTTCCGCATCTAGGGATACTTATACTCACAGTATACACAGTGACGTTAAGAAAGAATAACGTTGAATTGCATAACATAAGTAGTCACAAAGTGCTTCGACACTGATTTGCTTTGTGATGCGAACAGTATCCTGTCCAGATTTCAATTTATTGTGAGTCGGCTGAGCAGATTGCTCGGAATTGTGTCAACGAAATATGTGTACTGGCACCTACATGCCAAAGAAGTCCTTAAGGGATCGTCTCAGTGTGAACCTTCGAAAAATCACTGATCTTCGCGATTTTTTTTTTAATGTTGTGATAAACTAATCGGTCTGGTTTTTTTTTGTAAATAAATACATTCATGCAGAATACAAAATGATTTTTTTTACGTTCATTTATTTAGTATGTAATAATTAAATAAATTGTTGAAATGACACGTTAAAAAAAAGGTCCTGTACGGTGTACACGATTGTGACCGCAATTTTGATCTGAAACAAAAATTTCGAAAAGATTATTAATCTGTAGGAAAGTCGCTATCGCGCTATGGAGGTTTTTTTTTTTTTTCAATTCGACAAAATGGCGGTGGTTTGAACAAAAAGTATCGAATTTGGCCCTTTTTTTCGACAGTTTTTCGTAAAAAAATAGGAAGATTTCAAAAAAAAAGCCTCCATAGCACGATAGAGAATGACGTTAAGAATCTTCTCTCAAAATTGGAAATAGATATCTTCAAAACTCTTCCTTTGAGAGTGTACACCGTTTTGAAAAAAACCATTCCGAGAAAATCGCGTTTAAAGATTGAAGTTAGAAAAGTGTAGATAAATCGTTTACTTACGATCAATCGGCGATGCCAGGTCTTGATTTTTTCTTGGGGGCTTTACTCGTATGTCTATCCGTGGTGGATGTCAAAAACAAACTGAAATGGTTGGACCGTTTATTCTGCAAGGTTATAGAACCTAAGCACCTTAGTACACGCGCAGGTAGAAAAACCGTTCCCTTTCTACAAGAAACGCTGTACCGACCGTAATAATTTGAATTTTGATTTGAAAATTTGAGAGAATGTTTAGAACAATGTATACTATACGATAATGCAAAAAAAAACGATTTTTTGAAAGTTTCACACCGAGACGATCCCTTAAATTGTAATTCGAAGCTAAGACTTTACTTCTAAGCCCGCTATTGTATTATTAAAATTGCCAGATTTACGAATTGCTGTTTCTGAACTGAAAATCTGATTAGGCGAAAAAGCTTATTCGCACCTCTTCAGAGTGAAAATTGTATCCTGTGTGATTTTGGAATAAAACGAACAACCGGTATTGCTTCCATTCATAATTTGTAATTACAAGAAAAAACCGACAATCGTAAATATAGCTATCAACGCACTCTTTCTCTCGGAGTTTAGCAAATCTGTATTTTCACGGGTTGTCAAAGAGGTTTGGTCGGGCCACCCAGTCTCTTCTTGTCTAAGGATCGTTGGACCTTGAAACCAGCGTCAGTTTTCCTCAAGAGGGGTATCTTTGGACTTGGTTGCATCATCCGATGGGTTTTGTTTCGACGGGGTCCATCTCCACTCCGAGACTTCAGTTAAGTCACTTATTTCACTCAAATGATGAGACACGAACACCTGGTATGAGCGCGGATCCGTCCTGATCCACAGAACGCGCCTTGTGATGAGGAGTTCATTTTCCGACTCTATTGCTCTTGCGAGTTGACTCGCAATCACGGCTGCCTAGAGCTCAAGGCGAGGAATCGCCAGTGGTTTCAGTGGAGCTACTCGATTTTTCGACGCTATAAAACTTTCCGAAAACGATCCATCCTCGTGCCAGAAGCTCTAATAGCTTACCGCAGTGAACGCCTTTGCCCTCGCATCGCAGATGTGTAGTTCCGCCGCTGGTGTCTTTCCAGAGAATAGGTAATGTCGCGGCATGGAGCAGAGATTTATCTTTGCTAAGTTTCTGAGCCACGCCTGCCAGTCCAGGTATTCCTCGTCCCCAATCTTTGATGTGATGAGGAATTGTGCGAGGAAACCCAGGGGGTCAAAAACAGACATTACGATTTTCAAAAATGCTCTCTTTGTTGGTCTGTCCGTTCCGGATAATATGTCAGGGGGAATCCTGCCGAAATTTACGTCAAACTTGAAAGTATCCGAGTGCGTGTCCCGTAGTCCAAGGACTTTCTCATATTTTCTCTCAGACTGTCTCTGATGGGTGCTTTGAGGTCGAGATGGCTTCTCGCACCTGCCGGCTACTGATTTTCCACGTGTGCATTTCGAAACCGGCTTCCTGGTTGATTTTCGTGATCTGTTTGATAAACTCCACAGCGTTTTCCTCGGAATCTCGACCGTCTAGAAGGTTATCCGTATTTGTCCGTGATGGCGGAGACTGCCTTCGGCATGACGACCTCAAACTGCTTCGTGTTTGCGTTTTTTATGTACAGTGCACTACATGGGGATGACTTGGGGCCGAATATCAGTGAGGACATGACGCATTCATTCGGTTCTACTGCTCGGCGTCTGCCACTCCATAAGATTCGTTGTGCGTTGCGATCTTCTTTCGAAACCCGGATCCGTAAAAACATGTCTCGAATGTCTCCTTTAACTGTTGTTGGTCGTTGTCTGAAACGCATCAATACTCCTGGTAATTACTTCAGGAGGTCTAGTCCGGTCAGAAGCCAGTCGTTTAGGCTCACTCCATCAGACTTGGCCACCGCATCGAACACAAATCTGATTTTCTCCGGTTTGTTCGGGTTTGTCACTCCGAAGTTTGGTGAGTACCATACGCGCTTTCTGTCCGTGTTTCCGATGATCTTTCTCGCTGACCCCATGGATAAGAATCTCTCCATTCGCTGGTAATACAGTGTGGCGTAATGCAAGTTGCGGCCTAGTTTCTACTCAAGACTCCTTAGTCAGCTTACCGCGTTCCCTCTGCTTTTGAGGGAAGTCATTATCATTTCGTTTCCATAACAGCCCGGTTTCCTACGATTTTCCGACTCGGTGGCTCGTACTTTCTAATATCTGGTTCGCTCTTCGTTCTCTTGGGTAAATTTTATCGATTGTCAACAGCTTAAGCGCTTCTATCTACAAGTACGATTTAACAACGTTGTGAAGTTCGGCATCTCTCGTGAATCGC
This sequence comes from Neodiprion fabricii, assembly GCF_021155785.1. Lineage (NCBI taxonomy): Eukaryota > Metazoa > Arthropoda > Insecta > Hymenoptera > Diprionidae > Neodiprion > Neodiprion fabricii. The sequence continues at coordinate 9,064,051 of NC_060245.1, read as the reverse complement.
TCCGTCTCCTGACTCCCACCGTGGTTCTGAGTTGCACAGAGTAAGGCCCTTGATCCCTGTCTTGTCTGTTGTTGGAGAAGCCCACGAATGGCCCAACCAAGCCAGGTTCGCGGTACCGCAAGCGCATCTGGTCCAGCAGAACGGATTTCTCGAGACACTATCAGATTCCAATTGTCTTACCCAATGAGGGTAGTCGGGGTCGCGTCTGTGTAGAACTCCAATCCCAAACCAACTACGTGTGGCTATTTCAGTGTGGTTCGTACGGTAATCGTCTTTGTGGACAAGTACAAGTTCTGGGCCTCGCTGACGTTGTCGAGTACGTGCCTCCAAAAGGATCCTGTAATGTCGAGCGAGACTCTTTGACTCAACCACTTGATGGCGTGTGCGGTCCCTATGCCTTTCAGGTACAGGGTGATCTGACTCTGTCGCGAAACTCCAACAGTCTGTTATGGTGCGTTCTCTCCGTTGGCAATTATCGCATTCCCGTACACCTCAACCTTCGTTTCGTGTTATCTTTGCGGTTCCTAACATCGCAATTTCGTGTGCGCGACCGGAAGTTGTGTACACTGGCCAGGCGGTGGTCTCTCGACTTAGTCTCTTGGCGTGCTTCTTGTCCTTTCATTTATTCGAAGCACTCGGTCACTGTGTTAACGAGGTCCCGGCAGGATAGGCCAGCTCAGCTTCCTGAGATAAAAAGCTGGCCAAATTGACTCACCTTGTTTCGTCATAATGATTCTCTCCGATGTAGCGGTTGTACTGGTACATCAACGCGAAAGGCATTTTGCTAATGATATCCCGGGATAGGTCTGGGCTGTGTACGTACTCCAAGCGGTCCATCCACTTCATTGCGGTTACACCGTTCTGGACTTCAGTCGCGAAGACTAAATATTCGTGCCCCCCGTATTCATTTTGGTCAGACTTTTTAGATCATGGTTCCCGAATTGCAACTCTAAGGTCGTCATAATCGTCCCCGCGTTGCTGGCCGTCAATATTAGCGCTTCAACCGCTTCTTTGTCCGCTACTTTAAGTGCCTCGAAAAGACGTGGTACGTTTTCCTGTTCGGCGTACGCTCCTAATTCGGATGATAGTTCGTAGGCTTGCTTAAATCTTAACCACTCTATTCTGTCGCCGGCGAGCGTGGGGAGATTCTTGGCTGAGGTCAACCTGTTTACTATTCGTTGAGATCTGTGGTCGTTAGATCCCGCTTCCTTGATTGCATTCAATGTTTGGATCATGGGATGCGATAAGTTAACGCCGGGTGTCGTCTCCTCTCGGATTGTCTCAGCGCGTGGCTCCGTTGCCGGGTTCTATTGTTGTTGTTGTTGTTGGTGTGAGTTGTCTGCTAGCAGCAGACATCAGCTCTTCTGTCCTCCCCCTGTAATTCCTCTGGTAGTTGTAGCGACGAGCCTTGTCTGGAAGAGCTCTCTAGCACGTTTTCCATCTAAGCTGCTAGGCGCTTGTTAATTAGGTCTAATTCGCCCTGTTTTCTTCTCGCCAGCATTACGCGTTTCATCTTTGCTCGAGCTTCTGCCTCTCCAATCAGTAGGTGCCGTTTACGCGTTGACGTATTTGATGAATGTTATGAGGGTCTGCAATTCGATCGAATCGCTTGCGGGGATAGCGTGGGTGGCATTCCTCCCAAGGGTGGTTCCTGTCGTCCCGGCGTGCCTTGTATTTGCGGGGGAGGAGTCGTCCTGAACCGCAGCATCCTCAACCGGGCGTGCTTCCCCTTCTTCGGTGCTCAGCGCTGTTTTTCGCGGGCTTTTTCCATGCTTTCGTCTCGGTTCACTCATGTTTACTCACCGCGGCCCGGAGTTTCCTCAGCCTTCTCTTTTTCGGTAGTGATGTTTCCGGGTTCCGGCACCAAAATGTTCGCCAGAGAGGGAGCGGAAAACTAGGGGGAGTGATCCACACTGAATCTCGTCAAAAGAGGTTGCTTTATTAGCCAAGGTCTTGACGAGACTACAGGTACTGCTCTGTATTTTGATTTCGGGCGAAGCACTTGTTCTGTACTCATCTGAATAGAAATGCGCAGGAATTCCACAGCTGTTCTAGTGACATTAGAAAGAACGTTTCCATTCAATTTGCAATCTTTTTCATGTCCACAAAATTATGCTACTCAATACATTGATTTATTCATTATTCTGACATCGAAGCCACTAATTTCTGAAATAATGGATTTTTATATTTTTTATCAGGACGAGCGTTGTTAAAGTATTAACCAAGAAGTATTCTACTATCATCCAATACCTCATGGTAGTGTTCGAGGGTTTTTTACCTGTGAGAGAAGATGTGAGTATTATTAAACGTCTTACAAGATGCTGTATAAAAATAATTTAGCTTTGTAAACAGTGTTTTACAAGATAATGAGTATTTTGCACAATATATTATTTAGAATATAAAGATGATGAGATAACTTATTTATAATACCTATTTACAAATTTATCCGGATAAGATGATCTATATGAAATGTAAGAATATCCTCAATTTGATTCAGACGATCAAAAGGATAACGACAGGCACTTGAGGGTTTTATAATATACCAAGAAAACAATTATTTATTACATCGAATACTTTGGGCGAAATGGCAAAATTATTTTGTTAGTCCGATATTAATTTTTTGTTGAAAGAGTAAAAAGATTTTTACCATCAACTAAACAGTGCAGATTTTCTGTAGGCACAAAAGATATTGAGATTGAGTCGAATTCAGTTCAAGCGACAAAATATGCCCTTTAACATTTGCAAAGAAATGGTTATCTGTCTCAAGATATTCTTTTTCTCAGGGGTCCTCAAGTATTCAAATTTTTTGCCAAAAAGATTTGATCATTAACCATTCACTTCTGCTAAATTACATCACAATATTAACTCAGAGGTGCCACTTTAAATTCAGTAAGAACGGTTTATATCACGTCTAAACCATAAAAAAAAAAAAAAAAAAAAAATGACGATTCAGACTAGATTTATCCTAATGAAAGTGACAACTGAACTTGATTGACATCATCTGTATGAGATAAAAGCTGATGTAATTTTCTCTGAACTGAACATCCAAACCAAAATTATTCTGACAATGTACAACACTGTTCATACTTGAACGTTTTGTAATGTAGCTGTCTGTTAACACGTTTGCTATGACGTGCCATTTAGCAGAGTGAATTCTAGGTATAATATTTAACTGCGAAAGGGATGTGTGTTACGATGAACGTCATTATTACGTTTATGTCGGCGGTCAATAAAAACGTATTCGCCGTTTTCGCATAACATTTTTCAACCCTCTTCTACCACCACTTGATTCGTTTTACCGTGAATTGTGACTTTTTTTAATCCAATGAATTACATTGCTAATTTTTAATTTTGACTTCTGTACATTATACATTGCACATGACCATTAATTATCTTTTGTATGTATGTTGTGTATGTACACACATTTTAAAATTAGGCAATTTAGACTGGAAAGTCATCGTAAAAAAAACCATTTATGACTAGACAATACAAATTAATTTCAAACTTAGTTAACGCATTAACGCCCAAATTAAATGAGACTTTTCATAGAGTCATGTTTGACGGATTGCCAACAACGCTAGGACAATGGGATTTTGATAAAAATTGGTACCCGACTATTTTCAAGAGTGCTCGTTTAGAATATCGAGGTAAGAAGACATGAAAATTAGATTTTCTATGGCAAATTTGCAATGAAAAAAAAAACAGCGAAATTTAGGAGTAGTTTTTTTGAAAAATTATTTACATCGAACCTTTATAATACTCAAATCAGACTCTTTTCTGCAAAAATCGTGAAATTTTTATCTGTACTTTAAAAACCTATTCGTTGGGAATTCTTTTTTCACCAATTATTTTCAAAATAGCGGCTCGAAAAGGGTGAAATTTTACGTAAAAATCAAAAAATGGTTTTTTGCTTGATTTATCGAATTAATTGTTATATCTTGGGTTCAACTTTGGACATAATCTTGATTCAGTGTTTGAATTTCGAAAATTATGGAAATTTTGAAAATTTAAAATAGCGGATTCAAGATGGCGGATGAAATCATTGAAAAAACGTGATTTGGCACAAAAACTTTGTTCCTAGGGTTTTTGGAATCGCTGATTACAAATCTGAGGTCAGTTTGGAAAAAATACAAAATGTCGGATTCAATATGGCGGGTAAAAAAATCAAAATTACACGGTGCTGCGCAAAAAATCGCTCTCAGGGGTGTTTGGGATTCCCTGATAACGAATCTGAGGTCAGTTTCCACAAAATACAAAGTGGCGGATCCAATTCATGTAATTTTGATTTTTTCTCCGCCATATTGAATCCGCTATTTTGTATTTTTTCAAAACGGACCTCAGATTCGTAATCAGCGACCCCAAAAACCCTGGGAACAAAGTTTTTATGACAAATAATGTTTTTTAATGATTTCATCCGCCATCTTGAATCCGTCATTTTTAATTTTTTAAATTTCCATAATTTTCGAAATTCAAACACTGAATCAAGGTTATATCCAAAGTTGAACCCAAGATATAACAATTAGCTCGAAAAATCAAGCAAGAAACCATTATTTGATTTTTACGTAAAATTTCACCCTTTTCGAGCCGCTATTTTGCAAACAATTGATAAAAATATATTCTTAACCAATAGGTTTTCAAAGTACAAATAAAAATTCCACGATTTTTGCAGAAAAGAGTCTGATTCGAGTATTATAAAGGTTCGATGTAAATAGTTTAAAAAAAAAACTACACCGAATTTCGCTGTTTTTGTTTTTTTATTGTCAATTTGCCATATAAAATCTAATTTTAATGTCTTTTAACCTCGATATTCTGAAAGAGCACCCTTGGAAATAGTCGGGTACCAATTTTTATCAAAATCCCATTGTCCTAGCGTTGTTGGCAATCGGTCAAACATGACTATATGAAAAGTGTCATTTCGGACGTTAATGGGTTAAATTGAGATTACTTAACGCTTTATATGTCCAGTTTATTGCGGTTAATAGGAAGTGATTTCCAACATTAATATTTGAGATAGCTGACCTTCATGGTGATTTGATTACAATAGTGTACAGAAGCAAGAAAGGTTCCCATTTTGAGTTGATTTGACTTTAGTGGCGAAAAATATGAAATATACTTTTGGCAAGAATTTGCAACATTACCATTAGATGATGTCAGAATAAGAGATGGTTTGAGTTTGGAATGCCTGTTCTTCTGTTGACAGTATTGTTTTTTAATATGTCTATCATTTCTATGATCAGTCTTTTATGCCAATTATTATCTTTATGGTTTCGACATCGTCAAAGTCAAATGTGTGCTTTTCACGCCCCGACGTACCTTATTCCAATAGTACATTATATAACAAGTAAATATCGGAAATCATTACAGCGCATCGGTTTACTATCCAAGCGAAGCGAGGGCAGTAATCACCCAAGGGAATAGTCGACTTTTATTTCTGTGTTGCATATAGGAATTTATTCCTGACTCAACTCTGACCATATTATTGACTTGAATAGAGACTTGATATATCTTCCGCAATATTGGGTGCAAAATTAAAATCGTTTACACCAACAACAAAAAAATTCATCCTCCAAAATGCATGCAAGTAGTATATGGGCATGGGTCGGTGGGAGCTGGTGTGAGGGAGCAGGTTCAGGGCTGCACGTCTTGGTACGGTAGTAAGGGACAAAGCCCCTACTGGGGGGTTAGAAGGCCGGAGACTCCCCACCTACATATATACTTTCTTCAAAATGTCATAAAATTTTTTTTTTCATTGGAAATAAAATAAAAATAATTCTCTGGCCCTTATAGAAGAAATGATTGACAGCTGTGCATTCTGTCTCTTTCTCCTTTTTTCACTCTTTCTTTCTCTTTCTGTTTCTGAATCTTATGCAAATGTTGGTGTTCGCCGTACTCACCCACAGGCTGCAGCACAAGCGTCAACTGTATGTTCCACCACTGAAGAATCATATTGTAGGAAGTTGAATAGCGTGCAAATTTCCTTATCACCTGTTACACATTTTCATCGCATTCACGGAATTAGTCCTACCAAATGTCGCATACCGAGAGCTAAGATGTTATTCATCAATTTGTAACATATTTTGTCGTATTTGCGGCAAATCTCGTTTTTCACACATATGCGGGAGAAAAGTGCCACTATACCATAGTTATACATAACCAAAGAATGCATGATGTAATCCAATCCTGAAAAGATTGTAATTAAATCAAATTCAATTGTAAGTAATTTCAAACTACTGTAAATATAAATTTAAATACTTTGGATTGTCCGAAACAAATAATTATTTGCATCAATTGTTTCCAGTCTGAAGATAATCGGCGGGCAGCACGACCGAAACGTTGTTAATAATAAATCAAGTGTTTTAACCTGATCTACCTTGACAAAATTAAATATTCATCAAGATATTTTTTGGTAATATTCTTCATATGTATTCGACGATATTAAGCACCGTTGGAGCACTTAAGTTGCACTCCAGCGTAATACCCGTAATGTGGATCGGCAACAGGGAGGTCGATCTCACACCTCAATGGCTAATTACTGTACTGCTTAGTTGCAGTTGCAGGCGGATACTCAGGCCTAAGAAGTCACATCTTTCGGCCTTCAAGTCGCATGTTGCGTGGACGAAACCCGAGTTAGGCCTTCTGAGCAGAGTAACATCAGAAAATCTTAGTTGTGACTGGTCTAAAGTCTCGAGCTTTCTCCTCAAACATTAAACATTTTGATTTATAGTGTTCATTGGAAAGGATTCACTATCCCCTAAATTTCAACTTTTTCTGTTCAATATTAATTTCGTTATTTCGCGAATAAACATTTTTGTCATTATTCAATTTTCCGAAATCTGATGAAGTTTCACCCTGATTCAACAGAATCAGGTAGTACAATTATATATAGTCAATAATCAGAATCAACTACATCACCGTTACTATTTACCAATTGTTTCTAATCTGATGATATTTTAATAATTTTGAGCCATATCCAATTTGTAAATGAACGATATCAACATTTTTGATCAAAAACGTTTTCGGCACATCTATCCCAACTCTAAATCCATAAAAACCAGGTCACTTATTATCATCGTTTCGTTTTCAACAAACCTTCTGATACCGAGGTGAGGCTCCGATCCAGAATTTCACGAATACTGACCGACACGACTCGACGGCTCTCAATCTCGCTGATCTTCGGATCTGAAGATAATTCAATTCAAGTAATTCTCTTCAACATCATTCGAATTATTGTTTCGCCATTTGTTAAATATTGTAAATCCAGAATAGGTGACAAGTTTCTCTAGTCATCAGTTAAGGAAAAGATGTTATTTTATGAGCACTTTAAAGTAGAATTAAAATCATTAGAATTGGTGGCACTTCGATTTAGAATTGGTAAATGGCTGGAAATAATATCCTTCATGTATTCCGAAAGAGAGTCTCTAGTTTTCAAGTTGATACCATAGCATAATTTTGCCTATTTTTAGTCCATCACTGGTTTCATTGCAAGTATATACAATTTTATCCGTGGAAGTATATCCATAGGATTTTTGTTGGTTAGTTGAGGTCAACACATTACGTATTCCGAGGGGGATCTTTTTGGTCCAACAACAAATAATCATTGAAGAATCTATAATCCAATTAATGTGCATGTTTCTTCGGATAAACCCAATATGAATGTTAAATTGTATATTTAATGTAAGTTGCATTTAATCTAAACGGAGAGATATAATTATAATGCTGACCAACTGCAGAATAAATAATCGGTCAGGATATGTATTACGGCAAAACACCCTATCCGCAATCGATTGGCTATTACTCGAAGACGTCCAGAGGCACTATTCGGGCCTTATTTTTTCGGTGGTGGCATTCCTTGGCGTGTGGACACGAAACTTTCCTTACTTCTCTTGGAGGGCTAAGTTTGGTGCGATTTTCCTTACCTAGCCCTGAATCAAACTAGGAGATACTGGCTAGCTGTGACTCTCGCCCCGAGGGTCATGTGTCCGCGAACTGCTGCAGAGCTACCGACACGAGACTGCTATGATAATCTCGAGGTAGCTGGAACGGGAGATGATGCAAAAGAAACGTTTGACTGGAGAAAGATGTAGATCTCAATTGCCGTTTATTACTTTTGCTTTTGATGGTAATCCGAATTATTACAATTTCACAAAGGTCGCTTCATCGCTCTCAAGCACTTGCACACACTCACTTGTTTGGCCCACGGACTCTTGACTCTGTGTAACGTCTAAACACTGTGGTTGTTATGATTTGACTGACTTGCTTGTCGTTCAATCAAAGGTAAGGGCTGCTTACAGGTTCCCCCTTACCCCCTGTGCCTCTTTCGACCGAGGGTACGCGGACTCGACAATCGTTAAATCACTCTTTGCGTTGCAATGTTTTCAAGGTACCAACTACATATATACGTACTAAATTTAATTTTTGTAATACAACAATTGACACAACGCGTTAGCGATTCAATCAATCCTTTTCGTTCCAATTGCCCGCAAATTCGGCATTACGCGTTTGTTTTCAGACCGGATAAAGTTTGTTTTTAAGTGCCAGCTCAGCCGATAAAATCGCATGACTTGCAATAAAAGGGCATAGCCGGATAAGCAGGTCGAATCGGCCCCCGCTGAATTTTTTGTCGGTACTTCAGGGATCAATTTGGACCCAAATGAAAATAATTCAGTGAAAATTTCAGCTATTAATCTTAAACGGTTTCGGAGTAATTGAAAAAAAATCTATTTTTAGTATTTATTTTTTTTTTAATAGTAAAATTAAAAATTTTTTTTTGCTGATTTTTTTTTAAATACTTACGAGTAAAAGCTGTGAAAAAATTTTTTTTTTATGATTTCTAGACTAATAGCCGATTTTTAAACTAAAAAACAAAATTACAAATATTTTTTTTATGCCTATTTTAAAACATGCAATCACCAAATTTGGACAGAATACGTCTTTTATACCCCTCTGTACTCAGGAATTTTTTCAATTTTTTTGGTTTGGTGCAACGTCATGAAAAAAATTAAAAACCAATTTTTTGTTAATTATTTCATCTTTCAACTGCTTAGAACGCTACTTACAACTAATTATAAAATGTATTTATTCATAAAAATATTCATCAAAAACGTAAGTGGTCGTCAAAATATTGGTTAATATTTTCGTCAATCTTCATCACTGTCTTCATTAATAACTACACAGCGCCCGGTATTATTGAAAATGCGACTTAAAATTTCTGCTGGTCTTACAATCCTCGATAAATATCTAGCATGTGATAGGTAATAAATAATAGCTGCTACATGCGAACAACAACCAACTGTACGCCGACCGTTGGCACAATCACAGCAATATCGAGAAATTCCGTTAACTCCATTTTTGCCACGATGATACTCAATGAAGCAGCGCTATGTTTTTGCATTAATATGCCGAGATCTTACTTGAAATCTAAGAATGTTTTCAGCCGATCTTACGTACTAAAGGCTTATATTATTATCTTCATCCATCATCTCAGCTAAGTATGACACTGCTTGAGAAAGCTGGTATGATCCTGTCAGTAAAATATGCAATCAAGTCGCATTTTCAATAATACCGGGCGCTGTGTAGTTATTAATGAAGACAGTGATGAAGATTGACGAAAATATTAACAAATATTTTGATGACCACTTACGTTTTTGATGAATATTTTTATGAATAAATACATTTTATAATTAGTTGTAAGTAGCGTTCCAAGCAGTTGAAAGATAAAATAATTAACAAAAAATTGGTTTTTAATTTTTTTCATAACGTTGCACCAAACCAAAAAAATTGAAAAAATTCCTGAGTACAGAGGGGTATAAAAGACGTATTCTGTCCAAATTTGGTGATTGCATGTTTTAAAATAGGCATAAAAAAAAATAATTGTAATTTTGTTTTTTAGTTTAAAAATCGGCTATTAGTCTAGAAATCATAAAAAAAAAATTTTTTCACAGCTTTTACTTGTAAGTATTTAGAAAAAAAACAGCAAAAAAAAATTTTCAATTTTACTATTAAAAAAAAAATAAATACTAAAAAATAGGTTTTTTTTCAATTACCCGGAAACCGTTTAAGATTAATAGCTGAAATTTTCACTGAATTATTTTCATTTGGGTCCAAATTGATCCCTGAAGTACCGACAAAAAATTCAGCGGGGGCCGATTCGACCTTCTTATCCGGCTATGCCCTTTGCAGCGCCGCTTGCGCAATACGGCACAACTACTGGACACAACAGTTACATCAGTCGCTTGTGAACAACAAACGTCCTGGCAATTTAATTTAACATGCAATCTTCCTACGCGTGCAATGAATGAGTTCAATAAAATAATTGAATAAGACGATTCATTTAGTGAAGACAGTGAGAATGTGACACCAAGCATACACAATCGAGCTAACAAGATTCGGGAGGTTAGGTACCCAATAAATCGGCATCGAGATATCACATTGCATACAACGAATTACTAGCATGGTGTGAGAAACAGAAAATGAAAAAAATAAATGAGGATGCGATTCTGGTTTATTTTGAAGAAATTTCCAAAAAATGTGCACCGACAACTTTGTAAAACAGGATTTCAATGTTGAAAAGAATGTTGAGAATCAATCACGGTATTAACATTGATGAGTGTCCCCTCATAAAGGTGTACTTACGAGACAACGTAAAACGATACGAACCAAAAAATTCGAAAACTTTGACTTGGAAACAAATCACAACTTTCCTTGATACTGCTTGTGATCAGATTTACCTCGGTATAAAAGTAAGTTAAAAAATAAATTACAATAAAAATTAATATTTACAATTAAAATGAATATTTACAGTGAATTTATACCTGTTATATTTTTACAGGCTTGCTTGATTTTGGGTGTTGCTGGTTGTCTACGATGTTGTGAATTACACGGGCTAGAAATTCAGCACATTGACGATGATGGTTCGAGTGCATTTATTGAAGTGCGAGATACGAAGAATTACTTGAATCCATCTTTTATCGTTGAGGATCAGTTTTACGACATTTACCGACGTTACACAGCGCTGAGAGCACCCGACACACCAATTGATCAATTGCTCGTAAATTACCAACAGGGTAAATGCACTCGTCAACAGATCGGTAAAAAGAAAATTGCCAAAATGCCGTCAGTAATTTCCTTCTACCTAAATCTGCCCAACCCAGATTTGTACACTGGCCATTGTTTCCGTCGTACTGGTGCAACTCTCCTCGCAAATACAGGCGCTAGTATGACGACTATAAAGCGCCACGGAGGATGGAAATCCGCTCAAGTAGCTGAAGGCTACAATGCTGATTCTAAAGAAACAAGAAAAAGAGTATTTCGACAGATTATGAATTATCGCGACTGTCCTTCAGCTGAGACAACTAAGCCCCCAACAAAAATTCAGAGAGCAAATCAGCAAATATCATCAGCGTCTGCGTCCAGGTTTTTGGAGGATATATTGTTAAAGAGATTGAAAGCAAAGTCAATAAAAGATCAGAGACAATCACATCCAAGGTTCAGAATCTCGCAGACTCTTCAGATTTTCGACAGTCTCCACGGTTTTCAACACACAATTAAGCTGAAACATTTGCCGTAAACTCATTAGTAGCACCTCGGGGACTTGAAGTCAATAAAATATCAGAAACAACCACGTCCGTCGTTCAGAATCGCGTAGACTCCTCTGATTTTCAACAGTCTTCAATGTTTTCAACAAGCAATCAAGCTGAAAAACCTACTGAAAACTCATCAACAGCATCTCAAGATGCGTCAGTTTTGGAAGAACAAGTACCTATTAATCACGTCGAAGATTTTTCTCATTCAGAATCAACAAGGGCTGCTTATGCACCAACACCACCAGTGGACGAGGAAAATTTTGATCAAGAAGTAAACAGCAGAATCCGAACGATAAAATTAAGGAAATGCACTATCCACAATTTCACTATAAACTACAATATTTTCAAAAAAAATTGAACCACCTATTATTACTATCATCAAAAAAACGCTTTGAGTATGAATATTATTTGAACTGGTTCCATAAATAAATGCTGAATAAAAGCTTATTGAATAATTATTGACTGAATCCAAATATAGATATACCCTAGTTTTGGAAGATGATTTTTGTTTTGCCGAATTTGCGGCAAATGGAACGAAAAATTGAATACGTGGCGCGCGCCGTAAAGAGGTCGAGTAGGACTTGCGTTTTACCGGGCTTGCCTTCGGCTCGCCCGGTAAAATCGCATCCCCTGCAACGACCTCTTTTTGGCGCTTGCCACGTAATATACTATTTCTGCAACTGGCCTACATGTGAATATTAATTCCCTCGTTGACGTTATCTTCGTTTGAATTCACACACGTCACCATTATAATTTCTTTCGTTTGATTTTTATGTTATTTATTTGAAATCGTTTATTTTCATAAACTAATTGTTTGAATAATATTTTATCTTTCACCAGATGAAATCATATTGAACCATTTATTTTAAACTATCTACCATTCTGTATTATCAGTGCAAGTTTAACCTCAACCAATTCTCACAGCCCTGTATAAGAATAAAGTAGCACGTACTCACATTACTGGTTTATTGAAAGGTAGGTCTTCTAAGTGTTTAATTTTTATTCATTGTCGTTACGCGAGAGCAATCTTGATTAATTATAATCATTTACTACCACCGCATTTTCATGTCTCACCCCCACGTAACACCGCCTTTCTATGAGTGAATTAAAGCATATTTATTTGGATTTCGAAATTTTTAATCAGATTTATGATTGGTAATTCGTTTTTTTGAGATCTTACAATGATTGGCCGACATAAAACTTTTCACAGTCTTTGTATTTCATTTTATATATGTATAATGTTAGTTGGAGTCAATGAAGCGATGAAAAAACTAGAGAAAACAGTCTTAAATAGTCATCTTTTTGAACTAATTTCCAACGAAAGATATCTTGATGAAATAATAACTTGTGTGTATAGACATTAGCTCTAGCATATAGTAATTGCATTTAACAAACATTATCTATGACTCAAATATAACTTATGAAGTAGAACCAAAAAAAATTAGCTTCTTAGACACCTGGATCAATGACAAAGCAACAATAGTAACTAACTGGTATCAGATAGAAACTTGGTCTGACAGATACATTAATTTTCAATCTGATCATTCTTTGCAATTAAAACAATGTGATAATTGGTTTATTTGACAGAAGCACAATACTAGTAGATCCAAAATTTAGAAAGAAAAACGTAAAACTAGTGCGTAGACCTCCATTCATGAAAGGGTTATCCCAAAATAACAAACGTATACTGATGAAAGAAAATATCAATGTGTCGTATGAAATTATGAATATGCTTAATAACTTATTCACACCTTTCAAATCAAACACTGCCACTTTAGATCAAACTAACATTATATTTCAAATAAAATACAAGTGTTGTGAATAGTGTTATGTAGGCCAAAGATCGCAACATCTCAAAAAACGAATTGCCGATCATACATCTGATTTAAACACTCGAGATCCAGATGAATCTGCTTTAGCTTATCATGTATTCATGGAAAGGCACACAATTGACTTTGATGATCTCAAAATCATAGATAAATATAACAACTGGCATAAAAGACTGGTCAAAGAAGTGACACCAAATTCTTGGTAGAACTATATTTCAAATTTTTCGCCACTAAAGCTAAATCAATTTAACATGTAAACCTTTTCTTGACTCTGAACACGAGTGTAATAAAATAATTATTTAGGTCAGCCATCTTAAATATTGATATTGGAAGTCACTTCCTCTTCGACCGTTCTGAACTGGACATCTATACTCTGTCCGGTGAGAGACCGACTCACTGACCAAGCCAAACATGTCCAGTTCGGTCAGATCCCGCTCAATGCTCTATCCACTTTACGCACTTCAGGTAACCGAATGGGTCTCGCCGCTAGCCAGACCCTGCTATATCACAGAGGGTACTCAAGTACTCAAACCTGATGGTTAATTTCAAGCATAACGATTGATTCCAAACCTGATAGTATAAGATTATTTGGAAATTAAAAATGAGGCTATATCAATATTAAAAATCTTTTACAAAGTATGAGGAGTAGAGTGCAAATTTTAATTTATTTATAAATATAACCACACATGAGCCGTCATTATGTTTAAAATTCATTCATTCATCCATTCATTCATTCCTGGTGTATATAGTTAAAACAGGATATATTGTTAAAAACAGTGTATATGGTTAAAAACAGTGTATATGGTTAAAATGGGTGGATATCGTTGAAATTATAAATCATTGTCAATCACTGTTTTTCGTCGAGGTACTATACATTCTGATATCACTTTTAATGTTCTTCGTTTCATCGTCTCTGTTTAAATGTGGGCTTGGGTTTGGAGTGTTTAATTTTTAATTGAACAGGTATGTCCTCGTAGCTTAGATTTCCTTTATTCTCCGTTAGTCGACCATTTCAGAGAGGAACATCTCCGCACCTCCTTCCTCCTGGAGAGACGTAGACCAAGCCCCCCAATTTCAAATTTGTGACCAGGTTCCCCACTCCCTGGGTCTAACCTAATCCACTCGTGCCGTGTTCATCGCGCGGTTATATTTGAATCATTACAATAGTTTATTTGAAACTTTTTCAAACCGTCGAGTGTCAGTTGTTGCAAAGTTGCCCGTGAATTCTGACGTGTGAAATTTGAATTGTGGTTTTGTCATTCTGGTTGATTAATACATGTTGTTTTGGTCGTTTGACCAGAGTTCTTCTCTAACTTCAATCGGGATGGGATGAGTGAGTGAGAGGGTGAATAAATAAATAACACAATTTCGCGGGAAAGACAAGACGCTTGCTTCGGCATAAAAACCCTCACGATGCAGAGGGAAAAGCCGAAGCAAGACCAGTGTTTATTAACTGCCAATCAGATCATCATAAAACAGGATAATACAGCCGCTGGTGCGTTCCTTGTCAACTAGATTGAATGATCATTCAATGATCTCAAGCCAACTTATCTAAGTCTCCATGAGAAACCGTGCTCCGCAACTTCCACGCACTCGTGGAAGCCGGGAGTGGGGAGCGTCAAGGTGGCCCAATGCCGTGCAAACAGCGGTCCCGACGTCTCGGGAACTAACGCTGAAGCAATGACGCTCGCCCAGGGAGACGCGACACCCCCGGCCCAACCGGAGGGTGAAACACGTCTCCCCCGACCGTGTTAAACCGATAAATCTTAAAACTACGCGAGACGAAATAATCGACGCGCGTGTCTAAGGAAAACATGAGAAACCGTGCTCCGCAACTTCCACGCACTCGTGGAAGCAGGGAGTGGGGAGCGTCAAGGTGGCCCAATGCCGTGCAAACAGCGGTCCCGACGTCTCGGGAACCAACGCTGAAGCAATGACGCTCGCCCAGGGAGACGCGACACCCCCGGCCCAACCGGAGGGTGAAACACGTCTCCCCCGACCGTGTTAAAGGAAAACCTAACGCGTCCTACCTATTCGAGCGCTCGAGACTAACTAACTTGCGCTGCGCCCTCACCGGCCAAGCGAACGTACGTAACTGCCGATTCGAGTATCGGCTCACGAATTTCTGACGTGGGCAATAAGTACGTAATTTGGATTACTATAACGTTGAACTACTCGTCATGTGGAATAAGAAAGTAAATCTACTGTATGTGACTCTTTAGTCACCTTATACGTGGAAAATAGGTGCTACATACAAATATAACGAAACTAAAGTATTGTTATGATAAATTTACAAAACTAATATAATAATAATAAAGTGGCGCGAACACATGTGAAAGCAAAAAATATGGACGACGAAGTATAAAATTTATCCAAGGTATAATGAGACCGCGATGTTCATATTAGTTCACGTTGATATACGCTATTTTAGGTACGATACTGACAATGCGTAGCGACCTCCGTTATCCCCACCTGACCCCCACTGTCATCTTACGGAGTATAAAGCGCTAAGGAATTTCAATTTAAGTAAGTTTGTAAAATAATTTTTATTTCTGGAATTTATGTACATGCAAAATACAACTGATAGCCATGTGCAATGCATAATGTGTAGAGTAACCTCTAAACGAAGTACGCTATTGCCAACGGGCAAAACATCATACACAAAAATAGTTGCATAGTCTGATTTACAATTTTCCTTCTATGTGTTTGGTTTTGTGCAAAAAAAGAAGCCTGATGACAGTTGGCAGGTCCTATGCTAAGACCTCGCATACTACATAAATGCAATATAAAACATTTCTTCTTTGTTGACCTTCACCGACAAATTACATATTCTAAATATCTCTATGTACGGATACCGAGGCCGAGGCTTTCAATGCTTTTTTACTTTTCTGTTTCAATCGGGGATCTTTAAATGAGAGTTCTTCCCCAGAAACGCGCCCGTAACTTGTTTGAATGGTTTTATCTCCAACCGGTTGCATGTCACGAGTTTAGACGAGTTGAAAATCACGTTCTTATTAATGAGTTCGGAACAGTTTGAAAAACAACTGTGATCCACGACAAACGTTCTTTAACAAAATTGAACAGGTTAGATTCTTGTCTCTATTGGACCGAAAAAAATTTTTCCTCAGTACCTCATCAACGGGAGTAATACAAAATATAATGTTGGAACGTGGAAAACACATTCTTGAACTACCGTACATTGGTTCTGTACATAATTCTGTACTTTTATTGTTTTATCTCGCAGAGTCCATTACGGCTGATATCGACGGTTTCGGATTGGCGGGTTTTATCTATACTGTGTAGTAACCTGACCTGTTCGTAAGTCTTGAGATTTTCAGTAGTGCGTTTCGGTTCCCAAGAATTTTGCAATTAGATTTCGACGTGCAGCTCATACAGAGTGTTTCAAAATGGTGATATCAAATTTTAAGCGGTTTTCGGGGTCACCAACGCAATGAATTTTTGCTCAGCAGCCCAGGGTTGGTCTGATCCGGTTTCGGTGGTACAGGCCGTTGATGAAACTGCAAAATGACACCTGCACGAGTGTGGATTTTGCAGTCACACAGTCACACGCATTTTCTATAAATTTTACCGTGCATACATGCTATTCACACCACTATTTTGTTTGTTCGACTTCAGAGATCCTGTTTCCCTCAATTACTAATCTACTGCCTTAAAAATGTTCGAATAAAGTTGCAAGTCTGTTTGGAAATTTCTCTTCAAACGACCCGACCCTGTAATTGTACTGCGTTTTCCTGCATGCTAGATGAATATCTGCGAACTACGCAAAAGCATAACCCGTTATTGGGATCCTTAGAACGCTGATATGCTAAGTAGTGACCACAACTGTAACCACGCAAAATAGTCAGCAGTTGTAATGTTTACATGTGGTTATAATGTAAATGACCAGTACTTTATTTTATTAGAATAGTTACAGTAATGTTTGCTGCGACAAACCTAAAAATTATAGTCGAATAATTATAAAAACGTTATTTTCAATTAATAAAAATGGAATTTCTACCGATAACAAGTAAAAGCAATATAAATTGCTATGTATAATTGTATATGGTTGTGGGAGTCATGCATATAAAAATGCTACTGTTCGTTTTTATAATTTTCCTCGGAAGAGTGAAAGTGTAGTTATTATTAAGAATAAATTAAATCAGGAATAGAAACTCGATCGCTTCGACACTTGAGTTAAAGTTTTAAATATGAGTAAAACTGTTCCAAAGACATTGAGAGTATGCTCATTACACTTTGTGACAAATAATATTGTTCCCTCAAGTAAGTGTTTGTTTTCATTACCATCAGTCAACGTTTATTATCATGTTTTATGCATTTTTCTGGTTAAAATTCTATCAAATGTACATTTTTTATTCAAGATCATCAAGCCCATACATTGTAAAAAACTTCAATTCCATCAGTCAACCTGCCATCAAGTTCAATTGATACAACTCCAGATCTATCGACAATTAACCAAACCTCTGAACGAATACAAAGACTACATAATCGATCGATAAAAAAAGAATAATATTTGGATAATATTCCACAAGACATTTATTACAACGAGGTTACTTTACCTGGTTGCTCTAAGCTCACTGAAGACAGTGTAAGATAGTAAACTGTAAATTCAAATGTATTATCTTAGTTAGCTTAATTCAAAATGAGTTATCATGTTTTTTGACTCTTTTATAAATACGTGTATCGAAATAACGCCATTTGCTCAGTCATTTTGGGAAATAAAATTGATACCCCACTTCCACCTCCACTGTTGTACCAATAATATCTTAAGCGGTAAGGAAAGTCATTATGTAAGTTCGATTATAATATATTATGTTAGCTTAGTACATCAGCAGTAGCTGTTCCGCAACTCTTGTAAAGAGTAATATGTTAATTTACATTTTAAATCATTTCTCACAATTCTAACCTCACTTTATATTACTACATGGCACCGTCTACTAATGGTTGCCAGCAATCCTAAATTATAGCGTGCAATATATTATATTATTTCGTTATCGTTTTGTCTATAAACAGCCTAAAGATGGCTAGCCGAGCACAGCCGAAAAGTCGAAATAAGAAATGATATGATTGAATTAATTTATCACACGTCAATCCCTGACCTTCTACGACGAACTATTCTTCCAATCAACCTTCTCGTGTCACAAAGTCTACACTGAGTAATACTTCATCACAGCATTCTTTCACAGGAAATTCAACATCTAATTCATTCAATTTTGTAAGTAATCAGACGTCTCTTGGTTCTTCATCATAGCAATCACATTTTCAACAGATGCAAGAGTGTTATTATCATAAAGCTCTACAGTAGCATCATGCCCTCTAATTCTCAGGAAAAAAAAAAGGAAAATGTATTTTGACTAAGTAATAGCTGTGTTTCGAAATTTATTATACTACATATTTGAGATATTTTTTATTTTGTTAAAAGTCGTGTCAAAATATCATCAATTCTCTTTTTTATTACACAATACGTATATGAATGTAAATATGTACTTAATTTACTAAGAATTTAAATCGCTAAATATATAAAAAGTGATTTAATAAAATAAAAAAACTTTAGCTACTTGTACGAGTCAATTAGTTTTGATTAAATATTTTAATACCAAATTTATTGTAACCAATATTTTTATATATTTGAGGGTAAGAACGATATAACGATAATTGGTCACCCCACGGCGCAGTCGCTAACCTAAATAATTAGATAGAGAGAGAAACTAAGGGAGAAAGATACGATTGTTGGGCGCCAGACGCACATGCGTCAAAAATAGATAATTTGAGAAAAAGACAAAGGTAAAGGTAAAGGTAAAGGTAATAGATAAAGGTAAGGTCAGGTTCTACGACGGTTTTGCACAGTTCGCTCAGAGAGAAAAGATAATGGTAGAGGGGCGGAGTCGAATCCAATAGATAAAATAAGAAACAGGTGAAGCAGGAATAATATCAAATATATTAAACAAGAAGCGATAAGTTTACTGACAAGCAAGTAGCTTAAGAGTTTGCGATACAAGTACGATATATGCGATAATTAACAATAGTTACAGCCAGAGAAAGGTTAGGCGAGAGAGTTAACAATTAACGGAACGTTTTCCGAATAAGCGGGAAATATGCGTAAGCTCGCGATACTAAAGGTAATGATTAACACGGTTTTAAGATAGATAGGCAGAACAGAAAAGATACACTGTACTTAAATTAAGCGGTAAGTAAATAAATCATAAAATATGAGAAGCGATTATAAACACATGCGAAATACAACAATTGTAATAGTTATCACATTACCAGAATAATCAGAAATAGGCAGACAGGAATTATGAATGACAAGGTAAATTCAAGCGACAGGTCAAATAGAAAATTATCATAAAATATAGAGAATAACAGATAATACGTAGTCTCTAGTTTGCGGTAAGTGCGAGAGAAAAAGAGATAATATTCGGTACGATAGAAGGTAATTCAAGATACGGCAAACAATATTCAAGATAATTAATATGCAACGTACGGCAAACCAAATAGACTACGGACAACTACGATCAGCGATATAAGCGAAGAAAATAGTGAAAAAGATGTTATGCGATACGGCACAATACTCCAATGTCAAATGAACGACGAGCGGGACCGCGCAGCGATATAAGATCGCTTCCGCGGTACTCTCACTAAGATAAGATAATCAACGATAATAGGTAAAGCGACAGATAGAAACTAATCAGAGAAAATATAACAAAATAGCAATGCTCAGTAGCTAAGATAAAAATTGATCCTTCAACGGAACGCGCTGCTAGACAGCGATATTAGACATTCAAATATTCTAAAAGAGAAAGATAATAAGATAAAGCGATAGTCACTACAAGGCGTAAGTAATAGTCAATCAGTCGCGAAGTTACTTGCAATAAGGCAGAGAAAGGGACAAGATAAGAGATAAGAGAGAATAAGGTACGAGCCCAGGTGGCTCAAGCAGACCAACTGCAAGGTAAAGAGAAAAGATGCGAGCCCAATTGGCTCAAGCAGACCAACTGCAAGGTAAAGAGAGAAAGAGGTAAAGGTAAAGGTACGATATATTGCAAGTAATCTCGTGGCTTCACAAAATAGAAAAGGAACCTCACTTACGTAAAAGAAGATATAACAGGTGCGAGAGAATGCGATAAGGTACAATAGCGGTACGACGAACTTTGGTAGCGATAACAAGAACACGTCTGTGAATATCAGTAACTGAACGTAGAGTGATGAGATGAGCGATGATCCTGATTTTCATCGAGCTGGTGTCACGTGATTCTTCCCAAAATTTGCGGTATCTTAATTGGACCAGCTGGTCGCGTGGCCTGGTCCACGGATAGGCGGCGATAATCCCTCGCCGCTTGATGTTCTTTTCCCTCGACGACAGGTATCGAGGTATCAGGACGTCGGAAGGTGGTTAGCGATGTTTTCCTGCAGCTATGCGGTATCGTTGGTGAAGGGGGGGGGTCGTACTGCTCAGGTATTGCGATATTGAGGTGTGCGGCAATGTTACGTCACCGGTCCCCTGGACTTGCGACAGACTCTAACTCACTCCTTGCTTTACTGGTACTCCCCGTTGTAGTTATTTCGTCGGCGCTGCATCCCGGCCCTCGCTCATCGAAGCCCTCATGCCGGAACGATCTGGTGGTGATGGCCCTCAACCCGGATCCCCACACTAGATCCACCAGATCCACGTGGTCAGCACATCATTAGCCTATTCCACGCCGCAGTCCTTCGATAAGACGGTTCGTGACGAGAAAACCGTCTTCTATTGGATAGTCAACGACTTAGTAGATGTTAGGGTCGGTTCAGCTCCAGGCTGATAAGTATCGTCGACGGGAGGCTTTGGTGTGTTTTTGACGCACAGCCCTGTACGCCGCCTGACGATGCATCCGAGCGGTAGAAGAATTCGTTCGTGGTTCGGCTCCTGGCCGATAAGTCTCAAATAGTTGGAGGTGCTGTTTGTGCATCACGCACGACCCTGTTCGACAACTAGATAGGCATCCATCGGGAGTGGTTTCAGCGGTATTCGTTCGTCTGTAGTCGGTGGTGGTCGATGTTGAGCTGGTACGTGACCCCTGTCAGGCAGTGTCCTGGTATCCTGACGCGAAGGTCTCGCAGATGGTTCTCGAAGAGCATCACAGAATTAGAAAATAACATACAATTAGCTTAGTAAAGAGAATTCAACTTAAAGATAATTAGTCGTTCATTTTTGGAGTATTGGCCTCAGACGTGCTTTCGTTATTTTTAGCGATATCTGTACCTAGGGGAATGCGATAATTAAACAAAGTGACCGGGTACGAAATACCACGTCACAAACTATAACTTTGTAACCGCGAAATCAGTTTCCTAGCAAGGGTTATCAGGAAATGAATGATGTGATACTTTTCAGCATGGCCCAAAATATAGAAAAATACGGTTTAGTTACGGGTGACATAATATCAGGCGTTGCTAGGGCACTTATTCATTCAACAAAGATTCGTGATTTTTCGGCACTTGAGGGCAAGTCGAGAAAAACAAAAATCTTTGTCAGCGGCACTCAAGGGGTTAATTTCCTTCTAGTTGATATTTTTTTTTCCAGATAACAGCTATGTGACATCAAAGAGTTTCTATCACATTGTTTTAGAGCTGACTTTTTTGGAGTATTCGATGCACACTTTTCGTCTGTACACTGGATGACTTTTGAATCTTTCAGATCATTTCTCAAAAAAGTAGCATGCGCTAGTAAAAAATAACTATCACATCAATGTTTTGTAAAGTTAATAAAATACCCCCAAAAAATGTACACCCCGGTTCAAATAGAACAGTGTTACTACCACGTGCTTACACGCGCCATCGAAACCAGCTTTACATGAACAACTTCCACCCAAGATTCCGCCATCTTTCAGGACTTCACCATTAATTTCATGAGGATTTATGTGAACGGGCGATTGCATCGAATCAAAAGTGTTTGGAAATCGAATTTTTATGCATTACTGTAATTTTTTTATAACCAGGCGTGGTGATGATCATCCACATACTCAATATATGCAATTGTCGAGCTCTCCAAATGGAGTTGGGGGAACGCCCGGTGACAAATTTTGTGGAATTCTATCCCCTTAACTACCCTTAAATACTCTTACAACAAAGTAGTACTGTATCACGTGAGTTCCCGACCACTATGCGTTAATTCGCAACTTCTTTGACGATCTGTAGCGCCGAAATGGATTTGCGTGGACCGTGGGCTGCTCAAAAAATATTGGTAGCCTTGGTAACACGTACAAACTCTTGAAGTTTGATACCACTATTCTAAAACACCCTGTATAGTGCTGACGGTGCCGATAGTTTGGCCCGTTGAGCGCAGTGCCTCGGCCAGGTTCACTGGCTCGAACGCTGCCAATGAGCGTTTTTAGTATTTATTTGTAATAATGCACTACTACCATAATCAGACTTCTCGAATTCCCTGTTAAATAGCTTTGACGGTCTATTTGTTAAATTTATTCTCACGAACCCCATCATTAGCCCAAAAAATCAAGACACGTACACATTTTTTATGAATGCACAGTCTGACGCTAGTTGTATACCAAGGAGAGTTCTGCGTAGGAACACCTTCTTTACCGACCACGCCAACCAATCCGCCTATACGTGCATCCCAGACGCAAACCCTCGAAAGTTACCCCCCACTCTCGTAAAATGAAACGTGCTCTGCCGACCGTTCGTCGGTAAGAAAATCTCCCAAATGACCATGATTGTCGGTAAAAAATCCTCTAAATGACCATGATCGTCGGTAAAAAATGCCTGAAATTGCCGTGGTGTTACCCCTTGTGGGATAAATTGTGCTCTTTGTCGGTAATGAAAATCATGCTCATCGAACGGGATCGATAACTGCATTACCGAGCGCACTCCGTGAATCCTCAGGCGTTCGAGTGGACCCCGTGGATCCTCGAACGTTCGATCGAGAATCCTGGCATGTGTCAGGTTTTGAGAGCTTCCAGAAGGTTCGAGGAAATTCTCACGACCTTGAACGAATCTAGACTGACAAACAATTCGTCCGACGTGTTTCGACTCGACGGTGAGCGGCATGCGGTCAAAGGATTTCGGTGCAACGTTGAATTTCAGACACACAATTCTTGGAATCGTCCGACGAAAACAACACTCGGAATCGTCTGACGTGTTTCGACTCGACGGTGAGCGGCATGCGGTCAAAGGATTTCGGTGCGACGTTGAATTCCGAAAGACCCGCTCTGGCCTTGAACGAATTTTAGACAAACAATGCGTTCGAGAAGTTTCGACTTGACGGCGAGCGGTCCGGGGCCGTAAGAAAGAGCTTCTTTGACCCTAAAAGATTCTCGGAATCGTCCGACGAAAACAATACTCGGAATCGTCCGACAAGTTTCGACTTGACGGCGAGCGGCCTGCGGACAACGGATTGCGGCGCGACGTTGAATTCTGGAAGGTTCTAACGTACAATCGAAGACACATCATTTCGGTAGCTTCTAGAAGTTTTTCAAGGATTCTGTGTGCCTGGTGGAAGGAATACGGTTATGAAAGGTTGAATTTCAGGTCCGAAAGACAGTCTTGCGCCTTCAGCTCTCATGAAGCGAACTCCAAATAAAGCAGAACCTAAACAGCGAATCGATCTGTTCTTAAAAAATATTCACGACTTGAAAACCGTTATTAACCAGAAGTCAGAACTCAACAAAGTGACAAAAAAGTTAGCAAATCCAATTTTATCAAGAAACACGTGACTGTTAAACATTAAAAAAAAAGAAAATGGATTTCACAAAACTGAACAAATTTGCAAGCATGAACGAATTTCTACCGACGAAGAAATTGACGGTGCTGGAAATTTTCGAAATCTACAAAGTCACCAACGTTCGACGAGTCCCAACGAGGTTTGGACAGCGTATCGTCACAGATCTGAACGACGAATTTAGCGTATTCTTACCGACACGGATTGTGCGACTGCTGAACGAGGACGAGACCTAATACCAGAAATTGGTGCAGGCGATGGAGGAGGAGCGGTTGCTCTTGCACTATCTGGGCGGCCAGTATGGTCAAATCGAATTCAAAGATGCGTCGACTCTCGCTTAATTTGTACACCGTACCTGGACAACGTGTGCAGTTCCTCCTTCTCACCAGTATGTAGCGTGCGACTACTGAACGTGATCAAGAACCAATTTCAAAATCTTAACAAAAAAAAAAAAACTTTGGAAGAAGTTTTCAAGTATTCTACAGTTCATAACGTTTAAGAAAATTGTATAAACATTTTCACAAAGCTTTTATTTATTTTTTATTTTTTGCTGTACATTAACTAAATATACTACTACTACTACTACTACGTTGCATGCTGTTGTTTACAGTTCTCTGAAACATACGATAAGTTTGTACATTTAAGATATGATGTATCACTCACGCACACAAAAGTATTCATCAAATTTGTTCGAAGAGTTGTGAAATGATATTTTAGAAACGTAAGACAATGTATGTATGTATCACAAAAGTTTCAAGGTTTTCGTTGTTAGAAAGAAAGAAAAGGAAAATAAATTTGTTCTAAAAGTTGTGAAAAGAAATAAAAATTTTTTTTACATTTTTTGAAACAGAAAATCACCCTCTTCATCACGTATCAGGCGGGCCGCCACACCCGCCTGGTAAACGATAACGTCATTTCGAGGGTTGTTATCGTCATTACGGTCACCGTTCGCCGATGTAGGCACCCGCACATGTTGTAAAATGTTTACGTACTCCATTTTTTTCTTAAAAATAATCTGAAAAAAAACGCACACACCTTAAATTATTTCTATTCACTCAGGTAGAATCGAAAAATTGTTGTTGTACACTCAAGGTAAAAAAACTGTATAAGTGCACTGATTTTAATCACCCACCTTGACAGTTGGCAAGCTCAACTGTTGATGATTTCATCAGACGGACGGAGCACCCCCACTCTTCGTACAGCTTCTTCATATGTTTTAGGTTCACGATTGAACTAATACCAAATTATAAAGTGGTTGACACTTGTCGGTAAGGCTTGCAGGATACATCCTTCTCACTCTGTCCTACTGCACTAGTGCAGAAACTGACACCGTGGGGCAGAGTAAAACATCCCCGTAACGCTGTCGGTGAACGATATCTACTCAGCCTATCACAGTTCCATGTATAACTCTAGCGATTAGTTCACTCTCACAGCTCTCTCTCGTACATGAGGCGTGCGAAACTTCTTCGCCAAGTTTCAAAAACTGTCTTACTATCTTCCACGCGCTGCAGGTCCGTTAGAGTAATATCTTGAAATTTTTTTCGCTGAAGAATATTGCATACGGTTGTTCACAAATTTTCGGCAATGTGTGAGTAACGTCGGTGTTTACCCATAAAAGAGACTGTGTCCGCGTGGAGCGGTCACTATAGAGCAAGCGTTGCAACTCTATCTTTGTCAAGTGCGTGATCGAAAGAAGAAGAAACATGGATTCCGAAAAGTGTTTGAAATTAATACAAATTATGGAAACGGCGTTCAAGATTTTATCTGAAAAATCGTCACCGGCAGAAATTCCGAAATGGATTCGATTCGGAATCCAAAATACCAGGCTTTTGAATAAAATCTTACGCAAAAACGCCTCAACGATCGGGGAGAAGACAAGAATTTTGACTACAATTGGAATTCCGGAATCGTTGACAGTCAAATTTCAACAAGTTCAAAAAGTGGGTGACGGATTACGAAGCCGACGAAGAAGCGATCGTGTACGGTGAGAAGATTTGGAGACAGCTTCCGAGAGCCGAATTCGAACGGTAGCCATTATCAATCTGCGGCATAAAGATTTGAACAGGTTTTTGGAAGATGCGAAACACCTCGTCGTTGCAAGACTGAAGAAAATGCCACGAAAAGTAGGAAGTTTGAAAGCAAACTGTGTCTTGTGTTGTAAATTTAATACAACGAAAAACGCTGAACTTGTTAAAGAAATGAAATATTTTAAGACCAGAAACCAGATCATCCTCCAGCCAGCTGACATATACGGGTGGTTCGAAGAGAACGTAAAGCAAAAAGTGTTGGCCAAGGTGGAAGATTTTCAACAGAGAGACTCTGGTTGGTCGCTGACTGAAACAATCAATTTGACTGTGAATATCAACAAGTACGTGCCATTGCGAGGCGGTGTGTTCACATACACACCACTACCCAAAGATATTCAAGATAAGAAGGCTGCTGTCAACATCCGCAACAGAGACGCGTATTGCTTCCTCTGGTCGGTCACCGCAGCCCTCTTTCCGACCAACAACAAAAATCCCAATGAAATTACTTCATATCCACATTTCAGCTCAGTGCTACAATACGATGGTTTGCATTTTCCAACGTCTTTAGACCAGATTCAAAAATTTGAGAAACTTAACAAACTTTCAATTCACGTTCATGGTACATACAGCATAGAAAAACAAAAGCGCAGTGAAATTGAACCCATTTATCTAAGTCGAAACAAGTCTAATAAACCTACAATCCATCTTTTAGTAATAGAGTCTGAAAACGACGATGACGATGATGGTATGGAAAATATTGAAACGAATGTAACACATCATTTTGCATGGATTCGGAATTTATCGCGGTTGACAAGTTCCCAAATTTCTAAACGTAATGGTCGTACTTGGTTGTGCGATAGGTGTCTATCACACTTTCAATCTGAAAGGTGTTTGTTCGAGCACAATGTAGATTGCATGAATTTAAATAAAACCAAAGTTATCTTACCAGCAGAAGAGGACAATATTCTCAAATTTGAGAATTTTTAACACAAAGAAACTGTTCCGTTCTGTATTTACGCAGATCTAGAATGTATACTGCAGCCCACACATGAAAGTTTTGGGGAAAATAGAACAATTTATCAGAAGCATCGTCCGTATAGTATAGCTTACTATCTACATCGTGCGTTTGACGATTCGCTTGCAAAATTCAAAATTGATCGCGGAGAAACTTGCATCCAATGGTTTGTGAATAAGTTGAAGGAATTGGCACATTCGTTAGAGGGATACTAGATCAACGAATTTGATTTATCGGCGGTCTGTCAAATTTGTGAAAAACCGTTTACGCCCCCAGGCGTGAAACATCGGGATCACTGTCATTTCACGGGAAAGTACCGTGATGCTGGTCACCGCAGCTGTAATCTAAATTACCGAAATTCGCACACTATCCCAGTGATATTCCACAACCTGTCGGGTTACGATTCGCATTTTCTGATCAAAGCCCTGGCAATGTTGTCTTGCGAATATTACCCAACGATTATATTTGTATTTATATGTTTATTCAAACAGAGAATTGAGTTATAATTGATAACAACAAATGGTGAGTGCGGGCGTTAACGTTATATTAAAATTTAATTAGGCGTGCGTTACGCCTGGAAGCAGTATTGAGACTGCTCACAAGGCCTCTCGCCGGGCTCGGCGACAGTGCATACAAAGTGCATAATCGCGTAATTTGAGCACTGCTGCCGATAAGGAAGCCAAGCGCACAAGGCGGGCTACGCTACACGATGAATTTCGTACTTATTTAAATGATTCCCGGCATGTTCCTACGAGAGGATATAAAACTGTTACATTTTATTAGAAATGTTCCAGCTCTATCACAATGTCATTCGAAGGTACTGTTGAACTTTTACCTGTTAATAAAGAAAAGTACATTTCCTTTACGATATTCGTTAAGGGAACGGATGTGACGTTCGATTTCGTAGATTCGTACCGTTTCATGCCTAGCAGCCTCGATAAGTTATCGTCGTATCTGGATGATTGTCAAAAAACAATAACACGTAAATTCTGCAGTAGCTTTAACAAGTTTCGGTTATTGACTAGGAATGATGTCTTCCCATACGAATACACAGACAGTTGGGAGAAGCTCGAGGAGAAACATTTACCAGCCAATGAACAGTTTTATTCAAAATTGAATGTCCGGAATATTTTAGACGACGATTCCGCTCACGCATGCGACGTATGGCAAACTTTTAACGTTCAAACTTTGGGAGAGTATTAGGACTAGTATTTACAGACGGCCGTGTTTTTACTGGCTGACGTTTTCCAAAATTTTCGAGAGAATTGATGGATGACGTACAAACTGGACCCATTACATTACTACACCGCGCCCGGTCTGTCGTTTGATGCGATGTTAAAGTGTACCGACATCGAGCTCGAGCTTCTCACCGGCATAGTCATGGTTACGTTTATCGAAAAAGGTATTCGAGGTGGTGTGTCACAGTATTCGAACAGATACGCAAAGGCCAACAATAGATATATGGGAGAGGTATTCGATCCTGAGGTCGAAGAATCTTATCTCATATACTTTGACGTTAATAATTTGTAAGGTGCTGCTATGAGCTTTGCTCTGCCATACAGTTCCTTCGAATGGTTATCAGACTTCGGACAATGCGACGTTCTTACCATCTCGGACGATGATGAGTTTGGTTACATACTGGAGGTGGATTTGGAATATCCTGAGGAACTGCATGAAATTCATAGGGATATACCACTGTGTCCGGAGCACTACATACCTCCCATCTCGAATAGTAAGCAACCGAAATCGACGCCCACGCTACTTTTCAAGAAAAACTACGTTGTTCACTACCGCGTTTTGAAACAATGCTTACAATTAGGCTTAAAATTACTCAAAACTCAAAGAGTTCTCAAATTCAGGCAAACCCCGTGGCTTAAGAAATGTATAGATTTGCATACCGATTTGCGGAAAAAATCTCACAACGAATCCGAGAAAAATTTTTACCTACTGAGGAACAACGCAGTTTTTGGCAAAACAATGGGAAACGTGCGGAAATACAGAGATGTTCGATTGATCACCGAATGGGATGGACGGTACGGTGCTGGAGCTACCATAGCCAAGCCTGATTTTCACAGCTGCACCGTTTCCGACGAAGAGATTATCACCGTCGAAATGAGTAAGACGGAAGTCAAGTTGAATAAACCATTGTATGCAGGTTTCTCCATCCTGGACCTGTCTAAAACATATATCTATGATTTTCATTATAATTACATCAACCAGAAATTTGGCAACCGAGCAAAATTAATGTATACGGATACCGACAGTTTGATTTACAACTTTACCGTCCTTGACATATACGAACATATAAAGGAGGACTTGCATAAATTCGATACGTCTGATTATCCGCTTGACAACGCTTATGGAATGCCTCGAGCGAAAAAAAAAGTTCTCGGCTTAATGAAAGACGAAGATAACGGGGAAATAATGTTGGAATTTGTAGGATCATGAGCTAAATTGTACGCATTCCGAGTCTTGAGAGATGAGAAAGACAATAAACGTGCCAAAGGTGTTAGAGGATCAGCGTTGAGAGAAATAACTTTCAACGATTATTTGGAATGTGCGTTGAAACGTGAAAATTTGTCCACAAGTCAGCATTTGATATTGAGTCGAAAGCACATGGTATACACCGTAGAAGAGCAGAAAGTGGCACTGAGCTGGAACAACGACAAGCGGATCGTGTTTCAAAACACAACCGACACGCTTCCGTGGGGTTACAAGCCTGCACCTTAGCTTTGTAATTACCGTATCGTAATCTATGTAGGATTTAATTTATAACTGTACCATGATGTATGAAATATCATTATGTAGGATGGTGAATAAGAACGCTCCGAAATATGAGAAATTGTACAACGATGCACATGTCTATCGATTGTCTGAAAAATTAAGATGCATACTTGTTATGTGTCGGGTATAAAATAAAGAGGCACATAAGTTTTTACAAAAAAATTCATTCATTCAAATGTTACATGTCCGATTCGTTTATCCAACTGTTGTGTGTATTGTCAAAACCTAACCATTTAACATATATTTTTCTTCCACACTTCCTGAGCACCTTCTCCACCGGATAAATATCCGGATGTTCAACCTTGAGGAGCTCTTGTTGGTAGAAACTACCAGCGATAGGTAGATCTCGGTAGTCTTTGAGCTTGTACGTCACAGGATGAGTATTTTCCACTCAAATTATCGTGAATATTTCAGTCGTCCAATTGGGAGTGTAACCTTTCTCGAAGATATTTTTGAATTTGCTGATTCGAACTTTGTCGCCGGATTTGAACTTTACTGATATGGTAGGTATCGCTTGAAGCCCTCCGTACGCCTGACGTAATAATAGCCTTTCGTTTGCAGCGGTGACATCCGACGCTGTCATTCCGATGGTTCGGTGTTTGGCGTTGTTGTAAGCCGAAACCAAATCAGATAAAATGTCGAGCCACTTGTAGCTTCCTTGCATGCTGAACCGTGTCTACATTTCACCTTTCAACGTCCGATTGAAACGTTCACAGATCGAAGCCTTCAAATTACTGTACGTGGAGTAAAGTTTGATTCCGTAACGTGTGATAAGCGATTCAAATTTCGAGTTATGAAATTCCGTTCCTCTGTCAACGTGTAAGTTTTTCGGTACCCGTCCTTGGACAAGCACAGACTCCATTGCCTTCGTAACATCATCTCCAGACTTGCTCTTTATCGGTACAGCCCACGCATACTTTGAAAAGATATCAATGACTGTGAGCATGTAATTGTGGCCTTTGTTTGTCCAGCGTACGACGTCATATCAACAAGATCCGCCTGCCAGTTCTCTTCGACGCCGCGCACGTCTACACGTCGACGCGGGTAATCCCGGCGTGCAGGCTTATGCAGTCCCGTCACCAGTGCTTGCTTTTTCTCGTTCATATTCCAATGCTCTTAGTCTGGTGTCCAATTTGGAAATGATTTCAGCTTTTCGAATCGACAGGTCTCTGCCTGTTTCGAAATCTGTGTAGAAGGTATCCAAGGCTTTCTCCGTGGTGATCTCCAAAGCTTTGATCATTTGATCAAGGTTGTCGATTTGTTTTTGCAGCACGCTGAATTTTCGTCTGAAGGTCCTGAAAGTCACAGCATTGTTCGGCTCTGCGGGATCTGCGACATTGCACAGTCTCTTGTTCGGTATATCGTCATGCCCGTCCGGTGTTATTTGAAACCTGACACCCGGAGGACCGCGAGTGCTCGCAGCTGTGTTTTTATTCAGCTGACGTCCAAACACGTCGACGCGCATTTCGTAAATGATTGCAGAGTCGACGAGAATTGGCTAATAAATGATTTCGGCTTCCCGTAATTCTTCCAGAATCGACATGATTTCATTGTTGTGACTTGTATTCCTGGCTGCTTGAGATGCCATAAGCAAACGAAGACGTTCTACCAGCTCGTCAGCGTCGTCCCAGAAAATATAATCCGTTCCAACACCTTGTTGAGTGAACCAAGCCTGAGGTAGCAGAACACCTTTGCCCGTACGCTCCGACATTTGTGACGATAATGATACGCCTTTGCCTGGCGTAGAAATATTGAGCAGACCAGCAATTAAATGCTTGAATTTGGCGCTCTGAGCGTTTCGGATAGGCTCGGAGGCGCTATAGTACTTTCTGTGAGCATTTGTTGCGAGAAGGATATTTCTGTAATTCTCCTTGTCGTTGCGGGTAACGTGAGCGCTGTTGGGCATCTTTTTATACAGCAGCCCCAGCAGTCCGTGAGATTTCGGATAGAGCGTACCGCCTGTGCGAACGGAATCGCGCTCGAAGCTTATCGGTGAGTCACCAACCATCAGCCCGGCAGTAGAAAGACTCCGTACCCCGTACACGGTATCTAACTCGTGCTGTCTTTGTTTATCGTCGAGCATCTCAAGATATTCATCTTCTGATCTCACCGACGATTCCGTGACAGTTTGATCCTTTTCCTCTGCAGTTGCAAAAGAATCTTCTGCTTCCATTTCGTTTTTCGGCTCATCCTTCGTTTCAGTTTTGAGTTCTTGCTTTCACCTCTTCCTTGACAATTTCGTGCCTCGAGAAACATTGATTAATTCCTGCAGCGGGGTTACCACAGGCTCAAAGACATCCTTCATTGTTTCCTGCAGCGACTCTTTTCCCGTCTTGAGGATTCTGTGCTTACGACGAATCGCATTACTCGCTTGAGCGATACGATGCAAGACTTTTTTTTCCTTACGAATTTCTTGCATGTTGACACAACCAGTTCTGGAAAGCTACTGTTCCGTCGCCTTCGAAGATCGTGTATTTAATTCTTTTGTCATGTTTATAAAATTGTCAAATACCCTTCTTTACCAACCATTACCGAGCTCTCTATTCTTGTTGATCACTACGAACCCATATTTGTCACCGTTCCAGCATGCCGCACACAAGTCTTTAAACTCTACGTACGACATATCGGTGTTTACATGATCGTTGTACACATGTCTCAGATTCATCTCGTCTTGTTTGAATAAGACCAGCAAGTTGGTGTTGTCGCGCACGAGATGCTTAGGGATTCGAGCGTACGTCTGACAAAGATAGAAACAGTCCACATCGTGATATCTACCCATACGAAAGTACGCGCTAATGTTATCCTGCTTCTCGCACGCCACGTCATCGAATATCGTGATCGAATTAGGTTGCGTCTCGTTCGGTGCAATGACGTGCTCATGCTCGTTAAAGAGGTAATACTCGACACCGTCAACATTTTCGAGCACTTGACTCAGAAACTTGTAACTCAGTTGATTGAGAGATTTTGAGTAAACGTACAGGTTTTCGAACCCTTAACCGTTCGCATGCGTTATAAGCGCAAATAATGCGTTGGTTTTGCCACAGTTCGATGTTCCGCAGAATACCACACGTACACTACTCGGCAACAATTCGCTATGACGTTCTTCCCGTTTTGTACTCTGCTGCGTAAATTTGTCGAAATTCATCACGAGCAGCTTGGTCGATTGTGTCTCGAACCTCAACTCGAACGTGACTGGCTGGATTTTCTATAAATGCATCGTTTATAACAACTCCTTCTCAGTCGCAGAGCGGATATGATTGTGCACACACGTGATCGTAAGCGATCCTCAAAAAAGAGATCAAGTGGGAAAGGTTTGGTGAATAGCATTATCAACAAACTCCCGATCGAGTTGCATGTTCCCGGTTACCAATACTGTGGTCCTGGTACGAAGTTAACGAAAAGACTCGCGAGAGGCGATTCCGGTATCAATCCTCTCGATGCAGCGTGTAAGGAACACGATATAGCGTACTCGAAAAATCGTGAGAACCTTAAAGCTAGAAGCATTGCGGATAAAATATTAGCCGAAAAAGCCTGGAAACGGGTTATCGCAAAGGACGCAAATTTGGGTGAGAAGGCAGCCGCTTGGGCTGTAGCTGAGACGATGGAGGTGAAAACAAAGTTAGGCATGGGATGTCGAAAACCAAGGAACGTTTCCTTGAACAAAATCATACGAGCGGCAAAACAGTCTATGATTCGGAGCTACGACGCGAAAACGAGCATCAAGTCTGCACTCAAAGGTGCTCGAAAAGCTGTGAAAAAAGAAGGTGGTAAACATAATGTCCGATCACCGCGCGTTCCACCGGTACCCTTAAAAGTTGGCGGACTTCTACCTTATCTCATACCTATTTTTGCCGGTCTCAGCGTTACGGGTCCGTTAGCGGGAGGTGCTGCAGGTATAGCAAAGGCTGTAAACGATGCGAGCGCGGCTAAACGAGAATTGGAGAAAAGCAAACGGCATAGCAAAACGATGGAAGCGATCGCCTTAGGTAAAGGTCCCCATCTCAAACCTTATGAGAAGGGTTTCGGTCTTCATCTTTTTGTTTAGATCGATTGACCACAGTTCTTCTCTAACTTCAATCGGGATGGGATGAGTGAGTAAGAGGGTGAATAAATAAATAACACGATTTTGCGGGAGAGACAAGACGCTTGCTTCGGCATAAAACCCCTCGCGGTGCAGAGGGAAAAGCTGAAGCAAGACAAATGTTTATTAACTGCAAATCAGATTATCATAATACAGGATAATACAGTCGCTGGTGCGTTCTTAGTTAACTAGATCGAATGATCATTCAATAATCTTAAGCCAACTAAATCTCAATGAGAAACCGTGATCCGCAACTTCCAACGCTAACGTGGAAGCGGGGAAGGGGGAGCGTCAGGGTGGCCCAATGCCATGCAAACAGCCGTCCCGACGTCTCGGGAAACCAACGCTGAAGTGCTCGGGCGACAATGTATGTCGCCGCAATGACGCTCGCCCGGGAGACGGGCACCTCCGATCCAACCGGAGGGTGAACCGCGTCTCCCCCGACCAACTGAAACGGATAAATCTTAAAACTGCGCGAAACGAAATAATCGACGCGCGCGGGTAAAGGAAAACCTAACACGTCCTACCTATTCAAGAGCTCGAGACTAACTAACTTGCGCTGCGCCCTCACCGGCCAAGCGAATGTACGTAACTGCCGATTCGAGTATCGGCCCACGAATTTCTGGCGCGGACAATAAGAACGTAATTTGAATTACTATAACGTTGAACTACTTGTCATGTGAAATAAGGAAGTAAATCTACTCTTGTCACCTTTTATTTACCTCATACGCGGTAAATAGATACAACCTACGAATATAACGAAACTAAAATATTTGCTGTTATAAATTTACAAACTAACATAATTATAATAAAGTTGCGCGAACATCCCGCCCGCCTTCGCCCAACGGACGAATCCTTACGCCTCCGATATTGCCCTACGCCCCTTGCCGCCATCTTCGAGGTGCAGCGGGTATAGACGAGAGATGTGCCCATGTATAGTGTTAGTTGCGGTTGTAATCGTGACCACCCTCACAAGCCCATCCGGACCCGGGTGGAGTTCGATTATCCTCCCCAGCGGGCACTTCGACGGCGGATAATTGTCATCCTGGACTAAGACAAGTCTCCGAATACAAAAGTTTTTGCGGGGCTCTCTCCACTTTCCTCGTTCTTGCAAGTGGAGTAGATACTCGGAGGACCAACGTCTCCAGAACTGGTTTCGAATGCGCTATAGCAACTGAAATCGGTTCAAACGATTCTGAGGTTCGTCCGAGAGATCTTCCTCTGGGAGTAAGGCCGACGTGCTTCCCCCTAGGAAGTGGAAAGGTGTCAATCCATGGAGATCCTCAAGATCGGAGCTTAGCGCACTCAGTGGCCGTGAGTTGAGACAGGTTTCAATTTCGACAAGAACCGTCGACAACTCTTCGAAGGTGAGAGTATGCTCGCCCATGACCCGTTTCAAATGGTGCTTCACCGACTTTACTCCTGTTTCCCATAACCCTCCGTAATGGGGAGCATTCGGGGGTATAAAACTCCAATCAGTGCCATCGTTCGCCAGGAGAGCCGCCGCCCTTTGATAGAATTCGGAGGCTCGTTGGAACATAGCCTTGATCTCACTATCTGCTCCATGAAAATTAGTGGCGTTGTCACTGTAAAGCCGTTGACAGACATCACGTCTAGCCACAAATCGACGATATGCACAATGAACGACGCGGTAGTCAGATCACTCACAAGTTCAAGGTGAATGGCTCACGTAGAAAAACAGACGAAAACCGCTACGTATCCCTTGTAAGACTTGTACCCGCGCCCTTGCGTGGTACGGACCTGGACCGGATCCGAGTAATCAAAACCGGCTATCGAAAAGGGTCGTCGTTCGGACTGTACTCGGTCAGCTGGCAGGTCGCCCATTAGTTGGTGAGCAAATTGTGGCTTAACCCGTTGACAGGTCACACACCGCCGGATCGCCGATTTGACTAATCTTTTCATGCCCAAAATCCAAACCTGCTGTATCAAGATACTAGTCGTCAGAGTGGGTCCCCCATGCAAGCAGAGGTGATGAGCAAACTGCACGAATAACGCGCTGAGTACAGAGCGCTGTGCTAAAATTGGGGGGTGTTTATGGTTGAAAGTGAGACTAGCCTGGGAAACGCGACCTCCCACCCGCTCGACATCAACCTTGCCCAGAAATGGATCTAATTTCTCAATTCTGCTGCTATTCGGCAAGCCCTTTCCCGATTTCGACAGCTCTATTTCTGGGGCAAAGCTAGCTGCTTGCGATAAGCGAATGACCACCAATCGCGACTCTGCCAGCTCGACGGATGAGAGAAAGCAGGGAAGCGGTTCAGAACCGTCCCGTCATCTGCGTAGATCAAGCAAGGGGCGTCTGCAGAAGGCTACTACTCGAATAAGGCGAGTCAAGCTCGAGAATTGTGTGAGAATCGGCGGTTCGTCCGGCCGGGTCTTTACGTGGAGGGTTTGCAGATTCGCTGTTGGTTGTGGCCATTGTTCCGGTGTATCAGAGAGCCAGTGGGGACCGCGCCACCGAATGTTATTCTGCGCTAATTCTGCCGGGTCTGAGCCCCGAGTAGCCAAATCTGCTGGATTTTCTTTCGTTGGGACGTGAGCCCATGTGGCGGATGGGAGTTCGCTCTGAATAAGCGATACTCGGTTGGCGACGAAGGTTTTCCAGTGGCATGGGTGCTTTCGAAACCACTGAAGAACTATTTGACTATCAGACCATGCGTAGACCGGAAGTGAGCTGAGAAATTTGAGCTTCCTAACATGGCAAAGAAGTTAACCGAGAAGTGCAGCACCACACAATTCCAAGTTCGGGATACTGATCGTTTTGACGGGAGCCACCTTGTTCTTCGCGGCGAGAAGCAAAACACTGAACCGACCATTTTCCTCGTTAATTCGTAAATATGCCACGGCTGCATATGAGCGAGGAGACGCATCGGAAAAGCCATGAATCTGGTAGGAACGGGAAGATGCGACCCCCAACCAACGATGGATGGATAGAGGTGGCAACTGTGTCAAAGACGTGTAATGAGTATGCCATCGCTCGCGGAATTCTGCGGGGAGAGGCGAGTCCCAATAGCACTTCTGAATCCACAAATCGTGCATTAAGACCTTCGCCGTCACAGTGATTGGAGCTAGCCACCCGAGCGGGTCAAACAAACGCGCGACATTCGAAAGGATGAAACGTTTCGTTGCAGCAGTGGACATCTCTTCCACGTCCGCTGCACGGAACTTAAAATCATCCTGCGATGGGATCCAATGGGTCCCGAAGGTTTTGACCAACGCGTCGCCGTCGATTTCTTTCGGTGAGTTCTGTCGTGCCTGAGGTGGCAGAAGATCGGGATGATTTGCGGACCATTTGTCGAGCTCGAGACCACCCAATCTTAACAATTCTATAAGTTCGAGTCTTTTCTGAACCGCGGTAGAAAGGTCTTCCGCCCCTGCGAAGGTGTCGTCAACATACGTCTCTGCTTTCAGACATTCAGCTCCGAGGGGAAGGTTAACTTCCCCTTTATCAATAACCAACTGTGAAAGCATGCGAATGGCCAGATATGGAGCACAAGTTGTCCCGTACGTGACAGTATGCAAGCGGTAATCAACAGGACTGGCGTCAGCGGTCGGGGCCCACACAATTCTCTGCAAATCCTGGTCTTCGCACTTGACCAGGACTTGCCGGAATATGTTCACTATGTCTGCGGTGAACGCAAAACGGTATTTTCGCCAATTCAAGAGGATCAAGGACAGATCGCTCTGGAGGGGGGGTCCTGCCCACAAAAAGTCATTCAGACAGTGCCCTTCGCGAGTTTTCCGAGGGGCATCAAACACAACACGAAGTTTCCATTTGTCACCCGAAGCCTGAATCACTGCGTGATGTGGAAGGTACCACGCATCCTCGCACCGTATTTCTAAGGCCAGAAGTCGAGTCATACGTCCCAGTCGTTCGTAGTCCCTCATGAAGCTACCGTACGCCTCAGCCAATCGAGCGTCTCGCGAAAATTGACGTTGCATACTAGAAAGAGATTTTAGCGCCATTGACCTAGTCTCGTTAGCTACCCTAGGGCGGTCTGGTTTCACAGAAAGCCGGACTTCGTATCGACTTCGTGAGTCGCAACTGTAAGTCTCTTTGAATAAATGCTCAGCTATCTCGTCCTCGGGCCTTAGCTTACTTGAATTTGGAGCAATCTCTTCGAGAGACCAAAAGCGTTGCAGGGTCTGCTCCAAATCTAGTTCAACCGTGCAGTGAAGTGCCTGTGTTGGCAAGGAAGAGAGAGTCCTGTCCTCCAGCCGCTTGTCGGACAGCACCATACCGGAAATCACCCAGCCGAAAGCCGTACCTTGAGCGACAAGTTGTGAGGTAGGGAACCGTTTCAGGCCGGGACGGAGCAACTGGCCATAAACATCAGCGCCCAAAATCAAGTCTACGTTTTGGGAAACCGAAAAGTCCGGATCCGTTAGCGTGAGACCCTCAAATTGTTGCAAATCTAGATCACCAAATCTATCGGATGGGAGACGTGAGGTGAGCTTTGGGAGCACGAGCGCGTCTGTTTCAAACTCGAATTTAGGATTGTCGCGGGACCGTAGCACCAACTGCGTCCTCGCGGTCACAGTTCTTGTCTCAGTGGAACCAAGTCCCGACAGTGTTACGGAAGCGCGTCTCCTTGATAACCCCAACAACTGCACTATGGGTTCCGAAGCAAATGACGACTCCGAACCCTGATCGAGGAGTGCTCGCACGTAGGTGCTGCTTCCCTTCGGACCCATTACCTGCACTCGCGCCGTGGCGAGGAGAACTCTTCGCCCAACGACCGAATGACACGCCGCATGCAAGCTTACGACAGGGGGAGGTGCCGAAGATCCACCTCCTTTTGGGCCTCGAGAACCTGCCGAACTTCGGCTCGACCCTTGAGATTTTCTTCGAACGCCGCGATGCAAGATCGTGTGATGTTGTCCTTGACCAACCACGCATCTTCCGCTTGATGGACAATCTCTCTCCTGAAGTGGTTTCAGACAATTGAAACAAAACCGCAAGTGTCTAATACTAGCGAACCGCTCAGAAGGAGCCTTCGCCTGAAACTTGAAGCACTTTAAGATGGGGTGAGCACCAGAGCAGAGCGGGCATTTGTACGGAGTTGGCTTCGGTGATCAAGGAGAACTAGCGTGGAAAACCTTACGAGGTTGGGGTCCCGCAAAAGGTGTTGAAGCCGACCTCTTCTCCGTTCGACACTAGAGTGCGATCATATTCAAGGCCTGAGTTCTCCGTTCCAAAAACTTTATCAAATCCGTGAATTTCGGAAGTGAACCAAGAGAGCTTGTACCCTCCGAGAGGTCACCCTGGATTCGCTCCGGTTCCCACAACCTTCGCGACTCCGAATCTGAGCGTTCAGAGAGCACGAAGACAAGCCAGACGTCCCGAAGCTCCACTGGTAATTTTAAATTTGCTAACGCACGAACTATTCGCTGAGCTTCATCTACGAAGGAACGGTGCTTGGAAGCAGACTCGTTTTTCAAATGCGGAATCCGCATGAACGAAGCTATATGTTTATTTATTATCAATCGAGGGTTGTGATATCGAGCCTTTAACGCCTGCCACGTGCTGATGTAATTCGCACTGATCGTAGTGACGTCCTTTATTAGGTCCGCGGTACTACCGGTCAAGCAAAGCTTCAAATACTGCAGCTTGGTTGCGTCAGATAGAGAAGCTACGTCATGCATCAACGTAGTGAAAAGATCGCAGAAACTTGCCCAATCCTCATACTTTCCCAAAAAGGTTGGGAGAGGAATGCGAGGGAGTTTCGCGACACCTGTTCCGGTAGTTCCAGAGGTGGTTGCCTCCGCGGATCTAGTGACGGCCTCTATTTCCGCTTTTTCCGCGAAAGTCAGAAGCGCCAAAAACTCGTCAAGGGCGTTCTCATGGACACCGTGGATTTGCCCGAACCAATCATCGGAGACGTACGGATCGGCGTCCGCGTTTTCTCGAACGATGATCTCAGCGTGAGCCTTACGAACCCCTGTCCAAATTTCATTCAGCTGTGTCGTGAGCGTATCTCGCGGTTTGCTTATTGACCTCTGCCGCAAGCCTTCTATTTCCCCTTCACAAGCCCGCTGCAATGCAGTAAGCTTCTGTAAGACTACTGGAGCCATGTCGCGATGAAGTTTGATTGAAAATCATTATAAACTCGAAAGGTCCAAACGAACGTGTATCACAGTCGAAGAACCAGATGCAACTGAGCGAGGAAAGCAAAGGTAATAGGCACATACGACCACGCTACGCCCACGTATTACAATACATCGCCTGTTATTTAGTGTCACGCGAAGACCTTTATGCCACGCTAATCCTAATCCCTAAGCCTCGTCTCGGCTGACACACGTAGAAAATAAACACAAGACGCACCAGCCAGTACCAGATGACAAATTAACACGAACTTGACAAACAAGACAAACCCAATCACTCACTCCTCACCCGGGGCACCATGTTTAGATCGATTGACCAGAGTTCTTCTCTAACTTCAATCGGGATGGGATGAGTGAGTGAAAGGGTGAATAAATACATAACACGATTTCGCGGGAGAGATAAGACGCTTGCTTTGGCATAAAAACCCTCACGGTGCAGAGGGAACAGCCGAAGCAAGACAAATGTTTATTAACTGCAAATCAGATTATCATAATACAGGATAATACAGTCGCTGGTGCGTTCTTTGTCAACTAGATTGAATGATCATTCAATAATCTTAAGCCAACTCATCTGAATCTCAATGAGAAACCGTGATCCGCAACTTCCAACGCTAACGTGGAAGCGGGTAAGGGGAAGCGTGTAAGGTGGCCCATTGCCGTGTACTCGCATGAGTAAAACATGAACCGCAACTTCCAACGCTTACGTGGAAGCGGGGAACAGGGAGCGTCAGGGTGGCCCAATGCCGTGCAAACAGCGGTCCCGACGTCTCGGGAAACCAACGCTGAAGTGCTCGGGCGACAATGTATGTCGCCGCGATGACGCTCGCCCGGGAGACGGGCACCTCCAATCCAATCGGAGGGTGAACCGCGTCTCCCCCGACCAACTGAATCATATAAATCTTAAAACTACGCGAAACGAAATAATCGAAGCACGCGGTTGAAGGAAAACCTAACACGGCCTACCTATTCGAGCGCTCGAGACTGACTAACTTGCGCTGCGCCCTCGCCGGCCAAGCGAACGTATATAACTGCCGATTCGAGTATCGGCCCACGAATTTCTGGCGCGGACAATGAGTACGTAATTTGAATTACTATAACGTTGAACTACTTGTCATGTGGAATAAGCAAGTAAATCTACTGTTCTGACCCTTTATTAACCTTATACGCGGTAAATAGGTACAACTTACGAATATAACGAAAATAAAATATTTGCTGTTATAAATTTACAAACTAACATAATAATAATAAAGTTGCGCGAACATCTTTCAAAAAACTAACTGTCAAGCTACCACGCCGAGCGTTGACCAACTGAGATTTGCTGAAGTATGCAAAAATCATGAAAATGCCGTACTTCCGAGGTGTCTTTATGCGCAACGAAATGCCCAAAACCGGGCCGCGTAAAAACGAAACAGCTGTAGTCAATCTCGACGATGAAGATGGCCCTGGGATACACTGGGTTCCATATAAGAAACGCGGCAGCGATATAGTTTACTTCGACAGTTTCGGTCATCTTCAACCGCCGTTAGACCTCGTGAAATATCTCGGTGTTGGTAGCGTTAAATACAACGACGAAAGGTATCAGGATTACGGTACATTCGATTGCGGACACTTGTGTCTGAAATTTCTAAGCGATGAACTATATGAACATGACACGTAATTCATGACGTCAGTCGAGCACTTGCAGTCATGGATGATTCATTTACATTAACGATATCGGGAACGTCTTCGATTCTCTATGCGCAATATTTTCCTCCGATCGAACTTACTCTGAATAAAAATTATGTTCTCGGTCTCGTTAAACTGTTAACCTGCAATTTCATTCCCAACGTGGATGTCGGTCACAATAAAATATACGTAGCCGATAAGGTACTCACGATATCCACTGGCAGCTACGAAATTAAGGATATTGAAAAGTATGTTCAAGACGCGTTAAAAAATACCAACATTGAAATCAGCATAAAGCCTAACAATAATACGTTATGCAGCGAAATGAAATGTAACCATATCGTAAATTTGGAACCTGACGATTCTATTGGTCAGCTTCTCGGATTTACACCGCGCGTATTAGCAGCTAACCAAACTCACCATTCGAATATGCCTGTAACTATTATTAAGTTCAAAGCGTTGCGA
This sequence comes from Neodiprion fabricii, assembly GCF_021155785.1. Taxonomy (NCBI): domain Eukaryota; kingdom Metazoa; phylum Arthropoda; class Insecta; order Hymenoptera; family Diprionidae; genus Neodiprion; species Neodiprion fabricii. Next base: position 9,021,751 of record NC_060245.1, on the reverse strand, counting down.
GTCGAATGCAGCATTACAACGGGTGCCTACGTGAATGGACATAAAGTGCATACTATTCACGAATTTTTCCCTATTGTTCCACCGGCATATAAGATCGTGGAAGTGCCGTCGCACGTCATTTACCTTCCGATCACCGTCAAGACCATAGATCAAATGCAGCTTCGGTTAGTCGATCAAGACGGAGATCTGGTTAATTTTCGCCGAGAAGTTATAACTGTAAGACTGCACATCAAATCGCTATAAAAAATGGGTATTGTATATTACAGATTGTCCAAAAAGAGTTGTATTAGTCAGTCAGAATGTCCCGATCAAGTCAGTCATCGATCGATTTCCGAACCGCTGACACGTCGAAACGTGGAGTTCCTGATAGCTTTGGGTCTAAAGCTGACACCTTTTGGAAAAGGAATTTCCGACAAATAAAACTGCGATTCCGCTGTTTTGTTTTATGATACGTACCATGGAGAAGGAAATCTCGAGCATTTAAACACCTGTCGTCTTTGACGAATCAACGGCCCACCAAGAAATACACGCACACAAACCGTACGCATCGTCAACTTTCAACAACAGCGATGAGATTCGAATCACCGTTCAGCATCAGGATTTATGCGTATCACCGAGCAAGAGTTCGCTGCATATCTCTGAAAAATTTCTCAAATCAGACGGCACTGCAGCAGCGATCACAACTTTAGTCAATAACGCCATCTGCCATTTGTTCGAAGATGTACGGTACGAACTAAACGCTGTAGAGATTGATAAATGTAAAAACGTTGCTCTGACCAGCCTGCTGAAAGGTTTTTGCTTCGCTCAACCCTGGTCAAAGTTGGCTTATGGAAAATGCTGGATGGCTTGATGTTCAGGACACGAAAAAATTAATTGATGCCGGTGGCAACTTTGACGTAGTTATTCCCTTGAGCATGATATTGGGCTTCGCTGAAGACTATCGCAAGATCATCGTTAACGCGAAACACGAGCTGATTCTTACAAGATCAAAAAGTGATTTAAATGCCATCGTTCGAAATCAAGACGAAGACCTTCGAATCGTGATCGATCAGGTGGAATGGTTGGTACCCTATGTGAAGCTCTCGGATCAACGAAAAATCGCACTGTTGAATTTCATTTAAAAAGATACACCAGTCTCCATGAGCTTCCGCAGTTGGCAGTTGTACGAATATCCTTTGCAACCGGCAACCACGATACACGTTTGGACTGTAAAAACGTCCACCCATTTGGACGAACCGCGATTTGTCATGCTCGGTTTTCAAACGAATCGAAAAAACGAAGCTGGCAAAAATGCCAGTCATCTTGATCACTGTAACATTACTAACGTCAAGCTCTTCTTGAATTCCGAGTATTATCCGTACGGTCACCTGAACTTGGACATGAGTCACAATCGCTTTGTATTACTGTACGAGATGTAGGCAAACTTTCAAGCCACCTGTTACGGCAAAGAACTCAAGCCTCTGTTGACGAATAGCGAATTTCTACAGTACGAACCTCTGATTTTCATCGACTGTTCGAAACAAAACGAGGCTCTGAAATCTGGACCGGTAGATATTCTTATCGAATTCGAGGCTACAAATGACTTTCCTAGTGGTTTATCTGCCTACTGCTTGATTTTACATGATCGTATAATTGAATACAACCCACTGAGTGAAGGGGTGAGAAAATTGGTATAAAAACCTCGAAGGTTATGACAATCAATTCAGTATTTTTTACGATGGAGTTCATAGTCGACGTACAAGGATTCAGAAAACCGGGTCCCGGTTTTACACCAAAAGAGTTGGCAGTTGTGTCACTCGACGAAGATACCAACCCGTCAATTTTTCTCTTCGAACCTCCGTACGATTGGAATTATTTACTTGCTCCATTCAAAAGCAAAAATTTGTGGCTGTCACGGAATTATCATGGACTATCCTGGGAAGGTGGTGATTTACCTTTCGAGAAGCTCGACTTCACCATCGAATGTATGTCGCTGCGTGATGCTTTAACAGTTTACGTAAAAGGTTTGGAGAAGAAAAGTTGGCGGCAGAAAATTCTGGATGAAAAAGTTGGAGTCGTTGATTTGATGGATTTGGGTTGTCCGTCGTTGCAGAAATTGAATAAAATTTCGTATACGAATTCAAACTGTACGCATCACGCTGTATTACGTCCAAACTGTGCAGCTCAACACGTATTGTTACTGCGAAATTTTTTACTCAAACACAAAAGACAATCGGTATCTACTCGAACAGTTATTCATTCTCATTGCCTAAATCATGGGTACGATACCGTTGACTAAGAACACTTAAGTATTATCATTACGAATTTCATGTAAAACTGTAATCTTAAGTTGTTTTGTTCAATAAAATATTCCGCATCGTCAACATCAACCGTTCATTCAGAACCTCTGTCCTGCTAGTCAAGAGTTTATTTCAGAACCTTCCAGAATTCAACGTCACACCGAAATCCGTTGTCCGCAGACCGCTCACCGTCAAGTCGAAACTCGTCGAACGCGTTGTTTGTCAGTCTAAGTTTCCAAGAATCTTTCAGGGTCGATGAAGCTCTTTTCCACGGTCCCGGACCGCTCGCCGTCAAGTCGAAACTTGTCGAACGCATTGTTTGTCAGCCTACATTCGTTCAGGGTCGAAGCAACCGCATACAAATTTCAGGACCTTCCAGAATTCGACGTCGCACCGCAATTCGTTGTCAGCAGGCCGCTGGCCGTCAAGTCGAAACTAGTCGGACGATTCTGAGTATTGTTTTCGTCGGACGATTCCGATAATTGTTTGTCTAAAATTCGTTTAAGGCCAGAGCGGGTCTTTCAGAATTCAACGTCGCACCGAAATCCTTTGACCGCATGCCGCTCACCGTCGAGTCGAATCACGTCGGACGATTTCGAATATTGTTTTCGTCGGACGATTCCGAGAATTGTTTGTCTAAAATTCAACGTCGCACCGAAATCCTTTGACCGCATGCCGCTCACCGTCGAGTCGAAACACGTCGGACGAATTGTTCGTCAGTCTAGATTTATTCAAGGTCGTGCGAATTTTCTCGAACCTTCTGGAAGCTCTCAAAACCTGGCACATGCCAGGTTTCTCGGTTGAACGTTCGAGGATCCACGGGGTCCGCTCGAACGCCTGAGGATTCACGGAGTGCGCTCGGTAATGCAGTTATCGATCCCGCTCGATGAGCATGATTTTCATTACCGACAAAGAGCACAATTTATCCCACAAGGGGTAACACCACGGCAATTTCAGGCATTTTTTACCGACGATCATGGTCATTTAGAGGATTTTTTACCGACAATCATGGTCATTTGGGAGATTTTCTTACCGACGAACGGTTGGCAGAGCACGTTTCATTTTACGAGAGTGGGGGGTTACTTTCGAGGGTTTGCGTCTGGGATGCACGTATAGGCGGATTGGTTGGCTTGGTCGGTAAAGAAGGTGTTCCTTAGCAGAACTCTCCTGGTTATACTACTGACGTTCTGACTAGAATAACAGTTGCTCTTCGATTCTTATAGAGTGACTCCTACAAAGTCAGACTCCGCATTTGACTAACATCTTTCACGCCGAATTTTTATGTCAGGTTCATGCTCATCGACCTCAAAAAGCCTATGTATATAATGTTAAGAAATATGAGTACAGATACACATTTATATCATATACGTTTGTAACAGCGAATGATCTAACGAGCCTAAATATACATATTTGTTTCGCGTGAAAGGTCACGTCTGTGCTTAGGTGTGGTGCGCGGTCGTCGGCAACGAGCGAGAAAAACAGAGTCGTAACGTTGTCGCCCTGTGAACCAGATGTAACAGGCACACGAGAGAATTGTTCTTCTCATATTAGTAATCAAAGTTCATACTATTAATAAAGTACTGTCAATATCAATTTATTCATATCCCAAAATATCAACATAAAATAAATAAAGATCATCGTGAGAATTCAGCACAGTTTCGTTCAAACTTATCATCACAATATCCATCATATCGAAATCCACTGATTTGAACTTTTTGATCTTATCCTCGATTACTTTTTGAAGATTTCTGAGAACTCTTGATGTAGCCATTTGTTGTAAAAAAAATATGACCACGAATGTGTAACATGTTAAAGTTTCTTCATTCATAATCTACTCGAATCACTTTAACAAAAATTTGCATACTCTGATACTATTCAATTCCGTAACAGAGATAACATGTTTGAACGGGATATGTTCCGATTTTCTGATGTCAAAATCTTGCGACCTCTTTAGACTTGTCTGCAGAACTTTGTACACCCATCGCAGAAACTTCGAACTTGATAAACAGAAAAAATTTCATATTAAAAAAGATTTCTTGACTTACCAGCCGGAACCATATTGAAACGCATGTAGGTGTGCAAATTATAAAACAATAAAATCCGCACTTATGTCGTACATACCCAAATTTCTAACTACTAACGTTACAGAGTTTTGTATCAAGTGATGAGAATCATCATCATCATATTCAGTGAATTATCAATCTTGATATTTTCTTTACTAATTATTATATCACACTGTTGTAACGACCGGCAATCAGTACTGAAAGTGAGGAAGATAAAGGGCAAGAGGTGGGGGGGGGGGGGGGGGGGCGAGTGGAGCCTACAAGTTCGAAGGTGCCAAGTATTGCCTGTAATTTTGGAACGTCCACTTATATCTAGTCAACAAAAAGGTCGATCGGGTCCCTCGTTGCAGCCAGACTCGCCCCATCTGTATGGTGGTTACTTAAAATTGTCTTAGTCTAATTGCCTGTAAGGAGTGGGAGTGTGTGCGTGGTTGAGGGAGTGTGTGAGTAGGGGTGGGGAAGGTGAGGACAGATGGGAGAGGTTTTCGGGCAAGGAAGGGGGTTGGTAATAAGGGCCGTTCTGACCTGCAGGTTACAGCTTTGGTAGCTCCTGTGGTTTTTGATGTGGTGGTAGTCTAGCTCGTCTTGGTCCGATCGGTGGTGCTCACGGGTGCGCGGTTCGTGGTAGACTCCCCGCGCGTGTGCGCGTTGCGCGGCTTCGGTCCTTCACGGTCGTTCACGGGCGTGTCCAGCTCCGCTCCGCGAGTTTAGGATTTATTGTGACGTGCATGTGGTGGTGCAACGTCACACTGTAACTGCAGAGGCGTCTTCACGTAAAAACAAATAAGGGTGAAACTTATCACACTATTGCGTATGGTGACCGGGCATAGTGATAATCGACCGTCGTTCGTAACCATGAAATGAAATTGACTTTGACGAGATTTTTTACTGTTTTGAATATCCATAACTTGAACCGAAAACCGGCGAATACTTCTATAATATGAAATGTTCTTTGGTTATATTTAGAGTAAAAACCAATGGACAAGCTATTTGTACAAATTTGATCTTCTACTGGAAGAAGCCTTCAGATTATGCATAAAAAACTCGTTGAAAGTTCTATACGAAGCATTGCACGGCGATGGAACCACCGCACCATCTCCGCTGATACTACTGAAAGCTGACCTAATAAACAATAAGGTACGTATCTCGCAATACCTACTTATCTCGTAAGATGATACAGTGAGCTACTTAGGTTTTTCATTTTATGGTACACATTGAGCAGGTACGTCGCGCTATTTGAACATGTATATGACAGTTTTACACCATTCAATCAAGTTTTAAGCAATACAGAGGATGTCTCGTACTCGAATAAATTCACAACAACTTCATCCTTGCATTACGCCAATCACCATCGATTCATCGGTATAATGCATAATGTAGTCCTACTGTTCGAAATAAATCTATAGCAACAAAGGAATAAAGTGCTGGTTTAGAGAAGTAGTACATGAAATATGGAATTCTATTGTAAGCAATCTAGAAGTCGCGATGGATCTGTAGTAATGCAGCTGGTATTATTAACAGTTATAGCTCCTTGCATCTCAATCGCTTCTGGTGATGTCCCACTATTTGCTATACCCCCTTCAGAGACTTCGCGTGAAATCATCCGCCATAGAAATTTGATTGTAAAATATTGATACGTCTCAAATGATTGTTTTGTTGTTCAAAATGCACACAGATAGACTTCGTACCAGAATTCTCCGAAGTTGCATCACTGATAGGACATGTTCTGCCAAATTTGTTGAACGCATTGAAGGTTATACCAAGAATTACGCATAAGTTTAAGGTCTCACATGGAGTTGCGCCATTCTGGAAACTCTACATGGAAGAAGAGGAATGTCAAAAACTTCAACAACTGTTAATTAACGGTAATTACTATTCTTTTTCGAATTGACGATAGTTACAATAATCAGAATATGGTCGCTATATTAAAGAATATAATTTACATGTTTTCAGAGGTTGATCACAATTTTTCGCAAATGGAATTGTATCTCAAAACTTGGGAACCTTTCCGAGATATGTGGGAAATTAATAAAGATTTGTTCATGCAAAGGTAATCTATATTTCATGGTTTATATGTAAAGTAGTTCAAGCTGTGATGGGACAATTGTGTCGGACCTAAAGAAGACCCTCTATTTTTATGAGGATTCTATACAGCTACTTGTGAAAATGTTTATAATAATTCAACATGATACGTGATAACTGCCTGACGGTAATTGAAGATTCCTAAAGTAGAACAACTTAACGTCACAATACCAGATGGAGCGGTACAGCAACGTTTCTACCTTCCATCCCACCCTCTGTACCGATTCCTTTGACTGACTGCAACAATAGCAACGTTATTTCTTAATACCCGTTGTGGCAATATCTATCAGATGACGGTTTAAGCTGGCTCTCTTTAGATTGGCAATTCTGAGGTTACTAGTACTCTGCATACTGTGTGGTCACATGCATCTACACCTATTTTTTGCAACGCTTTCAATCTGGAATAATGCTCGATTCGATACATGCAATTTGCTTATAACCAGACGCCAGGGTCGCTACGCGGTCACACGAACACCTTACTGACCACTAATATGTATCTGAGCCTACTCGTACTCAACTACCAATTGGCGTTTGCTTGGAAACTGATATCAATTTAATTGTCTCGAGGCTTCTCGCGTCTACCATTTCTGGAGCTTGACCGACAATCCTCATTACCAGCGCACTACCCCGGCTCGCGTCATTTCTCTTTCTGATTGTAGCGCTTGAATCTAGTGGGCAATTCAGGCAACTTTTGACAATTTTAACGTTTGACTGACAATGAAGGATTCGTTTTAAATAAATATAATAACCACGCCGTCAAGTAGGCAATAAAGGTCCATTCTCAATATAACCATATATTCGCGTAACTATTGCTTTCAAACCATATGCAACCTTCTAATCCCGCAAAAGTATCTTTAGACAATTCTTGGATCTCATTTTAATAACTCCAACATTTTGATAGCAAACCGTGAGATTTTCTACGGTTTGAATCGTTTTCATTACTTATCGTCAGAAAGAAAGGAAACTAGTAGGTAGAGTTTATTTTCTCAGTATTTTATCGTCCCAATAAAGGTAATCGAATATCCGTGTCATGTGAAAATTTTGATGCACACAATGAGTAACTTGTAATTCTATGTTGCAAAAGAGACTAACCAAATTCATACTACTGCAATTTTCAGATATGAAAAATTAAAACCCACTGTAGCATCATTTGATGCCGACATTGGCAGGTATACCGAAGTGGCGAATAACGTACAAATGCAGGATACTGTTACAACCGTACACTTCATCGATGTCAATTCAGATACACTGAAACAAGCAATTATTGACCACTGCGTTCTGTGGCAAGAAAAATTAACAGGGTTGCTGCTGAGAGTAACTGAGGAAAAGGTGAATTATGTGTACGAATACATAAATGAGAATAGAAAAAAGTAAGTTATGTATATACATTTAATATGCATACTTAAAAAAGTAGTAGAAGAGTTTTGAGCATGATTCGCAAACTTTCACAAAAAGTTTAATTGCTTTTAAGCACCTAACTAAAACCGTGTTGTAGAATCTTGGAAATGTAGGTCATTATTTAACAACAAGTTTTTGCCGTCAACGTTTCGACTCTGATTGGAGTCATCCACAGGACATATTTAATGCATCTATTGAAAACATATAATTGCAATACAGTGTTGGTACCGAGTCGGAACAACATTAATGATATATGTATAATGAGAAATTAAAATAATATTAAAAATTAAACATAAACTATGTATATAGAAACAAAGGAACACCAACCTTCTTGTGTAAAGTAGTCAAATGTTAAAAACAGTGAGAAGTAATTCGATAAAATAACACAGTTATGGTGTTTATTGTCACTTTTTTCACTTTCTTTATCTCCTGTCTCCATAGTTTATTGATGGTTAAAAAGACGATCTAGTCAAAAAGGCAACTACTCTGTCTGAAGATCGTTACTGAAAGGAGTTGGAGAGGGTGGGTGGGTAGAATATAAACCCTCGACTTGTGGAGAATGAGCCTGGATGAGAAGAAGAAAGTAAAAAAATATATATACAAAAGTGTGAGATAAGTGGGAAGTCGTGCACATCCCGCAAATGAGAAGGTCGTTCAAATACCTTACTGACGATTGAAATAAACAGTCAAATTTTCAAACACAATAACACTCTGTTATAAAAACATTGCCGAAAGCAAGTTGAAGGACAACTGTGTTATTTTATCGACTTACTTCTCACCGTTTTTAACATTTGACTACTTTATATGGTTAGTTATCCTTTGTTTCTATATACATAGTTTATATTAAATTTTTATTATTATTCTAATTTCTTATTACATATCATTAATGTTGTTCCGACTTGGTACCAACAATGTATTGCAATTACATGTTTTCAATAGATGCATTAAAATGTCCTGAGGATGACTCCGATCAGAGTCGGAACGTTGACAGCAAAAACTTGTTGTTAGATAATGACCTACATTTCCAAGATCCTACAACAACACGTATACTACAAGGTCAAGATCATTTCTCAAAACCTAACTAAAAACTACTGTGGTCAATATCAGTAAAGTGGTTTTCTTCACAAAGTAATCTATGTGACCTGGAAAAATCACCTGAATAAACGTACTAAATCTTCAAAAACATCTGAATTATCATACCGAGAGAATATCTTGAAAGTTCGCACTCGGTTACCGCCGACTCGACACTACTCAAGTTTTTCGTCTGTTTCTCGCAGGGTGACCATCTCATCTATAATTTTAAACAGTCAAATGCCGTAGAAGGATTGCACCGACGACGACGACGATTATGTTTTCATTCCACTTATGGGGCATTCACTGTCAAAACAAAAACGACCGCGATTATGTTTTCATTTTATTTATGAGGCATTCCTTGTCAATATGTAATCGTTGTCCTTGTTGATGCAATCATTTTACGGCTTTTGACAGTTTAAAATTAAAGATGGGATGGTCAGCCTACGAGAAAGAGACGGAAAAACTTGAGTGGTGTCGAGTCGGCGGTGACCGAGTGCGAACTTTCAAGATATTTTCTCGGTATTTTTAATTGTTGTCTGCATTATGTGTTGTAACGTGGCATTTTTGATGCGCGTTCCAAACGGCTTCCCAAACCCTAGATGAAACTCAAAATTAGGGATCCCGCGATCAGACCGCTAATCATTTGGTGAAAGAGCGCCAGAGCAACGGTCACGCATCCGATACTCTGAGAGGGGACATTTTTCGGTCTGGCGAATACGACTTTCCAGGATTGCTGTTTATTTTTTTTTCTTTTGTACCGAGTAAATGCGACATCATGCATGGGATCGGCGGAAAATTCGACAGCGTTACACGATCACAGTCGCGTCGGATAGCGACGAGAGGAAGGCCTCACACAAGGCTACGGAGAGAGCGCCAACGTAGAGCTCTGCCGCGAGGGAAACCAAGGCAGATGAGATTCCCGTTGGTGGCCGGCGAGCCGTAGCCTCCCCTCACTACGCTGATGTCACTCAACCTCGTAAAGTCGTCACCACGCCACTGTCGAACTACGGGATACCGGAGACTGGACAGCCAATCAGCGCCCCGCAACAGCGGGAGACAACGATAGCGATAAGTTAGGCCATAACAATTTCGTAAAGAGAACACTAATTAGAGCGGAAGAGTTTTCAACGACGGATAGCGCCTATATTCGAGGCATGTTCGAATTGCGGTTCAGATTAGCAGAGCTCGACACTAGAGTTCTGGCAACAGTTTGCGACGGTCGCAGTTGGAAATTTAAAATAAAAAGGAAAACGTAATTAGAGTGCGGGATGGCCGAGAATGGTGTTGGCGCGTTTTTGGTGTGGCTGCGAAGCAGTAAGCGCTGTTAATTCTTTGCGAACGTATTTCGAGTGCAATTTGTATCGGCGCACCGATCAACGGTTGGCCAGTTCCTCATTGAGTTAGAGTAGCACTCGAAATTTGTTTGCCGATCTCCTTATTTGATGGCCGTAGCCTGAGTTCTCGCAATAACGCCGACAGTAACCTTTGGTTTGTGTATGGTATAAAGTCGAGTCACGGGTTTGAGTCGAGTCGCTCTTGTTTCAAATTGAGTGCAGCCTAATTCCGCTGCACGGGGTCCAAGCGAGTCAGCTTAGGTAAAAGTGTCATCTCTCGTGTAGGTCGCGTATCGTCGTGCGTGAAAGCTCGAGTTAGCGGGGCGATTTGTGAACTTTGAGGGAATTGTGAGTACGGATTGTGTTCGGATACGTTGCGATAAAAGTCATACGATTACCGTGGAGACCGGCGTATTTACGAATAAAAGCTAGAGTTTCGATTAGTGTGTCGAATAAGGGTTGGTTTTAGTCATAGCCCTTGTGAGTTAGTATTGTAGTTTTGGCGATTAACGCTTTATTTCGTAGAGGACGATCGCGGATAGCACATCGAGTACGATTTTGGTTTTAGGTTTTGTCTCGTGTTTATTGTTGAGTGCCGATTAGCGCTGTATGTAGTTGAGGACGATCGCGGTTAGCGCGTCGGGTCAGATTCTGTTTTTGGTTTTTGAGTTATTGTTTATTATTAAGGCAGCCACTAGCGCACGTAGGCTTGGAGATCTTTTAGATTTGGTTTTTTTTTTTGTTAAATCTAGGTATTTGATTTTGAATCGCGCAGAGCGAATTTTAAATTATTCTTTCTTTTGTTGATATTATTGCTGTCGTGAAATATATTATTTTATTTTATTTTAATTTGTTTGAATAACGTGTTAGTGTCAAAGGTCTCGATCTCTCTCCCCAAAAATTCCCCCTTCCCTCTCCGCGGTACTGAGCTACCGAATTAATTGCCGAGGTCTAGTGAATTAACGATTTCGAGGCGTGTTAATCACGCCAGGCGCCCAACAGAATTTCGCAACATTGTTTCAGATCCAGCTTACATCGCGGACGCGGAATTATTGTGCACGCGATGAGTTCTCGTTCATTTTCTCCGAGTGATCGAGGTACGGGAAAAATCCACGTCACAGTACATACGTAAGCAATATATGTATATATTGTGACGTGGATTTTTCCTGCTCCTCGGTCACTCGGAGAAAATGACCGAGAACTTACCGCGTGCACAATGATTCGGCGTCCGCGAGGTATCTTGGACCTAAAACAATATCGCGAAATTTGTTGGGCGCCTGGCGTGATCAACACGCCTCGAAATCGGTAATGCGATATACCGCGACCCTATACTAGATAGCTCAGTACCGCGGAGAGGGGAGGGGTAATTTTTGGGTGGAGAGAGATACGACACACGTACGCCAACACGTTATTTCACAAAGCCATAATTAAATTAAAATAACATATTTCCAGCCAGCGATAATACAAAACAAAAGAAATAATACTTTAAAAGTCGCTCTTCGCGATTCCAAATACAAAGCCAGAGAAATAATAATCCGTTAGTCGCTATGCGCGATTCAAAATTAAATACTTAGGTTTAACAAAAAAAAAAAAAGAAAGACAAAAAATTAATAGATCTAGAAGACCTCTACTGCCTACGTGCGCTAGTCGCTGCCTTAATAATAAACGCTAACTCACAAAAACCAAAAACAAAATTTGACCCGACGCGCTGCCCGGGACCGTCCTCTACGGTATCGCGCTAATCACCACCTTGGCTATTGTAATTAAGGGCAAACAAAAAAAAATATGTCAAGGCACACGGGCCGCATTAGTCGCAATCTTAATTACTACCTCAACTCATTTTCTCACTCCTACTTCGTTATTACTCATAACAACGCATCCGAGTTCAACTTTTCCCGCGAAGTCTTAGCGTGGTTCGCGAGTTTGAACGCTCCCGCTTTGACGATTCGCGACCTACACGAAAGGTGACACTTTATTTAACTGGACTCGACGTAACCCCGTGTAACGGAATTTGGTTACACTCAAATTACTGTAGGTTCGCCACGACTCAAACCCGGGACTCTACTCGACCTTCTCGGTTATTTAACCGTGGCTCTAAGTTAGTACGCGCAACTCAGGCTGCGGTCACCAAACGAAATAATCGGCAAAAGAAGTTCGAAGATTTTTCGGCACGCAAATTACAAACGGCTATCCTTTCTCGGACAAGCCCTCGCTCGATTAAAAAAAAACTAGAAACGCGAATCAAACTCCACTTCGCAAATAGACTACCGCCTTGGTCAGTCGCCAGAACTAGAGTGATCTCAGATGGCCGATCGGCCGCAACGCCGATCTCGTTACGCTAATCCTTAGTGACGTCATCCCCCTAAGAATGCGCAACAATCGATCCGTCATCGATTTCGGAGATTGCGCAACTTGACGCGCACCTGTCGTCGCGACGCGGCGCAGAACTTAACGCTAGATCGCGATGTCGTCTTCCGCGCAGCTCTACGGGGTCCTGGGGTTGGGCGGGGTGGTGCTCCCTCGCCGCTAGCTGGTCTCTTGCGGTTGCCTCGGTCGGGTGTAGGCGGGGTAAGCCTGGAGGCTGCGGCGCGCCGGACGCCAGCGGGAATCGCTTCCGCCTTGGATTCTCGCGCTGCAGGGATCTGCGTTGTCTCCCCCTCCGCGGCCTCGGTATCCTTCCCGCGAGATCTCCGCGGTTTCGCCTTGCCTCAAAATATCTTCGGCGTCGGAATTGGTCGCTGGCTTGTGGCCGGTGTACTCAAAAAAAAAAATAAAAACAAAAACCTGCAATATCTTATTCGTAATTCAATATATCGTCCCTGTCGAAGCCCGCATGCGTGACTCCAGTTCTGGCGCTCTCTATTATTATCTCGCGACTCGATCTCCGAAACCCTTATTCCTGGATTCCGCCCAAGGTTCAGGAAGTACCTTGTAACGGGCATGTCTGTCCGAAATGCCACGTTACAATATATATATATATATATATATATATATATATATATATATATATATATATATGTATGTATGTATGTATGTATGTATGTATATCATAATGGACAACTGTTCAAGAATGCATAATGTCAACAATGCCCGTGACATACACAAATCACGACAACAACTATAACGGGCAGCTGATCGAGACCACCATCGACACTGACAGTGACCTACATAAATCCAAAATAATAAACAAAGACGGCGGACGTTGACCAACGCATACCAGGATGATGACCCATAATAGGACGCACAAATAGGGGGAGGACGTCGACAGGATAATCTGACAACAGCCCCGGGAGAATATAAATTGGAGGACCACGAAGAGCGGTTACCAGTTGACCGGCAAAGCGCCGAGCTGCGTCATATTTGAACGAAATGTTACTCGTCTAGAGAACATTCTCGATCTTAGCTTTAAAGTATTAGACAGGAACTTCAAGCAAAGAGCTTAGTTCGTAATTGGGAGGATATTATAAATTCAGAGCCCACGGTAGCCCGGGACCTCCAAAGAGAATTAGCAAAGATAGAATAGAGCCAATTATTTGGAAAACGTTTGAACTGTAGGGACCATTTTAGGAGCAGAACCGATGATTTCTAATTATTATTATTATTTCTTTATGTTTATTTTATAATTTTGTTCTTTATTGTTAACTTTATTAACCAGTTTTATTTGAGTTATCGCTGTTAAAGCATATTCACAGTCTAAACATGCACTCGTCTGTCTCGTTGTCAAACATATTTCTCTAACACAAAGTTTCGCCTTGACAAAGAGGTGTCGGGGGGGAGTAAGCCAACAGACAGCCAAGGTAATCCCTGGTCTGGAGGATTGGCGATGTTTAGGGTCAGTAACCAACAACTGAAAATAGGCAGACGACTCTGTTTACTCCGAGTTCGTAATTAGAAGGGAGTACTGGAAAACCCGTATCTCCGACTAGGTGACATACGCCTCTTTCACTTGTCTGCAGCTTGAAGCAATGGCCAACAAGCCCTTGTCTTACTGAAGGGAGCAACCGGCGGAGGTGCATGTTCACGCATCAAGGCGGCTGTGAAGATACCTAAGTCCGCATAGTTTGACTGTTCAGGGTTTTTGGGTCTGATAAGCTGATCTTGCTTTTTACACATCAGAGGGGGTTCCTTATAAATATATATTTTCATTGAAAAGTGACAAAAAACACACAATAGCGGATTTATCTCATAGGCTCTGGCCCCAAGATGAACCGCACCCGTTACAGTATATATATATTGTAACGCTAAATTCTCTTACCCTCAGATGAGGACTTACCGTTGACACTTTGGCGCGATTCTCCACTTATTCCGAACACTCGACTATAACAAAGTCAATTACGTTGGGCGCCAGACGCGTTAGCGTCAAATTTCAGGCAATAATACGAATCAAGAAAAACAATACGAAACAACACGGAAAATAACTAGGAAATCCGTTGTACGGCTGGCTAGGCTCAGGTACTCACACGAACTAGTAGAGTGGCGGTATTCAAGGAAGCTAACGATAATTAAAGAATTAAAGAAAATAAAGCAATAAAGAAAAAACTTAAGTCAGGGAAAATGAACAGGTCAATCAGTCATGTATTGTTGAGTAGGTTGCAGGTTTAAGGGGACCTTGCGGTCTAGCGGGTGAAAATTTGACTGCTTTTCAACATTTTTTTTTTTAATGAAAGAAATGAACAATGTTACCTAAATTTTGTAGGTATGTTTCATTACTTATAAATTTAACGAAATTGGAAATTAAAAAAAAAAAAAAAAATTTTTTATTATTTTAAAACCGGTGCTGAAGTCGTCCCTTCGAAAAAAGTTGACGTTGCTGCTGTTAATGGATTTGGTTCTCCACTTATCCGAAATCAAAAAATTAAAAATGACCCTCAATTATTATGAGTATATCTATCGCAGGAACTAAAATTAAGAAAAAAAAATAAAAAATGACAACATGGCGTTTTGTCAAACTTAGAAGTCGGAAAACAGCCTGATTTTAAGGTTTTGCTTAAAAAAACATTATAAATACTTGATCGAAAATTTGCGTTATAGTCCCTGCGATAGCTGCCAGTGTACTTAATAACATATTTTAATTTGAGAATCGGTCGAGTAGTTTTTTTTAATTCATTAACATGAGACAGAAAAAAGTAGTTTCGAGATGAACGCGTTTTAAATTTCAAATAAGTATTTCTTCGAAAAAATTAGATCTAAACGTGTACCTACATTAATCTGAATTGAATAATACAATAACTCATACTAGGTTCGACATTTAATTCTAATTCATCACTACTTTTTAGTTTATTTGCAGAGGTACTAGTGTATTCTGTTGCATTCTCATTTGTATGTCTATTACCTTTGAATGATCTTTTTTTTTTGCTTTGAAGCTTGGTTTTTTACTAGTACCGCTACCTTGTTGACGATCCATTTTTTTTAAATATATTTTTTTAACAATATTAACTTTACTCGATGTTATTCTGTCTGTATACCGAGTTATAGTAACCGATTTAACTATCAAAACTAAAATATTTTCGCTGCAATTCTAATAAACAACTTAGGTACGTTTCTACGAACAATAGAACTATTTACTGAGCGGACCGCCCGCGTGTCCCTTCTACTTACTCTTGCGCCGACCTTCAATGCGCTGTAAAACTTAAAATACTGTGACTATCATTAAGAAATTTTCACAGTATATTCTTGAGATACTATACTTTCGAAATATTAACAAAAAAAAAATCGATTTTTTGAAAATTCGGACAGGCAAATTAAATGGCATCGATAGCAGTAGTTAATAAAACAGGCAATAGTTTTTCACAGAAATTTTGATAGAATGGAATTGAATGATAGCTTTGAAACGGGAGACGATAGTTAACAGTGAAAAATGAGCGTAGGTCGGCAGAAGTAATATAATGCAGGAATTTACTTAAGACTACACGTCACTGGGCGACGCGATCTCACCCAAGTTTCAAAGGACGCTACGCGATTTATTATTCTATTAATTAAAAACGAGAGTAAGAACTTTATTGCAATCGATAGAAATCAAAATAGTGATAGCTCGGAGATAATAACCGAAGAATAAGACGAAGTTACCATAGATTCTAACCAATTTGAAAGATTAACATTCATTAATAATTTACAAGATTTGGTAGCGTAGACGATAGACTAAAGTTAACGGTAAAGTACGAGAGATAATTTACGGGTGAGTTGTTCAAAACGATAGAATCAATCATTTACAATATTTAAGGATTCGCAGAATTATACAAAGAAATCTTAAATCATAACTTTCGAGAGAATACAAGATTACGAGAGAGTGAGAAATTCGGAGAGTTCGCAAAATAAAGAGATACACTAAATACACTTCAGTACAAAAAGAATCAAGAATAATACGCAGAACTTAAATTAACAAGGAAATACGATACTACGGAAAGATACAGAGAAAAGTATATTGAGCAAAAATAATATAGGATTGCCAATCACGATAGAAAAGGTGCGGTAGTATTAAGAGGCTGATTCTACGCTCGGTTATACTTCAAGGAACTCGATATACGATACAATAGGCATGATATAAATAAAACATTATAAGCAATAAGTACCAGAAGTAAAATATAAGACGTACTACTATTACACAAAATTATGCAACGGAAGATAAAGCCAATAGGGCTCAAAATACAGTAGAAACTACAGAAGCAGATGATTAGAAATTCATAAATAACAGGGGTCGACAAAAAAATTTTTTTTTGGGTTACTGTTCTAATGCTTGAATTCTGATTCCAGACATCGAAAAACACTTAAATATCCATTTTTAGCTTTTACAGTTTGCTTTTATCTAATTTATGTCGATAAGTGAGTTTTAAAGATTTTAATTCATTTTATGAGCAATAGATGATAGAACTTTGATTATCCCGATAGCAAATTGTATATTATAATTATTTATCACAATTCTTAATTAAAAAAGACTCTGATGTTTCGCAAAAATTCTTCTGACCGTAATTTAAAATGCAATCATAAAAAAATATAAAAATCAGTCATTTTTATTGAAAATTCAAAAAATTGCTTTAGTTTCTGCAAAAGCAAACTTTGATCAGAAAAATTATTTTTTCCTTTATTTGTAACGTCGGAGAAACCAAAATTTCATATGCCGAAGCCAGACCCAAAAACACGTTGACCGGTGTAATCAGAGAAGTTCATGAATACGAAAGAATTAATTATTCGGCAGTTACGAGGTTGCTCAGACACGAAATTTATCAATTGCTGAAATCGTGCAGTTACACGGCGGCTTACCGCAACTCTAAGCCGTGGACCATAAATCACACAAAATCGGCATTACACAATGCAACCAAGAACAGATAAATGCAATAAGAAAGAAAATAGAAATTATTTTATTATTATTATTTTTATATATATTATATATATATTATTATTTTATATAATTATTTATTATTATTAGCAGCTTCGTAACGATACAATACAAAGGCAGAAGCTTTACCTTAACGGGCCACTTTAAGCACACAACACTGAATTTATTTTTAATATAAACTTAGAATTACCAAAAGAAAACGGGAACGAAGGAAGGAAGGAGCTCGAATTTATGGGAGAAATCTAACAGTAGAACAAAATGATAATGGTGATAAAACGGTAGCGAGATCATAAACGATAGAAACGATAGCGATGAAGCAGGAAGGATCGGTAGTTCAAAACGAGAGAATAAGGAGGATCGCAGCTGTCTCCTAACGGGTCAAGCGTAGAACAGACGGAGGTTGGAGTTCGGCTCGCCGATCTCGCCGCTGTCGTGAGGTGATCCTTCTTCCCTTTGATTGGTTGTTCGACCCCCGCCATAATTAGACCATCCGTCTGTGGCGAAAATCGGTTACAGCGTGGTCATGCATTTTAGAAGATTACCGCTAGATGTTGTGTAATGCGCTGCTCGTGATTTTGTCGTTGAGATTGAGATCGTTGATTTATTAGCTGCTTCAGGTTACTGTCCAGGTTGCCTTTCATTGACGACTCCTTTGACAGAGGTATACGCAGAGTGCCTCTCGGTCAAAGTTACCGAGTGAAAGGTGACGCCTCTTTGTTCGCTTCCACTGACTTCGTTGTATAGGCAGTGGCCGGCTCCGCACGATATATCAAGGAGATCATGCAGTCACACGATGGCGGAATGCAACTGCAGCCGTGGACCATGACTCACATGATTATAGTCCTTACTGATAGGAAGGCTGCGTCGATCCTCAGAACGAGGGCTTTATCAAACTGGACATAGTGGTTTGGGGTCGGTCTGGCACCAGGCCGGTAAGTCGGAAGATGGCAGGCTACGGTCTGCCCTGTATGCCATCCTTACGGCATCCGAGAAAGCGGGTGGCTGTTTTCTCCTTGGGAAGTGGTGCCCTTAGCTGTCGGAGGACTTTACATCCCTATTCACCGGCAGTCAAGGCGATACGAGAGGTTCGGATAGATGCTATCCCAGGTGTTGAGAAGTACACCAAGGTAGTCAGTGTAGTCTTATTGGACCGTCGGTAGGCGAAGTCATCGAGAGCTGGAAACGGTAATTAAGGGAATTGAATTTTTTCGAGGAAAACTATTTGAAATTTCGGATTGGGGTCTTAATTATCTAAAAGTATATACATTCAAAAATATGTTCAATTTTCTTTATTTAAAAATATCAAAAATATACAAGGATATTGTATGATCCTTGGAGCGTCGTAAAAAAATCCCCTTAATGGTAGCTGTTGATCCCTCGGTGGTCGGGATCGTTGTCGTCCAAGTCCCTTGTTAGAGTGCGCCGGAGCGCGAAATACAGAATTTACAAGGAAAGAATCAGTTTGAAGTAGTTATTTGCCTATTTTGTATCGATTTCGGTTGGAGTACCCCGCCAGGGACGAGTTTCCCAGAGATTTCCTTCAGTTGTGTGCCCTTGTGACGGGTGGCTCTAAATCGTCACGTTACAATATATATATATATATATATATATATGCAACTGTGTAATGACTGATAACATATATATTCATACATTCATATATATGTATATATGTATTGTAACCAATTTTTGTGTGCGACGGTTAATGAATAAGTGAGATGATTGGTTACCCTACGGTGCAGTTACTAATCTGAATAATTAGATATTGAGAGATTGTGACGTTGCACCTAGAGTGCAAGTCACAACAAACCCCAAACCCGCGGGGAAGAGCCGAACGGGTGAGCCCTGTCCCGTCGGGGAAGACCCGAACATCACCGAAGCCCCCCGACGCTCGGCAGAGCCGAGCGCGAGATTCAGTACGAGCACGGAAGTAACCGCAGCAAAACCTGAGCAGCCCAGCCTAAGAGCGAACGAGGAAGAAAGAGAGAGAGTCACAGCCACACACCGATACACCCAGCTACACTCAACCACACCGAGAGAAAGAAAGAGAGAGAGTCACACCCACATACACCGATACACCCAGCTACACTCCACCACACCTCGAGACACCCACCCACACGCCGACGACACCAGGTTAGCCTGCATGCTACCGCCGATCTGCTCCTCCCCTCGCAATACCAACCCTGTCTACCACACACTCCCCGTCACTCTACACCACCCTCCCCTCGCCATATCAACCCTTCCGACCTCATATTCCCCGTCACCTCCCACACTCCTCCCCCCCCGCGCGCGTATCTGTAAGTTAGTATTAAGTAACGCTAAGGGCTGAGGCGTGATCAGCCACCGCTCAAGTCTACAACCCTTTTGTACCTCTTAGTTTAAGTCGAGCCCTGGTGCAAAAATACACACACTAAGTTTTACCGATCATATCCGCCCCGTCTCTAATTGTCTTCCCCACCCATATTATTCGTGCGGACTCAAAACCCGTCACAAGATAATAAAAGAGAAAGATATGATTGTTGGGCGCCAGACGCACATGCGTCAGAAAATAGATAAAAAATAGATTAGAGAAAAAGATATAGATAAAGACAAGATCAAGTTCTACGACGGTTTTGCACAGCTTGCTCAGTATAGACAAGATAATGGTAGAGGGGAGGGTTTGAATCCAATAGATAAAATAAGTAACAGGTGAAGCAGAAATAGTATCGGATATATTGGCTTAGAAGCGATAAATCTTAATAACAAGCAAACAACTGAAGAGATTGAGATACAATTAAGATAGGTGAGATAGTTAATTTACAGCCAGAGAAAAGTTAAGCGAGAGATTTAACAAATAACAGAACGTTTTCAGAATAAACGAGAGATATGCGTAGGCTCGCGGTACTATGATTCGAGGTAATAATTAACACGGTTTTATAATGAATAGGCAGAACAGAAAAAGATATACGGTACTTAAATTAAGCATTAATCAAGCAAGCCATAAAATACGAGGAGCGATTATAAGAAACATGCGAAATACAAAAATTGTAATAGTTATCACATTACCAGAATTAACAGAGATATAACAGAGGCAGGGAATTATTAATTGCGGGGTAAATTCAAGGAAACAGGTCAAGTCGAGAATTATTATAGAATATAGAAACTAACAGATAATACGTTCTCTAGTTTGCGATACGTGCGAAAAGAAAGAAAGATAATATTCGGTACGGTAAAAGACAATTTCGGGATTAGGACAATTAATACTCAAGAGAATTAATACGCAACATACGACAAACCAAAGAGACTACGGACAACTATGATCAGCGGTATTAGCGAATAAAATAATGAAAAAGATGTTATTCGATACGGCGCAATATTCCAAAGTCAAAAGAACGACGAGCGGGACCGCGCGGCGATGTAAGATCGCTCACGCGGTACACTCACTACAATTAATTACTCAAAGATAATAGGTGAATAAACAGTTATGAGTTAATCAGAAAAATTATAACGAAATAGTAATGCTCAATAGCTAAGATAAGAATTGACAATTTAACAGAACACGCTGCTATACAGCGATATTAGATATTTAGGTATTCTAGATGAGAGAGATAGTAAAATAAAGCAATAGTCACTAACAATGCGTAAGTAAGAGTCAACCAGTCGCGAAGTTACTTGCAATAAGAAATAAAAAGGGACAAGATAAGAAATAGTAGAGAATAAGGTACGAGCCCAGGTGGCTCACGCAGACCAACTGCAAGATAGAGAGAGAGAGAGAGATAAAGATACGATATATTGCAAGTAATTTCGTGGCTTCACAAAATAGAAAAGGAACCTCACTTACGTGAAAAGAAGTTATAACCGGCACCGAAGATGCGGTAAGAATGCGATAAACGGAACCTGTTGATAGCGGTAATAATACTCGATACTACGAGAGCACGTCTTTATTAATCGAAAACTGAACGTAGAGTGCCGAGACGAGCGATGATCCTGATTTTCGTCATGCTGCTGTCACATGATTCTTCCTCAAATCTGCGTTATTCTAATTGAGCCAGCAGGTCGCGTAGGTCTGGTCTACAGGTAGGCGGCGATAATCCCTCGCCGCTAGTTTTTCTTCTTCCTCGCTGACAGGTATTGAGGTATCGGGACGTCGGAAGGTGGTCGGAGATGTTTACCCTCAGCTGTGCTGCATCGTTGGTGAGAGGGCAGGTCGTACCGCTCATGTGTTGCGATATTGAGGTGTGCGATAATATTGCGTCACCGATCCCTTGGACTTGCGACCGATTCTACTGCACTCCTTGCTTTACTGGTACTCCCCGTTGTAGCTATTTCGTTGGCGCTGCATCCCGGTCCTCGCTCATCGGAGCCTTCATGCCGGAACGATCTGGTGGTGATGGCCCTCGACCCGGATCCCCACACTATATCCACCAGATCCACGTGGTCAGCATAGTCCAGCCTATTCCACGCCACAGCCCTTCGATAGGATGGTTCATTAGGAGAAAACCGTCCTCTATTTGATAGACAACGACTTAGTAGATGTCATGGTCAGTTCAGCTCCAGGCTGATAAGTATCGTCGACGGGAGGCTTTGTTGTGTTTTTGACGCACAGCCCTGTACGCCGTCTCGCGATGCATCCGAGCGGTAGAAGCATTGATTTTTGGTTCGGCTCTTGGCCGATAAGTCTTAAATAGTTGGAGGTACTGTTTGTGCATCACGCACGACCCTGTTCACAACTTAGATAGGCATCCGTCGGGAGTGGTTTCAGCGGTATTCGTTCGTCTGTAGTCGGTGGTGGTCGGTGTTGAGCTGGTACGTGACCCCTGTCAGGTAGTATCCTGGTATCTTGAAGCGGAAGTCTCGTAGATAGTTCTCGTAGAGCGTTACAAAATTAGAAAATAGAATAGAATTAGCTGAATAAAGAGAGTTTCACTTAAAGATAACTAGTCGTTCGTTTTGGAGTATTGGCCTCAGACGTGCTTTCGTTATTTTTAGCGATATTCGTACGTAGGGAAGTGCGATAATTAAACTATGTGACGGGGTGCGAAATACCACGTCACAATATATATATATATTGCATTTAATTAAAAGCCTAGTCATTTAATTAAAAGCCTAGTCATCTAATTAAATGCCGGCATTCAATGAAAATCGTATTGATGTCTTTCATTCACCATTATCTGCCTAGGGATTTACTTAAATGCCGGCATCCAATTGAATGCCGGCCGGATCTCTAGGCAAATAATAAAAAAAGCAAATGTATATCCATGAAATATATCAACGCGTCATATTTATTAAACTATTATAGTCAGTTAGAAAATCATATAACATAATAATATTATATAAGTCATTTGAAAATTTGTTATAATTCATTTAGAAAAACAATGTAGTTAACAGTCTTTATTCGCACAAAGATTAGAATTGTGGCACCGAGATCCGCATTTTATATTGGCTTTGAAGCAAGAACACCGCTTTGTCGAACATTGCTCTTTTGTCACGCAGTTACATTTTTTGTAACCTTGGCCCCCGCATTTTGATTGCGCCACCGCTGCTTCTCTAAGAGTAAGAAAATTATCTCTCCGAACATCCAGAAGAGTAATCATACTAGCTCCTGATTTCTGTATCCCCGGTCGAGAGGACCAACCCTTTATTATTCCTGCCTTAGTTCCGATTCGAAATACTTCATTTTCTTTATCTAGAACAACGCCCAAGATTCTGCTGAAGTCAATGGAGGCTCGATCCACAGTTGGAACTGCTAGTGTAATGCAATCTCCAGCAGCCAATTCTGGAAATTTCTCAGTGGAAAATGTCACCATTTTATTTACTGCCAATTTCTGCCTCCTATGGCAATCTTCCTGTACATCTTGGATATGTTTTTCTCTTGAGCATAACGAGCAAAAAAATGTATCCTGATCGGCCAAGGTCCCACAATTAATGTGCGTTTCCAGATCACATTTCTGACATGTCACTGCGTCTTCAAGTGATACACCTGATCCACAAACAATACACATATGCTCCTGGGTTTTTTCCTGTGTACTCAGTACCATGTCTCACAACAACTAATAATAATCTCACATGCACTCCTGGGGATGCGCCATTGTTGTTTCATGTAGTACAACAACTTATTTCGACGTCCATGGCCAGTTTGATTGTGAGCTTCGAGCAGTTTCTCGAAATAACCTTCCACTGGGACCATATAGACTAAATCGTCACTCTTGCTACTCCGCTTCAAGACAATACTACTCACAGACCCCATTTGCAACAATTCATATTTCTTGAAGTAGTAGTAGTGAGACATATCTGCTTTCGCCTCCGTTCTGCTCAAAATCGTTTTCACTTTTTCAAACTGCTCACAATCCCACATCACTTTTTTCCCATTATTGGAATCCATGATATGCTTGATTTTTTGCAAAAATGATTCGTCACAAACACCACTTCTCTCCATTTTCATGAATTTCCAAAGATTTATAAATTGGCGAATCTGTATACTCAATAACGGTTACTGACCGACTGCTTCTATCTGAATTAATTGGGCATAATATTTGTTTTGAAACTGTCGCTAGGTGAACATGCGCGGTAAGCACGGGCGGATCGTGCGTGGATATACATTTGATTTTTTTATTATTTGCCTGGAGATCCGGCCGGCATTCAATTAGATGCCGGCATTTAAGTAAATCCCTAGGCAGATAATGGTAAATGAAAGACATCAATACGATTTTCATCAAATGCCCGATTTTATTAGATGCCTACGACATATATATATATACATTAGTCATTACACAAAAACAAAAAGTAGATAAATTCAAGTGTTTTGGAGAATCATAGCCTCATCAATGTCGGCGATAGTGGGGGGATCAATCGAGGCTAGCTGGGCAGCCCGAGCACTAATGATAAGATAAGGCCATGGCCAGTTTATTGTGGAGGGGCTTCCCAACTAGTCTCAACATTTACTTTCTGCACTACTCACTATATTCCGTATACTAGATTCTTTCTTTTTAATTACAGTTACCGCCATAATTCCCTAAGCTGTAAGCACAAATAAATATATTTCTGTTGCTAATTTGATTTGAATGGTTTGTCCTGCCCCTGACCTTCGACTCTTTTAAGCCCGCTTAATTCGGTCTGTTGTTGCCTCACCAGCACTCAATTTATTTTTCGAAACATCAGGTAACGCAAAGCATTCAAAGATTTTCTAATCAAGCATTAACAAAATGACAGTGATACGCTGGTATACAGCGGTATTAGATAAACAGGCAATTCCAGCAAAGGAAAATTAGAAAAACAAATAAAAAGTCACTTAAAAATTTATCAAGTAAGTGCTAACCAATCGCGAAATTACTTGCGGATGAGAGAAGAAGAGACAAAAATACGAACCCAAGCGGCTCACGGAAAGTAAGCTCCGAAAAAAGACAAAAAAAGAGAAAAGATATAAAAGAAGTAACTTCGTGGCTTCACACGATAGACAAAATAAAGCCTTACTAATAGGAAACATCCGCAAAATAGCCGACTGCAATTTCGATGGAACTTAGCAGGAATCTTAAGTACACTAAAATAAGAGATGCGTGTTTTTTTTTCATATAGGCTAAAATTAATTTTACGAGGGTGCACCATCCCGCTTGTATAGTCGAAGCTTCTTCATAGGCGAAGTTGCCTCGTAGTTTTGAATTGAACCTTTTTTATTAGTATAAAGGACAGAGGTTGAGGTTTCTTGAATAAAAAAACTCTCGCGTTTGAGCCATCGAATTATGAATGTTTATTGGCTCTTGTGGGAAAAGCCTTGCGGCATAAAAACCCACGAAGTATGAACGTGTATTTGTAAACGTATAAAAGCATGTGTCGATTGTGTATATGAATGGGTATATGCCGGTTACAGCCCGTTTGGCTCATGCCACCGCGATCTCGAGTGCGTTTCGTATTGCGATTTTTGTTTTATTCGATTCGATCGAATTTCGTATGATTTGCATTTGCCCTACTCCGAGGAGCGAACGTGTATGAGAGTATGATTGGTGTTGGTAGTACACCAAGAGCGCTCGGGCTCGTTGTATGATGGAAGGGTGCAAGACCCTTGGTATGCGTGTATGGGCACTCGGTCCCGTGTAGAATGAGAGACACTCGGGCCGTACTCATCTACCTTACTCCGTAGAGCGAACGTATACGAGAGTATATTTGGGCCTCTCGTCTTTTGGTCGTGGTACGAGAGAACGCACGGCGTCACTCACGATCGTCACTAGACGGACGACTTAACTCGACTGTTTTTAAAAAATGCGTGATGCGCGCTCGCCTCCTCATCTACGCGAGATTTGGCATCCCTGCGGAGACGAATCGTTCGAGCGCGGCTCGCACGGAGATCGCAATGACACGGGCACAAAACGACGCTCAGGCACTGAACACCGCTGAAACACTGTTTTCAATCATTCTCATGCATAATAGGGCCTAACGTACAAATTGCAGGAAAACTTGATTTCTAAGCGTTTATGACGTTGCTTATTCCAAGTCTGTAGTCGAAATTAAAAAGTTCAAATTGACGTATCCAACGTGGCGGACGGCAATAACGAAAATTCGATCGATATTCACCTATATTAGATGACAGCTATTTTCGAGGTCGCTGATCATGGATCTGATCGCGAAAATTTTAAATTCGAAACGACGAATTCAAAACGGTGGTAGAAAATCACCACAATGTCCGCCATTTCTACGGGAATTGGTATCCATATCTGTTTCTGGAGGAGGTACTCCAATAATAACCATCGATTCTCATTGTCAGAATTGCGATTATCGATAAGCGCAGATGTAATTGCACGTTGTAAATTGATAGCGTGATGATGAAATATTCCCCAATATTCAATCAAGAATGCCCGTGGAGGGCTTAGAGCTAGAGTATGTGGTAGAGTATGCTCATACTGTATTAAATGACCTGGACGTTGGAAATACACATCATTGTTTTTCATCAGTTTACTGTTAGGTTGACCAATGGTAGTTATTAATGTAATTAAGGGCGGCTAGGTGGTCTAGTGGAGTAAGGCTCCGGTAACGCATCGCTTGATACCAGGTTCGATTCCTGGCTCCGTCGTTGATTTTTCGAATTTACCAGTTTTTCAAATTTATATCTTCAACAGTTATTAATGTCATTAAGGTATTGAACTTGCTGCTGGTAGAATGCGGTGCTCCAGGCACCGAGATTTTAAAACTCAACTCAACGGAATTGCACCTTCATCTTCACTGGAAGATTCATCTTTCCTCGTTGTGCATGAAACGAGATTAGAACTAGAGTACTCTGTAGCAGTAAGTGAAGCAGTAGCTATCGATATTGATTGGCTTACGGATGGTATAGCAAGCATACTAGTATCAGAAAGCTGTACATTCGTTGAAGAACTACACATCACACCCCAAGGTAAATTAGTAGATTCGAGTATAAACAAAGAATTGTCGATTACTGGCTAAACGGAAAAAGAAAACACGGAACTTTTGTAATAGTTCGAAACATGTTCAAGCGACTTAAGTCTGAACGGTAGTTACGAAGATGTGCGGCATATGTCGGACCTGGTGGAACGCGTATAAAGGATAAGTTGATCAGGATTGCAAAGTATACGTTTAACATGTTCGTAGTAGCAATAGAATCGAGATTAACAATTCCTGATGTGGATTTCCGACGTTTGCCATTACCAGCAAGGATTAAAGAAGACTGCCTTCATTTTCCGTTTGATCCCACCACCTGATATTTACATCATATCTTCTAAGTCTGGAAAGCTTACTAAATCATATGCATACTTGGCTTCGGGAAGCTTATCTTTGCAATACAGGTAATGCAAGCGTCTTGTTATATGATTCATAGTGTGAATAATACGAGCGCAGTGTTCAGAAATCAATATCGGATGATCGAGTCTTGAACCTGATGACCATTCCAAAATAGACTACAGGGCACATTCAACCTTTGGACGAATATGGGTCTCGTGCGCGGAAAAATTTCGTAAGACGTTGTTCCGACTTGCTGATCCTTCTTGACTATGCTATTTGTGATGTATTCAACTAATACGATTAATGAGTGAAACACTTAGGTTAAATGATAAAGAGATAATGGTTTAATATATTAATAGAAGTATTACAAATGCGTAGTATGTACAAAGGATACTCGATATGTTTGCCTAAGCCGTGGCGTGCGGTAGCGCGACTAGCACAAGAGTGAGTCTCTTCTATATCGGAGCACGGCGTGCTCCGACACACACATACGCACACACATACTCCATCACTCATCATACCAACTTAGCTATGTGTGTATTATACATGACAGCTTGTTCGCCCCGCGTGCCGCTCTCATACGTACTACGATACACTACACTTTCCGCTTTTTTAAAGATTTGTTTAGACGTGGAGACCGACGCATTGGTACATTACTTTTCTTTTGTTTAACAATTTGGTCGAGGTGTCTCTTAGCTAACGCATGATCAGAGTCTCTAATAACATATGTAGACGGAGATACTTTTTTTATTACTTCTCCAGTTACTCTTTTCTCACCTCGAACGCGATGGTTATCGAACAATACGGTGTCTCCCACAATCACATCATTTTGTCTTGTACCCGGTTTCGCCATTATTTGCGCTCGCTGTTTTTTCTGTACGTGCGCTGCTACATTGGTTCTCAGAAGGTCAAAACGAGTGCGCAAGTCTCTGTTATACATGAGTTGTGCAGGGCTTTTCCCTGTAGTACAATGTGCTATGTTTCTTTAATCGAATAAGAATAAGTTTACAGCCGATTCTGGCGTCTCTCCCCCCTTGATGATTTTCGTGACTTTATTTTTAAAAGTGCCAACGAAATTTTCTGCCGCGCCGTTCGTCGCTGGGTGATACGGCGGTGCAAAACTATGGTTAACTCCATTGCCCCGTAGAAAATCTAAGAATATATCTGCTCGGAATTGCGGTCCCCCGTCGGTTACCATATGTAGTGGTAACCCGTATTTAGCGAATATGCTTTTTAGTACATTTATTAGTTTAATAGCTGTGGTATTATTTTTGAAGTTTATTACTTCTGGCCACTTTGAATACGCATCGATTATAACTAGATACATGTCACCATAAAAAGGTCCTAAGAAATCTAAATGCAAACGATGCCATACGCGGTCAGGCCAGGGCCATGTAGTCAACGGTGTTTGTTGCGGTTTTTTTTGTTCAATCAAACACGTTGTGCAGTTATTTACAAAATCTTCAATATTCTTATCAATTCCTGGCCACCACACGTATGATCGCGCGAGCATTTTGATTTTCACAATTCCCATGTGAGATGCGAGTAGTTCTTTTAGTACTCGCGTGCGCATTGACTCTGGGATAATCGCTCGCAATCCCCAAAACAAGCATTCTTTATCCGTGCTTAATTCTACCCGTTTATTAAAATATAGTTTTTCATCTTCGCTTAAATCTTTGACATTTGGCCAACCGTTTATTGTAAATTTAATTATATTGTTAATTGTTTTGTCTAACTTGCTTTCGTACGCAAGCGTCTTCCCATCCATTAGGTCTATGCTATTTTCTAGGAAATAAACCGGCGAAAAGCTCTCTTCCGGAATTTCTGTGTCGTCTTTTATAGGTAACCGCGATAACGCGTCGCAATTTGCGTTTGCTTTTGATTTAATGTATTCAATTTTATAACGGAAACCCGACAAATAATACGCATAGCGTTGCAATCTGGCATTCGCGGTTGCAGGTATCCCTTTTCTCGGTCCTAGTATTAGTTGTAGCGGCTAATTATCAGTTCGCAATATGATTTCTTTACCGAATACGAATTGAAAAAATCGTTTAAACCCGAACACGATCGCCATTGCTTCTTTATCAAGGATTGTTCTGTTTAATTCTTTCTTTGCGATTTTTTTCGACGCGTATGCAATCGGTCTTTCCGTACCGTCCTTATATTTATGCGATAAAATCGCTGATAAGCCGTATGCTGACGCGTCACACGCCAACACTAATTGTTCATTAGGATCATAATTAGCTAGTACTCGCGGCGATATCAATTCGTTTTTCACCCATGCGAATGCTTTGTTACAGCTTTCGTTCCATTTAAATTCACTCGTATTTGCGCAATCGTATAATGGTTTCAAGTGATTCGATCTATCCTTCAACAACCGCGCGTAAAAATTTATTAATCCTAAGAATGAGTTTAATTCTTTGAAGTTACTTGGTTGCGGCGCGTTAACCATCGCTTCTACTTTTGATTTCGCTTTGTGTAAGCCATCTTTGTCAATGACAAAGCCAAGTACTTCAATGCTCTCTTTTAAAAATTTACATTTTTTATTTAACTTTAATCCACTTTCTATCAAACGTTCACATACATTTTTGGTTCTTTCAATGTTTTCCTCAACTGTGCGACCCATTATATAAATGTTGTCTATATACGCTATTACGCCGTCGATCCCCCTTAAACATTCGTCCATTTTTTTCTGCACGTCTGCAGGTGCCGGTGATACCCCTTCGGGAATTTTCTTATATCTAAACAAGCCTCTATGTGTTACAATTGTAAGTAGGTCTAAACAATCTTCATGCACTGGAAATTGCATATAGCAATGAAACATATCGAGTTCCGTAAAGTAGCGACCGCCTTGCATACATGCGAAAATATCGTCTATAGTGTGTAACGGGTATTTGTCAACGATTATGTTGGGATTTAATGTAATCTTAAAATCTCCACATATTCTTAAGTTGCCGTTGCTTTTAAACGTAGGGACAATAGGCGTCGCCCACTCGCTAATCTCAACCGGCTCTAAATGTCCCAATGAAACTAATCTTTCTAATTCTTGTTCAATCAATGGTTTTAATGCATGCGCGACGGTTCTGCATTTCATTGCGATCGGCCTTGCATCTTCCTTTAAATAAATCTTAGTTTCACTTTTATTATATAAACCTGGTTGCTCATCACAAAGATTACTGTATTTTTCAAAAAAATGCTTATCTATCTCATCTATTTTTATTTTATTTATCGCGGTATTTGTATTTTCCTTTTGTATTGCTAATGGCCAGCATCCAAACGCTGCAAGCCATTGCCTGCCAATCAAAATTGGACCATTGCCTGGCAGCACATAACAATATAATGTGCATTTCTTCCCATTGAATTCAGCTTTTAAGTTTTTTATCAGGCCCGACGCGTGTAAGACTTTATTGTCGTATGTATGCAATTTGACATTTGTTTCCGTTAATACCTCGTCACGAAAATATTTTTCTTTTTCGGTTTCTGAAATCACGGTCGCGTACGTGTCCGTGTCAATTTCCAGATTTATTTCTTCACCGTTGATTGTAACATTTACGTACATCGGCTCGGCGCGCGCGCTTTCATTGCCCATAC
Source organism: Neodiprion fabricii (assembly GCF_021155785.1). Classification (NCBI taxonomy): domain Eukaryota; kingdom Metazoa; phylum Arthropoda; class Insecta; order Hymenoptera; family Diprionidae; genus Neodiprion; species Neodiprion fabricii. The sequence goes on along the minus strand of NC_060245.1, from coordinate 8,990,895 downwards.
TCACACTCGCATACATACTTTTGTCGTCGGTCTTGAGGCAGAAGAACTCGTTGATGTGCGACGGCTCCTCTTCCTCCTCCTCCTTCGGTAGTTCACCGTCGTCCCCTACCAGCTTGTTTACGCCGCCCCTCGTTGTTCCGTGCTTCTTGAGGCATACCTTCTCTAAATGCCCCTTCCCTTTGCAGTAGCCGCAGCATTCATGTTTATGGTGGCATTTGGCGCGCACGTGATTGCGACCGCCACGGCACCAACACTTGATGTCCGGCCTGTTATGATTTTGGGTATCGTCTCTTTTGTCTGCTCCAAAATGCGGCTTGCTTGGTGGCCTTCTGCTGTTATATGGGTTCGCCGTCTTGCTTTCTTGCTTCAATGCAAACATATCTCGTTGTGTGTTTCTCTTTTCGAGCGTGTTTGCTACACTTGACGCGTTTTTCACCGCTGCTTCTCTTGCGATTGCTTCTTTTAATGCAGCGTCAAACGTGAGTTTACTCGTTTTAAACAGTTCAACTCGCGTTGTATCATCGCGCATTCCAACGACGAACTGATCTCGCAGTGAGGTTTGCAGGTCGCTAAATTCGCAATTTAGCGCTAATTTCTCTAGCCTTGCCGCGAATTCGGCTACTGATTCGTTGATGTTCTGCTTGGCTTGGTTAAAAATGCATCTTTCCATCAACTCGGAAGGCTTCGGCGTAAGATGATTTGTCATCATTTCTACTAAATCTGCGTAGCTTTTATTTGCTGCTTTTTCCGGCGCGCATAAGCTTTTTATTAGTTTATATGCGTCGTCGTCGAGACGCGAGAGTAACTCTCCCGCCTTGTCCTCTTCTTTTATTTTCTTCGTACTAATTCGAATATCTAAGCGTTCTACGAATATTTCCCAGTCACTTGTATCCAAACAAAACTCTAACCTTGCCTGGTTATTCGACATGTTGCTGTCTGTATCAGAGTCGGACACCGAAAAGAAAGACGCGTCGTCACCCGATGTATCGTCTTGTTGATTGTTTTGATTCGTGATCTTATTCGATTCTATTTCCGCGTTCGTGATTGTAGGCTGTTTCGCGCTTGCCGCCGAAATTTCTTCTTTGACGATAGCTACCACCTTTTTTCGGAGATTCTCGAACAATTCGGTGTCGTTGTATGGGATACCACGTGTCTTTAACTCGTTTTTTAATTGTTCCGCGTTTAAATTATATACCCATCCAACTTTCTTTTTCTCTTCTGTATCCCTGTTATCACTCATTTAAAGGTTACGTCACTTATGAGTATTATCTTGTTCACTGCATTCACACTTAAACGTGATGAAAACTTTATTCTTAACCTCAAAGTTTTCGTTATATGTGTGCCTCGTAAGCCTGCACATGCATTCGGTTTTTTTTTTTTTTTTTTCACCTTTGACTCTGTATTGCGCACCGTTTGTTCTTTTGTACAACCTGTTTTCGTGCACTTCCTGTTTTCTCTAACACGTGCTCTCACTTATCACTTGCACGCGCATTTTCCAACATCATCCCATCCTCGTCGCCAATTGTGATGTATTCAACTAATACGATTAATGAGTGAAACACTTAGGTTAAATGATAAAGAGATAATGGTTTATTATATTAATAGAAGTATTACAAATGCGTAGTATGTACAAAGGATACTCGATATGTTTGCCTAAGCCGTGGCGTGCGGTAGCGCGACTAGCACAAGAGTGAGTCTCTTCTATATCGGAGCACGGCGTGCTCCGACACACACATACGCACACACATACTCCATCACTCATCATACCAACTTAGCTGTGTGTGTATTATACATGACAGCTTGTTCGCTCCGCGTGCCGCTCTCATACGTACTACGATACACTACACTATTAATCGTCGCCTACGAGATGATATTCTCAAGCTGCAATCTCGCGCGCAGAACCGATTTTAGTCTCCACAATTTCTAAACTTATTTAAATATTTATGGCGAAAAAGTGGATACGTGCAAACTAGACCGCCCTGTTTTCAAAGTCCATCAGAATTGTGTTACGAAACAGACTCAACATTACAGTATTATATATGTGACGAGATCGCAATAATAAAGTGTGCTTGGTGTAAAAAATCATATTGCCATGACTTTATTCCATAAAGGAACTATTCATATCACCAAGGGTTGTTACATCAAAACAACAAAATATAACTATCATTGTACATGTAGGAATTCACTATGGTTGTGCCGCTCAAATGAAATTATATACGATCATCATTTTGGCACAATGTTACAAATGGTGTAAATAAAAAAATTCTGAATCACGATACTCCTGCTATCGTTTTATCCCATCATTGAGCTAGAAATGGATGGGTTCTGAAGTACTTCAGAAACAGATACGGATACCGAATTTCGTAGAGATGGCGGATACTGTGACGGATTTTTTCCGCCATTTTGAATTCTTCGCTTCGAATTTTAAATTTTTGTGGTCAGATACATGATCAGCGACCTCGAAAACAGCTTCCCCATACTTTTGGTGAAAATCGATCGATTTTTTGTTATTGACGTCGACCATGTTGAATTTTCTATTCTAAACTATTCAATTTGGACTTCAGATTCGGACAGATTTGGAATGAGCAACGTCAAAAAAGCTCAGAAATCAAATTTTTCTGCAACCTGTACGTTAATCCCTATTATGCATGGGAATTGTTAAAAACGATATTTCAGCGGAGTAGTGACACCCTCGTAAAACTAATTTCATCCCATATAAAAAAAATACGTATACGGTGTCTCTCATTTTAGCGTACATAAGATTCCTGCCAAGTTTCATCGGAATCGGAGACGGACAATTGGCGGATGTTACTTCTCGATATGCGAGAAAATCTTGTCCGTGATACAGTGATAATTGAAGATAAAGATCTCACTCACGATGCTGCGGTATCGATATCAAAAGAAAACATTCTGACCCAACTACTTGCTACGCTGGTACTCTTCGTGCTGATTACCTCTCGGGACTGCACCTCGGTACTCGATCACCGAAATGCTTGCACTGAGACATACTGGCGGTAATGGCCTTCATCTCGGATCTCCACACCGGTTCCGCCAGGTTGACGTAGTCCGTCACGCAGGGCTCTGCGGTAGGCAAACGCAATTTTGCTTTAGGGGGGAACTCCCCGTAGAATTCCAAGTCTTAGTTGATCGTTATGATTTTTTTTTCGTGGGTAAAGAATGTATATGTCGGAGAAGAATAAAGAGGATGCATTATCAAGTGAATTCGAAACTTGAACTTTGAATGAGTCCGCCGTATCAAGCGTCAAGCGTTATTCAACATGCTTTGAATATAGAACAAACAAATGGTTTGTTTATAACAACGCTTGGATGAAATCGACAGTCACGGAAAAGCAAGCGAATTGACCGGACGTGTCGGGATCATCGCGCTTTTTACAATGAGCAATCCACGAAATGGAAATCCTACATCCTCTCCGCCTTTCCGAGGCTTCACCCCGACATATATATCTTTTCCGGGTCATAGGTACTTTTTACTACATAACTTTGGTTTTCAAAATGATTCTTGTTATTGAACCAAGTGAAATATGACGGAGATATGATCAGTTGCCGTGAAGCTGTCCGGAAGGGAAGCCGAATTCGGTGTATACTCCAGCACCTCGTAGGATTTTTTGAAACAGTCTGCGCAAAATAATTGATCAGTATATACATGTAGTCAGTTGGTGAACGAGTAATATCGAAAAAATAATGATAATTGGCCTTGGAACAAAAAAGATGATATTTTGGGACAAAATTTCAACCCTTAACGGCGACACGAGGTAACTAGTTACCCCAGGCTCAGAACAAGTGAAATTAGAGGTCTAAAACGTATGAAATTGATACAAGTAACGACATCTGCCGGTCGTAGACAAGTATGATAAAAATAATCAGAAATATTGAAGAACTCTTTAGCAAACATGAAACAATCCGTTAGAAGTCTTAAAACACCCATATGTCTTATACAACTAGGTTTTCAGTGTGGGGTAATGAGTTACCCATGTGGCCGCTAAGGGTTAAGCTTTGACCCAGTCAGAAGCATTTTTATTTTGACAATTTTCCGTCAGTCTTAAGTTCATCAATTAGAAATATATGTTATGAAAACGTGTGCAAAGTATGAGCTTGATCGGTCCAATAGGTTGTAAATAATCGTGAACATCGATTTTCAACGCATTGAAAAAAAAGTTTCGAGCTAATCGCGTTTGAAGTTTTGGCAAAGGCACGCTTCGGCACGGATGATTCTGTGACTCACTGACTAATCAGCTACTCCAGCGCCATTTAATATTCCTTCAGCTTCCTCGTAATACTCATTTTGCCCATCCATCTCCTTATTGTGTGATTTTCAAGCCTCTTTCACACAAACGGAGCTGAATTACACTCAAAGGATCTCGGGACGTTGTTTAGAGATTGACGAAAATCACTAACCGCATTGTATTCTACAGGTTTCAAACTAAATTATAGCAGCAAAAAAAAAAGAAGAAAAATGCATTTTTTGAAGTATGTATGGAGTCCATATAGAGTGTTCACTTAATAATCGACGAACCAGTAGGCGGTTTAGCATCAGACTGATGACAGTCGTCGACGGGTGGCTTCGTTTTAGTTTGAAGCACAGCCCTGTATGCCATTGGCCATGTATCCAAGCAGCAGTAACGATATTTGTTGCATGGAGCCTAGAGTTAAGGAGCCGGAACGCTGCACTATGAATGTGGACCCTGAAAGCGACGGAAAAGTTATATAGGCTGTGGTGGCGCTGATGTCGTTAATATAGGATATAAGTATTATTATTTCAGCAATGACCGGGCGTCGATAACGAATACTCCTCACTTCATGGCATTACCAATGCCATACTTCATATCCTATACTGACAACACAAGGGCGCTCGTGGCTGAATTTCGAACCACAACCAACATATATCTTTTTCGTCGATTTCAGGGTCCAAATTTATAATGATTCTCTTTGCCGTTCGGCCTCCTTAACTCTAGGCTCCATGATTTGTTGGTTCAGCTCCTGGTCAAAGAGTCTAGATAATTGGAGGTCTTTGTTGTATGTTACGCACGACCCTGTTCACAATTTCAGATAGACATCTACCTGGATTTGAATTGGCAATATTCTCTGCTCTATGGCTAACGGTACGATGCCTGTGATGCGGTGTCCAATTCCCTCCATGTGACGTTCTTGAACATAATTCTCGTAGTGCGATACAAAATTAGAAAATAGACGAATATTAACTTAATCAAAAAATCTCAGCTGACATAAGAGTTTCTTTGGAGTGTTGGCCTCAGACGTGCCTCTGTCGAGATTAATATTATGTGATAAAGTATAAAATACCACGTCAGAATACATACAGACATAAAACACCGGCAAATGGAAGATGTCAGTAGAATACAATTGTAAGTGGCGTGATGATGCTTTACTATTCTAAAATAATTGTAGAACATTAAAACTGTAAGTATGTTTTTGTTGATGACAGATTATTTTGTGGCCTGGAGTGAATGAAATCAGCATTTTGTTCAGTGGAGTGAACTTATTTAAGTAAAGTTAGTGCACCATAAAGATGAACTAAATGATTATACACCCAAAAGTTATCAGTGATTCTCTCAAGATGGAGTTTGTCTATCGAGTCCGATAATGATTCACTACTGCTCGTCTAAAGATAGTAGTTACAATTAGTGACCAGTCAGATGCTATGCTCAAAACTCTTCAAAAACATGACAATGTTTAGAAAAATAAAAATTTTACAAATTATTGACTCTTGAGAGGCCGCCCATAAACTACGTAAGGATGAGGGGATGGGGGTGGAGGTTGCCCAAATAAGCATTACATAGTTTATAAACCGCCTCGTCAGAGCATCTAGAAATTGTGATTCCTTCGAATTGCATATTCCATTCTACATCAAACTACATTTATCAAAAGTCTTGGATTTGACTCAATCATATTCACATGTATTTATATAATCGGCACATGTACAGGGCATTCTATTTCGATTAAGACAGTGCAATTACTTGGAAATATGAGGTGGTACAAAAAAAAAAAATTATTTCCACACAAAGGCCATATCTGGATAAGCATGGCAAAAGTGTCCCCACTCCAGATGGATTCGGCAAGTGACCAACTGTAAGTGTTCTGTTGGTAAATAACTGACAAATGTTAATGTTCGGCGTGCATCCATTTTTCTCAGAATTGTTACAAAAAAACGGGATTCACAGTGTTTCTACGATAACTCCGCTATTTTCACTTTAAAAATTGTGGGAAATATTACAAATCCAGCAGACATTTGAGCACATACGTTTTTTCTCGAGATTCTACGGTGATAAACTCTTGCTGTAAAAAATTTTCAAACAATTGGATTGCTGATTTCCGGTGGATTTCAAAGAGTGACAACCTTTTTTTTGCAACAGCATAAACATTTGGTTTCGGGTGATCCTCTGTAATTTTTTCGTATTTTTTCCGAACATGCGTCATTATTGAACAAATCTAAAACTGATACTTTTCACTTTTTCACGAGCATGACTTCAAGATAATTTTTTTCCGCATACAGAGTCAAAATAGTAAACTGAAATGTGTGATCAGTCTGAGAGAACTTCCCTCATTCAACGTTAATTTCAAAGTTTTTAACCATAAAACTTTGTCACATAATATGTTCTTCTCAAGTTTAACATCTGGGTCGATCGAAAATCTCGACCTTACATCGATATGGAAAAAAATGCGGTCTCGATGTTCAGGGTCAAAAAACAAGTAGTTAAACATTTTACTTTCTGGCCGTTTAGGGAGCGGAAAAGAGGAATGGCGGAGGGGGGGGGGGGGGGTTTCGAAAAAAAAAACACAATTTATTAAACAAGTCATAAGCCTCAATTATTCATACAATCTAGAACAATCAACTAACATAAATGGTGAAAATTGAATATGCTGCTCCAATTATCATTAATCGTCAGACCTAAAGTCCAAGAAACGTAAAGGTATGTTACGTGATATTCTTATTCACGTTCAATTATGTATCAATCAAAGTAGAATCCGGAAAAATCAGAAAAAGATAACAAATACACAAATTGGCACTTAGTTTATATACACAATTAATTAAAATCTAAATGACAGGCTACGGTCGGATCTATAAATAAAAAGGTTAGGTTGGCAACTCACGGACACAGAATTCGAAAAAGTGTTCTTGAGACTACTACGAATTCCTCAGAGAGAAGCGGGGTCGTTTTGATCATTTATGCAGTTCTTTAAGAGCCATATTGAGGTATTTTTGGCTTCTTATTAGTCAAAAACAGCTAAAGAAGAGTCAAACGTTGGCCAATAAGAAAAGAAGATGTCGGGAAGAGAAAGATCCGCAATCGATATGCGTGAGATCGACAACCCAACTGACAAAACTAAACCCAAGTATGAGGAAAACATGGTGTCCGCTGTCGTGACGCTAGCAGTCTAACATGTTGAGAAGTTAAGAAGTTAGATCCTACGCCATGAAAAATGGAACCTTCGATTCTTTGGAAAGCAATTTATAATGAAGGCTACTTAAAATATCAATGCCTGTCCTAAGGTTAACCGTGTGATTGTCACTAACGACATTGCACACTCCCCGAATTCGTTGATAATCTTTCTATAATCCTATTCATGTCAATTTTTCATATAAATTAACTTTCAACTTGTGTATTGTTAAGCGCCAACAGCTACTTCCTTTTCCAAGTTCTCATGGAATCCTACACTAATGACTCGCAAATATCTCTAACTTCGGTATATTATTTCTCCCATGAATGCCAAGGCCTCGCCCACTTGGGTGGCAACAGTGTGAACGTACTCAACAGTCACAATGTATAGTTAGCTACGTGCAGAAAGAAGAATGAGAGGCTAAATACGGCTATTTTCTGGTCCCATACAAGGTACCTCAGTCTGTTTTGCTTCGCAATTCGGAACCACTATGAACATACAGACGATGTGATAGCAAATATACTGCAAGTATCTCTAACGATAAAACGTCAATTGCAGAATTCATTTCGAATAAGGGTACTTTTCGCATGCTTACCCAGCTTTATAGCCTTTCACAGTATCAAGAGAGGTACTTGATAGTAATACTATGAAATTTTTTACTTAAGGCTTTGACGAGATCTCGTGGCAGCTGGAAATTTATTAAATACAACTCTACAGTCTTCATTTCAGACAGCAATAGCTTATTCAAAGTGGGATCATATGCACAAATAAATCTCTTCAACCTTACAAATACAGTTGTTATAGAACTGTGAGGATTAAAAAATAGTGCAAATACACAATCATCTTTATTTGTCTACTTGTGGATCGGTTTAAAGACATTCGCCTAATGAAGTCAGTACTTACCTTTGATTCGTCATTTTGATAATACAAGAAGTGTAAATAGTGCATCTAGGGGTTTCAAAAGGAATTAACACCCTCATTCCCAAGCGTAATTGAATAAAGCGAAGCTTATACTCACATATGGACCCATTGATTGATATCTGTTTCCAGAATCATGCAAGAGCCGAAAGACCTTGTTACTATGCAGGCGTCTCTAGCATTGTATGTCCGACTTGTCTCCGAGGTGTCGAAAGTGGAAACAGAGTTTCCAAAAATTCAAGAACAATATCGAACTCTAGGTAAGATTATATTTATCACATCTATTGACTTCAGGGTTGACAAGAATCGGTGACTACGCCTTGTAGCGTCTGTATAATATGTGTGAAACTGACAAGTGACCTTGTACCCTTTTTCCTATTTATAAAGATAATAATCATTTCAAGAAAGTAAACGGGGTCATTTAGTTAAGAGAGGCTACACCTGGATATTAGTTATTAAGTCTACATTTGGTAAACACAAGGAACCGTTAAGTTCAACAACCTCAAGAACCATGAAACCATTCTCAGTGATGCTATCTCCATGTTTTTGTCAGCCCATCAGTATATATATCCAGAGAAAAAGTTTCGCATATGAGGAGAGTTGCAAGCATCCACGAACTGTCAGGAACCGGATACAAGTATGAAATGTTTCTGCCGGTCGTGCAGTGTTCCGTTGGGTCGTATCCAAATTAGAGGTACCGTTATTATGGGGTGACTAGTAGTGTACTTCGAAATAGAGATTAAAGACCTTTCTCCTCTCAATCTTAGGTTCGGACTTACTACCCTTGAACCACCCATACTCTAGTCTCTCTCTCACCCAGCATCGTATGGCGTATTATTTCGCCATAGGTATTTATCTTTATTTATGGGTAGCAGTGTAATATCACCGGGAAAAGCTGAAGCTAGAGATTCATTCAGACTACTTATAGTTCTCTGTAATTTGTCCGGTTACTGTTACCGAAATTCAAATTATACTGATTGTGAGCACGACCGCGATATTTACCCGAGAACGGACAGTGATCGTGGCACTCCTTTTCCTCAGGTGTAAACGGCTTATTAGAAATATAACAATTTTTGCGCTCATATGACGATCACGTTGCACTTGGCTCAGAAACTCCATCAGAATTATATTTTCGATTTGTACTCTACTTGCAGTCATACATTTTTATGCTGCCTTGTGATCCAATCTATACAATCAGCACCGCATTTACTGTAAAATTCGGATAAAGCCTCATTGTAAGCGCAATGTACGTAGTATTCTACTGTAACATGGGGGTGAAACGTGAAGGAGCGGTGGGTGTGTATGATTATAAATAATCAAAGTGTTTCCCTCCTCATAATAATAAATGAAAATAGAAAACTTGGACTCAGCTTTTGATAAGCTGGTATGTGGGTTCATATTGCTGTAGTCCTATACAGGCTGTGAGAGTTGTTCAAATGATCGATTATATCAATAATATGCGATAGGTGATCGTTCAAAATAAATGGTTAAATACGAATTATTCTGGTGAAAGATAAAGTACATCCAGGCAAAAACATCTGAAATGTAAAAAAACCGCCACGTTACCAAAACGACATCAGAATAAAAATATAAAAATAATTTAGATATTGCCAGTTTCTGTCGTGAAATTAGAAAAAATTTCAGCACGTATATTATGCGTAGTGAAGTCAGAACTCGTTGTTTCATCTAGTAATATCAAAACATCATTCCAAGAGCTACGTACGTGGCGAGCGCATTGACTTTGTTTCTTTTTTCATTTGAATGATTATACTTGTTTGTGTTGTGATCCCATGTAACAATTAATGCTGTTTCTAAGATAAATATTTATCATCGAATAAATATTGTATTTTCTTCGAACCGAATCAATTTTGCATCAAAATGACTGGTTTATAACAGCTTGTTCAATATTATTAACGTATTCAATTTCAAATTATTTTTTCTGCCACCTACAGCTTAGATTCATATCTTATAGATTTTAGAACTGAATGGGGCTGAGTCAATCGATTAGTTAACATCGAACAGATTATCGCATTGGCAATTTCGAATTGGATAGATGCATTTCATTACTTTTTTTTGTTGCATCAATTGCTTATGATTGTAGCCCCAGGCGCCTGCACGGCACCACATACGTACACTCGTGCGCAACGATATTCGAAAAACGCATACTTATTATAAGTGGACATAGACAAAGTAAGTGAAAATCAAAATATTTTATAGCAGATAAAAACAAGGACAAGACATCGGATAGGCGAATTGTTCAAATTCCAGCATTCAATTGTTGCTTGTACCACATCAAGTACTCAAACACACTGTTTTTATACAGCATCGAGTTTTTGTTTTATGTAATTGAATAAATCCTATCCCGCACTGTAACAACGTGTAAAATTTATATTTCTCGGCCATCATTCCACATTTATAATGCGACATAATCACTCTGTTGCTATAGCATTCGTAAAGGTTTTTTTTTAAATGTGTCCGCCAAGTACGTAGCTCTTGGAATAATGTTTCGATACCTCTAGAGGAAACAACGATGTCTTACTTTACGACATATACCTACCAATTTGCTGAGATCCTAAAGCTTGAAAATTTTTCCGAATTTCACAACAGAAACTGGGAATATCTAAATTGTTCTTGTATTTTTATTGTGATGTAGCTTGGGTAACTTGGTGGATTTTTTTACATTTCAGATGTTTTTGCCTCTGTTTCATTACTTTTTGTAAAGATACAGCAATAATACTGCTGTAACGTATGAAGTAACCAATGAACAAATTATCAGTAACCACGTTTATATCTGTTGAGATCCATAGCATTTATAGTTGATATCTGTGCTCTGACGTATGACCGCCATGATCAGAACGTGAAATAGCAATACTGCTGATCCAATTGGCGCACCTATACGTATGTACACATGACTATCTTAGTTTTCTAATAAATAATCAATACATTACGAGGTCCAAACGATGGAGGATTGTTTTTTTTTTTTTTCTTTTTTGACCACATTTTATTGAACCGACAAGTAATAGTGTTTCGGCAAAGTATCGAATAGTTAAATGTGTGTCTCGCGACACTCAAAATCGTCCTCGCACATGTACGCACACTCGCATGCAGTATTTACTTGCCGTCTCTGCGTCAAATCTCGCCGGTTGCCCGTGTCGCGACTCAAAACCCATCAACTGTATCTCATGTATTGTCTACTGTCTCGAAATCATGTATGTGTGTAATCTATGTGTTCTCTCGCTCTGTAAAATCATCACTCTCTGTAACGTTCTCTTGCGATACGGTCTGTATCGCCACATCGAAACCAATAAAAGTCTCGTTTATCGATAATCATTATCTCTCTCCATCTCAACATCACTTTCGTTTCATTTACACTCGTCCTCATCACTAATTCGCGGATCCCACGTCGATGATCTGTATCCTTTTGCCATCTCTCTAAACATTTTTTGGTCCTTCGAGCCGGATCAGTCGCGAATCGAATCGGATCATTCGCAAATCGAGTCGAATCTTTCGAATCGTTGCATCTTACGGGAAAACGAACTAGCCAGTGAGTGAAACGGAACTATCGCGTGTGCATCAAGTTGTGAAAGTTCACGTAATCAAAGTGAACAATATCGTTATCGGTGAAAACCATCACCAAAATCAGTCGCGTCCGTTAAATTCAAACGTGCGGTGTCCTCTGTAGTGACCGTGACTAAGATCTCAGTGTCAACAACACCGATCTCTCGAAGTGTGTATCGCGACGCCCTATTATCACTGTGTGCGTGTCTCGTTCGTGAAAACTCTGTTCGTTGCGTGAGTTACACTCTCTCATTTGTCAAAATGACGGTCGACGAATACAATGAACGTCAAACCGATCTCTTCAGGCGCATCTGTCGCACTCTCGAAAACTTGCGCTAGCTCGGTGAAGCAAAAATAACCCTCGGGCAAGTGCAATCGCGATTAAATGCGATAAATTCAAATTGGCTGAAGTTCCAAGGCATGCACGAGACAGTCGATCAAATCAGAATCGCAGCAAAAGGTGATCAACTCGACGCTATCAAAAGACTTTCGTATTTCGCGAAAGACTATTTACGAACAGTGCGAAGAGCAGTACTTGAACACGAAGGGAGAGATGCTCGATCTGCTCGAATCTCTCAAGACTCTATCGGCACCGATCGTGCCAACAGCCGCAGCCCCCCAACTCACAACTGGAGGAACCTCAGAACGGCTACCACGCATCGAATTGCCTACGTTCTCGGGCAATTACTCAGACTGGAAGTCTTTCCACGACCTCTTCACATCAATCGTTCGCGAAAATCCGCAACTCTCGGAGGTGGAAAAACTGCACTACCTAAAAACAAGTCTTACCGATGAACCGTCACAACTCATTAAAAACATCGCTCTTACCGCTGAAAACTTCCCTCGAGACTGGGAAACTCTCGTATCGCGGTACGAAAACAAGAGACTTTTGACGGATTCTCATCTCGCGACACTTTTCGCGATTCCTCGTGTCACAAAACAATCGTCATCGGAACTGAAAAGCTTGCACAGCAACACTTGCGAAGCTCTTGGCGCGCTCAAACTTCTCGATAGTCCCGAGAAATTAGGGGATCACATCATCGTGCACATGACGATTCGCAAGCTCGACCCAGCATCTCTAGAAGAGTGGGAAAAAAGTGTCAGCGAGAAACTCGAGCCGCCCACGTTTGCGGAGCTCAAGGCGTTTCTCATCGGTCGCATCCACACCCTCGAAGCCGTGGAGCAAGCTCAGGCTCACAATCAAATCGCGACGTCGAAACCGCACTCATCGCAAGGAAGGTGAAATTCTCAGACGATAAGGTCACATACGGCGCAATCAAAGGAACAGTCGTGTGCTTGTTGTCATCTGCGGAAGCAGAGTCAACATTGTTGTCATGCAAGTGATTGATGTGGATGCGTCTCTTTTTTATCTGTTTGCACAGAAGGTCATGTGGATAGTCATTCCATCTTAGAATATTGTATACGAGCGACAAATTATTTTCACGGAATTCGGTACATGATAATTTAATGGCTCGGTCAACAAGATTAAAAATAGTACCTATCTTGTAAGACACCAGGTGACGGGAATTGAAATTCAGGTATCTTTGAGACCACGTTTTTTTTGTCAAACCAATCTGTTTTGACGTTAGAGTTGTTCTTTATCAGCAATAAACCGAGAATATTGATAGGATTATTAACTTCTATTTCAATAGTAAATTGTAATCGAGGATGATATTGGTTGAAGATGTTCAATATGTAGTCTATTTTTTCTTTGGGGACAGCAGTTAAAATATCATCAACATATCTGAAATAGAAGGGTAGATCAAAATCGAGTTTGCTGATGCAAGACAACTCATGGTCCTCCGTTACTAGGTCTGACAAGATTGGCGAGAGTGAAGAACCCATGGGTAACCCAAACTGTTGTGCGGATGTGTCTTTGTTAAATTTGAGGATTACCGAATAAAACAGATGTTTAAGGCTTTAACCAGGTCAGCAAGTGGCATTGGTATCCTTTTATCTAGTGAGGCCTAACGGTTCTTTAAAGCGAGCCTGGCGAGGTCTATAGGAACATTGGTGAATAACGATACTACATCTAGTGAAATTAATATGTAATTATCTGGAATAATCAATTTGCTTAGTTCGTCCATCAACGTAAAACTGTCTTTGACTCTGGAGTCAGGGAGGGTGATGTTTGTAGTGAACCGTGAATTAATTATTTTAGATAAGGCGTAGGTCGGGCTATTGACAAAGGAGACTATGATTCAAACCGGAACTCCTTCTTTATGAATTTCAGGAAGGCCATAAGCACGTGGGGGTACACTGTTATATGTAGTGATACTTCTATGCATACTTTTGTTTATTAACTTAGAATTAAGCCAACCAGAAGTGAGTTTGCTTACCACAGACTGTAGAGTGTTACAAAGGTCATATCTTGCAATTCTATAGGTGTTAGTGTCCGAAAGTTGTTGTAGCATTTTGTTGTTGTAAGTCTCTCTGTGCATAGCCACTGACATATTACCTTCATCCGCTTTCAAAAACATAACGTTCGGGTTGTTTTTTTCTAAAGGTCATGGTATCACGGATTTTTTGTCATTATTCCAGATAATCTTAATATATATAAATCTCGTGTCACGATGTTTGTCCTCAATGGAATCCTAAACCACTTAACCGATTATAATAAAATACGCACACCATGTGCAGTTCGATCCAACTTGAGAGATAGGATAGTTCAAATCTCAAATTATAGTCGCAATTTTAATTTATTGCTAATTATTTGTCTGTTATTATTTGACAGTCACAATTATCTGTTAACTCCAAATGATTCTAACAGATGTCGATACCTTTCGACTGGGTTGAGTAAGTAATCAATAGATGGCGCTGCTATGGTAAATCTACGAACGTGTCATATAAGCTACATTTTAACGGCATAATTACCACGTGTTGTTGACGCTATAAAATTAATTAAATTTATTTTGTAGTGAACGAAATACCGTACAAATCAATTATTTCCACTTTTTAAATTTTTGGTGTTAGCATAGCCGGCCACGTGTTACTTAGACTGAAGTGTAAATTGCATTCATATTATAATGAAGATAATACAGTGAAATTAATCCTGTTTTTTACTTATTTGTGCTTCATTGATCAAAACTTTATAATTTAACAAAAACCTTAGCCACAGCAACGCGTGGCCGGGTCAGCTAGTTATATATAAATTTTACTAGATGTAGTATCGTTATTTACCAATGTTCCTATAGACCTCGCCAGGCTCGCTGTAAAGAACCGTTAGGCCTCACTAGATAGAAGGATACCAATGCCACTTGCTGACCTGGTTAAAGCCTTAAACATTTGTTTTGATTCGGTAATCTTCAAATTTAACAAAGACACATCTGCACAACAGTTCGGGTTGCCCATGGGTTGTCTTGCATCAGCAAACTCGATTTTGATCTACCCTTCTATTTCAGATATGTTGATGATATTTTAATTGCTGTCCCCAAAGAAAAAATAGACTACATATTGAACATCTTCAACCAATATCATCCTCGATTACAATTTACTA
Organism: Neodiprion fabricii; assembly: GCF_021155785.1. Taxonomy (NCBI): domain Eukaryota; kingdom Metazoa; phylum Arthropoda; class Insecta; order Hymenoptera; family Diprionidae; genus Neodiprion; species Neodiprion fabricii. The sequence goes on along the minus strand of NC_060245.1, from coordinate 8,975,507 downwards.
TTGAAATAGAAGTTAATAATCCTATCAATATTCTCGGTTTATTGCTGATAAAGAACAACTCTAACGTCAAAACAGATTGGTTTGACAAAAAAAAACGTTGTCTCAAAGATACCTGAATTTCAATTCCCGTCACCTGGTGTCTTACAAGATAGGTACTATTTTTAATCTTGTTGACCGAGCCATTCAATTATCATGTACCGAATTCCGTGAAAAAAATTTGTTGCTTATATACAATATTCTAAGATGGAATGACTATCCACATGGCCTTCTGTGCAAACAGATAAAAAAGAGACGCATCCACATCAATAACTTGCATGACAACAATGTTGACTCTGCTTCCGCAGATGACAACAACAGACCAGCCACCACATTTTTCCCCATCCCATATGTATCTGGTCTCTTTGAGTCTTTAAATAGGTTATTTACCAAACATAATGTCAAGTTTGTGGGAAAAAATTCAAAGGATTTACAACTGGTCTTTGATTCGGGAAAAGATGGGATCCCTCTGGGCAAACGATCGAATGTTGTCTATAAAATACCGTGCAAAGACTGCAACCAAGTCTATATTGGACAAACTGGCCGCCATCTCGAAGAGAATGAGGATCGACATACCGCACTAACTAAACATGTGATCGACAAAGAACATTCTTTCAACTACGATAATGTAAACATCCTCGGTGAAGAACCTAATTATTATAAACGTCCATTATTAGAAATGTGCAATATTGTAGGGCACCCAAATTCCGTTAACCTTAGACAAGATGTTGAACACCTTGCCAATACTTACAAACCGCTTATATCTGACCACATGCCAAACATTGTCTAACCTTAACGATAAGTTGTACATGATTTGATGTCCCTACACTGCTATTGTTTTTACTTTTTCCTATACCTGTTCGCCTTCACTCTGGATCACAGGTGATTCGCCCAGTAGTTGTTGTTCACCAGTTAGTTCAAACGGTTGAGTAAATTTTTTCAGAGATGGAGAACTGGGAGATAATAACACCATTGTTATTGTGTCGGCATCGTTTTAACCATTTTAACTTTCTTAAACCCCTTTTTCAACTTTTTAATCTTATGACTTGTGCGTTGTGAATATCTTATTGTTAATTTATTTAATAATATTTAAACCTTACACAGCTACACTGTTTAACATTTAGAGAAGATGGCAATGTCTATTGTCATCTTAGTTGAAGAACCACCGCTCTCCATTTTGAATTTTATGATATTGACCAGTGTTTTAATCCTCTTTCTTGTAGAAGGGAAATCACCCCTTAAGGTCTATGTACTTTTTTAATCGTAATAGATATATTGAATGTTCTCTCCAATCTACAATACATAATAACTCTTAATAGTATGATATCCATGGTTGTTAATGTATTACCGATGGAATTTATGTTCTTGACAGTTAAATAAAAAATTGATCGTTTGGAGGAGGGCCCCCACTCGGGCCGAAACGTTAACGAAAATATGTTTAATACATTCAATGACCGCTCACCAAGATTCACCACTACATTATCTACGAGATCGAGAATTTTAATCCTTCTTAGTACAGGAAAACCATAGATCACCCAGACATATTTTGCATAGTTCTGGATTTCTAGTAGATTCATATGGAATTACATGTAAATCAATATATACCCACATTTATCCACATATATCACTACCCGGAAATTTTGAATAGGAATTACTACTATCATTACTATGTCATCTGCATAGTCTAATAGTCGAATTTCTATGATGTGGGAAACAGAAGCGGCTCTGATCCCTTTTGATTTCAGGAAATACTCTGAACCTTGTAGGAAAAGTGCAAAAAAAAATGGGGTATATGGCTTCTCCCTGTAGCACGCCTTTGTTGACTTTGAATGGCTGTCGAGATTCAGTCGTTTGGAGTATAAGCGGACTATAATATAAATAACGCTCGTGCTGAGTTCTAGACTTCGTATTTTGCACCATAACAATTCGTGATTTATTGAATCAAAGGCTTCTTTGAAGCCCACGAAGAATCTGTACAATTTTACTTTGTTTTTTCTTAAGTGCAGTTGTATTACCGTGCTCATTGTGTAAATCTTTTCTAAACATTCACGATTTTCCCGGAAGCCTGATAGTCGCTCGAAAATTTTATTATTACGCTCACACCATGTAGACCTGCGTCAGCAGTTGAGTCGCGTACAGACTCTTCTTATACAGACAATTAGCAAGCGCTATTAGTCTGTAACTCCAGGTGTTGTTTCGGTTGCTTTTTCCTTTGTACAACAGTTCAATTATGATATCCGATCAAGAATCTGGTGTTACTTTACTTTTGAGTATCTTCTTGCCAAGCGTTTCAGGTACAATAGTTAGTTGGACGGTAAGCTTCTTGAAAATTCACATGCAATGCCCTTTTCACCTTTTCTTTCTGGTCCTTGCAGGTCTTGAGACTGTTTTCAATTTACCCAAAGCTGATAGGGAATTCTTATTCGGGTACAATCACCACAGCATACTTGAGTCTATCGTTTATTGATATTATTGGCATATAATATTTTGGAAATATCCAAACCAGATGTTTAGTGAAATAGCATTGTGACAGGCGCGCTTTTCGTTTCTGTGAGAGTTAATAACGTTCCAGAATTCGTTTTGACTCGATACTCTAGTTATAGACTTGACAGCATGATTTATGTACAAGGTTTTTCGATTTTCACTGTACTCTTATATATAGTTTTTTGTTCGTGGAGTACTTTTGGAGAGATTCTTCTGAAAAGCAATTTTCTTTGCTAGTATTTAATTTAATGACCATGTTCTTTCGTGCGTCCTTGCATTTTTTTCTTGGCCCATGGCTTTCTTATTTTCTTAGCCCTTTGTTTTTTAGTCATGCCAATTCGAGTTCCAATGTTGTGTATGACCGTATCAAAGTTATTATTCATTTCATTGAAACTTAAGAACGTCAATCCTACTTTAGAGGAGAATGCCATATGCTACTTGTAGCGTAATTTCATTGCGTCCTTTCTGATTTTCACATTATCAATATCACCAGGGAGAAAGTTTGCAACAGTAGTTCTTAATTGACATATTACTGAGAAGTGGTTTGATTTGACGGGAGTAAGATGAATTTGTAAGTCTGATACGTATTCTAAATTCTCGCTAACCCATACTAAGTCAAGAACAGAGCATCCAGATGTACAAACATATGTAAAGTTTGCGGGAGAATCGCTCCGCCATCTACTGCTTATCAAGTCAAATCCTGCGTCTTCCATAAATCCCAATAAAATTTTTCATATTTTATTGTCAATCGAGTCCACGAATGAGTGCTCTCGTGAGATACTATAACTGAAAAGTAGGTTCTCTTCTGGAAACAAATCACTGTCTGTAATTTTACCATTAAGGGGGAATATCAGTGTCACAGGCTGAAAAATGAGGTAGTTTTTGGGAATTTTTTTTGAAAAAACGGCTCAATCGAATCACCTAGGATTTTGTGTATTTATTATTGAAGCATTTAAGTATGCAAGGAAAATTTTTTTTTTATTTAGAGTACATTTTGTAAAGCAGAGGAGCGGTCGCAAAATAGCGTCTCAAAAAAAAAAAAAACTTCCCGACGGTTGACTACATTAGTGCCACAGCAAGCATCTGAACTCAAAAATTCAAAAAGATTATGAAATTATAATAGTATAGATATTGCAGCATCGTAGGAAATTTGGAAATTTTGATTAGAAAAAAAATGGCGGCCATTTAAAAAAAAAATCGAATCTTGCACAAAAGATTTGTAGTAAATTATGAATAAAAAAAAAAGTAAACAATTTAAAAAAAATACTACGATGCGACGATAGCGATAAGTTTTTTGTAGAGAATCCTTTTTAAGTGAAGTCGATTGGACAAAATTTGACAGAGTTATGCTGTCAACCAGGTCAAAAAACATGGTTCCGAGAAAAACGCGTTTGAAGTTTCGAGAGGATAAAATTGAATGATGTGACTTAAATATTGATATAAAACAAGCGTCGACGCTTGGTGCCAATTTCGAATACTTCTAAGCCGAATATTGTTTTTAAAATTTGTAGGCATATTCTTAAATGTCAAAACTATCTATTTAAGCAAAAAAAAATCGATTTTTTTTTCACACTGATTTTCCCCCTTAACATCACCTCCGATAATTATTGGGAAATCGAGAAAATATTGGATTATGGCAAAAAAATTCTCTTTGAGAGAACTAAGTATATATTGATAACTGTCGAAATACTAATGTACACTGATTGTGAGCTCTAGCTGCAATAGAATTGTCCAATTGATACGCGTATGAATATGAAGTGTTAAAACTTGAGCAGAAGCTGTGAATTTTAAAACTTATTATTCAAACATATCGCTCTGCCGCCTTTACCACGCAAATATTTCGAGAAGGTAATACAAAGATTTGAATGCTATACTGGTTATTTAAATAAGAAATACATACAAGATGCGAGTTGGTTCTGAATTGAAAATACAAGGTGTGAGTTTGGTCTGAACTGACTATATGAAAATGCGAGTTTATAATTAGTCAATAAAACAAACTGTGTTACACGGAGAGGTAGTATTTAGACTGGCTACCTGGCATCTCGACAGACGCAGCGTAATGCATGGTACAGCGTAATCGCGTAATTTAGGTTTAGCTGATGAAAAAGCCAAGCGCAGAAGGCGGGTTGAGTCGTGTGAATTTCTGTGGCAATTCGATTGAACAATCAAATCTTCCCTACGAGAGGATGGTATTATACATTCATTAGATGTTTAATCATTCAATAAAGGTTCAGAATCTATTTCACCGTTGGTTCTGCCTCTAGTTTTCCCTTCTCCTCTAGACTGTAGTGTACTTCTTGTGTGTAGCAAGCTTGAAAAGATGAATATCGCTTCGGATCCGTTGTACACCAAGTCTCCATTAGGCAAATGACGCTTGTGTTGTGTTGAAGGTAGAAAAATTCCGAAAATCAGATGTGAACATCTATTCGATAATTTAAATTTAAATTCCCCAGATTCGGATTCAGTGACCCCAAGAACGCATATTTATGGTTATTGTCTCTGCTTTGACAGTTGTTTCTTGTTGTGACCTGGGAATGACCTGGATTTTGATCTGATAGGGTCAAACCGACTCCAGATTCGTATTGAGCGACCCCAAAAATAAATATTTATAATTAATGTAATTTCAAAAACTCATACGACCGTGTATCGCTATTTTTTTACTCTCAACAGCCATTTACTGAAAATCGGCCCGTAAGACAGTAGCATAGCAAGGCCAGTTCTACACGCAGATTCCTGTCACCGACACTCACCGACATCCTCCCCAGACTCAAACCCGTTTGCGCGATGACGTCACAGTCTGCCGTACCGACTCAAGATCAAGAACGTGCAACCTTACTGACAGTTGTATCGGTCGATGGCAAAAATCGCACTGCTTCACCGACAATTCTTATCGGTCGAAGGTCAAAATCGTGTTGTTTTAGCGACAATCTTACCGACCAAAGGTCTCAGTCTTTATGTAGTGTTCGCCTGCTAACGGTAGGGGGCGCAGCGGAGGGCGTGAACTTTGTTACCGACCTGGATGTCGGTTACCGTCCCTCATTCTTTTCCCACGATGGGACTGTTGATGTGTGACATCAACCACCTCACATTCCTTTCCCACGTTATCAACCACGTGATATTCCAAAATTGATAATTCTAAGAATTGTTTTTCACTCACTCGGATGCCGGTTTGATATCAACCACGTGACATTCTTTTGGCTTGTAAGTGTAAAGTGAACTCTACGCTGAATTTTGAACGGGTTTGGTCAAGGTCGGAGTGCAAGGTCGACCAATAGCTGCGGAAGTATACATTCAGAGCCAAGGATCTGCGGTGTTGGGTAACCATCGCTCTAGAAATGCAAAACAGAACTCGGTTTGAGTACAGCTCTGTCAGAGATGGAGAGCAACGTTGAATATGACATACGATTTGTATTAAGAAAATTCTCGCTCAAGAGCTAAGGTGAAGGTTTAAAATTGATTCATGAATATTCTTCAAAAAACAGTTTTATTGCGTGCAATTTTTAGGCTACAGTTGACAATTACTTCACAAAGATGGAACAATCATTTTATAACCAGGATATTATATTCGCCAGGAATGTGTGACCGTTCTTGTAGGTGCTTCTGCACAGGAAAACAAATCGTACACCCTCGCCGTCCGAACAGTACGATGATTTTGTAGCCAATTTTGAAGTAACAAAACGTTTTGTGCTGCATAGATTGCGTTGGGTATTGTATGCACGTTACATCTAAGAGACACAGCAGAAGGTTTTTGCAAGGTTTGAAGCGACGGACAGCCAAAGTCCAGCAAATCGATGATTTGAACTTTGGGGACAATTTTAAGCAACCAATCTCGTTTTTCGTCCCCTTTTACGCACACGGTTTCAGCTTTGCACAGCGTGTCTTCAATGGTCCACTCAACTTCCTCAAACGGTATGGTTCTACCGCTCCAAGGTAAACCGTGAAAATCGGGTTCTAACCAAGAATTTTGGCTTTTGTATTTGACGTTCAGACAATCCCATTCGTAAGGTGGTTTGAAGAAAAACATTAATGGAGATGCTTCCGAGTAGATTGAAATTAAAGCCAATTCTTCCAATGTAAAGGTATTGTTGAAAGGTCTACGAAAGCCTTGTATGTCAACGATAAGCTCAATCTTTGAACTGTGGGAGATGGTGGGAACAGGTCAGCTTTTATACCAACTTTTTCACCCCACCACTAAGCGGGTTGCATTCGACAATACGATCCTGAACAATCAAGCAGTACGCTGATGTTTCAGCGGGAAAGTTGGCTTCAGCTTCAAATTCAAGACGGATGTCGACAGATCCGTACTTCTGTCACGTGCGGAGCGGTCTCGCACGCGACGACTTCACCCTCTTTGTTATTGACGAGGTTTATATTTAATTTTGGTGGATTCGGAGGTGAACGTCCTCTACAGGGCGTTCCATGGGAAATGGTTTGAAGGATTTCAATTATTTTGTACCAATATTTTGAAGGAAGCAAGTAGAAATGTTTAATGAAATAACTAGAAGCAGCAAGGTTATAGACAAGGAAGCTTACACTACGTTCTTATGCTACTCACGTTCTCGCTCTTTCGCACTCTCTCTCTCGGATTCTGCTTCGGCCTCGAAGGTGCCGAAGTTTACACCTTCACTCACTCACTTACGTGCTACACGGCTTGATTAAGTTCGTGGCTTTGCGTATTGCGCTTAATTCTAACTTCACAGACTGATGCCGCGACGCGAGATGCTTGGACGACCGCGTGTAGATTTAAAGGAAATTCTCTCTCTCTAATCGTCGGAGACACAAGACTTATAACTCTTCACTCGACAGCTCTGAAGGAGCCTGATTCCGTTGATGTTGGTTTGATGCTGTCTCTAACGGAACTGTCTTCGCTCGCTCGTCCGACACCCCTTGGAACGTCGGGCGGCGAGCGAGCTTTTCGCTGACTTTGCAATTTCGAACAAAGGCTCGCCTCGCAACGGTCATCCTCGAAGCGCGTGATTTCGCGCTCGCCTTATCCCGGTGTTGATTACACCCGGGATCTGGCGGGCGCGAAGACGCTGACGTTGCTAACTGTCCAACTACGCCGTTGCACTTGGCTATACCACGAACTGATTATTAAAAGATATTTTATATGGACTAACTAAAACTATGCTTCCTTGTCTCCAAAGATAATAATACTGAAAATGATAATTGTTATGATCGGTAATATATTACAGTTTTGGGTAAATGTGCGGCGCTCGTGACATCCCTCCCCCCTTAGGTGTCGATGCCCTCATCGACTCGGTGCGCCGGGCCGACGGTGACACGGACACTGGAGGGTTGGCTCACAGCTGACCGCATATTTCGTACATTCGGTATTTACATTGTTTGTGTGTTGCACATACGCTCTTTCATAACCCGCACACACACACACACAACACTTTTTTTTTTTTTTTTTTGTTTTCGTTTGGCTTTATCACTCACTTGTCACCACACTGCTGGCTCGTCGCTCGGTCGTCCTTGCGTCTCGCCAGCCGCGTCGCCCTCGTGAGCTTGGTCCTCAGGTCTCCTCAGACGGCCTTGGTGTTATTGTCTCCTTCCGTCTGTGCCGGCTCGGCCTGGAGGGTTGCGGGTGGAGTCTCCCACTGGATGAGGTCCTCGACGACCTCCGGTTCGTCCTCCAGGACGTCCGTGAGGTTCGCCGGAGATCCTGGCGTTGTGGGTGGAATCTCCCACTGGATGAGGTTCCCCTCTGCCGGTTCTTCTTCTTCTGCGGGTCCCAGGAGTTGCTCTATCTCCCTTTCCAGGGCGATCCAGCGACCCAGGATCCGCGTACGGACGGCGGGAATCATCGCCCTGGTCAACCTCCTGTAGTCTATCAAGAAGGGAGCCTCTTCTTCACCCAAGATGACCAGGTGGTCGGTTTGGATTCCCTTATCCTTGGGGTCCCGCCCGGTTTGTATTGCCTTTTCCTTGGTTGCGGGGGTATGGCGCCGTGACGTCGTCGCCTGCACTGGCGCGTTGATCCTTGGCGCCGGTCTTTCCTCTCGGGTGGCCTTCGGAGCTGCTTGTGCGGCAGAGGCTTTCTTCTCGACAAGGAGGCGACCGAAAGCCTCCACGCAGTGGCCCGCGTGTAAGCCCGGCCTGTTTCCGACACTCTCGCCGCAGAGTGTGCAGGTCGAGTTTGCCGATCTCCGGTGGGAGAGGAAACGCTTCAGATAGCATTCCTCCCAATGCTCGTTGTCTCCGCGCTTTCCGCAGGTTGGACAGGTGCCGCTCCTCAGCTTTTCCACCGCCTTGGTCATTGCTGCCGTCGTCCTCGCCGTCGGAGGTAGCGCTGTCACCACCAGCTTCGGCAAAACGGTCGAAACCGCCGCCTCAGCTGGTGCTGGTTCGGGCGCTGTTGCTCTTGCCGGTGGTAGCTCTCGTACCGGCGCTGGTACTCGTACCGGTGGCCGGATCGCTATCTCGCACTTAGATAAGCACGAGAGTGCGTGAGCCATCCGTTCCTCTCCCGGTCGCTCCGTTTCACACAGTGGACAGGGGCTGAGGTCCGACCCATTCCCCTGATCCGCCCATTTCAGGTAGCAAGTTACCCAGTTTGGGCAACGCGTAAGGCTTTCGCGGCAGACCGCGCACTCCTTGGTTGCCTTCGCCCTGGCGAACGTATTTAGGTAAACCGCGTCGGACATTTTCTTCTCGATTTTGAAAGGCTGAATTCTCTTTTAAAATTGCGACTGCTCGGGTCTAACTCCGGGAATCGAATGGCGTATGGTTATGCCCTCTGGCTCTCCTTCCCTTTGGCGTGGTAGTGGGAGAAGTCTCGATGTTTCTGAGGGTGTTATTTTCCTAGTATGCCACCTCAGCCTCTTGCCGGGGAAGGGGGCAAGAAGACTCTCCTCCTCTTCCCTTGGGTTGACCCGTTGTTCTTTCCTTTTCCACTTCGTACCGTGTACGTAGGGCAATTCCTGGGGCCGCACTCGGGTTTCCGGCGCCGCCATGGTCTCGACATGGGTCCTGTTTTGTTTGGGCGAGCTCGATATCTTCGTAATGTGTTGCAGGTGCCGTACGCTTCGGGCGTCCGCATGGCAACCCAATCCATTTAGCCACTTTGTAGATGTTGGCTCGCCATATGTAGGTAGCCAATATTATTCCAAGAAGGAGGTCCAGGGCAAACCCGGTCGTGAACAGGACGTGCTGTTCTTCCTTGTCACGGCGGTGGCCGCCGATTTCTAAGAGTCGCCGTTGTACGTCGTCCAGGGATTCGTCAGCACGTGACGTTCGCCATGCTGAGTCCTTCTCGGTATATTGCGACAGTATATTGCCTTGACCTGAGTTTTCTAATTTTTCCTCCAACGGTTTTCCGAAGCTGAGGGCAATAAGAGAAATATTCAGTGAAATTTCCGGCGCATAAAAGTATTGTTCACGACTCTCGTGAACCCGCATTCCAGTGAGGGAGGTACTTCGGGTGCGTCCAACACAGTCAGCGCTGAGGTGGAGTATCCCGGCACCTTTCAACGTGGTTAAGACTTCCATTCTTGCTGGACAGAGTATGTAGATATGTTCTGATGCGTGTAACGAATAGAGCCATCCACCCTGGGAGGGTAGATGCTTCCAGAACGGGTCATCCGTCGTTTGTATCCTCACATCGCAGTGCCTATATGCGTCAATTGATGGGTTTATTAGCATCGCTACCTCGCATTGCTGTGACGTCGATACCTCCTTAAGAGGGGTCTCCATCGAGCAGATGTATCGGCGCTCTACACTGGTGCATTGGTTTATGTATACGGAGTCCGCCATAAAGTATGTACGGTGGTCTGCCGACACAACTATATACGGTGCCGACGGCTGAATATGAGCCGATTCGTTCAGTAGCGTTCCGCGCTGGGAGGCTGGCCACGCGTGCATTCGGTAAAGATGATAAGCCGTTCGCTCGAGCAGGGGAATATGTACCACAATTAGGATCCTCCCCGAGTGAAACACAATATCCGTATTGACTACGCGGGCCAACGATTCTCCTCGTAAGTACTCGATCGCGAGGGGAAATTCGAAATCGGGTGCCCGAGTTTGTATTTCCTTCGTTATGGCAGTCAGCTGCGTCGCTGTTAACATGCTGGGGTCGTAGCGTCCTTCTCTAGCCATCGATATCGCGTGCAAGTACTTCTCGCTTGTCTGGATATACTGCTTGACCTTAGCCCCCACTCGGTACGCGAAGTTCGCTACGATGTTCCGGCGCATCATCAAACTCGTCTGGTTGGATAGCTGATTAATCCGTGCGTGCAGTTTATCAACCATGTCTAATTCCATCTGATGTTCTCGATGCAACTCCTGGAATTTTGAGTGGGTTACATGTATTTTCTTGCTGATAATTTGAGTTAGATTGGATTGGTCACTAAACAATCGATTGATCTGCGCATTGATATACGTAGCATCCTCTTCGTTCATTGTGCCGAACAGCGATTTGCTGAGCGACCCAATGAAACCTAGCGGGACCGATCGTTTCTTCATAGTTCTGATTTGTAATGGCTTCATCGGCGCGCTGAGTTTGGAGTTGTGAGAAATGGCCTCAAGGTTATCCGCCATTTCTTTAGCCCGCCGCATGAATCCTTAAAGGTAATCCAAATTTGTCGTTTCACGGCAAGCCTCCTTGGTCGTGACCCGGCAGCATGCCTTGAACGCTTCGTTTAACTGCCTCTCGGCGGGGGGTGAATCCGTAATAAAAGCGTCTATATCCATGAACACGGTGACTCTCCAGTCCACTTGTTGCAGGCGGAGGGGGGCCACCCTCTCGTAGTAAATTCCCGGCTGGTCCTCCATGGGTGTTATGTGATACGCGTTGTTGCTGCAAAGCTCAGCGGCGGCCAGGGCCGTCGAAGCTAGAAGCACCCACACGCACAACATCGTCGAATTGGTGGACGGTGGCTCGTACTCCTACACTGGTTGTTTACGCGTCTCGCTTTCTCACTCCCGCACTCTTCTGCGAACACATGCAGATAACATGTTTACACACGGTTTACTGGTACCTCTCACACTCATACTTGCACACCCTCATACACATGTTTGCTTCGCTTACGGCAATCACTGCGTAGCTCCGCTGTACATTCCGATATATACATTTTTATGGTACAATTTCAGCAATCTGGCTAGCGGCTTACACCACTGCCAGTTTTACCTTATCGGCATGCTTCCTTATCCTTTTCCCATTTTCTGCCTCTAGTATTATATTACTATGGTCTGTTATTTGGACAATTTTATATGGGCCGTGATATTGGGAGTCGAACTTACCCTCACGAGGTTCCTTAAGGATATAGGCAAGGTCGCTCATTTTACCTGGGAAAGGACGGACTTTCTTGTCGTAGTATTTTTTGGTTGTTTCCTTCGCGCGATTTCGATTTTCACCGGCCATTTCGCGTATTTCGGAAAAGCGTTTTATTAGCTCGATAGTATACGAATTATACATGGATAGTTTTTCGTCCACGGGGAACTGACTCGGTAGCCGAGGCAGCCTCCCGTACACGATTTCGTAAGGGGTGAAATTTGTCGCCTCGTGCACGCTAGTGTTATACGATAATTCCGCGTAAGGCAACAAACGGTCCCAATCGTCGTACGTACCTGCATACTGCTTTATGTATTCCGCTAACAGTATGTGACTTCGTTCGAGCGCACCGTTCGTCTGTGGTCGATAGCCGGAAGTCGTTATTTGATTTATGTGAAAGATTTTGGATATTTCGCGTAGTAAATTTCCGGTAAAGGCTGCTCCGCGATCAGTAAGGATCGCACGGGGAGCTCCGAATTGCGCAATTAATCGCCTCGCCATAGCTTCGGCGATCGTAGTCGCTTTTAAATCGGGTATCGGTTCCGCTAAACAATATTTCGATAAGTGGTCTTGCATGGTTAATATGTGCTTATTGCCATGTGGTGTTGTCGCAACGGACCCACCGTATCGAGTGATACCTTATCAAAAACGTCAGCCGGCGTATCAGTAATGAGCATCGGCTCGCGCGTCTCAGCTCGAACCAATTTACGTTCCTGACAGCCTTTGCAGCTACGAATATAATTTTGCACTTCATTTCTCAGCGAAGGCCAATAAAAACGTTCACGGATTTTACGATAGGTCTTGGTTACCCCTCGATGGCCTCCGACAAGGCTCGCATGAAATTCCTCAATTATTTGCGGGTGTTGTTCATCCGGTGGTCGTCGAATGGTACCATAGCATATCGTGGTGACTATGTTTGTTTTACCGAGTATCTTGTTTAACCAATCGAGCAGTTTTGTGCGCGGTAGTTCGTCCGTATAGTCGCCCGAGCGTGAAATACGAACCGACTTCACGGCCGCTTGTTGAAGGGCGAATTTAAGATTCTCGAGTCCCTTGTATATGTGCTCGGTGTTTGTTTCGTCGTGGTACCGTTTTTTAATAACAATACTATAAATTTTATTGGACCCATACGGAGTCACCGCTATTTGTCTGATCGATAAATTCCGGTCTTTAATTGTTTGTCCATCTAACCTACCTAGGTCAACGAGTAGTTTTCCCACTGAGGTTGATAGTTCTCCATCGGCAGAGATGAAATGGACTAAATTATCTGGTTTGTACGTTAGACATTCTCGCGAGCTAATTATCGTACTTGTTTTTGCTATAGGTTTTTCTTGGTCAGGTTCCTCTTCACTGGACGAGTCCAGTGAGGACGACATGATCGGGGACGAATTCGTGTCTTTCGATCCTAATATGATGGGGTCATCAGAGAAAGTTATGAATTTGCTTTTATTACCGGTGGACTTTTCGGAAGGTGTAGCACGTGGTAGCGCACGTGCTTGGTATGGTGTAGACTTTGCAGCCGGGGCCGCATCGTTGCTGGGCAATGATCATCTCACCGTGAGGCGGGGAGCGGGCAGTAGAGAGGTCCGAGCGGGCTGCGAGGTGTCGGGTTCGCGCTCGAGTCCCGCAGCCATACTTGTCTCGGGTCTCACTCTCGCGTTTTCTCGCGGCATGCTCTCTCTCTCAGCTGGTTGCTCGTCGTTTTTGTCGTCCGCCTCCGTTTCTTCTTCTTTCGTGCGTGGTGATATCTTCTCCCTCGCACTCAGCCGCCGTACTAATTCCTGGTCCGATGGTGACTTGAACCTATCTTCTAATGCTTTCATGCGGCTGGCAAGTTTGGCATCTCTGGCGATGTCATCGAAAGGGTCTTGTTCTTGGAGAATCATCTGGGCCTCCTCTTCTACCTCATCCCCCTCCGACAGATGATCAGGCCAGTCTAAATCTGCTTTATCAGGCCCTTTTTTGGGGTCACGGGAGGAATTGGTGTGATGCCTCTCTTCCAAACGCCTTAATGATTCGTTGAATTTGTTAATTGAATCTTCAAGAGTTGCCGTTACCGTCTTAGTATTATCTGCTTCCGATTCCTCCGCGCTTCCATCTGAATCGTTGCTGGGTGCGGTGAGCGGGACCGTGATAGTGGCAGGCCTCTGATCGGCCGTCGCGCTTGCGGATTCCGATGAAAACACCGTCTCTTGGGGACCTCCGAGGGGCTTGACCTCTACGGGGGGTGAAGACTTCGGTCTTTTCGGAGGAAGTAACTGTGAGGGCAACATACTGCGGTGTGATCGCTGTATGGGTGGCCCTGAGCTCTCGGGTTCAGATCCGGAGGGTTTCGCATCGACGGGAGGTGGGCGCCTAGCGGGTCTTGTAACGACCTTTCCGCGCGTTCGTGTCGCCACCGGGCCTGAGCTCTCCGAGCTCCCCTCTCTTATTTCGGGTACTGTGGGGACCGTGGGCACGCTGCGTAGGCGCGAACGTGTGCGCGCCGTTATGACTGATGCGCCGGCCTTGGACGGGCCAGCTGATGTCTCAGGTGTCTTGTCTTTTCTGTTACCGGAAGGTTTCGAAGATAAAGGCAAGATCTGAGCCTTCTGAGGGACATTCGTCTCTACTTCCGAATCACTTGTAGACGAGAATTTCTCTAGGTCTACGGGATTACGGGAGAGTGCATCGGCATTTAGATTTTCACGCCCTGGCTCATGTTGAAATTCGTAATCGTATTTACACAACCTAATTTTCCATCTGTTGAGCCTCTTGCCTGGATCGAGCGTAGAACGCATCCATTTGAGAGGCTCGTGGTCGCTTACGAGCTTGAATTTTCTTCCATAGAGATACGTGGAAAAATGTTCAATTGAATCGATTATGGCCAGACACTCTTGTTCCGTAGTTCCGTAGTTCTTTTTAGCGTTAGTGAAGATTCTAGAGTGGTACGCGACCGGTAGATCGTGGCCATCGTGAATTTGCGACAATACTGCACCGAGTGTAAATTCCGAGGCATCGGTCGTCAAAATAAATTGTTTAGATAGATCGGGGTATTGTAATATCGGTTCTCGACAGAGGGCCTTGCGAAGCTTGCGAAAGCTGTATTTCTGCTCTCGTTCCCATACGAATGATTTTCCCTTTTTGAGTAAGTCTGATAAAGGCTTGGATATGGCTGCAAAATCCGGAATAAACCGACGGTAATAACCGGCGAGTCCCAGAAATTGCCGCACGTTTTTCTGCGTCCTTGGGTGCGGGAATTCACGCACTGCCTCTAACTCCTTCGGGTCCATTCGCAACCCGTCGCGGCTAACGATATGCCCGAGATACTCGACTTCGCTACGCAAGAACTCACATTTATCCGGTTCGAGGACGAGATTAGCTTCCTCGAGACGTTGCATGAGGCGCCGGATTTTAGTCTTATGCTCTTCGAGAGTTTCCGCAAATACTACAATATCGTCGAGATACACGAACAGTTCTGTCCCTTGCAACCCAATCAGCACCCGATCTATCAGGCGCTGAAAGGTTGCAGGCGCGTTTTTAAGACCTTCGGGCATGCGAGCGTACTCGTAGTGCCCGTTTATTGTGGAAAACACCGTCTTTGGACCGTCTCTCCGATCCATCAGGATCTGCTGGAAGCCGCTCGCTAGATCGAATGTCGAAAAGTACGTGGCTTTTCCCAGCTGTTCGAGTATTTCTATCATGTTCGGGAGGGGATACGCGTCGGAAATCGTCTTCTCGTTCAATTTACGGAAATCGATGACCATGCGCATCCGCGGATTCCCTTGAGAGTCGGGCTTTTTGGGAACTATCCAGACCGGCGAGTTATGAGGGGAGCGTAAATGAACAATTATCCCCTTGCTTAGCTTTTTCTCAACTTGCCGCTCTAGTTCCGACCGATATACTACAGGAAATCTATATTGTTTTGCGGTTACCGGGAGCTCGTCCACCGTCGGGATCCGATGGCGGACTTGATCCGTGCATCGCAATCTATCGCCTGGTAGCTTATACATGTGAGGGTATTCCTCGATGAGACTTATAACATGTGCGCGCTCTACCTCGTTGAGCCTATCTAACCGCAATGATTTAACGATGGCTTCTACTCGATCCGTCGGCGGAGTAGGTTCTACACCGCTACCGTCGGAACTTTCGCTGCTCCAATAGCCGTTCTCCCGATAGTGCTCGAAATCTTCGAGTTCCTGAGGCTCGATTTCTAATTCGACATCGTCGAATAGCGTGTTTATTGCTAAGACGTAGCACGATCCTCCCGTAGGAGCAACGATACCTTCTCCGATAAACACACCCGGTTGAGTTTCGATTCGCGGTAAGTATCCCTCCTTTAGATTCGCGTTCTTTAAAGGGATGCTTATTTGCTCACTCGTACGCGCGCGCAGTTTATAACTTCATTTCTCCGAAGCGATTTTCGCCGCTAACACGCGCTTCGTGGGTTCTGCGTCGGAAGGAGGTAGACCTATGAAAGGCTTAGGTCGGATGGGATCGCTTGAGGTAACTAAAGTATTATGGTAAAACGAAATTTCGGCTTTTTCCGCGAAAAAATAAGGTTTACCGATTAACGCGTCGCATCTCAGCGGCAGGTTTCGTAACACGTAAAATTTAGCTGGTTTTTCAGAGATGTGGAGGACAACTGAGTCGAGTGTCGGAATATCCGATTCCTTTAATCCCGTTACCCATATTTTATCGTCAGTGTTTACAATTGAGTCTGGATCGAGGGCAGTTAGTTTAATTAAGCTGGCTGATGAACCCGTGTCAAGAAAGAATTTTCCCTTCTTGTTACGAAGTTCGGGAGCACTTAGTTCGACTACTGGGCTCTCCTGGTCGGTGGGGGTCCAGAGAACGAGACATCGTTCTCCAGGAACCTCACTGACTGTTGGTGTTTTCGGGGTCGACTCGATTCGCTCACTCCGCTCGGGCCCGCAGGGGAATTAGCCCGGCGAGCCCCAGGGCAGTTTAAAGGCTCCCTTTGCGGGGAACGTCCCTGAGATGACCGTTGCATTAACGGGCAGCACGGGCAACACCTGGTTAGTTTGCAGCAATGTGTATATCCGCAAGGTGTTAACGGACTAGTATATGACCCTCCCGTAGCTGTCTCGTGGTTATCAGACGTTTGCGTGAATTTAGAAAAAAAACCGGTTGCCGGTTGTGGCGACAGGCTTCGATAAGTAGTCATCGGTCTACATTCCCGAGCCGTCGGTGACGGAGTTCGGGAGTTATAGCGAGCGTAGAGAACACGCGCCATTTCCTCCTGGTTCGACTCAATTCCTTTCCATTGACTGCTTCGAAGCGCTAGCCTTTCGGCGATTTGGAAGGCTACTTCGAGACTTTCCGGCTCTCGCAAATCTACCGCGGCTCCGATATGGGTAGGCAACCCTTTTATGAATGAACCTAGCGCGATTCGATGTAGCGGGTCCCCGTTCAATTCTGGCGGATCGACGCCAAAATATGACCTGTACGCGCTTCTTCCGCCGCTTAGCAAAATTCGGACTTTGTCGTAAAATTGCCCGATGGTTTGATCGCGTTTCATCCGGACCGTCATCAGCGCCTCTGTATAGTAATCGTAGGTGTGTCCGCGGGCGAGTCGATTCTTCAACAGTTTCACTAACCCGGCCATGCTTTCGATTTTCTCGCCGTAGATGCAGTTTCGCGCGTTCCCGCGTAATCGCGATATTACTGCGCCGAGGTACTGCGGTTCTGCCGCGGCTGGCACGAACATGGACGCGTTTTGGATGTCTTGCAAAAAATCCCGTAACGGCATATTCTTCCCGTCAAATTCGGGAAAGTTCGCGAAATTATTTTGAATAGTCAAATTTTCCACCATAGTGGAGACACTGGCGACCAGGTCGGCTGTCACATCAACGGCGTGTCTGGCCTGAGCGTGATTTGGCATGTTGATAAGTCCGGGGGTAGGGAAGGATATCGAAAGGATAAGCGATTCTATTACGTATAGTTCGACTTCCTCTTTTGTTAAAGATGAGAAAAATTCGAAAAAATTTTTGGTTTCAAATTTTACAAAAATTGAATCCTCGATTCCAATTCCCAAGGAAAATCACCTCCAATCCCACTTCTGACACTAGTTTAGTCTGTCACGTGCGGAGCGGTCTCGCACGCGACGACTTCACCCTCTTTGTTATTAACGAGGTTTATATTTAATTTTGGTGGATTCGGAGGTGAACGTCCTCTACAGGGCGTTCCGTGGGAAATGGTTTGAAGGATTTCAATTATTTTGTACCAATATTTTGAAGGAAGCAAGTAGAAATGTTTAATGAAATAACTAGAAGCAGCAAGGTTATAGACAAGGAAGCTTACACTACGTTCTTATGCTACTCACGTTCTCGCTCTTTCGCACTCTCTCTCTCGGATTCTGCTTTGGCCTCGAAGGTGCCGAAGTTTACACCTTCACTCACTCACTTACGTGCTACACGGCTTGATTAAGTTCGTGGCTTTGCGTATTGCGCTTAATTCTAACTTCACAGACTAATGCCGCGACGCGAGATGCTTGGACGACCGCGTGTAGATTCAAAGGGAATTCTCTCTCTCTAATCGTCGGAGACCCAAGACTTATAACTCTTTACTCGACAGCTCTGAAGGAGCCTGATTCCGTTGATGTTGGTTTGATGCTGTCTGTAACTGGACTGTCTTCGCTCGCTCGTCCGACACCCCTTGGAATGTCAGGCGGCGAGCGAGCTTTTCGCTGACTTTGCAATTTCGAACAAAGGCTCGCCTCGCAACGGTCATCCTCGAAGCGCGTGATTTCGCGCTCGCCTCATCCCGGTGTTGATTACACCCGGGATCTGGCGGGCGTGAAGAAGCTGACGTTGCTGGCTATCCAACTACGCCGTTACACTTGGCTATACTACGAACTGATTATAATAAGATATTTTATATGGACTAACTAAAACTATGCTTCCTTGTCTCTAAAGATAATAATAATGAAAATGATAATTGTTATGATCGGTAATATATTACAGTTTTGGGTAAATGTGCGGCGCTCGTGACACTTCAAAGATTTGTTTTGTTTTGAACAGTCGATAACGAATAAGGGAACGTCTTGTAGGAATTCACTCTTTGTCAGCAACGGCTCGGGGTTCTTGTCATAGTAGGTAGCTTGGAAGTTTGCGTACATCTCGTACAGCAGCGCGTACAGATTACGACTCATGTTGAGGTTCACGTTACCGCACGGATAAGATTGAGAGTTTGAAAACAGTTTGACGTCCGTGATGTTGCGATGATCGAAATCACTTGCGTTCTTGCTGGTCTTGTTCTTTCGAATTGCTTGGAAACCCAAAATGACGTATCGAGGTTTGCCAAGCTTAGTTGAAGTTTACACAGTCCAAACGTGTTTCGATGTTGTGGGAAGTAAGGGATATCCGTACAATTCCCAATTGCGGAAAATCATCGAAATAAGCGGATTTTTCTGAATGAAATTGAGTAGGTCAACTTTTTTCTGATCCTCGAGTTTTAAATACGGTATGACCCATTCCACTGCATTGATCGTGACTTTTAATTCCTTCTCTTAAATCTGCATGATTGCGTTGACGTCAGTTTTCAATCTCGTCAAAATTAACTCATGTTTAGCGTTCACAACGATCTTGCGGTAGTCTCTAGCGAAACCCAATATCATCCGACAGCCAAGTCTGACCAGGGTGCAGTGAAGCGTAACACTTCATGAGAATTGTCAAGCCAACGTTCTTCCTTCTATCGATCTCAACTGCATTAATTTCGTAGCGAATTCCTTCAAACAAATGACAGATCGCGTTGTTTACGAGCTGTGTGTGCGCAATAGCTGTACCATCAGGTTCAAGGAGTCGTCCATGGATATGTACCGAACTTTTGCTAGGTAGTATGCATAAATCCTGATGCTGAACGGTGATTCAAATTTCATCGCTGTTGTTAAAAGTTAACGAGGCGTAAGGTTTGTGAGCGTGAATCTCGTAATGCGCAACGGATTCGTCAAAGACGACTGATGTTTGAATGTTTGGGATGTCTTTTTCCATGGTACGTAGCAGATGATGAAACAGCAAAATCGGATTTTTAGCTGTCGGAAATTTCTCTTCCAAAAGGTGTCAGTTTCCGACCCAGGGCTATCAGGAATTCCACGTTTCGAGGTGTTAACGGTTCGAGAATCGATCGATGACTGACTTGATCGGGGCATGCCGACTTACTGATACACCTACTCTTTGGCAGTCTGTTGTATACAATTCCCATCGTTTATTGCGATTTGATATGTAGGCTCACAGTAATAACTTTTCCACGAAAATTATCCAGGTCTCCGTCTTGATCCACTAACCGGAGCTGAACGTGATCTATGGTCCTGACGGTGATCGGAAGGTGAATGACGTGCGACGGTACTTCCACGATCTTATATCCTGGTGGGACAGTCGGGAAAAACTCGTGAATAGTGTGTACTTTGTGTTCGTTGGCGTAGGCGCCCGTTGTAATGCTACACTTGACTCGCAACGCGTTGACCTTGAGTATAGTTACAGGCACGTCTGATTCGTGAGTCTTATCAACCTCCAATACACATGGTGTTAATCCTAAAAGTTGAGCGATGGAATCATTCGGCTCAAAGTTTATCGTGTGGTTGCAAATGATTTCGCTGCGTAATGTATTATTGTTGGGTTTAATGCTGAGCCTGATATCTGTATTTCTTAGCACGTTTTGAAGATACTTCTCTATGTCCTCGATCTTGTAGCTGCCGGTAGGTATGGTGATTGCTTCATCAGCTACGTGAATTTTATTGTGACCAACATCAACGTTGGGAATCGAATTGAAGGTTACCAATTGAGCCTATGGGTCAAATAACGACTTAAGTCGACTTAAGTCACTTTTTCAAAGAAGCTGATCTCGGTGTTCTGTATAATCTTCGCTATAAACCCTGTGAATCTTGGATGTTTTCGTCAACTTTTAATGCTGTAGTAACCATAACAAGCGGTGCGTGCACCGCCATTGAGTTAGCCGGCAGTAGCAGCGAAGCGAAGTAGGCTAATCCACGCGCCTCCGCTAAACAGACGCACGTGTTTATCTGCCTGTCTGTTAGATTTCGTGTAAAGCTGCAATATTTTCTGCGCGAAATAATGAACGAATCTACAACAACTACAACAGCATCGACTAGCCCTACTGCTACAGTTACGGGGAAAAAGAGAAAAATTCGACAAGATAGATGGGAACAAAATAGAAAGAAGCTTAAGCGTAACAGTGGTAAAAGTTACGCTTCTCAAAGTGGGAATAAAATACCTCGAAAAAAATTCAGGCACACTACCGACTGCTGCAAGAAAAACTGTTCGTCTTCTTTCGATTATAAACGTCAGCGTGAAATTTTCAAGACTTTCTGGGCAATGGCTGAGAAACCGAGTCAGGACACTTTTTTAATCAGTTGTATACAACGTGAAGAAATCAAATACGTCAAAACCGTAACAAAACGGAAGAACAGATCTTGGTCTTGGAAATATTCTTTCAAAGTAGATGGCCAGGATAAAACTGTCTGTAAAGGATTTTTTCTGTCTCTTCTCCAAATAACTGAATCCAGAATGAAAACGGTGCTCCGATTTTGTAAATCAGGTAAATGTTTATATTATTTTCTTTCTAAATAAATCAATATTTACGAATGCTTGACTCGTTTATTGGCGTCTTATAACAAAACAAGTCAGGTCTGGATTAAAATATGAAAATACTGATTGTTTCAGGTACGACAGTTGCTACAGAAAAAAGGGGTAAGCAACCCAACCCTGCCAAAATTTCGAACGTGGTATGGAGTTTAGTGAAGGAGCATTGGTCGACTTTCCCGAACAAAAAATCGCATTATGGAAGCTCCAAAACTGAAAGAAAGTACTTCGAGAATCCAGACTTAAACGTAAAAAAAATGTTTCACGCATTCCAAGAATATTACTTTGATAAAACAGGGAAGCAGCTCTCACTAAAGTACCCAACGTACCATAGATATTTTCGGGAAAATAGTGATTACTCGTTTAGGCAACGTAAAACAGACGTCTGTGATTTTTGCACCGAATGTAAAATCAAACTATCGGCAAATTCATCAGATCCGTGTAAGGAATCGTTCCGTCTACATGAAGTAAAAGTTGCGGAATACAAGGTTTTGCGGCAACAGTGCACAAAGAATATTAACGATGATACTCTAACTGTTGAGTTCGACTACGCACAAAATCTTCCGCTTCCAAAACTGAACTTTAGCGCACAATTTTACAAGCGATTATTGTGGCTGTATGTTTTCAACACACGCTGTTTTAATGACGGTGACAGCAAATTTTTTTGCTTCTTAGAATGTGATGGTGGCAAGAACGGTAACTCTGTGTGTAGTTTTTTGAACGATTTTATGGTAAAAAAATTGACTGAAAATCCAGAATCAAAAAAAGTAGTTCTTTTGTCTGACTCCTGTGGGGGGCAAAATAAAAACAAGACTCTCGTACGATATTGTGCTTGGTTGTCGGTCAAAATGGGAGTTGAAATAAATCACATCTTTCCGGTGCGAGGTCATTCATACTGCCAATGCGATAGAAATTTCGGTGTTTACGGAACTGTTTTAAAAAAAGTAGAGACCTTCGAAAATCCTATCGAGTATCTCGAAATAATGAGGACCGTAAGGCACAAACCAAAAGCTTTCGAAGCAGAGATGAGTGCCCACTTATTAAAAGAAAGGGATAAAACTTTGGATTCATTTTTTCTAAAGGTTCCAAAAGCTAAGGGAAAGAAATTCACGATCCAAAAGTATGTGAAGTTATCATACAAGCCAACAGGCACCATGTCCGTTTACGCGGACTATAATGGCGCTCCGCAAAATTTCAACCTGTTCAAATTAAACGCTTTTGTAAGTAAAGATACCGAACTAGCATTAGCAAACCCGGCTCCTGTTGGAATTAAGACAGCTAAAAAAAATGACGTGCTATCTTTAATGCCTTTTGTAAAACCGGTTAATAGGGAATGGTATAAAAATGTGCTGCGGGGTACCTGCAACGACAATGATTCGGCTGAAACAGACTAAATGGACTCTGATTGAACCTGATACATGCCGTTTTTTAAATGTCAATTCCTAGTTTAGCTTTTTTTATATGTGTTCACCGCGACCATGAAACACCCATTACAGTAGAAACTGGTTTGACTATTATCGTCATCATATTATTTTAATCCAAAAACGTGTTTGTACAGATTAAAAGTCGTTCTACAAAAAAACGACTTAAGTCTTACTCCGAATTTCCGTGATAGCACTGTATTGGACAATATTTAATAATTGTTATTACGTTTGTATATCATTTTTGGGTACCCCACCTATGTAAAAAAATAAAAGTTCCTTGTAAAATGCCTTGTCAAAATTGAAATATCGACTGTTGAATCTTTACTTGCCTTTTTTATGCCAAAACTTAAGTCGACTTAAGCCGTTATTTGACCCATAGGCTCAATTCCACCAAGCCAAGAGCATAACTTTTATCACGAGCGAGTTCGATCGGTGGGAAATGTTGTGCCTCGAGATTCGAAAAGGTTCCCGAAATCGTTAACGTTAATGAATTACACATGGCTAGAGTGATAGACTGACTTTGATGAATTATGCACTATGTTTATATAGCTCACCACTCAGAAATTTCAGACACAAGTATCCGCATTTAAATGTATCATAATCCCGGTACCTTTCATGATTGTATTTAACACTACCAACGCCAAGGTATTTTATGAGGTCTGAAGGTGGTTGAAGGTTGCCGAAACTGTCGAAGTAATCGATATTATTGTCGCGTTTCTTGTATGCAACCCAGTGTGTTTCCGGACTGTCTTTGTCGTCAAGGTTGATTATAGCTGACTCGTTTTTTCGTGAACCCTTTTTTGGGGCATTTCGTTTCGCATGAAAACACCGCGGAAACGCGGAACTTTAAAGATTTTTGCATATTTCTACAAGTCCCAATCAGTCAACGCTAGACGTGGTAGCATCGCATCTTGTTTTCCGAAAGATGGAGACCAAGACCTGTTTTGTACGGTTTCATACGAAGCTCTTTGCCCAACACGATAGCTTCCATAGTTTTGTTGTGTCGTTTGCTCTCTCCCAGTTCTCGTCTAGCAGCACTTGCATCGTTCACAGCTTTTGCTGTACCTGCCGCACCACCGGCTAACGCGCCTGTAGCACTGAGTCCAGCGAAAATAGGAATCAGAAACGGAAGAAAATCAGCGAGTTTTGAAGGTATTGGTGGGAAGCGAGGTGTTCGCACTTTACATTTTCCACCCACTTTTTTAACGGCGTTTTCAGCTCCCTCCAACGCAGTTTCGATAGCTACTTTTTCATCGTTGCTTGGAACCATAGAACGATTTGCAGCATTTAAAATTTTTCCCAGGGTCTAATTTTTTGATTTTCGAATTCCCATTCCAAGTTTTGATTTTACTTTCATTGTATTAGCTATTGCCCAAGCTGCTGCTTTTTTTACCCAAAATGGCTTCCGACGCGAAAACCCGTTTCCAAGCTCTTTCAGCTACCACCCTATCAGCCTTGTTTGTAACTTCAAGATTTTTACGATTCTGCGAGTAAGCAATGTTGTGGTCCTTGCGAGGTGCGTCCAGAAGATTGATCCCCGGATCACCCCGTGTGAGTCGCTTTGTTGATTTTGTACCAGGCCCACAGTACTGATAACCAGGTACATGCAATTCGACTGAAAGGCTGTTGATGATTTCATTCACCTCTGTACACGATTATGTTTGTGCGTTTACCGAAGAAAAGTGCTTCATAACGGGGTATTTATAGCGAAACCGATCAGTCATGTCTGAGATGCAGTTTGAAAAACAACCCACTAAGCTTCCACTAAAGAATTTTAAAAAACTCTCAGCGCACAATGTCGAAAGGCACAAGCGGCACGGTGAATGACTCCCAAATAATCTACCTGCAATATTCTGCGGACCGTGGAATTGTGGTAAAACTAATGCGTTGCTCACACTTATAACCCATCCCAACGGACTCAGATTTGGAAATATCTATATCTACTCAAAATCACTTTTGACGATGTAGCATGCGAAAAGCAGGACAATATTAGAGCCTACTTGGGACTTCTGTTTCCGTTTTGGATGTAAGTGGCAGGTGTGAGAAAGAGTGTGAGTGGAAAGGCGAGAATTTAGCTGGATAGCAAAGAGGAGGAGCAAAGGAAATAGGGCAGAGAAAGAGCGGTGAAGGAATAGACGGGCGGACGGGTGAAGGGAATAGGGAGGCAGGAATAGAAGGGAAGCACAGTTGAAAAAAAAAGGGGGGGAGTTTTGAGGTTTGTCAGAGAGAGCCAGCGGACGGCAACGGGAAGGATAAGACAAAAATAGGCGATGACATCTAGGGAGTAAGAAGGGGGATAGAGCAGAGACAGGTAGGCGGCAGGTCGATAAGGTAGGGAGCGGTGGCGGAGAAAAAGAGTATGAGCAACGCGGGTGGCCAAAAAGAAGGGGTGAACAGACTAGAGAAGGAGAAAAGGAAAGCTAGGCCGGGTGCAGTAGCATTGTTACGGAGGGGTAGGAGTCATTGCCTGGAATCGGCGACGACGGTGCTGGATTTATAGAAGAGAAAGCGGGAGGAAGAAGGGGAAAAAGGGGAGGAAGACGCAGATGAGATACAGGACAGAGAAAGAGTATTTGGGAAAAGCAGGAAAGTTCACCGGTCGCTGGAGGGCAAGACAGATGAGGAAGGCAAGGCAGAGGGAGGGAGTATACAGGATATGCTAAGGCTGATTAAGGAAGGGTTAAAGATAGGTTTAGAGGAGGTCGAAGGGCAGGGAAGGAGGATCAGGGAGGAAATGGAAAAGATTAAAGGGGAAATGACTAGAAGGGAAGAGCAGTGGGAAGTACAGAGGGGGGAGATAAAGGAAACGATAAGAGACCTAGGTAAAAGATTAGAGGAGGTAGAAGAGCGAAGAGGGGGGGAGATGGAAAGGATAAAGGAGAGGCTGGTAGAATTAGAAAAGAAGAGTGCAGAAGGCGGGGGGGGAGAGGCAGGGACAGGGGAATGCGGAAGTGGCGCAGGTAACAATAGATAGGTGAAAAGTGATGGAGTGGGCCATAGAGAGGAAAGAAAGGGAAAAAAGAAGGGGAAATATAGTATTGAGAGGTGCGAGAACAGAGAAGGGAAGGGAAAAGGAAGGGTTAAAAAAGATTATGCAGGTGATAGGGGTAGAGGTCGAGGTAAAGGATATGTGAGAGGTAGGCACGAAAAAGGGGAAAGAAAAGGGGATGTGGATAGTAAGGCTAGGGAATAGGGAGCAAAAGAGGCAGGTAATGGGAAGAAAAAGCCTCCTTAAAGGGAGGGAGAAGATAATAGAGGAGGATCTCACCTGGGCAGAGAGGAGAATGAAATGGAAGTTGAGGGAGATAGCAGCTATCCAGGAGAGAAGGGGAAACAGAGTAAAAATAGGGTATGCAAGGATCTGGATAGAAGGGAAAATGTGGAAGTGGGATGAGATAGGAGAGGTGCTTAGGGACGGTGCAGGGAGAGAGAGGGAAGAGGGGAAAAGGGAGGGGGGGTAGAAGTAGGGGAAAACGATAGGGAAAGGACAGCAAGCGAGGAAAGACAAGAAGGAAGTATAGAAGCACAGGGAAGGGTACGTAGGGAAAGGCAGTCGGGGGAATGGGCAGTGGGGGGTGGCAGAGGCAGGGGGGGCGGGAGAGGAAGAGGAGAGAGAGGGGAGTAGGCGAGACGGAAAGGGAGGGGTGGAAACTAGTTTTCTGGAATGTGGCGGGGCTCGCGAGAAAGGATGAAGATTTCTGGAGGTGGCTAAGGGAGTGGGAGGTAATATTTTCAATGGAGACATGGATAGAAAAAAAGGGGTGGGAAAGGAATAGGAATAAGTTGCCAGCAGGGTATAAATGGGAAGTGCAGTATGCGGTGCGAAAAAATAGGATGGGAAGAGCAATAGGCGGAATGCTGTCAGGGGTAAGAAAGGAGATAGTAAGTGGTGAGGGAGGGAGGTAAGAGGTAAAAGAGGGCATGATAATAAGGGAAATAAGTGTAGGGGGGGAAAAATGGATAGTAATAGGAATATACGTAAATGGGGATCTGAAAGAGAAGATAGGGGAATTGAAGGAGCGGGCAGAAGAGGTAGAGGGAGGAGCAAAAGTGCTAGTGGGGGCTGATTTTAATGCCAGGAAAGGGCAGGAGGGGGGGAGGATGTTAGGGGGAAGGAGAGGAGGAGAGTAGGAGTAGGAAATCAAAGGACAGGAAAATAAACTCGGAAGGTAAGCAGCTGGTGCAATTTTTGGGAGAGACAGGATGGGCAATAGTGAACGGGAACATAGAGGGTGATGAGGAGGGAGAATTTACGTATGTAGGAGGGGCAGGGGTGACGGTGATAGACTACGCTATAGGAGACAGCGAGGTAAGGGATAGGGTCGAAAGGATAGAGATTGGGGATCGGGTTGACTCGGATCATCACCCGGTAATAGTGTGGATGAGGGGAGCAGTGACTAGGACAAGGAAGGGAAAAAGAGTAGGGGGAACTAGTAGAGGAGACTGGACAGAGGAGGGTAGGATGAGGTTTAGAACAGAGGTCAAATGGGGGGGATAGGAGAAGCGGATGTAGGCAAAGAGATGGAGAAAAGAATAAGGGAGTTTAGACGAACCTTTGATGTAGGGGGGAGGGGGAGGGAAGCGAAAAAGGGATGGTAGGATGAGGAATGTAGGCGAAAAAAAGCGGAAGTTAGGCAGAGTTTAAGGAACTGGAGAAAGGGGGCGGGGGAAGGGGACGCGTATAGAAACGAAAGAAGGGAATATAATAGGCTGTGCGAGGAGAGGAAAAAGAAAGAAAATGCGGGTTTTATAAAAGAAGCAGCGGAAGCAAGGACAGAAAGCAAGGTATGGGAGATAGTTAACAGTGAAAGAAAGAAGTGGAGGAGAGTGAATGAAGAAATATGCGATCAGGAGTGGAGGGAGTATTTCATGGGATTATTAGGCGGAGTGGAAAGTAAGGTAACAGAAGGCGGGGGGACGGTAGATAGAAAGGGGGACGGGGAAGGGGAGTTGCAGAGGGAAGAGATTAAAAAGGTGATAGGAAAGCTGAGGGATGGAAAGGCACCAGGGGGGGATGGAATAGTTAGCGAGGTATGGAGGTATGGGGGGGGGAAGAAATGGAGCAGTGGATATGGAAAACCCGTAACAGAGTTTGGGTGGGGGAGGGCTGGCCAGAGGATTGGAGAGAGGGATTGATAGCGCCGATAGTAAAGAAGGGGAAGGGGAAAAGGGTAGAATAGTATAGGGGGGCGACGTTGATGCCAACTCTGTATAGGGTGTATGCGATGGCATTAGCGAATAGGTTAGAAAGAGAGGTAGGAGAGAAGAACTTGATACCGCAAAATCAAACGGGATTCAGAAAAGGCATGGGTACAATTGACAATGTATATGTACTTAATTATTTAATCAATAGACAGATGGGAAAGGATGAGGGAAAGATGGTGGCGTTCTTTGTGGACTTAAAAGCGGCGTTTGATTCAGTGAACAGGAAGGTGCTGTGGAAGACTATGGAAAGGAGAGGGGTGAGGGAAGGGCTAAGGGTAAGGATAGAGGAAATTTACAATGAAACAAAGAGTCGGGTGAGGAGCGGGGAAAAGGTAGGAGAGGCGTTCTGGACGGCGAGGGGGGTAAGGCAGGGATGTCCGCTCAGTCCGCATGTGTTTAACCTGCTGCTGGCGGATTTAGAAGAGGAAACGGGGAGAGGGAGAAGGGTTGGGGGGGGGGTGGAGTTGGTCGGCGGCAGGGTATGTACGTTAGCGTATGCGGATGACATAGTGCTACTAGCGGAAAGTGAAGAGGAAATGGAGGTAATGATTAGGAAGTTAGAAAGGTATATGGATAGGAAAAGGCTGACGGTAAATGTAGGGAAATCAAGGATTATGAGATTTATGAAAGGAGGCGGCAGAAGGAAAAACTTAGATTGAAGATAAAAAGGGAAAAAGATAGAGGGGGTTGAAGAGTTCAGCTATCTAGGGTATAGAGTAAAGTGCAATGGGGGACAGGAAGCACAGGTGAAAGAGAGAGTACGGAAGGCAGGGGTAGTAATGAGGCAGGTATGAGGAATAGGAAAAAGAAGGTTTGGGAGGGATTGGGAAAAAAGGATTTGGTTATTTGACAGGCTAGTATGGACGGTAATAGAGTATGCATCGGAGATATGGGGGTGGAGGGAGTGGAGGGTGGTTGAGGCGGTACAGAATAGATTATTGAGATGGACATTAGGAGTGGATGGGCGAACACCGGGATATAAGGCAGAAGCTGGGAGGCAGGGATCGAGATGGGAAAGTGAAAGGGAAAGTTTCTTTGCGGAAAGGGGAGCAGAGAGTAGAGAGGTAGTCGCGAGAAGGGAGAGGGGCGAGATGGAGTTTAGGGAAATAGAGAAGAGAGAGAGGGAAGAACAGAGAAAAGAGAGGTGGGAGAAAATAAGGGAATCGAGGTACAACAGATGGTACAGGCTAGTGAAAGGAGAAGGGATACCAGGGTATCCGGGAAAGGGATGGGGGGAAAGCAGGTGGACAAGGTTGGCAAGATTTAGATTAGGAAGCGAGATGAAGGAGGCAAGGTACTGAAAAGAAGAGGAAAAGAGAAGGTGTAGGGTGTTCAAGGGGGAGGAGGAAACATGGGAGCACGTATGGGAAAGGTGGGTGGGCCGGGATAGAAGGGGGGAAAGCTGGCAGGAGGTGGTGAGGGAGATGTTAGATGAGGAGGGGGTGGGAGAAGTCTGGATGAGAGAACTGGAATGGATCAGGGACGTACAAGAAAATGAAAGAGTGAGAGATGAATGGGAAATGGAAGTCGATTTAGGATAAGGACGAATAGGGAATAAAATAAGGTAAAATAGGATAAGGTTAAGTAAAGATAAGGATAAATAATAAGAAAAGGATAAGAGGGAAAGTAAGAGAATGGCAAGGCAACGGCACAGGGCACAGGCAATTAGAAATTGAGTAAGGATAAGGTAGGAAGTAAGAATAGGGTAAGAATAGTGTTAGAATTTATATCCAAATGAAACTACTGCCGCCACCTGTCGGGAGTTATGTATATTAGGTAAACGTCAAATGTAATGTCGATAACATGTAAACGTCAGATTTAATGTCATTATCATATTAGAAATACAGTTAAAAGTTGTTCACCAGCCATCACGTTATTTGCTTTAGGTTATGGGCCCAGACCATAACACGCGTTAAAATAAAGTTTTTGTTAGTATTTCGCATAGGTTTTGTGTCGTGTAAGAAAGACAATGAGTTCCAATTACCTCGCAAGCATTTCTAAGCTAAAAGGAAGAGAGAATTTCGACGATTGGGCGTTCGCTGTAGAAAACCTACTGGTTCTCGAAGGTGCTGACAAATACCTGAAAACAGAAGGTACCGAAGCTACAGAGGCAGCGACAGATGCAAAGGCACGAGCAAAATTGATTTTGACGATCGATTCATCGTTATTTGTGCACATAAAGGAAACAAAGACCACGAAAGAATTATGGGCAAAACTACGAGCTTTGTTCGACGATTCAGGATTTTCGAGGAAGATTACTTTGCTTCGTCATCTAATATCCATAAGATTAGATAATTGTGAGAATATGACGAATTATGTGACACAAATAGTGGAAACGTCTCAACGTTTAAGTGGCACAGGGTTTGCCATCAACGATGAATAAGTGGGTTCTTTATTACTCGCCGGATTACCAGAGCAATTTATGCCAATGATTATGGCTATAGAACACTCGGGAATTCCAATCACTGCCGATTCCATCAAGACGAAATTGATCGATATGGAATCAATCAACTCTAGTGAAACGGAACGTAATTCAGCATAAGTGGCTAGAAGTTGGCATAATAAAAAGAAAAACGGCAAAGTTGGCAGCAATGGTAGTACCAGTCAAAATGGCGGATATACATCGAACTCAAATGTCAAAAATACGGAAACTAACAAAATGATAACATGTTATCGTTGCAAGCAGATAGGCCATTATCGTAATCAGTGTCCACTTTCGAACGAGAAAACAGATAATAAGAAACAGAGTAACGCATTCAGCGTTGTTTTTCTTAGCGCAAAGTTCAGCAAAAGTGATTTCTACATAGATTCGGGGGCAAGCATGCACATGACGGCGAATGAAGATTGGTTGAAAAACTCTAATTATTCACAGAATTTACCTGAGATAATAGTTGCGAATGAGACAAAAATGCCTGTTTTATGCTCTGGAGACGTGGAAATAACAACAAGTCATAACTACAACATTACTGTCAAAAATATGTTGTGTGTACCTAGTCTCGCAACTAACCTATTATCAGTAAGTGAATTGATAAAGAATGGAAACAGTGTAGTTTTCGAGTCTAACAAGTGTTTGATTAGAAATCAATTAGGCGAATTAGTTGCTGAAGCTGATTTAATTGATGGTGTGTACAGAGTTAATTTACAAACACAGAACTGTTTTTTGACTTCAACTCAAGTCAGTGGGAAAACATGGCACAGACGACTTGGCCATATAAACAGTATGGATATGAACAAAATGAAGCGTTGTGGTTTAGTGGATGGACTGAATTATCCTGACTCTTTTACAACAGGCAAGTCAAGCTGTCAGACATGTTGTGAAGGAAAGCAGTCAAGATTGCCATTTGCGACAGGTTCACGTGCAACAGAAATACTTCAAATTGTACATTCAGACATCTGTGGTCCCATGGAGATCGAGTCAATTGGAGGTGCTAGATATTTTGTGCTATTTATAGACGACTATACTCGGATGACCTTCATTTACTTCCTGAAAGCTAAAAGTGAAGTGTTGAACTATTTTAAAGAATTCAAGTCTATGGCGGAGAATATTCACAATACAAAAATAAAACATTTAAGAACTGACAATGGATGCGAATATTGCAGCAATGAATTTGAAAATTACTTGAAGTCTGAGGGCATTATTCATCAAAAAACAAACCCATATACCCCGGAGCAGAATGGACTCAGTGAGCGATCAAACAGAACCATAGTGGAGAAAGCAAGATGCTTACTTTTCGAAGCTGATTTGGAAAAGAAATATTGGGCAGAAGCTGCAAATACAGCCGTCTATTTAAAAAACAGATCGGTAGCTTCAGGTATTGAAAAGACTCCGTTTGAATTATGGACTGGTAAAAAACCCAACTTGGAACATATACGTGTTTTTGGGAGTACTGTGATGGCACATATACCAAAAGAAAAAAGGACCAAGTGGGATAAGAAGTCTAAGAAATATATATTGGTTGGTTTTTGTGAAAATGTGAAGGGTTACAGAATTTATGATCCCGCCTCTAATATTGTTACAAACAGCAGAGATGTTGTAATCATGGAAATACCAAAGAAAGAAATCACTGTCTCAGTTCCCATGGAAAGCACAGATTCAGTGGGGGAATTAAGTGAAGAATCTGTGGGGAAACTTAAACCTATTTATCATTCAAGTTCAAGTGAATACCTAGATGGTGAATGTTCTGATGACAGGCAAAAGATGCAAGATGAAACAGAAGGCGAGAATTCTTCAGCAGGAGGGATATCTTCAGCAGGAGGGAGTGAGCAGCAGGCATCTGTTGATGATGATGAGGAAGGAAAGAACTCATCACCACAAGGGATACCATGTCAGCCACTGTCCTGTGAAGAAACATTGAAGAGACCTAGGAAGAAACCATCAAGATATGGTCATGCTAACGTGACATGTACTACTACCTCTACAGGTGAAGACAGCTTGACTTATGAGGAGGCTATCCATGGTCCAGAAAAACAGCAGTGGCTCCAGGCAATGGCAGAGGAGCTTCAGTCATTCGATGACAATCAGGTGTGGGAGATTGTCGATGCTCCAGATAATGCAAGTGTAGTGCAGTGTAAGTGGGTCTTACGTAAGAAATATGACTGTGATGGTAAAGTGAGATATCGAGCCAGATTAGTAACCAAAGGTTTTTCGCAAAAGGCTGGCATTGACTACCAAGAAACCTTTTCCCCAGTGATTAGACATTCAACCTTGCGGTTACTATTAGCATTGAGCGTGCAGTTAGACATGGACATAACTCACTTAGATGTGACAACAGCCTTTCTTAATGGACATTTAAAAGAAAGTATCTTTATGCAATTGCCTGAAGGATTCTCTAGTAAAAATTCAAACAAAGTATTGAAATTAAAAAAGGCTGTATATGGTTTAAAACAAAGTTCACTTGTTTGGTATCAAAAAGTAGAGGAAATATTATGCAGTTTAGGGTTCAGTAAATGTAAATTGGAACCTTGTGTATTTATAAAAAACCATAATAACAATAAGAAAACTATTGTTGGTGTATATGTAGATGATTTCCTAATTTTTTCAAATAACAAGACTGAAAGTGACTCTCTGATAAATGCATTAAATAAAAATTTCAAAATAAAGAATCTAGGCCAGGTCAAACAGTATCTAGGCATGCGAATTAATGTAAACAGAGATTCAAATGTAATTACAATTGATCAGGAGCATTATATTGAACAATTACTTCAAAAGTTTAATATATCTGAATGTAATACTGCCAATACACCTATTGAATGTAAATTAAACATTGAAAAGTCTGATGTTTGTGTAGATAAGTTACCTTATCAAAATTTAATAGGTAGCTTGATGTATTTAGCGGTCTTGACAAGACCAGATATCTCTTTCTCAGTCAGCTACCTAAGTCAATTTAACAATTGTTATTTATATATTCATTGGAATTATGCAAAGCGAATTTTAAAACATTTGTCAAAAACAAAGAATTATTGTTTGCGATATTCCAAAGAAAGGGCAGAACTAGAAGGCTTTGTAGATGCAGATTGGGCCAGTGATTCCTCAGACAGGAGGTCTTATACAGGTTTTTGTTTTATAAAATCTGGGTCTGCCATTTCTTGGGAAAGCAAGAAGCAAAGAACAGTAGCCTTAAGTAGCTGTGAAGCAGAATACATGGCTTTATCGGAAGCTTGTCGTAAAGCTATTTATTTACAGGACTTAGAATCTGAATTAAGAGGTCATTGTAATAAAATAGTTTTATATAACGACAGTCAGAGTGCATTAAAGATGGCAAATAATCATCAAACTCACAAGCGGTCTAAGCACATTGATGTGAGATACAATTTTATCAAAGATACTGTTAATAGTGGTCGAGTTCAAACAAATTATTTGCCAACTTCCAATATGCCAGCTGACTTATTAACTAAAGGATTATCAGGTGAAAAGCATTATAAATTTATAAAAAAACTTGGTATGGTTAAAAATTAAATTTATTGTTGTATCTGATTGTAATAGATTGTAAGTGATATTTAGTTTGTTTTTCATTTTGATATAGTGGGGGTGTTAGAATTTATATCCAAATGAAACTACTGCCGCCACCTGTCGGGAGTTATGTATATTAGGTAAACGTCAAATGTAATGTCGATAACATGTAAACGTCAGATTTAATATCATTATCATATTAGAAATACAGTTAAAAGTTGTTCGTCAGCCATCACGTTATTTGCTTTAAATAGGTTAGGAAAACATGTGAAAAATATTGTAAAGGAAGAGGAA
Organism: Neodiprion fabricii; assembly: GCF_021155785.1. NCBI lineage: Eukaryota > Metazoa > Arthropoda > Insecta > Hymenoptera > Diprionidae > Neodiprion > Neodiprion fabricii. The sequence continues at coordinate 8,941,241 of NC_060245.1, read as the reverse complement.
AAGGGAAGTCCTTGTAACCCCAAGGGGCACAATAAATATTACATACATACATATTAGAGCCTACTTTTGCATGGGTAGACAACACGACGTTGACTGTTTCTACCTCTGTCAGACGTACGCGCGTGTTCCCAAAATTCTCGTGCGCGACAACGTTAACTTATTCGTGTTATTCAAACGAGACGATATGAACCTTAGACATGTATACAACGACCATGTACAGTGCTCCCCCCCCTAAGATTTCAGACTCGGGGCTCTGGTTCCAGGAAAAATATCTTAGAGAGGTATCCCCTCTACTCTTAAAAGGTGGGGCTGTTAAAAATAGAAGCATGCGCAGTGACACACGAAATACTTAAAAGAAGCGCGTAATATTTAAAATGAATTATTTATTTCTTTGACATCTGTTGACATAGCTATCGTTTATAATAATACATATTGCACTTATTTTACAGTACAAAAATATCAAATTTGAGTGTTATCTTCAAATAAGAAAATTAAAATAAACATAAAATTCACAACTTAAGTTATTTCAAGGATATTTTATAAATTATGGTATTGAATACCACGTAAAGTTAAACTTTCAAACATAAATTCGTACATTAGCAATATTTAAAATAATTATTAATCAAATTATCAACACACTATACATCACTTATCCATTAGGTATAGTAATATCACATATATGTATTAATAACTAATTAGGAGGAAAATTTTCAGAGTTCAAGTTTTCAACTTGAGATTTTAATAACTCTCTTAAATCAAACAACGTTGTATTTTGACTAGACAAATTGCAATCATCACAATATTTTGTCAAGGTTTCAACAGCCTGTATGACTTCTGTAGTTGAAACTTTTGGTGAATTAGAATTAATACTTTCATGAAGAATACCGCAGCTTTCTTGAGTTGTAATATTTTCAATATTTAGTGGATCAATATTTTCATTAATAATATCAATGATCTCTCCATCATTGAGAATATCAGTCGGATTAAGTGTGTTATCAGAGTGAAACCAGCTTCTTATATCAACTCCGTTTACATTCGATAAACCTCCATGATTTTTCATCACCTCACAAAATTCATCTAATATCTCAGTACCACCTGCAGTATCACTCGATTCATCAGATGATGGAGTTCCCTCAGATTGAGAAGTAGAATCTAACGGCCACAACTAAAAATGAAATAGAAATTGTAGTCAACAAGTATCAATTATATATATATATAAACATTTTTATCATTCAACATACCGTGCTCCATGATTTTTTGAGTGTATCTGGCAACACTTTATTCCATGAGTCAGCAATCCAAAAAATTACCTCCTTTATACTGACAGATTTCAAAGTGTTCAATAAAGAACTGCCTTTATTGACAGAATCAATGATGTGTGCCATTAAATTACTGCGATAAAACAATTTTAAATTCTGCAGACAACCTTGATCCATTGGTTGTAACAAAGAAGTTGTGTTTGGTGGGAAAAAACGAACTGATATGTCACCTTTTGGTAGACGGGGATGAGCAGCGCAGTTGTCAACGAACAAAACAGCTTTTTCAAGTCCTTTTTCGGCTAGGAATTTAGATACAGCCGGTACAAAGGCATCTTCAAACCACTCTTAGAATAGACCGGATGTCATCCACGCAGATTTTTGGCTTTTATAATAAACAGGCAACGTCTTTAAATTTTTAATTGCTCTAGGTCTGGCAGACTTACCAATCAACACAAGAGGTAATTTCAAAGTTCCTGATGCATTACTACAAGCCATGATTGTTACTCTTTCTTTCTTTCCTTTAATACCAAAAGCTCCAGCTTCACTTGCTGCTGTCAATGTTGATGATGGTAACATTTTATAATTTAATGGACTTTCGTCATAATTAAATACTTCATCTAAAGATAAGCCCTCTTCAATAACAAAATCTTTAAACTGAGATTTGTATTTATCAGCAGCAGCAGTATCAGCAGACAATTTTTCTCCGCAGATTTTTTTATTACGAATCTTGTGCCTCTGTTGCCATTTATAAAGCCAGCCGTTACTTGCTAAAAACTTATTTTTAGCACCCATTTTTTGATGGAAAATTTTGGCTTGAAGTTGGACATGAGTACCTTGGACTGGAACGCCAGCAGCTCGTTTTTCTTTGAACCAAAACCATGTAGCCATGTCAACATAATCATTATAAATTTTTCTCATTCTTTTAACTTCAGGCAATTCATCACCATATTCCTTCACTAAATTATCAAACTTTTTTTTATTTTTTTCCCACTATTTTACTGTTTGCTCAGTAACATTGAGGTTATGAGCAATAACATTTTTTGGGGTTCCATTACTCAATTTTTTCAAAGCATTTACTTTTACCGAAACGGGTACCGCTGTCGGTTGTTTACGCTTTACTGAGTTATTATTTTTATCGCTTGACATAAGATAGTTTTTTATTTACTATCGATCTAATTATTAATTATACTTAATACTACGAATATCACTTGACTACATATCTATAAGTATATCTATGTATATGTAGACAGCTGACTTATAGTAGCGGCTTAAGCGCATGCGCAAGTAAACAATACTGAGTATAGTGGGGAAGCCGAATTGCGGGGAAATGATAGTAAAATGAGGGGTAGTAATATCTTACAGAGGGATATCTTAGGGGGGGAGCACTGTAAACACTGATATGTCTTACACAGAGTTTAAAAGTGTGTGCTCCGTATGCTGGAACGGTAAGAAGTACGGGTTTCTGGTGATCGACAAAGACAGTGAGCTCAATGAAGGACGATACAGGAAGGGATGCGATTCTTTTATTAGCCTGAAAAAGATATGAAATCTAACGTTTTCGAGCGAGAAACGCAGTAGCGTTGCAAACTCAGTTGCGTCAACATGCAGCGCTCTGAAATTTCCAAGCAAAAAGATGTCCTACATCAGATCGCTCAAGCAAGTGCTGCGATCCGTCAAAAACACAGATTGCTCGAATCGGGCAAGGAATCTACGGCTCAGAAATTGAGTGACGTTTTTAAACCAGTAGTGACTCCATTGCAAGAACTGGTAAGTGTTACATAAGATACTAAACCTGTAAAACAAGAGGTGGAAGAAATTAAAGAAGAAATAAAGCAGATGAGAAACGAAACGAAAAATGAAACTGTCTCGGAAATGGACGATTCCTTTGCTTCGGTAGGAGATGAAACAATCGTAGAAAGACCGGTCGAGAGAATCGAGGATGAGTATTTTGCACTGATGAGAGATGCGAAGACAAAAGGTGAATTGGACAACGTGTACGGTGTACGCAACCTCTCAAACGGACTAATGATTGGTGATTCGTTGATATCTTTTGAGAGTGACTACATCCATATTGGCGATACGCTTTACCCGAAAACGGAGGGTTTGCTGGAACTTTTGTTCAAAAAGAAGCCTGACGGTTCTTCTGTGAGCGCCGGAGATCGGGAAAATTTTGAAAACATGATCCTCGCAACGAACGCGCATGAAAAGTATTACTCATCTGATGGGGCTGTTCGAAACGATAACAGTAACAAATTATGAAATGTCATTGCCGAATTGATGGATTATTTCCCATCACCTTGAAGAAAGGGTAAAGGTCTACTTTCGCAAGCTATGATCACTCGACAAGGTGTTTAAACGGAGTACGTCTTCTGGGATGATCCAAACGAGTTAGTGGAGCGTCTTCGTTTACTCCTGGCATCTCAGACAGCGGGAAATCCGAGTCACAATACTGAAATAATCTTCATTATCGAGGAACTACGCGAAGCAGGAATCATTTATTGAGCAGCTCCCATCGTTTTTGTATTCATTACCGAGACGAACGTCGACGTGTTTGTATGGCATCTGGATGAAAACACGGCTGCGAGCACTCACGGTCCTCCTGGTGTCGGATTTTAAATAACAGCGAACGGGCATTATGACATACAGAACAAGAGACTGTGCAGAATGTCGTAGATCCCGCAGAGCCGAACAATGCTGTAACTTTAAATATCTTGATACAAAAATTCAACGCGCTGCAAAAACAAATCGACAACCTCGATCAAATGATCAAAGCTTTGGAGCTCACCCCGGAGAAAGCCTTGGATACCTGTCACACAGACTTTAAAACAGGCAGAGACCTGTCAATTCGGAACGCTGATAACATTTCTCAATTGGACACCCGACTAGGAGCGTTGGAATATGAACGAGGAAAAGCAAGCACTGGTGACGGAACTGCATAAGCCTGCACGCCGGTATTACCCGCGTCGACGTGGAGACGTGTGCTGAATCGACGAGACCTGGCAGGCGGATCTTGTTGATATAACGTCATACGGTGAACAAAACAAAAGCTACAAGTACATGCTCACAGTCATTGATATCTTTTCAAAGAACGCGTGAGCTGTACCAATAAAGAGCAAGTCTGGAGATGATGTTACGAAAGCAATGGAGTCTGTGCTTGTCCAAGGACGGATACGGAAAAACTTAGACGTCGACAGAGGAACGGAATTTTACAACTCGAAATTTGAATCGCTTATCACAAGTTACGGAATCGAACTTTACTCCACGTACAGTGATTTGAAGGCTTCGACCTGTAAACGTTTCAATCGCACGCTGAAAGGTAAAATGTGGAAACGATTCAGCATGCAAGGAAGCTACAAGTGGCTCGATATCTTATCTGATTTGGTTTCGGCTTACAACAACGTCAAACACCGAACCATAAAAATGAAACCGTCGGATGTCACCGTTGCAAACGAGAGGCTGTTATTAGGTCAGGCGTAGGAGGGCTTCGAGCAAAACCTACCAAACTGGCAAAGTTCAAAATCGATGACAAAGTTCGAATCACCAAATTCGGAAATGTCTTTGAGAAAGGTGACACTCCCAATTGGACGACGGAGATATTCACAATAAGCCAAGTGGAAAATACTCATCCTGTGACGTACAAGCTCGAAGACTACCGAGATCAACCCATCGCTGGTGGCTTCTACGAACAAGAGCTCCTCAAGGTTAAACATCCGGATATCTATCTGGTGGAGAAGGTACTCAAGAAGCGTGGAAAGAAAATATATGTTGAATAGTCAGGTTTTGACAATACACACGACAGTTGGATAAACGAATCGGACATGTAACATTTGAATAAATGAATTTTCTGTAAACACGTATGTGCCTCTTCATTTTATACCCGACACATAACAAGTATGCATTTTTATTTTTTAGACAATTGACAGACATGTGCATCGTTGTACAATTCTTCATATTTTGGAGCGTTCTTATTCACTATCCTACATAATAATGTAACATACATCACGGTACAGTTATAAATTAAATCCTACATACATAACGATACGGTAATTACAAAGGTACGGTGCAGGCTTGTAGTCCCACGGAAGCGTATCGCTTGTGTTTTGAAATACGATGCGCTTGTAGTCATTCCAGCTCAGTACAACTTTTTACTGTTCTACAGTGTATAACTCGTGCTTTCGACTCAATATCGAATGCTGATTTCTAGACAAATTTTCAACTTTCATGACACATTCCAAATAATCGTTGAAAGTTGTTTTTCTCAATGATGATCCATTGACACCTTTGGCACGTTTATTGTCTTTGTTATCTCCCAAGACTCGGAATGCATACAATTTAGCTCATAATCCCACAAATTCCAACGTTATTTTCCCGTTATTCTCACCTTCCATTAAGACAAGAACTTTTTTGTTCGCTAGAGGCATTCCATAAGCGTTATTAAGCGGATAATCAGACGTCTCGAATTTATGCAAGTCCTCCCTTATATAATCGTAAATGTCGGGGACGGTGCAGTTGTTAATCAAACTATCGGTATCGGTATACATTAATTTTGCTCGGTTGCCAAATTTCCGTTTAATGTAATCATAATGAAAATCTTAGGTATATGTTTTCGACTGATTCAGGATGGAGAAACCTGCATATAATGGTTTATGCAATTTAACTTTCGTCTTACTCATTTCGACGATCATTGCATCTTTGTCGAAAACGGTGCAGCTACGAAAATTAGGTTTGGCTATAGTAGCTCTAGCACCATATCTTCCATCCCATTTCGTGATCAGCCTAACATCTCTATACTACCCAACATTTTCCATTGTTTTGCCAAAAACTGCGTTGTTCATCAGTTTGTAAAGGATTTTCTCGAATTCATTGTTCGATTTTTTGCGTAAATCGGTATTTAAATCCATGTATTTGTTGAACCGGGGGGTTTGTCTGAATATGAGAACTATGTGAATTTCAGCCAACTTCAGACCTACTTGTAAGCATTGTTTCAAAACGCGATAGTGAACGACGTAGTTTTTCTTGGAAAGTAGCGTGGGCGTCAATTTCGGCTGCTCACTATTCGAGATCGGAGTTATGTAGTGCTCCGGACACAGTGGTAAATCCTGATGAATTTCATGCAGTTTCTCAGGATATTCCAAATCCACCTGCAAAATGTAACCAAACTCCGCATCGTCCGAGATGACAAGAACGTCGCACTCTGTGAAACCTGACACCCATTTGAAGGAATTACACGGCAGAGCAAAGCTCATAGCTGCACCGTATAAATTATCAACGTTCAAGTACATGAGATAAGATTTTCCGACTTCTGGATCAAATTCCTCCCCCATATATCTATCGTCAGCCTTTACGTATCTGTTCCAGCACTGTGACACACCACCAGGAATACCTTTTTCGATAAACGTAACCATATCTATGTCGGTGAGAAGCTCGAGCTCGATGTCGGTACACTTTAACATCGCATCAAACGACAGACCGGGCGCGGTGTAATAATGTAACGGGTCCAGGTTGTACGTTGTCCAACAGCTCTGTCAAAAGTTTTGAAAAACGTCGGCTAGTAAAAACACGTCTGTCTGTAAATACAAGTCCGAATACTCTTCCAAAGTTTGAACGTTAAAAGTTTGCCAAACTTCACATGCATGTGCATAGTAGTCGTCTGATATATCCCGATCATTTAATTTTGAGTAAAATTGTTGTTTGGATGGTAGCTGTCTGTCCTCGAGCTTCTTCCAACTGTCTATGTATTCATACGGGAACACTCCTTTCCTGGTCAAGAACTGAAATTTATCTGAGGAACGATAAAATTTTCGTGTGATTGATTTATGATCATCACCGAGATCCGTTGCTAATTTCTCAAGACCACTGGGCATAAAACGGTACGAATCGAATCGTTACCCGACAGATTGTAGAATATCACTGGGATAGTGTGGGAATTTTGGTAATTTAGATTGCAACCTCGATGAGCAGCACCACGGTACTTTCCCGTCAGTTGACAGTTATCACGATGTTCCACGTCTGTGAGTATAAACGGTTTTTCACAAATGTTGTATGAAATTCGTTGATTTGATTGAAATTGAGCGGTTCCAGCGGTACAACAGTTTTGAAATAAGCATCTAACGAATGTGCCAATTTCTCTAACTCATTCACAAACCATTGAATGCAAGTATCTCATCGATTGATTTTGAATTTCAAAATTGAATCGTTGAACGCACAATGTAGATAGTAATCTATACTATACGGAAAATGCTTCTGATAAATTGTTCTATTTTCCCCAAAACTTCTAAGACAGGGCTGCAGTAAACATTCTAGATTTGCGTAAACGCAGAAAGGAACGGGTTCTTCATGTTTGAAATTTTTAAATTTGAGAATTTTGTCCTCCTCTGCTGGTAAGATGACTTTGGTTTTGTTCAAATTCATACAATCTACATTATGCTTGAACAAACACTTTTCAGATTGAAACTGTGATAGACACCTGTCGCACAACCACGTCTGATGTGAGCGTTCGGAAATTTGGGAACTTGTTGATCTCGAGAAATTTCGAATCCATGCAAAATGATGTGTTACATTTTTTCCAATATTTTCCATACCATCATCATCATTATCGTCATCGTCGTTTTCAGTCTCTATTACTAAAAGATGGATTACTGGTTTATCAGACTTGTTTCGGCTTAACTAAAAGCGTACGATTTCACTACGCTTTTGTTTTTTAATACAATCTATACCATTGCGGTAATTGAAAGACCGTTAAGTTTTTAAAATTTAGGAATTTGATCTAAGGATATTGGGAAATTCAAACCATTATACCGTAGCACTGAGCTGAAATGCGGGTACGAGCTGGTCGCGTTGGGATGTTTGTTGTCGGCTGCGAACAGAGCTGCGGTGACCGACCAAAGGAAGCAATATGAGTCGCTGTTGCGGATGTTGACGACAGCCTTTTTATCACTGATATGCTTAGGTAACGGGGTGTATGTGAACACACCGCCACGTAGTGGCACGTACTTTTTGATATTCACAGTCAAATTGATTATTTCAGTCAGCGACCAGTCTGAATTCTTTTCCTGGAAATCTTCTACCTTTTTCAACAAACGCTCTGTCGCGTTTTCGATGAACCATTCGTTAATATCCGCTGTCTGTAGGATGATTTCATTTCTCGTATCAAAAAATTTGATCTCTTCTACCGTGTGATCATCTTTTCTAACTTCAAATTTACAAGCCAGGATAACGTTGGCTTTCAAGCTCCTGTCTTTATTTCAAGCGTTTTTTAGTCTTGTCACAGCTACTACCTTTGCGTCGTTCAGAAATCTCTCCACATCTTTATGCTTCAAATTGACGATGGATCCAGTTTGAATTCTTCCCTCGAAAGCTGATTCCAAATCTTCCTAGTGAACTTGATCGTTTCTTCTTACTTTCCGCGTACCTCCACCGGTTTTCCGAAGACTTTCGAATTTTTCCGCGCGCGCTTTCAAGAGTCCGTTCGTTGTGATAATTTTTATCTTTTCTTCAATCTATGAAGCCTCTCGCAAAATTTTGTTAAGAAGCCGAATATTTTGATTTCCGAATTTTGTCCATTTTTGAATTTCTGCTGTTGCTGATGATTCGTCTAAGATTTTATACGCTGATTCCATGAAATCGATCAATCTCGAACACTTCGTGGATTCCATCTTTAGCTTTTTCCTCACGTGTACTTGACAAGTTGATACTGAATGATCGTTTGCAGTGATGAGCGTCCTTCTTATAGGGCAGCTGTACGTATGTTTATGTGTGCGCGCGTACTGTTTAGTATTCCTAGAGCGATAGTAACCCGACACCGCAGATACTTGGCTCTGAATGTTTACTACCGCAGCTATCGGTCGATCTTGCACTCCGGCCTTGACTGAACCCGATCAATATTCATCGTAGAGTTCACTTTACAATTACCAGCCAAAAAAAATGTCACGTGGTTGATATCAAACCGTCATCCGAGTAAGTCAAAAACAATTATTAGAACCATTAATTTTAGAATATTACGTCGTTGATAACGTGCGAAAGGAATGTGAGGTGGTTGATGTCACACATCAACAATCCTGTCGTGGGAAAAGAATGAGGGACGGTAATCGACATCCAGGTCAGGAAAAAAGTTCACGCCCTCCGCTGCGCCCCCTCCCGTTGGCAGGCGAGCACTGCATAGAGACTTTGACCTTCGGTCTGTAAGATTGTCGCTAAAACAGCACGACTTCGACCTTCGGCCGATAAGAATTGTCGGTGAAGCAGTGCGATTTTTGCCGTCAACCGATACAACTGTCGGTACGGTTGCACGTTCTTGATCTTGGGTCGGTACGGAAGACTGTGACGTCATTGCGGAAAAGGGTTTGAGTCTGGGGAGGACGTCGGTGAGTGTCGCTAACAGGAATCTGCGTGTAGAACTGGCCCAGCTATGCTACTGCAGACCCCCCATTCTGACTTCAGATTCAGATTCAGAAATAAAAAGTACGTAGAAAAACATGGTTTGCATGCTGAGTTCAGACACTTTCTTTTTTTTTTTACTGTGGGCCTGTATAATTCTTATTCAGACTTCATTTGACTTCGCAGCGTAACAAACAAATGTTAGTATCTATTTCGGGAGCGTCTCGGTATAGGGAAAGCTTTATTCTGACAAACCAGGTGAACCGTAATCAAGTCATACTAACGTGACTACACTTTCGGTGGGAGCGAGGTCCCCAGGCGTAGGGTGAACCTGTTCACGTAGTGATGGCGCATGATGCTCTGCATGGCACTTGCACGTGCAATTACTCATAAGGAGACCTTGCGGTGAGGCCTGATGCAGGGCACCCGCGTATAGTTGCTCAATCCAATGAATTTTTTGTAGCCATACATCGCGAGTAAAACAACAATGTGCGTGTAAGCAAAACCAACATTTTTCAAAAAAATTCATTTTCTACCATTGAATTTATAGTTTAACGGTCTTGGCCTTTTGTGATTGAGATCTCTGATGGCTGGAAAATAAGACTTGGTCAAGCGACCAAATTTTCGTAAGGATATAGGAAATTCTTCTTTATAATACTTTTCAATTTGGTTTTGAATCATTTTTCTAATAATCATTTCAGGGTACTTTTTTATTCGAGTTAGCATGATTTACAAATTTCATAATGCCCACAACCTCACTTTTTGATATCATGTCCAAAAATATTTCTAATCACATTTTTCATTACTCTTTTGATACATACTTATGAAAAGTTTTCGGACTTTTTTTTTTTGTTGCAGAAAAATATGAAGTTCCACTTTCATTCGACGTGAAAAGAAAGGTAAAAGGAATTGACGAAGCCTGGGCTGGATTTCTAGAAGTTATTGCTAGTTGTGAAACAATGCTAATGGAAAGAAAGGTAATTTATGAACCTATATTATTCTGGATAGTGACTTAAGAAATAACTAAAACATCTTTCAAGCTGAGAAACATTTTTCACTTTATGTTACGAAGCTGTTTACTCTCTACTGGCCAGCGTAATTTACGATTCAATTTGAATACGTCTTACCAAAACCTGGTACCTGACTTGAATTCTTTCATTTTTACTATCTTATTGAGAAGAAAAAAAAATTCTTCCTCAAAATCATAGAGAACACGCGTGGCGAGGTGATTTGGAGCAGGACGTTCCGGTAAGGTCATTTTGAGTGATTCACCTGGGGCTTACAACAGGTGTGTAGTTACGTTATTCTATTCTTTTGTACATGTCCGGAATTATTCTATCGGAGAATGCAGAGCTGGGCGAAATGGAGATAAGATTGATGAATTCTGATAACTCCGCTTCGCGAAGCGAGTGAGCAAGTCGATCGTGTTGTCAATCCTACGGTAGCGTTCAGTAGCGGAGGATCGTAATTCAATCACATAAGATAGAGGCAGAATTAGTTTGCACTCGCGGCAATGTAAAATACGTTGAAAATGGTTACTCGTATCTTTTCGATGAGCAGAGTAGATGTGGACAAAACAAGTTTTGGCGGTGCAACAAAAAAGCGAATGGGTGCAAAGCACGACTTCTCACAAGCGTGCATACTAATCAGGTATGTACACTTGGAGACAATGAATCTGAGACGGTTAATTTTTTACACTAGGCAGTTATGTTAGCAACACAAAGAAACCTACAGTGCCATAGTCGGCCGAGCGCGAAACAAACTCAATCTCAATAAACATAACATAACCCATGACCGTCGAATGTCACCTTAGAATACGGCGGGTATAATGACTTGTTGGATTGATACGGTCATGGGTCATGTTATGTTTATTGAGATTGAGTTTGTTTCGCGCTCAGCCCACTATAGGTTTCTCTGTGTTGCCAACATAACTGTCGTGTAAAAAATTAGCCGTCTCAGATTCATTGTCCCTAAGTGCACCTATACCTTGTACAATATACATACATATTTATACAGTATGAAGCAGAACACTACGGCGCAGCCGGTTCTTCTTCTATTTTTACTTTTCATCACCTATGGTGATATAAGAAAAGTATTGGTTGTAGTCAAAAAGTAACTGTTGCGAATCTTTTCATTTTTGACCCTCTAGAACCCGAAAACACGTTTTTAGACAGACGTCGGTCGGTCTATCGGTCTGTCAGTTTGTCGATCTGTCTTTCTATCCGTCAGTTTGAGAAATTCACGCGATGATCTCGGAATGGCTCTATGGAAAAAACTGAAATTTGGAGGACTTTGCATTCGAATAATGGGCATGAAAACGTTGTCATATCCCGTTTAATTTGAACTTCCGATTCTATCGGAAATCAGTGTTTTTTTCTATCCCTACTATCTTATAAACATAAGAAGCAGGGATATTTTGTGATCCCCGGTTGTTGAGCTGAAAATAGTGTTCTAATTTTTAGATCATCACAAACTTTCCATTGATGTTACGAATACTTTATTTTTTCCAGAACTATCTTCAAATTTCCGTACGTCTCTTTTAATTTGGCCGAATGCGCTATTGAACTAGGTGCATATGTGTTTCCGTTATGATGTAGAACAGCTTTGAGACTTCTATTTGACGAATCAATGACAAGTCTCCACTCATCGTCTTTCTATGTATTCAGTTTAAATGCACCCACCAAGCCTTCTACATCCGAACTGTATACGAATGAATTCTCTTCATCGTTTGCAAAAAATTGCCGAATCTCCTTTTCCCTCTCACGATAATACGAAGCTGATGTTCCTTCAGCCAACAAACTTTTCTTTTACAATACTGTCGCTGGATGTTTAGCTCCGTCTTCAGGTAATCCTAAATCTAGTATGAGATCATTCAGTTCTTTTTGACTGAAGGTTTCAAGACCTTTTTTTTTACCATCTTGTAAATATTTTATATCCTCGGAACTATCTTCTTGAAAGACCTCGTCGACTTGCATTTCTTTCTCTTCCGTATCCCTTTGTTCGGAAGTGAGAGTATCATCTACCACTACTATTTTTTCTGGTTTCACAACTGAATTAACGTTGGCGTGCTTGATATTAGCTTCAGTAGTCGTGATAAAACATGTGATGTCCGTCAAACAAAAATAGCAGTTTTCTTGATTTGTAGGTGCAGATCATATCATCGGTTTGATAAATTGCAAGTTGTCCGGTTTTTTGATTTTTTCCCATCGGATCAACATCATATGGCACCGACCACATGCGGTCTGCGGTACCCAGTTTGCATCTCAATTGGTTATTTTATTATCGAAGCAATCTTCGCAGATCGATTTTAATTTGGCTGATGAAGGCCTTCAGTATTTTGTTACGTCAAACTCGCCACAAACAAAGCAAAACCACGAGGATATTTGTTACACGTGTAAGATTGACGTCTTCTAACATTATACTCTACAGAAGCCAAGTTACCCACTAATGTACATAGGGGCGCATTCATAATCTTGCCGCCCTAGGCTTCAGGCAGATTTTCGCTCTTTTTGTGTACGGTGTGCCTATTTTTTTTATTTTATATTGAAACCATTCATGTCTCGGGATATAAAAATAACTTTATTCTGGTACATATTGTGCGATATTATACAAAGAACTTTTTTTGTTTTATTTTAATGTCACGTTAACGTACTCGGACAGGAAACTATTATGATGATGAAAATAATATTGGAATCCCGTTATTTAAGTATTAAAAATTAAATCGTGACTAGTAATGATTGAATGACTATTGGGTTGTTACCTGTCATATTTTCGTCATTGCATCAGCTACTTCGTAGTTCGTAGAGTTATCAATTATTATAGCTCACAGTTTATAGTATTGCGCGCCTTGATTTTTGAGTTGCAAAACTATCAATCAAATCGTCATATCTCAAGGACGATAGCCAATCTGACTCAATGCCGAGTATAGTCAGAGCGTTGAGCCTATCGTCCTTCATTTTTGATCGTAGATAATTCTTCACTCGGCGCAACCGAGAAAAGCTCCGCTCCCCAGAACAGTTTGTATCAGGCGTACAAACACACACGCGAAGAGCAATATCGATATTACGATACACACTTTGCATATCACTATCCCGAATCCATTTCAACAACTTTAAAGCCGTATTCCAATTTTCTCCACTTGACAAACAGTGTGCACGAAAAAATGAAAGCCATTCATCGAAAAAACTTTCCACGAGATCTGAAGCGTAGACCTTCCGCAAGCTCTCTGCTTTTTCCTCTATTTCTACCGAGCTAATCGCTGCTAAGTCGGTGAGAAAAGAAAACTTATGGTGATATCGCACATATGCTTCACGTCGCTTTCGGAGCTCACAAAGAAGCTCATCGGTAATGACTGTGATTGTCACGACTCTCAGATCGTCTCGACATATTGGTGAGATTGGATCTGCCGAGCGAGAAACCCCAAAAACAAACCGTGAAAGCAGTTTCTAAACGCTCTAACTTCAATCGAATACCTTTGGCTTCGCATCTGACGCTCGGTTTCTGATCTTTATCGTCTTCGATGCAGTCCGGTACTCCCACAATGTTATCCCAGGAATCGTATAAACTTTTGCACGCATTGGTCCGAGCAGACCATTGAGTTGTTGATAGTCTTTTCAGCGTAACATTTGTTACGGATTCCACTTCTGACTATTGCATCGAGGTTCGCTGCTGCTGAAGAGTTTCTCAGCGTTGCGTTAATACGGTAAATAAATCGTAGATCTTTTGCAAAAGTGCGAAAAACCAACAAGTCTCTTCGGAATCTTCTGCCGCAGACTCTCCAATCAAATTGAGAGAGTGAGCTGCACAGGGAATATAGTCCGCGCGAGGTGAAAGTTTTTTTATTTGTGCTTGTAATCCGTTATAAGCACCCGACATATTGGCGGCATTGTCGTAAGACTGGCCTCGGCAGTTATCAATATCGATTGCAAATTCGTCCAACGTAGCAGTAATGGCTTTTGTCATGTACAGAGCTTTATGGCCTGCGTTCGGAATAAATTTGAAGAACCGCTCAATGGGTGTACCGTTGGCCTGTGCATATCGGACGACAGAAGTTAGCACATTAATATGAGAGATATCAGGTAGAATCTACAATAATAGAGAAGTATTTTGCCAATTTTATCTCCGTTAAAATCGTATTCATAACTTTTTCTGCCATGAGCCCTATAAATTCTTCGCAAATCGAAGAAGAGAAACAGCTTGTGTGACCACTGCCTAAGTTACCGTACCGCGAAATATGATCTGCTAAAAATGGATCGAACTTTGCGATGAGTTCTAAGGACATTAAGTAATTCCCGTTGTGTGGTGAACCGAACTTTTCATTATGTCGTCTGAACGGTAGACCACGCGAGACAAGAGCCTTTATCGTTGCCACAACTCGTTTTAATATATTCCTCCATATACAATTGTTGCATCGAGCTGTTGCGTTAGCTTTAGGTCAACGCGGCCGCGAAAAGTCCCCCTTTTTTTTATATTCAATAAAGACAGTTTATGCGTCGATGAGTTTTCGTGATCGCCTACCCGTATAGAGGTATTTTTCCGATCGCTAAAGCCTTCTTTGCTGCCAAAATGTGTCCCACCGTCGAAGGCAAGGCATGGTCCACAGTAGACTTTACCGGTGCTCTCTGAACAGATAAGCCAATTACGGAGACTTTTCTCTCCATTAACAAGACACTGTTCGAACAAAGATCGTGATAAATAACGTGTCTGGTCACCGTATACGCGCTTGCTGGACGAAAAATCTGTATCTCAATTTTGTTTTACGCCGTTCGCCGCTATTTCGTCTCTGGTGAAATCATTTATTATTCCATCGGCTGAATCTCAACTCACAATCATTTTTTGTTGCTGCTGTATCGGAATAAAAGAAAATTCCATCAATTCTGTCACATTACCATTACCTCCATCGGAAGAAGAAGATGCACAGGCGTTGATTGTTGAAGGATGGACAGTTTGAATATCCGAATCATTTGCACTTTTTTCAGGTGTAGAAAAAAACGTGTCCAATTTTCGGGTTTTCTTGATCACTTCATCTTCTTTTTCTAATTTTTGCTTGACACGTCTTTTGTATTCGGCGTCACTGAGTTTTTTTTTCCGGTCACTCATCGTCGATAATAAAAATTGCGTAAACGTGTACATGTGCTGTCCTGAAAAGTAAGGGGTTACACAGTAGATGTAGATACTAAACAATAAAGAGAAATAAATCATCCATGTCGTAACCCGACTTGATTGAGATATACTTACTAATTCACGGAGAATTTCGTTTGCGTTTGAAAATCCATATGAGGTATTCCATGCCTACTGAGAGGACGTTGTCCCTGACCCCGGCCAATTTGCTTCATTATTTTTTATATGTTTCTACAACATAAAAAAGCACTCACTATTCTTTTCAGATTTTTCGTCCAAATCATTCTTTTTCAAAAAATGTTACAAACTCTTTTATGGTCCTAAAAAAAAGCCATTTTTTATTTTTTTAGAAAAATTAGCATAATTTCTAGGTCCCAAAACAAACATTTTGAGCCCTAGTTCAGAGTGGACAATTGATTTCTTGTATCTTTTTAATATTTTTTTAGAGGTGTTACGTCCGTGAGTAGAGTTCACTCCTGAGCAGTAGGAGTGAATAGGTTGACTTCGCTTTTACGTTCTCGGTCAACCAGAAATCAGGATGAGGATTGAATGACCTTGGGTATGTTTGATAAATCGATTATATGTTCATTGCGTAGAAGTTGAAATACTTGTAGGAATAAACTGTGCTTTGCGAAAGACGTATAAGAAGTCTAGATGTGAAGTTGTCGAGAGTTAGAATAGGAGTGCCGGTAGAGATTTGAAACGTACGGGATCCAGAAAAGGTGTGTAGATGCTGAAGGAAGGGAATGGAAATAGTTGAGTAAGCGCGATAGTGAATAGCGTGACACTAGGTAGAGATAAGAGGACAGGACAGAGACCATGAGATTCATATAAGAACGGTGCGAAAGTTAGCGAGTAGGAAAAATAGAAAGAAGTGGTATGTTGGACGTAACACCCCCCCCCCCCCCCCCCCCGTCAGAGAGAGCATAGCGGTAGATATGGTCCCGAATATGAAAAGTAAGAAGATGGAAATGTCGTAAACAGTAGTGAAACATTATTTTAAAGTATGTGCTACATTTAGTTTTACAATTTCACTCATTATAGGTAGTGTATGGTATTTATAATCTGAATATAATATGTTGTCGGTATACATGAAAATGATAATTGGTGTGTGTTTACAAGTATAGTCACATTATGAATGTACTTTGAATATTAATTGATACGTTTAGCAACATCAGATGGATATTTCATGATAAGTGTTTGTAATAGTAAGTTTATGTTTGGGATAGTATGGTTCAGATTCTGGATTGCATATGAGCGTAAGGCATATAGTTATAACAATATGGTTACAGAATGTTGTTTAAAGCTACGCGCCTAGGGTTAATGCGCATGGAAGCGGGTTAGTATAGTTAAGATTAATCGTGAGTATCACTATTTTTTTTTTTTTTTTTGATTTACGGAGTTTGACCTATTCGTACAATGACATCGGTTACGAGTGTAGGTATATTTTAGGCTAAACTAACGGTATAAGACCGTAATTACGGTTATTTTGATGCGGTATTGTACAGAAGCATATTTTTATTTCATTTATGTCTGTTTGGTAGCGCAACAGCAGACCTTTGTAGCAATATGGTATGTAGTTGCCTATTTGTAATAAGTTTTTCGTAAGGATTTAGTTACTGGTGGATTTAAAGGAAGTGGAGGTGATGTGTAAGGAACCGCACCACGGGTTTTCACCTCGTTGGGAATGGGTAGGACAGAAGAAGTAGGTGGGTGGATGATGTTTGGCTCGATTGGATTGTCATACCCTGTTTGTCTGGCTCTTAATGTCTGGTTCGTTTTCTTAACTTTACAGTGTGTACACAGAGTAATGATTTTGTCGAGGCATAAGTGACGGTAGAACAAGTATAGGGTTGCGAGAGATAGTAATCCTGCACCGCTGTGAGTAAGACCGTCCTTGATGTGGAACATATAGCGCTGTGTGCGGTGGTGTGTGCTGATACCAGTAGCTTGTTTGACGATATCATGCAGCGATAGTCCGGTATTGGCCAAGGCATGTACTGTGACGTGAATTTTTCCCGCTCCTCGGTCACTCGGAGAAAATGACCGAGAACGTACCGCGTGCACAATAATTTGGCGTCCACGATGTACCCTAGATCTAAAACAATATCGCAAAGTTTTTGTTGGGCGCCTGGCGTGATTAACACGCCTCGAAATCATTAATACGCTATTCCTCGGGCATATGCTCGATAGCTCAGTACCGCGGAGAGGGGAGGGGTAATTTTTGGAGAGAGAGAGAGACACTCGAAATACACACGCTATTTAACAAAAGTAAAATAAAATCTTATATTTCACAATAGCGGTGATACAAAACAAAAAAAAATATAATTCAAAAATCGCTCATCGCGAGTCTAAAACTAAACATAGAATTACACGTAACCTACTCTATTTCTTACTCGAATGAGCTCGCGGCTCCCTAACTAAAACGTCACTCGACGATCGCAAAATCCTCATACGCAATTCTTAATTGGCAAATTCGCCATTTGTTCTCCATGGTGATTATTGCTCGAAACGAAACTAAAACTAATTATTCGACGGTGCGCCGTCGGGCTACCGAACAGACGGCGTCCTCAATCTCACTCGAAATCTCACCCGACTCGGAACTTCGACGCTACCGCGAGCTGTCCTAAATCTAAACGAATCCGTAAACGCTACTATATTTCAAACGCAACTAAAATGCAATGCTCAAACTTCTCGTCTCAACTGCTGCTCAACGCAACGGCAATTTCGACTATACATCACCTAACCTCGACTAAACACTATCTTAACTAAACGTAAACTTAACTAAGCGCAAACACCACTACATTTAACTTCAACTAAACACAAGCTCAAAGTAACGCAACTCAATCTACATTATCTTAACTAACGGGTACGAAACTCAGTGCAAGCGCAACTAACGTAACCTAAACTATACGCAATCGCGACGCATCCGAACTTAATTCTTTTCAAAATCCCCCAAAACGTTACCCGCTAATCCGAGCACTCCAATTTGGTACTTCCCGACCTACTCGAGAGGTGACACAAAAAAAAAACGATAACGCGGCTCGACCCGGTACGGCGAAATTCGGCTATACTTGGTTTCCCTAACGAGAAAGATTCAACTAAAACCCGTGACTCTACTCAACTTTTTCAGAAACTCAAAATTTACTTTACTCTAACCCGCGTACTCAGGCTACGGTCCTCGAGCAAAAGAATCGGCAAAAGAATTTCGAGTACTTCTCCACAACGCAAATCCAAAACGGCTATCCGTTACTCGGCAAGCCTTTTCGCAATTAGGCTCGAAATTCAATCGCGGGGATAGAAGCAGCGCTTACCTTCTACATCCTTGCAACCCCCTTTCCATTCCCCTCGCGATTTTTGGGCGACTCCATTGCTTCGCGAACTCCCCCAAAACGTGACTACTAATCACGACCGCCAAAACTAGAGTGGTTTCAAAAACCTACCACCTGCCGCAACACGGATCTCGATACGCCATCCCACACGTGACGTCATACCCCCAAGAATACGCAATAATCGATCCGTCATCGATTTCGTCGATCGCGCAACTCAACGCGCACCTTCGATAGCATCGCTGCGCAGAACTTAAAGCTAGCTCGCAATCTCGTTCTCCGCGCAGCTCCATGACGTCTTGGCGGTGAGCGTGGTGCTCCCTCGTCGCTAGTCGGTCCGTCGCAAGTTCGCTGGTCAATTGTTGGCCGGGTGAAGTGGAAGAGGCTGCGGCGCGCCGGCCGCCAGCGGGAATCGCGTCCACCTTGGATTCCCGCGATGCGGGGATCTGCGTCGGCTCCCCCTCCGCAGCCTCGACATCCTTCCTTCGCAATTGTCGCTAGTCCGCCACTTAGCACTTTCCTCGAATTCGGTGTCGACTTCTTGCCTGATGCCGTTATAGCTCGAAAAATAAAAAAACAAAAAAAACTGAAATATCTTACGCTGGTCGCTAAAGTGTCCCCTCTCGTAGTTTCGGATGCGTGACTCTAGTCCTGGCGCTCTTTTCCAAAAACTTCGCGACTCAATTTCGGAAATTCCTAAATTTTTGGTTCCGCCCAGGGTTCAAGGAGCCCCTTGTAACGGGCATCAAAAATGCCACGTTACAGTACATTCATGTGCGAGGTTTTGGGAAGTGCAGGAATTGCAATTAAGGATAAATTTGTGGTTTCATTGAAATCATGGTTTTTATATATCCGGTCCAGATCGAGGGTGAAGTTCGGGATGTATGAGTGGGTTTCAGATGAGGTCAAATACCTAGTTGTGGAGAGTGTCACTTCACTCGTGTAACCGGTGCACTTGTTATTCAGTCGTAATATTCCGGCTCCTGAAATGGCGATTTGCGGGGTGTGGTCGTTGGGACATAAAATGTGTACGGTTTCTGGTTTTTGCTGAGGAAAATATCCAAGCGTTGGAGACGGAAAGTTCCGTCCAATATGTGCCTTCGAAAGATGTTAGTCTAACGTTGCAATTTTGTGTTACTGATTTTGAGGAGTGGAGAAACAAGTCGACTTTGCAAAGATTGTAGATTTCGCTGTGGAATAGTGGTTGACTTTGCCTGCAAATGTATCTGTTTTGCGTTAGGATACATTTGTTGATTTTCGGTTCGGATAGCTGGTAGTATGACGCTCTATTTGATGTTATTTGCTATATATTCAGCACTGGGTTGAATGTATGCGAACTTGTTGGAAATCGTGTCGTAGGAATGTCTATCTGGTATGGGTAGCAAATGGTATAGGTTGAAAGTATCTCTATTTAATATGGGTATTGAAATGACGTAAATTAATCGCATCTTAAAATGTGCGATTTCTACTTTCGATATTCGGACTAGCTCTTCAGCGTATGCGGCGTCTATGGGAACTGGAAATTCTAGAAGAGGTTTCAGCAATTGAATGTGTTGGATGCTCGAAATCATTTGTTCTGGAGATAAAATTTTTGGATGTGTTATTCCTTGTTGTGCAAAGAGGATCGCGTCTATTAGGTTGTCAAAATCAAGTTCGTAATTATTCATGTATCTGTCTAGGTCAATGAGGTGTCTAATAAGTGAGATTGCAGTCTTGCTTGTGGACATGAATCTTCCCGAGATGGTCACTTGGTTGTTTAGGGTTGCTAACATGCGGTATTGTGATTCGTTGTGGGATGCAACGTTATCTAGTTCGTTACGATATGCGCCCAGTGTCGATTGCACTATATTTGTTTGTTTGTTTAGCGGGATTGCTGGATGATTTGTATCGTTATATAGATTATCTATCTGTTGGTTCAAGTATTCACCATCTTCTACAACTAGTGTTCCAAAAAGTGATTTGAAGAGTCTTCCCACAAAGTTGAAGGCTCCTCTTTTATCGCGGCCCGTTGCTAACTTAAACAGCTCCAAATGCGCTTCGTTAACTGTGCGATGACCAATTGATGATTTTATTTGATTCTGGTATTCTTTGATTGTACTTATTCTGTTGGCTAATAATTCTATAAGGTCACTCGTATCGCATTTACTTGCTAAGGTAGTACATTTTTCGCGTATTTTGTTCAAATAGTCTGTAATTTTTAATAACTGGGATAACATGTTACCAAGATCCACATAGTTGATTAGCGTCCATTCTTCGTTGAATGTCCGTAGATTGTTTATTCGTTCAAAGTGGATGCCGGGATTAACGTCAAGTTGTTGTATTGTGTACGGTATTTCATCGTGGTCGGTCATTTCTGCACTGGCCCTGTAATAATATACATATTCTACTGAGTTTGCTATTAAAGAGGTAAGTGTGGGATTTTACTATGTATGTGCGGTTTTCGGTTTTTTGAGATGGACTATTTCAGTTTTGTTTAGCGTATAGAGAATGTC
Source organism: Neodiprion fabricii (assembly GCF_021155785.1). Lineage (NCBI taxonomy): Eukaryota > Metazoa > Arthropoda > Insecta > Hymenoptera > Diprionidae > Neodiprion > Neodiprion fabricii. The sequence goes on along the minus strand of NC_060245.1, from coordinate 8,919,665 downwards.
CTCAAATCTGCCCGGGTCTGATTGGCGTGATTTCACTACAATGGCGGCATCGTTATCCGTGTCTTCAACAGCTGACTCCGGATCATGTGTCACGGAGTCACTCTCCGAGATATCAGTTGGGTAGTGCGAGGAAGCAGAAACCGGAGCATGTCTTGGAGCTGAACTGGTGCCGGTTCGACGCTGCGGCCGACCAGTTAGGGGGGGAGCAGGGATTCTGGGTATTGATGCTTCTGTTTCAGGTTCAGAAGATGTCGAGTCATGAGTCGGGTTATGATAATTACAAATGGTGATCGTTATATCGGAGTCTTTAAATATGTAATAAATCGTCCGATTAGCAAGGTTCTAGTCCAACTTATCTAAGCCGCAGCCTAGTCTTGGAATCGAGAGTGTTTTCGCTTTGTCTGGTTCTAAGCAATTTTTTAGGTTCACTAGGGCGTTGAACAGTATTTCTTCAGTTGGTTTTTAATAGTGGTACTTTTTGGTTACTAGATTGTAAATGAGGCGGTTACCATGTGGCAGTGTCAATACGTTCGTTACTTCAGGGTCCAGCTGTTGTAGTTGATCTCGGGTGATTATTATCTTATTGATTAGTTGTCCCGTGACTCCTCGTGACGTCTTGCAGTCTGCCGAGATGCAGTGGGCTGGGTTATCTTGTCTATCGAGGAGGTTGGAGTGTATTTCTTGAATAAATTTACTATGCGTTAATGGTAGGTGGTTAAGGTCTGTTACAAATTCCGTTAATCGAGGGGCGTAATTTCGTCCTTTGGTGGTAGTGGCTACGGGTATCGGCTGATCCGGTGTGTCGAACTGTTTTTCACGTATTTTAACACTACGACTCTATGGTTTATTGGAGTTTTGGTTTGGTTTAGATGAGGTAAGCGGTTGAACTCCTTCCGTAGTTTGCTTGATCGTTTCATCGCATACGATCGGTGGCTTCGTTGCGCTGCTATTGTTAGTCATACCGGCACTTGAGTCATAGGTAACAGCAGAAGTCGAGGTGTCTTGTAATGCTTTGGTTCGTCTGCGCGGGGAAGGGCTGGTGGATTCGTGTGCAGATCCATGCGCTCGTATTGGGTGCTGGTCCACATGTTTCATTCGCTTGTGAGCGCCGGTAGATGAAGATAGCGTATCCGGTTCGCGAGCACGTGTTGGGTGTTGGTGAGCTACTTTGGCGCGCTTGTACGAGTGAGTAGATGGGCATTCTGTATCGGGTCGTGGCCGTTTTGAGGTGATAGATAGAATTCGGAAAGAGTTGACAGGTGGATTTCTGGAAAGCGCTTTTGCGTTGGAATTCGCTTTTCCTTTTTTATGTTTTGTGACGTACGAATGTTCTTCCAACTGTTCTATGAATTCCGTTTTTACTAAGGGAATTGAAATTTTCAGTGCAATCACCTGAGCCATTCGTGTTGGTATAAATATTTATTCTTCGTCTAGGAGTTTGAATGGTTTGCTGGTATTGTTCGGTATTATTTTTTCTGTATCGAAAGGTATCGTTGCATTTTCGTTCCGTAAAAACATCGATCCTAAGATTCCGTCTTCTTGTATCGGGAACAGATCGTCGACTATATGGAATATATGAAGGTTGTCACCGATTCGAATGTTAGTTATTCCTAATACTTTTATTGGCTCGTGTATAGCACTGGTAACGTGGATCTGACCTTCGAGTAATTTACACGGAACATGCGGATGTATCGCTCCGAGTTCAATTATGTTTAGATCAGCACTGGTGTCAACTATAAATGTGCTGGGTTGTCGCGTGACTTCACCGGTGGTTATTCGAACCTTCCGTGTTTGTGTGACAGATGTTGTGAGGATACGCGGTGGTGGTTTTGTGTTGGTTCTATGCCTGTTGAAGGGAATAACGCCGGTTTCGCGAGAGATAAGGTAGTTGTTTTTTAAACAGATAGTCGCCTTTTCTGAACGTAGAAAGTCTGAACTCAGTATACCATCTTCGATCATAGGGAAGGAGTTATCAACAAGATGCAATTCGTGGCATGTATTAGCCAACTCGACGTAAAGACTTCCCATTGTTCCGATGGATTCTTCCGTTATCCCTTAAATCTGCCTAACGTTAGCCTTTGTGATGTGGACTCTTGGGTCGATTCTATCGATTTTCAACAACCTAATATTAGTGTCAGTATCTATTATTAGTGTCACGTACCCATTCAAAGACTGCGGGCATTGTATTCGAATCTGTGGAGGTCCTGATTCTATCAGTTCGCGCTGTTGCTCTGCTTCGAATGAAACTTCCGGGTGGACGCCTGCATCGCGATTAACGTTCAAGTAATTTTGTGTTACATAATTAACCCTCAAATTCGATTGTGAAGGATTTGGTGTGTTACACCGTTGTGAGGGTTGACTCTCATTTCGCGTCTGGTCTAAAGGTTGATTTGTCGGGTCTCTTGCTCGATATTGGGTGTTGGGATTGTTCTGTTGTTGACGATTCGTGTTATTTTGAACAACTCTCGAATCTTGATGGATATTCGGATTCTTGGGATATTGGGACCGATTTGAGCGGCACTTATCGTTTGAGTGGCCTTTGCGACCACACTGCGTGCAAGTTGTGTTGTTCCGCAGCCTCGTTCTGCATTCTTCTATACTATGACCTGCCTTCTTGCAGTATCTACACACTACTAATACGGAAGGTCGTTCAGGACAATATTTATCGATATGATTGATTAATTTACATATAGTACATTTTATATGGTTTTGTGTTTCGTAGTCAGTATCACGGTACGAGGTTAGTTTAAGTCTATCCGATAATAGTTCTTCAATTTTGTGGGCTGTGTGGATAGCTATTTGTAGGGTTTGTGGATTTTCATGAGCCACTTTTATGTCTAATTCGCCTAGTAAACCTTTCATACATCTTAGTCTTGCGGTTTCTTTGATATATTTCTTTAGCACTTGAGCATCACTGATAGATTCTGAGGCATCTATTGATTAGCACGCTTGTCTTAACAGATGTTTTATTCTAGCACCATAATCCAGGACACTATCGTCTTGCCTCTGTGCCGATTGTGCAAGGTCTAGCTGGATATCTGGGAGGTGTTGTTCAGATGCGTAGGCCTCTCTTAGGCAGTCTAGCAGATCTCGAGGAGAATCCATGTCTCACTCAACATATTCACTCGCGTCGCCTTCGATTTTCGTGCGAATGAGTGTGGAGAACAGATTTAGTTCTCTGGCTAAAACAGCTTGTTGTGCGCATTCTACTTTAGTTATGAATTCGGATACGAGCATATTAGTGTCATTGAACGTGGGAATCAGAGCCAATGCATCTTCAAGAGGCAGGTGCGGAAAAGTGCTTTCGGTAGCCATGTTGTAAATTTTAATCTAGGATTTGTCGACTTACAAAATGAAGATGAAGAGAAGGAACGGACGAAAATGTTGCATTCTTCCGTGAGGATGTTGGTATAGCGATTTCGTGTCTGTAGGCGGTGATGATGTCGGTGTGCGTTGTGTTGTGCTAGAAGTCGTGAAGAATAAAGATGTCCTCGTAGTAACAGCAGGAAATAGTTTTGCAGCAATATCGATTTGGAGATACGGATTTGTTTGTAACGTTCGTGTGAATCAGAGATCGATGATTGCGTTAAACGTAGAATATGACTTTCAGAGTGTCTTCAACACTATTACACAGTGGTATTACTTTTGTATCAACATCACTGAGCTTGTACACTTCGGAACTGGTCTATCAGATGTCACTTCATGCGTGGCACACACGTAAAATTGTATCACTGAATTTCCGGAAAGCGAAGACCACCCCTGCCCCCAATTTCACGTCCGTGAGTAGAGTTTACTCCTGAGCGGTAGGAGTAAGCAGGTTGGCTTCGCTTTTACGTTCCCGGTTAACCGGAAATCAGGATGAGGGTTGAATAACCTTGGGTATGTTTGATAAATCGATTATATGTTTATTACGTAGAAGTTGAAATACTTGTAGGAATGAATTGTACTGTGCGAAAGATGTATAAGAAGTCTAGATGTGAAGTTGTTGAGAGTTGGAATAGGAGTGTCGCTAGAGACTTGAAACGTATGGGATTCAGAAAAGGTGTGTAGATGCTGAAGGAAGGGAATGGAATCAGTTGAGTAAGCGCGATAGTGAATAGCGTGACACTAGGAAGAGATAAGAGGACAGGACAGAGACCATGAGATTCATATAAGAACGGTGGGAAAGTTAGCGAGTAGGAAAAATAGAAAGAAGTGGTATGCTGGACGTAACAGAAGAATAATTTTTCTTATTTTGTACGCATACAAAACATATGTTATATTTGTAACACTTTTTAAAAAAGAATGGTTGGGACGAAAAATCTGAGAAAAATGGTGAGTGCTTTTTTTAGTTTGTAGAATTATATGAAAAGTAATGAAGCAAATTTGCAATTTGTATACATACAAAATAAGAAACATTATTTCTTCAAAAAAATATTCAAGAAATACAAGACGTCAATTCTCAACTCTGAACTATGGCTCAAAAAGTTTGTTTTGGGACCCAGAAATTATGTGAATTTTTGTAAAAAAATAAAAAATTGCGTTTTTTAGGACTATAGAAGGGTTTGTAACATTTTTTAAAAAAGAATGGTTGGAACGAAAAGTATGAAAAAATGGTGGGTGCTTTTTTTAGGTTGTCAAATCATATACAAAATAATGAAGCAAATTGGCGGGGGTGAGGGAAAATGTCCTCTCAGTCGGCACGATTTTCTTGGCAAAAAAAAAAAAAAAATGCGGAGCGTTTAAAGTTGGTGAAACGATGTTTTTGAGCAATAGCGAGGAAACTATTGATCGGAGAGAAGAAAGGTTTATAAGAATTTGTAAGTATTGGAAAAAAGAAGAATTTGGCCAGTTACAAATTGAGATTGATTAATTTTTTCATCATGCAAAGTAATAAAAACCTGCTAAACGGCCATTTCTATAATAACGAATAATTCATCCTATAATGCATGTACATCTTTGAAAGTCTCGTAATATATGTCTCTTAGTATACCAAAAAAGTTTGCAAAACCAGAGCTCGATTGGATTAATGCTTTTTGAGAAAAGCTATTTGTTATTAAAAAAACCGACTTTAATATTAATATCAAATAATAATAATATTATCAAAGAGCAACAAAACTGGAAAAATATTAATCCAAAAGAGTCCCACTATCGTGTACACTATGAGGCAAAATGATTTTTACAATTAAGTGGGTGTAAAATGACTCTAAAAAGGGGTACGTTTTTTACTCGCAAACAAATGGAGTTTTTTTTTTTTTTTAATTTATTTTTTACTGCCAGTTTCCGCCATACCCATTAGACTATGTTCCCAGAGGTCTGCGTAGACCTGTGCGGGGCAAAGGAAGAGATGGATTAGTGAACATCATTATGCGGCGGAATTACTCCGCCAATTTTCATGTAACAGAATTGGGATTAGCGTTATTGGAAAGCTGTTATTTTTACACGGATTTAGAAACAAAAAATTTATTCAAAGTTAATTAGGGGACGAGATAATTTTTTTTTGCTCAACAATTATTGCAGCTGCTCTTTTAAACATAGAGAGCTAAAATTTGGGTACAGTATATATATTAATCATGAATGGACTGTCCATTTTTGCAGTCAATTTACGGACAAGATGTGTGGCCGTGTATGGCGACGGAGCGGGGGAAATCCATCTCCGCCTGGGAGACGCTCCTGAAAGTAGATTCGCGGGTTCGAATTCCACGAACTTGGAATATATCTTGAAGCCATGAACGTATCGAGATGTTTTTTTTTCAATCTCGGCTAAGTTTTTCCCCTGATCGTGAACTTGCTATCAACATCTCAATAAAAATATTTTTTAAGCTCGAAATTTGATTATTAATTTTTATTTTCTTACTCATATTAAATCAATGTTCTGATTTAGTCTCAATGACTTCACCGAAAAGTCGACTCAATAAAAGATATATGGTTTCCGAAGCAAGGGTTTTTACATTCTAAGGAAAAATCGGAAAATAAGAGACCGAACATCTGGAATAAATACGAAACGTATTTACTTTCAAAGAAAGCATATTTATTACGACAAACAGTTATAAAAAATACCGAAATAAAAAATACAAACGTGAAAGGAAATATTCAAACAAGTTTTCGATTTCAAAATGTTTTCTGTACTCTTAGTTGTACTTGATATCAATTTAGTGATTTCTATACGACGCGACGTACGGTTGGAAGAAGGGTTTTTTAAACCTGAAGTGTCTCCGGTGTAGTTTCTTTCGTAGACGGTGCCGATTTCTCATTCATGCAGGTAGCAGGCTAGAGCAGCTGCTCGAGGGTTCAGCTACATTTGGGGTCTGACGAGAGGCTCGTTTCGTCAGTCTCATCAGAGAAGCAACGCTGCTCACATCGTGTAGTCAGTTAGTGGTGAAATTTGCCAAATTGCGTTGTGTTTAAAATTTTTAATGTGATAAAAATAATTTTGGTAAGTATTGTAACGTGACATTTTTGATACCCGTTACAAGGGGCTCCTTGAACCCTGGGCGGAACCAAAATTGAGGAATTTCCGAAATTGAGTCGCGAAGTCTTTGCAAAAGAGCGCGAGGGCTAGAGTCACACATCCGAAACTACGAGAGGGGACACCTTAGCGAATAGCGTAAGATATTTCCGGTATTTGTTTTTTTTTTATTTTTCGAGCTACAACGGCATCAGGCAAGAAGTCGACACCGAATTCAAGGAAATTGCGGAATGGCGGACCAGCGACAATTGCGAAGAATGTCGAGGCTGCGGAGGGGAAGCCAAGGCAGATCCCCGCATCGCGGGAATCCAAGGTGGACGCGAATCCCGCTGGCGGCCGGCGCGTTCCAGTCTCTCCCCCTTCACCCCGCCAACAATTGACCAGCGAACTTGCGACGGACCGACTAGCGACGAGGGAGCATCACGCTCACCACAAAGGCGTCATGGGGCTACGTGTAGAACGAAATTGCGATTTAGCGTTGAAAGGATGTAGAGGGTAAGCGCTGCTTCTATACCCGCGCTTGAATATTGAGCATAATTACGAATAGGCTTGCCGAGTAACGGATAGCCGTTTCGGATTTGCGTTGTAGAAAGGTACTCGAAATTCTTTTGCTGATTCTTTTGCTTGATGACCGTAGCCTGAGTACGCGTGTTAGAGTAGAGTAACTTTTGAGTTCTTGGGAAAGTTGAGTAGAGTCACGGGTTTCAGTTAAGTCTCTCTCGTTTTTGAAATTAAGTACAGCAGAATTTCGCTGTACCGGGTCGAGCCGCATTATCGGGTTTTTCAGTGTCACCTCTCGAGTAGGTCGGGAAGTGCCGAATTGGAGTGCTCGGATTAGCGAATAACGTTTTCGAAAATTTTGAGAAGGTTTGATTTCGGATGCGTTACGATAGCGAATAGTTGAGGTTGCATTTAGTGGCGCTTGCGCTTAGTCAAGTTGCCGTTTATTTGAGATAGTGTTGAGTCGAGTTGAGGTGATGTATAGTCGAAATTGCCGTTGCGTTGAGCAGCGGTTGAGACGAGAAGTTCGAATATTGAGTCTTGGTTGCATGTGAAGTATAGTGGCGTATAAGGATTTGTTTAGTTGAAATAAATAGGAAATAAGCTTTCGATTAAGTTCATTTGTCACGTTTAGATTTAAGGCAGTTCGCGGTAGCGTCGAAGCTTCGAGTCGGGTGAGATCTTGGGTGAAATTGACGACGCCGTCTGTTCGGTAGCCCGACGGCGCACCGTCGAAAAAGTAGTTTCAGTTTCGGTTTCGAGCAATTATCGCTATTGAGGGAAAATGGGGAATTCGCAAATTGAGAATAGCGTAGGGAGATTTTGTGATTGTCGAGATGGATTTTAGTTAGGGAGCCGCGAGCTCAGTAGAGTTAGGAATAGCGTAAGTTACGTGTAATCTTCTGTTTATTTTTAGAATCGCGACGAACGACTTTTAGATTATTTTTTTTTTTTTTGTTTTTGTATCACCGCTATTGTGAAATTTCAGATTCTATTTTAGTTCTTTCGTTAAGTAGCGTGTGGTTTTCGAGTGTCTCTCTCTCTTTCTCTCCAAAAATTACCCCTCCCCTCTCCGCGGTACTAAGCTACCGAGCATATTCCCGAGGTATATAGTCCAGTAGAATTAGGTCAAAAAGTGGCAGATCGTGGTTGTAATTGGTGGGAAGCCAATTTTTTGTGGAATGGGTTCCTTTTACATATAGAAACATATTCTGAAGTTGCGCCATCTCAAGCTTTTCCGCACAATTATTTAGAGACGTTTATATATTCCAATTTCGGGATTTTCTCCTTTTTTAGACCATTTTTCCTCTATTACTCGTAAAGTATCGACCCTACGAGAAAAATGTATAGAAGCAAACTTGTTCAAAATCAAATTTTACACACAGATACGTTGTTTAAAAAAATAAAAAAAAATTTTTTCATCGCCAAATTAACGATTTTCGATGATTTCTTTATCGAAAAAAGTACTTTTTTCACACGTATTTTGCAAACAATTGAAATCGAACAATCTTTCTCTGGAGGGTCAGAAAGAGTACATCAAACCTTCATGAAAAAGCATGCGCAGCCCGATCGCTGTGCGCTCGATAGTTTTTTCCGAATATCATTGTTAATTAAGCCCGATTCGAGAGTTGCGTTATCGTAATTGTTAACGTGAGCCAAAATGAGGCCTTCTGAGTTGCTGCCGATTTTTTTACAGATACCTGGGACCTCCCCCTAACGTGTCCAACAAGTTTTACCATCCTATTGCAATTATTATGAACTAGGGAATTTTCCGAAAAATGACTCAAATTTGACCCTTAGCAACAAATGCTAATAAGTTCGTCAATTATTGTCGGAATCGAATTCGGGAAAGTGGAACAGTTAGAGCAAAAGAAGACGCAACTTTTGAAACAAGACTCATGGTAATCGGACAGTTTGTTTGTTAACTAGAACACTTCAAAGTCGAAGTGACTTTGTTAATTAACAAATTACGATTTCGACATTTTACGAACGCTATTGTCTTCTTTAATATCAGTACTTGATATGCCAAGCAATGTTTTTCAAGCTTCTAACTGATTTCATATCGAAAATCAAGTGAACAACTTAGCTTGTTGAGGCGAAAAGTGCGCGGCAGACCGTCGGGCGCCGTGGTGGGGGGAGAGACTCGCCGCAGCCGGCAGGCGCAAAAATCGAATTCACTGTTTCAATAACGTGCGCGCGTTTTTTTTTCGACAATATCTCGGGTTCTAATTGACGTATTTTGATGATTTTTTTTTTAAATCGATATGCCGAGTCGTGAGTAACACGAATATCGAATCACATTCAACAAATTCTTTTATTTAAACACTCAAAATCGGACGGAAGTATAAATCTCGATTTTTTTCGTTGCTAATCATTAGTTTATTCATGAAAATTTAGATTTCCATGCTGAGTATTCGTTCACTTTATTATTCATCATTATGATAAAATGAACAAAATACTCCCAAATTTAAAAAATTTAATAATATTATTGTTGAGTTTGTAATATGTTGCAAAAATCAGTATTATAATAAGTGAATTATTATTAATTAATCAAATACAATATTATTCATTATTTCGGCCGAAATAATTATTTATTATTATATATTATTGTTGAGTTTGTAATATGTTGCAAAAATCAGTATTATAATAAGTGAATTATTGTTAATTAATCAAACATAATATTATTCATTATTATGTTTATTACGAAATAATGAATAATATTGTATTTGATTAATTAATAATAATTCACTTATTATAATACAGATTTTTGCAACATATTACAAACTCAACAATAATATATAATAATAAATAATTATTTCGGCCGAAATAATGAATAATATTGTATTTGATTAATTAATAATAATTCACTTATTATAATACTGATTTTTGCAACATATTACAAACTCAACAATAATATTATTAAATTTTTTAAATTTGGGAGTATTTTGTTCATTTTATCATAATGATGAATAATAAAGTGAACGAATACTCAGCATGGAAATCTAAATTTTCATGAATAAACTAATGATTAGCAACGAAAAAAATCGAGATTTATACTTCCGTCCGATTTTGAGTGTTTAAATAAAAGAATTTGTTGAATGTGATTCGATATTCGTGTTACTCACGACTCGGCATATCGATTTAAAAAAAAAATCATCAAAATACGTCAATTAGAACCCGAGATATTGTCGAAAAAAAAACGCGCGCACGTTATTGAAACAGTGAATTCGATTTTTGCGCCTGCCGGCTGCGGCGAGTCTCTCCCCCCACCACGGCGCCCGACGGTCTGCCGCGCACTTTTCGCCTCAACAAGCTAAGTTGTTCACTTGATTTTCGATATGAAATCAGTTAGAAGCTTGAAAAACATTGCTTGGCATATCAAGTACTGATATTAAAGAAGACAATAGCGTTCGTAAAATGTCGAAATCGTAATTTGTTAATTAACAAAGTCACTTCGACTTTGAAGTGTTCTAGTTAACAAACAAACTGTCCGATTACCATGAGTCTTGTTTCAAAAGTTGCGTCTTCTTTTGCTCTAACTGTTCCACTTTCCCGAATTCGATTCCGACAATAATTGACGAACTTATTAGCATTTGTTGCTAAGGGTCAAATTTGAGTCATTTTTCGGAAAATTCCCTAGTTCATAATAATTGCAATAGGATGGTAAAACTTGTTGGACACGTTAGGGGGAGGTCCCAGGTATCTGTAAAAAAATCGGCAGCAACTCAGAAGGCCTCATTTTGGCTCACGTTAACAATTACGATAACGCAACTCTCGAATCGGGCTTAATTAACAATGATATTCGGAAAAAACTATCGAGCGCACAGCGATCGGGCTGCGCATGCTTTTTCATGAAGGTTTGATGTACTCTTTCTGACCCTCCAGAGAAAGATTGTTCGATTTCAATTGTTTGCAAAATACGTGTGAAAAAAGTACTTTTTTCGATAAAGAAATCATCGAAAATCGTTAATTTGGCGATGAAAAAATTTTTTTTTATTTTTTTAAACAACGTATCTGTGTGTAAAATTTGATTTTGAACAAGTTTGCTTCTATACATTTTTCTCGTAGGGTCGATACTTTACGAGTAATAGAGGAAAAATGGTCTAAAAAAGGAGAAAATCCCGAAATTGGAATATATAAACGTCTCTAAATAATTGTGCGGAAAAGCTTGAGATGGCGCAACTTCAGAATATGTTTCTATATGTAAAAGGAACCCATTCCACAAAAAATTGGCTTCCCACCAATCACAACCACCCTTTTTCCTAATTCTACTGGACTAATAGGGCATTAACGATTTCGAGGCGTGTTGATCACGCCAGGCGCCCAACAAAACTTCGCGATATTGTTTTTAGATACAGGGTACATCGTGGACACCAAATTATTGTGCACGCGGTAAGTTCTCGGTCATTTTCTCCGAGTGACCGAGGAGCGAGAAAAATCCACGCCACTGTATTTGTAATAATAATTTCTATATATAAAGGAACGATCAACGCACAGCCCAAGCCCCTTGACATAGAAAATTCAGGATGCATATTCCCCTCGGAACGTAAGCACCCACTAAGAAGCGATTTTTAGAAATTCGAACCCTAAGGGGGTGAAAAGTGGTTAAACGTGATTTTTACGGATTCGACGATATCTCCGCACACAGATGAGACATTTTTGATTCAAACAGTTTATAACATAAATGCCTAAAAAGCACTTTCTGCGTTTTCAGAAATTTAGGCAATAAGGGGTTGAAAAGCGGTTGATCGTGATTTCAACGGGGGGTGGAAACCCGTTAAACGTGATTCTTACGGATTCGTAGATATCTCCACAACCCTTTGTATTCATCATGCTTGCCCCGATTTGAAAAAAAAAAATTATGATTATATAAATAAAACAATATGTGAGGCGCGAAGCGTTGACCCGGGGTTGGCGCGCGAAGCGTGCAGGGGCGGAGCCCCTAGTATTTAATAAAGCCAATGCAACTCAAAAAATCTTGGGATTTGTAAAATTGTATGTATCGGAATGTACACATAAAAAAATTACGAAATTATGAATAATATTTTCATTTCTTTACATTGTATCAATTTCTGACAAATATTGCAATTTATATTTGACAAAATATCTATCACAATGTAACAATTTTTTGCCTTCTCATGCAATATTGGGTGTAACCTGCAAGAATTTGTCGTTTTCAGGCGTTGGCCAAAAATTTTTATGATGAGGAAGCTGACTCGGAAAAAATAGCACGAAGTGGCACTGAAATAATTACAAAAATGTATGCTGCGAAAAGATAAAGCGCCAGCCCCGAAGAGTTGCATTTTGTTGCATTTTCAACGGTCCACTTTAAGAAAAACCTTAACATTAGAAAGTTTACCACCGACTAAAGCTGCTGGTGAACGACATTCGGTTCGAGTTTACCATCAGCTTCAGGTGTAGTTTGGAAATGCAAAAGACGGAAAGGAGTGGGGGTGGGCACCATCTGCAAGTGGTTTAGTATCAGTTCGTACCAGTGAATCCTTGATTCCCGACAATTTACTAAAAATCATCACTTATCGATGTACAACTGGTTGCAAAGCCACTTGCGGATGTAGAAGGTACGGCTTATGCTGTTCGAGCTTGTGCTTCAACTGCCATGGTGAGATGCCATGCACAAACATTGATGTAGACGTCATCGACATCGGTGAAAACAGCTTTGACATTGATGATGTCAACAATGACTCTGACACCGTCACTACAGAACAGTGTGCAGTTATTGAATGTGACGGGAGCGAAAGCGAATTGCAAGTAACGGTAAAGAGTGCTCGATTAGAAGATTTAGAATTGATTTGGATTTAATTACCCTTTAGAAATTAAATGACATGAAATTTTGTACGTTTGTATAGTATGTATCCATATTTTTAAGAATCGTTTGTTAAAAAAAAGTATGCCTCAATTTCAAGGTCTTTCTACGTTCGTATGTTTTGCTTCGGTATTTTTCATAACCGTTTTTTGTAATAAATATGCTATGTTGAAACCTAAATACGTTTCGTATTTATTCCAGATGTTCTGTCCCTTATTTTCTGATTTTTCCTCAAAACGTAATGACTCGTGCTCCGGAAAGAATATATTTTTCATTGAGTCGATTTTATTCGGTCAAGTCATTGAGGAACTTCACAACGATGAAAGGCTCTTCACATTAAATCCGAAAATTGGTTCAATATGAGTGAAAAAAGCAAAATTAGTTAATAAAATTTCGAGCTTAAAAAATATTTTTTTGAAATGTTGATAGCAAATTCACGATCAGCGGAAAAAGTTAGCCCAGATTACAAGAAAAAAAACATCTCGATACGTTCATTTCTTCAAGAGATATTCCAAGTTCGTCGAATTTGAACCCGCGAATCCACTTTCAGGAGCGTCTCCCAGGCGGAGATGGATTTCCCCCACTCCGTCGCCATACACGGCCACACATCTTGTCCGTAAATTAACCGCAAAAATGAACAGTCCATTCAAGAGTAATGTCTTTGAAAATTTTATGGCCGTTAGTGAGAGTCTTGGTATATACTGTACCCAAATTTTAGCTCTCTATGTTTAAAAGAGCAGCTGTATTAATTGTTAAAAAAAAAATTATCTCCCTCCTTAATTAATTTTAAAGTAACAATTTTTTTTTCTAATTTTGTTCAAAAATAACAGCTTTTCAATAATGCCAATCTCGATTCTGTAGCATGAAAATTGGCGGAGTAATTCCATTTGATAGCGAATTGTTGGGATTATGGATGTTGGTGTGATTAATTTTAATCAAATAATCAAAGATTTATTTTAGGAAGATTGTTCTTTTTATTCGTAATAGAGTATCGAAGGTATGTCTTTCCAAACTGAAGGATCAGAGTGAACTGGCAGAGTGGACTGGCTCCTTGGAGCCATACCACTGCAGCTGTACTGTTAAAAATATATATTTCAAGGGTCTATACCATGTGCAAAATTATACCTGGTTATATGGCTCTGTTCGAGTGCTCCCATCCTTACTCCCAGAAAACCATAAAAGCAATCACTACAGGGCTGACAATGTGTTTACCAGATGTTGCAAAAAGTGAAAACTTTCACTTTTAAAACAAATAGACAAAACTTGAATATGAGAAATATAATATCATAAAAGAGAGAAACTTTTGTAGACGAACTCAATATTTCAACACGAATAATAAACGTACCCCCTTTTGGAATCATTTTACACTCACTTAATTGTAGAAAATCATTTTTCCTCATAGTGTACACGATAGTGGAATTCTCCGGGATTAATATTTTTCCAGTTTTGTTGCTGTTTGATGATATTCCCACCCTAAAATTCCGCGCACAAAAGTCGGTTTTTAAATAACAAATAGCTTTTCTCAAAAAGTATGAATCCGATCGAGCTCCGGTTTTGCACACTTTTTTAGTATGCCGAAGTTTTTAGCGATTTTCAGCGCTTTTTTCAGCTTACTCGAAATTTGGAGGTGTTACGAGCCAAACTAACTTCAGATTTGGACTCAGCGCATCGAAATACATAATCCTGGATGGGTCTGGTCAAATGTACTGTAAATAATTTTTTTTATTTTTTGTTTTTGCCTATATTCTGCTTCATGTGGGAGGTCAAAAACATATGTCAATAAGGGGAGATAAATAATATAAATAAGGGGACGGTGAAAAATTTGAATCTATTGTCAACATAAAAAAAAAAATATGAAATCAATGGACAGGCTTACAAAAAAAAAATGATAACGAGTACGATAATAAATATGACACTGACTATAAATGGAAAAAATGAAATATAAATAAAATATAAATGAAATATAAATAACATATAAATAAAACGTGAATGAAAAATAAATAAAATATAAATAAAATGTAGACGAAATGTAACTAAAATATACATAACATATAAAAACTCTCTAAATCCTGTTCGTTGTTCTAACGCTTAAAATTACATATTCATTCGAATCATTCACAAATAAATTAAGATAAAATACGCCGGAATTTTGATTTTCGTTCACAATAATTAAATGATCACTACGGGGAATTATATATCAGTTGATTGGGCGTCTTCCCGTAGACTCTCTCAAAATGCTAAGCCGTTTCTCCCGCCTGACGCCTGGATCGAGATGGTTGTGCCAAGCAAAACCTCGCGGGCACTTTAAATTTAAAATAACGTTACATTTACTCCCCTTTTTTCATGAGATGGGTTATCACTCGTGAAAAACACTCACTTTCGTCACAATTATTCTTACAAACTAGGCCATTCACACTGCATACAACATACCATAAAATTATTTACAAATTTCTTAATCTATATTCATCTTACATTTCGTCAGGTTCTCCAGTATCTAAATTTTCTGTAGCAATGAAGCAGAAATCAAACAGTAAGTTGACTCATATCTACCTTATTGTAGAACAATTCGTCATTTGTTAGGTAGATAGATAATATCGACGTAATATGGTTCGATTGTATATACCCATCACCTTATTTTCATTTTCAGTGTCCACTAGAACATATGCATTTACACCTATAATTTTTGATATTTTATAAGGACCTTGAAAAAGATGGAAAAATTTTTGTGTAACTTTATCGATTGCACTAGATTGCATTGAAACTATAATAAGTACTAAGTCATTGATTTTAAGTTCTACTTTCGATTTATTTTTCTGATGTGAACGACGTCTATGAAAATTTTTTACTAATCTTTCTTCAGCTAATTCTAATTGTGAATTTGCGTTAGTTGGTTGGGAATCAGGAAATTAAACCAATTGTTGGATTTTTTCGGCATGGCTCTTATTGTACTGGAGTTGATATTGGGTAAATCCGGTACTTTGGTGAACAGGAACATTTAAAATTTTTTCAATCGTCGGAATATATTTTGCCCATTTGGTGTGTTGTTCTGCACAATAGACTCTAAAAAATTTCCTAAGTTCACGCATAATTCTTTCGGTAGGATTCGACTGAGGATGTCGTATCGACGAATTACAAACTTTGATACTTAGTTGTTCCAATCCATTTATCCACTTCCCAGATGTAAATTGTGTTCCGTTGTCCGAGAGTATACGGTTTGGTTTTCCAAATTTGGGAATGTAACAATCAATAATTTTCTTTAGGCTGATTTGTGCAGTGGATTTTTTCATCGGATATAACGTGACATATTTTGAAAAAGCATCAAGGGCAACTAAAATATATTGTACCCCACCAATTGATTGGGGTAAGGGACCATAAAAATCAGTAATAACCAGATCTCCAGGTTTATCGGATTTTACAAATTGATATTCCCCTTCCATAACAAAATTCAAATGTTTTGTTCGCTGACATAAATCACAAGTCGTCACGAATTTTTTGACCTCTTTTGCCATCTTTTTCCAATAATAAAACTCTTTTAAATAATAAAGCGTCTTATATACACCAATGTGTCCTAATTTATTATGTACCGAGCTAACCAATTCTTTGGTCAAAATATAAGGAATGCAGATTCTCCATTTGGTATTATTCTTATTGTTAATAAACAACACGTCATTAAAAATTTTATAAGCAGTATTAGTGTTACTTTGATTGCTCGAGTTAAACTTATTTTTTAAAAATGGATCCTTCCGCTGTAATTTTCCAATTTGTCTAAACTGCTTTGGTAATCCAATATCTATCGTTACTGATTGTATCAGTGGATTTAAAGACTGGTCATTATTTAAAAGTTCTGGGGATAAAAATAAAATTGACACTGCGATTATCTTGTCATTAGATGTCTCTTCATAAAATTTACAAACTGGGTTATGACTAAAGAAATCAGCGACTATATTGTCCTTTGCTTTGCAATATTTCACCTTAAAACAATATTGTTGAAGTAAGAGACTCCATCTAATCAATCTGGCATTTAGCAAAGGTGTTTGCTTCAAAAATGTGAGTTCTTTATGGTCAGTTATTAGTATTAGTATAGTGGATTTCACAACTAGATAAATATCTGCTAACCAAACCTATCAAATTCTGTTCATCGCGATCATTTGTTTGTTAAAGAATGGCTGAAATTCCTTTATCGCTAGCATCGGTTTGTAATTTTATCGGATTATTAGGATTAAAATATTTTAAGATCACGGTATTGATAAAATTATTTTTAACTTCGGTATAAGCTCGGGAATGTTCTTCAGTCCAATTCCATACGGTATCATCTCTCAATAAGTTTCTAAATGGTTCCACATGAGTTGCATATCGAACAGCAAATTGTCGGTGGTAGTTGCATACGCCAAAAAATTTTTGCAGTTGTTTTTTGTTTTCAGGTTGTGCAAAGTCTCTAATGATTTTAAGTTTTTCGGGATCAGAAGATACGCCTTTGGTTGATAAAATAAATCCAAGAAACGGTAGGGTTTTATTAAAGAATGTCGATTTTCGTAATCGAAGAGTGAAATTACATTGTTCTAGTTGAGTGAATATTAAATCTCAATGTTCTAAACGTTGTTTGAAATTATTCGAAGCTACCAGTAAATCATCTACGTATGGTGTTAAAAATGTAGTAAAATCGTTATTAAACGCTATATTCAACGCTTGAATAAAGACTGAACCAGCAATTTTTAAGCGGAAAGGTACTCTACATAATTGATAAAGAGTTGATCCATGCAAGAATGCGATATAAGGTCTTGATTCTCTTTCTAGTGGAATTTGCCAATATCCATGTATTAAATCGACACTAGAGAAATATTCTACTCCAAAATATTTTTGAAAAATTTCTGCAATTGAAGGTGGTGATTCGTTGTCAGATTCTATTATATCATTTAAATAACGAGCATCTAAACAGATACGTACACGATTGTCTTTCTTCTGTACGATACGAAGGGGATTACAAAATGAGCTTATCGATCGCTCGATAATTCCAGATCTCAACATTTCTCGCATTTCTAAATCAACCGCGGATTTTAATGCTACTGGTATGGGATATGACCTACGAATAAATGGCTTATCATTAATTAGTCTTATCTTATGCTCATATATATTGGTGCATCCTCGTTTTTCAGAAAAAAATTCTCTATGGTGTAAAATTAAATTGATTAAACGCGATCATTCGTAAATGCTCAAAGAAATTATGGTCTTCCGTACTTACATTCAAATTACACTGTACTGCAGTTTCCACTGAACTAGTTCTAATTGCTAACTGTTTTCGTGAAAATCCCCCTGAATCCTCGACAGTCCACAGCTCATTATCAGCATTTTCATAGTGATCAACTGTGTCATCATCGGAATTTCTTTCACAAGCATTTAAATCACGAACAATTACATTATCATAAGCATTACATGGCAGATTAAACATATTATCAATAGCAAAACATTGTGAAGTAACTTCCTCTTCAACAGGCAAGTTTTCAATAAGAATTTCGGAAGTAACCTTCTCTGTAATCGGCAGGTTCTCCATAGCAATATGCGAAGTAACTGCCTCACTAGGCAAGTCCTCTATTACAATTTCGGGAGTAACCTCCTCTACAATAGGCAGATTCTCAATAACAATATGTGAAGTAACTTCCTCAATGGGCAAGTCTTCAAAAAATATTTCAGGAGTAACCTCCTCTACAATAGGCAGGTTCTCATTACACATTACATTTTCATTACAAATTTTTTCACACACATTTAACTCAATATTATCATTTTCAAATAAATTCGGTAAGTTATGAGTCTCTAGAGAATTGAAATTAACTTCATGATTCCTTTCCTCAAACAATTGATTCACGTGATGATTACTGTGATGATCTCGATTCTTCCTGTACTGATTTTGATTTACCGATTGGATATGTATAATATTATCTTCACATGAAGACCCGAATTTCTCCGAAGAAACACGACTGTACGATATAATACTACTATCAACTCGAAGTCCATTAATATCAATAGTTCCGGTGTGATGATCTAATATAACTCGATTGAATGTTAACCAATCGTCTCCCAATATTACATGGACAGGTAACCTAGGTACGACTAAAAATGCACAAGTCATTCTTCGAAGCTCAACATACGTATCAATAAGTATTTGACTTTTAATTTCTACGCTAGCTTTGCCAAATGCGGGAAATATTTTTAAATTTGACACTGGTAGTTCCGTTAATTTCAAATGACTCGATAACTGTTTATAAAAATATTCTGATATGCAAGTTAGTTGACTACCTGAATCTATTAAGGCCTGTGCTGTATATCCACCGATAGATACTAATAAGTGAGGACACTTTAGACTAACATTTTTTTGTTGTTGTTTTGGTTCATGTGCAATATTCCCTGTTAGGTCCTCTACTAAGTCAGTATAACCATGATACGATGTAGGACCTCTGCTCATTGCATCAGTGATTAGTTTAAATGATAATATGTTTGACCTTGATTATTGTAAGACATTTATTGGCCTTGATGTCGTAAAGTACTAGATATTGGTGGTGGCAATTGAGCGTTCGGTAAAATAAGGTTAGGTGATGTCACTTGATTATTAAAATTTGCTCTCGGTATGACTTGATGATACTACTGTTATTGATTATCAATCTTTTGTCGCTTATAATTCCTACCTCCTTGATAACTCAAATTCCGTATTTGACCACTATTGTTACCAAATTTTTGACTCTGATTTTGATATCTATTTGAACTTTCTTTTTCTTCGTGTGTACTATTCAAATTGGCTAAGGTTTGTTGAAGGACTTGGATATCAGCAAAATCTGCAGTGGCTAAAACGTCTCTTATTCTAAAAGGCATTTGTAATATTATCGCATAATTTACTTCATATGTTGATAACCTTGGCTCAAAATATTTAGCTTCCTTACTTTGCTTTGTAAAATAACTTTTTGACGTACTCTCTTGTGATTTATATCTACGTGCAGCCCATTTACTTTTTGCTTTAACTTGATACTCCGCAGAATGGAATTCTGATTTTGAATATTTTTTTGAAATTTTCATAGGTATCGCACACATCTTTATTTGAACCTAACTATACTTTGGCTCTACCTATCAACGGATTATTGAATACCCATACTTTCCGTACATTTGATACGTTACTTAAGTTAAAATAGTTTTGTAAATCAGCTCAAAATTCTGAAGGGTTTTGATTCTCTTCGTCACTGAATTTAGGGGCTTTAATCTTAATTTGTCAACATTGAAAATGATTTATCAATCCACCTATCAATTGAGTTGTTGTATCTACCTGTTGACTTAATGAACCTCTGCGTAGCTTATTTAAAACTCGCGCTTGACTTTCTTCTTCTTCTTGCAACAAGCTGACTTGTTTTGCCCACTCACTATGAGAATGGAGATCCTCCTGCTGTTGTTTAAGATCGTCTTTCAGTTTTTCCAATTTCTCCTTCTCCAATCGTAACTGTTTGAGTTGTTTGTCTATGACCTTATCTAACGGAATAGACTGAGTCGTCTTCCTACATTTATCAACAGTCAACGGTGTGGTGGTAGAGTGCAGGCTAAGCGTTTTTGCTCTCGACCTAGTAACGATTATATTAGCATTACTTTTACCCATCAACAATGCTTGTCATTCCATGTCTGAGTTGTTATTCCTAAAAGCCTAACAAGACTCAAATTCTTGCCTGAACGTTGGGCGCCAAATGTAAATAATTGTTTTTATTTTTTGTGTTTGCCTATATTCTGCTTCATGTGGGACGTCAAGAACATATGTCAGTAAGGGCAGATGAATAATATAAATAAAGGGACGGTGAAGAATTTGAATCTATTGTTAACATAAAACAAAAAATATGAAATCAATGGACAGGCTTACAAAAAAAAAAAAAATGATAACGAGTACGATAATAAATATGACATTGACTATGAATGGCAAAAATTAAATATAAATAAAACATAAATGAAATATAAATAAAATATAAATAAAATGTACATGAAATATAACTAAAATATTAATAACATATAAAAACTCTTTAAATCCTGTCCATTGTTTTAATGATTACAATTACACATTCATCCCAAACATTCACGAATAAATTAAGGGGAGGTTCTAGTCCAGAGGCCCGAAAATGTGTGTAATTTCATGATTTTTTTTGAGAGTACATACGTATTTTTTTTAAATACTTTTGTGGCATTTATTTGTCCATATTGTAAAAAGTTTTTTCGAGTAAAAATAATACAAAATGGCAACTCAAGCCCTCACTGACGACAGTCGTGCGCGGCGGTGGACAGTGTGCGCGGGGCACTCTACAGCCCTGCCAAGTGATCCGGAACGAAAAAGCCAAAAAGAATCTTAAAGTAGATGAAATTTGGGGTGCCTTATGAATTTCCGATTTTCAAAAAACCCTTTTTAGAAAAAATGGGGACCCTTTGAAAAAAAAACACCTTTTTTGCCTCTTTTTATTTGTTTGAACGTTAAAAAAAACAATACTAAACATGTTTTTTTGACAAAAAACGCTTCTTGAAGGCCCCCTAAATTGAATAAGCTTCAATTTGAGCCGCCAAACGTCGAAATCGGTGTAGTTGTTGAAGCGGAATCGCGCCCCGCGCAGAAAAAAAAAGGTGTTTCGAGAAAAACGCGTTTAAAGTTTGACGAAGAAAAAATCGTATATAATGTTTTTTTTTTGACGCTTACATCTAATCAGCTATTCCCGCACCATACAGGATTTCTTCCTCATGTTCAAAAAGCATATTTTGCTGAACTTTGGTGCTGATTTTGTCAATTCTGGCCTTTTTCACCAACACTGATAGATTCGCCTCCGCTATTGTGATGCGTTTATCCGTCCGTCTTCGCAGCAAAGTTTTTACTATTTATTCCTATGACGATCCCCAATGTCTGCATGGTTTTTAATATTTTTAGGACCTTAAGGATGAAATTAAAGCAATACAAAAA
Source organism: Neodiprion fabricii (assembly GCF_021155785.1). Lineage (NCBI taxonomy): Eukaryota > Metazoa > Arthropoda > Insecta > Hymenoptera > Diprionidae > Neodiprion > Neodiprion fabricii. The sequence continues at coordinate 8,897,930 of NC_060245.1, read as the reverse complement.
AAGAATTTTTTTAGGTCGATTTTGACTAGAACCTCCCCTTAAGATAAAATACGCCGGAATTTACACTGGGATATGAAATTGTGTACAGTGATGAGGTAAAAAGTTATTCAGTCATAAACATATTAAAAATCACTGATCCCTTGATCTACTACTCGGCAGCAGCTCCGTCGTATGTGATTTCGCGAATCTTTTTATAAAATTTTGAAATCCACGTTCTTCTTGACTTTTCTTCGTGGCGATTCCGTAATGACGTTCAGATTCGTATGGATATTAACTAGCGAGGTTGATGTGTGAATTTTAATTTTAATTCTCGTTCATAATGCTTAAATAATCACTACGGGGAATTATATAGCGGTTGGTTGGGCATCTTCCCGTAGACTCTTTCAAATACTCAGCCGTTTCTCCCGCGTGACGTCTGGATCGAGATGGCTGTGCCAAACAAAACCTCGCGGGCACTTTCGAATCTATAATATCGTCACAGTACGTACCACCTTTTTCTTGTGTGCCGGTGTTACTATCGTATCGTATCTTTACCTAGAAATTAACGCTGAAGCGTCTGGTACCCAACGAATATCATTTACTATCGTTTATCTAAATTTAGACTAATTAGAGACTCCTGCCCAAGTGTCACCGGTAAGTCCTCAGCGGATATTAATAGCAGTTTGACATACACTATATATATAATATTGTAAAGTTCGTATAACTGGGTGTGGAAAGATAATCATCAGTTGATTTTCGTTAATAAAAAGAATCACCTTTGGGATAAACACAATAGTTTTAGTAGTATAGCAATGGTGGTTCTACTTACGGATTCCTGTAACCGACACTTACCGACATTCTCCCCAGACTCAAACCCTTTCCCGCGATGACGTCACAGTCCGCCGTACCGACTTGAGATCAAAACCGTGCAACCTTACCGACAGTTGTATCGGTCGACGGTAAAATTTGCTTTATCAACAATTCTTATCGGTTGAAGGTCAAAATCGTGCTGTTTTACCGACAATCTTACCGACCGAAGGTCAAAGTCTTTATGTAGTGCTCGTCTGCCAACGGTAGAGGGTGCAGCGGGGGCGAGAACTTTTTTACCGTCCCTCATTATTTTCCCACGATAGAACTGCTGATGTGTAACATTAACCACTCCGAATTCCTTTCCCACGGTAGGACTGCTGATGTGCAATATCAACCACCCCCACATTCTTTTCCCACGTTATCAACCACGTGACATTCCAAAATTAATAGTTCGGAGAATTGTTTTTTATCCACTGGGATATCGCTGATGTGTAACATCAACCACCCCACATTCCTTTCCCACGTTATCAACCACGCGACGTTCCAAAATCAATGGTTCTGAGAATTGTTTTTCACTTACTCGGATGCTGGTTTGATATCAACCACGTGACATTCATTTTGGCTTGTAACTGTCGTGTGAACTCAACGATGAATTTTGAACGGGTTCAGTCAAGACCAGAGTGCAAGGTCGACCGATAGCCGCGGTACATTCAGAGCCATGGATCTGCGGTGTTGGGTTAGTATGGCTCTGGGAATGCTAAAAGGTGCGCGCGCATACACAAACATACGTACTGTTGTCCTATAAAAAGGACGCTCGTCAATGCAAACGATCATTAAGTCACAACTTGTCAAGTATACGTAAGGAAAAAGCTCAAGATGGAATCCGCGAAGTGTTTGAGATTGATCGATATTATGGAATCGGCGTACAAAATCTTGGACAAATCATCATCAACAGCAGAGATTCAGAAATGGATAAAATTTGGAAGTCAAAATATTCGGCTTCTGAACAAAATTTTGCGAAAGGCTTCATCGATTCGAGAAAAGACGAGAATTATCACAACGATCAGACTCTTGAAAGCGCTCGCGGAAAAATTCAAACGTCTTCAGAAAACGGGTCGAGGTACGCGGAAAGTATAAAGAAGCGATCGAGTTCACTGTGAAGATTTGGAATCAGCTTTCAAGGGGAGAATTCGAACTGGATCCATCGTCAATTTGAAGCATAAAGATGTGGAGAGATTTCTAGAAGACGCAAAGGTACTAGCTGTGACGAGACTGAAAAATGCTCTGAAGAAAGACAGGAGCTTGAAAGCCAACGTTATCCTGGCTTGTAAATTTGAAGTTAGAAAAGATGATCTCACGGTGGAAGAGATCAAATTTTTTAATACGAGAAATGAAATCATCCTCCAGACAACGGATATCAACGAATGGTTCATCGAAAACGCGACGGAGCGTTTGTTGGAAAAGGTGGAAGATTTCCAGGGAAAGGATTCAGGCTGGTCATTACTTGAAATTATAAACCTTACGGTCAGCATTAACAAGTACGTGCCACTACGAAGCGGTGTGTTTATATACACCCCGTTTCCCAAGCATATTAGTGATAAGAAGGCTGCGGTAAACATCAGAAACAACGACTCTTACTGCTTTCTTTGGTCGGTCACCGCAGCTCTGTTTCCAGCCGACAACAACAATCCCAAAGCGACCAGCTCGTACCCGCATTTCAGCTGAGTGCTACGGTATGATGGTATAAAATTTCCTATGTCTCTAGACAAAAACAGCATTTCAAAATTTGAGAAGCTTAACGGTCTTTCAGTTAACGTTTATGGTATAGACCAAGATGATTGGAAAAAAAGTGAAATAGTACCGATTCACCTGAGTCAAAATGAGTCTGATAAACCTGTAATTCATCTTTTGGCGATAGAAACTGAAATCACTGACGACGACGATGATGAGGTAGATATGGATAATTATGAAAAAAATAGAATCTTTCATTTCACTTGTGTTCGAAATCTGTCTCGATTAACAAGATCTCAAATTTCTACGCACAAGTCTCGTACTTGGTTATGTGATAGATGTTTGACTTACTTTTATTCTGAACAGTGTTTGACAAAGCACAATGTAGATTGCATGAATTTAAACAAAACTAAAGTTATTTTACTTATAGAGGTGGAAAAGATACTGAAATTTAAAAATTTCAAGCACAAAGAAACCGTTCCATTCTGCATTTACGCGGATCTCGAATGTTTACTGGAACCCACGCTCAAAAAGATGGGTACAAATGTCTCGTGCGGAGCGGTCTCGCACGCGACGACTTAACCCTCTAGGTATCTGTAGAGGTTTATATTTATTTTTACGTGGGTCAGGGGATAATCGTCCTCCAGAGGGCGATCCCGGAAATAGGGTTGGAGGATTCAATATTTATGTTTTTAGAAACTTTTATGATGTAACCAATTTTTAATGGAATCAAAATGAAGGAAAAGCAAGAGAAGATTCGAGACAAGGAAGCTTACAAAATGTTCTTAATCTAGTTGTTCCCACTCATTCCACTACTCACTTTTCGGTGGTTACAGTCCGAATGGCTCACGCTCTCGCACGATTATACTCAATAGCAACACTCATATACGCTTATCGCTACACTTCTCTAAGGAGTTCGTGGCTCGGAGTTCTGCACTTGATCTAGCTTCATAAGACTCAATCCGCGACGCGAGAAGCCTCTCCGGACGCGTATAGAATTAGAGTATTACACTCTAATCACCGGTGTCGGAAAAAGGACTTATAAACTCTACACGCGGTAGCTTTGAAGGAGCCGGGTTCCGTTGATGTGTTTTTTTATAGCGGTCTCTAACGGGACTGACTTCGCTCGCTCGTCCGACACCTCCTGGAGCGTCGGGCGGCGAGCGAGGTTATTGCTGAATTCACAAATTTGGAACAAAGGCTCGCCTCGCGACGATCATCCTCGAAGCGCGTGATCTCGCGATCGCCTCATCCCGGTGTTGATTACATTCGGGATCTGGCGCGCGCGGAGACGCTGATGTTACTGACCGTCAACTACGCCGTTGCGCTTTGGTTGTGCCACGAACTGTTTTGTAGAGAATATTTTATATGGATTAACTAATTTGTTTGAAGCTATGCTTCCTCGTCTCTAAATCGATATTAATAATTATTGACATGATTATTATTATATTCGGTGTAAATATGCGGCGCTCGTGACACAAGAACAATTTATCAGAAGCATCTTCCCTATAGTATAGCTTACTATCTACATTGTACCTTTGAAAATTCGCTTTCAAAATTCGAAATTAATCGTGGAGAGACTTGCATTCAATGGTTTGTGAATGTGTTGGCGTAATTGGCACATTCGTTAGAAGTTCATTTCAAAACTGTCGTACCGATGAAACCGCTCAATTTCAATCAAATCAACGAATTTTTTTCAACAACAGTGTGTCACATTTGTGAAAAACCGTTTACACTCACAGACGTGAAACATCGTGATCATTGCTATTTCACGGGAAAGTACCGAGGTGCTGCTCATCGAGGTTGCAATCTAAATTACCAAAATTCGCACACTACCCCAGTGATATTCCACAATCTGTCGGGTTACGATTCACATTTTCTGATCAAAGCACTGGCTACATCGTTCGAGGGCACAATTGAACTTCGACCCGTAAACAAAAAAAAGTACATTTCCTTTACAAAATATGACAAGGGGACAGATATGAAGTTTAGATTAGTAGATTCGTACCGTTTCACGCCCAGTAGTCTTGAGAAATAACCAACGTATCTCGGTGATGATCAGAATTCAATCACACGAAAATTTTATCGTAGCTCAGATAAATTTCAGTTATTGACCAGAAAAGGAGTATTCCCGTACGAATACATGGACAGTTAGGAGAAGCTCGAGGACAGACGGCTACCATCCAAACAACAATTTCACTCAAAATTAAATGATCGGGATATATCAGATGACGACTATGCACATGCATGTGAAGTTTGGCAAACTTTTAACGTTCAAACTTTTGAAGAGTATTCAGACTTGTATTTACCGACAGACATGTTTTTACTAGCCGACGTTTTTCAAAACTTTCGACAAAGCTGTTGGACAACGTACAACCTGGACCCGTTACATTATTACACCGCGCCCTGTCTGTCGTTTGATGCGATGTTAAAGTGTACCGACATCGAGCTCGAGCTTCTCACCGACATAGATATGGTTACGTTTATCGAAAAAGGTATTCGTGGTGGTGTGTCACAGTGCTCGAACAGATACGCGAAGGCTAACAACAGGTACATGGGGGAGGAATTCGATCCTAAGGTCGAAGAATCTTATCTCATGTACTTTGACGTTAATAATTTGAACGGTGCTGCTATGAGCTTTGTTCTGCTATACAGTTCCTTCAAATGGGTGTCAGGTTTCACAGAGTGCGACGTTCTTGGCATCTCGGACGATACGGAGTTTAGTTACATACTGCAGGTGGATTTGGAATATTCTGAGGAACTGCATGAAATTCATAAAGATTTACCACTGTGTCCGGAGCACTATATACCTCCGATCTCGAATAGTAAGCAACCGAAATTGATGCCCACGCTACTTTCCAAGAAAAACTACGTTGTTCACTATCGCGTTTCGAAACAATGCTTGCAATTGGGCTTCAAATTACTCAAAATTCACCGAGTTTTCGAATTCAGACAAACCCCGTGGCTCAAAAAATACATAGATTTGAATATTGATTTGCGCTAAAAATCTCACAATGAATTCGAGAAAAATTTTCACAAACTGATGAACAACGCAGTTTTTGGCAAAACAATGGAAAATATTAGGGAGTATAAAGATGTCAGGCTGATCACGAAATAGGATGGTAGATACGATGCTGGAGCTACTATAGCCAAACCCAATTTTCACAGCTGCACCGTTTTTGACGAAGATATAATTATCGTCGGAATGAGTAAGACGAAAGTCAAGTTGAACAAGCCATTGTATGCAGGTTTCTCCATTATGGATCTGGCTAAAAGTTATATCTACGATTACCATTATAATTGTATTAAGCGGAAATTCGGCAACCGAGCAAAATTAATGTATACGGATACGGACAGTTTGATTTACAATTTTATCGTCCCTGACGTATACGAACTTATGAAGGAGGACTTGCACAAATGCGATACGTCTGATTATCCGCTTGACAACGTTTATGGAATGCCTCTAGCGAACAAAAAAGTTCTCGGCTTGATGAAAGATGAAAATAACGGAAAAATAATGCTGGAATTTGTAGGATTAAGAGCTCAATTGTACGCATTCCGAGTCTTGGGAGATGAGAAAGACAATAAACGTACCAAAGGTGTCAAAGGGTCAGCGTTGAGAAAAATAACTTTCAACTATTATTTGGAATGTGTTTTGAACCGTGAAAATTTGTCTACAAGTCGGCATTTGATATTGAGTCAAAAGCACGAGGTATACACCGTAGAACAGCAGAAAGTGGCACTGAGCTGGAATGACGACAAGCGGATCGGGTTCAAAACACAACAGACACGCTTCCGTGGGGCTACAAGCCTACAACTTAGCTTTGTAATTTATAACTGTACAACGATAAATAGAATATCATTATGTAGGATAGTGAATAAGAACGCTCCGAAAGATGAAAAATTGTACAATGCATATGTCTGTCGATTGTCTGAAAAATGGAGATGCATACTTGTTATGTGTCGGGTATAAAATAAAGAGGGACATACGTTTTTAGAAAAAATTCAATTATTTAAATGTTACATATCCGATTCGTTTATCCAACTGTTGTGTGTATTGTCAAAACCTGACCATTTGACGTATATTTTTCTTCCACGCTTCTTGAGCACCTTCTTCACCAGATAGCTATCCGCATGTTAAACCTTGAGGAGCTCTTGTTCGTAGAAACCACCAGCGATGTGTTGATCTCGGTAGTCTTTGAGCTTGTACGTCCCAGGTTGAGTATCTTTCACTCGACTTATCGTGAATATTTCAGTCGTCCAATTGGGAGTGTAACCTTTCTCAAAGACATTTTTGAATTTGCTGATTCGAACTTTGTCGCCGGATTTGAACCTTGCCGATACGGTAGGTATCGCTCGAAGCCCTCCGTACGCCTGACGTAATAACAGCCTCTCGTTTGCTACGGTGACATCCGACGGTTTTGTTCTTATGATTCGGTGTTTGACGTTGTTGTAAGCCGAAACCAAATCGGATGAGATATCGAGCCACTTGTAGCTTTCTTGCATGTTGAACCGTTTCCATATTTTACCTTTCAGCGTGCGATTGAAACGTTCACAGATCGAAGCCTTCAAATTACTGTACGTGGAGAAAAGTTTGATTCCGTAACGTGTCATAAGCGATTCAAATTTCGAGTTGTGAAATTCCGTTCCTCTGTCGACGTGTAAATTTTTCGGCACCCGTCCTTAAACAAGCACAGATTCCATTGCTTTCGTAACATCATCTCCAGACTTGCTCTTCATCGGTACAGCCTACGCATACTTTGAAAGAATATCAATGACTGTGAGCATGTACGTGTAGCCTCTGTTTTGTCCAGCGTATGACGTCATATCAACAAGATCCGCCTGCCAGGTCTCGTCGATGCCGCGCACGTCTACACGTCGACGCGGGTAATTCCGGCGTGCAGGCTTATGCAGTTCCGTCACCAGTGCTTGCTTTTCCTCGTTCATATTCCAACGCTCTTAGTCGAGTGTCTAATTGAGAAATGTTGTCAGCGTTTCGAATAGACAATCTCCGTCTGTTTCAAAGTCTGTGTAAAAGGTATCCAAGGCTTTCTCTGTGGTGAGATTCAAAGCTTTGATCATTTGATCGAGGTTGTCGATTTGATTTTGCAGCACGTTGAATTTTCGTCTCAAGATTTTTAAAGTTACAGCAACGTTCGGCTCTGCGAGATCTGCGATATTGCACAGTCTCTTGTTCCGTATATCGTAATGCCCGTCTGATGTTATTTGAAATCCGATGTAGGACACCTTTCAGCTTGGTAATTTCAGAGCTCTGCATGTTGACGCAACTGAGTCTGCAACGCTACTGCGTCTTTCGCTTGAAAACGTCAGATTTTATTTCTTTTCCAGGCTGACAAAAGAATCGAATCCGCTCCTGTATCGTCCATCGTTGAGCTCACTGTCTTTGTCGATCACCAGAAACCCGTACTTCTCACCGTTCCAGCATGCAGAGCACACACTTTTGAACTCTGTGTAAGACTTATTGGTGTTTACATGGTCGTTGTATACGCGTCTCAGGTTTATATCGTCTTGTTTGAATAACACGAGTGAGTTTACGTTGTCGCGCACGAGATGTTTGGAAATACGCGCGTCCGTCTGACAGAGATAGAATCAGTCAACGTCGTGATGTCTACCCATGCAAAAGTAGGCTCTAATATTGTCCTGCTTCTCGCACGCTACATCGTCCAATATGATTATTGAGTTGGGCCGTGCTTCTTTCGGTGTAATCACTTGCTCACGCTCGTTAAACGCAAAATACTCCGTATTTTCAACATGGTCCAACAATTGCTTCAGCAATTGGTATTTAGGTTGTTCGAGAGATTTCAAGTAGATGTAAATATTTTTAAATCTGAGTCCGTTGAGATGGGTTATAAGTGTGAGCAACGCATTAGTTTTACCACAATTCGACGGTTCACAGATTATTGCACGTACACTATTCGGGAGTAATTCACCGTGCCGTTTGTGCCTTTTGACATTTTGCTCCGAAAGTTTGTCAAAATTCATCACGGGAAGCTTAGTAGGTTGTTTTTCAAACCGCATCTCGGACATGAATGATCGGATTTGCTATAAATACCCCGTTTTGAAGCTCTTTTTTTCGGTCAACATACGAGCATGTACGCGTACACAGGTAAACGAAGCAGCAGCAGGCGGCAACATCGTGACAAGGGTCTGGTGAATAAAATCATCAACAGCCTTCCAGTCGAATTGCATGTACCTGGTTATCAGTACTGTGGGCCCGGTACAAAATCAACAGAGCGACTCGCACGGGGTGATCCGGGAATCAATCTTCTCGACGTAGCTTGCAAGGACCAGGACATTGCTCACTCGCAGAATCGTGAAAATCTTGATGTTAGAAACGAGGCTGATAGGGTGTTGGCTGAGAAAGCTTGGAAACGGGTTTTCGCAAATGACGCAGATTTGATTGAGAGGGCAGCCGCCTGGACAATAGCTAATACAATGGAAGTAAAATCAAAACTCGGAATGGGAATTCGGAAGTCAAAAAATGTGACCTTGAGAAAAATTATAAGTGCTGCAAAACGTTCTGTGGTTCAAAGCAATGATGCAAAAGTAGCTATTGAATCTGCGCTGAAGGGAGCTGAGAACGCCGATAAAAAAGCGGGTGGTGAATGTAAAGTGCAAACACCTCGCGCCTTACCAGACCTTCAAAAGTCGGTGGTTTTCTACCGTTTCCGATATCTATTTTCGCTGGACTCAGTGCTACAGGCGCGTTAGCCGGTGGTGCGGCAGGTATAGCAAAAGCTGTGAACGATGCAAGTGCTGCCAGACGAGAACTGGGAGAGAGCAAACGACACAACAAAACTATGGAAGCTATCGCGTTGGGCAAAGGGCTTCATATGAAACCGAACAAAACAGGTCTTGGTCTCCACCTTTCGAAAAACAAGATGCGATGCTACCACGTCTAGCGTTAAATGATTGGGACTTGTTGAAATATGCAAAAATCTTCAAGGTTCCGCGTTTCCGTGGTGTTTTCATGCGAAACGAAATGCCGCAAAAAAGGGTCCATGAAAAAACGAGTCAGCTATAATCAACCTTGACGACAAAGACAGTCCGGAAACACACTGTGTTGCATACAAGAAACGCGACAATAATATCGATTTTTTGACAGTTCCGGCAACCTTCAACCACCTTCAGACCGCATGAAATACCTCGGCGTTGGTAGTGTTGAATACAATCATGAAAGGTACCGGGATTATGATACATTTAAATGCGGACACTTGTGTCTGAAATTTCCGAGTAGTGAGCTATATAAACATGGTGCGTGATTCATCAAATTCAGTCTACCACTCGCAGTCATGGATGATTCGTTAACGTTAACGATTTCGGGAACCTCTTCGATACTCGGGGCATAATATTTCCCACCGATCGAACTCGCTCGTGATAAAAGTTATGCTCTTGGCTTGGTAGAATTGTTGACCTTTGATTCGGTTCCCAACAATGATGGCGGTCACAATAAAATTTACGTAGCTGATAAAGCGATCACCATATCTACCGGCAGCTACGAGATCGAGGACAAGAAGAAATATCTTCAAAACGTGCTAAGAAATACAGATATCAGGCTCGCCATCAAAACCAACAATAATACATCACGCAGCGGAATCACATGCAATCACACGATTAACTTTGAGCCGAATGATTCCGTTGCTCAACTTTTGGGATTCACACCACGTGTATTGGAGGTTGATGAAACTCACGAATCAGACGTGCCTGTAACTATACTCAAGGTCAACGCGTTGCGAGTCGAGTGTAGCATTACAACGGGCGCCTTCGCCAACGGACACAAAGTACACACTATTCACGAGTTTTTCCCGACTGTCCTACCAGGATATGAGATCGTGGAAGTACCGTCGCACGTCATTTACCTTCCGATCACCGTCAGGACCATAGATCACGTTCAGCTCCGGTTAGTGGATCAAGACGGAGACCTGGTTAATTTTCATGGAAAAGTTATTACTGTTAGACTACATATCAAATCGCAATAAACGATGGGAATTGTATACAACAGACTGCCAAAGAGTGGGTGTATCAGTAAGTCGGCATGCCCCGATCAAGTCTGTCATCGATCGATTCTCGAACCGTTAACACCTCGAAACGTGGAGTTCCTGATAGCTCTGGGTCTGAAACTGAACACTTTTGGAAGAGGAATTTTTGACAACTAAAAATCAGATTTTACCTTCTTATCATCTGCTACATAACATGGAGGAAGAAATCTTAAACATTCAAACACCAGTCGTCTTTGACAAATCCGTTGCGCATCACGAGATTCACGCTCACAAACCTTACGCCTCGTCAACTTTCAACAACAGCGATGAAATTCGAATCACCGTTCAGCATCATGATTTATGCATATTACCCAGCAAAAGTTCGGTACATATCCATGGACGACTCCTCAAACCTGATGGTACAGCTACTGTGAACACACAGCTCGTGAACAACGCGATCTGTCATCTCTTCGAAAAAATTCGCTACGAAATTAATGCAGTTGAGGTTGATAGAAGCAAGAACGTTGGCTTAAAAAGTCTCATGAAGGGTTACGCTTCCGTGCACCCTGGTCAGACTTGGCTGATGGAGAAGGCTGGATGGCTTGATGTAGAAGAGAAGAAAGAATTAACCGATGCCGAGGGAAATTTTGACGTACTGATACCGCTTAGCATGATATTGGGTTTCGCTAAAGACTACCGCAAAATCGTTGTCAACGCTGAACATGAGTTCACTTTGACGAGATCAAAAACTGACGTCAACGCAATCATGCAGACTCAAGAGGAGGAATTCAAAATCACGATCAATGCAGTGGAATGGCTAATACCGTATTTGAAACTCGCGGATCAGAAAAAAGTTGTCCTACTAAATTTCATTCAGAGAGATCCGCTTATTTCAATGAGCTTTCGCAGTTGGGAATTGTACGAATATCCCTTACTTCCCACAACTTTGAAACACGTTTGGACTGTGAAAACTTCCACTCAGCTTGAAAAACCTCAGTACGTCATTTTGGGATTCCAAACAAGTAGACAGAACTAGACCGGCAAGAACGCAAGTCATTTCGATCATTGCAATATCACGGACGTCAAGCTATTTTTAAACTCTCAATCTTATCCGTACGGTAACCTGAACCTCAACATGAGTCGTGATTTGTACGCGCTCCTGTACGAGATGTACGCAAACTTCCAAGCTACCTACTACGACAAGAACCCCGAGCCGTTGCTGACAAAGAGTGAATTCCTTCGACACGTCCCCTTATTTGTTACCGACTGTTCAAAACAGAACGAATCCTTGAAGTACGGACCTGTTGACATCCGTCTTGCATTTGAAGCTAAAGCCAACTTTCCCGCTAAAACATCGGCGTACTGCTTGATTGTTCACGATCGTATCGTCGAATACAACCCGCTCAGTGGCGGGGTGAAAAAGTTGGTATAAAAGCTGACCCGTTCCCACCATCTCGCACAGTTCAAAGATGGAGCTTATCGTTGACATACAAAGCTTTCGTAGACCCTTCAACAATACTTTTACATTCAAAGAATTGCCTATAATTTCAATCTACTCGGGAGCATCTCCATCTGTGTTTTTCTTCAAACCACCTTACGAATGGGATTGTCTAAACGGCAAATACAAAAGCCAAAATTCTTGGTTAGAACGCGATTTTCACGGTTTACCTTGGAGCTGTGGAACCATACTGTTTGAGGCAGTTGAGTGGACCATCAAAGACAGGCTGTACAAAGCTGAAACCGTGTACGTAAAAGGAGAAGAAAAACGAGATTGGTTGCTTGAAATTGTCCCGAAAGTTCAAATCATCGGTATGCTGGTCTTTGACTGTCCGTCGCTTCAAACCTTGCAAAAAACTTTAGCTGTGTCTCTAAGATGCGACGTTCATACAATACCCAACGCAATCTGTGCAGCACAAAACGTTTTGATACTTCAAAATTGGCTAGAAAATCATCATACTGTTCGGATGGCGAGGGTGTACGGTCTGTGTTACTGTGCAGAAGCGTCTACAAGAACGGTCCTGCATTCCTGGCGAATATATCATCCTGGTCATGATACTGTTAAATAAAATTATTGTTCTATCGTTGTGAAGCAATTGTCAACTGTACCCTAAAAATTGTACTCAGTAAAACTGTTTTGCAAAGAATATTCATGAAATAATTTCACACCTTTACCTTCACCTTAGCTCTTAATAGAGAATTTTTTCCAATACGAAGCTTATGTAAGATTCAACCTTGCTCTCCATCCTTGACCGAGCTGTACTCAAACCGAGTTATGTTCTGCATTCCTAGAGCGATAGTAACCCAACACCGCAGATCCTTGGCTCTGAATGTACCGCAGCTATCGGCCGACCTTGCACTCTGGTCTTGTCTGAACCCGTCCAAATACTCATCGTAGAGTTCACATTACATGACGCAGCTCGAAACCCTCCATCGTTACTTAGTGGTGTTCGGAGTAGCATTTTCTTAGATTTTGAGACTTAATTCTAGATACAATTACAAGGTACAAAACGTACGTAGGATCAAAGGTATACAAGATGGATAAATGAAAAAATATTCATAATTTCAATCTTTTTTTTTTTGTTCATTGAACGTAAGACTTACACCGAACAATGGGTATTCGAATGCGATACTCAGATTATACGTATACAAATTCAAGTTGACCGTACGGTCCGCCAAGATAGCGTAGATGCAACCGTATCTCCTTACTGGCTGTCGTCACCTTCTGGAACAAATCTTCATTTTCGTGGAGGGCCTTGGTCAGTCGGTTGGGCAGAAAAATCGTGAAAGAGTCATCCAAGTCCAGAACGATTTTGTCTCCAAATTTCGTTTTAACCCGACGAACGCCACTGACCCGGTATTCGAAGTATACTTCGAGGTCCGAAAGCTTTTTCAAGGGCAGAAGTGTCTCCAGGCGAGGACTTCGTTCAATTTTTGAAAAGTCCATGATCGTTACGGTCGAGTTGTAGGTGCTCGAAACCTCTTGTGAGTTGATTGAGGTCAGATCTGATTTTCAGCAGATGTTTTACTTCTCCAATATTCTTGATGAGCAGTTCTAGTCATTTTTTCAATTTACGTTGTTGTTCCAGAGCACTTCTCATTTGCAAGAAGAAGAACAGCTTCAGACTGACGATGAAGTTTTCACTTTTGACTTATATAACGTTCCCCCACCATATAATTTAAAATTTGGTGGAGGTTGAGGAATGTCACGTGGTTGATATCAAATCCGTATGTTTGTTTTTGCGCGGGCACCTTTTAGCATTCTTAGAGCGATAGTAACCCAACACCTCAGATCCATGGCTCTGAATGTACCGCTGCTATCGGTCGACCTTGGATATCAAACCGACATCCGAGTAAGTGAAAAACAATTCTCAGAACCATAAATTTCAGAATGTCACGTGGTTGATAACGTGAGAAAGGAATGTGAGGTGGTTGATGTTACACATCAGCGATATCCGAGTGGATAAGAAACAATTCTCGGAACTATTAATTTTGGAATGTCACGTGGTTGATAACGTGGAAAAAGAATGTGGGCGTGGTTGATGTTACACATCAGCAGTCCTACCGTGGGAAAGGAATTCGGAGTGGTTAATGTTACACATCAGCAGTCCTATAGTGGGAAAAGAATGCGGGACGGTAAAAAAGTTCTCGCCTCCGCTGTGCCCTCTACCGTTGGCAGGCGAGCACTACAGACTTTGACCTTCAGTCGGTAAGATTGTTGGTAAAACAGCATCATTTCGACCTTTTACCGATAAGAATTGCCGGCAAAGCAGCGCGATTTTTACCGTCGACCGATACAACTGTCGGTAAGGTTGCACGTTTTTGACCTCAAGTTGGTACGGCAGAGCACGTTCTATCTGACGAGAGTGGGGGTAACCTTCAAGGGTTTGAGTCTGGGACGTGCGGAGCGGTTCGGCCTGCTGCACATTCTTCATGTCAAATAAATTGTCCCTTCACTCAAATAATGTTTACAAGGGCCAATGGCATATTCTTCCGATGAAAGGAAGATATGGCATTGTGCAAAAAAAACGGAAATCACCACGACTAATCCCGTATTTGGATTGAAAATGTATTTCAATTATTTAATGATCCCTTTAGTATTTGAGCATTATCCTAGTTCTGCGAACATGTAGTGTACTAGTCGAAAATATATAAATGTAGTGTAAGTATCGCTCGGTTACATTTTTGAAAACTTTTTTTTCCCAAATCGATACGCTATTGATATTGAATGTCACCAAACAAGTGTAGTAGCGTCACTTCAAATTAGTTACTGGAAAACATGGTTAGTTCATAACCATAACCTAACAGATCGCGTAACATATAGTTGGCAGACTCGTATGAATCTGGTTTAAGGTAATGCGAAACATTCGAGTATATAAACATCTTTGAAGCTACTTTTCAAGCGGGAAAGCTTGCCGTATAGTGACCGAAATTGGTACTACTTCGAATGAATTATCATATTGGTTGAAAAACGTGAAACATGCTCATCAAAAAATCAGAAGATTATCGAATAATGAAAAAAAATTTTCAATGAAATAATGTTCATTTCGTAGAAACAATGATTCATTTATAACAAGCGCGTATGCAATTTTATCGAGAGTTCTTGAACTTTTCAAGTGTATGTTTGCAATTTTCAATTACACATGATTGTTTAAAACTGAGAAAAGTTATATTTCATTCTATTAGTCAATAAACTTAAATTGAATGTGGTACATATAGCAACTCAAAAACTCTCTCTTGGTTGCACTCAAACATATCCTCATTTACTTGGACGGATTTTTTTTTGTTTGAAGTAGCTATATAATCGGAGGGACAAAATAACTTGCTCAAATTAATATGAAAACTTGTTTTGTGAAACAAATTCTTGTTCCAACATATTACACATCTCTTTGATCATAGTTATCGTAGATTATGTCGGATAAATATCACATTGAGCCAAATATACTATCTGGCAATAACGTTAATATTTCAGCAAGCGTAGAATTATTATTTATAATGTCTCGGTGCTTTTGAACCGATGTGTTCAACGGTTAAAGTACTATTCTTTTACTAATCAAATGAGGTTTGTTGATTCAAGCGGAGTTTTTGTTACGAAATTTCCAGTTTAATCCAATGAAATAAATATGTACTGGTTTGAAATACATTAAACGCGAAAGCATACATCATTCAAATCAATGCATCAATACTTTTTTTTTAACTAAAAAGCGGTTATTCTGAGTGAGAAATTTTTCGAACCAAATAAACTGGAAGTCAAAAAAATTAGTTTTTTGGTTCGATAACTTTTTTTCTCAGTGTACGGATATAAAGCATGGACGGCTGCAATTACAGTAGCGTATTTGATTATTGGGCCATCAACTAACATATTCGTGTGAAACTATGATGGTTGTTACGTAACGAAATCACAACATAAGTACACCGTGCGACACATATGCGTTCACACGAAAATGTCGTTATGTGATCGTGGTCCACTAAGAAATAAGGCTTACTATTATAGGGAATAAGAAAACTAAAAGACTCATTACTACTAAGGTAGTCTAAGTAGACAATAACCAAACTTTGTTGTTTGGATCAAAGAGTACCCGAACTTTTCTTGAATGATTCGCAATAATGAACAAAAGCCTGTTTAATATGTGTGCACCATTTTATGTCCTATATTTGTTATGTGTTGACTAGGAAACCTTCAAAAATCAACTGTTGGATGATGCAGCAATATTCAAGCACGATGCTGTATCACTTTCGGAGAAACTGTACACCAGTGGACCCTTTTCATCCGACTGGAAATCATCAGGTAAATCCGCAGACTAACCAAAGGGTTATTGTGTTACCATTCAACAGTATGATCATGCTGACAAATTTTCAAAAATATTGCAATTAACTCTTAATATATGTCGTTTTAATGAACATTTTGCAACGAATTCTTACAGATGCTATAGCGTGGCTGAAAGGCTTTCACAAAGAAATTGACTTCCTTAGAGCAAGAGAGAGCAAACTGAAATATGATTTAGCTGTTTTTGGTATCAGCCATCCAGATTCAATGGAACTAGCGAAACTTGAAAAAGTTTGTTGATTGTATTAGTATCATACTAGCATACACGGATTTATTTGATTGATCAGTATTATCTCAATAATTGATCATTCGTTTTCAAGTTTAAAACAAAACTAATACTAAAATAAACACAACGATGTACTTTCAGGATCTTACTGCTATCGAATTGATTTGGCAGCTTACAGATGAGTGGAATGAAGCATGGGAACGTTATAAGACAGGAAATTTCTGGACGATTGGAATGGATGAAATGGATGCAACGGCCAATGCCCTATTTCGTAAATTTACGAGATTCGCTAAAGAATTGAAAGAAAAGAATTGGGAAATTGTTGAAACTACAAGGTACACATTTCATGTTGCTACAGTAGAGATTAATACACTGCTCCGTTCTACTGCAAATCTTAATCCGAATTACAGTAGATCACTTGATTTCCAAAATGTACGTTGCCGAGGAATTTATAATTCTGGGAAAACATCGTAACGACCGATTCACAACCCATCAATTTCAACATAGCAAGCTCGCACACATTTTTCTTTAGAATTCATGCGTGTGAAGAGGTATGAGTTTTAACTATTTAACTACCAAGATGTTATAGCGGCGTCAAGCGCGCTTGTGCCGTAACTGCCAACATTCGCGAAATGGCGTCATGAAGTAATTCAATATTTTTAGGTGTATCATGTAAATGTTTACTTTTGGAAGCATGTGTTAATATTTTTGAGGACGAGGATTCCGTTTATGAGCACAACTAGTTATTTTTTTCGCGCCCTTACACAGTTTTGAGCCCTCAAAGTTAACCAATTATTGAACAGACCGTCTTTTTTCGGGATAAATTTTTCTTTTTAAAAACACTGAACAATCTTATTTATGAGTTTACATAATCAACTTTAAGAATTACCGAGTGAATTTTATTTATTATACAGTGTAACTATATGACTTGTAAGTGAAAAATTACTATTTTCAATTCCAAGTACGCAATTTTAAGAATTACTGAGTGAATGTCTTTTATTATATAGTATAACTATGACTTATATACAGAAAATTACTCGGTAATTATAGAAATTGCATATTTGGCTTCCAAAATATTATGATTCAATGTTTTTCAAAGGAAAAGTTCATTCCGAAAAAAGAAGATAATAGTTTATAGTCCAGTCAATATGGGTATTTGCCCTACGAAAAGTGTTGTAGTAATGATTTTGATGTATGTTTATGAGTTCCGGGCCCCAATAAAAAATATCCAAGTTTTCAACCTTGAATGGGTTCCGCTCGGTTCGCCATCTTGGATTAACGGTACAAACATATAGTTTTCAAAAACAATTTCCGAAAGATTGATCTTATGACAAGAATGTTGAATATAAATGGGAAAAAGACTGAATTCCCTACATTTTTCGTATCGACACTTTTAACAAGTGACAGCGGCGGAAACATGATTATTCTTACTAAAAGCGGCCAACTTATTTTTTTCACGGTAAATTTGGTAAAAATGATAATATTGATAACGTTGTCATTTATAAGTATTAAATATGATTCGTCGTAGTTGGTCTAAATCCTTTTTTAATTAACTAAATGGTTGCAACGTTTCGATCGGCCACGGCCAATCGTCTTCAGGCAATCTGTTAACATTTAACATGTTATCTGACAATGTTCTTATTTACGTTAGCAATTTTGTATTATATAAAATTACCTAAATTAATATGTGTGTTTTATCACTTTTTTTTATAGATATATGATCATATATATATATATATAGGTTGAGTTACGTATGTATAAGACCTTACATTTGAATGGTAATAATGAGGAAACAAGAGATTATTGAATTTTATGGAAAATTTGATTGTATAGTAAATTTGGTATTATATGTGTGAATGTGAATAGATTACTTACAAATATTGACAATCCTACGAGCCTACCGTGTTGTTGTCTCGCTATGATAGAAGTAAGTGAGGATCTTTATTCAATACAGGTAATCGATTTATTCACAGTTGGTATTTACACATTTGAAACATAAACCTAATATGGCTGCACTGGCGAGACCCCGAAATATTTGATTTATGAATTATCTCATTATATAAATGACTTCAATGTTGAATGTCTGTTTTTTTTTTTTTAATTTATAGTGATGTCATTATTCCTACGGATGTGTAACATTTCTCTTATACTCCTTTTAAACCAATTGGATTCTGTAGTTAGTACATTTGAGTTTGTAAAATCAAAAGTGTGGCCTAAGTCTAATAAGTGTGAAGCTAAAGTGCAACTGTCATGTTCGTGGTTTTTATTTTTGATCTGTGACCTGCTATCCTGTTTTTCAGGTGTTGAGAGTATTGTTCTATATATAAAGGTGCAAAATAATCATTTTTGTTTCATTGTCTTTCCATACATTAACGTTACTAACTTCAGCTTTGTAATGACGTAATGTCGATCAAATAATTCGTTTGTCAACATTCATTTTGACAGTATTTATCAAGCAAAACTTATAAATTTTTTTAATTTTCTTTTCAATGAATAGATTCAGATCATACTTCAGATTTATCAATCATTGTTGCTCTATCAAATTTGTAAATATATAATGTGTTATGAATTGACAACAATTTTAAATGAAATTACAATCAAATGAAAGTCTTACTTCATCAAGGTTAACAAACTACTGAAACTGATTGATTTTCTTATCATGTATTGTGACGTGGATTTTTCCGCACCTCGGTCACTCGGAGCAAATGACCGAGAACTTAACGCGTGCATAATGATTCGGCGTCCACGATCTATCCTGGACCTACAAACAATATCGTGAAGTTTTGTTGGGCGCCTGGCGTGATAAACACGTCTCGAAATCGTTGATGCACTATGTCGCGACAATATGCTCGGTAGCTCAGTACCGCGGAGAGGGGAGGGGTTATTTTTTGGTAGAGAGAGAGAGAGCGAGATACGCAACACCAACACGCTATTTTACTAAGCAGTGATAGAATCAAACTAATATATATTTTCTGCCACGATAATACCAGCAAAACAAAATAAATAAGAAAAAATAATAGTTCAAACGTCGCTCATTGCGACTTAAAATACAAAACGGGAAATAACAATTCAAAATTCGCTATTCGCGATTCATATTCACATGCTTAGATGTTACACAACCCCCCCCAAAAAAAAAAAAAATAATATAACTGAAAGAAAAGCGAAATGACTAAATCTAGACGGCTTCTAATGCCTGCGGACGCTAGTCACTGCTTGAACGATAAACAATAACTCAAAACTATAAACAAAATTTTACTCGACGTGCTGTCACGAGCGCCGCATATTTACTCAGGATTTACCGATTATATCAATTATTATTATCTCTCGAAACAAGGAAGCATAGTTTTAGTTAGTCTATTGTAACAACGGAGAGAAATTAAGAAAGGTCTAAGAGAATCAAAGAGTTCTCTGTGCGATTTAAGCGAACGCCGAGCCAAAGAAGTCTCACGGACAAGGAATATTTTAGAAAGAAAATAGATGTATTTGGACACAAGCTCTCTTTTTAAAGTCTAGAGACTGACTGTTTTTACAATAATGTCGGTTGACGCAGCAACCTTATTCTTTTTGAAGACATAAGAGGTTTATAAACGTCTTTTATCTACGATGACTACTAGATCATTCAAAAGGGGACAAAACGGGTGATTTCACCCTTTTTAACACTATATAAAATATTTTATTATAACCAGTTCGTGGAGTAACCAAGCGCAACGGCGTAGTTGGACGGCCAGCAACGTCAGCGTCTTCGCGCCCGCCAGATCCCGGGTGTAATCAACACCGGGATGAGGCGAGCGCGAAATCACGCGCTTCGAGGATGACTGTCGCGAGGCGAGCCTTTGTTCCGGAATTGTGTATTTAGCAAAAACGCCGAATTGTAAATTCAGCGGAAACTCGCTCGCCGCCCGACGTTCCAAGGGGTGTCGGACGAGCGAGCGAAGGCAGTCCCGTCTTGAGACCGTCTGAATAACGACATCAACGGAACCCGGCTCCTTCGAAGCGACCACGTATAGAGATATAAATCCTTTTTCCAAAACCGAGGATTAGAGCGTAATTGTCTAATCTACCCACGGCCGTGAAAGGTTACTCGCGTCGCGGTGTCAGTCTAACGAAGCTAAAATAAGTGCAAGCGTTAAGCCACGAACTCCTTAGAGAAGTGTAGTTATAAGCGTATGTGAGTGTTACTATTGAGTATAATCGTGTGAGAGCGTGAGCCATTCGGACTGTAACCACCGAAAAGTGAGTAGTTGAATGAGTGGAAACAACTAGATTAAGAACATATTGTAAGCTTTCTTGTTTCGAACCTTCCCTGCTTTTTAGTTTTTGAGCTATTAAACATTTTTACTTTGCTTTCCATCAAAACATTGGTACGATAAATTGAAATCTTCCAAACCTATTCCCAGGGAACGCCCTGTAGAGGACGTTCACCTCCCAACCCACCTAAAAAATTAATATAAACCTCTGTGAGAACTTAGAGGGTTGAAGCCGTCGCGTGCGAGACCGCTCCGCACGTGACAGTGCTAACCGCATTTGTCCTCTATTAACTACAGCGCCAATCACCAAATTAACAATAAACGGCTCGACAACAACTGAACCGAAATCATAATCGACGCGCTAACCGCGATCGTTAATAAATTTAGAAAATTCCTTATGCCTACGTGCGCTAATCGCCATCTTACTAATGAACAATAATTCATAAACTAAGACCAGAATTGGGCTCGACGCGCTAACCGCGACCGAATTAATGAATCTAGAAAGCTTCTTATTCTCGCCTAATGATAACTTACTATTACGCATCCGAGCTCCACTTCCTCCGCGACGTCTGAACGCGGTGCGCGAGTTCGAACGCTCCCCTTTTAACGATTCGCGACCTACTCGAGAGGTGACCCTTTATTTTCATGGACTCGACGTGACCCCGTGCAGCGAAATTTAAAATTATTCCTCGCAACCACCAATTTTTCTTGAAAAACTCGAAACACGAATCTACTTCGCAACAGACTTCCACCTTGGTTGGTCGCCAGAACTCGCGTGATTTCAGATGGCCGATCGGCCGGAACGCCGATTTCGTCACGCTAATCCTTCGTGACGTCATCACCCTAAGAATGCGCAACAATCGATCTGTTATCGATTTCGGGGATTGCGCAATTTGACGCGCACCTGTCGTCGCTTCGCGGCGCAGAACTTGACGCTAGATCGCGATGTCGTCTTCCGTGCAGCTCTACGGTGTGCCGGGGTTGGGCGGGGTGGTACTCTCTCGTCGCTAGCCGGTCTTTCGCGGTTACCTTGGTCAGGTGTAGGCGGGGTGAGTGGGGAGGCTGCGGCGCGCCGGCCGCCAGCGGGAATCGCATCCGCCTTGGATTCCCGCGCTGCAGGGATCTGCGTTGGCTCCCCCTCCGCAGCCTTGGCACCCTTCACGCTAGATCTCCGCAGTTTCACTTCGCCTCGAAATATCCCCGGCGTCGGAGTTGGTCGCAGGCTCGTGGCTGGTGTACTTAATAAAAAATAAACACGAAAGCCTGGAATACCTTAATCGTAATTCGCTATTGCGTCCCTGTCGAAGCTTGGATGCGTGACTCCAGTTGTGGCGCTCGTATAATATTCTTTCGCCACTCGATCTCACAAACCCTCATCCCTGGATTCCGCCCAAGGTTCAGGGAGCATCTTGTATCGGGCATGCCTACAGAAATGCCACGTTACAGTATTTTCATTCGATTTATTTATAATAGTGAGAGATGGCATCCTCATACGGAAAATCCGATAGAACTACGACTTCTAATACTTGAATATGAACATCTAACGAAAATCCTCATCGATCATCAATCCTCTTCTGAAGTCCTGTTGAAATTGTCCGAAATACCTAACAGACCTTCAAGACAATGCTGTGAACGTGCGTTAGAAAGATATAATCAAGAAGCTTTCTTTATTTGTAAAGAGAAAAAAATTTCTTCACTATCTGGTCGCAGGAGCGAAAGTTCAGAATAACAGGCTCTGGATGCTAGAAAAATCTGAAAGCTAATTGGGACGTTAAATCTTCTAAATACTTCTATGCCGAAGAGGTGTCAAATCTGATGTTAGTTAGTAACTGGGTTGATAAATATTAAGATAAGTATTCGTCAATACTGGAATATATTGTTACAAGTATTAGACTTATTCATACACAAGGTACATGACTACCGTCTACGGTATACGGTGAGAGACTTAACTTACTAACTATGGCGGGGTAGCTGTGGACAGCGGCTACGCATGTAAGTATACCTATTTCGACAATATATACTCACACTTGGAACCTTATCCTTCAACACCCTCTCTCAAGGTACAGAGTGTATACATACTAATCCAAGCGTCTACACTCATCACACTCAATATTCATGCTCTCCATGCATTACCAGTGCTTCTCAATCTTAAGTCCCTTTGTGAATACATCAGCTGGCATTCTCTCTGTACATAAATATTTCATATCGATTATACCATTCGCATGCGCATCTCTTTCAAAATGATACCTTACATCTATATGTTTTGTACGCTGGTGATATACATCATTTTTAAGCATACTTATTGCACTCTGGTTATCATTCAACAATGTAATTGTCTCTGTTTCATCCTGTACACCCATACCACACAGCAACCCTTGTAAATACACCGCCTCTTTAGTAGCTTCTACTACCGCCATGTATTCCGCTTCCGTGCTTGAGAGCGCCACCGTTTTCTGTTTTCGCGCCTCCCAACTCACGACAGATACAGCCAGAACAAAACCGTATATCCTGTATACGATTTACAATCAATCTAATCTCTCCTCAGCTAGCATCAACTACAGCGAATAACGCTAGTCCAGTTCTCTTGAATGTTAGACCATAGTCCATCGTAGCTTCAAGGTAACGCAAAACTCTTTTTGCCGCTTTTCAGTGGTCGACATTATACTCTGTGTTAAACCGGCTTAAGACATTAACCGCGTATGCTATATCTGGTCTAGTTGTAACTGCTAAACATAACAACGAACCGATCAAACTCTGGTATGGATACTTTTTCATCTCTGTCTCACACACACGTTTTGGTTTCACAAGTTTATATTTTTCCACAACGGGCGTGTCAATTGACGCACACTCCATTCCAAAACATTTGAACAATGCTTCGGTCTATTTCACTGTCTCAGAAAAACACGTGACTCTTCGTCGCGCTCAAGTTTAATACCTAGGCACGTACCTACCATACCTAAACCTCTTGTTTCAAATGCATTTGACAACTACTCTTTTACGTCGCTTATTCAATCGTCGTCATCGCACGCAACCAAAGTATCACCTACATATACAGCTGTGATAGAGCTGGAACATTTGTCATGAAATGTAACAGTTCTATATCCTCTCGGAGGAATATGCCAGGGATCATTTAAATGAGTGCGAAATTTATCGTGCAGCATAGCCCGCCTTGCGCGCTTGGCTTCCTTATCGGCAGCAGTGCTCAAATTACGCCATTATATGCACTTTATATGCATTGTCGCCGAGCCCGGCGAGAGGCTGGGTAGTCAGTCTCAATACTGCTTCCCGGCGTAACGCACGCCTAATTTTGCTTATACATAAATTCAATATAGCGTTAACGCCTGCACTCACAATTGTTGTTATCCATTATAACGTAATTCTCTATTTTTGAATGAACGTATGAATATATATATTCGTTGCGTAATTTTCGCATGACACAGCTATACACGTTACTTTATTCCCTCGTCGGGCAATAAATATACACTTGCCTTGTGGCAACGCTTTGAACCCCAAAGCATACAATTTTTCTATAAGTTTTTTATGCCATGCCACACCTGGTTGACGTAAACTATACAATGACTTTTTTAACAGACATATAAACCTTTTTTAACAATCACTCTTTCCAGCGCTTCGCGATATCCACCATACCTTTATCACTGATCACTTTGTCACTGGAACCTACTGACTCACCTACCATTATCTTTTCGATAATTTCATTTACGATCAACTGGAGGAATGCGATTCGCAAGAAGAGTATGTGCAAAAAATCATCACGGCAGCTAATAAGCTCCGTGCCGTAGGTATGTACGTGCCAGGCAAATGGGTCGGATCATTGTTAATGACGAGATTGCTGGATTTCTACAAGCCTATGATAATGGCGTTAGGAAACTCCGGACAAAATATAACGGTCGATTTAGTCAAAACGCAGATCATGGAAAAAGTTAAGTTTACACAAACTGGTAATTATGATGCGCATGGATTATATTCTAGAGCCCTGTTACGTGGAGAGCGACCAGCGAAACTCAATAATCAAAAGGCATAGCTGACATGTCAACAATGTTATAACTGCCATCGACACGGGCATTTGACGGAAGATTGTCCAACGAAAACAACACAGCAACAACACAACGCTCATGGAAAGGTTTGTCTATCTCAGTCAGACGAAAACAAAGATTCTCAAGATCATGACGCTGAGCAGGTAGCGAATATATGTAGTTTTGTCAGTTTCGTTGCCAGCAAGGACAACCTCACTTACAAATGGATCATTGACTCAGCGGCATCAAGATACATGACCAACGATACATCGTTTGTACACAATCTTCATCCTTCTTAGGCAAAAGAAGTGATATCAGCCGATAAAGCTCGTGTGATAGTATTAGGAGAAGGCGAGGTATGTATAACAGTGAAATCAAAACAGTTTTTTCAACAATTCACTCAAAGAATGTCTTATATGTACCAAATTTAGCTGCAAATTTGATTTCAATTGGTTGTTTAGACAAAAACGGTGCTTCTATAAAGATTGTCGACAAAAAGTGTATAGTTTTAAAGATGGTGAAAAAGTTCTTTAAGCGAATTTAATCAAAAATGGTATCTATGCAATTAAAAATTATAACAATACTAAGAAATTCACGACTCCCGTACTGTCAATAGTACTTGTCACATCTGAACAAACAGTCGTTGGGTACACATGACATCGTAGAATGGCCCATTTAAATCACCAAAAATCATATCAGTTAAATCAGTCAGCTGACGGTATTAATATCATGAAGTCTGATTTGCCTATAAATTGTGAGCCATGTGTTTATGGTGAACTAGTCAAAAAATCCTGTCGTCAATCTAGTTCTAGGGCAAATAGTATGTTAGAGCTCGTACACACTGATGTTTGTCGAGGTGATAGATTGTCTATGGAGGGCCATGAATATTTTCTTACATTCATTGATCACTAGACAGAATGATTTTTGTATATCTTATAAAACGTAAGACTGAAGTAGCCAACTGTTTCGAAAATTTTATAAACTCAACTCAGAATCAACTTGGAATTAAAATTAAAACAATAAGAAGTAATAATGGCACTCAATATGTCAATTCCAATATAAACTAAATTTTACAGAAATTAGGAATTGAACATCAAACTTCCGTGCCCTAAAACCCACAAACAAATGGTGGAGCAGAAAGAGCAAACAGAATTCTTTTGGAGAAGGCTCGATACACCCTTACGGAAAATTGGTCTGATTGGTTAAAATGATTTGGTGTACTGAGATACACACATTAACAACCACATACAGAAGTCTTTAATGTGCACATGTCAACAAGTCACATATACAAGTCTCAAATGTACCTTTCGCGACGAATTTCTAATGTATAGGAAGAAACCTGACTTGTCACATCTCAAAATTTTTGCATGTAAAGCTTATGCTCATATACCTCAACAATTTAGCATGAAATTTCAAGATAAAGCCACACAATGTATTCTCCTGGGATATGGTAAAGATAAAAACTCATATCGTTTATGAAATTCTTTAACAAAAAAAAACCATAATGAGTAGAGACGTTACATTTAACGAAAATTTAGATCATAATCACAAAGACATTGTACACTTTCCTATACCTTGTGATGACCCTCTTATAACGTCTAGGTCTGAGAATGCAAGTAACGAATTTTTTGAAAAACCACAGGAAACATCACCATCAGTTAACCGCCGAACAAGAAGTACAAGATTGAAAAATCAAATCAAACTGGAACTAATGGAAACATCTCTGTTGAATATGGATCAAGCTATACAAATCAATGTCGATATTCTATCTGATAGTGACCCTATAGAACCTGACCAAGAAGAGACTTTAGTTAACTCATTAGAAAAAAATAGAAAATCAGCCAGGCCTACTAAAGAAAAAACACTAATTACAAGGACTATATAACTAGTTTCAACACTACCAAATCTTTGTTGACTGATCCAAGTTCATATAATGAAGCTGGAATCTCCAGATTTTTTTGAATGGCGTAAAGCTCTGGAAAAGGAGTACTATTCAATATTATCTCACGACACCTGGGAATTAGTAGATACTCCACCCAATGCAAATGTTGTTGGATCAAAATGGGTATTCAGACGTAAAAATCCACACACTCTGGATGTCATATACAAGGCACGACTGGTAGCCCAAGGATACTCTCAAAAATCAGGAGTTGATGTCGACTTGATTTTCTCGCCAGTTGTAAGATACACTATCATAAGAATTCTCATAGCACTAACATAAAAATTGCACTTACAAATACGACATTTGGATGTAAGTACAGCTTTCCTTTATGGATCCCTAAAGCACGGGATATATATATATATATACAAGAACCGTTAGGAGTTATAGCACCTGAAACAGCTAATAAAGTCTGCAAATTAAAAAAGCATTGTGCGGAATGAAATAGAGTAGTTGAGTTTGTGATAGGAGATGTCGATTATTTGCCTTACCGTCGGAGCACATTACTCGGAGCTCCTCGGGGAATCTTAGGAAATAAGGATCGATTATAAATTCATACTTGCGTGCCCGAATTTGAGTTGGGAGAATAATTAGACCAATCGGAAACGTACCGAATAAGCGTATCGGTGACCCACGCGGAAAGAGTGGGGGTTAGCTCGGGCACTTTGCGCCGAACCCTCGAAGAAAGAGGCTTAGCTTTAACGATATTTGTAATTGTATCTGTGCTGCGTCTGATTGGTATCGTAACATCGATTATTGATATCATGTAACGGAGAATATTGAAAGAGTCGATCCCCGAGAACCCCGGACTGAGATTAAAAGTACGAGAAACGTACGAATATACCGAAACTGTAAGTAAGAATTATTTGATCCTGTCTATTGAGTTTTCCTCCTGCATTCTCTCTCTACACTGGGTCTTCAAACTCACTCTCACTCCCTAAGATTTGATCAATCGTTGTTGTTTATCGTCAGAACAAGTGGCGCCCAAATATTCCGAGGATTGTTATAATTAATGAAATTTATTGTTGAATCGATTCTTGAGCCCCGGCAGCTCTGACCCAAGCCGCGCTGGGTGAAGGGCTTTCAAGAGAGTAAAATTAGCTGATGTGCCGTTAAAAAAAAAAAAAAAATAGCATGTCTCAAGTTTGATATGAGAAGCTGCATAAAACTTTTATTCAAATGCACCTTACTCAATGTCGACAAGATCGATGCGTATATTATATCAAATCTAATTTACTTTTCATCATAGCAGTATTTGTTGATGACATGTTTGGGTTCCATAATTCCTCGACACACATGACTGATTTCTTCACTGAGATGTTAACCTTGTATCAGGAGAACTACATTAAAAAAATTCTTCAGAAATTTGCAATCGGAGATTGTAATGAGTCCTCAATACCCATGGCAGTAGGAACTTTTTTTATACATAATGTTTCGCTACAGGATCAAGCTCAAGGTAGAAAACTGAATATAATACCCTATCAAAACGCTATTGGATCACTGATGTTCATAGCTCAAGCAACAAGATCGGACATTAGTTTCTCAGTAGGACTTTTGAGCAGATATAGCACCAAGTATACTTCAACACATTGGGAAGCATTAAAAAACATTCTACGTTATCCAAAAAAGACATCAAATTTAGGCACTACTCATCGAGAAGACTCGAATTCTATAGTCAGAGGATATCGTGTTGCAAGTTATGCTTCTAATAAATATAACACCATCTGTACTACGGGGTATGTTTTTACATTGTAAGGCGGCGCAATAAGTTGCAGATCAGTAAAACAACTTACAATATCAAAATCGTCAACTGAGGCAGAAATTCAGTCGGTTGCCGAAAGAGTAAGTGACGTGTTATGGTTAAGAGACTTATTGTTTGAATTTACAATTCAGAGGAATATTCCAATTGACATATCTTGCGGTAATAAAGGTGCTATAGATTATAGTAATGATCCCAATTCTAGTCATGCAACAAAAAATATTATGGCAGGATACAATTTCATTGCAGAAAGGATTGAAATAAACCACATTATTGTTAAACACATTCCAGGAAATGATATGATTGCAGATGTCACGTGCGGAGCGGTCTCGCATGCGACTGACTTCACCCACTAAGATTTCCGCAGAGGTTTATATTTATTTTTATTGTGGATACGTAGGTGATCGTCCTCTACAGGGCGATCCCTGGGAAATGGGTTGGAGGATTTAATGATATTAATGTAATAGAATGTTTAGTACTGGACCAAGTTTTAATGAATCACGTGCAATTGAAAATAGCAAGTGAAAGCAGCGAGTGAAATATCTCAGACGAGGAAGCTTACATAATGTTCTCAACCTAGTTGTTCTCGTTCATACATCTTCTCACTCTTTTGGTGGTTTCTACTCCGAATTCTCACTGTTCAGTCAACACCCAAACTGCCCGGGCGAAGCGAAGTTCGGCTTACCCGCAGCAAGAAGGCAGCACTAAGCAGAGCACAGATCACCCGACAATCGATAGCCAATCAATGAATCTCTAGTTCAAATTCACTGACACTTGCGCATTTCGCTATTCTCTGACGTCATTCGCTATGAATTTTCTGATTGGCTCTTAGCTATGGGACATGCTTAGTCTTCCTCACGGGGAAGAAGACTCGTTTTCTAACGGTTTCCGCCATTATTCTTCTTTCGGCTACCTCAAGATCACCTCGTGTTCTTCTCGCAGCTAATTTTTCTAATTGCTTGGCTTCTGATAACCAAAATTACTGTGTGTAAATTCGCTTTAAATCAATTATTTAACTAATTGTGATTTTGGGTGCATTCGCTGCCACGTGTTACTCTTGGCATTGTATCTATTCGGGTAATTCGCTAACTGTATATAGTGTACAATAAATATCATTATAATTTTTTGTTTTTTGCCAAATTCAGTGCGCGCAGTTTTTTATTTTCTCTTTTTATTGTGACAAACTGTATCAGACCAGATCCCGAATTCCTCTATTGTTACTCGCTATAACACTCACGCTCTCTCAATTATCACTATTCTTATTACTACACAACTTGATTGAATTCGTGGCGCAAGGTTCTAATCACTTATTACTACTTCAAGGACTAACGCCGCGACGCGAGATGCTTTGGAATACCGCTTGTGGAATTAGAGGGGTCCCCACTCTAATCCTCGGTGATTCTAAGTCTGATACTGTTCACACAACAGCCTTGGAGGAGCCGGGTTCCGTATATGTCGTTCTTAGCTGTCTCTAACGGGGACTGCCTTCGCTCGCTCGTCCAACACCCCTTGGTGCGTCGGACAGCGAGCAAGGTTTTTGCTAAATTTACAATTTTGAACAAAGGCTCGCTTCGCGATGCTCATCCGCGAAGCGCGTGATCTCGCGCTCGCCTCATTCCGGTGTTGATTATACCCAACTGGTGCGCTGCGCTTTCGTCGTGCCACGAACTGGATTATAAGACATTTACAAAGGATGTCCCTAAATTGGGGGACACGGACCAGCCAGCGTGATACCTGACTCAAATCCAACCGAGAATTTCTTTGCCGGAAGCTCGTCCGACGCATAGTTTTTGAATTATAAGCGATAGCGTTGGGCAAATCAGAGTGCACCATTTCATCTGGATTTGCCGCCACGGAAATTTCTGTTTTGTTCGTTTGGGTGAATTATTATTATTCGTTTACGAATTAAATATCGGCACCTCCCCTCTCTCCCTGTTGTACCCCTTCTCGAGCGCTGACCTCGGTATTGTTGCCGCGGCACACGCTGCCGGCCGCACACCCACGGACGCACACTCGTGTGTGTGAAACATAAGCGAATGCCCAGCTACACAATACTACGCACTCTAACACTCTAACACTCTAACACACATCTACGAGTGAAAATAAAATTAAATCTCCAAATAAATCAACGAATTAAAGATTTAATGTTATGAAACACTTCCAATCATCGATGTATGCTGTAACGTGGCATTTTTGATGCCCGTTACAAGGGGCTCCTTCGACACCGAATTCAAGGAAATTGCGGAATGGCGGACTAGCGACAATTGCGAAGGATGTCGAGGCTGCGGAGGGGGAGCTGACGCAGATCCCCGCATCGCGGGAATCCAAGGTGGACGCGATTCCCGCTGGCGGCCGGCGCGCCGTAGCCTCTCCCCCTTCACCCCGCCAACAATTGACCGGCGAACGTGCGACGGACCGACAAGCGACGAGGGAGCACCACGCACACCGCCAAGACGTCATGGAGCTGCGCGGAGGACGAGATTGCGATTTAGCTTTAAGTTCTGCACAGCGATGCTATTGAAGGTGCGCGTCGAGTTGCGCCATCGACGGATCGATTATTGCGTATTCTTGGGGGTATGACGTCACGTGTGGGATGGCGTATCGAGATCCGTGTTGCGGCAGGTAGTAGGTTTTTGAAACCACTCTAGTTCTGGCGGTCGTGATAAGTAGTCACGTTTTGGGGAGTTTCGCGAAGTAATGGAGTCACCCAAAAATCGCGAAGGGAATGGAAAGGGGGTCGCAAGGTTGTAGAAGGTAAGCGCTGCTTCTATCCCTGCGATTGAATTTCGAGCATAATTGCGAAAAGGCTTGCCGAGTAACGGATAGCCGTTTTGGATTTGCGTTGTAGAGAAGTACTCGAAATTCTTTTGCCGATTCTTTTGCTTGATGACCGTAGCCTGAGTACGCGTATTAGAGTAGAGTAAATTTTGAGTTCCTGGGAAAGTTGAGTAGAGTCACGGGTTTTAGTTGAGTCTTTCTCGTAAGTGAAATCAAGTATAGCCGAATTTCGCTGTACCGGGTCGAGCCGCGTTATCGGTTTTTTTTTTTAGTGTCACTTCTCGAGTAGGTCGAGAAGTGCCGAATTGGAGTGCTCGGATCAGCGGGTAATGTTTTGGAGGATTTTGAAAAGATTTAATTTCGGATGCGTTGCGATTGCGTATAGTTTAGGTTACGTTTAGTTGCGCCTGCATTGAGTTCCGTACGCGTTACTTAAGATAATGTAGATTGAGTTGCGTTACCTTGAGCTTGTGTTTAGTTGAAGTTAAATGTAGTGGTGCTTGCGCTTAGTGAAGTTGACGTTTAGTTCAGATAGTGTTCAGTCGAGTTGAGGTGATGTAAAGTCGAAATTGCCGTTGCGTTGAGCAGCAGTTGAGACGAGAAGTTTGAGCATTGAGTTTTAGTTGCGTTTAAAATATAGTAACGTTTGCGGATTCGTTTAGATTTAGGGCAGCTCACGGTAGCGTCGAAGCTCCGAGTCGGGTGAGATCTCGAATGAGATTAAGAACGCCGTCTGTTCTGTAGCCCGATGGCGCACCGTCGAATAATTAGTTTTAGTTTCGTTTCGAGCAATAATCGCCATGGGGAACAAATGGCGAATTTGCAAATTGAGAATTGCGTATGAGGATTTTGTGATCGTTGAGTGACGTTTTAGTTAGGGAGCCGCGAGCTCATCAGAGTAAGAAATAGAGTAGGTTAAGTGTAATTTTCTGTTTAATTTTAGGCTCGCGATGAGCGATTTTTGGATCATATTTTTTTGTTTTGTATCACCGCTATTGAGAAATATAAGATTTTATTTTACTTTTGTTAAATAGCGTGTGTATTTAGAGTGTCTCTCTCTCTCTCCAAAAATTACCCCTCCCCTTTCCGCGGTACTGAGCTATCGAGCATATGCCCGAAGAATAGCGCATTAATGATTTCGAGGCGTGTAAATCACGCCAGGCGCCCAACAAAACTTCGCGACATTGTTTTAGATCCAGGGTACATCGTGGACGCCAAATTATTGTGCACCCGGTAAGTTCTCGGTCATTTTCTACGAGTGACCGAGGAGCAGGAAAAATCCACGTCACAATGCATAAAACTAGAGATTTTAGATGATTAATATGCCTTTAGGGTTCATAATTACTCATTCAATCAATCTGGCTTGATATCTTCAGAATTATGCTTTCCGAACATTTTTTGTGTTTTTGCAACGTAACTTTTCCACTAGTTTTAAATTCATCATTGACATCCGATTTTTTAATAATACGAGGGAAAAACAACTCGCTGAATTGACGAGTCAATAGGTTTGTAAATTAATTACGATTCACCTGAGATAACACAAAATAACTGAATAAATGAGAATTCACTGAATCACTAAAAATGATAACTGAAATCACGAGAATTATTTGAGTATATAACTGAATTAGGAAGAGTTGTAATAAGTCAAGTTACTTTGAATTACTTCAGATTCGTGCCAAAATTTTATGTTTAGAGAGAAAAATAATTAAATTCAAATGAAAAAGTAATTTTAAATCAAGCAGAACGAAATTCCCAAATAACTGAATTCAAATGAAGCAATTTCAATTTAATAATTCTCTCCGAATTTGAGGAAAAATAATTATTGTTATTTGGAATAGAAAAATGAAGTCTAATTGCATAAATAAATTCAATTAATTTAACTCAAAAAAATATGGTGTCATTCAAATTCCTAGTTATTTCCTCGTCGATTCAATGTGGGTCTGGAGCCGCTTGTTTACTTACACGAACGATGCAATACAGTATCGATGTATGTGATTTAAGTATCAATTACTCAAAATTTATCAAACATAAAAATATTTTGAATAAGACTATGAATTATCAAAATACCTCTTCTGATATTAAGACTACACGCAGAAATTTACCAAATCGATTAATTTTTACCAATTCAATCGAGCCGTGTCTGATTATTTTTTTGAAATCGATTAATCGATACATCGATTATTCTCAGATAAGTGGCCATCACTAGCATTGATCTTAACAATTTCAACGTCACTTGCCACTCCACACCCACATTGAGTCGACGAGGAAATAACTGGGAATTTAAATGACACCATATTTTTTTGAGTTGAATTAATTGAACTTATTCACGCAATTCGACTTCATTTTTCTATTCCAAATAACAATAATCATTCTTCCTCAAATTCGGATAGATTTATTAAATTGAAATTGCTTCATTTGAATTCAGGTATTTGGGAATTTCGCTCTTCTTGATTTAAAATTACTTTTTCATTTGAATTTAATTATTTTTCTCTCTGAACATAAAATTTTGGCACGAATCTAAAGTAATTCAAAGTAACTTGACTTATTACAACTCTTCCTAATTCAGTTACATCTCAAATAATTCTCGTGATTTCAGTTATTATTTTGAGTAATTCAGTGAATTCTCATTTATTCAGTTATTTTGTGTTAACTCAGGTGAATCGTAATTGATTTACAAACCTATTGACACGTCAATTCAGCGAGTTGCTTTACCCTTGTATTATTGAAAAATCGAATGTCAATGATGAATTTAA
The DNA here is from genome assembly GCF_021155785.1 of Neodiprion fabricii. Classification (NCBI taxonomy): domain Eukaryota; kingdom Metazoa; phylum Arthropoda; class Insecta; order Hymenoptera; family Diprionidae; genus Neodiprion; species Neodiprion fabricii. The sequence continues at coordinate 8,863,850 of NC_060245.1, read as the reverse complement.
AACTAGTAGAAAAATTATATCGCAAAAACACAAAAAATGTTCGGAAAGCATAATTCTGAAGATATCAAGCCAGATTGATTGAATGAGTAATTATGAACCCTAACGGCATATTAATCATCTAAAATCTCTAATTTTATGCATACATCGATGATTGGAAGTGTTTCATAACATTAATTCTTAAATCCGTTGATTTATTTGGAGATTTATTTTTATTTTCACTCGTAGATGTGTGTTTCGTAGTATTGTGTAGCTGGGCATTCGCTTATTTTCACACACACGAGTGTGCGTTCGTGGGTGTACGGCCGGCAGCGTGTGCCGCGGCAACAATACCGAGGTCAGCGCTCGAGAAGGGGTACAACAGGGAGAGAGGGGAGGTGCCGATATTTAATTCGTAAACAAATAATAATAATTCACCCAGACGAACAATACAGCAATTTCCGTGGCGGCAAATCCAGATGAAATGGTGCACTCTGATTGGCCTAACGCTATCGCTTGTAATTCAAAAACTATGCGTCGGACGAGCTTCCGGCAAAGGAATTCTCGGTTGGATTTGAGTCAGCTGTCACGCTGGCTGGTCCGTGTCCCCCAATTTAGGGACATCCATTATGTGTATTCAATAGTGAAATTAAGGCTATGCTTCCTCGTGTACTTTAAAAGCAATATTAATAAGTAATGACATTTCGTATAGTGATGAATTTATGTGTATGTACATGCGGCGTTCATTACACAGATTCATTATCGGAACCAAATAATTATACTGGATCAAATAAATTTTTTCAAAGTGTAGGACTTACGAAAATAATGTTGTAATGTTACATTACGTGTTACATGTTTACAGAGGAAATGCTATGTGTGAAAAAATAAGTATTTAGGAAATGTGAAATAAATGTTTTGCTACTCGATACAGTCTCAATCATGGAGGCATGTATAATTATAATCGAGTCTGTGTGAGTGACGAATATTCAGGATGAGCAAGCGCCACTGTCTACTGTGAGTCATTCGGTAGTAGAGCTATTATATGTTGTAACGTGGCGTTTCAGAGTCGCCCGTCACAAGGGCACACAACCGTTATTATTTTTAGTTTACGCGTCCTCATCGGGGTACTCCAACCGAACTCGATACAATATAGGCAATAACTACTTTTAACTAATTCTTTCTTTGTAAATTCTGTATTTTGCGCTTCGGTGCACGCTAATAAGGTACTTGGACGACAACCATCCCGACCACCGAGGGACCGACATCTACCGTTTCCAGCTCTCGACGACTTCGCCTACCGACGGTCTAATCAGACTATACTGGCTACCTTGGTGCACTTCTCTTGCTACCGGGGTAGCATTTACCCGAACCGTCCGTATCGCCTCGACTGCCGGTGTATAGGGAGATAAAAATCCTCCCGACGGCCGAGGCCATCGCTCCTCAAGGAGGAACCAGCCGCCCATTCTGTCGGATGCCGTAAGGATGGCGTAAAAGACAGACCGTAGCCTGCCATCTTCCGACTTACCGACCTGGTGCCGGACCGACCCCAAACCACTACGTCCAGATTGATAAGGCCATCGTTCCGAGGATCGATGCAGCCTTCCTGTCGGCAAGGACTAATAGTGTGTGTCGTGGTCCACGGTTTAGCCAACCGTCTGACTGCATGACCTCGGGTATAGGCAGCCGGCCACTGCCTGTACAAAAGCCGGTGGAAGTGAACAGTGAGGCGTCACTCTCCACTCGGTAATTTTGACCGAGAGGCACCCTGTGTATGCCTCTGTCAAAGAAGTCCCCGATGATAGGCAACCTGGACAGTGAACTGAAGCAGCTATTAAATCATACGAGTTGGTGTCAATGACGAAATCACGAGCAGCACGTTACGTCACATCTAGCGGTAATCTTTGAAAACGCATGACCACGCTGTAACCAATATTTGCCACAGGGGGATGGCCTTTTTGCGGTGGGGGTCAACCAACCAATCAAAGGGAAGAAGAATCACCTCACGACAACCGCGAGATCGGCGAGCCGAACTCCGACCTCCTTCTATTCTATGCTTGACCTGCTGAGTGACAGCTACGAATTTCTGAATCATCCCGACATAAGCTCTCGATCCTTTTTCCTCTACCGCTACCGTTTCTATCGCACTATCGTTTTGCTCTACCGTTAGATTCTTCCTGTAAATTCAAGTCCTTTGTGTCCTTCCTGTTTTCCCTTGTTTGATATTATAAGTTTTATTTGAATTAGACTCAGTGTTGTGTGCCTGAGACCGTCTGTTAAGGTAAGGCTTCTGCCGCTGTATTGTATCGTTACGAAGTTGCTCATAATTTCTATTCTTTCTTGTGGTATTCATCGACTTGACGTGAATCATGGTCCACAGATTAAAGTTACAATAAGCCGCCGTGTGACTGCATGATGTCGGTCATTAATATTGTATTTATCGTTTCTTGATTGCATCGTGCGATGCCAGTTTTGTGTGAATCATAGTCCACGGATTAGAGTTGCAGTAAGCCGCCGTGTGACTGCATGATTTCAGTAATTAATTATTTTTGTGTCTGAGCGACCTCGTAACTGCCGAATAATTAATTCTTTTATATTTATAACTTTTCTGATTATTTGTGAATTTCTATTAGTCTGCTTCTGCATTTGCTATCGTATTTTGAGCCCTTTTAGCTTTACGTTTCATTTCATACTTTTTTGTAATAGTAGTGTGCCTTATATTTTATATCTGTTATTGCTTATTGTATTTTTATTTAGTTTCGTGCCTATTGTATCGTATATCCAGTTCCTTGGAGTATAACCGAGCGTAGAATCAGCCTCTAAACATTACCGCACCTTTTTTTTATTGCTATTGGCAATTTTATGTTATTTTTGCCTGTTATTCTTTTCTCTGTATCTTTTTAAATTAAGTTTTGCGTATTATTCTTGATTCTTCTGTACTGCGGTGTATTTAGTGTATTTCTTTATTTTGTGAACTCTCCGAATTTCTCACTCTCATAATTTTTTATTTTGTATTTTCTCAAAAGTTATGTTTACGAATTCATTGTTTAATTCCTCAGGTCCATAATCATTATAAATTATTGATTCTATCGTTTATGAATAATTCTACCGAAAGTTATCTAGTCGATCGCTTACGCTACCGATTTGTAAATTGTTAATGAATGTCAATCTCTCGTACTGGTTATAACCTATGGTAAATTCGTCGTATTATCTACTGAGCTATCGTTACCTTGTTTTCTACCGATTGCAGTAAAGTTCTTTCGTTTTTAATTGACAGAATAATAATTTTCGTAGCGTCGTTTGCAACTTGGGTAAGATCATGCCGCCCCGTGACGTGTAGTTTAAGTAAATTCTTGCATTATATAGCTTCTCCCGACCTACGTTCATTTCTCTTTGTTAACTACCGTCTCCCGTTTCACAGCTACCGTTTAATTCTATTCTACCGAGATCTTTGTGAACAACGATTGCTTATTTTATTAACTACCGCTGTCGATACCATTTCATTGTCCTGTCCCAACCATGTGACCTGCCCGACAATATATGATCGATTGCCCTGTTCATTTTTCCTGACTTGAGTTTATTCTTCATTTCATTATTTTCTTTAATTCTGTAATTATTGTTAGCTGCCTTGAATACCGCCACTCTACCAATTCGTGTGAGTACCTGAGCCTAGCCAGCCATACAATGCGTTCTCTATTCATTTTTCGTACGGTTTCGTGTTATTTTTATTGATTCGTATTATTGTTTGAAAATCGACCCTAACGCGTCTGGCGCCCAAGATAATTGATTTTGTTATAGTTCAATATTCTGAATAAGTGGAGAATCGCGCCAAAGTGTCAACGGTAAGTCCTCATCCGAGGGTAACAGAATTTAGCGTTACAATGTATTGTTGTAAGTTGAATTTTGTATCATCGTTCAAATCAATGGTCCGAAATTGTTCAGTAGTATCTGAGTTATTACTGTACTAAAGGTATTGTATTTCTGCAATAGAATAATTTACAATGTTAGCTGTCAATGAATTAAAAAATTGTGTTGTTGGAAAATTTGGTGCGTCTTTGTATGCTATTTAGCATCTCAAGATATGATTTAATCCGTGAAATTGAGTTTTCATTCGTACAAAAAATAATATGAATCGAAAAATGAATAATGTATGTATGTATGTATTTTAGACGGGGGTACCCGGGCGCCAGTCTTGCTAGACCATCGTGCCCGGGCCCGTTGGGGCACCCTAATATGTAGAAAACGACGTGAGGCCGGCTAGATTGGCGAGACAAATCAGCCTGCCCACCTCTATTTCCTCAATTTTTTCCTCGCCGGTGTATCTAGATCCGAAGGCCTGCTTACGCGGTCCCTCGACCCTGTCACACTGGGCGATGAGGTGGAGGGGGGTCTCCTGCTCCTTCCCGCATCTCGAGCACATGGACTCCGTTCTGAGCCACAAGTGTACGAGGTGCCTACATGTGTACCAGTTACCGGGAATGAGACCCATCGCGCTTCTCAGGTCCGTCCAGTTTAGATTCATGAGCGTGGCTGCTAATGCATGCAATGGCCCTTGGAATAGGGCCCTCGCATGAGCCATGCCCGGTGCTCTGCCCCAAAGTTCTGTGAAGCGGATCTCCGTTTATTGCTTAGATACGAATTGAAAATAGAAAAACAAGGGGCAGCCCTCGTCGCTCGTTCGGCGTGAGGCTCCCTCTCCGGCTGGGATGTGTGCCAGCTCGTTGCCTTAGATGCCACTGTGCCCTGGTACCCATATAAGATTTACGCAGTTATTCTTCGCCAGTCGTGATAGAAGGGTGATGCAGTCCCAAGTCAGCACTGACCTTACGACGTATGCGTTCAGGTGTCTAATTGCCGCCCGGCTGTCACTGCAGATGTATATATGCTTCTCTTTGTAGCCCTTGCTCAGGATATGCGTGGTACAGTTTAGCAAGGCGAATACTTCAGGTTGTAGCACCGAGGCTGTGGGTCCCAGGATGAGCGAAATACTCGTCCTTGATCCCTCAGACCAAAGGCCGGCCCGGGTACCCATCTCAGTCTTAGACCCGTCTGGGTACAAAAAGAGTCCTTTTGGTAAGCGTAAATCATCTGGGTTGTCAACCGAGGTCTCTTTGGAGGGGTAAATTACCCTGAAAGTTCGGTCAACTTGGAATCTGCTAGGGCAGCGGTCCCCGCTCAGTTCCAGAGTGGTCCCCTGTGCCCCAACCGGTTCAGTATCACTGTGTGTCCCAGACCGGTGCGCTTTCAAAGCTATAGGTGTCATAGGCGTAGCGTCACCCTCTAGGCCTCCTCCTCCATCATGATGTGTGGGGGCGGTAGGTCTAGAAATCTCCCATAGTAGTTTTCGGGGTGGTCCGAAGAGCTAGCGTAATGCCCAGGATCGCCATCCTGTATATGTGGTCACATGCTGTTCAAAACATGGTTTCGCCCATTGCGGGCCAGCCCACGAGTGAGGCAAAGGTTATTTGAGGCAGTATGATGGCTGTAAATATCCATCGAACTACCCGTGATTGTAGTCTCCAGGTTTGGCCTACCATCCTTCTGCGGGCCCAGCAGGTGACTGTAGCTTTCCGTGCCTGGTGATCGATGTGGGTCCTCCATGTAAGTTTACGGTCCAGGGTGACTCCCAGGTAGCGCACTCCAGTAGATGAGGTGAATGTCGACTCAATGATCTCGATGTGTCCCATCATGAGATTGAACTTCGTAGTGAAGAGTACCATCTCCGTTTTGCTAGGATTGATCCTCAGTCCCTGAGATGTGCACCAGTTCTGAACAAAGTCAAGTGCCTTCTACATTTTGCTTGTCGTAGAAGGGAGGTGGTCGCCTGCAACGATTAAGGCCACGTCGTCGGCGTAACCCGCCGCTGTCACCATCATCTTGTCGAGCGCCGTAAGTAGTCTGTCCACGACCAGGGTTCACAGTAGGGGGAAAGTACACCGCCCTGTGGGCAACCCCTGGCAACTTGGGTCCTGACCTCGGTACCTCCAATACTGGTGATGACGGTCCTCGTCTGTAGCATCTGCCTGATCTAGTCGACTAGCATAGTGCTTATGCTGAGATTCGTGGCAGCCTCACAAATTGCATCGAAGGAGGTGTTGTCAAACGCCCCTTCAATGTCCGTAAGCACGCAAAGCGCTGCTTTCTTTCGGTGGAGTGGCCCCTCCACCTCCCTTATTAGGTGGTGGAGTGCTGGCTCTGTTAACCTACCGGCTTAATAGGGGTGCTGTGTTTTCGAAAGGGAGTTTACAGCTAGAGCTCCGTCCCTTATGAAACTGTCCACCAGTCGTTCCAGTGTCTTCAGCAGAAACGATGTTGGACTTATCGCTCTCCATGATTTGACGCGGTCATAGCAGCTCTTTCCAATTCTAGGGATCAATACTACCCTGATCTCCCTCCAGCTCATGGGTATGTAGTGTAGTCCTAGGCGTGCTCTGAAAATTCTGTTTAGCCTGGTGATCAGGGCCTCGGCACATTTTTTCAGAAAGGCTGGGAAGATCCCATCCGCCCCCGGACTTTTGAACCTGTCAACGGTGTTGATGACCCACTTGATCGTGGCCATCATGACGATCTCTCCTGCCAATTTCCAGTCCCGCGGTCCCCGCCCAGTCCGGCCATCTTGTCGAGGCGGTCCCTGAACTGCGGGCCCGGACCCCGAGAAGTGGACCTCCAGCATATGGGTCAGTACGTCGGATTGACTCTTCGCCATGCTGCCGTCCGGCAGCATAAGGCAGTCCAGCCTGATCGGCGGGCCTGATGAGAAGACTCGGCGGAGCTTGGCCACTAGTGGTAGATAGGGCCTCGGTCTCGCTGCATAACCCTCTCTACGCCTCCATCTTTAGTCTTTCGATTAGTTTCTTGTACTCCTTCTGGGCAGCCTTATAAGCAGCCCAGTTCGTGTTCTTGTTCGTCTGAAGGGCCCGGTTCAGGAGTTTTCGGGAGCTCGACCTAAATTTGACCAGCTCTCCGTTCCACCAGGGGACCTTGGACCTATTTACCTTGGGCTTCGCGGGGCACGCTGTCTCAAAGGCCTGGATTATGGAGGATTGCAGGTATATTATCTCGCTCTCCACCGCTCTAGCGCTACTCAGATGGCTGCAGGGTCCCTGGCGCCTCCAGCCCGGTTCCTTTTTGTAGGAGGGCCAGTCTGTGGCCCTGGGATTCCTGCGCATTCCCGTTGATTCCAACTCGGCTTTTGCCGTGAGGGAAAACGTGATGTGGCTGTGGTCTTACAATATGTCTTTTACTTTCACCTTCAAGTCGCTGATAGTTTCCGGAAGCCTGGAGCTACAGAGTGTGAGGTCGATCACTTCTTGTATGTGTGAGGTGATGAAGGTTGGTCTTGAGCCATTGTTTAGTATGTCAAGCTCGACTGAAATAGGTACTCCAGCAGAGCTGTACCCCTGTTATTTCAGTTGAAACTGCCCCAGACGGTGTGGTGCGAGTTCGCATCACAGCCCACAAGGAGGTGTAGCCCCTTGTGAGTGCAGTACCTGACCAACTTTTGAAGTCCTTCCGTAGGAGATGGTCCCACAGAGTCGTAGGGAAGGTAGGCAGAGTACACGACTAGGTCGATGATTCTGTCTTTCTACCGTTTTAGCTCGATCAAGGCTGCTGCCAGGTCTCTGCTGCGGAACTGGCTGAGCCTTAGTACTTGATGCCTGCTGTTCATGAAGACCGCCGCCCTCAGGCCTGGTCCAGCAACACCTTTCTCGCACATCAGCACGCCGATCCTTCTATCTAGTCCTGAAACAAGTCCCTTGTTAATCCATGGTTCTCGAATGACTAATATGTATGTATGCTCCACCGTCAGGCTTCTGCTATGGATAGCGGAGACCGTTTTACAATGTTGCGAGTTGATCTGCCAAAACCAGATCACCCATGTGGTCATTGGGCCGTGCGACGTCAGCTTCGCTGTTCTAGGGGATAAGGGTATCCCGTTACCGAGTTACCCCTTGTCCACAACCAGCTGGTGCCACTGTTATAGCTCCACCGGTGCAGGGGTCGCACCCGGCAGTGTGCTTCGCGACCCTGCCAGCACGCTCTTTCGTCCAGCTTTGTTGAGCTCGTGAGACCTGGGGGGCGACCCCTCGAGGGGGTAATAACCACCCTCAGGCCCCACTTGGCCGCCTCTACTGGTATATAACCTACTATAAAGATTGAAGTTACTGAAAGATAGAAATATCGGCTACAACAGTAATTATTCAATTGTAGGGGCCAACGGTAAATCTTTCCTATTGGAATGTGTTGCCTGTGTTTAATTTAGTTTCATTTTGATTTATCCATTATTTTTCAGAAGATGTACGAATGTGCTTTAATTTCTCTCTGTAATTAGTGAGTTTCCAATATTATCCTTTATAAATGGTTGTTAATTATTCGGGTTTATTATTTTGGATTTTTCTATGTTCAACGTGAATTTTTAAAAAGTCATTTTGACAATAACCGACCACAATATGGGTAATAACCATGCCAGGAAATATCTCGACGATACTAAGCTTCTTCCGAAAATAGACCAGCGGTCATCTAGGCGCAGTCGTCCAAGCCTTGTTGACATATTCCATATACCGAAATGCCGACAGCCAATGGCTGGCGCTTATGGAAGTATTGCCTATTTTTTGCAATTGCTGCACAATATACCAGGTTTATCTCTTCAACCCTCTGTCTATATTAATGGTAATTCAAATTATTTATTCTTTTTGCAGAACCCGGCTAGATAAGTTCAGGCGAACACTACCTCTGATAACTGATTTGAAAAATCCAGCGATGAGAGAGCGGCATTGGAAACGTGTTGAAGAAATTGTCGGTAAAGAGTTTGATCAAAACTCGCCAGACTTTACATTAGATGCTATCGCAGAAATGCAACTGCAGATATTTGCTGATCAAATCAGTGAGCTATCAAATGCAGCGACGATGGAGCTGAATGTAGAACTGGTACTATTGATTAATCTCAACAGAAACGTTTATTTGGTTTAGTATACTGTAATCATACTCTTTTACTATGCCCGATTTGAGGTATAGTCGGAATCGGGGAATGGCAATAGTAGATCAGGATGAACATACCAGTCTGACTAACAATAAGAGAGATAACTTCATATGATAAATTCTATCGAGGGGTCGATAGTGATAATTGAATACATGTAGTTACTATCTAAGTAATAGTTCTTGAAAACAACTGGATTTCGATTTATTCGGTGTCCTGAGCTATCCGTACATTAGTTTCATCGTGGTGTTCTGAGTGATCCGTATTTCGGTTTTATTGTGACGTCTTGAGCCATTTGTATTTCCATTTATCTCGGCATTTTGAGCCATCCGTACTTCCGTTCAATTGTCTCCTGAGCAATCCGTATTTCTGTTTATTCAGGCCAAGAAGCCATTTATTTTTCCGGTTATCCAGTCATACAAGCCATTTATATTTTCCCTCATCCAGACATAGAAGCCATTTATATTCGCATTTATAGAGGCATAAAAGCCATTCATATTTCTGGTTATCAAGGCATAGAAGACGTTTATAGTCCTGGTTATTCAGGGGGTATTACTGTCTAGAAACGTAAAAAATCGATTTTTGCATTTCTTTATAGTTTGGGGTTCTGAGAATGCGTCTTGAAAATATCAATTTCAAATTCGTAGATCTCCCATAGTTACTAAGGCTTAAGGGGGTATTCCGTAAAGAACTGAATTTTCAAGTAACTTTTAGGAATAAATTTTGCGAAAACTATCATACGTACAGTTCCGGAGTTTTTGACACATATTAAAACATGTTTAAACGAGGAACACATATTTTTATAAAATATTATATTGAAATTTATACAAGTTATGCGCTGTTACGCAGGTCGTGGCGTGATGGTCGTCCAATCGGGCGCACGGGTCGCGGAAATCCTAGACATCTGATACAGAAAAACATTTTTTTTCGGATAGTTAAAGAATCATGCAAAAGTGTCAACGGTAAGTCCTAAACCGAGGTTAGCGTTACAATATCTACTAGCCGCCCGTTGTGGCTGCGCCCGTGAACATTTTCAAAAGCTTTTTGGGTCAAAACTATTATGCATAGCCAGAAGCTCTCGTATCCTTTTTTTGGAGCTCATCGAAATTTTGAAAACCTTTGAATACATCTTTCCACTATCTGAGGTTGGTCAGCGTTCGCACGATTGTGTAATCCCCTTTGGACTTGGCTTACAAATATCATTGAAACTCCGAAACTACCCATGTGGCTGTACCGACATATAGCTTAAATCTTAGCTGAAAAAAAATCAATGAAAATCGGTTGAGTAGTACCTGAATTAAAAGCGAACATAGGGGCAGAAAGACAGAGAGACGTTGAGTTTTATATACATACTAGCAAAAATACCCGGAATTGGCTGAGTTATAATTAAAATAAAATAGTAATTACATGATTGATTATTTAACAATCATAGATAATTATAATCAAAATTAAATCACTTGGAAGGTTTTCCTGAAGAATAAATATCGCACTTACACAGAAAATCCGCAATGGACGTCCGTTCACGCGTGTTTACCCGCGCGATTGGCAGCATTAGAGATGTTGCTCCACTTCTCTTATACGATACTCCCTCCTGCCAATAACCTTGAGCCCCACTACGGAAATAGAGATATACTTGAACACTTACTCTGGCGGTGGGGGTAACGTATTCGCTCTTAGAGAGAGATAGCTTAACAGGGGATCCCTATCCTTTTCTGTACAGTCCCAACCAGAACGTTGTCCTTGTGAACAAAATGCATGACCTGGATATCAGCGGTATTAATGCATATGGTATGTAAATGTTACAAGATTTTAAGTGAACTGTACACGGTACGAAAAGGACGAGTATTCTCTGTTGCGCTATCTCTTTCTATGAGCCCCTACCAAAAGAGTAAGCGTTCCAGTATATCTCTATTTCAGTGGTTCGCCTACGAATAAATGGCGGGGTGACGGTGAGTCTCAGCGATAGCTCAAATAAGAGAGAACGCATAAGACTTAAGTTAAATTAATTAACTTAAAATATTGTACAAAAATTTGAATAAATCATAGTCTATAGCACTTCTGGAACATACGGAACAAAGAGTTCTATCAAAATTGGTCAAATAGATCTTAACTTGAATCTGTCGAAACATACATACAAAGATTTTTATATGTTAGAATAGATAGCATATAACATATATATTAGGGAAGTCCTTATTTGGGGATCGAAAATATTTTCATTGGAACGCCCACCAGATCTATTCCAAACTATTCAAAAAAAATCTGTGTAGAGTTTCAAACCTCTATGTCAACTGTAAAACGTGCCGTTAAGCTCTGTAAGTATTGAATGTAAAATACATGTAGTTTTTATAACCAGTTATCCCGTTTTGTATGACTTCGGAATAAATTGTGGGACCGATTTAAAACTTGACAGAGTTTTTGCTTGTACTGATAGGAACAAAGCCTGAAAATTTCGAACTTTTATAATCATTGTTCCCTTGTATGTAAGCCTAATAAAAGTGATGCTATTGAGCCTGAATATTATTACCTGAATAAAAATATATTATAATATGTTAAAATTTGGAAATTTCTACGGTTTTTTTTCTATTATTATAAGCAACAACTCTGCCAAGTTTCAAACCAATTTCCTAATTTCTACTAAAGTCATTTAAACTAAATAACTAGTTATAAAAACTACATGTATTTGCATTTGAAACTTTTAGACCTCAGCGGCACGTGTTCCAGTTGATGTAGAAGCGTGAAACCTTACACAGATTTCTTTTTTGAATGATTAAAACAGATCTGAGGAGCATCTCAATGAAATTTTCCGACCCCTGAATAAGGACCACGCTAACATATACACATTGGAACGTTTTTCTAAAAGCTTCAGTTTGTGGAAGCAGGTCGTTATGTGGGTTCACTGCTTGTGAAAAATATAATAATAATTAGTTGATTCTAATAAAAAAAAAGACAAGCTCAGGAAAAGGGACAAAAGATTTAGGTTGTGACTAGCCAGAAAACCCTGTGCTGTTTATTCTAATTAATTTTCATGGACACGGATAGTTTTTAATTACGGATGCGTGAATCAACACCACCCGCTCTCACATGTAGATAAAAAAAAAGAATCGACGAAAGTACTCTCAAAAACGAATTATGATCACAGACGACCGGCGCTGCCGGCGACCCACGCCAAGACATCAACCAATCCATGACTAGAAACGTACGCGCTAGTGGTCGAGGGTCCTACTGTATCCTCAATCGACGCCGGAGTGGCAAAGGCGATCGAGGCCGCAGGACCAAAGGTCATACTCTCAGTCCGAGGCATTGCGGAAACAGGAACAGTGAATGTCGAAGGCGAAAAGGTAGCATTAGAGATCAATGGAAGAACAAACGGAATGGCGCACAGGATAGAAGGGGGACGAACCATTAAGAATCTGTCGCTTCATGAACAAACATTGCATTCAGAAGACTCGAAGCAATACTCACATCTAGGCCTAATTGATGTTGAGTAGTATACAATCGCAGAACCTTCGATGTTGCTCGGCCAAGGCTACTGGAATGTCATAGTGACCAAAGAAATCCTCGAAGGAGCCCGAGGAACACCTGTAGCGTCATATACAGCAATGGGCTGGGTCATCCATGGGCCCACAACAAAAATTCGAAAAATAGGTTGTTGAGATAGTGCCTTGCACAATTACGACGTGAACGATAGCAGCATCGGAGGGAAAAAGACGATAGAGACATACATGAACTAATGAAAGCTAGTTTGCGGATGGAAGCAATAGGAGTAGCGTTTCGGGAACGCACTAACATACTGAAAAGACGGGCCATATAGTTGTTAGAGAAACACACACATTGAGTGGAGGACCAATGGAAAACCGGACTACTGTGGAGGGAAGACACCGTGGAACTGCAGGAAAATCGCGCAGCAGCACTAATGCGATTGAAAAATCAAGAAAACAGAATGGACAACAACCCAAAATACGCAGAGCTGTACTGTGAACAAGTCAACAAGTTCATTGAACTAGGATATGCGAAGAAGGTCGGAGAAGTGGAAGATGGAGATCAAAGAGTATGGTACCTTCCCTACTTCGTTGTAATGAATCCAAACAGACCGAGCCAGTTCAGATTGGTAGTTGACGCAATGGCCAAAACAAATGGGATCAGTTCAAACGACAAGCTTCTGACAGGTCCAGATAGAATGTATGCGTGTTTAAATCGATTTAATCATTTTTTTGAAACTGTAAATCGCAAATCTTCATGGCCAATTTCTTTCTGGGCTTGTATGGCCCATTTGCGTAAATCATTATCACGAACGATAAGACAGATGTCGATAGCTGCTTCAAAATTATTAAACGTGATGTCGAAAATTCTAGCGATATTTTTTTCTGTAAGTGCCACCTTTATTCCATGAATGAGCCCATCGTCGCAGTTGATTTATAGATTTTACTCTTTAAAAATTTTTCTTTCAGTGTTAATGCGTGAATTTCTTTTTGGTCCACTTCTCCAAAAATCTACAGCTCTTGATTAACAATCATACGATACATCTTCGTCTTTCGCACACTCATATGTAGGTGGCACAGGCTGGATAGGTCAAATATGCATAATGTCATCTTCTATTATTTGGGCATTAGTATCTTTGTACGGTTCTTGAAAATCTAGGGATTCTTCAATCGTCATTTCCACGCCATTAAATTCAGTCATCGCGGCCAATAAAATATCTCCGATGTTCTCTTTTAATTAAATTTCCCTTCGATTTATGGGAGTCTATTCTGTATTTAGCGATTGAAATACGCCAAGCAAAAGATTGACGACATTTATAGGATCAACTTTCATCTTCAGTATTAGTGAAAAAATGTGTTGTAATAACTCAAATCATATCCTTTTTATTTCTAAATATTGGTACATAAGGAAGTTGAAAAAGGCAACAAAGGCAGACGAGAGGCAATACAAATTAAACTTATTTCCACGCTTTAGAATTTTGATATTGTCATGGAATATTTATAATGCAATGCATTTAATAATTAGTCGGCCACCGTGTTGTTTTGATTATTGAACACATCTTAACATGGCATCAGAAAAATTATATTTATATCCCACAATTTTTAAATATTAATTTATAATTAACCAAGAAAAATTTTAATTCACTTGTTACAGACATCAAAAATAATTCACAAGACAAAATAGAATAATATAATAATAATAGGAAAGGAACTTGATTTTCAAGTAATAACAATGAACAAAAAATACTATTTCAATTCGTCTCTTTAACCAACTTATTTCAATACGAGAATATCTTGTCGAAAATATGAAAAACTTACAAAATTTTTGACTGTTTTCTGAATGAGAAATTTATCATTTCTACACATAAACTCAAATAAAATATTAAATTTTCTCTAAAAACGAACTACTCACTTTGACGTAGCGCTGACTGTGCAGAACTCACAAATGAAACTGAAATGCGTCCAATCCGTAATCATCCGTATTAAAGCTTCTTTGTCTGGGTACATTGACTTTGTTCCCGACTTGTCTTCGTTCCCGATGATTCATTTTTGAGCCTTTGATGATACAGTGAGGAAATGAAAAAAATGTAAACATTTCAAAACATCTTAGAGGTAGTTCCGTCCAATATTTATTTTCGATAAAATCCAAACTTACGTCTTATTTCCTTCGTGTTTATATGCAATATATATTTTTCCAGACTTTTCGACTTGAATTTGACTATTTTTTGCGTACGTGCAAGATATACAGAGTTGAGGGGTAGTTACCCCGTCCAATATTTTTTGTCGACAGAATCCAGAAACACGTAATTTTTCTTTTGTGTACATACGCAATATAAATTTTTTCAAATTCTTAGATTTCGATTGGACAATTTTTCGCGTAAGCGCAAGATAAACAGCGTTCAAGGGTAGCTACCCCGTCCAATATTTTTTTCGAAAAAATCCAAATATATGTCGTATTTCCATCGTGTTAATACGCATTGTATATTTTTCAGATTTTAATACTTGAATTTGACCATTTTCTCCTGTAAACGCAAGATAAACATCGCTTAAGGGTAGTTACCCCTCCAATATTTTTTTTCTACGAAATCCGAATACATGTCATATTTCCTTCGTGTTCGTACGCATTGTATATTTTTTCAGATTTTTAGACCGAAATTTGACGATTTTGTGCATACGCGCAAGATAAATAGCGTTCGGGATTTGTTACCCCGGCCAATGTTTTTTTTCGGGAAAATCCAACAACACGTAAATTTTATTTTGTATTCGCAATATATATTTTTTCAGATTTTAGACTTGAATTTGACAATTTTTTGCAGACATGTGATTATATTCAGGGCTGGCTCACCACCTCAATTTTTAAATTTTTTTTCTATTTTTTTATTTATGAGAACAATACATACTTCATTTCTCTTCATGAGAAAAATTTTCCAGTTGGATTGGTTAAAAAATATAATGTTCTTGTGGATGAAACTGCCCTTAAAGTGTTTCATGGCCGATAAAAAAAAATACGTGTCGCTTAGTTTTTGGTCTACTATAACATATTACAAAAGAAATTGAATCAGAGAGTTCGGGCTGGGATACTTTCCTTGGAAATATAACGCCACGACTCAGGTAAAGAGATCCGATACGCGAAGCTAAGAATTCGAAACATCCGCCCTCATTATTCGTGAGATTGCTTGGTTATTATTGGCTCTCGGATTACATAATTCCCAAGCTTAGCTTATCGCTACGTTGATGTCCGTTGTCACGAACTGCTGATTGGGTGTTCGACTCATCGGTGCTCCATATTCCGTCTCTAGCGTGGTGACGACTTCGCGATATGCACAGTGGGACGAAGTCCTGGAAAATCGTAGTAAACCTCGAAAAACGCAAACTCGATTCGGCGAATTTCAACTAATGGGTCAGGTAGAGTAATGATAAGTGCATTTAAGCCTTGAACGGAAAGATCGTAGCCCCTATACCTGGCTAGCGACTTCAGTTCAAAGTTAACCTTCGTTGAAAGCATGGGAATTGATCAAGGACACGAAGCAAAAGCAGTGAATTTCAAAACTCCATATCTCGAGTATGCATAACGCGATTTCAATTTTTTTTAAATGGTTCCGACTTCTAGAGGTACGTAGAAAATATTTTTATACTAGGTATATGAAAAAGTGATGTCCATCCTGCAAAATACGGTTATATTCAGTACCGTCGCGAAAACGATATAATTTTAGAGACTTGTATTTTCAAACAGATGTGAAGTAACATTTTATACCATATTGAACAAAGATCCAAGTTTAAGTCTTTAGACGAGTCTCTTAGCTTACAAAATTCACAGAAATGGGCTCCTCTTACCTGCTGCTTTGGCTGTGACGATTGTTCTTACTTTATGCAGAGTATCAGCGGGTACATAACGTGTAGTAGCAGGATTTCAGTACGTACAATAGGAAACTAAAACAAGTCTTAATATATACCAGTTGTTCATAACAAGCTAGCACGATTATTTTAGATTCATATTGTTTATGATAAATGTTATCGATAATTTGTGTGGTTCAAGATTTATTGAGCGGCAGCATATGTTTTATTGTTGTGGTTGTCAAAAACTATACAGTGTGTCCACGAGGAAAGTGCGCACCTTATGACATCAGCCAATAATCTGTCGCTACGTTTCGCTACAACGAATAATAAAATGTAACTCTGCACCGTGTTTTATTAAAATGTTTCGAATAAAATATTTTCGTATCAAAGCAGACTTATTATCACTTACCTGATGTAATTCAGATCGAGTTCTAAGCGAAAAGAACGATTTGCTGCTTCTTTTTACTGAATTCGCTTGTTAAAGAGATGGGCTTTCCACTTTTCTCACTTTATGAAATCGATACCATGAGCTGATATATCTCGTTGAATTTCAATTTTTCAGTTAACCATGAATGAGTCTTCACAGTTAATTATTTGGTTCGCGTCACTTTCATTTACACTCGTGTAGCATCAATTCGCGAGCGGTGAACATAACCTCATCTGAGTTCGCAAGGGCAACGCGAAGTTTTGGTGAAGTATTTTGTTAATAATGATTTTCGGATTACAGTGATAAATTAACCGTCGACAGAATCCGACGATTTGATTGACACGATTAACGTGTGTCTGATTCATTTTACTTCGGATCAGCTTCGAATCGATGAACTGTTTTTCGTAACAAAACAACGTAGGGACATTTTCTGCCAGTCGCGATTGGTATTGCGTCGGCTGCTCAATGAGGCGGTAACTGTTGGTCAATAAAATTCGAACGACTTGACGCAGGCGTATAAGGTGCGAACTTTCCTCGTGGACACACTGTACAGTTTTTGGATTGTACAGTTCAGCGTATTATTGTATTACTTCAACGTGACAGCTATTTTGAGTAGTGCTGACGAAAATCCTGAAAAATTCTCCCTTATTTGCAAGTGGGGCTCTTGGCAAAGTATATTCGAACAAAAGTTTCAAGAATACAACATATCGGACTCAAGGGTGTTTTTCACTTCAGTCGTGCTATTAAAACTCGTGTCTATCGATAACAAATCGAATGCGTAAATTATAATTTGGAAACATCATAGGTCTTCGTTTTCTCAATTCTGTGGACCGCTAAGATAACAATTTTGAAACGAAAACTCAGAATCGACATTAAACGAAGAACTGTAGAACGAAAATCATATAAGACACTTGTTCAGAAACTAGAGACACTAAATCGGAACAAAATCTCAAACAAATTTTAAGTGATGTTGACATTTTCGTTAACGTTGATCGATGAGAAACTTTGCAACGCATTGAGACCTACTAGTTCTTCTCTACGTTGCTACATACATATATGGAGCCAAAGATTTTGATTACATTGATACTTTACTATGTTGACTGTCTACAAAAAAAGTCTAATTGGACATTTTCAGATTCAGTCTATCAACATTGCACGGGTGGATATCGGTTTTCGAATGCTGTTTGCATTTGTATTCCAAAGTGAAAATTAAAAAATGGCCAGCACGTATTGAGAAATAAAAACAGATCGTACAAGAGAGTAAGAGGGTTGTTCAAAAGGGCTTCCGTACTGAATCAGGACTAATTGTCGAATAACTAGAGCCTAGGTTCGGCAGTACCAATCACGGTAATACAGCTCTGCGATTTCTCGAGAATTCAATTGTGTCTGCTATGATAACGAAGGTTAACGAGAATCAAATTTAACCATTTTACGTTATTCTGCAGGCTATTTAAAATGACCACGAAATTGATATTGACAAATTTCGAGAATGTACGGAACAAACTGCGCGAATACCTGTCGAACTATACCTGTGGTATTATATGCCTACCTCGGTGCACAAACTTCTTATCCATGATCCACAAAACACAGCTCATGCATTAATACCCATTGGTCAATTATCCGGAGATGCTCAAGAAGCTACAGACAAAGCATCAAAACTATTTGAGCAAATTTAACACGAAAGTGATCGAGATCCACAAGTAAAATCGAGTAAAATCTAATCCGCACATTTAAGTGTCCATAAATTACCCCAGAAAAAAATGAACAGTTTATCTGTCGAAGCTGTAGAATTGTTCATTCCACCTATAGTAAGTTAATCTAATGCAGAAAATGATTTTCAATTTGACGACGATTCTGACGAGGAAATTGTATTTCATTATTTGATTTTGTAATACTTGTAACTTTTTACGATGAATTTTCTAGAACAGACAATGATTCTTTCCTTTCTGCACGGGTAAGTCAATTGAAACTCCGTAAATGAAAGGAGCTTAGTTGATGATTTAGGCCCTACTTCTCGGTAAATTCAACGTATATTCAGTATACAGTAAGTCCATTTAAACTCCCAGAATGGGAAGAGGAGCTTAGTTGATGAATTACCCCCTACCCCTCAGCCAATCTAGCAAATGTTCAGTATACAGCATGAATCAATTGATACTCCGAGAACGGGAAGAGCTTAGTTAAGCAATCAGGCCCTACCCCGCAGCCAATCTGGTGAATAAGCAGGATATAAGCCTATGAATATTAATGATTTTTTGTTGCCTAATTGTTGACATTTCGAGCTGTTGTCTTTCCTTTGTTCTAATATCTTTATTATTGTATATGATATACAGTAGTTACCTGCATGTACACTTTGAATCTTACTTTGATAATAACAACTAATGACTTCTCGACGTACCAAACGGTCAGATGTTTGAATAGTTATGGGTACATGTTGATATTGTTCACGGAAGTTATGTCCAAACATTCTTAAAAGTTCACGTCACGATAATTATTTATTAATCAAGTTGATTGTAGACGTTAAGGCTTTGAAAATTATTGGCACTCAATAACCCGGTTTTTTTGAAACGGGGCGAACTTGAATTGAATTGAGGAAATAGTGAGAAAACACTCGATGGCGTCTTATGAGATGACAAGAATTAGTCAAGCACAATAAAGTTGAAATTAAGGTGATAGTGAGTTTCCTTCAATTAACACAATAAACCGAAGCGCGCGCTGTAAACAAAAGAGCTGAAGAAAAAACTCTTCTTAACGGATAGAGAGATTTCTTGGGTGAGCTACTGGTAACTCAGCGTTTCTTAGTTCAATTCTCGGTACTAGTCAACTTGACCATTCATCTCATTGTAACGCTAATTTCTGTTATCCTCAGATGAGGACTTACCGCTGACACTTTGGTACGATTCTTCAACTATTCTTAACTAACTAAATTATAACAAAATAATACCGGTTAGGCCGAGAGTTTCCGTCATACAGTGGTACATCGGATTTTCGGTAACGATGGTCTTCGGGAGCGGAAAATGGTAGTCATCGGTAGTTGTTGATCCCTCGGTGGTCGGGATCCTCGTTCGAGTACCTTGTTTGCTTGCATCGGAGGGCGAAATTATAGAATTTATAAACAACAAATTAGTAAGTAATAGTTATTGCCTATTTTATATCGAGTTTGGTTGGAGTATCCCGCCAGGGACACGTTTTCCGGAAGTGTCGTTCAGTTTTGTGCTCTTGTGACGAGCGGCTCTGAAACGCCGCGTTACAACATATAATATAAGGAATTACTATTAGTCCCTATGGGACTTCTATTAAGAGGGGCGGAAATAGCTAGTATGAGAATACGAGAACTAGATAATTTAATCACGTGAGGTAATAAGTAAGAAAAACACATTATTAAGTGGGACACGGAGTTTTTAAAAACATATGTCGCGGCGTAACAGTAGCGACCCAAAAAACTCCCAAGTACTAATTTTTATCTCTATTGGGTGATTTTTTTTTCAAGTTGTGGCTACCATTTCAGCTCCTCTATATTGAATTTTTACATTTTGAATAAAAATTTGAAATCAGTGACTCGGAAAACTCCCACGAACTGGTTTGCATACATATCTCACGACTTTTTTAAAATTATGCACGCCATATTGGATCCGCTACATTGAATTTTAAAAAACATAAGTGAGAATGCTTCTGTGTAGGTACGATGGGATTTTAAGTTTTTGTCAGTTTTTTCGGTGTCTTGGCCCCTCGTGACTTGGTATCGCATATACTCGAAACAGAAAAATCCTGAAATTTCTCATTCGCTAGCCTGTCAAGTCTCGCAGTCTCCCCTCGGAGTTTCGGTTGGGCGACCTGTCCTGGCTTACCTTTTCTACTATATTAACAAATAATATCACGATCTTCCTAATTTTGGGTTACGCATTCAAAATGCCACGTCATAGTACCTTGCGCAAAAACAGATTTGATGGATATCGTTGAACCCTTAGACGTAGACTTAGGGCTGTCTCAAGTCAGAAAAATT
Source organism: Neodiprion fabricii (assembly GCF_021155785.1). NCBI lineage: Eukaryota > Metazoa > Arthropoda > Insecta > Hymenoptera > Diprionidae > Neodiprion > Neodiprion fabricii. The sequence goes on along the minus strand of NC_060245.1, from coordinate 8,843,157 downwards.
GCAGGAATTTGCACAAGGTTAAGAAACACACAGACAGTATTACCAACTAAATGTTATAATCATGTTACAGTATTTCATGAGCAACTTGACCTTGGAATGTCTAATAACTGCAGTGATTAATTTGCATTATCTCTCAGACAATCTATTCCAAATCAGCTAGTGATAATGTAATTTGAAAGATTGCTTATTATTTTCATGATTTCAGGGTTTGAAAAACATCAACGAAGTATGGAAGAAGATGATGCTTGAAATGGTACCATACAAAGATCAGGGAATATTCAGACTCAAAACAGTTGACGACATCACTCAAGCATTAGAAGATCATCAGATTCAGTTATCCGCCATGAAATCCACAAGGTTCAAGGCTGCCAGTTTAATCATATTTATTTATAACCAATGAACATGTACTCTTTTGTATTGTTTTGGAAATACTCAAATCCTTGAATAACAATAAGCTATTTACTCATACCTGCGTTACAGATTTGTTGAACCGTTTGCGGTAGAAGTAGATTATTGGGAAAGAGCACTATCTGACGTGAATGAGGCATTAGACGCAGTTCTCTTGGTACAACGAAGCTACATGTATCTCGACAACATATTTTACTCGGAAGATATTAGAAAACAGCTGCCAAAAGAGACAGACGATTTTGACAAGATAACTATGACATGGATGGAAGTCAGTGGGCGCATAGCAGCTAACGGGCTTGCTTTGAAAGTAACTCGTGACCCACGTGAGTATCATGCAATACACCCATATATGTATTAGCGCTGGCTGTCAAGGTTCCTGTTCAGCTATTGGAACAAGTTTTTTCTTTGTCTTTTGATTAACCTTCCGAAAAAAATTAATGAAACAGATTCTGTAAAATCATCAAACTATACGCAGGTCATAGTTATTACTAAAAATCATCCTTCTTCGTAAACGACAAACGAAGAATTTTTTTCGATACAAACAGCCTCTTCTAATGTACTTTTAACATAATAATACACCTATTGACGTATTTGGTGCTATATGATAAGAAGCCTAAGTACCACTTATGTTTTTATAAATATTGTTTTCAAGAATTTGACGCAATTTTGATGATCATGGTTAGTCGAATGAACAGAACATATATTTTTGAAAGGTTTTATCACTCACGTTTCTAGTAAGAAACGTTTGCGAGTATGCAATTAATTGCGCACAGTAGGTTCTGAAAGCCTTATGGTTTCTACGCCGTAAGGGGCCGTACTTGAATCACGTGTCAAATTTAGAGGTGAGGGGGGGTTTTTGATGTTTTTATGTAATTTGCCAAATAAAAATAAACAAAAGTAAAACTTTACGGCGATGGCTAAAAAAGTATGACTCAAATTTGGTACGCTACGGTCTGCCTATAGCAAACCTGTTCACATCTTAAGAGTAGCGCTATGCAGCGATTCTTGGCTCAAGACTAGCCAACTTAATAATAATAGTATAATATAATATTTCTTTATTAATCACAATTTTGTTTTTGCAAATACATGTTAATTAGAGTGAAGTAGAGCAGGGGATTGGCAGTGGTAGGTAGAAACACACGCATTTGCACGAGGGACAAGGGAAACTGCCGAAAACTTTATCCAGGTGTAGCCGGACCCGAGTCCAAAGCACCGACCAGCAACGCAGCGACTGAACGGCGTCGCGGCGTGACTCGTCTTATATTTTTGCAAGTTTGCTTGAAAATGACCAGCAGTCTTGAAGAATTAAAGAGTTCCTCACAATAGAGCGGGTAGGGGAGAAATCAATGTTCTGTTACGACTTGTTACATAAGGGAAAGTAAAGAAGTAATTCTCAATGCATGACATAAATTAAGTACTACCTCTAATCTGATTTCTGTATTTTTATCTCTTCGTCAAGGTTTTCTTGTACTTCTTCGGCTACACTTCGTTAACATTTCTGCCCACTATTAGATAAATTGGTTGAGCGATTGCTGGAAAAATGGTAATATTGCTCTATTTGAGTACTGTGAGGTCTTCAGGTTTTATATCCTGATGTGTTTTTTTTAACACGTATTTGACAATTTTCATGCGTCCTAACACCATTACATTACTTTCCGGTGACTCTATAGATGACATTATGTGTTTAAAGTCTTAGTACTATACAAAATGTTCAAAATTCTTGCAGTTGAAAGAAGAAACTCCATTGTCTTGTTTTCCTTTAAATAAATCCCATTTAAACAGCGCTGCAGCGTCGCTTTCATGAATTTGATTACAGCGCTACTTATTATTCACCCTTATACTCCCACTTTAATACACTTCGTATAGTTATCTATCAGAGGCATGTGTTCATCTTTACTTCAATGGAAAAGGTGTGCACCAGCTTCCGCCTACGGCGCCATTGATATTGAAATGGGTATTCGGAAAATCCCCGAAAAATCTTTCAATTCTTCTTCGAGATCCAAACACTGTATTTTAAAGCTGTATTCAATATTTCAAAAACGTTTTTCAAAAAAGTTCGCAACTACCGTGTTGAAACCAAAAGGGAAAGGACTCATAACCTTATCAGCACATCTTCGCGATGAGAATAGTATCCCATAAAATTTCCATCAAAATCAATTGAGTGGTTTGACCGGAATGCTGCTCCCAAAAAATCTATGATCGTATACATCTGTCACGTGCGGAGCGGTCTCGCACGCGACGACTTACCCTCTTTGTTATTAACGAGGTTTATTTATTTAATTGTTGGTGGATTCGGGGGTGAACGTCCTCTACAGGGCGTTCCGTGGGAAATGGTTTGGAGGATTTCAATTATATTGTAACAATTTTGAATGGAAGCAAGTAGAAATATTTAATGGAATAACGAGAAGCAGCGATATTTAGACAAGGAAGCTTACAGTATGTTCTTACGCTACTTACGTTCTCGCTCTTTCGTGATCTCACTCGTGGATTCGGCTTCGGCCTCGAAGGTGCCGAAGCTTACACCTTCACTCACTCACTTACGTACTACACGGCTTGATTAAGTTCGTGGTTTTGCTTATAGCGCTTAATTCTAACTTCACAGACTGATGTCGCGACGCGAGATGCTTGAATGACCGCGGATAGATTTACAGGGAATTCTCTCTGTGATCGTCGGAGACCCAAGACTGATAACTCTTTACTCGACAGCTCTGAAGGAGCCTGATTCCGTAGATGTTGGTTTAATGCTGTCTCTAACGGGACTGACTTCGCTCGCTCGTCCGACACCCCTTGGAACGTCGGACGGCGAGCGAGCTTTTTGCTGAGTTTGCAATTTTAAACAAAGGCTCGCCTCGCAACGGTTATCCTCGGAGCGCGTGATTTCGCGCTCGCCTCATCCCGGTGTTGATTACACCCGGGATCCGGCGGGCGCGAAGACGCTGACGTTGCTGGCTGTCCAGCTACGCCGTTGCGCTTGGCTATACCACGAACTGATTATAATGAGATATTTTATATGGTCAAACTAAACTATGCTTCCTTGTCTCTATGATAATAATAATAAAAAAAAATGATAATTGTTATGTTACAATTTTGGGTAAATGTGCGGCGCTCGTGACATCCCTCCCCCCTCAGGTGTCGATGCCCTCATCGACTCGGTGCGCCGGGCCGACGGTGACACGGACACTGGAGGGTTGGCTCACAGCTGACCGCACATTTCATACATTCGGTATTTACATTGTTTGTGTGTTGCGCATACGCTCTTTCATGACCCGCACACACACACACACACACAACACTTTTCTTTTTGTTTTCGTTTGGCTTATCACTCACTTGTCACCACACTGCTGGCTCGTCGCTCGGTCGTCCTTGCGTCTCGCCAGCTGCGTTGCCCTCGTGAGCTTCGTCCACAGGTCTCCTCAGACGGCCTTGGTGTTGTCATCTCCTTCCGTCTGTGTTGACTCGGCCGCTGTGGGTAGAGTCTCCTACTGGATCAGGTCTTCGGCGACCTCCGGTTCGTCCACCAGAACGTCCGCGAGGTTCGCCGGAGATCCTGGCGTTGTGGGTGGCATCTCCCACTGGATTAGGTTCCCCTCTGCCGGTTCTTCGTCTTCCGCTGGTCCCAGGAGCTGCATCATCTCCCTTTCCAGAGTGATCCAGCGACCCAGAATCCGCGTACGGACGGCGGGAATCATCACCCTGGTCAACCTCCTGTAGTCAATTAAGAAGGGAGCTTCTTCTCCCTCCAAAATGACCAGGTAGTCCGTTTGAATACCCTTGTCCTTAGTGTCCCGTCCGGTCTGTATTGACTTGTCTTTGGTTGCGGGAGTGTGGCGCCGTAATGTTGTCGCCTGCACCAGCGCGTTGATCCTTGGCGTTGTGTTCGGAGCTGCTTTCCTCTCGACGAGGAGGCGGCCGAAAGCTTCCACGCAGTGGCCCGCGTGTAGGCCCGGCCTGTTTCCGACACTCTCGCCACAGAGTGTACAGATCGTGCTTGCCGACCTCCGGCGCGAGAGGAAACGTTCTAAGTAGCATTCCTCCCAATGCTGGCTTCCTCCGCTCTTTCTGCAGGTCGGGCAGGTGCCGTTCCTCAGACTCTCCACCGCCTGGGTCAACACCGCCGTTTTCGCCTTCGCCGTTGGAGGTGGTGCTGTCACCACCAGCTTCGGCGAAACGGTCGAAACCGCCGCCTTAGCCGGTGCTGGTTCGGGCGCTGTTGATCTTGCTGGTGGTAGCTCTCGTACCGGCGCTGGTACTCGTACTGGTGGCCGGATCGCTATCTCGCACTTGGATAAGCACGAGACTGCGTGAGCCACCCGTTCCTCTCCCGGTAGCTCCGTTTTACACAGTGGACAGGGGCTGAGGTCCGACCCGTTCCCCTGATCTGCCCATTTCAAATAGCAAGTTACCCAGGTTGGGCAACTCGTTAGGCTTTCGCGACAGACCGCGCACTCCTTGGTTGCCTTCGCCCTCGCGAACGTGTTTAAGTAAGCCGCGTCGGATATTTTCTGCTCGATTTTCAAAGTGTTGTTTCTCTTCTAAACTTGCGACTGCTCGGGTCTAACTCCGGGAATCGAATGGCGTATGGTTATGCCCTCTGGCTCTCCTTCCCTTTAGCGTGGTAGTGGGAGAAGTCTCGATGTTTTTGAGGGTGTTATTTTCCTAGTATGCCACCTCAGCCTCTTGCCGGGGAAGGGGGCAAGAAGACTCTCCTCCTCTTCCCTTGGGTTGACCCGTTGTTCTTTCCTTATTCACTTCGTACCGTGTACGTAGGGCGATTTCTGGGGGCACACTTGGGTTTCCGGCGCCGCCGTGGTCTCGACATGGGTCCTGTTTTGTCTGGGCGAGCTCGATATCTTCGTAATTGTTGCAGGTGCCGTACGCTTCGGGCGTCCGCATGGCAACCCAATCCATTTAGCCACTTTGTAGATGTTGGCTCGCTATATGTAGGTAGCCAATTTTATTCCAAGAAGGAGGTCCGGGGCAAACCCGGTCGTAAACAGGACGTGCTGTTCTTCCTTGTCACGGCGGTGGCCGCCGATTTCTGAGAGTCGCCGTTGTACGTCGTCCAGGGATTCGTCAGCACGTGACGTTCGCCATGCTGAGTCCTTCTCGGTATATTGCGACAGTATATTGCCTTGACCTGAGTTTTCTAATTTTTCCTCCAACGGTTTTCCGAAGCTGGGGGCAATTAGAGAAATATTCAGTGAAATTTCCGGCGCATAAAAGTATTATTTACGACTCTCGTAAACCCGCATTCCAGTGAGGGAGGTACTTCGGGTGCGTCCAACACAGTCAGAGCTGAGGTGGAGTATCCCGGCACCTTTCAACGTGGTTGAGACTTCCGTTCTTGCTGGACAGAGTATGTGGATATGTTCTGATGCGTGTAAAGAATAGAGCCATCCACCCTGGGAGGGTAGATGCTTCCAGAACGGGTCATCCGTCGTTTGTATCCTCACATCGCAGTGCCTATATGCGTCAATTGATGGGTTTATTAGCATCGCTACCTCGCATTGCTGTGACGTCGATACCTCCTTAAGAGGGGTCTCCATCGAGCAGATGTATCGGCGCTCTACACTGGTGCATTGGTTTATGTATACGGAGTCCGCCATAAAGTATGTACGGTGGTCTGCCGACACAACTATATACGGCGTCGACGGCTGAATATGAGCCGATCCGTTTAGTAGCGTTCCGCGCTGCGAGGCTGGCCACGCATGCATTCGGTAAAGATGATAAGCCGTTTGCTCGAGCAGGGGAATATGTACCACAATTAGGATCCTGCCCGAGTGAAACACTATGTCTGTATTGACTACGCGGGCCAACGATTCTCCTTGTAAGTACTCGATCGCGAGGGGAAATTCAAATCGGGTGCCCGAGTTTGTATTTCCTTCGGTATGGCAGTCAGCTGCGTCGTTGTTAACATGCTGGGATAGTAGCGTGCTTCTCTAGCCATCGATATCGCGTGCAAGTACTTCTCGCTTGTCTGGATATACTACTTGACCTTAGCCTCCACTCGGTACGCGAAGTTCGCTAGGATGTTCCGGCGCATCATGAAACTCGTCTGGTTGGATAGCTGATTAATTCGTGCGTGCAGTTTATCAACCATGTCTAATTCCATCCGATGTTCTCGATGCAACTCCTGGAATTTTGAGTGGGTTACATGTATTTCCTTGTTGATAATTTGAGTTAGGTTCGATTGGTCACTAAACAATCGATCGATCTGCGCATTGATATACGTAGCATCCTCTTCGTTCATGGTGCCGAACAGCGATTTGCTGAGCGACCCAATGTAACCTAGCGGGACCGATCGTTTCTTCATAGTTCTGATTTGTAATGGCTTCATCGGCGCGCTGAGTCTGGAGTGGTGAGAAATGGCCTCTAGGTTGTCCGCCATTTCTTTAGCGCGCCTCATGAGTCCTTGAAGATAATCCAAATTTGTCGTTTCACGGCAAGCCTCCTTGGTCATGACCTGGCAGCATGCCTTGAATGCTTCGTTTAACTGCCTCTCGGCGGGGGGTGAATCCGTAATAAAGGCGTCTATATCCATAAACACGGTGACTCTCCAGTCCACGTGTTGCAAGCGGAGGGGGGCCACCCTCTCGTAGTAAATTCCCGGCTGGTCCTCCATGGGTGTTATGTGATACGCGTTGTTGCTCCGAAGCTCAGCGGCGGCCAGGGCCGTCGAAGCTAGAAGCATCCACACGCACAACATCGTCGAATTGGTGGACGGTGGCTCGTACTCCTACACTGGTTGTTTACGCGTCTCTCTTTCTCACTCCCGCACTCTTCTGCGAACACATGCAGATAACATGTTTACACACGCCTTACTGGTACCTCTCACACCCATGCTTGCACACCTTCATAAATGTGTTTGCTTTGCTTACGGCAATTACTGCGTAGCTCCGCTGTACATTCCGATATATATATTTTTATGGTACAATTTCAGCAAACTGGCTAGCGGCTTATACCACTGCCAGTTTTACCTTGTCGACATGCTTCCTTATCCTTTTCCCGTTTTCTGCCTCTAGTATTATATAGCTATGGTCAGTTATTTGGACAATTTTATATGGGCCATGATATTGGGAGTCGAACTTACCCTTACGAGGTTCCTTAAGGACATAGGCAAGGTCGCTCACTTTACCTGGGAAAGGACGGACTTTCTTGTCGTAGTATTTTTTGGTTGTTTCCTTCGCGCGATTTTGATTCTCACCGGCCATTTCGCGTATTTCGGAGAGGCGTTTTATTAGCTCGATAGTATACGAATTATACGTGGATAGTTTTTCGTCCACGGGGAACTGACTCGGTAGCCAAGGCAGCCTCCCGTACACGATTTCGTAAGGGGTGAAATTTGTCGCCTCGTGCACGCTAGTGTTATACGATAATTCCGCGTAAGGCAACAAACGGTCCCAATCGTCGTACGTACCTGCATACTGCGTTATGTATTCCGCTAACAATATGTGACTTCGTTCGAGCGCTCCGTTCGTCTGTGGTCGATAGCCGGATGTCGTTATTTGATTTATGTGAAAGATTTTGGATATTTCGCGTAGTAAATTTCCGGTAAAGGCTGCTCCGCAATCAGTAAATATCGCACGGGGAGCTCCGAATTGCGCAATTAATCGCCTCGCCATAGCTTCGGCGATCGTAGTCGCTTTCAAATCGGGTATCGGTTCCGCTGAACAGTATTTTGATGAGTGGTCTTGCATGGTTAATATGTGCTTATTGCCATGTGGTGTAGTCGGCAACGGACCCACCGTATCGAGGGACACCTTATCAAAAACGTCAGCCGGCGTATAAGTAATGAGCATCGGCTCGCGCGTCTTCGCTCGAACCAATTTACGTTCCTGACAGCCTTTGCAGCTACGAATATAATTTTGCACTTCGTTTCTCAGCGAAGGCCAATAAAAACGTTCACGGATTTTACGATAGGTCTTGGTTACCCCTCGATGGCCTCCGACAAGGCTCGCATGAAATTCCTCAATTATTTGCGGGTGTTGTTCATCCGGTGGTCGTCGAATGGTACCATAGCATATCGTGGTGACTATGTTTGTTTGACCGAGTATCTTGTTTAACCAATCGAGCAGTTTTGTGCGCGGTAGTTCGTCCGTATAGTCGCCCGAGCGTGAAATACGAACCGACTTCACGGCCGCTTGTTGAAGGGCGAATTTAAGATTCTCGAGTCCCTTGTATATGTGCTCGGTGTTTGTTTCGTCGTAGTACCGTTTTTTAATAACAATGCTATAAATTTTATTGGACCCATACGGAGTCACCGCTATTTGTCCGATCGATAAATTCCGGTCTTTAATTGTTTGTCCATCTATCCTACCTAGGTCAGCGAGTAGTTTTCCCACCGAGGTTGATAATTCTCCATCGGCAGAGATAAAATGGACTAAATTATCTGGTTTGTACGTTAGACATTCTCGCGAGCTAATTATCGTACTTGTTTTTGCTATAAATTTTTCCTGGTCAGGTTCCTCTTCACTGGACGAGTCCAGTGAGGACGACGTGATCGGGGACGAACTCGTGTCTTTCGATCCTATTATGATGGGGTCATCAGAGAAAGTTATGAATTTGCTTTTATTACCGGGAGACTTTTCGGAAGGTATAGCACGTGGTAGCGCACGTGCTCGGTATGGTGTAGACTTTGCAGCCGGGGCCGCATCGTTGCTGGGCAATGACCATCTCACCGTGAGGCGGGGAGCGGGCAGTAGAGAGGTCCGAGCGGGCTGCGTGGTGTCGGGTTCGCGCTCGAGTCCCGCGGCCATACTTGTCTCGGGTCTCTCTCTCGCGTTTTCTCGCGGCGTGCTCTCTCTCTCAGCTGGTTGCTCGTCATTTTCGTCGTCCGCCTCCGTTCCTTCTTCTTCCGTGCGTGATGATATCTTCTCCCTCGCACTCAGCCGCCGTACTAATTCCTGATCCGATGGTGACTTGAACCTGTCTTCTAATGCTTTCAAGCGGCTGGCAAGCTCAGCATCTCCGACGATGTCATCGAAAGGGTCTTGTTCTTGGAGAATCATCTGGGCCTCCTCTTCTACCTCATCCCCCTCCGACAGATGATCAGGCCAGTCAAAATCTGCTTTATCGGGCCCCTTTTTGGGGTCGTGGGAGGAATTGGCGTGATGCCTCTCTTCCAAACGCCTTAATGATTCGTTGAATTTGTTAATTGAATCTTCTAGAGTTGCTGTTACCGTCTTTGTATTATCTGCTTCCGATTCCTCCGTGCTTCCATCTGAATCGTTGCTGGGGGCGGTGAGCGGGACCGTGATAGTGGCAGGCCTCTGATCAGCCGTCGCGCTTGCGGATTCCGATGAAAACACCGCCTCTTGGGGACCTTCGAGGGGCTTGACCTCTACGGGGGGTGGAGACTTCGGTCTTTTCGGAGGAAGTTACTGTGCGGGCAACATACTGCGGTGTAAGCGCTGTATGGGTGGCCCTGAGCTCTCGGGTTCAGATTCGGAGGGTTTCGCATCGGCGGGAGGTGGGCGCCTGGCGGGTCTTGTAACGACCTTCCCGCGCGTTCGTGTCGCCACCGGGCCTGAGCTCTGCGAGCTCCCCTCTCTTGTTTCGGGTACTGTGGGGACCGTGGGCACGCTGCGTAGGCGCGAGCGTGTGCGCGCCGCTATGATCGATGCGTCGGCCTTGGACGGGCCAGCTGATGTCTCAGGTGTCTTGTCTTTTCTGTTACCGGAAGGTTTCGAAGATAAAGGCAAGATCTGAGCCTTCTGAGGGACATTCGTCTCTACTTCCGAATCACTTGTAGACGAGAATTTCTCTAGGTCTACGGGATTACGGGAGAGTGCATCGGCATTTAGATTTTCACGCCCTGGCTTATGTTGAAATTCATAATCGTATTTACACAACCTAATTTTCCATCCGTTGAGCCTCTTGCCTGGATTGAGCGTAGAACGCATCCATTTGAGGGGCTCGTGGTCGCTTACGAGCTTAAATTTTCTTCCATAGAGATACGTGGAGAAATGTTCAATTGAATCGATTATGGCCAGACACTCTTGTTCCGTAGTTCCGTAGTTCTTTTCAGCGTTAGTAAAGATTCTAGAGTGGTACGCGACCGGTAGATCGTGGCCATCGTGAATTTGCGACAATACTGCACCGAGTGCAAATTCCGAGGCGTCGGTCGTTAGAATAAATTGTTTAGATAGATCGGGGTATTTCAAGATCGGTTCTCCGCAGAGGGCCTTGCGAAGCCTGCGAAAGCTGTGTTTCTGCTCTCGTTCCCATACGAACGATTTTCCCTTTTTGAGTAAGTCTGATGAGGGCTTGGATATGGCTGCGAAATCCGGAATAAACCGACGGTAATAACCGGCGAGACCCAGAAATTGCCGCACGTTTTTCTGCGTCCTTGGGTGCGGGAATTTACGCACTGCCTCTAACTTCTTCGGGTCTATTCGCAACCCGTCGCGGCTAACGATATGCCCGAGATACGCGACTTCGCTACGCAAGAACTCGCATTTATCCGGTTCGAGGACGAGATTAGCTTCCTCAAGACGTTGCATGAGACGCCTGATTTTATTCTTATGCTCTTCGAGAGTTTCCGCAAATACTACGATGTCATCGAGATACACGAACAGTTCTGTCCCTTGCAACCCAATCAGCACCCGATCCATCAGGCGCTGAAAGGTCGCAGGCGCGTTTTAAGACCCTCGGGCATGCGAGCGTACTCGTAGTGCCCGTTTATTGTGGAAAACGCCGTCTTTGGACCGTCTCTCCGATCCATCGGGATCTGCTGGAAGCCGCTCGCTAGATCGAATGTCGAAAAGTACGTAGCTTTTCCCAGCTGTTCGAGTATTTCTATCATATTCGGGAGGGGGTACGCGTCGGAAATCGTCTTCTCGTTCAATTTACGGAAATCGATGACCATGCGCATCCGCGGATTCCCTTGAGAGTCGGGTTTCTTGGGAATTATCCAGACCGGCGAGTTATACGGGGAGCGTGAATGAACAATTATTCCCTCGCTTAGCTTTTTCTCAACTTGCCGCTCTAGTTCCGACCTATATACTACAAGAAATCTGTATTGTTTTGCGTTTACCGGGAGCTCGTCCACCGTCGGAATCCGATGGCGAACTTGATCCGTGCATCGCAATCTATCGCCTGGTAGCTTATACATGTGAGGGTATTCCTCGATGAGACTTATAACATGTGCGCGCTCTACCTCATTGAGCCTGTCTAATCGCAATGATTTAACGATGGCTTCTACTCGATCCGTCGGCGGAGTAGTTTCTACACCGCTACCATCGGAGCTTTCGTCGCTCCAATAGCCGTTCTCCCGATAGTGCTCGAAATCTTCGAGTTCCTGAGGCTCGATTTCTAATTCGACGTCGTCGAATAGCGTGTTTATTGCTAAGACGTAGCACGATCCTCCCGTAGGAGCAACGATACCTTCTCCGATAAACACACCCGGTTGAGTTTCGATTCGCGGTAAATATCCCTCCTTTAGATTCGCGTTCTTTATAGGGATGCTTATTTGCTCACTCGTACGCGCGCGCAGTTTGTAACTTCGTTTCTCCGGAGCGATTTTCACCGCTAACACGCGCTTTGTGGGTTCTGCGTCGGAGGGAGGTAGACCTATGAAACGCTTAGGTCGGATGGGATCGCTCGAGGTAACTAAAGTATTATGGTGAAACGAGATTTCGGCTTTTTCCGCGAAAAAATAAGGTTTACCGATTAACGCGTTGCATCTCAGCGGCAGGTTTCGTAACACGTAAAACTTGGCTGGTTTTTCAGAGATGTGGGGGACAACTGAGCCGAGTGTCAGAATATCCGATTCCTCTAATCCTGTTACCCATATTTTATCGTCAGTGTTTACAATTACGTCCGGATCGAGGGCATTTAGTTTAATTAAGCTGGCTGATGAACCCGTGTCAAGAAAGAATTTTCCCTTCTTGTTACGAAGTTCGGGAGCACTTAGTTCGACTACTGGGCTCTCCTGGTCGGTGGGGGTCCAGAGTACGAGACATCGTTCTCCAGGAACCTCACTGACTGTTGGTGTTCTCGGGGTCGACTTGATTCGCTCACTCCGCTCGGGCCCGCAGGGAAATTTGCCCGGCGAGCCCCAGGGCAGTTTAAAGGCTCCCTTTGCGGGGAACGTCCCTGAGATGACCGTTGCATTATCGGGCAGCACGGGCAACACCTGGTTTGTTTGCAGCAATGTGTATATCCGCAAGGTGTTAACGGACTAGTATATGGCCCTCCCGTAGCAGTCTCGCGGTTATCAGACGTTTGCGTGGGTTTAGAGAAAAACCCGGTTGCCGGTTGTGGTGACTGGCTTCGATAAGTAGACATCGGTCTACCTTCCCGAGCCGTCGGCGACGGAGTTCGGGAGTTATAGCGAGCGTAAAGAACACGCGCCATTTCCTCCTGGTTCGACTCAATTCCTTTCCATTGACTGCTTCGAAGCGCTAGCCTTTCGGCGATTTGGAAGGCTACTTCGAGACTTTCCGGCTCTCGCAAATCCACCGCGGCTCCGATATGGGTAGGCAACCCTTTTACGAATGAACCTAGCGCGATTCGATGTAGCGGGTCCCGGTTCAATTCTGGCGGATCGACGCCAAAATATGACTTGTACGCGCTTCTACCGCCGCTTAGCAAAATTCGGACTTTGTCGTAAAATTGCCCGATGGTTTGATCGCGTTTCATCCGGACCGTCATCAGCGCCTCTGTATAGTAATCATAGGTGTGTCCGCGGGTGAGTCGATTTTTCAACAGTTTCACTAACCCGGCCATGCTCTCGATCTTCTCGCCGTAGATACAGTTTCGCGCGTCCCCGCGTAATCGCGATATTACTGCGCCGAGGTACTGCGGTTCTGCCGCGGCTGGCACGAACATGGACGCGTTTTGGATGTCTTGCAAAAAATCTCGTAACGGCATATTCGTCCCGTCAAATTCGGGAATGTTCGCGAAATTATTTTGAATAGTCAAATTTTCCACCATAGTGGAGACACTGGCGACCAGGTCGGCCGTCACATCGGCGGCGTCTCTGGCCTGAGCGTGATTTGGCATGTTGATAAGTCCGGGGGTAGGGAAGGATATCGAAAGGATAAGCGATTCTATTACGTATAGTTCGACTCCCTCTTTTGTTAAAGATAACAAAAAATTCGAAAAATTTTTGATTTTAAATTTCACAAAAATTGAATCCTCGATTCCAATTCCCAAGGAAAATCACCTCCTTATATCCCACTTCTGACACCAGTTTAGTCTGTCACGTGCGGAGCGGTCTCGCACGCGACGACTTACCCTCTTTGTTATTAACGAGGTTTATTTATTTAATTCTTGGTGGATTCGGGGGTGAACGTCCTCTACAGGGCGTTCCGTGGGAAATGGTTTGGAGGATTTCAATTATATTGTAACAATTTTGAATGGAAGCAAGTAGAAATATTTAATGGAATAACGAGAAGCAGCGATATTTAGACAAGGAAGCTTACAGTATGTTCTTACGCTACTTACGTTCTCGCTCTTTCGTGATCTCACTCGTGGATTCGGCTTCGGCCTCGAAGGTGCCGAAGCTTACACCTTCACTCACTCACTTACGTACTACACGGCTTGATTAAGTTCGTGGTTTTGCTTATAACGCTTAATTCTAACTTCACAGACTGATGTCGCGACGCGAGATGCTTGAATGACCGCGGATAGATTTACAGGGAATTCTCTCTGTGATCGTCGGAGACCCAAGACTGATAACTCTTTACTCGACAGCTCTGAAGGAGCCTGATTCCGTAGATGTTGGTTTAATGCTGTCTCTAACGGGACTGACTTCGCTCGCTCGTCCGACACCCCTTGGAACGTCGGACGGCGAGCGAGCTTTTTGCTGAGTTTGCAATTTTAAACAAAGGCTCGCCTCGCAACGGTTATCCTCGGAGCGCGTGATTTCGCGCTCGCCTCATCCCGGTGTTGATTACACCCGGGATCCGGCGGGCGCGAAGACGCTGACGTTGCTGGCTGTCCAGCTACGCCGGTGCGCTTGGCTATACCACGAACTGATTATAATGAGATATTTTATATGGTCAAACTAAACTATGCTTCCTTGTCTCTATGATAATAATAATAAAAAAAAATGATAATTGTTATGTCACAATTTTGGGTAAATGTGCGGCGCTCGTGACACATCTACTTGTAAAAATACGTGCAAGCTCTTATATAAATCCCAAAACGCGTCTTTCTAGGTGATTTAAGGATTTTTTGTCAATCTGATGTTCTTTTGATTGGCAAAGGTGTAAGGCACACCGTCTAATTACGATCATGCCCAAAAATTAGCCAAGCAATCCGCAAACACAAGCAACCACAATTTTTTTTTTGAAGTGAAAACTTCTTCAGCGGCGCTTAGCACTTTTGTAGATGGGTACAAAATGTTAAACTCGCGTCAGATTGGTAGCGCGTCAGATTCGTAGCCTGATCGAAAAACCGTAAGACGGATGGAGAGGGGGTAATATCCCCCTCTCTTTCTACCGTACGGCGAAAATGTTTGGCTTTCTTAGGCTATATTAGCTTTATTGAAGGGAGAACAGGTAACTAAGTGATTGGTACGCCTGGATAAGTATCACAGATAATGAATTATCGTTTATTAAAGAATTCTGATGAAGATATTACGCGGTTCTTTCGCCACAGCTCTGGCCGAGTGTAACCGGCCCTTTTTGCTAGCGCTCGGGAGAGAGTTCTCGCCCGATCATTCGTCGCAGAGACGGAACGTCAGCGTTTGCTTACGCTGCCGCTTACGATCTGGGGCGCTGCTCTCAGCTCTGACGACGGGCGAACCTGGTCGTTGTCGAGAGGTCGCCACAAATGTATGCCTGCTCCGTCTGTCTCGTTTAAGTGGCGCTGGGCGCCTGCGCGTGTGTGTTTGTACTACAGCCTGCTACGCGCATCCACAGATGGTGACTGCTGATGCGTCAATCGTTTGTATACTTGTGAAATTCGTGTATATAAAGTGATCAAAAGATGGAAACGTAAGAAAGTGCATTTATTAACGGAAAAGGGACGGAGAAATATCGAAAAAAAATAAGTAAGTACTTTATAAACATATAGATATGTACCTACAGGACCTACACATTATAGATGAAATATTTGTAACACGTTGATACTTTATAGCGTTAACCTATACATTCGCGCAACAAATTTTAGCGACATATTTGAGGGAAATCGTTTCTTTTTCAATAATACATTAAAGCAATGCGCGCGTGACTCATTGGTTCTTGATATTAAGAGTATCAATTGTGATACTGACCACATTGGCTTATCCAGTGCTTTGCTAATCGAGTGTAAAAACGTGTATTACGTATAAAATCATAAAAAATACGGTACCACACAAATAATTTCAAATAAAAATAAATGAAATAGAATGATGATAAATAATCTTCGTTTTTCAGAAAAACAAAAGAAAAAAATAAAAATCGGAAATATCAATGTGCATGGCGTCAGCGTGGAAAAAAATTTGAAAATAAAGATTCGAAGGAAGAAAAAGAAGAAAAAAAAAGAAAAAGACATAGTGAAAATCAAAGGGCATATTATTTATGTAATATAAATTGTCATGTTTGTCTACGATAGCGCAATAAATGAATATTGTATTTTACCACATAAATGATAGTACTTTTATACTGATAAATAAAACAATTCGTGCGACATTATTCCCCAACCATTCCAACATATTCAAAAATGCACAACGTTGATGTTTAAGTTATCACTTCTGCCGGCACTCCTGGAGTGCAACCCTTCCTTTTTTTTTGATCACTATTCATCCATGTTGCCACGTACCAATATAGATCGGAAGACCTCGTGGTCCACGGTCCGTAATGATTGAAAGATTCACACCCGCTGGATCAGGGTTGATTACCGCGAGGGTTGTGTCCTTGTCAAAGTGCAAAAGCACACCTGTTGTGCTAAAACGTTGACATCGATAAGGTTAAGATTGCAGTACTAAGAAATGGGGAAATTAAATTCTGAAAATAATAAGTCGTAGAATTTCATTAAAGCAAATAAAATGTGTACGTACAATATAAAAGGGTTATAGAGCGACCTACAATTCACGTAAGGAGACGGTGAATGATCTGGATACGAAGATAAGAACTGAACAAAATGATATTAATAGATAATCAAGAATAAAAAAGATGTTTTTAAATGAGAAAGATTGAGTACTCTGAAAAGGGCAAAGGAATATCATAAGTTGACAAAATATTAGATTAATAATCTGGGATTTCCAGTTCAGTGAATAGGATTTGAGGTATAGTTAGAGGGAAAGGTGAGCCGATAAGTTTTTCTGGAATATAGTTGAAGTTATCTTCTGGAACCTACCGCCGGTACCAAGCTGTATCTTTGACCTGAGTCCCAAAATCATTACAAAGGATCCAACATCGTCCAAGCTAGCCAGCGAAACTGGACTGTTGGATCTTCGCAGACTTGATCATCGAAATTGATGTCCTGCAGCGACCTGAAGGCCTTGGATCGTAGCTGGTATCAAGCACTGAGGTGCACCCCGCATGTCCTCCTGGTAGAGATCACTTTGATGTCTTGGTTCGCAAATTCAGTTGATTGGTCGGTGTTGTCTGGCCTATAATTGAAACTTGGTTTTTCTGATAGTAGAGGTAGATATTATCGATGACGAATGACCTCAAACATCCCATTGTCGAACCTCCTAGGTCATCGTTCGGTACCTAAGCCTGAACGAATGTCCGAAAAAAATTTCCAGGGTAAGCGTCTGGCGCAGTGGACACGTACCGCGGTATTGAAAATGCAATGAAATCAGGGGGCCTTTCTTAACACTGTCAACTATTTTCTGATACTACTCTAATTCGGGCCTGAAAGAGTTTGAACAGAGATTTTCCCTTCATTCGATCACCTCGGTTTTGCTCAATACATTTCCCTCGGAGCGGCAGCGGTATTTTGTAGTATTTATTGCTCATGCAGAATGTATAGTGGAACTCTCTATCAAATTTTTTAAATGACGCCCACATGGTGTTGTGAATAATTGTTTTTATTTTTGCCTGTTCATATTGATGTGGGAGGTCAAAAACGTATGTCAATATGGGGATATGAATAGTATAAATAAGGGGACGGTGAGGAATTTAGATCTCTTGTTGACATAAAAGAAAAATATGAAATCAATGGACAGGCTTGGAAAAAAAATGAAATGACGAGAACGATGATAAATATGACTTTGACTATCAATTGAATAAATTAAATATAATTAAAATGTAAATGAAATATAAATAACATATAAATAATGTAAGATTACAGTCGAGGTTTAAATAATCTCGGCCCTCCGAGAGCGCTTTCTTTTGCTTAGGCGAGAAAGTAAGATCGCCTGATCATTGTGGCGATGGGTGCTAATTGCACATGTCGCGCGCCCGCCCCACGTTAAGCACCATTCTGAGATTATACAAAATAAAAGGATATTAAAGCTTGGGAATATGGATCCAATAAACCGATGTCCAATTTTTTTTCCTTAATAAAATCAATGAACAATATATTACACGAATCAACACAAAATTTTACCTAGACTTCAAAGTATTAGATTTCGATTCTTTAGTTCGTAATTAGACGAAAAAAAAATATATAGCATTACAAAGTGTGCTTTTGTATTTAGGAGACCGATTAAACGATATTTTTCAAAATCTGTGGTTTTAATTATCAATTAGGGATGAAACCATTTAAATTAACATTTTTATTATTTTTATTAAGTTTTACTATCAAAATAAGTTACAAAAAAGTAGAAAATAATTTAAAAGTGCACGCTTTTACTTTTTCCTTTATGTTCGTAAGTACTTTCTCTCAATAAACCCCAAATATAGTCTCCGATCATGTTTTCATTGCATTGGCCTTGACAACGTTGTTCGAAGCTCAAAATGTCCTGATGAAAACGTTCTCCTTGCTCTTCTGAATATGCTCCCATGTTGTTTTTAAATTTATCTAAGTGAGCATGCAGCATATGTACTTTTAATGAGAACATTTTCAGTTATTCTGGACTTCTACAAAACACCTGATCGTTGTTTATCACTCGAGTGCCATCTAGAAGCACTGTCTGAACGTTAAAACCCAACTCTGATCGCGCGGTATTTTTTGATGTATTTAAAATAATTAATATTTAAAAAAATAATCAAAAATGAGTATTTTTACTATAACTCCTACAAAAACAAACTTTATACCAAAAAAAGGTATTTTATTTTCGTTTTTGTTCATAATTAACCAGAATATCATAAAATAAACTTTAGGACGAAAAACAAAAATTTTTTTGTAGAGCCGTGTTATCGGTCCCCGAAAAATAAAATAAATTACAAAATCACAGAACGATTTGCATATATCTTCCTATATGTATACTAACAGAACAGACACACTAGGCGCATCACTACACATAAACCACTACACATAAAGGTTTAAAGATATTTTCTCTCGAACGTTTTTCCGAAGTAAATTCAGCTCCCCAGCAGTGCAATGTCTCAAATACAAAATTACAATTGTCTTGGCAACTTATCTTAACCACGGGCTTTTTTATTGTTGGCTCTCTTCTTCAAACTCTGGGGATTCTTGGGTGGTGAATTGGCGGAGAATTAATCTTCGGACTCGTCAGGTGGCCAAATCGATCGGGATATACCGACGGTATACAGTCCACGTTACGGGTTATCACACGACTGGTCTTTTCGACGTCTCCAGAGAGAAAGAGGGCGATTTGTTCGATGATCCGTACCTCTTGGACTTGATAATTGCGAAAAGGAGGGGCGGGCGCGCGACATGCGCAATTAGCACCCATCGCCACAATGATCAAGCGATCTTACTTTCTCGCCTAACCAAAAGAAAGCGCTCTCGGAGGGCCGGGAATATTTAAATCTTGACTGTAATCTTACAATAAAGTGTAAATGAAGTATAACTAAAATATAAATAAAATGTAAAGGGAATATAAATAAAATATAAATAAAATGTAAATGAAATTTAAATGAAATAAAAACAACTCTTCAAATCCCATCCATCGTCAAAATAATTAAAATTACACCTTCATTTAAACATTGACAAATAAATTCTTAAAAAATACGCCGGAATCAATACACACTGAGATATAAAATTGTCTATGATGATAATTAAAAAAAAAAAAATTGATAAATCATAAATATGTTAAAAATCATTCATTCCTTAATTTAGTCCTCGGCAGCAGCTCCGTTGTGTGATTAATTAGATTATGTTGGAACTTCTTCGATAAGGTTCACGTTCACGGCTTTTTGAAAGTTTTTCCTCCTTATCTCAGTATTGAGCGACCGACAGGTTTCGTAGACTGCACACGTTAAATTTGTAATAACAGTAGCAAAGATCACACAGATTCCTCTCATTTGGTAAAATTCGTGTTGTGAATAATTGAAATAGGCATTAAAGTTAAGACAAGACTGAAATTTTGACTGCTGTGGAGTATTCCATCGGAGGGCTATTCAGGTTGGCGTCTTTCAGCAGAGTCTTTAAAATACTCAGCCGTTTCGCCCGCCTGACGCCGAAATCGTGATGGCTGTACTAGGTAAAATTTCGCGGGCACTTTTAAATTTAAATGATCGTTACAGTGTATTAATATTTGCATGATTCACCTTTTGATTTCCATCGCTATGCCTATCGGAGAAGTATAGACAGTTCTGCAAGAAATCGGATCTCAAAGTTCATATTGCTCTTTACACGGGGTGAGGCATTTAAAGCGTGAGAGAGCAGTATTACTTAAACTATTGACGACACTCAAAAAAGTTTCAGATGAAAGTTACATTATTCAAGAAGGTCATCATACTGGATCATCTTATCTCTTTTTCGGTGGAGGCATTGAAACAACGTCAAGTCAGCGCCATTTTTTTAAATCGAACAATTAATTTTTTTTTCTTACGACAATATTACTGACTTCAAGGCATATTCAGTGATCTACAACACAAGGTCATTCTAGGCAGGCGAAGTATGAAAATAGTCGAAAAATCGCATCGAATCAAAATAATTATTTTCAAAGGATTTACTAACCTTGGTTAATGTGTACGTACAGAAGACGAGTTACCTAACCTAACGTAACATTATTTGATTACTTTTTATGGGGTTTTGTCAAAGAACGCGTAATGGCGGTAGCACCTACCACGCCTGACGACATGCAAGAAAGAATACACCGAGCATGTACTGAAATTACATCACAAATTTTGGCTGAAGTTAGACGGCCTTTTGATCAGCGAATTAACAATTGTTTACAAGTGGAGGCTCATCATTTCGAAAATCTTCTGTAGGTAGATACAAACCAAGGTTAGTAAATCTTTTGGAAATAATTATTTTGGCTATATTTTTCGACTATTCACATACTTTTCGTGCCTAGAATGAACTTGTGTTGTAGATCGCTGAATTTGGCTCAATGTCAGCAATAATGTCATAGAAAAAAAATACATCTTTCCATTTAAAAAAGTGGCATGAAAAAAAAATAAGATGGTCCAGTATGATGACCTTCTCGAACAATGTAACATTCATCTGAAACTTTTTTGAGTATCATCAATAGTTTGACTACTATTGCTCTGTCACACTTTAAATGCCTCACCCTATGTATTGAATTGAAGTTAAATTTGAAATTTCTTAGCATTTCATGATTCAAGATTTTGAGTGGCAATCACATGCTCGTTAAAAGCTAGAAGACAGAATTTCTGGGAATCATGTTACGTGTGGAGCGGTCTCGCACGCGACGACTTAACCCTCTAGACTTCCGCAGAGGTTTATTTTTATTTTTTTCGTAGGTTGATAGGTGATCATCCTCTACAAGGCGATCCCTGGGAAATGGGTTGAAGGATTTAATTATATTGTGATAGAATATTTACTAGGGAACCAGGTTTTAATGAATCAAATTGGAATGCATGAAATCGGTAACCAGGAAGCTTACAATGGTTTTAACCTAATGTTTTCATGCATACACCTACTCACTCTTTGGTGGTTTCTACTCCGAATTCTCACTCACTCTCTCGCTCAATTATGGTCACTCCTATCTCTACACAACTTGATTAAGTTCGTGGCAGGACTTCAAGCACTTATTACTAACTTCGAAAGACTGACGCTGCGACGCGAGAAGCCGTCCCGACCGCGTGTAGATCAGAGTATTACCCTCTGATCGTCGGTGGCGGAAAAGGACTTACAACCCCTATACGCGGTTGCTTTGAAGGAGCCGGGTCCCGCTGAAGTCGTTCTCAGCTGTCTCTAACGGGACTAACTTCGCTCGCTCGTCCGACACCTCTTGGAGCGTCGGACAGCGAGCACGGTTTTTGCTGATTTTACAATTAAGAACAAAGGCTCGCCTCGCGATGATCATTCCTGAAGCGCGTGATCTCGCGTTCGCCTGATCCCGGTGTTGGTTACACCCGGGATCTGGCGGGTGCAGGGACGCTGACGTTGCAACGGTCAACTACGCCGTTGCGCTTTGGTCGTGCCACAAACTGTTTTATATAATGGTTAATTTATATGAATATAATAATAAATTTAAGGCTATGCTTCCTCGTCTCTTTTAAAAGCGATATTAATAATTAATGAAATTGGTATTGTGACCAATTATTTTTGTTACTATCGTGGCACCACGTTGGGCGCCATTTTCTAACACGACAAAATTTCTCGCGAGGGTTAAACGAAGAAATGAGATAATTGGCTACCCTACGGCGCAGTCACTAACCTGAATAATTAGACATAGAGAGAGATACGATAAGAGAAAGATAGGATTGTTGGGCGCCAGACGCACATGCGTCAAAGAGAATAGATAATTAGAGAAAAAGATAAGGTAAAGGTAAAGGTAATAGGTAAAGGTAAGGTCAGGTTCTACGACGGTTTTGCACGGCTTGCTCAGTATAGACAAGATAATGGTAGAGGGGCGGGGTCGAATCCAATAGACAAAATAAGAAACAGGTGAAGCAGAAATAGTATCGAATATATTGATTAAGAAGCGATAAATTTTAATAACAAGCAGATAACTGAAGAGATTGAGATACAATTATGATAAATGCGATAATGAATATTTACAGCCAGAGAAAAGTTGAGCGAGAGATTTAACAAATAACGGAACGTTTTCCGAATAAGCGAGAAATATGCGTGAGCTCGCGATACTATGATTCGAGGTAATAACTAATACGGTTTTATAATGAATATGCAGAACAGAAAAGATATACGGTACTTAAATTAAGCATTGATCAAGTAAACCATAAAATATGAAAAGCGATTATAAAACACATGCGAGATACAGAAATAGTAATAGTTATCACATTACCAGAATTACCAGAAATACGCAAAGACGGGGAATTATGAATGACAAGGTAAATTCAAGGCAACAGGTCAAGTAGAAAATTATTATAAAATATAGGTACTAACAGATAATACGTAGTCTAATGCTAATCACTGGTTAGCAACCGCTGCCTGAGCGCCGCTGTGCGAAGTCACCTTCGAATCCTCACACTGACAGCAAATCTACGAACACTGACGTGCGCTGGAACAACGACACCGTGACAATACCAAAAGCGCGCTGACGCACGCACAAATACTCACACATTACAGATCAACAACTGACAACAGGACTAGTGAAGACCTCCACCAACAGACGGTCTAGTATCGCTATGGCTCTCAGTTATACGGTGAAACACCGAGCAAATTATTTAGGCGCCTGTTTCGGCATACAAGCAGCAGATCTGTGGTACACACGCGGCTGACTCGATCCATCGAACTGTAAGCACTATGGGATGTACGCAGTCACTATTTCAAAAATCTAAGAGCGGAATATAAGTCTCTACCTAACCGTCTTGTATATTACGAAATAATTGGAATTAATTTAGAAATATCTAGCATCTATTCTCCTGGTACCAACTTGGCTAGAGGCCTTATAGTCATTTTGTGGCGAGCTCTGGTATAGTAACCAAAGTGTACCGAAAGGTACCAAAAGTGTTTTCGCGACTCTGTTGCTTTCCAGTAGGGGAGGAGCGAGTGGTTTTTGGTATAAACCAGAATAATTCATACTCTGTAGCGCGGTCAAAACTGGTTGAACTAGAAGCAGGGCGGTCTCTGCGGCGGAATTTATATACAGGCGAACATACGATCGGGAATTGGATATGGAATATGTTCAGTGTATCGACGAATATGGAAATCTTATGGTTGACAAATTGGGGAGGAAGATTTACTACGATAAGTCGAGTACGATATAATTAAACAGTTTTATAACCTAACCTACGAATCATATGATACGGGTCAAGATATTTTCTGACAATTTTACAGCAGGTGATTTAGAGGCCCCGCCTGAGCCACCTTCACATCGTTTGAAGAATTCTGCGTGCCCTCTGAACCATCATTTACCAACTTTGACTTATCTGAGCCATCTTCGGCAAATTCAAAAATATCAACTGGTGACAGTTGAGTATACGAGTCAAAATCATACTTATATATAAGCTTATTTCAATGTCTTGGATCTTCGGTCAATGCGTGAAATTTCAATAATTAAAATATGGTTGCTTTGGAATACTGTTGTGACGTGGGGGTAACAGTGTACTGAGCGGTGGTAGTTAACGATTAATGAATAATCAAAGATGCTCCCACGTAACGACAATGAATAAAAATTAAAACTAAGAAAGACTTACCTCTCGATAAGCCGGTAATGTGGGTACGTTGTTGCCTAGTCCTATACAGGTCTGTGAGGCTTGTTTAAATGGTTGAGGCTAATTTATAATATTGAAAATGGGAAAAGGTCGTCGTGTAAAATAAATGGGTTGAAATGATTCAACTGGTAAAAGATAAAGTATATTCTGTAACGATTCGGTGATTGAAATGTTTGGTAACAATGAATGACGATAATGACGTAGAAGCCGAAAGTAACAATTTAAAAAGTGTTTGAGTTTATACAACAATCCATGCTAACGGACGAATTTACATTCGAATGCAGAGAAGCTGCAGAATCACTAAATTTGACCGTTTGCGTATTTGAGCAAATCGTGTGTTATTCTATTCTAAATGATATTATTATTTGATACAAAGAACATCTATCCTGAATGATACTTATAACTAGCTGGTCGTGATTATTCGATATTGTATCTCTCTTTTTAGATTATCTTGAATCAATTATAAAGTGGGGCCGAGCTGAAGATTGGAGAATAACTCTCTGAATTCCCAAGGAAATTGTCTATAGTCGGACACCAATTCTTGTTGCTGTTATTTCGAATTGTGTTCAAATCTTGGAAACAATACGTTTGATCTAATTGGGGGTAGTGAAGCTAGCCACCGACTCTAGTCTTATTTTTAAATGAATATTGTAATAGTAAATTTTGATTAGAAAGGTGAAAACAAGAATTCGTTCGCTGTTGGAGATTAGCACTCGGATTGACTTATCTTCAGATGTGTTCTTGTGGTAACGACATCGAGAGCCGCCGGATCGTGTCGGTCTGCGTCAGTAGTATACTGGAGCGGGGCCTCACCTCGAGTTCCTACACGGAAAAAAAAATTCAGCTCGTGGAACTAAATATTAGATAGTTACTTGTAAACAGTTCGTCGGACTAAACGTTCTGTTATTGGAAGAGAATTGCATGGTTCGTATAACTGACTGTTAGTCAGCTGTTATAGCTGTACGTTGTTCAGCTCTCTCAGCTAAACAGTTTCGTTCGAAGAGCTAGACCAGAATTTTTCGGCTCCGCTCACAGCGCTTATTATTAAATAGTACAATTATATTGCTATTAGTATTATTTTTCATCATTATTATCATTATTTATTCAGTGTCATTTACATATTTGAATGGACTATTTAAACAATTATCTATCAACTGTATTTAAATCATACTCATGAAATTTGAAGGTTATGAAATATGTCAACGCACCAGAGCACAGCGCAACTTACAGCTCTTAGAGCAAAACCATTCAGCTGTGAGAGCTGAACAACTTGCAGCTATCAGAGCTGACTAATATGTAGTTGCTGTAACTACAAGATAGACCGTAGAGTGCGTATAGTTACTGGAGCTGTAGAATACAGCTCGCCGAACAGAATTTTTTTTTCCGTGTAAGGGTGGAAGGATGATATTGGAAACGATGAATGGAATGGTATCTGCAATTGCAATAAGTTGCAACGGGTTTAGCCAATGAAGTGCGAGGGCGGCCTCCCGGTGCCCAAATCTAGGTCAGCGTTAGTTCCCGTTTTTCGACGGTGGTCCGACGATTCTCAATCTCGTCATTTACACGTATCAGATGTTAACAAAAGGTATTTTAAAATAATTCTCACGCATTCATCCACACACCTTAACAGATCATCTACCTTAATTTGGTGGTTCCAAAGGTAGTGGTTTATCCTAATTATTGATGATAATTTTGACTTAAAAAGAGAGATACTCCCGGGCTGAGTGCCGCCCTTACTAAGTCAGTAATTCTACAACGCTGTTCCTGGTGTCAGCAAATAAGATACAATGTTAGCGGATGCCGAGGACTGTATGTGACCTTATTAGAATATGAGACTGTGATGAAATAATTGAAGAAATCAAAGAAATGAAATAAAATGGAATTTTTAAAAGGTACGCCAAGGCAGTACGTCGGGGCGTAACACTGTAATTTTATATTTCGACATAGGGCTTTGCCCGTAAAATAAATATCTATTCCATAATGCATTGAAATATATTCACAGAGATATCACAAGATATGACTTTGAGAATACTTGAAGTAATAAAAAATCATTGGGACCAGTTGAACGATAAATGTACCCCAAAGAAAAAAGTTTGGGAGATTATAGCCAGCATAATGCAAAAATAAGGCTATTTCATCTACATAGCGGTATCCAAAATGGCTGATAAATGTCATCAAAGATGGCGTAATTTGGAGAAAATGTACCATAATCACTTGAGGTACATAAAATCAACTGGAAAAGGCAAAAAAAAAGAACCCAAATTCTTTGCCGATGTTCATGACATTTGGGCTGAGAGGCATAGCAGTCACCCTCCGCAGCTGCTTGATTCAATGGATATGGCACCTAGTAATGTAAATGGCAACAGAAAGTGTGACGAAAGTAACAAGTATAAAGAAAATAAGGAGAATAAAGAAAATGAAGCGAACACAGAAAACAGAGCAAACTCAAAAAATATAGTGAATAAAAAAAATGGAGCACACACAAAAGATATAGAGAATAAATAAAATAGAGAGAACATACAATACAGAGAGATTATAGGAAATAAAGAGAAAGAACACTCTGATAGTGATTACGGAGGTACCCAGTGTGTAGGGTCTGACTAATTATGAAGTAGATTGAAAGTACAGAACGAGTTGAAGAAGAAAACACTGGAGCGACAGGATGCTATGTTAAATATAATGAAAGAAATATTTCTAAACGAAAATAAAAAACCAAGTACAAAGAAACGCAAATATCGTAGAGATGATTAGTCAGATTAAGTTCGGGGATTTTTAAATACAGACTTACAAGGAACCCTAGGTAGGTCAACCCCTCCAATTCTGATCTAGTTCATATATGTTGCAGTACGTTGAAAACCAACAGACACGTATATTTTCTTATCTGCTAATTAACTGTCTTTAAAACGAGCCCCAAAGATGGGCATCCAACGGGGTGATTTTTTAATGTGCTTTATGAATTTGAATGAAACCAATGCTGACATTTTTTGATACTGAATAGAAACATTTGAGCGTTGGTTTCATTCAAATCCATCAAGCGCATCAAGAAATCAATCCGTTGGGTACCTATCTTAGGGGGTCGTTTTCACCCCGTTAAACCGTTTATTAGCATATGAAGAAATATACGAATCTCTGAGTTTTCAATATACTGTAACGTGTATGAAACTGGATAAAAATCAGTGGGGTCGTCCTAAGATTCCTTGATAGAAACCTGGTCGTAGAAAACTAAAGTCAACAAATGAGCTGTTGTTTTTTTTTTTTTTTTTAATGTATGTGTATTTTGTATATCATTATTCAATTTAAAAGTTTATTACGATCGAGGTACTTAATATTTCTAAGTTCTTCTCATAACTATGGTTCCTATTAATATAGTTACGTCAATGATAAGTACTTGATTTAAGAAACGTACAAAGAGTTGACTTTTTATAAAAATATATTTCCTTTTATATTAATAAGAGTATGGTTTCTAGTCAAGAAGGTTACTGATCTTTTTCTAAATATTGAGTGTACGTACTTAATAAATACTTGAGTTATGAAACATTTAAAAATACGAGTTAATTTTGCATAAAAATACATTTCCTTTCATTTTAACTGAAGTATAGTTTCTAGTCATGAAAGTGACAAATTTTTTTTCAATATTGAGTGTACTAAACACTATAAAATTGCATCGACGCATATGATTTTACTTTTTCATCATATTATTAAAATACATGCACATTTCATGGAAATATAATTATGGTATTTACTCAAGCTTTGAAGAATACTATTACAATTCCTTTTTAAAAAATAAACAGATTTTGAAATTTAGGCCAATTGTAGCATTATATTCTCTCTTTTGATTTTTCCAGCTTTTCTGTCATTATTCCTGTTGACAACCTGCAGTTCATCGACAATATTCAATTCGTCAACAGGTACAGTGAGATTTTCTGCAAAATCGTTAGTGAGGAGACAGAAATCATGCTGCAGACAACAGGCCAAGATAATTTTTTGAGCTGTCTCAATTTTATACACTTGAACGTATTTCAATCTGCGCCATCTTCCCTTTGATAATGCAAAGCAATTTCCTATTTTAACTCTAGTTCTGCTATGCAACTTGTTATACCACTTTTGGGGAGCAGTTAAGCGTCGATAGTCCTTCAAAGATGGTAATAGCCATTCTTTCATGGGGTATATTTTATCCCCTAACAAATGCTGATGTGGCAAGAAGTATCCAGCTGCCCCAAACTCTTCGATGTTTCGATTTATTGCGAAATTCGATAAGATTCGACTGTCATTAGAAAATCCAA
This sequence comes from Neodiprion fabricii, assembly GCF_021155785.1. Taxonomy (NCBI): domain Eukaryota; kingdom Metazoa; phylum Arthropoda; class Insecta; order Hymenoptera; family Diprionidae; genus Neodiprion; species Neodiprion fabricii. Next base: position 8,814,869 of record NC_060245.1, on the reverse strand, counting down.
CGTATCCTATGAATACATTCGTCAATATGCAATCTGCTGTACAAATGCCTTGTCGTATGATTGAATGAGTGGTATAGCGGTTTTGATACGACCGTTGCTGTTCAGATGGGGCTATAATGTTCACATAGCAGCAATCCAATGCTCCAATTACACCTGACAAAACAGAAAACAAAAAGTATGTATGTCAGCTCCGACGCACGACTGGAGTTTACTCCTTACAAACGATAATTATGATGTATTGAATAGAAAAAGAGGGTAAATGAACGCATCTTCCAAAATGATGAGAAAAACAAACATATATCTGTAATTATTCGGAATATTTATATTACTTCAATAAAAGCGTGTTACGTGGGGGTGTGAGTGTACTGAGCGGTGGTAGTTAATGATTAATTGAATAATCAAGCTCCCACGTAACGACAATGAATAAAAATTAGAACTTAGAAAAGACCTACCTTTCGATAAGCCGGTAATTTGTAGGATCGTGTTGCTATAGTCCTGTACACGTCTATGAGGTTTGTTTAAATTGTTGAGGCAATTTTATAATAATAGAAATGGGAAAAAGGTTGTTCAAAATGAATGGTTGAATATGATTTAACTGGTAGAAGATGATGTATATTCTGTATGATTTGGTGATTGCAATGTCTGATAACAATGAATGGTGATAATGACATAAAAGACAAAAGTAACAATTTATAAAGCGTTTGAGTTTATATAACGATCCACGCCGACGGACGAATTTATATTCAAATGCAGAGAAGCTGCAGAATCACTAAATTTTACCGTTTACGGGTTTTGGCAAATTATGTGTTATTCTATTTTAAAGGATATTATTATTTGGTACCAGGAACATCTACTCTAAACGATGGTTATAACTAGCTGGTCGTGATTATTGTATTGTATCTCTCTTTTTAGATTATCTTAAATTAATTATATTTCCTGTTGTTAATTCTTGTTTGTTAAACCTTGGAAACAATAAGTATGATTTAATTGGGGGTAGTAAACCTAGCCACCAATTATAGACTTGCTTTTAAATGGATATTACAGAAGTAAATTTTGATTACAATGGTGAAACAAGAATTCGTTCAATGTCGAAGATTAACACTCGGATTGACTTATCTTTGGGTGAATCAGTCGACGAGATTGAGAGCCGTCGTATCGTGTCGGTCTGCGTCGGTAGAATTCTGGACTAGGGCCTCACCTCACGTTCGGAAGAGTTGATGAATCGAACGATGTTGAACGTCGGGCACTTAGTCTTTGTGGATTTACAATGATACCTTACTATCGAAGATATGGTTGAAAGTGTCAATTTGTTGATTTTGATATATGTTAAAAATGATTCCAAAGATTATTTATTAAAAATGATAATGTAGTTATTATTATTAGCACTTAAAATTACCTGATTTGGTTGAATCAGGGCCGAACTCAATTAAATTACGGAAAGTGGAATGGCATAAAAATGTCTATTCTCTAAATGATGAGATTCAGTAAAGCACAGAAAAAGATGGAAACGTAGAAGATAGTGAGTCTTTTGCAGCTAACAGAATAACCGAATGCTCGAATTTGACGGATTAGCGCGAGATTTTAGGCCGGTCACAACTAAGATTTTCCGAACGCTTCCGAACAATAGCTCAAGAAGGGCTAATATGGGTTGACGTCCACGCATCTCGCGACTTGACGGACGAAAGACGCGGCTTCTTGGGCCTGAGGGTCCAAGGAGGTGCAGTTGTAATAAGTTACAACGGTAATTAGCCAAAGAGGTGCGAGGGCGACCTCCTGGTGCCCAAATCCACATGATCAGCGTTACTTCACGCTCTTCGACGGTGTTCCGACGATTCTCAATCTTGTCGGTGACACATTAAAAATATGAACAAGAAATATTTGCATACGATGTTCACACATTCATTCATACATCCTAATAAGTAATCTATTTTAATTTGGTGGTTCCTAAGGTAGTGATTTATCCTAGTTATTGGTTATAGTTTTAACTTAAAAGAAGGGATATTTCCAGGCTGAGCGCTACTGATGCTAATTCGGCAGCCTCCTATCTCAGTTCTTGATACCAGATATAAGAAACAATTTTAAACCTTATACTAGGGATCATGGTTGGTCTCTACGTGACTTTTGCCAGGAGTGGTGGAACTCGCCGTTATTAGGATATGAGATATTGATGAAATAATATCTATGCATTGAAGAAATTAAAGAAATGAAATAAAATGGAATTTTGAAAAAGGTACGCCAAGGCGGTACATCGGGGCGTAACATGTCTCCACACTTAGAAACCATCAACGTCTCCGTTGATGAATAGTTAAAGGCTAGTGGGTATATGAAAATTGAGACTAATCAAAATGATAATGTATGTGTGTGTGTGACAGTGTGACAATGACAATGCTGAATATGGTATTATGGTATTATATAGATATAAAAATAAAAATTCAGGTCGGCGGGAGAGTAGCTCTCTGTGATCAGTAAACTGGTCAGCCGAGCCTTTACATTAGTGACAATTGTAGCATAGCTTAACATGCGGAGTTAAATTTTGGATGAGTAATCTTATTTGGGAGGTTTTGTTACACCAACTTCCTTCAGGGTCATTAGACAACATGGTGACAATCGTTGCTGCCGCAATCTAGGATGTAAGGTCGGCGGGAGAATAACTCTATGATTAGTGAGACTGGTCAGCCGAGCTCTTCATAGCGAAAATGACTTGTACGAAACGTTGGTGAAACGGCTAGTACGTTCTGCGTTGGTTGACATTTGGCTTTGGCGCTGCTGGACATTAGGTGTACCGTGTCCTCTGATTGGTGAACGAGATCTGGATGCTCGGCTAGCTGGAGAGCCTCACGCCTTGGTAGAGGCCGGATTCCGTACATTCAGATCTTTGTGGTGGGCTCAGTAATATGTGACCCACTGACAGTGGTAGTCGTATGTGTACCCTCGCAGCGGATACTCATTGATAGGTTGACGAACAGGAATCCTGGCAGAACTTTTGAGTACTGCCTTGTTTTGGCATCTGCAACGACAGTTTCTCTCTTATTCGCTCGCATGTCTCAGTCCTCTCAGGTGTTGCACTGCTTCACTGGGTTCCTTTGGATTAGTGCATTCGGGACCCAAACAGCTCTTCGACTGCATTCAGCCACTCGTACTCGCCTTTTCTCCTGTTAGGTTTTGTAAAACTTTTCACCAAATTGCCATTTGCCTTAAATAATTGCCGAAGTTCCAATGGTCATTTTTTGCTAATGTACTGTAGCATTTTTAACGTTAATTTGGAATGAAAGGAATTTGGAAGAAAGGAAAGGTTTCAAGGTTAACATTACACTGAGTTGATCCATTCAGAAGCTTCTGAATAAACTCTAAGGGCAGATCAAGTTCATTGCTTAACTTCTATCTTAGGTGTTAGACTTCAAACTTAGAGCTAGATACAGTTGAATATCCCTCGTTGCGGTTGGTCACGCCCCATCCGTTGGCGTTAAGCTTAAAATTACTTAGAAATAAAGAATCGTTCCCGTAGTGCTTTTCGTACTGCACTTGCTCCTGAGCAACCAATCTGCTTCCCTAAGTCTGATGTTACGTAACTTTTCATAGTATATCCCAGGATTGTTGGTAAGTGATGTGATCATGTAGTCCTCCAAGTTCGTTTTCCTCAATATCCAAAATGCGATAATTAATAAGGTAAATTCCCCTAATGAATCCATGGTATTCTTCCTCCTTATTTGCTCGAAAATGAATGTTCATTACTCCCAATCTCATATTTGTAGTCGCATTAATCAGTCTACAATGCGTTCCATCAGTAAGCCAATTCGAGTTTGTCTACATGTTTAACGAATCTTTCACCGTTGTTACCTTCTAATACTACATTATTGTTTTCCAAGACTTTAACAATTCTATATGGACCCTGGTAACGCTTGCTAAATTTTCCCTTTCTAGCTTCTATTTGTACACGTACCATGTCTCCTGCTTTGCCTTTGAACGGATGTACTGTCCGATCGTAATACATCTTCGATCTCTCCTTCACCTGCATTAAGTTGGTCGCAGCCAAGGCCTGCATTTCGCTTAATCTAATCATTAGGTCTTCAAGATACGAGTTATACGTTAAACGGTTTTCATCAATATCAAACGAAGTTGGACAGCGCGCTATTCTTCCGAAAACTAGCTCATACGGTGTGAAGTTTGTGGCTTCATGAACTGCCGTATTGTATGAAAACATAGCAAATTGAACCGGTTCATCCCAATCATCAAACTCATCAATATGATGTTTAATGTATTCTGTTAGAACCATATGACTACGTTCTAAAGCGCCATTTGATTGCGGTCGATAACTGGAAGTGGTAATATGTTTAATTTTGAAAAGTTTAGCTTATTCTTGTAACAGCTTATTTACGAAACTTGTTCCTCGATCTGTTAGAATGGTTTTAGGCGATCCAAATTGCAAAATCAGATGTTTTACCATTGCATGAGCCACAGTCTCAGCTCTTATATCGGGAATAGGCACAGCAATACAAAATTTCGTCAAATTAGCCTGCATAGTTAAGATATGTTTATTGCCACTAGGGGTCTGTAGAAGTGGACCTACTGTATCTAGCGAAATTTTCTCAAACGGCTTAGATGGAGTGTCCGTTATTAGCATCGGCACCCTGGTCTTTACGCGAACTAGCTTTTGTTCTTGACAGCTTTTGCATCTTCGAATGAAATTACTGATATCCTCTCTCACTCGTGGCCAATAAAATCTTTCGCGGATTCTACGATATGTTTTGGTCACACCTTTGTGTCCTCCCATTAGTCCACTATGCATTTCCGAAATGATGTCCAGTCGTATTTCTGATGGTGGTATCTCGGTTATACCTGAACAGAGGGTGATGTCAATGTCTTCGTCCTCAAAAATATCTATTAGTAAATTCGAGATATCTATTGATAGATGTTAAGAATATTTGAAAACCACTAAATGCTACATATACCATACATGAGTATAGGCCCAGCGAGGGCGCTGTAGCTTAGCCTTAGCTACAGCACTGTACCAATTAGTCTGCGTCGAGCTGCGCTTACGCTCGCACGTCCAAGCTCGCGGTCCGTTCGGAGCACACGCATGTCTCCTCAATTCTGTAACTCACTCTCTAATACAATAAAGCTTCCTATATACAAATAACCGCAGTCCAGTTTATTATCAGGTTATGGGCCCAGACTGTTGGGTGTGACACATACAAGGTTAAAGTATAGTGTTGATTGCAATTGGACTCTGTCGCCAGCCTCCGTGCGAAAGTGCAAAAGAGTTGTCTTGTGAAAATGGATACCGATCCAGTGAGAATTGCAAAATTGAAAAACATTGAAAACTGGGGAGTGTGGAAGTTTCAGATGCGTGTGTTGTTAACCTCTCATGATGCATTTAATGTTGTGAACGGAACCGAAATTAAGCCGGAAGCTCCACCGGAAGCTGCCGAACCGGCAGAAGTGCTAACATACGAAAAGGAGCTGAAGGATTTTCTAAAAAAGGATGGAATCGCACAAAAGTTCATTGCTACTTCAATCGAACAACAGCCGATGACGCATATTATGAATTGTGTGAGTGCAAAATCCATGTGGGACAAACTCCTGGCGATTTATGAGAATAAATCTGATATAAATGTGCATGTGCTTCAACAGAAGTGGTTCAGTTTCAAGAAAGATCCGAGTGATGATATTGCAACGCACATTTCGAAAATTACTGATTTGTGCAATTCACTGAGAACACTCGAAGAAGAAATCTCAGAAGGCATGTTAATCACAAAAATTCTGATGACTCTTCCATCTAATTTCAACCATTTTCGTTCAGCGTGGGATTCTACTGCAACGGATCAGAAAACCGTTGAAAATTTAACATCGCGCTTGATCATGGAAGAGATGAGAATGAAAAGTCAAGAAAGTGCCGAAAACAGTGCGTTTTTAGCGGGAAACGAAAATAATCAACGCTTTCCAAAGAAAGTTCAAAATTACAAGTCAAGAGGGCAAAATTCGGAGAAGAACGCAGAAGGCCAGTCAAAACAAGGTAAATGCTGGCATTGTAATAAGCCGGGACACCGCAAGAGCGAGTGTTGGAATCTTCTGAGAACTTCGGAGCAAAACAAGTCCGGCCCGAAGCAGTTCAACGGCGAGTCGACGAGAAGGAGGGACAACGCGCTGGTAGGAGAGGTAGCTGCATTACCGACAGAAGAGGTACTCATCGCTCCATCAGCTGACTGCCAAGATCGTTCGACATCGTGGTTTCTGGACTCCGGAGCATCAGCCCACATGTGCGACAAGCACGAATGGTTTGCTACATATGAAGATATAGAGCATAAACCGGTTACATTAGGCGACGGTAAGATTTTGTACGCTGTAGGAGAGGGGGATATTGATGTATTAGCATTTAATGGGACAAAATGGGAAAGTAAATATTTAGAAAAAGTTTTGTATGTTCCTGGTTTAAAATACAATTTATTTTCAATGGGTAAAGCTCTCCAAAAACAAATGCTGTTTGAATCAAACAATACGAAATGTACCTTTTATAAAAATGATAAGACTGTTGTTGTCGGGTGTAAAAAAGAGCACGAAACTATTTTTACGATGAAAATTAAAGTTGAGATTATTGAAAAAATATTGATGGGCAATGAAAATATTATTTCTGATAAAAGCGAGATGCAATTATGGCACGAACGATTGGCACATCAAAATTTTTCTTACGTAAAAGAATTTCTCAAAAATAATGACATAAAAGTTAAGGGTGATTGCAAAAATAATTTTTGTGATGGATGTGCACTTGGTAAATTACATCGTTTTTCATTCCTACCTAGTGACTTTAAAACAAGCAGAGTGGGAGAATTGTTACATGCAGATCTCTGCGGTCCTATGGAGGAAAGTTCTATAGGAGGTGCTTTGTACTTTTTCTTGATAAAAGATGATTATTCGCAGTATGTTACTTTGTATTTTTTGAAAAGCAAAACTGAAGTTAAAAGTTGTTTTAAAAACTTTATATAGAGATTTGAAAAAGAAACCGGAGAAAAAGTAGATACATTTAGAACTGATAACGGGTTTGAATTTACTGAAAAAGACATGAACGAAATGTATTTCGCGAATGGTATCAAGGACCAACGTACTGTAGTGTACACTCCGCAACAGAACGGCAAAGCCGAACGCGAAAATCGCACGTTGGTAGAGGCAGCGCGTACGATGCTGTACTCTAAAGGTCTGCCGAAGCGTCTTTGGGCAGAAGCGGTAAACACGGCCGCGCATGTTTTGAATAGAAGCAGAAAAACTCGCTTTGTAAACAAAAGTCCGTACGAACTTTGGCATGGTCGCAAGTGTAGTGTGAAACACTTTAAATCGTTCCGGACGGAAGCGTATGTACACATTGATAAAAGTCGTAGAAAAAAGTGGGACGCGAAATCGAAATTAGGAATTTTCGTGGGTTATGACGATTGCACAAAAGGTTATAGAATTTTAACTGATAAAAACAAAATTGAGACACACAGAGATGTTTGGTTTAAAGATGAATTTAAAACTGATAACTTGGAAGTTGACCAAGAAAAACATGATGATTATTTTTATGATATGTTAATCAAATCAAAAGAGTTTGATGCAGTTGTTGAGCCAAACATTGTTGCGAATGATAACAATCAAAATGTTCTTGATAATCAAAACATAGAAAATGATTTTGAAAATGATAATTTACCTGAGAATAATCTTGAAATTGAAAATAATCTTGGTGATGAAAATGTAAACCAAAATTTATTTGAGAATAATTTAGAAATGAATGATCAAAATAATTTCGAGATGGATAATGTGAATAATTTTGAAAATGCTATTGAAATAAGAGATCAAAATGTTGAAATGCAAAATGAGCCTGCCAATGTAAACAATGTAAATAATGAACCAAGGTATAATTTGCGAGATCGACAAAATTTACAGCCACCAGACCGTGGAGATGTTGTTAACAATTTTGTATTTGATTTCGAAAATGTAGAAGAATTATTTTTAGCAGAAGTTGATACTCCTAAAAATTTTAAAGAAGCGATAAACAGTGTTGATTCTGAAAATTGGAAAAAGGCTATGAAAGATGAGATGATCGCATTACATGAAAATAAAACTTGGATTTTAGTAGAGGCTCCGAAAAATGCAAAAGTGTTATCGAATCGATGGGTTTTTAAAATAAAATATGAGCCTGGAGGAGAAAAGAAATTCAGAGCTAGATTAGTTGTTAAAGGTTATTTACAAGAAGAAGGCGTAGATTACACTGACTTTTTTAGTCCAGTGGCTAGGTATACTTCATTAAGAATTTTCCTATCTATAATCATTTCTAAAAATATGTACAGTCAAAAGTTCGATGTTACCACAGCCTATTTGAATGGCAAATCGATGAAACAATTTATATGAAACAACCTGAAGGGTTTAGTGATAACTCAAATAAAGTTTGTTTTGTGAAACAAAGTTTGTATGGTTTAAAACAATCAGGCAGATGCTGATACAAAATATTCATAGAATGTTTGAAAAAGTTTGGTTTGTATCCTACTGACGAAGACTCTTGCGTTTTTGTTAGCAAGGATTCGAATGACTTTGATTTTTTGATCATAATAACTTATGTCGATGATGGTATCGTGGCTTCTAGAAATAAAAGAAAAGTTGAAGAATTTCTGACATACCTTAAACAAAATTTTGAAATCAAAACTGATGAATTAAATGTATTCTTAGGAATCGAAATTAATAATTTAGCCAATGGATCAGTACTTATAAATCAAAGAATGTATGCTGAAAAGATTGTTAATAAATTTAATATGTTAGAAGCGAACACTGTACGTATACCAGCTGATCCAAATAGTATGTCAAGTATGTTTGAAACGAGAAAATGTAGTAAAGAAATTAATTTTCCATACAAAGAGACGATCGGGCACTTAATGTTTCTTGCATATGGATCACGTTTAGATATCGCTTACGCAGTGGGAGTATTGAGTCAGTTCAATGAAAATCCAGATAAAATCCATGTAAGTGGCGTAAAGCGAATCTTAAAATATGTAAAAGCAACGCTTGATCATGGTTTAATTTATAAGAGAAATAACAATTGTAAAGAAATTTGTGCTTTCAGCGATGCTGACTATGCAGCAGATCAAATGAGCAGAAAATCAATTACTGGTTTTGTTGTAAAATTGGGTAGTAATGTAGTATCATGGGGATCACGCAACCAATGTACGGTTTCTCTGTCTACTACTGAATCTGAATTTGTAGCAGCATGCACTGTAGTCCAAGAAATCGTCTGGACAACGCGATTAGTCAAGGCCCTGTGTGGCAATGATATACAGAAACCTCTTCTTTTGGTTGATAATCAAAACGCCATACATTTAATAAAAGATCTAAGATATCACTGTCGTACTAAGCATATAGATGTAAGATATAAGTTTATAAGGGAAAAATACAATGATAAAGTATTTGATGTTAGATATGTAAATTCTGCAAATCAGCAGGCTGATATCTTGACTAAGGCGCTTCCTGTAAAAACATTTGAATATTTAAGAAATTTGTTAAATGTAAACCTTAAATGAAATGTATGTTATGAATAGAAATGACATGTAGCATTTGCGATTTTCAGTGGGAGTGGTAAGAATATTTGAAAACCACTAAATGCTACATATACTATACATGAGTATAGACCCAGCAAGGGCGCTGTAGCTTAGCCTTAGCTACAGCACTGTACCAATTAGTCTGCGTCGAGCTGCGCTTACGCTCGCACGTCCAAGCTCGCGGTCCGTTCGGAGCACACGCATGTCTCCTCAATTCTGTAACTCACTCTCTAATACAATAAAGCTTCCTATATACAAATAACCGCAGTCTAGTTTATTATCAATAGATTGTCAGTCATACCCCCTAATTTTGAAATTCCAATTATTTTTATTTCCAAATCTAATAAAGTCGTTTTCAAATTTTCCAAGGCTACCTTGACGTTATGTAATTCAATTTTGTCAATGTGTTTTCGTTTAACTACGAGGCTAAATATGCTATATTTTCCCCTTTTTGTAGTAATGACTTGGCCTAATTTGGGTTTTGCATCACGATGATCGTCTGCATTTATTAATTCCAAATCGTTTAATAATCTGCTGACTGGTGTATAAAGTTCTGAATCTATTGATATGAAATGAACATAATTGTCTTTTCTGTATGTTAAATTTTCTCGGCTGAATGAAATTTCATTCCGTGAATGGTAACCTGTTGTTGGAAATTTTAATGGCGATACTGTATCTAAATCTGGTGGTATACCTTCCGTGATTTCAATTCGGGTTGGTAAATCTCAGACTTCTAGTTGCGGCTGTAAACGCCTTGGCGTTTTGCTGACCTTGCTTTTTACTGAAATGTCCCCCGCCTCATTCAACTCAGGTATCATATTTAAAGGATACGGGGTTGATAGTGCTATTGATCTGGGTGCGACTATAGGTGTTGGTCATCCTGATTTCTGCAAAGGTCGACGAACTATTGACTCATTCAAATTAGTTTGATTCGTACTAGTCCGTCTAGCCTAGCTATTATTTCCTTGACTTTCCTTAACTTTTTTCCAAAAATCTTTCAATTTTATTATTTAATTCATCGTCATCAGTCTCGTCATTTTCGTCGTGTACCTCGCGAACTGTTTCGTCTAATTCTTCACCCTCTGATATATGGCCTGGTATCTCTATTTCTTCTGCATCCCAGTTACTGGAGTTGTCTAGAAGACTCCTCTCGTGCAAGGTCTTGTCAAAGCGTTCAAATGAATCTTGCAACTCCTTCGGATTCAGATTACTTCTTTCGCGCAAAGATTTATTGAAAAGGTCAAATGATTTTCTTAGTTCTTTACCTTTTTATAGTAAGCGGACTAAGATAAAGTCGAATTCATAAAATACAATTTGTGGAGACAATGTTCTTTGAGTAGCGGTAGTCATTGTCGGCTCCTGTGGTTGTTTAAAGTGTAGGAGTTACAAGTTGGAGGTAATTATTCAAAAAGATTAAAAAAAACTAAGTATCTTCATAGTCTATATGTCAATGTATTAAAAGGTTTTTAAGAAGGTTTTTATAGCAGTAAATTAGTTTACACAATGTCTAAGAGAGTGGAGCTGGGATCTTTATGACTATGTTCTCCATGTCTAACAAAAAATTTTCTTGTTGAACCGATTGGGTCAACTGGTGAATAACGACTGATGAAAGAAACAAATATGATCCAGAGCAAAGGTGAACCAGATATAAACATATATACAAAAAAAAAACCAAAAAAATTATTATGTAAAAAAAATTATGTAAACAAACTGTGCCATGGGGACAATAATTTTATGTGTATAGTTGAGGTTAAATAATATGTGGAATGTGGGCGGAGATTAGCGGTTTGTAAATATTACTTAGATGTTCAACATCTTGTCTAAGGTTAACGGAATTAGTGTGTCCTACAATATTGCACATTTCTACTAATAACCTTTTATGATAATTAGGTTCTTCACAGAGGATGTTTGTATTGTCGTAGCTAGAAGTATGTTGTTTATTGGTCATATGTTTTGTTAGAGCAGTGTGACGTTCTTCAATCTCATGTACATTGCGTTGATGTTCTTTGATTCTGGTGTTTAGATAGCGTCCAGTTTGTCTGATATAAACTTGATTGCAATCATTGCAAGGTATTTTATACACAACATTGGATCTTTTGCCCATGGGGATCCTATCTTTTCCCGAATCAAAGACTATTTGTAAGTTTTTTGAATTTTTTCCCACAAACTTGACATTATGTTTGGTAAATAGACTGTTCAGTGACTCGAAAAGACCAGATACATATGGGATGGGAATGAATGTAGTGGCAGGTCTATTGTTGTCGTCTGCGGGAGCAGAGTTAATATTATTGTCAAGTAAGTTGTTGATATGGGAGCGTCTCTTATTTATATGTTTGTGTAATAGGCCGTGAGGATAATCATTCCATCTTAATATATTATATATGAGTGACAGATTTTTTTCTTGGAATTCTGTACTTGAAAGTTTCATGGCTCGGTCAACAAGGCTAAAGATGGTGCCTATCTTGTAGGACATTGGGTGGTGGGAATTGAAATTCAAATATCTTTGAGACCAGGTTTTTTTGTGGAACCAATCTGTTTTGATTTTATTGCTGTTGTGTATCAGCAATAAATCTAGGAAATTGATGGCCTTATTATCTTCTATTTCAATGGTGAATTGTAGTCGTGGATGATATTGGTTGAAAATATTCAGTGTGTAATCTATTTCTTCTATAGGGACTGCAGTTAGAATATCGTCAACATATCGGAAGTAAAAGGGTAAATCAAAATCCAGATTGCTAATGCCTGACCTTTCTAGGTCTTCCATTACAAGATCTGACAGGATTAGAGAGAGACGGGATTCCATGGGCAACCCGAATTGTTGTGCATATGTGTCATTGTTAAATTTGAAGATTGCCGAATCAAAACAAATGTTTAAAGCTTTAACCAGTTCACTAAGTGGAATTGGGATTTTTTTATCTAGAGAGGCCCAACGATTATTTACTGCGTGCATAGCAAGATCTGTCGGAACGTTGGTGAAGAAAGATATTACATCTAGCGATATTAAAATGTAGTTGTCTGGAATAATCAATTTTTTTATTGTTTCAACTAAAGTAAAGCTATCTTTAACTCTCGAGGTGGGGGGGGGGGGGGGGGGGGGGTGATATTTGTGGTGAGCCATGAATTGATTAACTTGGATAAGGCGTAAGTCGGGCTATTGACAAAGGAGACTATAATACGTAATGGGGCTTCTTCTTTATGGATTTTAGGTGGCCCATATGCAAGTGGGGGGACACTATTGTAGGTAGAAATGCTTCTATGTGAGTTTTTGTTTATTAATTTGGAGTTGAACCAATTGAAAGTGAGTTTGTTCACCCTAGTTTGTGAGTAGTTGCAAAGGTCGTATCTAGCAATTCTGTAGGTGTTAGTGTCCGAAAGCTGTTGCCGCATTTTGTTATTGTAAGAATCTCTATGCATGGCTACTGACGTGTTGCCTTTATCCGCTTTTAAAAACATGATGTTCGGGTTGTTTTTTTTAAATAACATGGTATCGCGGATTTTTTTGTCTGTGACCAAATTATTGTTGTTATTTCTGGGGTACTTTGGGAAATTAAGAAATCTGTTAGTGAAATCTTATCTTACTTGGTTTCTTGAGTCGGTTGGAAAAATCTTTATTTTTGCTTCAAAGTTAGAGATGAGGTTGAAAACAGGAAGATCGCGATTATTATATGGACGTCCAAATTTATGACCAGGTTGTACTATTTCAGCAACATTGTCAGGAATAGGAGTATCCGTTAGATTTATTGACCAATTATTTTTTCCATTTGAGGGCGAAACTTTGTGGTTGTTGGAAGGTTTTTTTTGAGCAAGTAACATGGTGAATTTTTTAATGTTACGATTTTTGATTGCGATGAACTTATTGTTTAACATCTGATGTTGGGAATCAAAGAACTTTTTTCCTGAAGTACTCCCCAGTTGATGGTTGATTTGTTCTGTTAATTTAGTCAATATCTTTTCGGAATTGATGATGTGCGTATGAAATACGTATGTCACTCATATATAATATATCAAGATGGAATGATTATCCTCACGGCCTATTACACAAACATATAAATAAGAGACGCTCCCATATCAACAACTTACTTGACAATAATATTGACTCTGCTCCCGCAGCCGACAACAATAGACCCGCCACTACATTCATTCCCATCCCATATGTATCTGGTCTCTTCGAGTCACTGAACCGTCTATTTACCAAACATAATGTCAAGTTTGTGGGAAAAAATTCAAAAGACTTACAAATAGTCTTTGATTCGGGAAAAGATAGGATCCCCATGGGCAAAAGATCCAATGTTGTGTGTTCAGTGCCTGAGCGTCGTTTTGTGCCCGTGTCATTGCGATCTCCGTGCGAGCCGGGCTCGAACGATTCGTCTCCGCAGGGATGCCAAATCTCGCGTAGATGAGGAGGCGAGCGCGCATCACGCATTTTTTAAAACAGTCGAGTTAAGTCGTCCGTCTAGTGACGATCGTGAGTGACGCCGTGCGTTCTCTCGTACCACGACCAAAAGACGAGAGGCCCAAATATACTCTCGTATACGTTCGCTCTACGGAGTAAGGTAGATGAGTACGGCCCGAGTGTCTCTCATTCTACATGGGACCGAGTGCCCATACACGCATACCAAGGGTCTTGCACCCTTCCATCATACAACGAGCCCGAGCGCTCTTGGTGTACTACCAACACCAATCATACTCTCATACACGTTCGCTCCTCGGAGTAAGGCAAATGCAAATCATACGAAATTCGATCGAATCGAATAAAACAAAAATCGCAATACGAAACGCACTCGAGATCGCGGTGGCATGAGCCAAACGGGCTGTAACCGGCATATACCCATTCATATACACAATCGACACATGCTTTTATACGTTTACAAATACACGTTCATACTTCGTGGGTTTTTATGCCGCAAGGCTTTTCCCACAAGAGCCAATAAACCTTCATAATTCGATGGCTCAAACGCGAGAGTTTTTTTATTCAAGAAACCTCAACCTCTATCCTTCATACGAATAAAAAAGGTTCAATTCAAAACTACGAGGCAACTTCGCCTATGAAGAAGCTTCGACTATACATTGTGTATAAAATACCTTGCAATGATTGCAATCAAGTTTATATCAGACAAACTGGACGCCATCTAAACACCAGAATCAAAGAACATCAACGCAATGTACATGAGATTGAAGAACGTTACACTGCTCTAACAAAACATATGACCAATAAACAACATACTTTTAGCTACGACAATACAAACATCCTCTGTGAAGAACCTAATTATTACAAAAGGTTATTACTAGAAATGTTCAATATTGTAGGACACACTAATTCCGTTAACCTTAGACAAGATGTTAAACATCTAAGTAATATTTACAAACCGCTAATCTCCGCCCACATTCCACATATTGTTTAACCTTAACTATACACATAAAATAATTGGTTTTTTTTTGTTGTATATATGTTTATATCTGGTTCACCTTTACTCTGGATCATATTTGTTTCTTTTATCAGTCGTTATTCACCAGTTGACCCAATCGGTTCAACAAGAAAATTTTTTGTTAGACATGGAGAACATAGTCATAAAGATCCCAGCTCCACTCTCTTAGACATTGTATAAACTGATTAACAGCTATAAAAACCTTCTTTGAAACCTTTTAATACATTGACATATTGACTATGAAGATACTTAGTTTTTTTTAATCTTTTTAATTAATTACCTCCAACTTGTAACTCCTACACTTTAAACAACCACAGGAGCCGACAATGACTACCGCTACTCAAAGAACATTGTCTCCACAAATTGTATTTTATGAATTCGACTGTATCTTAGTCCGCTTACTATAAAAAGGTGAATAACTCTCTAAGTCTATCTTATTTTCAATTAATCAAAATGAACTCACTAACCTACAATGTACAATAGCCTTAGGAGTATTACATCTACAGTATTTAATGTCTGATTATATTTTTTGTATAAAAAATTCAATTTGTTCGTGACAGTTAAATAAATAAATCGTTCTGAGGAGGGCCCATATCCGGGCCGAAACGGTAACAAAAAATACGTTTACATAATTGACCGTTCACCAAGATTTAACAATAGATTACACACGAGGTCGAGAATTCTTACCCTTCATAGTTCTGTTGTGTCGTTTGCTCTCTCCCAGTTCTCGTCCAGCAGCACTAGCATCGTTCACAGCTCTTGCTATACCTGCCGCACCACCGGCTAACGCGCCTGTGGCACTAAGTCCAGCAAGAATAGGAATCAGAAACGGTAGAAAAGCACCGACTTTTGAAGGTACCGGTAGGACGCGAGGTGTTCGCACTTCACATTAACCACCCGCTTTTCTCAGGGCGTTCTCAGCTTCCTTCAGCGCAGATTCAAGAGCTACTTTTGCATGGTTGCTTGGAACCATAGAACGTTTTGCAGCATTTATAATTTCTCTCAAGGTAACATTCTTTGGTTTTCGAATTCCCATTCCGAGTTTTTATTTTACTTTCATTGTATTGGCTATTGCCCAAGCGGCTGCCCTCTCACCCGAATTGGCGTCCGACGCGAAAACCCGTTTCCAAGCTTTCTCAGCCACCACCCTATCAGCCTCGTTTGTAACTTCAAGATTTTCACGGTTCTGCGAGTAAGCAATGTCGTGGTCCTTGCAAGCTGCGTCGAGAAGATTGATTCCCGGATCACCCCGCGCGGGTCGCATTGTTAATTTTGTACCAGGCCCACAGTACTCATAACCAGGAACATGCGATCCGACTGGAAGGCTGTTGATGATTTCATTTACCAGACCCTTGCCAGGATGTTGTCGCCTGCCGCTTCGTTTACCTCCGTACGCAATCATGTTCATGCGTTGACTAAAGAAAAGTGATTTTAAACGAGGTATTTGAAGCTAATCCGGTCAGTCATGTCCGAGATGCGGTTTAAGAAACAACCTACTAAGCTTCCCGTGATGAATTTTGACAAACTTTCAGAGCATAATGTCAAAAGGCACAAACGGCACAGTGGATGACTCCCCAATTGTGGTAAAACTAATGCGTTGCTCAAACTTATAACCCATCCCAACGGACTCAGATTTAGGAATATCTACATCTACCCGAAAGCTTTCAACCAACCTAAATACCAATTGTTGGAGCAATTGTTGGACCATGTTAAAAATACAGAGTGTTTTGCGTTCATCGAGCGTAAGCAAGTGATTTCACTGGAAGAAGCACGGCCCAACTCAATAATCATATTCGACGATGTAGCGTGCGAGAAGCAGGACAATATTAGAGCCCACTTTTGCATGGGTAGACATCACGACGTTGACTGTTTCTATCTCTGTCAGACGAACGCGCGCATTCACAAACATCTCGTGCGCGACAACGTAAACTCACTCGTGTTATTCAAACAAGACGATATAAACCTGAGACGCGTATACAACGACCATGTAAACACCAATAAGTCTTACGCAGAGTTCAAAAGTGTGTGCTCTGCATGCTGGAACGGTGAGAAGTACGGGTTTCTGGTGATCGACAAAGACAGTGAGCTCAACGAAGGACGATACAGGAGGGGATTCGGTTCTTTTGTGAGCTTGGAAAAGAAATAAAATCTCGCGTTTCCGAGCGAGAGACGCAGTAGCGTTGCAGACCCAGTTGCGTCAACATGCAGAGCTCTGAAATTTCCAAGCAAAAAGATGTCCTACATCAGATCGCTCAAGCAAGTGCTGCGATCCGTCGAAAACACAGATTGCTCAAGTGGGGCAAGAATCTACGACTCAAAAATTGAGTGATGTTTTTAAAACAGTAGTGACTATGTTGCAAGAAGTGTTGAATGTTACAAAAGATACTGAACCTGTAAAACAAGACGTAGAAGAAATTAAAGAAAAAATAAAGCAAATGAAAAATGATTCGAAAAATGAAACTGTCTCGGAAATGGACGATTCCTTTGCTTCGGTAGGAGATGAAACAATCGTAAAAAGACCGGTCGAGAAAATCGAGGATGAGTATTTTGCACTGATGAGAGATGCGAAGACAAACGGTGAATTGGACAACGTGTACGGTATACGCAAGCTCTCAAACGGACTGATTATTGGTGATTCGTTGATATCTTTTGAGCGTGAGTACATTTGTACTGGCGATACGCGTTATCCGAAAACAAAGGGTTTGCTGGAATTTTTGTTTAAAAAGAAGCCTGATGGTTCTTCTGTGAGCGCCGGAGATCGGGAAAATTTTAAAAACATAATCCTCGCAACGAACGCGCATAAAAAGTATTACTCATCCGATGGGGCTGTTCGAAACGACAACAGTTACAAATTCAAAAATGTCATTGCCGAATTGACAGATTATTCCCCCTCACCTCGCCGAAAGCGTAAAGGTCTACTTCCGCAAGCTATGATCACTCGACAAGGTGTTGAAACGGAATACGTTTTCTGTGATGATCCAAACGAGTTAATGGAGCGTCTTCGTTTACTCGTGGCATCTAAAGCAGCGGGAAATCCGAGCTACAATAACGAAACAATCTTCATTATCGAAGAGCTACGCGAAGCAGGAATCATTCATTAAGTAGCTTCCATCGTTTTTGCATTCATTACCGATATGAGCGTCGACGTGTCTGGACGGCATCTGGATAAAAACACGGCCGCGAACACTTGCGGTCCTCCGGGTGTCGGATTTCGAATAACAGCGGACGGGCATTACGATATACAGAACAAGAGACTGTGCAATGTCGCAGATCCCGCAGAGTCGAACAATGCTGCAACTTCAAAAATCTTGAGACGGAAATTTAACGTGCTGCAAAAACAAATCGACAACCTCGATCAAATGATCAAAGCTTTAGAGCTTACCACGGAGAAAGCTTTAGATACCTTCTACACAGACTTCAAAACAGGCAGAGACCTGTCAATTCGAAACGCTGACAACATTTCTCAATTGGACACCTGACTAAGAGCGTTGGAATATGAACGAGAAAAAGCAAGCTCTGGTGATGGAACTGCATAAGCCTGCACGCCGGAATTACCCGCGTCGACGTGTAGACGTGCGCGGCATCGACGAGACCTGGCAGGCGGATCTTGTTGATATGACGTCATACGCTGGACAAAACAAAGGCTACAAGTACATGCTTACAGTCATTGATATCTTCTCAAAGTATGCGTGGGCTATACCGATGAAGAGCAAGTCTGGAGATGATGTTCTGAAGGCAATGGAATCTGCGCTTGTTCAAGAAGGGGTGCCGAAAAATTTACACGTCGACAGAGGAACGGAATTTCACAACTTGCAATTTTAATTGCTTGTCACACGTTACGGAATCAAACTTTACTCCACCTACTGTAATTTGAAGGCTTTGATCTGTGAACGTTTCAATCGCACGCTGAAAGGTGAAATGTGGAAACGGTCCAGCATGCAAGGAAGCTACAAGTGGCTCGATATCTCATCTGATTTGGTTTCGGCTTACAACAACGCCAAACACCGAACCATAAGAATGAAACCGTCGGATCTCACCGTTGCAACGAGAGGCTGTTATTACGTCAGGCGTACGGAAGGCTTCGAGCGATACCTACCATATCAGCAAAATTTAAATCCGGCGACAAAGTTCGAATTAGCAAATTCAAAAATGTCTTCGAGAAAGGTTACACTTCCAATTGGACGACTAAAATATTGACGATAAGTCGAGTGGAAAATAATCATCCTGTGACGTACAAGCTCAAAGACTACCAAGATCAACCTATCGCTGGTGGTTTCCACGAACAAGAGCTCCTCAAGGTTGAACATATGGATATCTATCTGGTGGAGAAGGTGCTGAAGATGCGTGGAAGAAAAATATACGTTAAATGGTCAGGTTTTGACAATACACACAACAGTTGGATAAACGAATCGGATATGTACATTTGTATAAATGAATTTTTTGTAAAATCGTATAAGCCTCATTAGTTTATATCCGACACATAACAAGTATGCATCTTTATTTTTTAGACAATCGACAGACATATGCATCGTTGTACAATTTTTCATCTTTCGGAGCGTTCTTATTCACTATCCTGCATAATAATATTTTATACATCATTGTACAGTTATAAATTACAAAGCTAAGGTATAGGCTTGTAGCCCTACGGAAGCGTGTCGGTTGTGTTCTGAAACACGATCCGCCTGTCGTCATTCCAGCTCAGTGCCACTTTCTGCTGTCCGACGGTGTATACCTTGTGCTTTCAACTTAATATCAAATGCTGATTTGTAGACAAATTCTCACTGTTCAAAACACATTACAAATAATCGTTGAAATTTAATTTTCTCAACGCTAATCCTTTGACACCTTTGGCACGTTGATTGTCTTTCTCATCTCCCAAGACTCGGAATGCGTACAATTTAGCTCCTAATCCTACAAATTCCAGCATTATTTCTCCGTTATTCTCATCTTTTATCAAGCCGAGAACTTTTTTGTTCGCTAGAGGCATTCCATTAGCGTTGTCAAGCGGATAATCAGACGTATCAAATTTATGCAAGTCCTCCTTTACATCTTCGTGTATGTCGGGGACGGTAAAGTTGTGAATCTAACTTTCGGTATCCGTATACATTAATTGTGCTCGGTTGCCAAATTTCCGTTTAATATAATTGTTACGTCCGTGAGTGGAGTTACTCCTGAGCGGTAAGAATAAACTGGTTGGCTTCGCTTTCAAGTTCCAGGACAACCAGAAATCAGGATGAGGATTGAATAACGTAGGGTTTGTTTGAGATATTACTCATATATTTATTTCGAGGAAGCTCAGATGGCGGTAAAAACGAAGTGTGCTGTATGAAGCTGTGTAAGAAGTCTAGATGTGACGTTGTTCAGAGTTAGAATAGGAGTGTGCCTCGAGACGTGAAACGTACGGGTGCAGAAAAGGTGTGACAATGCTAGGACTAGGGAATGGAATTTGGTGAGTAGGCGCGATAGTTAATAGCGTGAGACTACGTAGAGATAAGAGGACAGGACAGAGACCATGAGATTCATGTGAGAACTGTGGGAGAGTTAGCGAGTAGGAAAAATAGAGAGAAGTGGTATGCTGGACGTAACATAATTATAATGAAAATAGTAGTTATATGTTTCAGCCAGATTCATGATGGAGAAACCTGCGTACAATGGTTTATTCAACTTGACTTTCGTCTTACTCATTTCGACGATAATTATATCTTCGTTGAAAACGGTGCAGCTGTGAAAACTGGGCTTGGCTACAGTAGCTCTGGCACCCTATCTTACATCCCATTTCGTGATCAGCCTGACATCTCTATACTTCCCAACATTTTCCATTGTTTTGCCAAAAACTGCGATGTTCATCAGTTTATAAAAATTTTTCTCAAATTCGTTGTGAGATTTTTCGCGCAAATCGGTATTCAAATCTATGTATTTTTTTAGCCACGGGGTTTTTCTGAATTTGAGAACTCTGTGAATTTTGAGTAATTTCAAGCCTAATTGTAAGCATTCTTTCAAAACGTTATAGTGAACAACGTAGTTTTTCTTGGAAAGTAGCGTGGGCGTCAATTTCGGTTGCTTACTATCCGAGATCGGAGGTATATAGTGCTCCGGACACAGTGGTAAGTCTTTACGAATTTCATGCAGCTCCTCAGGATATTCCAAATCCACCTCCAGTATGTAACCAAACTCCGCATCGTCCGAGATGGTATCAACGTCGCATTGTCCGAAGTCTGATACCCATTCGAAGGACCTGTATGGCAGAGCAAAGCTTATAGTAGCACCGTACAAATTATCAACGTCGAAGTACATGAGATAAGATTCTTCGACCTCAGGATCGAATGCCTTCCCCATGTACCTGTTGTTAGCCTTAGCGTATCTGTTCGAGCACTGTGACACACCACTACGAATACCTTTTTCCATAAACATAACCATATCTATGTCGGTGAGAAGCTCAAGCTCGATGTCGGTATACTTTAACATCGCATCAAACGACAGACCGGGCGCGGTGTAATAATGTAACGGGTCCGGGTTGTACGTTGTCCAACAGCTCTGTCGAAAGTTTTGAAAAACGTCGACTAATAAAAACAGGTCCGTCTGTTAATACAAGTCTGAATACTCTCCCAAAGTTTGAACGTTAAAAGTTTGCCAAACTTCACATGCATGTGCATAGTCGTCGTCTGATATATCCCGATCATTTAATTTTAAGTTAAATTGTTGTTTGGAAGGTAGCCGTCTGTCTTCGAGCTTTTCTCAACTGTCTATGTATTTGTACGGGAACACTCCTTTCCTGGTCAATAACTGAAATCAACGTCAAGTCGAAACTCGATGATTCCAAGTATTATTTTCGTCGACTGCGTACCTCCATCCGTTTTCTGAAGACGTTGGAATTTTCCCGCGAGTGCTTCCAAAAGTCCGATCGTTGTGATAATTCTCGTCTTTTCTCCAATTGTTGAAACCTTTCGTAAAATTCTGTTGAGAAACCGAATATATCTATATGTTATATTGAATACTTTTTTTTTATAAAATTAGTAAAAACTTGTCAAACCAAATCTCAACTGCGCTTTAACCTTGCATCTCATTATGGACTGATCTGTACACCAACGTCATTATGTTTTGCATTCCAAGAGCGATAGTAACCCAACTCCGTAGGACCTGCGGCTTCAAACGTACGCCAACTCAGATGTTGGTCGACCTTGCACTTTATCCTTGACTGAGTCCGCTGAAATCTCATCGTACAGTTCACGTTACAGTGTCGAGGTTCAAAACGTAGCTTAGAAATCCTTCGTCTTTGCTCATCGGTGTTCAAAATAGCACTTCCTCAGAATGTAAAAGTCGATTCGAATTGCTGTTATCAACAATTTGTTGAGTTTAAGGTGGACAAGATGGTTCAGCGCTAAGTGACAAATACATATATTTTTTTGATATTTTTTCATTTAATATTGAACGTCGTACTATTAAATGGTATAAAATAAAAAGCTTTGTTGAAAAATGTATACAATTTTCTTGAAGGATATGCAACGTAGAATAATTGGAGACGCTGTTCACGTTGTCCAGGTACGGTGTATAAATTAGGCGAGAGTCGACGTATCTTTGAATTCAATTTGACCGTACTGACCGTCCAGATACTGCAAGAGCAACCGCTCCTCCTCCATCGTCTGCACGAATTTCTGATATTGGGTCTCGTCCTCGTTCAGCAGTCGCACAATCTGTGCCGGTAAGAACACGCTGAATTCGGTGTTCAGGTCTGTGACGACACGCTGCCAAAACCTCGTTTGGACTCGTCAAATGTCGGTGACTTTGTAGATTTCAAAAAATTTCCAGCTCCGTCAATTTCTTCGTCGAGAGAAATTTGTTCATGCTTGCAACTTTGTTGAGTTTTGTGAAATCCATCTTTTTTTTAAATATTCAGTAGTTATGTGTTTCTTGATAAATTTAGATTTGCTAACTTTTTTGTCACTTTGTCGAGTTCTGACTTCTGGTTAATAACGGTTTTCAAGTCGTGAATATTTTTTAAGTACAGATCGATACGCTGTTTTGGTTCTGCTTTATTTGGAGTTCTCCTCATAAGAGCTGAAGATGCAAGACTGTCTTTCTGACCTGAAATTCAGACTTTTATAGCCGTATTCCTCCCACACAGAATCCTTGAAAAACTTCTAGAAGCTACCGAAATGATGTGTCTTCGATTGTGTGGGTAACATTAGATGTGTACGTTTCGGTTTCTTTCTTACTCCTCGTTGATCTGACGACACTCGATCAAATCGGCTCCGCGTCCATCGTCATCTGGTTCTATGTCCGATAATACTGCAATTACTTCGTTTTGCCGTTTTTGAAAAGTCAGAATTAACGTTTTGTCCTGAAAATATATCTTGTGTAGTCTGTGGGTTTGCTCACGAGCTCTCCAGACACACTCAACGAGCCAACGAAGATCTTGTAGCGAAAACTCTGACGTCGCGTTGCTGAATCCGATAATCACTTCTTCGTCGGTAAATTCGTTATTACGTATCATGACGATTTTAAGGTTTTCGTCTCACAAGAATAGCAGTCCTACTGATGTACAAGTTTCATGTGCTCACCTATTTTATACAGACGGTGGACCTGGTTTGATGTGACAGATTTACGCTTGTGTATGCGCGCGCACCTTTTAGCATTCTTAGAGCGACAGTAACCCAACACCGCGGATCCTTAGCTCTAAATGTATACTACTACAGCTATCGGTCAACCTTGCACTCTGGTCTTGACTGAACGCGTTCCAAATTCATTGTTGAGTTCACATGACAGTTACAAGCCAAAAGAATGTCACGTGGTGGATATCAAACCGGCATCCGAGCGAGTGATAAATAATTCCCAGAACCATTAATTTTGGAATGTCGCGTGGTTGATAACGTGGGAAAGGAATGTGAGGTGGTTGATGTTACACATCAGCGATATCCAAGTGGATAAAAAACAATTCTCGGAACTATTAATTTTGGAATGTCACGTAGTTGATAACGTGGGAAAAGAATGTGGGGGTGGTTGATATTACACATCAGCAGTCCTACCGTGGGAAAGCAACTTGGAGTGGTTAATGTTACACATCAGCAGTCCTATCGTGGGAAAAGAATGCGGGACGGTAAAAAAGTTTTCGCCCCCGCTGCACCCTCTACCGTTGGCAGACGAGCACTACATAAAGACTCTGACCTTCGGTCGGTAAGATTGTCGGTAAAACAGCACGATTTCGACCTTTGACCGATGAGAATTGTTGGTAAAGCAGTGTGATTCTTACCGTCGATCGATACAACTGTCGGTAAGTTCGCACGGTTTTGACCTCAAGTCGGTACGGCAGACTTTGACGTCATCGCGAAAAGGGTTTGAGTCTGGGGAGAATGTCAGTAAGTGTCGGTAACAGGAATCTGTAAGTAGAACCCCTATTGCTATACTACTATCGATTACCATGCGCCATCGTTTTCTAGCTGCAGAATCGGGTGTTTTGGGTACAATCCACACGGGTGAATTATACGGTGAATTTGAAGGAACTATTATTCCGTTGTCAATTTCAATTTTAATTTCGTTTTTAATCTCGGTTTCATGTATTGGAGGGAACCGATATTGTCGCGTATTGATCGGTGTATCATCCTCGGTTGGTATACGATGCTGAATGCCGGGTGTAGATTTTAATTTATCTCCAGGTTGATGAAATAATTCTGGGAATTCCTCAATGATATCTCCTATGTGGTCGCGTTCCTCTATATTCAAGTGATCTAAATGCAATTTTGATTAAATTCCTGTAAATCGGTCTGTCACTACAGGTTCTGAATTTAAGTCTTCTGAACTTGAATCGTGATATTCATTCTCCTCCGGAAAGTTGTGATATTCAAAAGGTATCACTTCCTGTGGTGGAATCTCTATCTCAATATCTCTTTCCGAGGTATTAATTGCAGGAACATGGTATACGCCATCTTGTACCGAGACTGCAGCCTCACCAATGTATACCACGTCGATGGTTTCTACGCGTGGCAAATAAGCTTCCCTACTACCACAGTTGGTTACGTCAATACCAATGGCTTGCTTTGTGCGCGTACGAATTTTAAATAATCGTTTTTGCGGTTTTATTTCGGTATCGGAATGTTCTTCGTATCCGATAAATCGTATCGGTCTAATCGGGTCAGTAGTCGTTACCAAGGTGTTAGTGTAAAAGAGATCTCAGCTTTACGCTCGCGCAAATAATCTATACCTAATATACCGTCGTAATTGAGCAAAAAGGTTGAACGTACGACGTAAAATTGACTTGGTTCGTTTTGTGAAATCAAATTTGTTATTCCCAAAGTTTTAACTTTAACAATTGTTATTCCCGTTATCGTAGAAATTTCGTGTACACTGAATAAAACGTCAGGATGTAAAACATTAGCTGTAATTAGACTGATATCTGCGCCGGTGTCAATTAGAAAAATAGCTGAGTGTCCTTTTAATTCAGGAGCTGTCATCCTGATCAGTGGCGATTCTCGATCTGATAATACTTTGGCATTCATTTCTACACTTGAGTCTCGATATTGAGGCGCCAATATTAAGCCTTCAATCACAAACAGAACGAACCAGAGCGTTTGAGTGTGAGGTCACATAATTGACCGGAGTTAAGCTCCACCCATACCAGAAGCAACCACAGTTTATAACACTGGTTTATACCACCGTATTCGCCAAAAAATAACTTATACATATAAAACATATCACATATTATTCTTCAAATATCACTTTATATCATACAAGAGTAGGACCGATGAATTCTCGCACACTTTTAGTTTCTTTAATAGAGTAAGTTGGAATAGAAAATTAGCTATAAGAAGATTATTTCAATGTAAGTTATTGCTGTCAAAACCAGAATTCAGTTGATTACCTTTAATAAAAAGGGCCTTCCAATTTGTATTTAAGTTCATTTTGAGCTTCATTTAAAAACAACCTCTGCATTCATTTCCACCGTTAAGGGAGGTAAAATAGGGAGTTTGAGGAAAACCTTAACCGGTGGATACTCAGGACTACAGTGAAGGGTAATACTGGATCTGATAGCTTACAGTATTTAATAGTGGATAAAACTCAGGACGACGCGTTAAATCCTAGTCCTATGAGTAAGAAATACATTCATAAGAAAAAGGATTAAATAGGAAGTAAAACACTCACGCGCCACACCTCAACACGCAGGGAAGTGTAAAATCCGGAACTGCAAGAGCCAGGGACTTTACAATTCAACAATTCTTTTAGCAACGGGTATTTGGAGTTCCTTGAATATCGAAATCCGACAACTTATCTATTGTAGCGAGGACAAAGCATAGAGATATAAGAATAAAGTACGTGAGTCATAGGAGCGCACGTAAGTGAAAACCAGCACGCGATAGAAAGAGAGAGAGAGCAACTAGCGAATCTGGTTGTCTTTGTCTAATCACGCATGTGCTGGCGTGCCCAAAGTTTTTGAACGTTGTTGACACAAACATAACCTGATTCGTGTTGCCTTTCCCGAAAAATAGCACTATAGGTTCCTCATCAAGAGAAACAATCGAAAGAATCAGAATGCGCAATAATGAAATGACTCTATTCAGCAGGCAACAAATAGAATATCAAGTCCACAATAAATGTACTTTTCAGTTAAATATTGAATATTTTCATATATCTTCACCTTTACATATCCTTGAAAAATTCGAGATTCATCAGTTTATTTAAATTATATTAATACTACATTTTATTTGATTCATAGTCTTACTACTATTCGTAGTCTTACTACTGATTATATGATTTTTTTCTATATATTTTCGTATTGAGTACGGCCGAGTCTCGCCTGCTGCGCATGCGTGATAAGACAAACACAACCAGACTTACTTTCTATTGCGTGCTGGTCGTATCGGCTGACTCTATTCTTATATCTCTATGGGACAAAGACACTCACCGGTGCATCAGCTGACAGTGCGCTCTGCACTGCCATCTGGGCAAACGTTACAGTATACATTATAACAATCTTTTTATTTGGTAATGTGCGAGGGTTAAAGATTGGTTACCCTACGGTGCAGTTGCTAACCTGAATAATTAGATATTGAGAGATAATAAGAGAGAAAGATATGATTGTAGGGCGCCAGACGCATATGCGTCAGAAAATAGATAATTAGAAGAAATGATATACACAAAGATAAGATCAGGTTCTACGACGGTTTTGCACAGCTTGCTCAGTATAGACAAGATAATGGTAGAGGGGAGGGGTTGAATCCAATAGATAAAATAAGAAACAGGTGAAGCAGAAATAGTATCAAATATATTGACGAAGAAGCGATAAATATTAATAACAAGCGGATAACTGAAGAGATTTAGCTACAATTAAGATATCTGAGACAATTAGTTTACAGCCAGAGGAAAGTTAAGCGAGAGATTTAACAAATAAACAGGACGTTTGTAGAATAAACGAGAGATGTGCGTAGGCTCGCGATACTATTATTCGAGGTAATAATTACGGTTTTACAATAAGTAAGCAGAACAGAGAAAGACATAAGGTACTTAAATTAAGCATTGATCAAGCAAGCCATAAAATACGAGGAGCGATTATAAGAAACATGCAAAATACAAAAATTGTAATAGTTATCACATTACCAAAATTATCAGAGATATAACAGAGGTAGGGAATTATTAATTACGAGGTGAATTCAAGGAATCAGGTCAAGTAGAGAATTATTATAAAATATAGAAACTAACAGATAGTACGGAGTCTCTAGTTTGCGATAAGTGCAACAATGAGAGAGATAATATTCGGAACGGTAAAAGATAATTTCGGGATTAAGACAAATACTCAAGAGAATTAATGCGCAACACACGACGAACCAAAGAGACTACGAACAACTACGATTAGCGGTATTAGCTAAGAAAATATTGAAAAAGATGTTATTCGATACGGCGCAATACTCCAAAGTCAAAAGAACGATGAGTGAGATATAAGATCGCTCACGCAGTACACTCACTACAATTAATTACTCAAAGATAATAGGTAAAGAAACAGTTATGAGTTAATCAGAAAAAGTATAACGAAATAGTAATGCTCAATAGCTAAGGTAAGAATTGATAACTTAACAGAACACGCTGCTATACAACGATATGGGTATTTAGGTATTCTAGAAGAGAGAGATAATAAAATAAAGCAATAGTTACTAACAATGCGTGAGTAAGAGTCAACCAGTCGCGAAGTTACTTGCAATAAGAAATAGAAAGGGATAAGATGAGGAATAGTAGAGAATAAGGTAAGAGCCCAGGTGGCTCACGCAGACCAACTGCTAGAGAGAGAGAGAGAGAGAGAGATAAAGATACGATATATTGCAAGTAATTTCGTGGCTTAACAAAATAGAAAAGGAACCTCACTTACGTGAAAAGAAGGTAGAACAGGTACAGAAGATGCGATACGAAGCGAGAAACTGTACTTATAGAGATAGCGATAACTGGATGATATATCGAGTGCGCGTCTTTCTAGAGCGAAAACTGAGCGTAGAGTGTCGAGACGAGCGGTGATCCTGATTTTCGTCGTGCTGCTGTCATGTTGTTATGATGTAGGTAGGGTATAATGAATGAGGCACATGTATCAGGTAGTGTGTCTCTAACCGAACTGGGCACACCCGTTTATTGGCTAGCCCAGTAGTGCGTGGCGAGAGGAACTCAGGCGCGCGCACACCAGTGGTTTCTCCCTGTCTACTCATATCTCTCTACATCCTTCTTTTTCTAGTTTAATTACTACGTAATTATTCTATGCGTTGCTATATATATATATATATATATATAAGTTTTTTTTTGTTTTTTTTTCACATTTTTTTTTTGTTTTTAGTTTTTTACAAGCTTATCCTATATGTTCTTACGTACTAGCTTATTCTATCTGTAGTCTACTTGGTGGTTTACTTTCTCTACCGCTTTGTGTGATCGTTGCGGTAGGCATTGTCTCGGCTTCTGACCACGTCTCGTCAGCCTCGGTCGAAGTGTCTACTATAATTACGCTTTGACCTGATTCGATACCGTTTTGAGATTCCGCAATGCTCGTATCGTTAAGCTCGACCGCCTGTGCGGTTTCAGGACCCTCGCTATCTGAGTTTGTCTCGGTGTCATCTGTATGGGAATTTGTTTCGTCATCCAAAGGAATGTAGTAGGTCTTATTGTCGCCGTTAGCGACCAGAGGAGACGAGGGAGGTTTATTTTTTGCCATTGTTTTTTTAAAGGGTTTCAGGAATCGTCTGTTTCTCGTGAGGATGTTCCCCGTTTTAGTCTGTATGCTGTAGCGTCTGTTACCTGTTTGAGATATGACTTTTGCCGGCTGCCAAAGGCTGTTAGGTTGGAGCTGTGCGTAGACGTCTGTGTTGTCGGGAATTTCAGGAAGGTTTTTCGCTCCCCTTCTATTATAATATTCTGTTTGTTTGTTCTGTTCTTCGACAATCATTTTTTTTATGTTGTTTGGTACCACTTTAGGTAGGAATTTTTCACTACAGTTCGGCAAATTGTCTCGGAGTTTGCGCGACATTAATAGTTCGGCGGGCGATCGATTCCCGATTACAGGAGTGTTGCGATACTGTAACAACGCCATTTGTACATCTTTTCTCTCTTCCATTATTTTTTTCGCTTTTTTCTTGAACGTTTGAATGTGTCTTTCAGCCATGCCATTGGACTGCGCATACGTTGGAGATGATGTTACATGATCAAACTCCCATTCTTTCGCGAATTTCTTAAATTCTTGCGATGTAAATTGAGTACCTCCGTCAGATACTATGGTCACCGGTACGCCGTGAGACGCAAACATTGTTTTGAGGTGTCTAATCACGTTTTCGCTTGTCGCGTTTCGCCGTAGCTCGGCTATTTCAAGATACTTTGAATAGTAGTCTACAACGAGAAGGTATTTCTGGCCATTTATCTCGTACATGTCACACGCAATTTTGTTCCATGGTAGTTCTGGAATTTCGTGGGGTTGAAGAAGTTCCCTGTTTTGTGAGTTCGAGTATTTTAAACAGATTGGACAACTGCCGATTTTTTGTTTGACTTGATTCGAGATACCTGGCCAAAATACCGATTCGCGTGCGATTTTCTGACATTTAGTAATTCCTTAGTGGGAATAGTGTATTCTGTCGATTATTTCATTTCGCATTTCACGCGGGATTACTAAACAATCGTTTTTAAAAACTAAACCGTCTACAATAACAAGTTCGGTTTTATATTGAGCATACGGTCTTACCGTTGCTGGCAGTTTGTTTGAGTTGTCCAGCTAACCGTTTCGGATTATTTCTTTTAACGCTTTTAACTCACTGTCTTTCTCGGTACTTTCGATTAGCTGTTTTATCTTTTCGGGATTTGCGTTTACATAATTTACTGAGCATACTTGTGATTCAATTTCTTGTGACCATTCTAGGAACTTATCGTTTTTATCGTAAGCCCGTGACAAAGCATCTGCTATATAGAGTTCTTTGCCTGGGCGATAAACGATCTCTATGTCGTATTTCTGAATTTGCACCAACATTCTTTGAAGGCTTCCTGGACATTTGTTCAGGGGCTTTTGAAATATTGGTAATAGCGGCTTATGATCCGTTTCGACGACTATTTTTTTCCCGTAAATATAATCGTGGAATCGCTCTAAACCGAAACAAACTGCCAACAGCTCTTTCTCTATTTGCGCATAACGCGTTTGTGTATCGGTCATCGCTTTCGCCGCGTACGCACAAGGAAGTCTATTTTGGAGTAATACGGCTCCTAGCCCCGCCTGCGAAGCATCGACTGAAAGTGTCGTCTCTTTATTTACATCGAAGAACTGTAATACTGGAGCGCTCGATAGGCATGCCTTTAGCTGGTCGAATGCTCTCTGTTGCTCCGCGTTCCATTCAAAAACCCCATCTTTTTTCAGAACATTTCTTAGGGGAGCCGTTTTCTCCGCGAAATTGACTACGAATTTACTGACGTACGTTAGCATCCCGAGGATTCTTTGTAACTCTTTTTTATTTTGCGGCACCGGTACTTTTTTTGATGGCTTCTATCTTTGTACTGTCTGAAGCAATACTATTCTCGGAGATTATGTGACCAATGTATTTAATTTGTTTTTTCCCCAACTCGCATTTATCTATGTTAAACCGAACGCCGTTTTGCCTGGCCGCATCTAGGACTTCCTTTAGTCTAATGTCGTGTTCTTTTTTCGTTTTGCCATATACAAAAATATCATCGATGTACACTTCGACGCCTTCCAATCGAAAATTTGTTTGAATCTATCCTGAAACACCTCCGGTGCAATTTTAATGCCGAAAGGTATCCTTCTGAATTTATATCTCCCGAAAGGTGTGCCGAATGTGCAAATTTCCGATCTTTTTTCGTCCAACAGGACGTGATAGAACCCTGCTTGCGCGTCAAGTTTGCTGAATACGGTAGCTCCGTTAGCTCTGCTTATAATTTCTTCGAAAGTCGGAATTTGTCGCGACTCGACTTCGATTTGTTTATTTATCTCTTTCGGGTCAATACAAATACGAATCGATCCGTTTGGTTTCCTCACGAGCACGAGTGCGTTTACCCATTCTGACGGACCCTCTTTCTTTTCGATTATTTTGTCTTTTTCAAGTTTATCCAATGCTTGTTTGAGAGTGTCTCACAGCGGCAAAGGAACTCGCCTCGTAGGATGTATTACAGGCGTGGCGTTTTTTTTTAGCTTGATTTGATACGGTTTACTTAGACAACCTATTGCAGAAAATACGTCTTCATATGGTTTCGTAATTCATTGTAGCTGTTCTGTTCGACTGAATAAATTTTTTTAACGAGATATATTTCCTCCGAGGTTTTTCGACCCAGCAGAGGTGTTCCGTTAGAGTCGATTACAAAAAACTCAATTTCGTGTTTTTGGCCTTTCCTGTGGCACGTGACGTTACATTTGCCTACCACGTTAACAGTTTCGCCCGAATAACAATTCAATTTCGTGTTCGTTCTTTGAATTTCTTTTTTCGCTACGTTGATCTTTTTAAATATTGGCATGGGCAGAATATTCACGTCAGCGCCCGTATCGATTTTAAATTCTATGCTATGATTGTTTATTACTAACTCCGCGTACCACCGTTCTTTTACATTTGAGGTTTCGACTTGAGCTATAAACAGGTATTCGCTGTGATCTGAATCTTCATTGATTTCGTTTATTTTCTGATCGCGCTTGTTTCCGTCTTGTTTTTTGAAACACATTTCAGCAAAGTGATTGTTCTTTCTAGAGTTATTACAGATTTTATTGTACGCCGGGCATCTGTTTATCGCGTGAGTATATCCGCATTTCGTACACGAAGTTATAGACTTAGCTGTATGAGTGTGTTGCGCTGTGTCGGTGCGTTGACTCCGCCCCTTGATTGCGTCAACCGATGCTGTCGTCGTCAGAGCGTGCTCCATCTCCTGCGATCTCTCTTTGGATTTCTCGATGATGAGACAGCGGTCTATAGCTTCCTGGAGAGTTTGCTCATCGTTTTGGAGCAGTTTCTCCCTTATAGACCCGTCGGCTACTCCGCAGGTAATCATCGTCTTGATTAATTCGTCGTTCAGACTGCCCAGTTTGCGTTTCTTCGCCTTTTTCTTTAGTTCCGTTATGAATTGTTCCAACGTTTCCCCGTCATGTTGGCAATACGAGAAAAACTGGTACCTTTCGTACGCCAAATTTTCTTTTGGCAAAAAATGTTCCTCGAATTTCTTTATAAGGGGTTGGAGTTTGTCCTTTTCTTCATCCGTGATCGTGAATGTTGTAAATATTTTGAAGCCGTCCTCACCGGTGTAGTGGAGCAGCTGAGCACATTGTGTGGCCTCTGATTTTTTGTTCGCTTCCGAGGCGACGAGGTAGTTTTCAAATCTGGCCCGCCATGTTCGCCAGTTTTCGCCCACGTTGTCCGTCATCGACATCGGCGGAACTCCTCTGTATTCGTTTGCCATCGTTTTGCCGTTTATTCGTCTCTGGGATAATCCCTGGATGCACTAAGACGTTATTTTAACACGTTGTCTTCACTTTTTTTTCTTTTGCTAATTTTATTCTTCAACTTTTCGCGATGTATTGGCCCCGTCCTACCGACTGCGCCATGGTATGATGTAGGTAGGGTATAATGAATGAGGCACATGTATCAGGTAGTGTGTCTCTAACCGAACTGGCCACACCCGTTTATTGGCTAGCCCGGTAGTGCGTGGCGAGAGGAACTCAGGCCGGCGCACACCAGTGGTTTCTCCCTGTCTACTCATATCTCTCTACACATGTGGTTCTACCTCAAATTTGTGTTATTCTAATTGGGCCAGCAGGTTACGTAGGTCGGGTCTACAGATAGGCGGCGATAATCCCTCGTTGTTTGTTTTCTTCCTCTTCGCTGACAGGTATCGAGGTATCGGGACGTCGGACGGTGATCGGAGATGTTTTCCCTTAGCTGTGCGGTATCGTTGGTGAGAGGGGAAGTCGTACCACTCATGTGATGCGATATTGAAGTGTGCGAGAATATTGCGTTACCGATATTTTGGACTTGCGACCGATTGTCCTTCACTCTTTGCTTTACTGGTAGTCCTCGTTGTGGCTATTTCGTTGGCTCTGCCTCGCGGCACTCGCTCATCGGAGCCCTCATGCCGGAACGATCTGATGGTGATGGCCCTCAACCCAGATCCCCACACTGTATCCACCAGATCTACGTGGACCGCATAGTCGAGCGCAACCCACGCCACAGCCCTTCGATAAGACGGTTCATTAAGAGACAACCGTCCTTTTTTTATAGACAACGAGTTAGTAGGTGTAATGGTCGGTTCAGCTCCAGACTGATAAGTATCGTCGACAGGAGGCTTTATTGTGTTTTTGACGCACAGCCCTGTACGCCATCTGTCGATGCATCCGAGCGGTAGAAGCGTTGATTCGTGGTTCGGCTCCTGGCCAATAAGTCTTAAATAGTTGGAGGTACTGTTTGTGCATCACGCACGACCCTGTTCACAACTTAGGTAGGCATCCATCGGGAGTGGATTTAGCGGTATTCGTTAGTCCGTAGTCGGTGGTGGTGGGTATTAAGCTGGTACGTGACCCCTGTCAGGCAGTGTCCTGGTATCTCGAAGCGGAAGTTTCGTAGTCGGTTCTCGTGTGGCGTTACAAAATTAGAAAATATAATAGAATTAGCTTAAGAAAGAGAATTTCACTTAAAAATAACTAGTCGTTCTTTTTGGAGTATTGGCCTCAGACTTGCTTTCGGTACTTTTAGCGACATTCTGTACATAGGGAAGTGCGATAATCAACACATGTGACGGGCTATGAAATACCACGTCACAACATATAGTATTTGATTTGACTTAATATATTGTAGTATTATGCTGACTTGGTTATAATACGTATTCTCATGTATTACGTTAGGATCTACACCATCGAAAATTTGCAATTAGTATTAGACCCTGGATCGCCAAAGTTTAAAAATCAGTTCAATATTAAAACCGCTAAGTTAAAAAAAAAAAAATCCTTGGTTTATTTTGACGGTGACGAAAAAAGTTCTCTACGTATAGGCAGAAATGATTTCTACTACAAAATTTTATTTTGCATATCCCTATTGCACAGCTATCACGAAAATCATCCAAATACGATACAACTTATGGAATGATTATGTGTTCCAATAACTTTGGGAACTAATTTAACCGTTTTCTTGTCAGCGTGAAAAGCATTTTCACGTAAAACGCTATTTTTGCTGTGTGTTCATCTCATCTGAAATAATATTGTAAGAATATATCTTTTAACTACAATATGAGGTTATTGATTAATAGTCAACACTTAATATATATGTATTCAACAGCTGACCTCTTGAATAGATTGAACAAACTGAATGATGAATTGGATGGAATCCAACATGCCCTTGATGCGTATCTAGAAACAAAACGACATGTATTCCCGAGGTTCTATTTCATATCAAATGATGATCTCCTTGAAATTCTGGCAAACTCAAAAAAGCCTGAACTAATTCAACCGCATGTCAAGAAGTTGTTTGAAAATATTAAATCTCTGAGAATATCCAAGGTAAACACAATTTATTGTGACGGTTAAGTCTGAATTTTATAACGATTGTAGAGACATCATTCAACTCCACAGCAACATCTGACAAATAAACAAGTTATTGAAGGCATGACTTCATCCGAAGGCGAATATGTTGAGTTTTTGTTTACTACGACACTAGAGGGACCAGTGGAAGTATGGTTGTGCGAAGTTGGTAAGAAAAAATGTATAAAATTTAAGTTGATTTTAAGCATTCGTAGTCTCTGATTATCTATTAACTCTCAGTGGAGACCATTTTTCTTTACAATCCAGTGTTCACAGAAAATTGAGTTACTTAATGACAAGTAGAGCATTATTGCTGGAGTATCATAATTGAATTACTAAAGTTTTTTCAATTTCTATTTAGATATCTGGTAAGAAAAACACAGCTTTTTACAGGAAAATCTGAAATATTCTCAACTCCTCTTTCAATGTAATAGCGGTTTGTACAAATATATAACTCACAAATATCCACAATATTGTGAGAGAAGGACACTTTTATTCGAAGCTAAAGAAAATGATATAAGTATCATAATGAGGAGAGTTCTGAACACAAATTCCTGCATTACTGATACCGCTCTGGATGCAAAACTTTCTATAGTGGCGAGGGGGTGAAAGAAGATATACCCACCGTGGCTGGATTTATCGATCAGCGGAAAAAATTGTTCGCTTTGCGTTTTACGTTACCATCGTTCTTGGTAAAATTATCTACATGCACGTTACTTTATCACCTTCATCAGTGAAAAATCCTGCGTTCGACCTTTACCATAGTGTTACACGTTACCATAATCAGTGGCTAAAATTTGTATCGCTCTTTACCAGCATCAATAAAAAATCTCGCGATCTACTTTTACCATAGTATCGACACATATCTAGCAAGTTCGAAGTGCAGCCAGGAAACCTTGCAAAGTTCGGCAAGAGTCAGCTTCTAGAAGGTTCTTCCATCGGGAGTAAGCATCGTTAAAGTGCTTCTATCCTCGGATGACCAGTGAAGGGAGTGAGACGTTGGAGGACTTGCAATGATGAATTTTCAGAATTTATGAATATAAACAGTTCTTGGAATCGTTGGACAAGTTGGGCCACAACTTCAAAAGGCCCGCTTCGATTGGGAAAACGTTTAAGATTCTGGATTTGCACCTGCATCGATGATGAATTTGCAGAAAACAAACAGATCGTCCTACAAGTTGCAGCGTGCAGTGTAGCGTTTCGCGTCCATCGACAAAATGTTGAAGGTTCGGGATCCACACCTGCAGCAGAATTAAGGAAAACAAGCAGATCGTTTGACAAGTATCGACATGACGTTTAGCGGCCCGCGTCGATCAGTAAGCCATTGAATTCCGTAAGGTTCTGTCTTTCATCTGAAGAAATAGGTTTTGAAAATAATGGTTGATATTGAGGGAAAAATATTGTATTCAAAACTTGAGATCACGGCTTACATAGATTCACAATTGAAGATATAAATTTGATAAATTTGAAAAACTGGTAAATTCGAAAAATTAACGGCGGAGCCAGGAATCGAACCTGGTATCTAGAGATGCTTTACCGGAGCCTTACTCCACTAGACCACCTAGCCGCCCTGACTCTGATGTCGTTAATTCCTCTCATCACCAGTTAGTTCAAGTTCGTTTTCTTGTGCTTTTGTATGTGTGAATAGAAAGTGTTCTTCCTCTTAAGCAACAACTGTAAGAATGTATGTAAGTGTGTTTACATTTTGGAATCTTACGCTTCTGATCTCTAGATACCAGGTTCGATTCCTGGCTCCGCCGTTAATTTTTTGAATTTACCATTTTTTCAAATTTATCAAATTTATATCTTCAACAATGAAAAGTCCTCGTAATTAATGATAATGCATATCCGCATTTCAATTATCAGACGGTCATTGACTGTCTTACGGGCATCGCATCAGAACCGTAAGATTCCAAAATGTAAACACACTTACATACATTCTTACAGTTGTTGCTTAAGAGGAAGAACACTTTCTATTCATAGATTCACAATGTTGGTATGAAAGTGATTACATATAAGTTTCATTCGACAGTATTATAACCAGGCTCTAGACTGTGAACAACTGTTTGACGAGATATCGGTCGGCTTTTATGCTTCAATCAGAAATTCCACAAAAAGAACGCATTTTCAGCAGCACAGTTCGGGCGTAATAATCAGTGATAATGATCACATTACAGTTTAGTTTTGAACATCTTGTTCAACTTTTCAACGACTTTAACTTTTGCTCATAAAATGTAGTGATGGTGATTAAGCTAAAAATAATCGATGCAACGATCAATTGAGTCTGAAACAATAATCGTACATGAGCCAAATGAATCAGTAAAAATAAATCGAACAATCGATCATTTCTTACTTTTTTTGAAGGGTACATTTCAAACCAAAATTTCATAAATTTCAAATATGTGTGTAGGCTCAATAGCGATAAAGTATTTTGATAATTTATAGATTTATCCAAAATGTTCTTCAATTTTAGGTGAAAATATTCATACATTTTTCGGGTGTAGTTCCGAAAACCGCAAACCGAATTTCGCCGTGAAATTTGACAAACACATTCGATTTGACCATCTTCGAGTCCCCTTCAAAGGATTTTTGACAACTCACAATTTTATCTAGATTTTGAATTTTTTGAGTACGCTGTTTAGCACACTGATATATTTATAGGTTTATCTCTTGCTACGTACAGCCCAAAAGTTGGGATGAATTCGGCCCCCGTATGATAGTGTGAGAGTCAGATAGTGAAGATAGTACGGTGACAAGCCAGACGCGGCGTTCGGGATGACGATGATGTGGTGGACGGGATTTGCGGTAACGCGGGAAGGGATTTGACGATAAGATGCTGTACGAATAACAGAGTGTCTGGGAGCCATGGTTTGTCTTTCTCTTTGCCTGGTCATATAACATGAAGTGAAAAATACATCTACGAAAACGAACATTACGAAACAGACTTCGACGACGACAGAAAGAACAAAAGTTGGATGGACGTAAAGAATCAAAGGTGGCCGGAGCCTTGAGAAAGTAGAATAGACTCGCAATAGCACGCAATGGAATCGGAAGATAACCGAGACATTTTTACTCGAATATTTTGTGTGTGGGGAGTGTATTTCAAATGTTGCGAATAAATGGACGAATCAATGAATAATTTTTTAATGATTTCTATTTACCATTTTATTTATACACCTTTAATTTATTTATTCGTTATTTTAATCTTGAGAGTAAATGGATGGATGAATGAGTGTTTTTTTTTCAATAATTTATTTTACATCCCCAATTTATTTATTTATTTGGTACGAGAACGAAAGTGTCTCTTGGTTGAACGTCCTCATGATTCGTATTCAGATTGACGATTTGCTATTGAAAACATAAAAGTCGATAGTTCATCCAACGTAGCTAAAATTGTAATAAAATTAAAAAAAAAAAATCGTCACATTAAAGAAAATCGTCACAACAGGGACACAACTGAAGCTATAATGTGCCATATATCCCGTACGAAAAACATGAAATTTAACTGTCGCAGCCCACTTTATATTATGTATTGTGACATCGATTTTTCCGTACCTCGATCACTCGGAGAAATGACCGAGAACTTATCACATGTACAATAATTTGGCGTCCTCGATGTAACCTGGGTTAAGAAAACAATATCGCGAAATATTGTTGGGCGCCTGGCGTGATAAACACGCCTCGAAACCGTCAATGCGTTATGCCTCGCAAATATGCTCGGTAGCTCAGTATCGCGGAGGGGGGAGGGGTAATTTTTGGGTACAGAGAGTGCGAGATACTCAACATCAATACGTTATCTTCTTGAGCTA
The DNA here is from genome assembly GCF_021155785.1 of Neodiprion fabricii. Lineage (NCBI taxonomy): Eukaryota > Metazoa > Arthropoda > Insecta > Hymenoptera > Diprionidae > Neodiprion > Neodiprion fabricii. Next base: position 8,776,078 of record NC_060245.1, on the reverse strand, counting down.
ATAGAAAATTAAAATGATATATTTCCAGACAGCGATAATACAAAACAAATGAAAGAATAATTTAAAATTCGCTCTTCGCGATTCAACATCAAATACTTAGATCTAACAAAACAAAAAAAAAAAAAAACAACAAAAAAAATAAATAAATCTAGACGACCTCTAAGCCTACATGTGCTAGTCGCTGCCTTAACAGTAAACAATAACTCGAAACCAAAACAGAATTTGACCCGGCGCGCTAACCGCGATCGTCCTCTACAGCGCTAATCGCCACTGGACAATAAACCATTAGACGAAAAAATTCAAAAAAATCAGACCAAAATCGTAATCGACGTGCTAGCCGCTATCGTCCTCCACAAAATAAAGCGTTAATCGCCAATCCGCAATGCTAACTCACAAGGGCCATAACTAGAACCAACCCTCATTTACGCGCTACTCGCATCTCTAGTTTTGATTCGTAATAACCCGGTCTCCACGGTAATCGTATGACTTTTATCGTAACGCGTCCGAACTCCTCGTTTCCCATAATGACCTAACGTGATCCGCGAATTCGAACGCTCCCCTTTTCAATGATTTGCGACCTACGCGAGAGGTAACATTTTACCTAATTTGACTGGACGTGACCCCGTGCAACGGAATTTGGTTACACTCAATTTGAAACAATAGTGCCTCGACTCCTACCCGTGACTCTACTCGACCTTCTCGGTCACTCAAAATTAGCTCTACTTTATTACGCGCAACTCAGGCTACGGTCAACAAGCAAAGGTGTCGGCCAAGGAATTTCGAGTACTTTCGATAACGTCAATCCTCGATGGCTATCCGTTTCTCGGCAACCCGTTATTTAATGACTCTCGAAATTCTTTCGCGAGAATATTAACAGCGCTTACCGCTCCACATCCAATTCACGAACTCGCCAACCCCCTCATGAGTCCTTGGTGTTGCCATGATGATTCTCGCTAACTCTCACTCAGACGAACTCGCTACGGTTATTCACCCCGCAACTATATCTCCCGATCGCCAGAACTAGAGTGCCAAGGCATTGCCGATCGGCCGCAACGCCGATCTCGCTACGCTATTCCCTTCGCGACGCCATACCCCCAAGAAGTGGTGCTCCCTCGTCGCTGGACGGTCTCTCGCGGTTGCCTAGATCCGGTGTAGGCGGGGTGAGTGGGGGAAGCTGTGGCGCGCCGGCCGCCAGCGGGAATCGCGTCCGCCTTGGATTCCAGCGCTGCAGGGATCTGCGTTGGCTCCCCCTCCGCAGCCTCAACATCCTTCCCGCCAGATCGTCGCTATTCCGCCTCGCCGAAATATCCTTGACGTCGAAGTTGGCCGCTGGCCGGTGGCCGATGTACCCAAAAATAAAAAACTAAACCCTGCAACATCTCGATCATGATTCGCTACTGTGTCCCCCTCGGAAGCTCGGATGCTCGGGCATACATAAAAGGAAATGCCTCGTTACAGTATATAAATAGCGCATGAGAGCGCGGCAAGAGATATATAAATATGTCAGAACGTACTAGAAAACTTACTCAAAAAATGCAATAGCTTGATAAGTATTGTGAGTTCCCGAAAATCCTTTAAAGGGCACTCTTAGATAGTCAAATGGAATGTGTGTACCAAATTTCATGGCGGAATTCGGTTTCTGGCTTTCGGAAGCTTATCCTATCTTTCACTTGTTATAATTATCAAATACGTACTTACAAAGTGAGGCTTAGACATTCGTCTCACTGATTCGATTCGAACTTACGGTACCTAAATAATATTTATGCAAGGTCGATAATAAGCCAGTAATGTGCGCTTTTCAGCCGTATTAGAGTAAATCAGTTTAGAAAAAGTGACAACGACTACATGCGTAAAACGGTAGCGAGATAATAAGCAGAGTCGTAGTACAGCGGCCAGAATAATAATTTTTTAATGCCCATCTGATAAAATAAACCTCAGACATTTCTGGGACTTACATTTCAGCGAATGTTCAAATACTTTTCTATTTATTATCACAATTATGTCGACATCTCAGCACTCACAACTTTTAAACTGGAGGCATTATTATTCCAGAAGATGAAGCTGTACTCGGTGTAATTTCCGAGCGGCAATGTTTATGCATTGTAGATGAAAATCGATGTGAATGATGTTCAATGATTTATCATCACTAGGGTCACCGCGCGCGCAAGCGCGCGCTTTTCTTTAACTGTCTTATAACTTTTTGAATAACAATATTACTGTTAGGTCAATGAAAAAAATTGACCATAGTCGGCAATTTTTTTGTTGATAAAATTCGCTGTGGGTGATATGGTAACCATGTGGCAAAAAGAAAATATAATTCCCAAAATGACGTGTAACATATGAAAAAAGAGAACTCAAATACTTAGGTTGTATTATCACCCGCCGTTAACGCATCGAGTTCCTCGCTCGACGTAAAATCGCTCTTACTTTTCTTCATCACTTATTCACTCTTGTCGCTAAATAAATTTATTTGATACGATCGCGTCGCTAAATAAATGTATCTGACATGATCGCGATCGGATGAGCTGCAATTGTTTTTTTTTCTACGATCTGAAATACGCACATGAATAAGCTCCGAACACGACATCGACAGCCAATCAAAGTACGTCTATAGCAGCTTCAGAAATAACTCGAACTTCGAGATTTCGTGACAACTCTTCTTTTATGAGAGGATCTCCGACACTGACAACTTCTCAACACTGGTTCAGATTTTCTTCTGATCCGTTCACTCGCATCTTGTATCATGCAGTTAAAACAACTGACTAGTAGTTGTAGACTGTTTATGAAATTAACTCGTATACTGCACTACCATCTAAATAGCAATGGGCTATAGCAAAATCGGTATACCTCTTCATTACCATCTTCACGCAATTTTTGTTTGGGTCGAGCTACTTTTTATGTCATATTCATACTCACACAAATCTCGCATACTACTGGCCAAATATATCGAGATCGATACCCGTTCTTATTTCTAACTCCGTACACTGACCACTGATTATGCAGGGTGTCCCATTTTAATTTACACAGCTAAATAACTCGAAAAATTTCAAATCAGTCAAAAAATGTTTCAAATAAAAGTTGTTGGCTATCGAAGAGTTGACCAAACTATGACCTTTATATAATCTTCATTTTTAAAGTTATTTCAAGGTCAACTTGTGTTTTTCAAAGAGAACCCTACTTTTTACTTTGGGTTCCGAAAGAGCACAAAATTCTGCATTCAAATAGATATCCATGTTAGGAGTCAAAGTGACCTCTAGCCATATAAAGTTCAAATTTCCGCTTAGTGCAGAAGAGCTGGTAAATCTTGATATTGCTGTTTGGGTCAAAGAATGCCATACATCGTTGACCTTGACCAATGATACGTACTGTTGTTATGGATCGAAGTGGCCCCAAAAGCCAAACTAATGCATTCAATAACGCATTGCATGACTCAGCTACTTAAAGCACAAGTCTGTACAGAGTCAAAGACTTTTTGATAAGAAATCCCCTTCTCCCCGATGCTTACTCGTACATATTTTCTTGCCATGTGTAAGCATCCCCTGAGCCCACGACGAGAACGTAGCGGGCCTTCCAGCTCCATTTCTCCAAATTTGACCTTTAAATGACCCTTGGAAGTTATCTGAACGTAGAATTTCGTGTCTTTTTGGAATTCGAAGTCAATAACAGGACTTTCTATTTGAAAGACACAAGTTGACCCTTAAATAACCTTAAAAATGAAGATCGATTCCAAAGTGAAGGTTATAGTTGGGTTAGCCCTTCGATATCCAACAACTTTTACTTGATGCATTTTTTGATCTGCTTGCAATTTTTGGAGTTATTCAGTTGTGTTAGTTGAACTGGGAAATTCTGTAGATTGGTCTGTTTCGAGCATACAACGGTGCTTCTCTATGTCATCACTATAATCGTACAACTTCAAATTATATGTCCCATATCTCTGTATCCAGACTTGAAGTCGTTGAAAATTCTCGATCTAACTGATGATTTTGACGAGATTTGAAATATTACACATTACAAATGCAATAGGTTTCTCCTTATCCGATTAACTATTTAATTTGGAGGTTAGAGTAAGAACTCAACTGCGTTTCTCTGTACAAACAATAGATTTATTTACCTTATGTATAAAGATAACTAGTTATTTTAATTCATACTTGTAAAAACAATAGAAACAAAATTTCAAGCTTTTATTCCAGGTATATTATTTCTCTATAAAAGTTAAATGATAATAAGTCTTTCTCTCTTTTAATACTCTCGAACTTTCTCCCTAAGATGTTTCTCTAAAAATTTACTAGTCATCTCCTTAATCTTATGCTTCACTGCGTCATCGATCGGTAACCTCTGTCGGTAACACGGCAAATTTTAAATCTTAAGAATGGCCGCGACACACGTATATGAGTGGCGTGGTTGTCTTCACACATATCCAGCTCGCCGTTCACCGATTGCATTGATATGGAGCTTAAACGAAAGCTCTTAGAAACCATGTTCCGAATCAAATTATCGAATGTCAGATTTCATCGTGAAAAAGGAGAAGTGTGTGATGAGATTTTCTTCGAGAGTGATAGGCAGATAGGCTTCTCTTCGCCGTAACAGAGAGTGCGTCGGCTCGCGAGCTGAATTTTTTTTTTTCAATGTATTCGGTGCCAGATGCGATGACATCTCTTGATGATAAAATACACATCTCACATAAACTAAGTACAAAAGGTTTTAGATTCTTGAAAGACGTAATGGTCCAAATGCATCCCGATTAACGTTAGGTAACTCAATTTTGCTATTACTCAATATTATAAAAGTCAGTGAAATAAATTCAAATGTGGATGTGTGTATAAAAAATCGAAATATTTCTGCATGTCATTTTCTATTAAGTAGCAAGCATAAGATTCACTCAAATCTGTATTTACTCATCTAGAAGCAGCTATGCGGGGTTGTCTCAGAGAAGTATTGCGACAATGTCGGATAGCTTTGAGAAAAATGCTAGCGAAACGTGACAGGTGGGTCAAGGAATGGCCCGGTCAACCTGGGATCACTTCGACTCAAATTCAATGGACCACTGACTGTACAAGAACACTTTTACATTGCAAGTTAGTTGACCAATCATTATATTATTTTCCGCAGTTGATTGTTGAATTCTTCGAACAGCAAAAAATAATTTTGCTACAATTATATTTTTTGCAAGACCCAGAAAATTTGTTGTACTTGTACTCAAACTTTCATTGCAGATTACTTGAATCCAAGAAACCATTGAAAAAACTGAAGAAAAAACAAAATCAAGTACTGACAAAGTATTCTGAGGCTATTCGTGGAAATCTGAATAAACTCCAACGTTTGAAGTTGAAAGCATTAGTTGTCATAGAAATCCATGCCAGGGATGTGATTGAAAAAATGTACAAAATGAGTAAGTGGATTGGATTATATTTTATGCTTGCGTATTCAATACTTTTAAGTAGGTGAATAATTTATTAAGAATCTGACACTTGTTTGATTCTCATGGCCCTCCATTTGCTCGTCACCTTTGGATATGTTAATGCATCAACATTTTTTTGGTGTATTTATTACAAGGCCTAAATAATGATTTTCCTTCGAAAAAGTTTCGAAAAAAATCAATCTGGTTTGCAAATCACAGCTTTAATCAACCTTTATTTGGCACGGGTGCCTGATTTTTGCAGCAAGACATCTATTCGGTCAAGCATTAGAATTTTTTACATTACAGGGTTCTCTTATTTGACGTCACAAAAAATTAGAAAATTATCATACGATATGAATATCCTGACTGGTTATTGAATAACATTGACGGGTTGACTAGATTTTTTTGTGAGCGTGGGCGCACGATTCAGTATTTTACTGGTTCTAATCTCATTTCATCGTATTTTTTAACTTATTTTGGTTAGTTTACATGCAGACTGCGATATCAGGTAGCTAACCTATTACCATTATAAAAATAAGAAGTAGAAAAAAGAAATACATTTTGCGTGCTATCTGAGGTTCTTTTTTTTAATAATTGCTTTGTAGCTATGCTGTAGTATTCGCAAACACTTACGTAAAGTTTTAGTCTAGCAATGAGCTGTTACAGTATGAATTCACAAGTGTCTTCCCAAGAGCCATACCCCACCACCTTTAGTATTGGTTTAGTACTGCCTTTATAGCTAGCCTTCAGTTCCTGAGGTTTGAGGTAACATAATTATAAAGAAAAGGTCTGCTCAAAGTCGAGGAACAATGGCAATAAAGTGAGTGCACTAAGCAAAAACTTGAGTCACTCCATAGGAAAAACCATTTGATCTCGAAAAGTTCACACCCACACCCGTCACTATAACCAACATTGTTAGTTTTCGAGCATTTAAGACAATCAATAAAAATTATCCATTATATTAACGTCCATGATATATTATACAAACAACAGGAATTAACAGGAACTTGGACTATTGATAAACGCAAATCATTGATTCCGCAACGTTTCGACCATTTTATTTGGCCTTCTTCAGGCGTCTATAAACATACATATAAATACAAAATATTTTAAACACAACGCATAATACATATAACAAGATTATACAATTAATAGCAAATAAATTTACCTCAATTTATAAGCGTAAACAATATAAATCTTCTTATACAACTTCATTAGCTCCTCATAAATAATTAACAAAATTCAAAAATTTATTAATTAAAAAGAACGCAGCTAACAGAACCGACTTGTACATGTAAATAAACTGTCGACCGCAGTCAACCTCAAAATATACATAAATGAGGAAACAGTAAGCGAATGAAGCGCCCTTGTTTCCCACATTCACCGCCGCGGGAATTCAAAACAATACTCTAAAACATTTCTACAATATCTGAGTCAAAACAAAAATTAAATACATTAAAATAGTCTAAAACATTCAAAATAAAGTAAAACTAACGTGCGTCACCAAGATAATCGTTATAAACCGATAAAATCTCGTTGTACATTGCACTCAGATTCTGGACCAAACTTTGGACTACAGATCCAAAATAAGATCACTATAGTTCCTGAAGTTATTAAAGATCTAGAGTATTGCATCAGTGCAGTAAAGTTAGACAATTGTAATGAGGCTGACTTATCCGCAGTGAAAGAAAATCTGAGATCTAAAAGTATCAACATTTTATCCAATTTTTGTAAGGGACAATCACGTTCTGAAGACCGCCTAATGTTAAATAAAGATTTAATCGTTACAAAAAAGTTTTTGAGAGAAAATGAAGATTTAGTGGTATCAAGATCAGACAAGGGGAACTCAACTGTCATCATGTTCCGAGAAGAGTACGAGAGAGAGATGAGCGCACTAATTAGTGACAGGACAACTTACCTACCTCTTCATAGAGATCCAACTCTCACGTACCAAAAAAGAGCCAATAACCTGGTGGCGGAGCTAGCATCTTCGGGGGTGATTGACGAAGCTGAAGAGAAGAACCTTCGGTCGAGCTATACTCGAGCACCACGGATATATGGACTACGTAAGACGCACAAACCAACTTGCAAGTTACGTCCGGTAGTGAGTTGCATACAATCTCCTAGCTATAAGTTGTCGCGAGTTGTACATGAAATTTTGACACCGGTTGTGGATACTTTTAGTTTTAATTTATTAAATTCTTTTCAAGTCGTTGATTTTATTAGAGACGTTGAATTACATAGTGATTATAGATTGATATCACTTGACGTAGTCTCGTTGTTTACAAATATCCGTAAGGATTTAGTATTGAAGGTCATTAATGAATCTTGGGACAATATCAAACATTTAGTTAAAGTTCCTAAATATTTGCTTATTAAACTTATAGAGTTTTGTTTTGAAACCAGTTATTTTACGTATAATGGGGCGTTGTACAGACAGGTTGAAGGTTTTAGTATGGGCAACCCAGCTAGTCCGGTGTTGGCCAATATTGTTATGAATTATGTGTTACAACAGATAATTACGGTCCTCCCGTTTAACATTGCGTTTATTAAATTGTACGTAGATGATACTATCGCTGCAGTCCCTGAGACGGAATTAAACAGAGTCTTGGAGTTGTTTAATAGCTTTGAAGAGAATATCCAGTTCACCATGGAAGTGGAACAGAATGGTTGTATTCCATTCCTAGATATCATGGTTGAAAGATCCAACAACCATTTGAAGACTAATTGGTACACCAAACCAACTAGTTCAGGAAGAATTTTGAATTTCTGTTCCAACCACCCAATGTCACAGAAAGTGGGAATGATTCATGGTTTACTGGATAGAATGTTTAGACTTAGCAGCGAGGAGTATCATGAGGACAATTATCAAAAAATTGAGATGTTGTTAACCATTAACAGTTATCCAAGATCGTTTGTTCGTGCAGCTATCATTAAGTTTAAAGAGAATAAAGCAAATGGTGGGGTTGGTGGAGTTCGTCCTACGAATTTCATCAAGTACTGCCGGTTTCCTTTTGTTCCGGGCTTGTCACATAAAATTAATAGTTGTTTTACAGGTACTAATGTAAAGCTGGCTTATTATAACGTGTATAAAATAAAATCATTATACACTAAGTTAAAGGATCCAGTGCAGCAGGATCAAAGAGCAGGTGTAGTGTACAAGATCCCGTGCTCTTGTGGACTTTGTTATGTGGGTCAAACCAGACAGTATTTAAAAAATAGGATTTACCAACATAGGAATAGTTGTAGGAATGTTAAAATCTTGGATGAGAACAAAACAGCGCTGGCCGCACATTACTTCGAGTCGGGTCATGGGTTTGATTTTGAAAAAGTGAAGATCTTAGATTTAGAGAATAACTGGTTAAAAAGATCGGTTAGTGAAATGGTTTGGATTAAACTTAATGACACGGTAAACAAGCGTACTGACACCCAGAATCTGAGTGCAATGTACAACGAGATTTTATCGGTTTATAACGATTATCTTGGTGACGCACGTTAGTTTTACTTTATTTTGAATGTTTTAGACTATTTTAATGTATTTAATTTTTGTTTTGACTCAGATATTGTAGAAATGTTTTAGAGTATTGTTTTGAATTCCCGCGGCGGTGAATGTGGGAAACAAGGGCGCTTCATTCGCTTACTGTTTCCTCATTTATGTATATTTTGAGGTTGACTGCGGTCGACAGTTTATTTACATGTACAAGTCGGTTCTGTTAGCTGCGTTCTTTTTAATTAATAAATTTTTGAATTTTGTTAATTATTTATGAGGAGCTAATGAAGTTGTATAAGAAGATTTATATTGTTTACGCTTATAAATTGAGGTAAATTTATTTGCTATTAATTGTATAATCTTGTTATATGTATTATGCGTTGTGTTTAAAATATTTTGTATTTATATGTATGCTTATAGACGCCTGAAGAAGGCCAAATAAAATGGTCGAAACGTTGCGGAATCAATGATTTGCGTTTATCAATAGTCCAAGTTCCTGTTAATTCCTGTTGTTTGAATAAAAATTATCTAAGTAGCCAAAATGATCTGGAACACAGATGCGTGACATTCTTTAGATTTCGACACACTATTCAATTCCCTTTCAGTCATTTAATCATCTAATTCATTTTACTTACTATTTACAAACAGTTCTGGAAAATACGCACAGAAAATTCTAATACAACAAAATAAAAATATGATCGACGTGAACAGAAAATAATTTTTGCTTGAAAATTACTAAAAACATTCTGAGCAGTAATCTTGTAGAATGTTGACTCACATCAGGAAACGCAAAGACAAGTTTTGCCTACCAGAAGTTGCAGTATGAGTTGTAACGTTCTGCTGTTATTACACATACCTACTCACACAGCTACAAAGCATAGGTGAACAAGACGGACGTATTAAATAATCTGATCCAAGGATTACCCCAGTCCACGCGGTGTGGTGGCAAGTTAACACATTCCGGTTGTAATCTGATCCTTGCTATAAAAGGACGCGCGCCCCGAGTAATAGGCCAAGAGCCGCGTATCTTTTTTCTGCAATTTCCTACACACCAAATTTTATCGTTGGAAAATGTTCAGGGGTGTCCACTGAATAAAAATACAAGTTGTTGTCATGGGGGAGGGGGGGGGGGGGGGGGTGCCCGCGTTAGCTGCCATCTTGAAAAACACGTTTTATCAAATATCTCGTGAACCGTGCATCGTACGACAAAAATAGTAGAGATCATTTTCGTAGATAATAACATCCAAATATAATATAATAATTACATTGATTATTATTTATAATAGTAGTATTAATAATTTCTAAACATCTTATGCCGTTTTATCCGATACGAAATGTTTTCCGCTCGTGGTAACGAGCAACATTTCCACTGATAATTTACGAGCTGCAAGTTTTATCAAGCTATAGCTCTTGAAGTATACATTTCACGGAAAAAAGTTTCAGATAAAATTTATAGGAAATTTTATGTCCTACAAATTTGGTTGTTACTATTTTTCATGTATCATCAACCGTTAACTATATATTTAGCAATAATCAAATTGAAAAAAGTTTGGAGCGCTATAAATAAAAATCTATGCATTATACAGAAAAAAAGTTTCAAATAAAAGTTGTAGAGAATGTTATTATCTACGAAAATGATCCCTACTATTTTTGTCATACGATGCACGGTTCACGAGATTTTTGAAAAACGTGTTTTCCAAGATGTCGGCTAACGCGGGCACCCCCCTGTGATAACAACTTGCACTTATATTCAGTGGATACCCCTGAACATGTCCAAACAATAAAACTTCGGGTGTAGAAAATTGCATTACGAACCTTGTTTTATTGTTCTGGCTCTTGGCCTATAAGAGCAGCAGTGTTAGAGCAAAGCGTCTACGTGTCTCACCGAGTGGATTTCAAGCAGTGTCGACCTAAGCCCCGCCTAACTCCCTTGAAATTCAAAACCGAGCAGTGTTAGAGCAAAAGGCCTAACTGACTCACGTGTAATAGATTGAAAGCAGATGTAGCAAAGCGCTCATCTGACACGGGAAAAAGATTTTGGAAACCTTTAGTTTGATTGTAATTCTAGGGGACATATCCGATGAAATGACTAGAAAAGTAGGCGATTTGCGGAAATTTTTATCTCAAAAACTATTTATTCAATTCCATCCGGTTTCTTTTTATTTCAAAGTTTATATATTCTGGTATGTCGAGTAATTTTTTCATCAAAATTTATCTACTCTTCGCGTTGTTACATTGGCCGGCGTAAGACATGTCCCGTACTGACACGGTTTGCGGTGCCTACACCGAAAAAAAAAAATGAAGTAAAATTTACAGGAAAACTGGTAATTGTATTTCGCGCCTCTTCCTCAAGATTATCGTGTAGTATCCTACTTCATGGCAGTATCACCACATATTTAAAGCCAACTATAAACTTTTTCGTCCAAACTGTTGGTTGTGTTGTCATGGAAACTCATTCTTCTTCTTTGTGTCACGAAAACCACAATTATTTTGTTATTAAATCGCGAAAAAGATTAAAATAATAAACGGAAAACGACACAGAAGTTCGTCTTTTGATGACACGGACGAGAAAAACTGTCTCAAGAAACACCTCAAGCGTTTGGAAGATTTGATTATTCGTCAAGGAGAAAAGAAACGCCGGAAAAGGAAACGTCGTAAGTGTGATATGTCGGTTATTTTTACGCTGTTACAGGATCCATCAGAAGAAGATGGGTCTTCTGTTTCCCTTTGCATACGGATTTATAATAAAAGACTGATGATCACTTGTTCAGGCTCTAACCTGTTTAAGAGAGTTATTACTCTGATCCAAAAAGTCTCTAGAAGCCACTCGTGTAGGCTCTAACCCACGCGAGAGAATTATTCTCGGGCAAAACCACTCGGGAACACTCGACGTGTACAGGGTCTAACCTGCGCACGATAGTTCCCCTTAGAAAAAATTTTAGTCGAGGTACGTTTTTGTTTTTGCTCGGGACACCGTCGCAGCTCTAAATTTTCACAGAGTTCTCGAGCCAGAAGCGAGGTTATGTCACCGCAGAGGACACGTGGGCGGATTTCTCAATTTGAGGCTCCGCAGACGTCTAGCGCATCCAATGGGTCTGGAAACTTACAGTTTCCGCAAACCGCTGTTTTGGCTGATGCACAAGGGGATCAACAAATCCCAAATATAATGACTACGCAGGGCACTAGCGTAGCTTGTGGATCTGGGGCAGTGGCTCTAAAGGACATTGACACATCTAGTCTAGGCCAACAGCACAGTCGACAAGATGCTCAGAAGTCTGGTGTTCCTGCAATAAATGGAGAAAGTTTTTCGCAAGCCGCGCAGCAGATTTCCGATCAAAATTCACAACAGATCGAGCATATGATTTCTAGAGACACCCCTCTCGATCGAAAAATTCTGGAAATCATGGGAAAACGTTTTATCGAGGAACGAAACTCGCCGGGGGTCATTCCCAAGAATTTAATTATTCGCTGGGAAGAGATTTTAACGAACGGACTGCCATCTGATAATAGGGTGGTTCTTGTAAAGAAATATCCACCTCCGTCTAACGGCGCGATCATTGATCCTCCAAGGGTAAACCCCGAAGTTCAAGCGTCAATATTGGAGTCAGTCGTTGAAAGAAACCAATGGATTATCGCAAAGCAGACAAAAATTACCGCCTGTCTTGCGGCCGTTGGAAAAGCTTTCTCGGATATTGTTGAGAGCAGAGACGAAAAATTAACGACTCTAGAACTTCTAAGCGATGTCGGTCGGTTGTTGGCGGACCTGCAGCATGACAAATCAATTATAAGAAAGAGTTTGATTCTGAATAATTTAAATGCGTCCATCAAAGACATTTTAAATGCCCCCGTACCTGATAAGTAGTTATTTGGGAAACAATTTGACGAAAGATTGAAGTCAGCAAAGCTCTGGAGAGTTCTCGGAAAGAATTGAAGCCAGCTCCGAAGATTCAAGTGAAACCGGCAAAAAACTCCAAGCTTCCGCATCGTTGACCGCTAGGTAACCAGAAACAATATCCATCGACGTTGGGGGGGAGGAAACAACCGAGGAATCAGGGATATACGACATATCGTCGAGACAATCAGAAGCTCGAGACGAAGGGACAGGATCGAAGTTATCATCGAAAGCGATATTAGAACCTGTAAGTTTTGTTGCGGGGAGACTTAAATTTCTCACACACAATTGGAAAGAGATCACCTTTAACGTCATAATTTTGTCCTGGTTAAGGGGCTACAAGATACCCTTTGAGTCTCCGCCATATCAAGTTGGTTTCTCTAACAATGCTTGCAGATCTCATAAAGAGAAATTGGAGATGGAAAATTTAATCCGGAAACTTCTTGAAATTGACGCTGTCGTACCGTGCGAGACGATTAAGGTTCAGTTTCTTTCGAGTATTTTTCTGGTACCAAAACCAGACGGTAGCTCCAGATTTATTTTAAATCTTAAGAAATTGAGCGAATTCGTCGCGACGGAACATTTCAAATTAGAGGACCTAAGAAGTCGAGGCCACCTTTCGGTAGTTTACTTGGATGATTTGTTACTTATAGGACGAAACTTTAAGGAATGCGAGGAGAATGTTCGCAATACTCTTTCGTTGCTTCAGAAATTGGGGTTTATAATCAACAAGAAAAAATGTAATTTAGTTTCGTCAAAAAGGTGTAAATACCTGGGTTTCTGTTTGATTCGGTAAAGATGTCTGTTAAACTTACACATGAGAAAAGAGAAAGAATTAAGAAATTAATTGCCAAGTATCGTTCAATCAAACGTTGTAAAATCAGAGATTTTGACGAATTTGTGGGAACAGTAGTTGCGTACTGTCCAGCTGTCAGATACGGATTCGGCTATACGAAAATTTTCGGAAGAGCTCGATACCTCGCACTAAAGGAAAATAATGTTTGCTATGACAAATATATGAACTTATCGGTGAACCTTCAACCCGAATCAATCTGGTGGGATACAGTTATATCGTCGGAAGAGAATTCGATTAGAACTCCAAGGTATTCACAGATGCTTCATTATCAGGATGGGGAGTTTCCTGCAAGATCAAACGATCTCAAGGGTTTTGGACCATAGAGGAAAGAAAGAAACATATTAATGTACTAGAGTTGATAACGGCTCTATTTGGGTTAAAGTATTTCGCTAGCAACCTTCGTGACTGTGACGTCTTATTACAAATCGATAATACAACAGCCATTTCCTACATTAATAGAATGGGCGGAGTCCGTGTTGAAGAACTAAATAGGTTGGCTAGAGCGATATGGGACTACTGTGAAAAGAGAAATATTTGGATTTTTGGGTCGTTTATTAGCACAAAAGAAAACACTGAAGCGGATTTTGAATCGCGCAGATTGGAGACGGAAACTGAATATGCGCTGTCAAATGTAGCATTCAGCAAAATTATGCGTTCTTTCGGGCCCCCCGACGTTGACCTTTTTGCTACCCGTGTTAATACAAAGTGCGAAAAGTATGTGTCGTGGATTCGCGATCCGGGTAGCATAGCCGTGGATGCATTTACTATTCCTTGGAACAATTTCCTTTTTTATGCCTTCCCGCCGTTCGTAGTTATTCCACGAGTGTTACGAAAAATAAGAGACGAAAATTCGACGGGTATTCTAGTAGTTGCTTAGTGGCGAGCTCAAGCCTGGTATCCACTGTTTCAAGCTCTCCTCATTACCGATCCGATTATTTTTGAACCAAATAGGGGACTATTGACTTCTTCAAACAAGGAACCTCATTCTCTCTGGAGAAACAATACCCTGGTAGCCGGAATTTTATCCGGAAGTCCTTCGAAATCATCAAGGTTCCAAGAGAATCTATCGAGAGAACCTATGATTCGACTGTTCTAAACGACCATAATTAAATTTTCTGATACGTGAATTCACGGTTTCAAGGCTGAATATTTTCTATTTAAATGTGCAATGATACAGTATACATGTCAAATTATAGTTACAAGTTCCTTGAAGCACATCGTGTCCACTACCAACTGATAATTTTCGAAATATATCCAAATCCATTACATTTGCCCACACATAAGAAAAACGGAACCTAAAATGCTGTTCATGCCTAAGTTGTCTCCAAGCATTAGAGCAGGGTCGAAGTAAACTACCTCTCCAAGGGCTCCATTGTTAATCATGATGCCATGCTCTTTCAAGTCCTTCAGCTCATTAATTTGCACATTTAATACAGCAGAGTTATCGAAAGGTTGTTATATCGTCTGACTGAACCAATCATGCTAGATATATGTGATTTAACATATATGCTATAACTGCATGGGACCCCAAGGGATTGCCAGTTTCATAATCGTCGAAAAATATGAGCAAAGGGAAAACAGTTTTTTTACCATGAGCCAGCGACATCCGTTTCTATGTTTTACCTTGAATGAAGTTGCTCAACGTGGTGGACTCAGCCAATAATTCACTGACGTATTGTTTGGTTTTGTTGAGAAGATCAGGTATTCCAAAAATAGATCGCAATGTAGAAAGAAGAAAGAAATCATCTGTCCTATTACTACCTTAGATTCTGAAACAATTAGTCCATTCACCTTTCTTTTCACGCATGCCTGCCCAATAATATAATTTACGGGTCCTGTGTACGACTGATTTTCTGTTGAATCTTATATTTGAAACCTTTATATTTGGGATTCAATTTTTCAAAAGGATCAGGCATATTATCTAATACTGATTCAATTGTTTCCAATAGATCATCTGAATCATTACACTCAGCAAATCGTAGTTGCGTGTGAAGTCGTTGTTTTAAACATAAAACGTAAGCATCTTCTAAAGATTCAGACATATTTTCAACGACAAAGTCTACTACATTCCGTGGTATAAGAGAGTTATTGTACAACGAGTTGACCAAAAAAGAAGTTTCGCATTATAAATCTATTTCATCAGTGCTTAATGTTCAAACTAACATCCGGTAAATCGTGTTCGACTAACAATAAGTGACTCAGCTCAAAATCTAGTGTGTGTTCGTTATTGAAACGATTTTTTTGATAGGTTTTTTCGGTGGAATGGCATTGGGCACTTGAAATGGTACTTTCACTATTGGCTGAAGTTGTACAGTATGTACAGAATTAACACGTTTTCTGAAAAAATTTAAATTACTACAAACTCTTTGACAATCGTTTGTCACACAGTGGTATTGATCATTGGGTCCCAATTTATGGTTGTGTCTCAGGGACAAGATTAAATAATTTACTGCTTCAAAAGACATGGTACATTTGAAACATTGCATTTTGGACTAGATCGCGAGTTACCCATTCATATAGCATACAAATGGCTCAGTGTTTAGCAAGTGAACTTCTTAATTCTTTTACGGAAACATAGTTTCTTGTACTGCCATCTTTCATATCTTATACTGTAACGGGTACGGTTTATCTTGAGGTCAGAGCCTGTGAGATAAGCCCGTTATTGTATGTTCTTTGTCACTTTATAATGAAAAAGTATGTTCATAATGAACCCCCTCTGATGGGTTAAAAGCAGGATCAGCTTATCAGACCCAAAAACCCTGAACAGTCGAACTATATGGACTTAAGCATCACCAAAGCCACCTTGATATGTGAACAGGCACCTCCGCCCGTTGCTCCCTTCGGAAAGACAAGGGCTTGTTCGGCCGTTGCTTCCGGCTGGAGACAAGTGAGAGAGGCGTATGTCACCTATTCGGAGATACGGGCTTACCAGTACTCCCTTCTAATTGCGAACTTGGAATAAGCAGAGTCGCCTGCCCGTTTCTGTTGTGGTTCACTGATCCCAAACACTTTCAATCCTCCAGACCAGGGATTACCTTGGCTGGCTGTTGGTTTACTCCCCCTCCCTTTTCAAAGTAATATGTTTGACAACGAGACAGACGAGTGCATGTTTAGACAGTAGATGTATAGTTTTTAATAGCGATAATTCCAAATACAATTGGTATCGTCCGTAGATGGCGATATGGTTTATAAAGTTCACCGTAGTAAACAAAAATAAAAATAAAAATAAAAAACTAATAATATTCAGAATTTATCGGTTGTGCTCCTAAACAATGGTTCCTACAGCTCAAACGTTCCGAGTACGCGGCCCCAATCTATTCTTCACTAACTCCCTTTAGAAATCCCGGACTATCGTGGACTCTAATTTTACAATACTTTTCTAATTTCGGACTAAGCTCTTTGCTTTAAATTCCTCTCTAAAATCGTGAAGCTAAATTTGAGAATGCACTCTAGACGAGTAACACTTCGTAAAATATGACGCAGCTCGGCGCTTTGCCGGACAACTGGTATCCGCTCTTCGTGGTCCTCCAGTTTTATACTCTTCCAGGGCTGTGGTCAGGTTATCTTGTTGACGTCATTTCCCTATTCGTGTGTCCTGTTATGGGTCATCGTCCTGGTATACATTGGTCATCGTCAGTCGTCTTTGTTTATTATTTTGGGTTCATGTAGGTCACTGTCGATGTCGATGGTGGTCTCGATCAGCTGCCCGTTACAGCTGTTGTCGTGATTTGTGTATGTTGCGGGCATTGTTGATATATTGCGTTCTTGAACAGCTGTCCGTTACAGTACATGAAGCTGAATAACAGACGACACATGTTTACTCTCAACTGGATGGAGAGGGTAGTATATAAAAGATTAGAATTTTTGACCTCGTAGAAAATGACGATAGTGTAGTGGTAAATCTTGGTGAGCGGTCAGTAAATGCGTCACGTAAATTTCCGTTAACGTTTCGGCCCGAGTAGGGGCCCTCCTCAGAATGATCAATTTTTTCATTCAACTGCCAAGAACATAGATTCCATCAGGAAGACAATAAGATTAATGGATATCATAATATTAAGAATTATTATCTATTGTACATTGGGGAATACATTTGATACATCTATTATAACCGAAAATGTATATAAACAATCGAGGGAAAGTTTACCTTGCATGAGAAGAGAATAAAACACTGGTCAGTATCATGAAATTCAAACAGGAGAGAAATGGTTTTTCAGACTAGGTGACAAAAGACCATTGACATCTTCTCCAATCAATAAACGATATAGATATATAAGATTTTGACACTTAATAAATAAATCAACAGTGAGATGTTCCACGAAGCACAAGTCATAAAATTAAAAAAGTTAAAAAAAGGTTAAAAAAGTTACAACGATGCCAACTACTGTAGTATTACTATCCTTATCTCCCAGTCCTCCATATCAGAAACACTTTACTCAACCGTTTAACGCAACTAGCAAACAGCGACTCCTGGGCAAATCACATGTGACCCTGAGTGAAGGCGAACAGGTATAGCAAGAAGTAAGAACAATAACAGAGTGGGAAACTCGAATTATGTACCACTTATTGTTAAGGTTAGACAATGTGTGACATGTGGCCAGTAATAAGAGGTTTGTAAACATTGCTTAGGTGTTCGACATCTTGTCTTAGGTTGACAAAATTTGAATGTCCTACAATATTGCACATTTCTAATAATAAGCGTTTATAATAATTAGGTTCTTCACCAAGGATATTTACACTATCGTAATTAAGAGAATGATCGTTGTTGATCACATGTTTTGTTAGTGCCGTGTGTCGATCATCATTCTCGTGCACATTACGTTGGTGTTTTTTAAGCCTGGTATCGAGGTGGCGGCCTGTCTGTCCGATATAGACTTGATTGCAGTCTTTGCAAGATATTTTCTAGACCACATTCGATCGTTTGCCCATAGAGATCCCATACTTTCGAATCAAAGACCAGTTGTAAATCGTTTGAATTTTTTCCCACAAACTTGACATTATATTTTGTGGACAACCTGTTCAAAGACTCAAAGAGATCAGATACATATGGGATGGAGATAAAAGTGGTGGCAGGTACATGATAATTTAATGGCCCGGTCAACGAGATTGAAAATAGTACCTATCTTGTAAGACATCGGATGGTGGGAATTGAAATTTTGTGAGAGTAGTATATACCTTGTTTCGTCGATGAGCAACATATAGCTGATGATATTTTTGAATGGGCCAACGATGACAGGCAGTGGTTGATTTGTAAGTTTGTATTGCTCAATTATTTTAAGTTGACTGGTCAACTGAATCTGGAGATCGTCCACAGTCTAAATTACATGTATATCCATAAAAATTTCGTTGCTTTATAAATTCTCAGCATATATTTCTTGTGAAGTCACATATTTGTGAAATTGTGATTTTTTTTTTTTTATTAATCAATCAAGTCAATTATGAAGGAGTAAAAAGGATTGCGGCCTTAAGGTCTAGAGGGTGAGAATTTGACTGCTTTGCAACATTTTTTTTTTTAATGAAAGAAATAAACAATGTTATTTAAGTTTTGTAGGTATGTTTCATCAGTTATGAATTTGACGAAATTGGAAATTAAAAAAAAAAAAATTTTTTATTATTTTAAAATCGGTCCTGAAGTCATCCCTTCGAAAAAAGTTGACCCTGCTGCTGTTAATGAATTTGGTTCTCCACTTATCCGACATCAAAAAATTAAAAATGACCCTTAATTATTATGAGTATATCTATCGCAGGAACTAAGATGAAGAAAAAAAAAATGACAAAATGGGGTATTGTCAAACTTAGAAGTCGGAAAACACCCTAATGTTAACAACGTTTCCTTACAAAAAAATTATAAATACTCGATGGAAAATTTTAGTTCTAGTCCCTGCGATAGCTGCCAGTGTACTTAATAACATATTTTTATTTGAGATGAATCGGTCGAGTAGTTTTTTTTAATTCATTAACATAAGACAGAAAAAAGTAGTTTTGAGATAAACGCGTTTAAAATTTCAAATAAGTATTTCCTCAAAAAAATTAGATTCAAGCGTGTACTTACATTAATCTGCAATTCCAGCACCATACAATGTCCCTTCAGTCTTCTTCGACATTTAATTCTAATTCATCACTACTTTTTAGTTTATTTGCAGAGGTACTAGTGTATTCTGTTGCATTTTCATTTGTACGTCTTTTATCTTTGAACGATCTTTTTTTTTGCTTTAAAGCTTGGTCTTCTACTAGTACCGCTACCTTGTTTACGATCCATTTTTTTTTTTTTTAACATATTTTTTTAACAATAATAATTTTACTCCATGTTATTCTGTCTGTAGAACGAGTTATAGTAACCGATTTGTCTCTCAAAACTAAAATATTTTCACTGCAACTCTGGTAAACAACTCAGGTGCGTTTCTATGAACAATAGAACTATTCACTGAGCGGACCGCCCGCGCGCCCCTTCTACTTACTTCCGCGCCGACCTTCAATGCGCTGTAAAACTTAAAATACTTTGAATATCATTACGAAATTTGCACAGTATATTCTTCAGATGCTATACTTTCAACATATTGAAAAAAAAAATCAATTTTTCAAAAACTCTAGACCACAAGGTCCCCTTAAAAAATTTTAACGTACCTCTGTATGAAACAAAAAACCTCGTTGAACTTTGAGTTTTGATGGTCTCCAAATGATCTGCAGCTTTTTTAGATTTTACGGATGCCGCGTTCAAACGCAAAGGGAAGACCGGTAGTGCGAGAACCTCCACGTTATCTGTCAGACAGTTTTAAATATGATTTTTGGATTCATAGTTGAAAAAACGTCGTTAAAAACCAGGCTATAAAACATTCACCTTCTTCGATGCAAGCTGCATATAATGTGTAACGCTAAATTCTGTTACCCTTAGATGAGGACTTACTGTTGACACTTTGGCGCGATTCTCCACTTATTCTGGACACTAAACTATAACAAAATCAATTACGTTGGGCGCCAGATGCGTTAGCGTCGATTTTTAAACAATCATACGAACCAAGAAAAATAAGACGAAACCATACGGAAAATAACTAGAGAACCCGTTGTACGGCTGGCTAGGCTAAAGTACTCACACTAACTGGTAGAGTGGCGTTATTCAAGGCAGCTAACGATAATTACAGAATTGAAAAAAGTAATGAAATAAAGAATAAATTGAAGTCAGGGAAAAATGAACAGGTCAATCAGTTATATATTGTCGAGTAGGTTACAGGGTTGAGACAGGCAAATGAAATGGCATCGATAGCGATAGTTAATAAAATAGGCAATAATTGTTCACAAAAATTTCGGTAGAATAGTAATAAACCGGAGCTTTGAAACGAGAGACGATAGGTTACAGTGAAAAATGAGCGTAGGTCGGGAGAAGCGATATAATGCAAGCATTTACTTAAAACTACATGTCACTGGGTGACGTGATCTTACCCAAGTTGCATATGACGCTACGCCAATCATTATTTTGTCAATTAAAAAAAAAACAAGAGTGAGAACTTTATTGCAATCGGTAGAAAACAAAGTATCGACAGCTCGGGAGATGATAACGGGAAAATACCACGAATTTAGCATAGATTCTAACCAGTACGAAAGATTGACATTCATTAATAATTCACAAAATCGGTAATGTGAACGATCGACTAGATTTACGGTCAAGTACGATAGATAATTTTCAGGAGAGTTATTCATAAACGATAGAATCAATAATTTACAATACTTACGTATCCGAAGAATTATACAATGAATTCTTAAACATAACTTTCGAGAGAATACAAAATTATGAGAGAATACAAAATATAAGAAAATACACAATCATGAGAGAGTGAGAAATTTGGAGAATTCGCAAAAGAAAGAAATACGCTAAATACATCTCATTATCAGTACAAAAGAATCCAGAATAATACGCATAACACGGAAATGCGATACTACAGAAAGATACAGATGAAAGATTGAAAAGCAAAAATGATATAGGATTGCCAATAGCAATAGAAAAAGGTACGGTAGTATCTAGAGGCTGAATCTACGCTCGGTTATACTCCAAGGAACTCGATATACAATACAATAGGCAGGAAATAAATAAAAATATAATAAGCAATAACAGAAATAAAATATAAGGCACACTACTATTAGAAAAAATTACGAAACGGAAGATAAACCCAATAGGGCTTGAAATCCGATGGAAACTATAAAAGCAGACTAATAGAAATTCATGAATAATCAGAAAAATCATAAATATAATAGAATTAATTATTCGGCAGTTACGAGGTCGCTCAGACACAAAGATTATTAATTACTGAAATCATGCAGTCACACGGCGGCTTACCGCAACTCTAAGCCGTGGACCATGGTTCACACAAAATTGGCATCACACGATGCAACCAACAAACGATAAATACAATAAGAAAAAGAATAGAAATTATGAGCAACTTCGTAACGATACAATACAAAAGCGGAAGTCTCACCTTAATGGACGACCTCTGGCACACAACACTGAGTCTACTTAAAATAATACTTAAATAAACAAAGAGAGAAAACTGGGAGGACGGGAGGTAATTTACAGAAGGAAAGGATGAAGCTAACGGTAGTACAACGAAAGAGGGTGACGAATAAAACGGTAGATAAAAAAGCAATAGAAGAAAGGGAAAGGGATCGGTAGCTTAAAACGGAAGAATACGGAGAATACGGAGAACTCGGCTGTTACTCGGCGGGTCAAGCGTAGAATAGACGAGGGTCGGAGTTGATTCTTCTTCCCTTTGATTAGTTGGTTGACCCCCACCGCAAATATGCCATCTCCCTGTGGCGAATATTGGTTACGGCGTGGTCATACGTTGCCGAAGATTACCGCTAGATGTGGCGTAATGTGCTGCTCGTGATTTCGTCATTGACATCAACTCGTACGAATTATTAGCTGCTTCAGTTTACTGCCCAGGTTGCCTATCATTGGGGACTTCTTTGGTAGAGGCATACGCAGGGTGCCTCTCGGTCAAAGTTACCGAGTGGACAGTGACTCCTCATTGTTCACATCCACCGGTTTCGTTTTATAGGCAGTGGCCGGCTATCTATAATCGAGGAGATCATGCAGTCACACGATTGGCTTACCGCAACTCTGAACCGTGGACCATGACTCAAATGATTAGCCCTTGCTGATAGGAAGGCTGCGTCGATCCTAAGAACGAAGGCTTTATCAATCTGGACGTAGTGGTTTGGGGTCGGTCCGGCACCAGGACGGTAATTCAGAAGATTGCAGGCTACGGTCTGCCCTGTATGCCATCCTTACGGCATCCGATAAGGCGGGCGGGTGATTTCTCCTTGAGGAGTGGTGCCCTCGGCTGTCGGGAGGACTTCTACCTCCCTGTTCACCAGCAGTCGAGGCAATACGAAAGGTTCAAGTGAATGCTATATCAGGTGTTTAGAAGTGCACCAAGAAAGCCAGTGTGGTCTCATTAGACCGTCGGTAGGCGAAGTCGTCGAGAGCTGGAAACGGTAGATATCGGTAGCTGTTGATCCCTTGGTGGCCGGGATCTTTGTCGTCCAAGTACCTTAGTAGCATGCGCCGGAGCGCGAAATACAGAATTTACAAAGAAAGAATTAGTTGAGAGTAGGTATTGCCTATTTTGTATCGAGTTCAGTTGGAGTACCCCGCTGAGGACGCGTTTTCTGAAGATTTCTTTTGGTTACGTGCCCTTGTGACGGGCGACTCTAAAACGCCACGTTACAAATGACTGAAAAGATTTTATGTCTTTGTCTTTGCTTTCCTGTGCAACTGCAAGTACCTTACGTAATACTTTTGCCACTCCGCAAAGAACTGGTTTGTTGCTTTTCTATGCAATCGCTCAAAGTTCATATCGATCTGGGAAAAAACGAAAATCATTACAGTTCATATCACAATAATGGTAAAGATCAAACACAGTCTGAGAAATACATGACACATACCAGTACATGACCATTCGAAAGTTTGAGGCACTTATAAGTGTTGAAATAGTCTCATATTCCCAAAGGCTTGTCAAAATTCTGTCTTCGATCATATGTTTCCCACCATTTGTGCTGCACAATATTAAAGGGTTCAATTTTCTTTTTCAACCACGCAGCTGCCTCCTAGGTTTCTTCTAATGCATTACCTGTAATTGGTAGTGTCACGTGCGGAGCGGTCTCGCACGCGACGACTTAACCCTCTAGGTGACGGTAGAGGTTTATTCTTATTTTTGTGGTGGGTCGGCAGGTGATCGTCCTCTACAGGACGATCCTTGTGAAATGGATTGGAGGATTTCAATATTATTGTACTAGAATGATATGATGGAAAGCCAAATGTTTAATGAAAAAGATAGCAAGAGAAATGGGAGACGGGGAAGCTTACAGGAATATGCTTAACCTAATGTTTACTCTCTCTCTCTCTCTCTCTCTCTCTCTCTCTCTCTCTCTCTCTCTCTCTCTCTCTCTCTTTCTCTCTCTCTCTCTCTCTCTCGCACTTACTCTTTGGTGGTTCAGCTCTGAATTCGCAGAACGGCTCACACTTTTACACTCACATTTAATTAAGACTACACAACTTGATTAAGTTCGTGGCACAGCTTTCTACTCTTAAAATCTAACTTCAAAGGCTAACGTCGCGACGCGAGACGCTTGGATCACCGCGTGTAGATTTAAAGGAATGCTCTCTCTAATCGTCGGAGACCAAAGACTTATAACTCTATACTCGACAGCTTTGAAGGAGCCTGTTTCCGTTGACGTTGGTTTGATCCTGCCTCTAATGGGACTGAATTCGCTCGCTCGTCCGACACCCCTTGGAGCGTCGGGCAGCGAGCGAGGTTTTTGCTGAATTTAGGATTTTGGAACAGAGGCTCGCCTCGCGACGGTCATCCTCGAAGCGCGTGATCTCGCGCTCGCCTCATCCCGGTGTTGATTACACCCGGGATCTGGCGGGCGCGGAGACGCTGACGTTGTTGACGGTCAACTACGCCGTTGCGCTTTGGTCGTGCCACGAACTGTTTTATAAATGAATATATTATATGGATCAAACTAATGAATTTAAGCTATGCTTCCTCATCTCTTCTAAAAGCGGTATTAATAGTTAATGACATTGGTGTACATACGTGCGGCGTTCGTGACATCAGAATGAATTATTTTGTTACTCGACATGAAATTACTAATTACGAAAGCATGAATGCAAGTATATTCTACGGAAGTTCTGAGGTATTTGAATTCTTCTTATGTGGGGCTCTCATGCCTATTTTCCTGTAAATTCGACTTGTATTCAAGTACTGATTCAATAATATACCACGTGCAGCAATTGGCCCATTTTTACCTGTTGTGTCCGCTGAGTAATACGTCTCTGCTCTTTCAACTTTTGAAAACATTGCTTCAATGCTTTTCGCCCAGGTATCAAATAGAGCTGAACTGACTCTGAAATCACAAATAAAAATCCAAATGTTTGTCAACTTCATTCCATTTCTCTGAAAATTATCTTTTAACCCTATAATAATCACCGAGTATCTGGATCATTTTCAGGTTCCCTGTCGACAAGCAATACGGCTAGTTTAGCCTGATCAACTGTCCCGCAGGTCCGAAACTGGGCCATTACTTCTTTACTTTTGGGATCTTGCTCCAAGAGCTGTTTTACTGATTTTCTTGTTATTTTTCTGGGTACTGCACAGATAAAAGATCAATTATGTAAGTTGATCTCAAATAAAAGTTTTTCCTTATAAAGCAAATCATTGATACCTTCACGCAGTACAGTACTTGAAGAAGATGTAAAAGATACCGTTAACCTTTCGGATAGCACATCAGAATTGATTGAATCGTCCCTCTGCACTAAAATATTGTTATCAATAGAAATGATCGACGCCACTTAGCCTTTATATTTGTTGGAAAATTTATCGCGAAACCCGATCTGGGGTATGAGGTCTTTAATGATTCCATCGTTTAATGCGGTAAATACCTCTTTGTCGACAGCATTTGCTAAAAAATAGATTATACCTTGATCATAATAAATAATTTTCACCGGAAGCTGTTCCTATAAATTAACTACAATCTCTTTTGCTATGAACTTTGCATATGAAATTTAAAAACAATGTGAAATTTGTCGAAATTTGGACTACATCGAATATCCAATAATATCAAGGCTAAACTATGAAGACGTAGAAACACGAAAAAAATATTGTTTACTGTGATTGTAATACAGATTTACTGTGTACTATTTGTAACCCCAACTTTGACCTTTAAAGGTGTGTCGCCTACTCGAATTATTACAATGGCACCATCGTCGCATTAAGCGTTCACAGCGAATGCTGCAATGGAAGTTCATAAAACTGACCGACAACTGGAAATCGTAAATTTTTTTTATAATAGCTATAATGCATACGAAGCTGGAGGCTTAATGTACAAAAAACAATTCGAATCAAAAAATTTTGACCAATTTTCCATACTTTCGCTGTTTGAATACCGTCGAAATACTGTGAAACATTATTCCATCTTTTCTATGTCACTATTAAATGCAGTAAAATTGACATCTTTCACATCACTACAATTATTTAATGTTTAATTGAAGTTGAAAAAACATGTATGTTACAAAACTCTATCTTAAATTCGATATAACACAGAAAACCACCCACAATATTCATGAAATCATAATTTTGCGCACATTATGTCTACCTGGACATGAAAAAAAATTGTACATCATTAAAAAAACTCAGGAAACAACGAAGGACGAAAAACATATTTCCATGGAACAAGTCATTTTCTATAAGTAAATGGTACCACGAAGGAATGGTACCGAGATGGTAGAATCCATACAAAACTGTCGAATGAACTAGTTGAAACAGAAAGGATGAAGAATTAAATTTTCATACACGTGGTTACAACGACTCGGCCTCACACTCACCTCTAGAAATCCTTTCATTTATTGGATAGCGCTACTTACTTTCAAATACATTAATTAATGATGCCAAGTCCTATTCCGTTAACTTCGTCGTGACAAACTCGTCTATTTTCAGCGATTCATGAAACCGTTAAAGTAATAAACTCGCATAAAGAACGCCAGCGTCCTACGCAGTGAACATGCCGGTGTTATGCACGCTTCCAAACCAACAGCTCGAGTATGCCGCAGGGTAACGGCCATTTTCATTGCGCATGCGCATGCGCAGGACCGGAAGGACCAACGTGCTGTTGACACGACCGCTTTCCCATGGAATATTTACGACTGCGGCAGTAAACATAAGTCTCACTGCGCATGCGCGAATACATGTGGTCCAGACTATTGGCCTCGTATATAATATTTATAACTGCATCCGATGAATGTATGTGCAACTTGTGGAAACGATTAATCAAACTATTTATACCACGGTATTAGTGATAACTTCATTGTATCAACATTAGAGATGTACCTGATATCAAATTTGCCGGATGACAGGATAGTAACCGGATATTCGGCACATTCCTCGTCAAAATCATCAGCAAACTAAGGCCCGATTCCTTCAACGTGAATCGAAATTTAACTAAATTCAGTCTATTTCCTGACTATACACAAAAAATTAAACGCCATCTAAACTGTGTCAGAGAAAACGGGCGTAAGGGTTTACTTTTCAGGTAGAGTTAAATTAAGTGTAAAATGTCTAAAATTCATCATTACTTTCGCAAACGTAAAGATTACATTTACGTTAGTCACTAACACTAGTCTTGCCCTTACGATTTACTACAATACATTCTTTATGATGTGATTGCGGATTTTACAAGGTTAAGATGTTATAATTATCGGTGAACAAAGTCGCGGTAAATTTTTGGCTAAACTTGTGTTGTACTACATAACATGTGAAATTTGGAATTACTCTTGCAATTGTGAAACGTACATACGTTAGCTGTTGTCACTATATCAAAGGGTGTGCAGTTTAGTACATTGCATTTACTGCAAAAAATGAGTAAATTTCCTTTTATTTAAAGTAATTTCAACAGAGAATTAATGTTGTGTCGTCTGATATTGGTTTTATTCCGACAACAATAATTTTACTTGCGTCCAGATGTAAATACAAGCAAAGTATTTTTTTCCGTGTGGGATTTTGGGCAGACAGTTGATCTATGTTGAAGCAAGAAATTCCAACTGAATCTCGAAATATAATACATTTAGCTTGTAACGGACAGCTGTTCAAGATCGCATCAATATCAACAATGCCCGTGACATACACAAATCACGACACCACTGTAACGAACAGCTGATCAAGACCATTATCGACGTCGACAGTGACCTACATAAATTCTAAATAATAAACAAAGACGACGGACGTTGACCAACGCATACCGGGACGATGACCCATAACAGGACACACAAACAGGAGAAGGACGTCGACAAGGCAATCTGACAAGAGCTCCAGGAGAGTATAAATTGGAGGACCACGAAGAGCGGTTACCAGTTGTCCGGCAAAGCGCCGAATTGCGTCACGTAGGCGAAGTGTACCTCATCTAGAGGACATTCTCGAATCTAGCTTCACAATATTAGAAAAGAACTTCAAGCAAAGCGCTTAGTTCGAAATCAAAAATATATTATAAAATTAGAGTCCACGACAGCATGGGACCTCACAAAGGAATTAGTGAAGATAGGATAGGGCCGCGTATTTGAAAAAGTTTGAGCTGTAGGAACCAGTTAGGAGCAGAACCTATAAATTCTGATAATATTATTATTTCTTTATTTGTATTTTAGTTTTCTACAGTTAAGCTTATGAATCCAAATCGACCAGAGCGAACGATACTAATTGTATTTGATTTGATACTATTAAAGCCTATTTACTGTCAAAATATACACTTGACTGTCTCGTCCAACTATCTCCACGAACTTATAGCTTCACCTTGAGGGAAGGAGGGAATGAACCGACAGACAGCCAAGGTATTCCCTGGTCTGGAGGATCAGCGGTGTTTAGGGTCATGAACCCACGACTGAAAATAGGCAGGCGACTCTGTTTACTCCGAGTTCGCAATTAGAAGGGAGTACTGGAAAGCCCGTATCTCCGATTAGGTGACATACGCCTCTCTCACTTGTCACCAGCTGGAAGCAACGGCCAAACAAGCCCTTGTCCTACTGAAGACAGCAACGGGCGGAGGTGCATGTTCACGTATCAAGGTGGCTTTGGTGATACCTATGTCCGCATAGTTTGACTGTCCAAGGTTTTTAGGTCTGATAAGCTGATCCTGCTTTCAACCCACCAGAGGGGGTTCCTTATAAATACATTCGTTCATTGAAATTTGACAAAGAACACCACAATAACGGATTTTTCTCATAGGCTCTGGCCTCGACGAAAACCGTACCCGTTACAAGCTATTCGCTGCGTAGGGATTTTTTTCGACGAAACTGTGAATGTTTCAACTTCAACGTTTATTTTCCAGCCTAAGTTTAACACCCTCTTTGAATCATAAAAATTAAATAATTAAATTAAAAAAAAAACCTTACGCAGCGGACAAGATAAAGTGTACAAAAACATTGTGTCCAAATTCGGCCAAAATTGGTCGAGTCGTTTTCGAGATATCCTAGGCATGGACTCTGGAAACGTAGTTTCGACATAATTGAGTTTAAAAACTTGGCCAAAAAATAATTTTCAAATTTTCTTGAATACTCGGAAAATACACATACAATATTTTTAAAAATTTTCTTGAATATTGACATAACATTTACGCATACTATGTTGAAAAATTTCAAATTAAAAAAAAAAGTAAGAAAATACATTTTTTTATTCCAGAATTTTAATCCGACACAGTTTCCTCAAGTTTGGTGAAGAAATGACGTATAAGTGTTACATCCAGCGAATCGCTTCGGCGTACATTTTTCAAAATCACAATAAAATTAAGCCTTTCAACGCGTGAAGTGTTTTTCCGAGTTCCTTCTCAACGTCGGAACGAAAGCTACCGCCATTGATAACATTAAAATATCTATTGCCTAAACTGGTGACTTCTACCCCTCCTGGAAAAGTCAAGTAGAGACCAACAACGTATTAGGTTCAATTTTGTTTTTCATATTATAACTGACACTAAAAACTCAGACAGGAGACTGCTGAATTAACATCAGCGGCGGTCAGCTAGGAATTATCTCTCTTTTCAATTCAAAATTATCATCAATAACTGGGATAAACTATTAATTTTGATACCATCAGATTAAAATAGATTATCAGTTACGATGTATGGATGAATGCGTGAGAATTATCTTAAGATACCTCTTGTCAACATCTTGAACGTATGGGCGACGAGATTGAGAATCGTCGGAACACCGTCGAAGCACTCGAGTCGCACTCAGAGTAACGCTGACTGTGTGGATTCGGGGACCGGGAGGTCGCCCTCGCACCTCATTGGCCAATTACCGTTGTAACTTACTGCAACTGCAGCTTCTTGGATCCTCAGGCCCAAGAAGCCTTGTCTTTCATTTGTCAAGTCGCGAAGTGCATGGACGTGAACCCGTGTTAGCCCTTTGGAGCAGAGTAGCGTTGGACAATCTTCATTGTGACCGGCCTAAATCTCGCGCTAATTCGTTAAACCAAGCATCCAGTTTATTCCGTCAACTGCCATAGACTCACTATCTCCTACGTTTAAATCTTTCCTGTTCTTTACTGAATCTCATTATTTCGAGAATAGACATTTTTACGATTATTCCATTTTCGTTACTTAAATCGAGTTCTGCCCTGATTCAAAACAGAATTAGGTAATACTGAGTGCTTGTAATAATAATCAGCTATATTATCATTCTGATTAATATTCATTAGAATCATTTTCATTGTATATATCGTTCTATGTTATATAAAGATATCGCCGCCGCTGCCAGGTCAAGAATCCCGAACCTACCCGAACTCAGTCGAAGTTATCCGAATTTGCCCGAATCTATCCGGAAATACCTGAACCTAACCCACTCACTCACACCCTGACACACACGCGCGTTCGCATGCACAAACGCACACAACCCTGAACCTGTCCAAATTTAGCCGAAGTTACCCGAACTTGCCCGAATCTATCTAGAAACATCCAAACCTAACGCACACACACGCACGCACACGACACACACTCACGCACATACAACCCTGAACCTACGCGACCTTAGCCGAAGTTAACCGAACTTGCCTGAATCTATCCGGAAGTACCCAAACTTAACCTTTTTTTTTGTGCCGAAGATCCACCCCCGAGTTCGAGTGCCTCAGCTCGGGAGCAAGGAATCCGCCGTTCGGCATTGCGTCTAACTTCCGATCCAGAGAGCGCAATGTGCCGCCGTGGCACGCTCCCCTGAAGGAGATCCGTCCCGGACACCACATCCCACTCCTCGGGGGTAACCAGCGGGTACTCAGATTAGGTACGGCTAGGCACGTTTACTTTTTTCAACCGGACTTCGCACCGGCTACGGCAGTCGCCCCTGGTAGGGAGCCCCTCCCTGTAGGGACGCGAGGTGACACCCTTCTTAGGGATTTCAGTTGGTCCGAGGCTGTCGTATCTACAATCCCCTAATCCTGCACTCCTATTTTCCCTCTAATTTTTTTTTCTCCATTCTATCTAAGTCCCTGCCATCTATTCTTCTATCCGATAGATTTTCAAAATGTTCCCAGTTTGATATGTGTCAGTTCGTACATGTGGGTGTGTGTGGGTGTTCGTGTATGTTGTGATTCCGATATGCTACCGTGTATCCCATCTTCTCCCCTACACCTCTATTTTTGCGCACCCAAGTTGGGCGTGGGCCGCATTTCGTGTGTGTGCGTTAATCACTTTCGATTGTTGATACTTCTGCTGCTGCTGCTCAGTGACCAATTTGTCTTTCATGTTTTGCCTTACGGGATATTATCTCGTGGACTACTGCGCTCACCTCGTCCCATCTTTTTTGGCTTTTCAACATTTCCGAGGCCATGTTCTCGGAGTTCAGCAGCACTGCGGGTGTTGTTTCCTATCTTAGATGACGAAAGAGAGCCCACCTTGGGCACTGCAAAATGGTGTGCTCTGCATCGTCGTTCTCTTCTGTGTAGTAGGTACATCCGGCCGATTAGCGTCGATGAAACCGGTTTAGGTAGCTATTTAATGCTCCGTGACCGGTAAGGGCTTGAGAAAGCTAATAGCTTCCTTTCCCATGCTTCTGCTTCACCCATGGTTCCAGGTCTCGTACTAGCCTTTTAGTCCACTGGTTGGTGGTGGAGTTCCTTTCCCATTCATCCTTCCACTGTTGCGAGGCCCATGCGGCAGCTTTCTTTCCCTCTTGCTTGTGGATTATCTTTCGTTTTATCCTTGTAAGGTTGGTGCCCGACTTCAGGACCCTCCTCTCGCATCCCCATTGTCTGCTCCTCTGTTGCGCTGTTAGCTCCCGGGGCTGTATCCCTGAGACCAGAGCCAAGGCTGCGTTAGACACCACCCTGTAAGCTGAGGACACTCTCCTTACGCAGAATCTGTGAAAGTCACGGAGTTTCTTGGCCCTTACCTCCTTGATGGTCCCTTTTCCCCATATTTGCGCGCCGTATAAGGCAATTTACTCCCCTATATGCGCTAAAAGTTGTCTTCTGGTTTGCCGTGGTCGATATTAGGCATTATTGTTCCAATATTGTTCATAGTCATTATGGCTTTGTTGGTAGTCTTCTCCAAGTGTACCGAGAAGCTTGACTTGTTGTGAGATGTACGCCTAAATATTGGAATCACTAGCTCGTGCGTATGTCGTGTCCTTAAATTCTTACGGTTTCCGGTGCGGGGGTTCTTGTCCTCGTAAAGAAAACGATATCTGTCTTTTCGACCGCTATTCTAATCCAAGAGCCTCGATTCGTTGGATCACCTCCTCTGCAGCCCGTGTTACCTTCCTTGTAGTTTTCCGCGTAGCACATCATTATCATGTCCTTTGTCTCGAATTTGTTGGCGCTGTGTTATTGTTGCTCAGCTTCCCTCTAACCAATTGTATAGTTTACCTCACGCGTCCTTATCGACGGTGTCAAGTAGCTCTTCTCAAGCTTTGCCCTTGCTTTTCTTCATTATCTTGCGGAGGTTTCACCTCGCCTCCCATAGGTCATCTCTCTTCTTGAGGATCGGGCATCCCACCGGTCTTTTTCTCCGTTCTTTCTGTAGGTCCCTACGCATGCGCATGCAGCCCCGCCTTGCCTTTGCTATATCCTTGTTCCACCAGTAGGCGGCTCTTTTATTTCCTTGTCGGCTCTACGGCATCACTGCGTCACATGTGGCTTGTACTGTTGTATGTTTTCGCCCAGTTCTGTTTCCTTGTGCCTTCCTCCCGTTATTCTTGGTTGGGTCACTGTGTTCTCTCTTGTTGATCTGGCCTTCTCGCCTGGTGCCCTGCACTCCTCGGCCACGTGTCCCAATC
This sequence comes from Neodiprion fabricii, assembly GCF_021155785.1. Classification (NCBI taxonomy): domain Eukaryota; kingdom Metazoa; phylum Arthropoda; class Insecta; order Hymenoptera; family Diprionidae; genus Neodiprion; species Neodiprion fabricii. The sequence goes on along the minus strand of NC_060245.1, from coordinate 8,743,142 downwards.
TGCTGCAGTTGTTACATCTTCTCACCTGAGGATATTGTATTATTTTCGCCCTCGTCCACCCGATATTTATGTTCCCCATTTTTATTAACGCCTCGGCAGTTCTCCTGCTCACCTTCTTAATCGCCGCCTTTCCCCGGTGGAGTATGCGAAAAGTCTCACGAATTCCGTCTGGTCGTCTTCGTCCTTGCCAAATGGGACTTCGTTTTCGATGGTCTTGATGATGTCCTCCTTCTACAACTACGCATCCAGGCCTCTAATTTTAATGGTTTTCCGGTCCCCGAGCACTCTGACGCTTACCCTTTCTTCCAAGTGACCTTGTAGCCTGGTAGCCGTCACCGTTTCTTGCCCTTCATAACGCTCTGACTGCACTATCCACTGGCGCAGGTGCTCTCGCTCTAACCTCGCTGAGGATCTGATTATATTGTACACCCCCCATTGTAACCATAATGGCCGTTTCTTTTTTCCTTTCTACTTTTCCCTGCTGTGAGTTGCTGGGTTTTGCATTCTTTTGCTTGCTCCCTTCAGTGCTGCCGGCCTCTTTAGCTTATCAGTGTATGTCGTCGAAAACTGCACCTGCCTTTGCCTGGTCGCTTCCTTCTGCAGTTTGCTCTTTTTTGACTATCCAGCTACTTTGTCGGTTTGGGTTCCAATTGAGCGGTACATACTAGTTCCTCCAAGTATGCTCTCGGTTTTGCTTATGGTCCTACTCAAGACTCTGGTCTCTGGCCTGTCAGCTGGATTCCCCCGCCGTCGCTCGGCACCCTCCGAGTACAGCTCCCTATCTGCTCTACCTCTGGCTGTTTGGTCCAGCTACCCGATCCCCATGCGTTTCGCAATCCTTTGCGATATGCCCTGGCTCCCCACACCCGAAGCATATCCTGGCTGCTGCCCTGCACTCGCGGGCCCGCTGGTTGTTTGCTCCACACCTGAAGCATCTGCTGTCCTCGACGTATTCACGCATCGTGGCGTGGGACCAACCGATGCTTAGCTCACCTTCTTCCAGAAGCCTGGTTGCCGGATTCTTTGTCAGTCTGATTCCCGTCGTTATCATCCCGAAGGGTGACTCCTTCCTGAAGAGTACCTCTACCGTGTTCGTGTTGCAGTGCCTTTCCACCGATTCTACGATTTCTTAGGCTTCTGTGGTTGCTTCGATGTTTCGAAAAGCTATTTTTGTTTTCTTCCCTTCCATCATCCTACCCTTTCTATCGGGCTGGGCCGCCTAGGCGTCACGCTTGTGATTAAAAGTAACTGAGAGTTAGCCGCCACGAGCTCATTCGCCGGTCGGCCGTTGTACGACCCAGATATCAACAATTGTGTTGATTCAGGTAATACACTAGAATTATTCTAACTTTAGCATTTACCAAAATACTAAACGTTTGATTGTAACAGTGCTCGTATGTATTACAGTAATCGCTTGCTGCATCTTCACGTGTCAAATTATTCATCCCCTTTCCACAACTATTATAAGCCTTCAATTTCGAGTCTTACATATATTGTAACCAGCTTTTATTTGAACTTAATTTTATGTTGATGATAAGTGCGAGGGCTGAACACGGTTTCCCTAGGGCGCAGTTACTGACCTGAATAATTAGTTATTAAGAGATAATTAGAGAGAAAGATATGATTGTTGGGCGCCAGACGTATGTGCGTCAGAAAACAGGTAATTAGAAGAGAATATATATCTAAAGACAAGATCAGGTTCTACGACGGTTTTGCAGAGCTTGCTCAGTGTAGACAAGATAATGGCAGAGGGGGGGGGGGTTTGGATCCAATAGATAGAATAGGAAACAGGTGAAGCAGAAATAGTATCAAGTATATTGGCTAAGAAGCGAGAAATATTAAAAACAAGCGAAGAACTGAAGAGATTTAGATACAATGAAGTCATGTGAGATAGTTAGATTACAGCCAGACAAAAGTTGAGCGAGAGACTCATCCAATAGACAGAACGTTTTTAGAATAAGCGAGGGGTATGTCTAGGCTCGCGATACTATTATCCTAGGTAATAATTAATACGGTTTTACAATAATTGAGCAGAACAGAGAAATATAAAACCCACCATCTAAGGCACTCAAATTATTATCATTAATAACGCAAGCCGTAAAATATGAGAAGCTAGACGGCAAATAAGTATCCGAGGGGTGAGAAATTATGAAAACGGCGAGTATTATAAGAAACACGTGAAGTACAAAAATTGTAATAGTTATCACATTACCAGAGTTATCAGAAATATAACAGGTGCAGTGACTGTATTGATCGCGGGATAGATTCAAGGAAAAAGGTCCGGTAAATTATTATTTAAATTACAGCGGGATCAGGTCTGTTGATATAACTAGCCAAGTAATCAGGTAGAGAATTATTGTTATAGAAACTAACAGACAGTACGTAGTCTCTAGTTTGCGGTGAGTGCGAGACGAAAAGTGATAATTTTCAGAACAGCAAAAGAGAATTTCGTGATTAAGAAAAGTAATACTCAAGAGGATTAATGCGCAGCGTACTACAAACCAGAGAGACTACGGACAACTATGATCAGCGGTATTAGCAAAGAAAATAATGAAAAAGGTGTTATTCAATACGGTGCATTACTCCAAAGTCAAAAGAACGACGAGTGATGCCGCGCAGCGATATAAGATCGCTCATGCGGTACATTTACTAAAATTAAATACTGAGAAAGAATCGGTGAAGAAACAGTTATTAGTTAACCGGGAAAAGTGTAGAGAAATAGTTATGCTCAGTAGCTGATGTGAGAATTGATAAATTCAAAGGTCAAGTTTCAAAGGCCAAGAAATAGTTACATTTCAAAATAAGCTAAGTAGTATCAAGCGGTCAATTGCCTTTTCTTTCAGTTCGGTATCGGTGAAACAATGTTACAGTGCTGCTATACAGCAATATTAGATATTTAGAGTGTTCTAGAAGAGAGAGATGATTGAATAAAGCAATAGTCACCACCAACTGCGTCAGTAAGAGCCAACCGGTCGTGAAGTTAATTGCGATAAGAAATAGAAGAGAATAAGATACGAGCCCAAGTGGCTCACGCAGAGCAACTGCGAGAGAGAAAGAGAGAAACGATATATTGCAAGTAATTTCGTGGCTTCACAAAATAGAAAAGGAACCTCACTCGCGTAAAAAGAAGATGGAAACAGGATACTAAAAGATGCAATAATGATAACGGTAAACTTTACTATAGCGAGAACACGTCTGTATATTGCGAAAACTGAACGTAGAGTGTCGAGACAAGCGGTGATCCTGGCAATTTTCGTCGTGCTGCTTTCACGTGATTCTTCCTCAAATTTGCGTTATTCTAATTGAGCTAGCAGTTCGCGTAGGTCGGGTTTACAGGTAGGGCGGCGATAATCCCTCGTCGCTTGTTTTCTTCTCCTTTGCTCATAGGTATCCAGGTATAGACACGTCAGGTGGTGGTAGGAGGGGTTTCCATCAGCTGTGCTGTATCGTTGGCGAGAGGGGAAGTCGTATCTCTCATGTGTTGCGCTATTGAAGTGTGCGATAAGATTGCATTACCGATATTTTGGACTTGCGACCAATTATGTTTCACTCCTTGCTTTACTGGTACTCCCCGTTGTGACTATCTCGTTGGCGCTGCATCCCGGTACTCGCTCATCGGAGCCTTCATGCCGGAACGGTCTAGTAGTGATGGTCTTCATCCCGGATATATATATATATATTAGGGTGGGCCAAAAAAATGAGTATTTTTTTTTTACTTTATACTCTGAAAATCGGTTGCTAGATACCTCTAAAGAATTCTCACCAAATATGAGCTCTTAATTTTGATAACAAGGTCCTCCGCTTTACAATTTTGCATTTTTTCCTGAGTATTAGAAACAAAAATTCATATCTCTTTGACTACTGTTCGTTAAAAAATATCTCTCCTCATATTCTTGTAGGAAATTGAATGCTCTACAAAAAAGGTCTCTTACAATTTTTTTGTAAACCTTACCGTTTAAAAGATATCAAAGCTTAAAGTTTGATTATTTTAAGAGAAATTTCTGTTTTGCTTATGAATTTTTTAACTCGCTAACAAAAAATTTTGATGAATTGCACAACTCATAGTTTTGTAGGAAATTAACTGCTCTACAAAAATGGTGTCTTATGATTTGTCGATTAAGTTAAGCGTTCAAAAGATATTCATCGTCAAACTTCAATGCATACTAATTTTAACAGTTTTTGATGAATAATTCGAAAAATTTCAATTTAATTTATAAGTTTCATGAAAATTTATTCCAATGTGAGTTCCTAAGAAAAGAGAAATGTTTTAAACTATTTTTCTTTCATTTTTTTAGTTCTATATAATATATATTTTTTAATTTTTAATTTTTAATATATATTTTTATACTATTTTTCTTTTATATTTTTAGTTCTATATAATATATAGAACTAAAAAAATAAAAGAAAAATAGTTTAAAACATTTCTCTTTTCTTAGGAACTCACATTGGAATAAATTTCCATGAAACTTATAAATTAAATTGAAATTTTTCGAATTATTCATCAAAAACTGTTAAAATTAGTATGCATTGAAGTTTGACGATGAATATCTTTTGAACGCTTAACTTAATCGACAAATCATAAGACACCATTTTTGTAGAGCAGTTAATTTCCTACAAAACTATGAGTTGTGCAATTCATCAAAATTTTTTGTAAGCGAGTTAAAAAATTCATAAGCAAAACAGAAATTTCTCTTAAAATAATCAAACTTTAAGCTTTGATATCTTTTAAAAGGTAAGGTTTACGAAAAAATTGTAAGAGACCTTTTTTGTAGAGCGTTCAATTTCCTACTAGAATATGAGGAGAGATATTTTTTAACGAACAGTAGTCAAAGAGATATGAATTTTTGTTTCTAATACTCAGGAAAAAATGCAAAATTGTAAAGCGGAGGACCTTGTTATCAAAATTAAGAGCACATATTTGGTGAGAATTCTTTAGAGGTATCTAGCAACCGATTTTCAGAATATAAAGTAAAAAAAAATACTCATTTTTTTTGGCCCACCCTAATATATGTATATCTATATATATATATATATTGTATACATTATATATATTGTAACGGACAGCTGATCGAGACCACCATCGACTCTGACATTGACCTAAATAAACCCAAAATAATAAACGAAGACGACGGAAGTTGACCAACGCATACCGGGACGATGACTCATAACAGGACACATAAATAGGGGAAGGACGTCGACAAGGTAATCTGATGAGAGCTCCGGAAGAGTATAAATTGGAGAACCAAAAAGAGCGGTTGCCAGTTGTCCGGCAAAGCGCCGAGCTGCGTCACTATTTAGGCGAAGTCTACCTAGTCTAGAGGACATTCTCGAATTTAGCTTCACAAAGTTAGCGTAGAACTTCAAGCAAAGCGCTTAGTTCGAAATTAGAAAGATATTATAAATTTAGCCCGGGACTTCTTAAGGGAGTAAGTAAAGAATAGATTGGAGCCGCGTAGGTACTTAGAACGTTTGAGCTGTCGGAACTATTGTTTGGGAGCAGAACCGATAAATTCTGAATATTCTTATTTCTTTATTTTTATTTTTTATGTTTTTTTGATTACTATGGTTAACTTTATAAATCATATCGCCGTCTACGGACGATACCAATTGTATTTGGAATTATCGCTATTAAAAACTATATACTGTCTAAACATGCACTCGTCTGTCTCGTTGTCAAACATATTACTTTCAAAAGGAAGGGGGAGTGAACCAACAGCCAGCCAAGGTAATCCCTGGTCTGGAGGATTGGAAGTGTTTGGGGTCAGTAAACCACAACAGAAACAGGCAGGCGACTCTGTTTATTTCGAGTTTGCAATTAGAAGAAAGTACTGGTAAGCCCGTATCTCCGAATAGGTGACATACGCCTCTCTCACTTGTCTTCAGCTGGAAGCAACGGCCGAACAAGCCCTTGTTTTTCCGAAGGGAGCAACGGGAGAAGGTGCCTGTTCACAAATCAAGGTGGCTTTGGTGATGCTTAAGTCCGTATAGTTCGAATATTCAGGGTTTTTGGGTCTGATAAGCTGATCCTGTTTTCAACCCATCAGAGGGGGTTCATTATAAACATACTTTTTTATTATAAAGTGACAAAGAACACACAATAACTGGTTTATTTCATAGGCTCTGGCCTCAAGATAAACCGTGCCCGTTACAATATATATATATACATGTAACGAAAGTATATAGTCGCTAAGTTTAAATAGGCCGCGCCGCTCTACGTCACCTTATTTTCGTGACCGATAATGAGGGAGTATCGGAGACGTATCCTGAAATATCAGTCTCGCGTGAACAAACAGGGAAGAGACAACGTAATTTTAATAGAGGAGAGATATAACCTTTAATTGTCGTTTCTCTATTTGCAGGTGAGGTTATTGTTAATATTATTCCTATGTACATTATGTAACATCATTATAATTTGCTAACCAATAAATAAGGAAGTTTCTACACTCTATTTGCAGAGAAACACTTTTGTTCATTCTTTATCAACTCCGAAAGATAAAAGAGGAACTTCCATTGGTCTATTATATACATATATTACGATATATATTGTAACGTGGCATTTTTACTGCGCGTTCCACACGGCTCCCTGAACTCTAGACGGACCATAAACTTAGGGAGCACGCGGAGCAGACCGCGGCTCATTTCGAAAAAGAGCGCCAGGACAACAGTCACGCATCCGAGACTCTAAGAGGGGACCATCGCCGGTCTAGCGAATAAGACTTTTCAGGATTTTTGTTCATTTTTTTTGGGTGGCGAGTAAATGCGGCTTCAGACAGGGGATCGGCAGCAAATTCGAACGACGTTACTGGATGGCAATAGCGGCGGATCGCGACGAAAGGAGGGCCTCACACGAGGCTACGGAGAGAGCGTCAACGGAGAGCTCTGCCGCGAGGGAATCCAGGGCGGCCGAGATTCCCGTTACCCTCGCGAAGTCGTCACCACGCCACTGCCAAGCTACGGGGTACCAGCCAATCAACACTCCGCGACAGCGGAATTCAACGATAGCGATACGCTAGATTGTAAGAATTGCGTAACGAGAACCCCAATTCGATCGGGAAAATTTTGACTATGGATAGCGCCTATGTTCGGGGCATGTTCGAATTGCGGCTCCGATTTGCAGGACTCGTCATTTGAGTCCTGGCGACATTTCGCGACAGTCGAGTGGGATAGAAATTTACAAAAAAAAAAAAAACCTCCTTGAAGTGTGTGTGCCATGGCCGAAACGGAAGTTGGCGAATTCTTGGTGTGGTTGCGAAGCGGTAAGCGCTATTAATTCTTTGCGAACGCATTTCGAGTGCAAGTAGATTGGCGCACCGGCACCCGGTTGGCCAAGCCCTTGTTGAGTTAGAGTATTACTCGAAATTCGTTTGCCGATCTCCTTGATGATGACCGTAGCCTGAGTTTTCGCGATAACGCGTAGAGTCAAGTGGATCCCTGTAAAGTCTCGCGTAGAGTCACGGTTTCGAGTGGGGAACAATTTCGGTTCAAAATTGAGTGCGGCCAAATTCCGCTACACGGGGTCTCGTCGAGTCTGCGTACGTAAAAAGGGTCACCTCTCGGGGGGGTCGCGTGTTACTGTGCGTAGATGCTCGGTTTAGCGGGAAGGTTGTGAACTTTGTGGAAATAGTGACTACGACTGGAGCTCGGATGCGTCGTAATACGCTACACACCCGCACGATCAGAAAAGCTTCCTAGAGTTATTAATTCGGTCGCGATTAGCGCGTCGAGTCACGTCTTTTTGGTTTAGTTTACGAATTCTTGTGCATCAGTAAGGTGGCGACTAGCGCCCGTAGAAATAAGACATCACCTAGATTCAATCACGATTTCGATTAGCGCGTCGATTATGATCTAGATCACGTTTTTGTTTAGCGGTTTATCATTAATTGACGATTAGCGTCGTAGTCGAGGACGATCGCGGGCAGCGCATCGAGTCCGATTTTGTTTTTGGTTTTTGCGAGTTAGGGTATTATTAAGACGGCGACTAGCGCACGTAGGCCGTAGAGGTCTCCTAGATTTATTCAATTTTTTTTTTATTTAGTTTGTTCCTCCCTTCCGTTTTTCTTTTGGATTAAATTTAAGCATTTGTATTTGGAATCGCGAAGAACGACTTTCGCAGTAGTAGTATTATTCTCATTTTTATTTTTTTTTTTGTAATATCGCTGACGAGAAATATATTATTGGAATTTTATAGTGATTTGGCCAAACCACGCGTTGGCTTACTTGTGTTGCATTTCTCTCTACCCAAAAATTACCCCTCCTCTCTCCGCGGTACTGAGCTATCGAGTATATGGTCACGGTATTTCGCATTACCGATTTCGAGGCGTGTTAATCACGCCAGGCGTCCAACAAATTTCGCGATATTGTTTTATGTCCAGGGTACATCGTGGACGCCGATTTATTGTGCACGAGGTAAGTTCTCGGTCATTTTCTCCGAGTGACCGAAGAGCGGGAAAAATCCACGTCACAATATATATATATATATACATATTTTATCTCTCGTCTGTATATATATATATGTGGCGCCTGCCACATACACGCACTCGCTCTAGTATTAGAGCGAGGCAATGCTCGGCGTTTATCGCCCAATTTCGGGAATAATTCTCAGCGCGCTTTCCCCACTCCAGCGGGCAAAAACGAGAGCGAAGATTCTTTGCCTCTCACAAAAGTCAATTAACACACGCTAGAGTACCGACACTGTAACCGCGCAATAACGAGATCTCCGTATCCACGCACCTGTAAAACGTTAATAAATATCCATTTATATTTTACCCTTCGCACGCTTTAATACGTAGGATCCCTGTTACTCCAAATCCCACATTGGTGACCCCGACGTGATCTAAAAACGTTTTGCATTCGCGTAAATATTTCCGCCGGTTTTTCGTGATTCTTTTCCCGCGTCCACGTGCCACGCCGAGTGTGCCCTTAGCGCGCTGAGAAATCGACTCCAAAACTTTCCGCCGCGCTTATTATTCGCTCCCACCGCAAAGGCGGAGACTGCAAGCGGTAGTGCGCGCATAAAATTTATTTTCGCTGCTTTTCACGAGTGACCGCGTGTTTCCTCACCGCTCGCGCATGGCTGAGCACCCAGAGACGTTGTGCTGCGTGAGTGAATTCATAGACACCTTGAGTGCTCAATCAGTGAGTGAAACCCCTCTCGTGCTGCAGTGCGAAGCACACGCGAATGATATACCAGGATGCTCTGGAAGACTTAGGAACAGAACCGGGAGAAGACCAAGAACCGAGCCAAGGAGAGTCAACGCTAGACGAAATGCAGGGTGACCAACCGCCAGCCCTGACGCCAACCCCGAGCTCCGTAAGGCTCAGGGTGCCGCCATTTTACCCCGAACGACCAGCGCTCTGGTTCGCGCAACAGGAAGCGCAATTTCGAACGCAAGGTATTGTAACGGAGATCGGCCGATACTACCACACGATATCGAACATACCAACGCGTTACGCCGCGGAGGCAGAAAATCTTATCATCACGCCCCCGGTAACCCTTCCGTACCAAGCGCTAAAAATAGCATTGATCGCGCGTTTTTCTCAATCGAGAGAAGCAAAAATTTTACAGCTCCTCGATCGCGAAAGCCTTGGTGACCGCACACCATCAGCGCATTTACGCCATCTGCGTAGCCTCGTCCCCGACATAGACGAGGAAATTCTTAAAGCGCGTTGGTTATCACATCTCCCCGAAAATATTAGAATTTGCCTCGCGGCACAAAACAAATTAACGCTCACCGAGCTAAGCGAGACAGCCGATCGCGTACACGAGCAAGTAAACAAAGGCAATAATGTTTCGGCGGTATCAAGCCTCGAAGCACAAATAGCCGCACTCACACGTCAAGTCGAACAGCTATCGAACCAAGGCCGCCGCAATCAAAACAAACCGGGCAAGAAAAAAGAACGCTCGCGTAGCCGTTCACGTAGCAAGTCGAGTACACGCGGACTCTTACCAACATCGAACATATGTTGGTACCACAAGAAATTCGGCAATTCCGCGAAGAAGTGCTTCTCAGCGGGATGTAAATTTCCGGGAAACGCCAGCGGGAGTCGTTAATGGCTGAAACCGATTCCCTCGCGCAACCCAGCCGCCTTTTCGTAAAAGACAGACCCACTGAAACACAATTTTTGGTGGACACGGGATCTGATCTCTCGGTAATTCCCCCCGGAGAAGCCGCCGCGCGGAAAGCAAGGACAGGTTATCAATTACGCGCCGCAAACGGCTCGCCTATTGACACCTTCGGCTGGACCACAATGACACTCGACCTCAGCTTACGCAGAGACCTGTCATGGCGTTTTGTCGTTGCAGACGTCACGCGTCCCTTAATCGGCGCAGATTTCCTGAGCCACTTCGGGATCGCGGTAGATTTAAAAGGCCGCCGCCTTATCGACACCACGACAACGCTCACATCGCTAGGCTCGATCGCGCACATCGATCACGCCTCGGTCAAGGTCATCGCTTGCGACAACTCGCCGCAATTCGAAAAAATAATCGCCGAGTTCCCCGATATCGTTAAACCAGACGGAGCCGTCCGTGACGTGAAACACAACACGTGTCATTACATAAAAACGACGGACAGACCTCCAGTCTCGAGTAAAGCACGCCGTCTCGCGTCGGATCGTGTAAAAATCGCGAAAGAGGAGTTCGAGAGATTGATTAAGCTGGGCATCGCGCGCCGCTCCGACAGCACCTGGTCGTCTCCTCTCCACCTCGTGCCCAAGAAATCCGGCGAATGGCGCCCGTGCGGTGACTACCGTCGTCTCAACGCTCGCACGACGCCCGATAGCTACCCCGTACGTTATCTGGAAGATTTTTGCGCGAACTGTCACGGTTGCCAAATATTTTCCGTCATCGATCTCGTGCGCGCATTCAACCAAATACCCGTCGCGCCCGAAGACGTCCCGAAAACCGCGATCATCACTCCGTTCGGTCTCTTCGAATTCCCGTTCATGACATTCGGACTTCGAAACGCCGCGCAAACGTTCCAACGGTTCATGGACGACGTCACCCGCGATCTCCCATTCGTGTTCGTGTACATCGACGACATTTTCGTCGCCTCGCGAGACGCGCAACAACACCGAGAACATCTCCGCATCGTGTTCAAACGCCTCCGACGGTACGGACTCGTCATAAACGCCACGAAATCGTGTCTCGGTCAAACGGAAGTAAAATTCCTCGGTCACGCAGTCAACGCGCAAGGCATTAAACCGCTACCTGAACGCGTCGACGCGATCACCAACCTCAAGAAGCCTGAAAACATTGAGGGCTTGCGCAATTTTCTCGGTACGATAAATTTCTACCGAAAATTCATCAAATACGCGGCGGAAACACTCGCGCCTCTCAACCGCCTCCTGGAAGGATCCGGGGTCAAGGGCAAGACAAAAATTGCGTAGAACGCCGAGCTCGAGGACGCTTTCGAAAAATCGAAACGAGCCCTCGCCGACGCAACACTCCTCGTGCACCCAGACACGAACGCCGAGTGGGCAATCTTCGCAGATGCATCGGAACGAGCCATCGGAGCCGCCCTCCAACAGCACCGTCAAAATCAATGGGAGCCGCTCGCGTTTTTCAGCAAGAAACTATCACCCTCCGCGCAAAAGATGTCGACGTACGATCGTGAACTCGAGGCAATCTACGAAGCCGTCAGACGCTTCCGACACTTTTTCTAAGGTCGGCACATCGCCATCTACACGGACCACAAGCCGCTACTCACGCGTTCAACCAACGTCCCGAGCGCGCAACTCCATGGCAATTTAGGCGACTCGAACTCGTCGGCCAATTCACCTCCGACATCCGACACGTATCCGGCTCAGAAAACGTCGTAGCAGACATGCTGTCGCGCGTCGACGCGATCGCAGCAGCAGTTTCGCCACAGGAGCTCGCACAGTCTCAACGCGAAGACCTCGAGCTACGCCAACTGCTAGAAAACAACGACCACGCGCTCGACCTCAGACGCCTCCGTTACCAGGACCCAGATGTGACTCTGTACTGTGATACTTCGTCAGGTACAGTGCGCCCGTACGTGCCCGCTCCCCTCAGGAAGCGAGTGTTCCATTCCTTACACTCAGCGGCACACCCCGGACAACGCGCGTCTCGACGCCTGATTGCTCAACGCTACGTATGGCCATCGATCAACAAAGATTGCAACGAGTGGGCTCGATGCTGCGTGCCTTGCCAACGCAGCAAGATATCGCGACACACAGTCTCGCCCATCGCCAATTTCGAACCACCGTCTCGACGCTTCGAACACATTCACATCGATCTGGTCACGCTGCCGCCGTCGAAAGGCCGCACAAAATGCCTCACGATCGTGGATCGTTTCACGCGCTATCCAGCAGCCGTGCCGCTCGAAGACGGCTCAACAGAAAAAGTCGTTCACGCGCTAGTGCTGTTGTGGATTGCACACTTCGGCATTCCCTTGCGCATTACATCGGACCTGGGAGGACAATTTGAGTCAAACTCATTCAAAAAACTCTCGGAACTCCTAGGTTTCAAACACAAACGCACAACGGCTTACCACCCGCAAGCCAACGGACTCGTAGAACGCCTCCACCGTCAGCTAAAAGCAGCGCTACTCTGTCACGAGGACACGTGGTACGACGCGCTTCCCGCCGTGCTACTCGGACTCCGAGCCGCGTACAAAGAGGACATCGAAGCGACTCCCGCTGAACTCGTCCTCGGCGAACCGATACGACTGCCAGGCGAATTCCTTGCGCCCTCAAGGCAAGACACGACCGCCCCCGAACTGGTACGGATGCTGAGGAAGAACTTCCAAGATCTGGCACCAGAACCCGCATCGTGCCACGCACACCAGCGCATCTTTGTGCACCAACGCCTCGCAAACGCGTCAGACGTCCTTGTCCGAAACGACCAAGTGCGACCGTCATTCTCCGCCCCGTACGATGGCCCATACCCAGTCGTCGACAAGCGCGAGAAATACTTCACCGTCAAACTACGTGGAAGAAACACGCCAGTTTCGATCGACAGATTGAAACCCGCGTCTCTGCTGCTCGACGAACTCCAAGGCCAACACGACACGGCCGGACCGTCAGCATCGAGCGTACAACAGCCCGTCGCAAACGACGACCCTCCCTCGACCACGACTTCAAAAAAAAAAAAAAAACAAGTCCGACTCGCGCTGTAATTTCGTCTTACGCTCCATCCACGCATTCAACAAACCTGCACGCAAAAGACAAAGAAATGAGAAATAACCCAAATTTTTGTTTTGCCAGTTTTTTTTTTCTGTTTCCAGCTTGAAATATTGCACATCGCTCACACACTACACAGTATTTCTTCAAGAATGGGAGACATGTGGCGTCTGCCACATACACGCACTCGCTCTAGTATTAGAGCGAGGCAATGCTCGGCGTTTATTGCCCAATTTCGGGAATAATCCTCAGCGCGCTTTCCCCACTCCAGCGGGCAAAAACGAGAGCGAAGATCCTTCGCCTCTCACAAAAGTCAATCAACACACGCTAGAGTACCGATACTGTAATCGCGCAATAACGAGATCACCGTATCCACGCACCTGTAAAACGTTAATAAATATCCATTTGTATTTTACCCTTCGCACGCTTTAATACGTAGGATCCCTGTTACTCCAAATCCCACATATATATATATATATATATATATATATATATATATAGGAATATATATATGCGGCGTAAAGCTTCATTTGGGCGATGACTATTCATATTTAGCGTGACGATCCCGACACGTCTGGTATGCTCTCTAGCTAACCCGCAACTGTCGATTTCGTCCAAGCGTTGTTATAAACAAACCATTTGTTTGTTGCTAAGATTCCGTCATTCAGCTATACTCTTAGCTTGCTAATAACGCTTGACGCTCATTTAGTTTAGTTTCATTCAAAAGAAATATCCTTTTATTCACTTCATACATTACGTAATGGAATTATTTAACGAGATTTGTGATACTCCGACATATATATATATATATATATATATATATATATATATATATATATATATATATATAGTAACGTTTGCGGCCTTTCTCAAGAGCTGCTCTGCTCGTGGAAAGTGCATCGGTTGTGAGTTCACTGCAGAAAGATATTAGTAATGATAATGTTCATTAAATTCGGGCCATCTCAACGAAATAGGGACAAGAAAGATAGGTATTGCCTGTTCAAAAAAAAGCCTATGCTACTTCGGTTTAAGCTTGACGTGCGAAGGGGTTACCTTCGCCGCCTATTCCCACAACTAGGACTGGGATGCAGCCGTTGCTTGTGCAATAACCTACTCCAAGGTCTCGGGCGCTAATGCCATTGCCGTGGTCCTCCCAACGATGCAGGGTTAGAATTCACCGTGCGCGCCGTTCCTGCTCTTTATTTTGTCGATACGCGCTACAGTCCAGGTTGGATTGCGGTGGCTTTCAATCGGGCTCAGGATCTACAATATCACGACTGGGTCATGGTTATCACAACGATGCTAAGTGTGAGGCAGTGTCACCGTCGCTAAATCTCTCAACTATACGAAATTCTACTTATTGAATGAGGAATCAACCGTGGTTAAATTGGAACGCACCGAATGTACGATGAATATATATTTTACGAAATAATAGTAATAAGTTGTGTTGAAAACAGAAATAGTACAAAAGAAAATAATACAAAATAACTTCGGTTCTAATAGAATCTATGTTTTAAATGTAGAGCTGTTCCCTCTTCCCCTTTGGAATCAGGTGGCGCTACGCTCGACACTGCTCTTATTACCTAGCTATCGAGGCAGGTCCGCTCTATGCTGGAACACTGCTTCTATGGTCTGTCTACTTATTACGAGTCAGGTCCGCTCTTTGCTGAAACACTGCTGCTCGGTGCTACTCAGCGTGGTCCTTATATACCTAGTTTATAATCTTTGTGTTGTTGCCTCGTCTTGTGTAGAGGTTGTCCTGATCATGTTGATCTATCATGCGTGTACTCGGTTACCTGTACAAGTATGTCGGTTAACCGATACGTTGTAATATGTATATATGTATATATATATATATATATATATATATATATATATATATATATATATATATATATATATATATATATATATATATATATATATATATTCAAGTTATAAACGTGGTTCTTATGACTTAAAAAGGGTTGAGGAAATAATAATTCCGGAGTCCCAATGACTTGTGTTGATATAGAAACGATACTATAACATTATATTACCACCGATCACAAATAATTACATAAATAATTATAACACTTATAGTTACCTGAATCAACAACAATGTCGGTTTTGATGATCGAGAATACAGGCTTGATAAATTGACAATGAACAATTTACAATATACAATATATACTGCGGAGCATTTACTATAACACTAGTGAATGTCCCGAGCGCCTGTAACCCATTCCTTTCTCTCCCGAAGCGAGGGCTCCGCGGTGTTCACTATTAGCTCTCCTTTCCGTAACCCGTTCGGCGTGTTTATTGTTTCCGCGGATAAGTTTGGATGACCAGGCCACAAACTTACATATACAGGGTGTCCCTAAATTGCCTCCCACGGACTAGCCAGCATAATACTTCGTTAAAATCCAACCGAGAATTTCTTTTCCGGAAGCTCGTCCGACGCATAGTTTTTGAATTATAAGCGATGGCGCTAGGCCAATCAGAGTGCACCATTTCATCTAGATTTGCCGCCATGGAAATTGCTGTTTTTTTCGTCTGGGTGAATTATTATTATTCGCATACGAATTAAATATCGGCACCTCCCCTCTCTCGCTGCTGTATCCCTTATTCTTGAGGATGCGCTTCTGTTTACACACACAAGTGTGCGCCCATGGATGTGCGGCCGGCAGCGTGTGCCGCGGCAACAATACCGAGGTCAGTGCTCGAGAAGGGGTACAACAGCGAGTGAGGGGAGGTGCCGATATTTACTTTGTAACCGAATAATAATAATTCACCCAGACGAACAAAACAGCAATTTCCGTGGCGGCAAATCTAGATGAAATGGTGCACTCTGATTGGCATAGCGCTATCGCTTATAATTCAAAAACTATGCGTCGGACGAGCTTACGGAAAAGAAATTCTCGGTTGGATTTTAACGAGGTATCATGCTGGCTAGTCCGTGGGAGGCAATTTAGGGACACCCTGTATATCCCTATATTATAAAGATATTTCGCCGCCACCGCCGCCGCCGCCGCCGCGTCAGGAATCCAGCGTATATGCCCTTAGATCTTGACAGATTTAGCCTCCAACCCACGTATATGCCCTCAGATCTTGACAGATTTAACCTCGAACCCCACATATACATATATTCCCTAATAGCTCTATAGTTTCCGTTCACCCTCCCTCCCGCCCTTTCCCACCCCAGCCATTCTATTCGCCGTCCATCCTCCCCCTATTCAACCCTTCACCCTTTGATCTTCGACCTCGACTTTCGACCTTTGATTTTCAATTTCCAATCTTCAATGTTCTACCTTTGACCTTCGACTTTCGACCTTTGATTTTCGATCTTTGACCTTTGATTTTCCAAACCCAAAGCCCCCCTGCGCTTTTCATGCGCCAACCTCCATTTTTGGGTTTGGATAGGAGGGGGTAGGAAAGGCGGTAAGAGGTCAGATTTTTATGGGTATATCTAACGAAACCTGTGGTTGTGTCTGGCGTAAGTAATGCAACAATACGAGAAAAAACTCCGACAAGATGTCCTGCTGACTCTCGATCAGGCAATTGAGCTCTGCTCAATTATGGAAACTTCAAAAGGAAGCAGCGAAGCAATGACCAACGGCGACACAATAGCGGTGAATACGATCCAGAAAAAAGGTCAACATAACGCAGCAGGTAAAGAACAGACGAGGAACTAAAACAAAAACAAATGATAGAGACATTAAGAAAATAGCTTATGTACAAAATATGACAAGTCACCTGATAAACAAATGCCCAGCGTATGGGATAAGTTGTTACTATCGTAATGGTTTGAATCATTTCGAAGTAGTATGCTATAAAATGAAAAAGAAAGTTCACACGATAGATACTGAGAGAAATAGGGTAAATGCCGTCTTCACGGAAGAAGATGAAGGCGATTATGTATTTGTTGTGTTAATAAAAATAAATCAATTGAGTAAAACGGAATGGTTATTCGGCCTCACGATAAACAACAAGAAAGTAGAATTTAAAACAGACACAAGAGCTATGATAAACATAATGCTGTTCGAGAAATATAAGTAGATAGACCCAGAAATAAAGAAATTAGAAATAGCTAATGTAAAATTAAAATTGTATACCGATAATAACCTGGACGCAATCGGAAGAAGCACATCAACGTTTGCTAAAAAAAAAAAACGACCACCGAAAAATAGAGTTTGATATAGTAGATTTAAATATTCAAATGATATTAGAGTTACAGTCTTCGGAAGCTTTGAATTTAATTGAACAATTTGAACAAATAGAAATAGGCGAAATGGATTATAAAAAAATAGTAGATGAAAACAGGGAATTGTTTAAAGGTAAAGCATGCATAAATTAGCCATGCCATACAGAATTGATACAAAATGCAAAACCGGTAGTTCATGCAATCAGAAAAATAATATTACCTTTACTAACTCCGCTAAAAGAAAGGCTGAACGAACTCATAAATTTGAAAATTATCGAATGAATTTAAGGCAGCTCACGTTAGGTTAGTCCCCTAGTAAAAGTTAAAAAACCGAACGGGAAATTAGATAGATAGATAGATTCTTTATTTGCCTTATTAGATGTTTCTAATGTTTACAAATTGAGTTCGGAGTTGTACATTTTGATTCTTAGCTTAACTTACTAATTAATTAATTATAAATCGCTTAATCTAGAATATTGTTGTTAGAAATGCGTAATTCTCTTAGCCTACATAATTGTTCAACATAAACGTAAAT
Source organism: Neodiprion fabricii (assembly GCF_021155785.1). NCBI lineage: Eukaryota > Metazoa > Arthropoda > Insecta > Hymenoptera > Diprionidae > Neodiprion > Neodiprion fabricii. The sequence continues at coordinate 8,725,281 of NC_060245.1, read as the reverse complement.
TTTATTAAGTTGAATTGGATTGTTCATTTGACATACTTCGACGACATTAAGATTATTGATTGTAACATTTATATTATTCACAAACTTGCCTCTTATATCCCGGTACAATGGGCATTCCATAAGAAAGTGCTTAAGAGTATCGAATGCTCCATCCTGACATGTTGGACACGGCTCGAATGGGTTAAACTTATTCACTTTTTTGTTTACATATAGACTGAAACCATAATTATTTGCCGTTCTAAGTTGTGCCATAACTTTTTTAATCTTGAGCGGGACCTTACTATGAAGATATTGATTACTTGGTTTGTTGTATAAATCTGGGGTTTCTAGATAGGCAATTCTGTTAACTTGCGCTTTTATTTTCTCTGTTAAGGTTTGTTTGTACTTTCTTAACAGAATTTTACCTACTTTCTCCCACTCTTTACCGTCAAACGAGTCAAGCACACACATATACCTTTCATCTATTGCTTTTATAAACTTGCCAACCTCGGTAAACCAATTATATTCAGAAGATTCATAACCGCTTTTATATAGCTCTATCTGTTTTTTAAGACATAACAATGGGTATCTATTTTCTTCCATCTTTAGCACTTTTACTATCCAGCCCCTTGTGAGCTTCCAAATATTATACGCTAAATCAATTCTGTTTGTCTCATACTTTACCAGATTATTCGGAGTTGTACGTTTTATACATAATATCTTCTTATAGAATTCAGTGGTGAGGCTATCAATTTCGTTTATGTATCTGAGAGCCCACACAGGGGCTGCATATAGTGCTATCGAAGAAATCATACTATCAAATAGTGTGTTAATACTATCAAAATCATACATTCTAGCTTTATAAATAACCGTGTTTACGGCGCCTATTGCGGTTCTTGCTTTACTTATTGCACTCGTCATTGCCAAGCGCCCCCTTCCTGACGCTGATATAGGTATCCCAAGATATGTAAAATTTGACACTATTTCTATGTTTTTTGCATTGTAATAGAATTTAAGATTTTTTGGTATCTTTCCTGCTTTTCTGCAGTACAATATTTAAGATTTGTCTACATTCACAGTCAACCCATTTTTTTCACAGTATTTGTGTAGAATTTTAAGTTTTTTCGCGACATCAGCTTTATTATTTGCAATTATTGCTAGGTCGTCAGCATATAGAAGTAATAGTACGTCAGTTAGAATGTTTAAACTTTTGCCATAGAGGCCTTCTTCCCGGAAGTATTCCTCCATGTCCGCGATAAAGAGAATAAACAAAAGGGGACTAAGGATTTCTCCTTGTAGTACCCCTTCCTTTATATCTATCCTATCCGTTAGACCCTCTGGAGTTTTTATTCTTATATGCGCCTTACCATAGAGGTCTTTCAGTATCCTTATATACTTTGCACTAACGCCCATATTTAAAAGTTTTGCCCATAAATACCTATGTATTATTGTGTTGAATGCTCTTTTTAAATCCACGAATATGATAAATAATGTACCCTTTTTTTGCCTTAGTTTTGCATGGATTAACTCAAACAGTACATATAAGTTGTCCATACAACTTCGGTTTGACCTAAAACCCGCCTGACCTTCAGGTAGTATTTTACATTTTTCTGCCCAAGTATATAGTCTTTCAGCCAATAAAGATGTGAAAAGCTTTGTTATATGATTAACCAGAGAAATTCCCCTGTAATTCGCTGGGTCTTTCTTATTACCTTTTTTAAACAACATTGTTAAGATTATACTTGACCAGCTTTCAGGGACAATTTCATCGCGCACAATTTTATTGAAAAGACTAAGTAAGTAATATTTCTAGTTTTGCGAGCAACTCCGGTAAAATTCATTTGTGATTTTATTTTCCCCAGGCGATTTACCGTTTTTCGACTTATTAAGTACTTTATTTAATTCTTTTATAGTGAAATCCTCGTCCAGATAAGGATCTAATACTCCCGAATATATATTACTATTTGGTTCTATCTTTTTTTGCAACTTCTCATAAAAGCTAATCCATTGTTTACCTGTTATTTCTGGTGGTACATATTTTTTAACCCTGTATTTATTTAGCGCTTTCCAAAATTCTTGGGCGTTTCTAGCATCGTTAATTTTTTCTGCTAACTTCACAAAATATTCTTTACGCTTACATTCATATAGGGCTTTATAACATTTTAAAGTTTCTCGGTACTTAATTCTATCCTGTTCCCTAAAAGTATATTTTCTATAAATTCTCAGATTACAATTTACACTTTTCTTTAACTCTTTACATTCTTTGTCTACCCATGGTTGCTTTTCGTCTGTTTTTATATTATGTACTTCACGCACCATATTCAGCTCATATGCTGATTGGGTGATAGCCAGGTGAAACCTTTTTTCAATTTCGTCTATCGTTTCTATTTCCGTATTTAGACCCACGAGCGGCGACCACCTTAAGTGTTGTTTGTACATGAGTTTATAGTTGTTATCCCAACAATATTTGATTTGCTTACTTGGTCTCGCCCTGACTATATTATTACCATTCAAAACAAGTTTGATTGGAAAATGATCAGAAAAATTAATATTATAAAGTAACTCAAAATCCTGAATTTTTTCAAGCCCTAGTTCATTAGACAACGCGAGATCAATTATACTACTTCCCTTACCGGTGAAGGTTGGTTTCGCCGGACTATCACTTACAGTTTTACCATTTACTACTATGAAGTTATTAGTGTCAATAAAATTATTTACTGCTTCCCCGTCTTTTGTTGAGCGTACAGTCAGAAAACGTTCCATCTCCGGTAAGATTTGTTTCACTTAGAATTTCATCAGGTATTTGGATAGGGTTACCTATCCTCGCGTTGTAGTCTCCCATCAAATAAATTGGCTCTGATGGAAATTAATTCACTATGCTTTCTGCTACCTCACTGAAGTTTTTTAGGTCATTATTAAAGTGCTCGTCACTTGGCCTAAGATACGTGAAACTCACTATGAATACACTACTCCGATTTACTATACGCACAAAACAATTGTTATATGACATGTGTACTATCGTTTTATCAAGTTTCTTATTCAACAGTATTAACATTCCACCACTGGCACGCCCGTGTACGTTGTCCTTGGTTGCGTTTATCCAGGTTAGATCGTAGTTGTTTGACCAAGCGTTTAGTGGGACTTCACTCATGGTCCATGTTTCAATGAGGCACATGATGTCGTGTGCGTTGAGTTGTGATTGACTATAAAAGTTTTTTATTCCTCTGACATTCCATACGATTAGACTAAGAGAATTCGCTTCTTGTTATTGTTGCTCCATCATTGTGATTTTGTTTTCTTGACGAGTTTTGTTCTTGTTCGGCGGTTGTGTCGGAATAAGTTCCTGAGAGCCCTCGTCCCAGGCCATCCATCTGCCATCGACGTTCACCTTATTCCAGTAAAATTTTACAGATGAGCCGGCTTCTCTTTTCGATTTTACCGCATTCCTGAGGTTCCATCTTTCACGAGCCTGGGATTCGGTAAGATCGCTTTCAACAAATATCTTTGTTCCCTTTAGCGCTGATTTTTTGTTTAACATAATTAAGTTTTTGTCTTCAGCGTTTCGTATCGTTATCTTGTAGATATTTTTGTCTACTCCCAAGATTTCCAGGTTACTGTGTGCATTGCGTAGATTGAATTTTGTTTCCAGTAGTTCGCTTACAATTTTTTCACTGTCGTTGATGTTACTGGTTGCCGCCAAACCTTTGATTACTATGTTCTGTCTTCTGCTCACTCTATCTTTGTTTTCCTGTCGCTTTACATAGTTCACCAGATATTCAATTTCTTTCATTTGTCTTCCTCCTGCGCTTGACTGGCCTCCTTCAGCTGGTTTCTCATTTATTTTTCCTTCAAGAGCTTTCACTTTTTCTTTGATTTCACTCTGTTCTTTTTTCAGCTCATTACAGTCATTTTTAATGACATTTATTTCCTTCGCATGCTCAATCTTTATGTCGTTCAGCTTTTCTAGAAATTTTTCCTCCAGCCTGTTTAGGTTTGTGCTGCTCTCCAGCCTGAAACTCTTGATTTCCTCCAATATTTTCTCGGAAGCCATGTCCGTTGGTGGGGATGCAGCGACGGGTGAATACTCTTCCAAACTGTTGCTCAGCTCGTTGCTTTCCGTGAAAGCCTTCTTCCGCTGCGCTAGTTTTGGGGACTTTTCTGAGAAACTTTTCTCAAAACTGTCCTCTAACTCCCTTTTCCTTTTATTAAACAGTTCTTTAATTGAACCTGCTGAGTCCGAACGATGGATCAGGAAACTTTCTCGGGTTGTAGGTCTTCCAGGTCTTCGTTTTTCAAAGTTGGCGCCTACCGGTGATTTTAACTGCTTGTTGTCCACTTTTTCCGCTTGTGGTAAGACACCTACTATCGATAGTGCAGGAGCCGTTGTATCGACATTTATAGCCCTCCTACTTTCGGACATAACCTTATCTCCGGTTACGTTATTTAATTTTAGTAGTTTTAACCAATTATCACACCCGTTTTTTTATTATTTATATACTGAAATACTCCTATTTTTTTTATTTTGTCTTTCTGATTAACTATACGCTTTTGATTTTACTATACTATTTACTTGTTTTTTTCACACTGGATGCTAACACACTAAACGTGCACATCCACACTCTATCAACTCACACATCGAACTCCGAACGGGAAATTAAAAATATGCTTGCAGCCAAAAGATTAAAATGAAGCAATTAATAGGGGTATCATTAAATACCTACTGCAGATCAAATTACAGGTCAAATGGTAGGTGCCGAGATATTCAGCACATTAGATGCCTCGAGTGGATTTTATCAAATGCTATTAGACGCAGAGAGTGCAGAAAAATGTACATTCGTAACACCCTTCGGTAGATTTAAATGACTAAGAATGACATATGGCATAAAATCGACACCAGACGTGTTTTAAGAACTTTTTAAAAACATATTCAATTGAGGAGTGGCAGTATACACAGATGAATCAATAGTCTGGGGAAAAGATCAAAAAGAACATGACGGAAGACTGAAAAACATATAAGGTTACATTCAATCCAATAAAATGCGAGTTTGGAAAAGATCAAATCAAATACACATGGGTCGTATGATCACAGAGAAGAGCGTAACTCTAAATAAATCTAAAATAAAAACGAAATTAGAAATGCCTAAACCAACGTACAAGTAAGACGTGCAAAGGCTACTGGGAATGCTCACATAAGTTAGTAAGTTTGTAGAAAACACTTCACTGCTACGAAGTCTTCTAAAAATAGACGTAGAGTTCAATTTAAACGCAAAGCAGGATAAAGGTTTTGATTTACTAACATGAAAATTAACTAGCAGCCCAGTGTCATAGTTTTGCGTTATTGAAAAAGAGTTGCTTATATCTGTAGACGCGTCAATATCAGGCTTAGGAGCAGTTTTACCACAGAATAAAATACTTAGCGCATATGCGTCTAGAACATTGACAACAATACAAATGAGTTACACACAAATAAAAAGGCAGCTTTGTGACTCGCAACCCTCCTCGACCTGATGCCACATGCAAGAGCTGAGCACAGCCGAATAAACGTGGCGGCCTGGCGCAGGCGGCGTAGATATCCTCGGGCCGATTCACAGTCAATCGTATGCAAAACGCGCAAAGTTTATAGATGGCGCTAACGGCCGCACACCCACTCTGCGCCGTCCATTCAGCGGACCAGCCTCTTCAGGGGGTCCGCACTCGAGTGTGGAGCGCTGAGATAGAATACACCGGTGTATATTCATGTATATTCTGATTGGCCTAAACTATACTTATTGCCGAGCGCGCATACAACGCCACCATGGCTAAGCTCCCTCAGCTGGGAACTATTCTATCTCAGCTCTCCACACTCGAGTGCGGACCCCCTGAGCCTCTTTCTATGGTCTGCGCTCATCGTTAAGACCCTGGCCGCTGGCCGGAGTCGGACACACTCGCCAGCGGATGCTTCAACTTTCACTCGCTATTCAGCAATACAAATCGACCTTTTTAGGATTTGTTTTCTTCTTCTCCTCCATTATGCTCCTGCCTCCTTCCTTCCTCAACATCTTTCTCTCTCTCCCTTTCTCCCCTCATCCATCATCTGGTGTTCCACATTAGCCATCACGTCACCACCCACACCACCGGGGCTAGAATCCCCGAATTTCCTCAACCTCACGTGGCAGTAAAAGGAGGCCCTGTGCTAGGCAAAAGAATATGCAGCCACCATAACTTGGATGCACCGCCTGCGGTTCATAGATCTCCCGCCTCCCTAGCCGACCTCGTCGGACTATGAAATTATCCGATTCGTCATCCGCTTCCACCCCACTATCAGCAGCGCGGGTAATCAAGCCAGGCACACTAGAGGGGAAAAAGAGAACTTTCAGTCGAGCAACCCTGCAACCAGTAGAATCACCACCGGTCCAATACCCCAGGACATATACACCGGGCAGCAACGATCTCCATCACACCCAGCAGATCCCCGTCCAGAGAGCCCGCTACCGACTTCCGTCTGGACCCAACCTCCCCGCTTCCGTCTCCCCCTCCTGCCCCTCCAGCACCGCCCCATAGGATGATACTCATTCTAATATCAAAAAACACCACCACCTTTGGAAACTTGTTATCCCTCCCCTTTCTTTTCTTGTCTCCAACGGTATAGTGAGTGTGATAGCAGCTCTCAGCAGTATGTTTTGGTTGAGAACGATTTAATGAATACATTCATGGTAGACAAGTAGTAGTAGAAACAGATCATCCATCATTCATTTTAATTTACAAAAGACCATTACATGAATTCCCGGCACGTTTACAACGTATGTTGTTGCAGATACAGAAATATGCGATAGAATTGAAATAAAAACCAGGGAAAGATTTAATAATAGTAGATGCTTTATCGAGAGCGTATTTAAAAGACAAACCTACCGATAGTCTAGATAAAGAGTTGGACTTACATGTTTGCTTGGTACAGTCTCAAATTGAAGTGATGTAAGAGAAATTGGCAGAGTTTAAACAAAATACCAGAGCAGATCTAGACTTGAAAGATTAGAAACAGGTAATCATGGATAGCTGGCCAAGAAATATTAGGAAATTGAAAGAGAATTTGAAAACTTACAGTCAATATCGAGAAGAGCTAGCCGTTAGTGGCGACCTAATATTTACAAATCAATATCTGGCAGTATCAAAAAAATGAGAGACGAAATGATTAGTAGAGTTCACTTTAGTCATCTGGGCATAAGTAAATGTTTACAATTAGCAAAAGAACTTTTATTTTGGCCAGGAATGACAACTCAGATTAAAAAAAAAACTACAACAATGTCAAATATGTCATAAATATTCAAACTCACAAATGATTGAGGCACCTATACCACATGAGTTATCAAATATACCTTGAAATAGGGTGGAGTGCGACATATTTGAACTTATAATTAGAGGAAAAAGATATTTGTAGATGATCGATAGTTGTTTTAAGTTTGTAAAAATTAAAAAATTAACGAATGATATGACCAGCAAGACTGTAATTAGAAAGTTGAAATCTATATTTGCAACACATGAAATACCACAAACCATTATAAGTGACGTGAGCACATAGTTTACATCATAGTATTCAAACATTTTAATCACAATGGAAGTTCACACACGTTAGAACTTCGCCTCACTATGCACAATCCAATGGGATGGTTGAACGACATATACGGATAGCAAAATAAATATTTAAAAAAGTAATGAAAGATAGTGAAGAAATAAACTTAGAGTTACTACTTTATAGAAATACACCAGTTTCTAATAATGTTTCTCCAACTGAAATTCTAATGTCAAGATCGAACATACCCTACACTGCAAGAATGTAAAAACCAAAAATAGTAGTAGGATGTAATAAGAAAGAAATATTAGGAAAACAAAGGAAACAACAGAAATATTATAATAAAACAGGCATAAAAAACGTATTATCATTTTTGCGTATGAGCTGAAAATATTCTATTTTGCCCACCATTACCTCACCCTCATGACAAGTAGCCATCATGCGGCGGACATTGGATACAAAGCGGAGTGGATCGATAGAACATCAATTGATCGATAATGGGTGGCTAAATGTGACAAATCTGTGGCAATACTTCTGCCAGTAACACCGACTGTCGGTAAGGCTAGAGGTAACACCATTTGCTCTGGATGTTGGACACACAATAGACCTGATCGGTAAAACAGCGACTGGTGGCACCATCTATGTTAATGCTCTTATCGCTAACACTTCCGTCGGTAAAATGTCTGGCATCTCATGGCAAAAATTCAAAAATAGTTTCTTAGCTGAGAACACATAAAACTCATTATCAAACTACCTATCGGTAAAATGGAGTGAAAATACAGGTGGAGCCCTCTATGATAACACTTCTGTCAGTAACATTATTGTAGGTAAAACTTACCGTCGTGGGGGGTAACATACCGACTGTCAGTCAGGCAGGAATCGGGGTGACTCTGCCGGTACGCCGCCATTCTGTCCCAGAACTCTTGTATCCTATCTACTCCATTAGTTGATTATATTATAAAAAAATTCATTTTCAGTTTAACTGAAACACTGAAAGTAAAAGTTCCACTCATTTATCGGGATAAAGATATTGTACGTAACTATAATTTGAAAATTGTTATTATAAAGATACATTGTTGTTATGAAGCGGGTGTTTCTATTGAACATCTTAAGACGGCTGCAGCCGCATAATGATGGTCACTAATCCATCTCTTCCCTTGCCCCGCACAGGTCTACCGTAGACCTCTAACGTAGACATACTCTAACGGGTATGGCGGGAACTGGCAGTAAAAAAAAAAAGAAGATACTGCAGACACGTACTATTGGTTTGATTAAACGACTGTGTCATTATTATTCTTACTGACCTCATGAAGACAGCTAAGGTACATGTTCAAAGCACCTAATTTTTAATAAAAATACTATTTGAAAGTTTAATAGGAAGATACTCGAAGCTCAATTCAGTTGGTTTCGTAAGCAAAATATGTACGTAATGAATCGTTAATTCAAACACGACTGAATGAAGAATAAATTTTGATAGTTATCATTATAAGTAGTATTGTATTGTATTGTTAAGTGTGGGTGACCGAACGCTCAGTCAATGCTGGATCATTGTGCTCGGATCCGTTTCAGCACCCTAAAGTGTAGGAAACGACATGAGGCGAGCCAGCTCAGCGAACTGAAGCAGCCTGCCCATCTCTATTTCCTCTATTTTTTCCGCACTGGTATAGATGGCTCGAACGGATTACTTGCGGGCGCCTTCGAGTCCATGATACTGTGCGATCAGGTGGAAGGGAGTCTTATGCTTCTCTCCACATCTCATGCACTAGAGCTCCGTTCAGAGCCCCAGGTGCATGAAGTACCTGCAATGTGTACCAGTGTCCGATGATGAGACCCATTACAGTTCTCAGCTTGGTCCTGTCTAGGTTCATGATCGTGGTTTTTAATTTCTGTGACGGCTCTAAAAATGTGCCTCTTGAGTGACCCATACCCGATGCTCTTTTCCAGAGTTCCGCGAACCGCGCCTCCTTCCGTTTCCTGGATAGGCAGTTTACGCGCTATGGAGGTATGCCAGTAACGCAGCCTACATTTCTTTCTAGCGTAAGAGGCCTTCCGAGGCAAGATTATGTGCCAGCTCATTGTCTTCGACGCCGCTGTGTCCTAGCACTCATAGAAGGCTTACGCGATCGCCCTGTGCCAGCCGTGTAAGTAATGTAACGCAGTTTCATGCCAGCATCGACCTTATGATGTATGCGTTCAAACATCTCGATGCAGCCCGGCTGTCGCTCCAAATTTACGGTTGCATGCAAAAGTGTCCAGCCAAAGATGATCTTATGATTAAGTATGGAATGTGGAAAAAATGGAAACACAAATATACCATCGTAAAATTCTTTTATTATGCATTCAAAATATTCATAAGACGAGACTCGATCGATCTATAATATAAGACGAGCATAAAGCAGCAATTCTTCTGATATAATATCAAAAATATGCCCTGTGGAGTGTGGCCTTGCGCATTGTCAGCCACCACACGAGTGAGGCATAGGTGAATTGAGGTAGCATGATGGCTCTAAATATCCATCTAACCACTCTGGGTTGTAGTCCCCAGTTTTGGCCAACCATTCTCTTGTAGGCCCAGTAAGTGACCGTGGCCTATAGTGCCTGGTGGTGGATGTGGTGGTAGCCATCTAGTCAGCGGGCCTGACGAGACAACCCTGCATAGATTGGCTACCAATGATACCAGAACTTCCTTCAGGCCTCCGTTTTTGATCTCTTGATCAGTTTATTGTACTTCTTTCGGGCAGCCTCGTAGGCTGCCCATTCCGGAGCCTTGTTTGTCTTAAGGGCCATGTTCAGGAGTTCTCGGGAACTGGACGTGCGTTCGTCCAGCTCCCCACTTTATCAGGGAACCTTCGGCTTCGTGGGACACACTGCTTCGAAGGCCCAAGTGATGCGGGATCATAAGTGTGTTACCTCGCTCTAGACCATGCTTGTACTGTTCAGACAGCCACAGGGTCGCTGGAACCTCTATTCTAGTTCCTTCTTGTAGGAGGGCCAGTCTGTGGCCCTACGGTTTTGGTACATCTCTGACGGTTCTACCTCAGCAACTGCTGCGAGGAACGTGATCCGCCTGTGGTCTCACAGTGTATCTTCTTTCTGTATCTGCCAGTTGATGATTATGTTTAAAATCGTGGAGGTGCAGAATGTCAAGTCGATCACTTTTCGCCTATGGGAGGTGACGAGGGTTGGTTTTGAGCCCTTATTTAATATGCCGAGCTCGACTGTTGATAAGTGATCCACTGAACTCTATACTAACTGGAACGCGCATCCACATATCTGAAGCATAGTAGGCTATAGGACCAGTTGGCTGTTGCCATTTCAACTTGGACTTTCGCTTGACCAATGAGATGCGCCGTTGCCGGGCGCCAATTTTAAACCTAGAGTAGTCATCAATTGACTTAGTATGGATTTGCACAATAATTCACATAGGAAAAGTAATGTTTGACAAACCTCGACATGAAAGAAATGAAAATTTATTTATTCATTTGTGTGTTACGTCCGTGAGTAGAGTTACTCCTGAGCGGTAAGAGTGAACTGGTTGGCTTCGCTTTTAAGTTCCAGGACAACCGGAAATCAGGATGAGGATCGAATAACGTAGCGTTTGTTTGAGATATTACTAACATATTAATTTCGAGGAAGTTCAGATGACGGTAAAAACGAAGTGTGTTGTATGAAGCTATGTAAGAAGTCTAGATGTGACGTTGTTGAGAGTTAGAATAGAAGTGTTCCTCGAGACGTGAAACGTACGGGTGCAGAAAAGGTGTGACAATGCTAGGGGTAGGGAATGGAATTTGATGAGTAAGCGCGATAGTGAATAGCGTGAGACTACGTAGAGATAAGAGGACAGGACTGAGACCATGAGATTAATGTAAGAACTATGGGAGAGTTAGCGAGTAGGGAAAATAGAGAGAAGTGGTATGCTAGACGTAACACCCCGCCCCCCGTCAGAGGGAGCATAGCGGTAGGTATGGTCCCGAATATGGGAAGCAAGAAGGTGGAAATGTGAAACATGATTTTAAAGTATGTGCTTAAAATTAGTTTTACAATTTTTCTTATTATAGGTAGAGTATGGTTTATATTCTGGATTACGTATGAGCGTAAGGCATATAGTTATAATACTATGGTTACATAATGTTGTTGAAAGCTAGGCGCCTAGGGTTAATGCGCATGGAAGCGGGTTAGTACACTTAAGACTAAACAACAATGATTTCTTTGATTCGCTGGGTACTAAGTAATACTATACAGGGTGTCCCCAAAAACTATGCGTCGGACGAGCTTCCGGAAAAGAAATTCTCGGTTGGATTTTAACGAGGTATTATGCTGGCTAGTCCGTGGGAGGCAATTTAGGGACACCCTGTATTGTTTTTTTTTTTTGATATATCGAGATACAGAGTTTGACCTATTTGTACAATGATATCGGTGATGAGTGTAGATATATTTTGGGCTAATTGTAAACTAAGGGTATAAGATCGTCATTACAATCACTTTAGTGCAGTAGTGTACACAAGTATTTATTTTACTTATGTCTGTTTGACAGCGCAACAGCAGATCTTGGCAGCAATATAGTAGTTGCCTATTTGTAATAAGGTTTTCGTAAGGTTTTAAGTACTGGTGGGTTTCAAGGAAGCGGAGGTGGTGTGTGAGGAACTGCATCATGGGTTTCTAATTCGTTGGGAATGGGTAGGACAGAAGAAGTAGGTGGGTGGATAATATTTAGCTCGATTGGATTGTCATACCCTGTTTGTTGGTTGTACTGTGTTTGCTATCGAAGGGGTTAATGTGGGATTTTACTATGTATGTGCGATTTTCAGTTTATTGAGATAAACTATTTTTGTTTTGTTTAGCGTGAGGTATATTTCCGCGTTAACGTCATGTATTATTCGTTTGATTACATACGGGCCCTTATAATGATCTTAGAATTTTGACCTTGTTTCGTTTAATAGGTAGACAGTTTGTCCTACTTCAAATCGTTGTGGGTTAATCGTTCTGTCGTAGTGTTCTTTACTTTTCTGTTTAGCTTGTTTCAGGTTCAACGCGGCGCGTTTACGGATGTCTGTGAGATTCGCTATTAGATCGAGGAGGAATGTATCGTATGTATGCGTGGATGTGTTGCTTAGTATCGCATCTGTCGGTAGTTTAGCTTCCGAGCCGAAGATCAGCTGGTGAGGTGAATAATGTGTACTGTCGTGTTTTATAACAGAAAATGGCGAAACGTATGAATTCATCCCAATCTTTACCTTCGTTGGTGTAATGTTTGATGTATTCGGTAATTACAAGGTGGCTTCTTTCTAATGAGCCGTTTGATTGCGGTCTATAGGCGGTTGTTCGTAGTTGTTTAATTTTGAAGAGTTTACAAAGTTGTTTGATGACTGTGCTCATAAAATTCTGTCCTTGGTCTGTAAGTATTGCTTGAGGAGCACCGTAACGTGTAATGTATTCTTTTGCGAATGCTGCACCTATAGTTTTGGCGGTGGCATCAGGTAAAGGGATGGCGTCCAGGAATTTTGTCAAATTGCATTGTATCGTCAAGAGATATTTGTTGTTCGATTTAGTAAGGGGTAGAGGTCCAACAATATCTAATGCCACTTTGTCAAAGGCCTCTGCGGGCGTGTCAGTGATTGTCATGGGCAATTTTGTTTTGATCCTGACTAGTTTTTTCCTCTTGCAACTGCCGCAAGATCTGATGATATTTTGAATTTGCTTTTTCATATTTGGCCAAAAATATTTTTTTCTTATTTTATTGAAAATTTTTGTAACGCCTTGGTGTCCTCCGATCAGTGACTCGTGGTACTCTTTGATCATGTCTTCGCGTAATCGTTCGTTTGGTATAATTGTAGTATTTCTACAAAGTGTTACTCGAATGTCTGAATCCGCAAAAATGTGATAAATGAGTTTTTTAAAGATAGATCGTAGAATATCATCAACTCCTGGTCCTGACATGACGACAAATGTCGTCAAGTCTGCCCTGGTCTGATTGACGTGGTTTCACTACGAGGGTAAATATGTCTTTGTTGTTTTTCAACCGAGTTTTAATTACGTCGGATATTTCTGGATTCTGGTTTTGAAAGGATTCCATGCTTATTAGATTTCCGTCTATCAACTGTTTTTCTAGTCCTTCTGTCCAACCACAATTAGCTGATACGAAATGAGCGTAATTATCGCACAACATGAGAAGTCCGTCATTAGTTTCGGTTACGTTGGGTGTTGGTAATATGTCATTTTGATTTTGTATGAAGTAATCTAAGCAACAAAAGTTGTCATTGTCAATATGGGGGCGGTCCGGTTTTCGCTCTTCGGGATTGTCGCAACGCTGTGAGCCTAGAGGTGGTAGCGTTGCCGTAGGTACAACGGAGGCATCGCTATCCGTGTCTTCAACAGCTGACTCCGGATCATATGTCACGGAGTCACTCTCCGAGATATCAGTTGGAGTCGCGAGTGAGTAGAAACCGGAGCATGTCTTGGAGCTGACCTAGTGCCGGTCCGACGCATTGGCCGACGAGTTGAAGGGGGAGCAGGGATTCTGGGTGTTGATGCGTCTGCTTCAGATTCAGAAGATGTCGAGTCCTAAGTCGGGTTTTGATAATTACAAATGGTGATCGTTATGTCGGAGTCTTTAAATATGTAATGGATCATCCGATTGACAAGGTTCCAGTCTAACTTATCTAAGCCGCAGCCTAGTCTTGGAATCGAGAGCGATTTGACTTTGTCTTGTTCTAAGCAATTCTTTAGATTCACTAGGGCGTTGAACAGTGTTTCTTCAGTCGGTTTCTGGTAGTGGTATTTTTTGGTTACTAGATTGTGAATGAGGCGGTTACCATGTGGCAGTGTCAATACGTTCGTTACTTCAGGGTCTAGTTGTTGTAGTTGATCTCGGGTGATTATTTTCCTATTGATTAGTTGTCCCGCGACTCCTCGTGATGTCTTGCAGTCTGCCGAGATGCAGTGGGCTAGGTTATCTTGTCTGTCGAGGAGATTGGCGCGTATCTCTTGAATAAATTTACTATGCGTTAATGGTAGGTGGTTAAGATCTGTTACGAATTCCGTGAATCGAGGGGTGTAATTTCGTCCTTTACTGGTAGTGGCTTCGGGTGTCGGTTTATTCAGTGTGTCCGACTGTTCTTCACGTATTTTAACGCTCCGACCCTGGTGCTTACCGGAGTTTTGGTGTGATTTAGATGAGGTGAGTGGTTGAACTCGTTCCGTAGTTTGCTCGATCGTTTTATCGACTACGATCGGTGCTTCCGTTGCGCTGCTATTGTCAGTCATACTGGCACTTGAGTCAGAGGTAACAGTAGACGTCGAAGTGTCTTGTAATGCTTTGTTTCGTCTTCGTGGGGAAGGGCTGGTGGATTCATGTGCAGATCCGTGCGCTCGTATTGGGTGCTGGTCTACATGTTTCATTCGCTTGTGAGCGCCGGTAGATGAAGATAGCGTATCCGGTTCGCGAGCACGTGTTGGATATTGGTGAGCTATTTTGGTGAGTTTGTGAGCGCTGGTAGACGAAGACAGCGTATCTGGTTCGCGAGCACGCGTTGGGTGTTGGTAAGCTACTTTGGCGCGCTTGTGGGCGTCAGTAGATGAGCATTCTGTATCGGGTTGTGGCCGTTTTGAGGTAATGGGTAGAATTCGGAAATTGTCGACAGGTGGATTTCTGGCAAGTGCGTCTGTGTTGGAGTTCGCTATTTCTTTTTTATGTTTTGCGACGTACGAATATTCTTCCAACTTCAGTCTCCAGTGTATTAGACGAGAAGTCGGGTCCCGTACGTTTTTGATCCACTTTAGTGGTTCGTGGTCTGTTACCAGAGTAAAGGTTCTACCGTAAAGATAAGGACGAAAATGTTTGACGGCGTAAACGACTGCTAAGAATTCTTTTTCGAACACCGAGTAATTGATTTCGGCCTTTTGTAACACCCTCGATGCATACGCGATTGGTAAATCCTCGCCATCTTTGTCTTGACTAAGTATTGCTCCTATTGCATACTTTGAAGCGTCGGTTGTTAGGACGAAGGATTTTTCGAAGACTGGATACTGCAGTATCGGTTCTCGACACAGACTATCGCGTAGTGTTTCGAACGCAAATTGATGTTCTGCTGTCCATAGGAAAGGGCTATTCTTCTTTAGCAAATTATCAATAGGTCTAGCAATTTTTGAAAGGTTAGGAATGAATCTTCGGTAGTAGCCTATCAAGCCTAAAAATTGTTTGATCTGTTTAGGATTCTTGGGAACTGGGTAGTTTTTTATTGCTGATATCTTCTCCGGATTAGGTTTCGATCCATTTTGAGTGATGACGTGACCTAGGTATGCTACTTCTTTACGCAGAAATTCACATTTATCTGGCTGCAGGGTTAGTCCTGCATCAGACAATCTCTTCATGAGTTTCCGAATTTTGGTTTCGTGCTCCTCCAAGGATCAGGAGTAAATGACTATATCATCCAAATAGACAAACATATATGTACCCTGTAAACCCGATAGAACCTGATCCATCAGACGTTGAAAGGTGGATGGGGCATTTTTTAAGCCAAATGGCATTCTAGTATACTCGAAATGGCCGTGAGGAGTCGAAAAAGCGGTCTTTGCGCTGTGATCGGGATGCATTGGAATTTGGTGGAACCCGGAAGCCAGGTCGAACGTTGAGAAATATTTTGCGGAGCCTAGCTGATCTAGGATATCGACGATATTTGGTAGCGGGTGAGCGTCGCCAATGGTTTTTTCGTTCAGTTTCCGGAAGTCAATGACCATTCGCCACTTCTTTTCGCCGCTAGCATCTGATTTCTTGGGGATGATCCAGACCGGAGAATTGTAAGGAGATGAAGAATGTGTGATAATGTTCTGATCAAGGAGTTTGGTCACTTGTTTTTGTATTTCGTCTTTGTGTACTCTTGGGTGTCTGTATTGTTTGGTATGAATTGGTGCGTCATTGGTTGTAGGGATCGTATGGCTGACTAAGTTTGTATGTCCCAGGGTGTCACCCGGGAGGAAAAATAAATGGTTGAATTCGATAGCAAGATCAACTATTAATTGTTTTTCTTCGTCCTTCAAATGATCCAATCGTAAGTTTTGTTTCAAAATCTCAAGGCGTCTCGAATCGTAATTTGGGGATGTGGGAAGAACGGGATTCTCGATCCTTTTTTGTTTTTCGTGTAAGACCTGTGCTAGTAAGACCTGTCCGCTGCTTGCAGTACTTGTATGCGTTAGGTGTGTTTTTGCACTGAGCGTGGCGGTGCTCGCGAGTTCATCGACTTCTTCTAGTGTTACGACTGGTCTTCTTATATCCACAGTTGATTCGTTGGAATTTATTGCATAAACGTAAGCAAACCCTTGTTGGTTGGTAACCAGGGCCTGTCCCAGGAATATGTTAGCGCCTACTTCCAACTGTTCTATGAATCCCGTTTTTACAGAGGGATTCGAAATTTTTAGTGCAATCACCTGAGCCGTTCGTGGTGGTATCAATATGTAGTCTTCGTTAAGGAGTTTGAATGGTTTGCTAGTATTGTTCGGTATTATTTTTTCTGTATCGAAAGATATCGTTGAATTTTCGTTCCGTAAAAATATCGATCCTAAGATTCCGTCTTCTTGTATCTGAAACAGATCGTCGACTATATGGAATATATGAAGGTTGTCACCGATTCGAATGCTAGTTGTTCCTACTACTTTTATTGGCTCATGTATAGCATTGGTAACGTGGATCTGACCTTCGAGTAATTTACACGGAACATGCGGATGTATTGCTCCGAGTTTAATTATGTTTACATCAGCACCGGTGTCAACTATAAATGTACTGGGTTGTCGTATGAGTTCACCGGTGGTTATTCGAACCTTCGGTGTTTGTGTGACAGATGTTATGAGAATACGCGGTGGCGTTTTTGTGTTGGTTCTATGCCTGTTGAAGGGAATAACGCCGGTTTCGCGAGAGATAAGGTAGTTGTTTTTGAAACAGATGGTCGCCTTTTCCGAACGTGAAAAGTCTGCACTCAGTACACCGTCTCCGATGATAGGGAAGGAGTTATCGACAAGATGGAATTCGTGGCGTGTATTACCTAACTCAATGTAGAGACTTCCTATTGTTCTGATGGATTCTTCCGTTATCCCTGAAATCTGCCTAATGTCCGTCTTTGTGACGTGGACTCTTGGGTCGATTTTATCGATTTTTAACATAATAATATTAGCGTCAGTATCTATCATTAGTGTCACGTACCCATTCAAAGACTGCGGTCATTGTGTTCGAATCTGTGGAGGGCCAGATTCTAATTGTACGGAGCTGACGTTTGGTTTGGACGCTGCTCCGGTTTGAGGGGGGTCGATGCGTCCGCGCGGCCGTCCCTGAACTCGTTTAAATGGCTCGCGTTGCCTGAATATTCGCGATGTTGCTTTGCTTCGTATGAAACTTCCGGGTGGATGCCTGTATCGCAATTCTCGTTCGAGTAGTCTTGTGTTACGAAATTAACCTTGAAGTTCGATCGTGAAGGATTTAGTGTGTTATACTGTTGTGAGCGTTGACTGTCATTTCGCGTCTGGTCTAAAGGTTGGTTTGTCGGGTCTCTTGCTCGATATTGGGTATCGGGATTGTTCTGTTGTTGACGATTAGTGTTATTTTGGAAAACTCTTGAATTTTGGTAGAATTTTGGATTCTGGGGATATTGGGAACGATTTGAGCGGCAATTATCGTTTGAGTGGCCTTTGCCACCACACTGCGTGCAAGTTGTGTTGTTGCGCTGCCTCGTTCTGCACTCTTTCATACTATGACCTGCCTTTTTGCAGTATCTACACACTACTAATACGGAAGGTTGTTCAGGACAATATTTATCGATGTGATCGGTTAATTTACATATACTACATTTTATATGGTTTTGTGTTTCGTAGTTAGTATCACGGTATGAGGCTAGTTTAAGTCTATCTGATAATAGTTTTTCAGTCTTGGTGGCCGTGTCTATAGCCATTTGTAGGGTTTGTGGATTCTCATGAGCTACTCTTATTTCTTATTCGTCTAGTAATCCTTTGATAAATCTTAGTCTTGCGGTCTCTTTGATATTTTTCTTTAGCACTTGAGCATCACTGATAGATTCTGAGGCATCTATTGATTTGCACGCTTGTCTTAACAGATGTTTTATTCTAGCATCGTAATCTAGAACACTCTCGTTTCGCCTCTGTGCCGATTGTGCGAGGTCTAGCTGGATATCTGGGAGGTGTTGTTTAGACGCGTAGGCCTGTTTTAGGCAGTATAGCAAATCTCGAAGAGAATCCGGATTATCTGACTCTATATATTTACTTGCGTCGCCTTCGATTTTCGTGCGAATGAGTGTGGAGAATAAATTCAGTTTTCTGGCTAACAAAGCTTGTTTTGCGCATTCTACTTTGTTATGAATTTGGATACGGGCATATTAGTGCCATTGAACGTGGAAATCAGAGCTAATGCATCTTTAAGAGGCAGGTGCGGAAAAGTGCTTTCGGTAGCCATGTTGTAAATTTTAATCTAGGATTTGTCGACTGACAAAGTGAAGATGAAGAGGAGGAATGGAAGAAAATGTTGCATTCTTCCGTGAGGATGTTGGTCCAGCGATTTCGTGTCTGTAGGCGGTGATGACGTCGGTGTGCGTTGTGTTGTACTAGAAGTCGTGAAGAATGGAGATGTCGTCGTAGTAGCAGCAGGAGATAGTTTTTCAGCAATGTCGATTTGAAGATACGGATTTGTCTGTGACGTTCGTGTCAGTATGTGAGTTCGTATCAGAGATCGTTGATTGCGTTAAACGTCGGATATGGCTTTCAGAGTGTCTTCAACACTATCACACAGTGGTATTACTTTTCTATTAACATTACTGAGCTTGCACACTTCAGAACCGGTCTATCAGATGGCACTTCATGCGTAGCACACACGTAAAATAGTATCACTGGATTTCCGGAAAGCGAAGGCCACCGCTGCCACCAATGTTACGTCCGTGAGTAGAGTTACTCCTGAGCGGTAAGAGTAAACTGGTTGGCTTCGCTTTTAAGTTCCAGGACAACCGGAAATCAGGATGAGGATCTAATAACGTAGCGTTTGTTTGAGATATTACTAATATATTCATTTCGAGGAAGTTCAGATGACGGTAAAAACGAAGTGTGTTGTATGAAGCTATGTAAGAAGTCTAGATGTGACGTTGTTGAGAGTTAGAATAGAAGTGTTCCTCGAGACGTGAAACGTACGGATGCAGAAAAGGTGTGACAATGCTAGGGGTAGGGAATGGAATTTGATGAGTAAGCGCGATAGTGAATAGCGTGAGACTACGTAGAGATAAGAGGACAGGACAGAGACCATGAGATTAATGTAAGAACTATGGGAGAGTTAGCGAGTAGGAAAAATAGAGAGAAGTGGTATGCTGGACGTAACATGTGTACAGAAAATTTTCGAAGTACAGTTAAACTCTTACAATTCAAAAAAATACTTGAAACTCAATTGCATCACACAAAATATATATTACACAACTGCAGAATATTTTTTTTTAGAAAATCGTACTTTGAGTTATGAACGAGATGTAAAAAATAGTTATGTCGAGAAATTTATAGGAAGACCAAAAACAAAATATTATTTTTAAATGTTTAAAAATATAGCCAGCCGCAGAAGTTTTTTTCTTTCGCCCAAACCAGTGATCGCGCGCGTAAAATTTTTGCCCTTGTGAAATAACTTCCTCCGAATGTAGCACAACGCAACTGTTTTAATTAAGTTAAAGACATGATTTTCGTCTGCTGATGTATCGAATAAGTGCTTCTCCAAGTCTTGGAAGAGATTATTCTCCGACAAATCAGCGAATACCATATTGTGAACAGAATGATTGAAACCCGGAGTTGTGGGCGGAATCTCGCATGGTACCCTTCTACAAATCGCTTCTGTCGTAATACAAATTGTTATCATGTCAGGAGAAAGAAAAATTAAACCACCATTCGTGTTTTGGAGCATAAACCGGAGCCACAGCACCACACAACAAGTTAAGCACATTACACGCTTAAGGGGCACACCTTGTGTGACAGCCTAAAAAAAGCGATTTTTGGGAATTAAAAAAAAAACTAATGTATCAATTATTTTAAAATTTCAAGGGTCTCTTTATACATATTTTAAGAATACACAGTAAAATTTTTGAAGAAAAAATCTAATATTTTTCGAGTTACACGCGATCTCTGACGGCGCTGAAAAAAAAGGTCCTCCACTGTTGCAGTGATTCCGGCCTTTTCCGTGGATAAAACCTGAAAAAAAATTCTTGTTAAACTAGAAGATATTGTCCGTACAATGACGTACCAGTTTTTTGATCTTATCAAAAATCGAATTTTGGTAGGCCAAAAACGACCAAAATTTTGGATAAGATTCAACTTTTTTTTAAAAAACGCCGCCATTTTGTCAATTTTTGATTTTTTTTCGACCGTAGGTCATTGTACGGACAATATCTTCTAGTTCAACAAGAATTTTGTTTTTCAGGTCTCATCCACGGAGAAGGCCTGAATCACTGCAGCAGCGGAGGACCTTTTTTTTCAGCGCCGTCGGAGATCGCGTATAACTCAAAAAATATTAAATTTTTTGGAGTTCACTCCTTAAGGGATCGTCTCAGTGTGAAATTTTCAAAAAATTGTTTTTTTTTTTTTTTGCATTATCGTATAGTATACACTGTTCTTAACATTCTCTCAAATTTTTAAATCGAAATTCTAATTATTACGGTCGCTACAGCGTTTCTTGTAGAAAGGGAACGGGTTTTCTACCTGCGCGAGTACTAAGGTGCTTAGGTTCTATAACCTTGCAGAATAAACTGTCCAGGCATTTCAGTTCGTTTTTGACATCCACCACGGATAGACGTACGAGAGAAACCGCCAAGAAAAAAATCAAGACCTGGCATCGCCGATTGATCGTAAGTAAACGATTTATATAAACTTTTCCAACTTCAATCTTTAAACGCGTTTTTCTCAGAATGGTGTTTTTCAAAACGGTTTCCACTCTCAAAGAAAGAGTTTTAAAGATATCTAGTTCCAATTTCGGGAGAACATTTTAAACGTCATTCTTTATCGCGCTATGGAAGCTTTTTTTTTTTTTTTGAAAACTTCCTATTTTTTTTACGAAAAACTGTCGAAAAAAAGGGCCACATTCGACACTTTTTGTTCAAACCGCCGCCATTTTGTGAAATTAGAAAAAAAAAAAAACCCTCCATAGCGCGATAGCGACTTTCCTACAGATCAATAATCTTTTTGAAATTTTTTTTTCAGATCAAAATTGCGGCCGTCATCGTGGAAACCGTGCAGCACCTTTTTTTTTTCACGTGAAATTACAACAATTTATACAACAATGATGCACTCAATAAATAAACTTAAAAAAAAACATTTTGTATTCTTCATAAACGTATTTATTTATGAAAAAAAAACCGGACCGATTAGTTTATGTGAACATTAAAAAAAAAATTCGCGAAAATCAGTGATTTTTCGGAGTGTCACACTGAGACGATCCCTTAAGAAACTATTTGAGTTATAGGGCCCGGTACGGAAATTATATGAGAAGTAAAATCAAGTGTAACACGAAAACTTGAGGCGTTATAGAAAGAGACAAACGTATATATTGAACGTGCAAAATAATGAGATGGAATACATTACACAACGTATCCTATACTCGGGGTCTCCTCTTTGTGCGGTGCTTCATAGTCTCACTGTATAGTTCACTACCTCTGGTCTGAGAGTTGAATGTGTGAGTATGTTTGTACGTGTGTGTTGTGTGCCTGCATACGAATTTATAAGACGTGACGTTATCACGTCAAAATATTTGAAAATATTGAAGAAATTGATTTAGGTGATAATAAAGAAGAATCCGAAAAACACATGAATGCGGTTAATTGGTAAGCTTATCGTTTACATTTATGAGTAATATACATTTCAAATACGCACAACTAAATCTTTTATTGAGTGTTTTTATTATTTTTGATTATTTGATTTAACATATTTTATATTTAAATATTATTTTCAGTACTTATATTAACCCTTATTCGGTCGCTGATGACGAATCCGCACTCAAAAGTTGAAAATTCAAGATGGCGGATCTAATATGGCGGACCAAAACGCAAAAAAATCGTTTGACGAGAGCGAAAGTTGGTACTCGGGGGTTTTCAGGGTCGCTGATTACGAACCCACACTCAGAAATTAGAAAATCAAGATGGCGGATCCAATATGGCGGACCAAAACGCAAAAAGTCGTTTGACAAGAGCGAAAGTTCGTACTCAGGCGAAAGTTGGTACTCGGGGGTTTTCGAAGTCGATGATCATGAATCCGCACTCAAAAGTTGAAAATTCAAGATGGCGAATCCAACATGGCGGACCAAAACGCAGAAGTCGTTTGACGAGAGCGAAAGTTGGTATTCGGGGGTTTTCAGAGTCGCTCATTATGAATCTGCACTCAAAAGTTATAAATTCGAGATGATGGATCCAATATGGCAGACCAAAACGCAAAAAGTCGCTTGACGAAAGCGAAAGTTGATATTCGGGGGTTTTCAGAGTCGCTAATTACGAACCCGCACTCAAAAGTTAGAAATCCAATATGGCGGATCCAATATGGCGAACCGAAAATGTAAAAAGTCGTTTGACGGGAACGAAATTTGGTACTCAGGGTTTTTTGCGGTCACTTATTACGAATATGCACTCAAAATTTGTAAATTTTTGAAGTAATATAAATAATCCAAAAAATTACAGACATATGTTTGTTTCTCTTTTCATTTTGACAGATGCGTTCATTTACCCTCTTTTTCTATTCGATATATATCGATCATAATTATCGTTCGTAAGGAGTAAACTCCAGTCGTGCGTCGGAGCTGACACACACACTTTTTTTTTTATTCAAAAATTTTTCTGTGTATTCTAAAAATATGTATAAATATACCCTTAAAATTTTTAAATAATTGATACAGTAGTTTTTTTTCCAAATTCTCAAAAATCGCCTTTTTTTAGGCTGTCACACCAGGTGTGCCCCTTAAAATCGATCTTCATAACGTAACTCGTAATCAAAGCCACTGCGTTCTCAGCAAATTCAGAAAAAAACAAAATAATTAGGTGGCATCTTAGAATTAATGTCTTCAAGTTTGGCTTGAAGTGCTTCTTCACGGTCTCTGCTGGAAGTTAGTGTGTCGAATTAGTTACAATTTTTCTGTGTTTCATTTGTCGGATTTTCTTTTATGCTGTATACCCTGTCCAAAGCAGTACTCAAGGTATCAAATTGCGCAATCGTATTCTGGTATCTAATAACAGAGTTGCGGGTTACGAACAGAATTGACGTCATGTCCATTTGATCGACGTTACCATTCGATACTTTTATTCAGTGCCCAACCAGAAGACGCTTGTATACCCAACTGAAATCGCGTGGTGCTGGATTAACACACCAGCCGCCTTTCACACAAATTGCATTAAAAAGCTCCAAGTGATCATGAGAAAACTTATATTCCAGAAGATATTCAAAATGGGTATCCGAATTAATTACAAGCCAATCAAAAATGGCCCTGACATTTTTGGTAGATAGTATAACTCCAATAAAACCTGTTTCTAGCTGATTTGACGCAATTTTTTTCATTTCCTAACGGAGTAACGCTATGTAAGCTGATGTTTCGTGTAAAGATGGCCTTCAAGTACTTCCATTATTTGTTGACAGCGGAGCTTTCAATCCGTGACCTCTTGGATTTTCAGAATTCAAATCAAACCATCTATCAATAATCCGAATGAAATGCCTTGTTGCATCACTACCCTTGAAGCCATGTATCCCAGAATCAAGGCAGAAGTCTATAGCATCGCCTACACTTGTTCTTAGTGTTTGAGCAGCAGGATTAACCTTCATTGGTGACTTCCTTCACTGTAAATGTGATTTTCTCAATTTATTGCCAGCATGCAATCACTCGGAATCTTGAATCTCATGCAACTTTTCAATAAAACGTCAATCAATACAGCAACCATCAGTGTCGTACAACGCCTTTGAATCACTCCATGCATTTCAAACCAGCTTCAAAACATGGCAAGGGTCTAATAAATAATATACAGGAATTGTTGCATGTCAGGGATGTGGAAAGCTGGATTGCATATCGAGAGTTGATAAGCAAGCGCCAAGTATACGTGCCATGGCGAAATGTGCCGATGGCCCATCAAAAGTGACCGAAGGTACTCCAATCCCAGTACTGCGTAACCGTTGTAAGCATTGCATAACTAGGTCCGCAATTTCATGTGCTTTTAAACCATCGTGAAAAAATATCCCAACGGTACTTTCCAGGATCTATCTAACGCTACAATCATAATCACCAAAACCTGACTTGCAGCAGTGTTTTCACTTTCTATCTGACCATCACCATCGCCTGATTCTCAAAATCCACGATATTTAGTGCCATCCCATTCAACTTGCTTTTTCAAATGCATGTCATAAAACATCATGGCACAGCATAATTTTCTGTTCCTTGTAGAATATTCTATAGCTTTGACCTCTAGTGCATTAAAAGAATCCTGTGTTAAATCTGGTTTACCTTGTACCTCATGATACCAACCTCTCGTAGTCGATCGGTGCGGCAATCTTATACCAAATTGTTCTTGGACAAAGTTATACACTCTAAGAAAATGAAAATGAAGAGTCACAGCAAATGCTTGTAAAGTAGCAGAATACTGGTTTCTGACTTTCTTATTACCTGCTGGATGTATCATTGAAAAGCGTTTAAAGAATACCAATGGAACGCTACCAAAGACTTGTTCGATATGTGTTGCTACTTCGTGTCTGAGATCAATCTTCTGAACTAGCGTTTTCATCATTTGTTTAATTTCAGCGACCTTCAACTGATTGGGTGTCAGTTTAAGTTTTTTGTCCGTTGGCTGGGATCTTTTTATGGTCATTGTTCTTTGCGACTTTGACGTCTGAAGTTTCTTCTTCAAAGTACGTAGCGTAGATTCATAACGGTGATCTAATAACACTACTTTTCGCAAGGAAGTTTGAGATGCTTGGCTAATAGATGTTGATCGAGAAAGCATCTTATTACTGTGAAGTGTTAAGCCAAACTCTTTTTCTGCATCACACTGAGATATAGCTTCGATTGCTGCTTCTTTCGAAGAATTTTAAACTGTTTGACTCGGTCTTCTTTCCCTGTTCAGTGTTGTTACTAGATCCGGAAGAGCACAATCTCTATTCTGAGCTGTTTATTTTCATGTCTAAGAATTGAACATCCATCACAAGTTTCTGATAGCTTCTATGAATTGAAATGGAAAATATACTGAAATATGTATTGTAAGGTGGCATTTTTGATGCCCGTTACAAGGGGCTCCTTGAACCCTGGGCGGAACCAAAAATTTAGGAATTTCCGAAATGGAGTCGCAAAGTTTTTGGAGAAGAGCGCCAGGACTAGAGTCACGCATCCGAAACTCCGAGAGGGGACACTTTAGCGACCAGCGTAAGATATTTCAGTTTTTTTTGTTTTTTTATTTTTCGAGCTACAACGGCATCAGGCAAAAAGTCGACACCGAATTCGAGAAAAGTGCGAAGTGGCGGACTAGCGATAATTGCGAAGGAAGGATGTCGAGGCTGCGGAGGGGGAGCCGACGCAGATCCCCGCATCGCGGGAATCCAAGGTGGACGCGATTCCCGCTGGCGGCCGGCGCGCCGCAGCCTCTTCCCCTTCACCCCAACAATTGACCAGCGAACTTGCGACTGACCGACTCGCGACGAGGGAGCACCACGCTCACCGCCAAGACGTCATGGAGCTGCGCGGAGGACGAGATTGCGAGCTAGCTTTAAGTTCTGCGCAGCGATGCTATCGAAGGTGCGCGTCGAGTTGCGCGATCGACGAAATCGATGACGGATCGATTATTGCGTATTCTTGGGGGTATGACGTCACGTGTGGGATGGCGTATCGAGATCCGTGTTGCGGCAGGTGGTAGGTTTTTGAAACCACTCTAGTTCTGGCGGTCGTGATTAGTAGTCACGTTTTGGGGGAGTTCGCAAAGCAATGGAATCGCCCAAAAATCGCGAGGGGAATGGAAAGGGGGTTGCAAGGATGTAGAAGGTAAGCGCTGCTTCCATCCCCGCGATTGAATTTCGAGCATAATTGCGAAAAGGCTTGCCGAGTAATGGATAGCCGTTTTGGATTCGCGTTGTAGAGAAGTACCCGAAATTCTTTTGCCGATTCTTTTGCTTGATGACCGTAGCCTGAGTACGCGGGTTAGAGTAAAGTAAATTTTGAGTTTCTGAAAAAGTTGACTAGAGTTACGGGTTTTAGTTGAATCTTTCTCGTTAGGGAAACCAAGTATAGCCGAATTTCGCCGTACCGGGTCGAGCCGCGTTATCGTTTTTTTTTTGTGTCACCTCTCGAGTAGGTCGGGAAGTACCGAATTGGAGTGCTCGGATTAGCGGGTAACGTTTTGGGGGATTTTGAAAAGAATTAAGTTCGGATGCGTTGCGATTGCGTATAGTTTAGGTTACGTTTAGTTGCGCCTGCATTGAGTTCCGTACCCGTTATTTAAGATAATGTAGTTTGAGTTGCGTTACTCTGAGCTTGTGTTTAGTTGAAGTTAAATGTAGTGGTGTTTGCGCTTAGTTAAGTTTACGTTTAGTTAAGATAGTGTTTAGTCGAGTTGAGGTGATGTATAGTCGAAATTGCCGTTGCGTTGAGCAGCAGTTGAGACGAGAAGTTTGATCATTGCATTTTAGTTGCGTTTAAAATATAGTAGCGTTTACGGATTCGTTTAGATTTAGGACAGCTCGCGGTAGCGTCGAAGCTCCGAGTCGGCTGAGATTTCGAGTGAGATTGAGGACGCCGTCTGTTCGGTAGCCCGACGGCGCACCGTCGAATAATTAGTTTTAGTTTCGTTTCGAGCAATAATCACCATGGAGAACAAATGGCGAATTTGCCAATTAAGAATTGCGTATAAGGATTTTGTGATCGTTGAGTGACGTTTTAATTAGGGAGCCGCGAGCTCATTAGAGTAAGAAATAGAGTAGGTTACGTGTAATTTTCTGTTTAGTTTTAGACTCGCGATGAGCGATTTTTGAATTATATTTTTTTTTGTTTTGTATCACCGCTATTTTGAAATATAAGATTTTATTTTACTTTTGTTGAATAGCGTGTGTATTTCGAGTGTCTCTCTCTCTCTCCAAAAATTACCCCTCCCCTCTCCGCGGTACTGAGCTATCGAGCATATGCCCGAGGAATAGCGTATTAATGATTTCGAGGCGTGTTAATCACGCCAGGCGCCCAACAAAAACTTTGCGATATTGTTTTAGATCCAGGGTACATCGTGGACGCCAAATTATTGTGCACGCGGTAAGTTCTCGGTCATTTTCTCCGAGTGACCGAGGAGCGGGAAAAATCCACGTCACGGTATACAGCAATTCAATTACCGTGGTAATTCATTCAGAACATTCATCTATTCTTCTCTGTGTACATGTTCAAAATTTGCAAAAGTCTCATTTGTCGTAATAGTTCGTAAGATTGGAGTCTGTACCAAGAAGTTGATCCTTGATAATTTCCTTTTTATTATGATTTGGAACATGAGCATGATTGTTTACACTGAGGCTATCCTTGGTTATCTTTTGTGTTGGTATAGTACACATGCAGTCAGGTTCTTCAGTGGGTTTCCCGGCTTTTGGTGCTAGTATCAAATATTTTTGGCGAGGACTGGTTACTCGTGTTGTGTGAACCGGCCTCTGACATTGGTTTTGGTGTAATTCTGCATACTGTTCTTGCTACGATATTAGTGTTACATTCTTTAGATCTCGCCCGCTGTGCTGCAATTGGATCACATTATTATAATACAATAAACAAAGCATCCAAAAATCATGAGACTTATGGGCATACTTGACTAATAAGAATTCAGCCAATCAGCCGAAAAAATTTTTATTAAGGGCGGAGTGTAGAGCTTGGACGCACTTGAATCAAACCTCTTCTTAGGAAAAATTTTTTTAAAAATCAAAACACTTACAGCAGTTTGATTTTGGGCACTTTATTATCTAAAGTTTCGATAACATTTCAGAATATTTTTATTGAAATTAATTACAAAATTGCGGCATGGCGCGTGTAAGTAGCGAAGGACTCCGAACTCGAGGGAGTTTGCGGTAACGCATCTCCTGACATCACTGTTTAACTTGTGATAGATAGAACATTTTCTTAAGATAAGACCACCTTTTCTGGTTCGAGCTCGTACCCCAAATGTTAAAAAAAAATCATATAAATATATACGATTGTGAACAAAAAATTTCATTTGACGACCATAAAGTTGGTGGAAAAAAACTTTATTAAAATAAATTTGGGATGAAATTAAAAATCTAGCCACGAAGGCGAATCGATAAACGAGTTCTCTATATTGTCACAAAATTTAAAGACAATCGGACAAAAATTCACTGTCAGTGATTCGATCATTAAGATGAACGGACACCTCTAGAGTCTAATTATGTACAATTTTTACAGACTGCATGGATGTCTCCGCATTTGAATGGCTCTCTCAACTACGTTTTTACTGGGACCGAGATATTGATGATTGCATAGTTCGGCAGACGAACACATTTTTCGTTTACGGATACGAATATCTCGGAAATTCCGAACGCCTTGTCATCACTCCGTTAACTGATCGGTAATTAAAACTTTTAACTACTTTTTGTTGATTTTTCTGCAGTACATCTGAGTGGGAAAATGAAGAGTAAGAGGAAGGTCTTATAGACCCCCGATAAATCAAGAAAGAAATGAAGAAATTTATAAATCTGAAAATCTCGCATCACAAATTTTAGTGAAACCTTTCATTGACTCTGTAGTTGTTACATAACCTTGACAACTGCACTGCATCTTCATCGAGGAGGCAGTCCAAAAGGTCCGGCAGGAACCGGAAAAACTGAAACAGTGAAGGACTTGGGTAAGGCTTTGGGATTCAATGTAATAGTACAAAACTGCTCTGAAGGCTTGGATTATAAGAGCATGGGTCGACAATTTTCTGGACTTTCCCAAACAGGAGCTTGGGGCTGCTTTGATGAATTTAATAGGTTAGCAATACTTGTATATATTTCTACCATGAACGTGTTCGTCTTCTTATCGTACCATGTTTAATTCTAACTTTGCTCTGACAGAATAATTCGCATAATTAACATTTTTTTCGTTCACCGTAATTTCGAAAGTACTCATTCGTATTCTTGATGGCAAACAATCTGTTATACTGATAAATACATAACTTTTTGACTCTACACTTCCATCGCTAATACAATAAATAATACTATATTCAATCCTTCATATTCGAATGAGCATGATGTTTATGGAAAAATCTGGATCATGCTGGGAATGACGTACATGATAGGGATACCGGTTGGTGTAATTTGAGTTTGCCACGTTTTACAATGAGGAAACCATGACGAAACGTCCAATTTTCAGCATCGTGGATACATTTAGCATGACCGCTGCGACAACGGCTTTAGATAAAGCAAAATTGATTACAGACACATTTTTAAAGTACAAAATGGAGCTTGATTGTGAGAGTAAATCGTAAAACAACCTGGCAAACGCTAAGTATTTGTGATATCCCCGAAAACCAGTATCGGTTTTCAAGATAATTTATAGTATATGGCAATGATACTGAAAAACATGACTAATTTTCGTGTGTAATAGAGCATAGAGAGTAAGTAACATCAACTCATCCATAGAGAGTAACAGATTTCGTGCCACAAAAATTTTTAGGTCGCGTATCGCTGTGAGTGAGCGCTCAGTTTAGTCAGACGATTGTGCATTTCACGTGACGAATTATATTCTAATTACATAAGTTATTACTCATTTAGAAACACTTTGAAAGTTGTTAGTTATGTATTGTAACGTGGCATATTTAATGCGTGTTACCAACGATTCCCCGAACGGAACCCGAAAGTAAAATCGCGCTATAAAAGTCGTCAATATTAGTGAAAAGAGCACCAAGACAAGGCTCACGCTTCCAAAACTTTGAAAGGGCATTTGTTACAGACTAGCGAAAAGAATATTTCAGGATTTTTTTTTATTTTGTTTCAAGTATGTGCGACAGCAGGCAGGGAACCAGCGGCGAATTTAGCAACATTTTGTGACAATACTAGCGAAGATTTAAGAACAAGGAAAGACAAGAGCTGGCATACATCGCGGACGGACGGCCTCACGCAATGCTGCGGAGGGAGTGCCAACGAAGAGCTCTGCTGTGACGGAAACCGGGGCGGACGAGATTCCTGTTGTTAGCCAGCGAGACGTAGCCTCTTCGCAGAATACTAGGATTGTAAAATCTCGCAAAGCCATCACCACGCCACTGTCAAATGGTGGAGCACCGGTGAGCCCGGCAGCCAATCAGCGTTTCTCGATTGCGAAAATCAACATCGGCAATAAGCTAGACTTTATAAATTTCGTAATCCGAGAACCAATAAGATCTGGGAATTTTTTCGCGACTGGTAGCGCCTATTTTTGCTTCGCGTAGCGGAGCCCGTCACTTGAGTTCTGACGATCTTGAAAAAGATTTGAAAGATTTACAATAGTATCGGTAGAGAGGAGTGTAGCGAGAGGCAGCTTATTGTGAGAGATGTTCTTTTTCTTCTTTGTTTCTGTTCCGAAGAAGAGGCTTGTGATGTCCGACTACATAGTTGGAAGCTTTTTGGTGTGGCTTCATCGCGGTAAGCACTATCAATTACCTGCGAACAAATTTCGCGAGAGGTTTAGATTGACACACCAATCAACGGTCAACCATTTTAACTTCACGTTATGAAGGTGCTTGAAATTCGTTTGCTGATTTCCTTGTTTCATAGCCGTAGCTTGAGTTTTCGCGATAACGCGTAGAGTAGCTTGCAATTGTGCAGATATTTGAAATCTATTTACGGTTTATTTTGGAATCACATTTTATTCGATCACCTGACTCAGAAGGAATACAAAATATGTAAGAAAGATAAATGCAGAAACATTGTTGATTGTACCTTTACTCGTATTTTAGGTGTTTGATCATTTATACAGATAACAGGTACAGGAGGGATAAATGATATAAGATAGATACGATCGATTGTATAGATAAGCTTCTCGAAATTCAGCAATGTAACTTGTCAATAAAACTTGAGCAGGTGATAAACAATGCTAGCCTTGTGAATATTGATTGCCTCGTATCCAAACCGTGTAAAAGTTGATTTTCTCAAGGTGATAAAGTTCTAGAAAATCCACAAGGAAGCTTGCTGGAGGACCCGGACAAGGTAATAGATAAAACGGGCTTTATGGAAGTTGATTTTCTCATAGTAGATGCGCTCACTGCGATAATTCAGAGAATTTACTTCTAACGATAATGTTACTAGGGGGACACTTTATTGGACGGAAATACAGATTTTAAATGATTAGATGAACTCTTATACGTATAACTCTATTTGCTTGGCAAACCTCAAATTAATGATGATTCGATACAACACTACTAATAATCGCACTTGAGATTTGTTCGCTGGTAAGATGTGGTCTTGCCGAGAGACGCTTTTGGACTGAACTCTAGCGTAGACAACTGGCTCTGATAGCAAGGCAGCGTTCGGGAACTGGATTGCATAGTTACAGTTTTCGAGCAAACACAAATGGATAGCTTTGTTCTCGTGGCTCTGATCCGGTCCCCCTGATCTAGACCACTTCCACTTTCTGTTCTCTCGAACGCTTCGATTGATATTGAACAAATTTTTATGGTATATTTTGTGCAACCGAATTCCGCTGCACAAAGTCTAGTCGAGTCAGCGTGTTTGGAATGTGTCACCTCTTGTGTAGGTCACGTATTATTGTGAGTTAGCGCTTAGTTTAGTCAGACGATTTGCAATCTTAGGTTTTGCTCGAGTAATCTTTGAGTTTCAGATGCGTCGCAGTTAGCGCCTTAAGGGGGTATACATATACATTCATTTCGTGAAATTCAGAAGCATTATTTGAAGAGGGATTTTAGGAAAAGTAAAAGATATATTGGCGAAGTTTTTATTTGTAAAATTTCCTTATGTGTCCAAGTGTTTTGTCAAAAAAAAAAAAAAACCTCTTAAATGTCCCAAAATGGCGGAGTTATTCGCTCGTAATTGAGCCGCGGTGTTCCACGTACGCGTGGGTGGTGTAAATCACTACAGTCGATCGGAGAATCTGAAAAAAAAGTTTTTATTCATCGTCATAGGTGTATCTTTGATGTGAACAAACAATACAGTTGAAAAAAAAATCGTAGAAGTTGGGACCATCAAACTATTGATCTCAATTTTTAGGAACATATTGTTTAATAAACAAAAATTGAGTCGTACATTCTTTGTCATCGGTAGTTCACATCCAAGGGTATGGTATGAGAAAGTGACTGTATAAATTTGAAAGCGTTCTGAACCTCGGTTCGTGAGTTATGACGTACACGAGGTCAAAAAATGTAATTTGTGAGAAAACGGCTTCAAAGTTTGCAATTGAAATTGGCATGCCCTGTCTGCGATATATTTGACATCATTGACTTCAGTACAAGCCTGCGCTATATGAAGCGCCTTCTTCGGCATTGACAGTATCCTCAGCATCCTTTTTTCAATTTCTTCCAGCAACTCTAGCCTCTTTTGTTGCATCTTCAGCTCGGATGCGTGAAACAGACAAACGTGTGTCGTCCGGTGCTTCGCAAGCTGCTACTGCATTTGGTTCTATAACGACATTGAGCTGTTGTAGGATTTGAAGAAAAGTGTTTGCCTCATCGTTGAATATACTAGCGGAAATGTATGTAGCAATTTCAACAAACACGTTTCCGCTAAATGATATTTTTGGTGCGATTTTCCAAATTTTCGTGTTCAAATTCTCATTATTATTTTGGGTAAAGCCTCCTAAACACTTCTCTAATAATATGTCGCTACTAAGGGTTTCATGTACCAGTCTAATTGCTTTTGCTGCAGATGCATTAAGTGCAGGCTTGTGAGTATATAAATCCAAAAAGCCTGCGACTTTTGCTTGTCGCCACGTACATCAACTATTCGCACTAGTGGGGCAGTTATCGTACTGAGGATCGCTGTCAGTTAAGCACTTGATGATATATATATGTACCCATATACTTTTCTTTATGTCGGCGATAGATTTACAATCATTTCTTATAGCCAGTCCGTAGTAAACTGTCAATTCGTCGATTAATTTTGCCGTCAATTTTCCTTTCTCTCCGAGACCTTTATTTTGTTTTTTAGTGTTCCTGGGCCTAGCACCCGTGCGTTTTTGAACATGTCCAATACATTCTTTATTTTTCACAATTATATCTCCGTACGGTCGTGCTTCTATTATAGATTTGAATGTTTTTGTATCGCTATCTCAAACGTAATACAAATACGTTATGCCGTGTAATTGTTCAGATCTTGTAAACATCCCAACAATTCCAGCAATTTCAATTTTCTCTGAACTTCCTGTATGATTTACTGTACATTTAGACGCATGACATCATATCACAAAATTGGCACATCTTACAAAATTACGACTTCACCATAGCATCCACAACTTTACCAGATAACATTCCAATGAGAGGTGCCACACCCTGGAGCGACGAAAACCCTGTTTTTCTCCAAGTACCGTCTTCAGAGACAATTATTCCAGCAGGTCATTGTTTTTCTCTACAAAATTACCCTTCCCCGCGGTACTGACAATAAGCTATGTAGTGCAGATGAGTACAGCCGAGGATTAGCGCAGCTGACGATTGAGAGGCTTGTGTAAGATCAATTTTTCCAGCTTTTATCGCGAGTTGGGAAGGTATTGTGCACACGGTAAGTTCTCGGTAGCTTTTCCGGGTCGCCAAGTAGCAACGAAAATCCGCGTCACAGTATATATTGGAAGCGGAAACGTTAAAAGCTGTTGTGAATAACAGAATAGACAATATTATTCAATATTTTCAATCGAATTATTAATAAACCACTACTGACACTCCCAAATATACAGAAAATACTTCCTTCTCTGCGCTGGAGTGGGAAAAACGTTCATGATGTCTACCTGGGGAAGCGGCACTATTTAGAGGGGATTTATCGATAGGGTTTACTGTATTTGTGATGGAATACGCGACCATTACACATTATTTTTTTTATTCGTAATGGAGCACTCATTCCTTACACATTAATTTAGTAATTTTTAATGAATTACCCATCCATTTCATATTACACAGTGCAATGTATAATGAAAACAGTAATGCATTATTTACAACTCTGGACTAAACATCGATTACCAAAATTTTGTCAGCTTGCTTGACAAATATTCTAATAATCTAAAAGCCAGTCGGTCGGACTGATGATAGGGAACGGCTTTGGTAAATAGTCAACTGTAGAATTGGTTAATCGAGGATCTCGAGTCTGTTGGACAACTGTGGTTTGTAATTCCTAGTATACAGGCGATCACAAATTCAGAAAAGAGAAGCAATGGGAGGTTTGAAACAAGGCTTCCGACTCTGCAGGAGTGGAACAGCTTTGACAGTTCATTGTAGAGTCTGTGATCAGTAATTGCGCAGCTTTGGGGCCTAAAAATGTCCGGGTCTGTGACAAATACAGCTTCAGCGCTTGAGAAACGCCCTAGTCTGAAAAATGGCGGTCTTGGCAACTAACCCAGTTCGGGTTCACAGAAACGCTACACCTAGTTAACGTAAATATAAAGATTGGCTAAGTCCCAAATCCCTTTCTCCGAAAAGAGGAGTTCCGTAATTTCCGAGCAACATTTAATATAGAGCAAAGACACTTAAAATAATATCTACATTACAGTATGTCATCGTGACCATGATCCATATTTTTTTATAAATTTATGAATTATTTTGATTCAAACTGCTTTTTTAACTGGTGACTTATATATTTCTTCAAAACACTGATACTTCACAAGCATTTCACATCTAACTTCGAATTCTTTCATTCCACAGAATAAATATAGAAGTACTGTCTGTTGTTGCACAACAGATACTGTCAATATTAACTGCTCTGGCGCAAAAATTAATACGCTTTACATTTGAAGGAAGTGAAATTGGTCTGGTACATACTTGTGGAATATTCATTACAATGAATCCTGGTTATGCCGGACGCACCGAAC
Source organism: Neodiprion fabricii (assembly GCF_021155785.1). NCBI lineage: Eukaryota > Metazoa > Arthropoda > Insecta > Hymenoptera > Diprionidae > Neodiprion > Neodiprion fabricii. The sequence continues at coordinate 8,689,768 of NC_060245.1, read as the reverse complement.
TTCCGGATAATCTTAAATCCATGTTTCGCCCAATATCTATGATGGTGCCAGATAGCAGCATGATTGCTGAAATCAACCTGTTTGGTGAAGGTTTTCAAAATACGCGTGTGTTGGCTAAAAAAGTAAGGATTTTCCTAATTTTTACAGATTACTAGGCTGAACTCACAAACATAAAATGAGATATAAAAACCAAACAGATATTTTCGGACACTCATAAGACGTCATCTGTCTGCTATATGTAAAATTCAGGTTGAATCCAAAATATAATACTAACTAATTAATAGTTTCCACAAATCTTCAGACCAGTAGGTACAACACAATAGGGTACTGAAAATTTTATGACGAAATAACATTTCATTTTTCATGATAACAGTTCGTAAACTTACTTTGTACGGGTGTAATTGGTCTCTGCACTTTTGAATTCTTCAGAAACTTCAGAACAATGGCGGGTCCAATAAAATGTAATTACCATTTTCCAAATATGCTCTTCAAAATTATCACGAAAAATTGCTTACCGTTCAATGTAAAGCATAAGTTACATGAAAAATGTATTCAAGTTTTTAAAGTTATCACTGTTTATCATTAGAGTATGGATAATATGAAATGCAAAATGTGTTCATACTCTCATTACATCTGCTACTATCACCGAAGAATCAACATTAATTTCCTGTGTATAGATTATTGCAACAGTTCTCATGCAGTATTTCGACCGTGAACATTCGTTTGGTCTGCTTCTTTCACATATCATTTTACGTGATATAAAGCAAAGATTTGTGAGATATAAGCCTCGTAAGCTACGTCAGTCTTGAAAAAAAAAAAAAAAAAATTCAAACCTTTGTCTAGCACTTTCAGTAATTTTTTAAGTATTCTCATCTCCAGGATAGTGATTTTTAATGAAAAATGAAAGATGATATTGGAAAAAGCGTTAGTAATCGAAAGAAGTTCAAAGAGTATGTCTGGATAACTAAGACACAAGTGCAACCACAGCTTTACACTTGCTGATGAATACAAATAACCAAAATTTCCCGCTAACTATTGGCCTTTGACCAACGACGTAAAATATCACTATAAGACTAGTGGACGCCTTCCTGCAATTGCATGGCAATTCATGTCTGGCAATACAACTCATGTGTTGTCGCTCGACGGAACAAATATTTTTTTCGAATATTTATTTGATATCGCACGAAGAACAGCGTCTTTGGCTGTTTTGTATCAGTGGTTTATAAGCTTCAATAAAATTAAAAATGACAGACACATTGCGCAATCGATGAAAACTGACTGACGAAGAGATTCCACTAACTATAATCTACGGATTTGCACAAGACTTCGCAGATTGAAAGAGTAATGAAAGTAAACGCACACGTATTCCTGCTTATTCATAGGCACTCTACCGGTACTGAGAAAATGATTCATAAGGTTTCGACGCCACTTCATCAGTCCGCCCGTGCTTTGTGTTCAAGCGGATCGGAGGTGCAGTGGCTAGCGTTACGGTTTCGAGATTTTGCGCTTCATGTTCAAATCCCGACAAATTTTTTTTTCTCATTGTCAAAGCATGCTTCACGAATGCTCTTTATGTTATTAATATTATTCTTGGATATGAAGGTTCTAAACATATAACACTTTTTTTGTGTTAACGTTTCAGCCCGGATGGGGGCCCTCCTCAGATCGATTTTATTTCAGAACATCTGTCACGAACAGAAAAATTTATAATAATGTACAACGTTAGTTGTAACGCAATTAAATGTAAAAAGTTTAGGTGATAAGAAGGAATGTTTGTGCTAATACACATCAGAGTAATCACCTGATGATAAAATGACACTTTCAAAGAACGAAGAAAAAGAACCAACTAGTATAATAATGAATGCGCGTTAGAATAAACGAATAAAACTCATAAAGTTCATTTTTAAAAAACACAACAACAGCGATACGAAACTCCCAAGCATTCATCCTGGTTGGTAATTGAATAAAAACACACAACGACAGTTTTTTTTGGCTTAGAGAATACAACACTTTTGTTCGTGTGGAACGTCCAGTATGTAGTGGGAGGAGACAAATATCAGTCATCATCAGAGCAAGCACAGAGTCAACGGGTTAAATAGAAATCAGAAAATGTTAAGAAAGTGAAATCGAGAGCAAGCTCAGTCAGTAATAGATAGTTACGTTGGGTGTATCACAGAGGTGTAAATAGAACTCAGATGTTCGATATCTTGTCTTCGATTGATAGAATTGGGATGTGCAACAATATTGCACATTTCTAACAATAACCTATTGTAATACAATGGTTCCACGTATAAAATGCTGGCTTGAGAATAATTGAATGAATGATCAAAATCGATAGCGTCAGTGCATTATGATAGATAGTCAGTGCAGTATGATTATCCTCATGCTTATGGATATTGCGTTTATGTTCAGTTATCCTAGTGTGTAGTTGCCCACTAGTTTGACCTATGTAGGACATGTTGCATTAGTTGCAAGGCATCTTATAGACTACACAAGAACGCATACACGGGGGTAGTGGATCCTTACCAGAGTCAAACATGGAGGATAGATCATGTGCGCTTTTTCACACAAATTGAATCTTATACTTAGAGAATATTCTGTTGAGAGACTTAAACAAGCCCGCAACGTATGGGATGGAAACAAAGTTTTTTTGATTAACTTGTGCACCAGATGCATCATTGTTGTTGTTAGAACTGATCGACGACAAAATGGAATTGTAATTAACCTGTATATGTTTGTTGAGCAGAGAAGTTGGATAGTTGTTTTTACGTAGTACCTGATGAATCAAGGACATATTTTTGTTATGAAATTCCATACTTGAGAGTCGGGTCGCTCTGTCAACCAAGCAATGAATCGTTCCAATTTTGTAAGATCTGGGATGGTGAGAATGGAAATTTCAATACCTTTGTGACCAGGTAACCTTATGGAACCAGTCAGTTTTGATGAGCTCGTTATCATTAATGATGAGAACATCCAAAAAGCTAATTCGACGATTACACTCTATTTCAGAGGTGAATTGTAATTTCGGATGGAATTGATTGAACACAGATAGCATTTCGTCTACTTTATCAGAAGGCACCGCTGTGATTATGTCATCTACATATCTAAAGTAGAAAGGAGGCTTGAAGTCCAGTTTGTTAAGACAATATTGTTCAAGATCATCCATAACCAAATCCGACAAAATTGGAGAGAGCGGCGAGACCATCAGTAAACCATAAGTTTGAGCATAGTTGTTCTGATTAAATTTGAAAATGGCAGCCTTAAAACAAATGTGTAAAGCTTTTATGAGTTCATTGAGTGGAACAGGAATCTCATCCACCAACTGATGCCAACGCTGCTTCACCGCGTTAATTGCTAAATCTTGTGGAACATTAGTAAACATTGACACAACATCCAGCGAAACCAACACATGATCAGGTGGGAGACAAAAGTTCATGATAGCTTTAACAAGAGCAAAACTGTCTCTGACACGTGACAAAGGAGGGACAATGTTGTTACCAATTCATTTACTAAGGGAGCGAGCTAGATTGATGGTAGGACTATCTGTGAAAGAAACTATAATTCTTACCGGTGTATCCGGTTTATGAATTTTAGGTAGCCCGTAGGCTCTAGGTGGTACACAATCAATTTTTGAAATTTGCCGTCTAAGTTGGTCAGAAATGAGTTTACTTTTAGACCAATCCATCGTTAATTTTTGAACTTCCTGTTGAAGGGTACAAGTATGATCAAATCTAACAACTTTGTAGGTGTTAGTGTTAGAGAGTTGATGTAACATTTTTTCCTCATACGTTTGATTATTCATAACAACAGTCGTGTTGTCCTTGTCTGCCTTCAAGAAAAGTAAATCCTCGTTATGTTTCTGAAAGATCTTAGTTTCTTTAATCTTATCCAGAATGTTCTTGTCAACATTTATAAGAGAAGGGATGTTAATAAACTTTTTTAAGGCGTTCACATCCAAGAATAATATTACTCAACAATTCACCAAGGTCAAGAAAAATCGTCTTTGTTCTTTATTTCATTTATAAATACAAGAACGCTATATTTAAATTACAATTCACCATTCCAAAACATTTGTCCGTTATTAGAAATATGCTACAGAGTATTCGGTTTGAAAATAATTGGAAATAAGAAATGTATAATAGCGATTAGCTTAATTTTTGTGTTTATTATTACATTATTACACTTTAAGAGGATCCGGTGCCTTCCTCGGGCTGATGCCTATTATAAAAATATTTGAAACATAAAAACTCTGCACACCACGAGCAATGAACGAAGGCACTTTTGCTATAGTCACATTTCTCGGTGTGAATGTTGTCTTATATTACAAGTAAACGTGACGTGATTGAAATATACAACTTAATTGACAATCTTTTGCTGGTGCCAGCATTGAGAAAATGATTCAGTATGCACGGTTTGCCGTAAAATTATCATCGAAACGCAAAATTTTTAGTATTTTTCAACGACGCTGCTTTTCCAGAAAACATTAACACCGAGAAATGTGACTGTGGCAAAAGTGCCTTCGAGCGTTGCTCGTGATATACAGAATACTTGGATTTCGAATGTTTTTATGAGAGGTATCGCCCCGAGAAATGCACCGGATCCTATTGAATGATAATAACGTAACAATAAGCACAAAAATTAATCTACTTACTATTATACATTTTTTATTTCCAATTAGTTTTAAACCTAATACCCTGTAGCGTATTTCCGATTAAAGGACAATTGCTTTGGAATGATGAATTGTAATTTAAATAAAGCATTTTTGTTTTCATGAATAAAATGAAGAACAATCCTGAAGCATACTTTGCCAACCAAATGAAAACAAAATCTCGTCACGACTAAACACCAGGCGTAAAATTTTGAAGCCGTAACGTTAGCTACTGCACCATCGATCCGCTTGAGCACGAAGCACGCGAGCAGACTCACGAGCAGCGTTAAGACTTTGACAGTCAGTTTCTCGAAAAGGTCGATTGTCTATAGATGAGTTGAAATGCGTATTTATTTATTTTTTTACTCTTTTATTCTGCGAAGTTCCTGCAAGCCCATGGGTTACAATTAGCGGGCTTTCCTTGTGAATCATTCATAAGACCTAATTGATGACTTGGAACGAACTGGATATGAATATATATAAATGAGTGCCTGATCAGAATATTCTAATATGATGACATCTAAATCAAATGTTTACAGAAATTTATCAATAGAATGAATATCCCCAAAACAATGTCACAGTGTTAGAAGAATTAGACGTAGCAGGTTTACAAAAATATATTTTGTGTACTCATATACACATTGCACCACAAATAAATATAACTTCTTTCCGATGAAGAGTTCATACGTAGATACCGTAAGCAAAAATTAAAAAAACTACTACCTAACTTCGAAATTGAACTCTAGCCATGCATTTTTAAGGCCAAGTGATTTCACGTTAACGTGATGTGGAACTTAAATATATCCGATTCGAATTAAACTTATTAACAGCAACTCATTAGGAAGCATCACCAATAGTCTGGTCGAGAAGTGAGTTCACTGCGAAAAATCGTTAGAATGGTCTTAAAAATATGGCGATTGGTGCATTGAATTCAGAATTTAAAATGATGAAACCGGTATTTTTTATTCAATCCGCCATTAAAAATTTCAATTGTTATAAACAAAAAACGTAAAGAAAAAAAGGGAGTCTCCGTTTTATAGCTATAATTTCAAAAATATAAAAGATAAATGAATTTTGAAAAAAGACCCTAAAAGAGGAGGAAATTTCCGATAGGCAAGTCCGTACTCCCGGAATTCTAGCGTTATTATTTATAATTTTAATTTAACGTTGAAAATAGGGCTCCGCGCGGCCGTTTCGGTGCCTAGGCGTCACCGCCTAGCGAAGCATGCAACACGAAAAAAATTTTTTATAACATTCAATACTAATTTAAAAATTTGAATAAATTATAGTGTTATCTAGACACTTGAAGGAATGTAGTCTTACCAAAAAAAAATTTTTAACTCGATTTTCGTTTAAGTTATTTCATTGTTAATTAACTCATATTTCGTAGACTTGAGTTTTCATAAAATCACTTGTAAAAGTTTAAAAAATGGGTCTATAAATTTTTTTCTTTTGTGAGCTGTTCTTATATAAATAATAAACAAGATTCAGTGGTAAAAGTTTACAAAAGTTTTTTCATTTGTTTATAATGATTTTTCAAAGTTATCAAAAATGGAAAAATCCGGCTAATGTTATGAAAAAATTTTTTTTTCATAAATCTTGAATTTTGGTTGTTTTTAAATTAATATGTTGCGTTTATTAGCTTGGCTGAAAATTTTTTAACGTGTATTGTTTAAAAATTTATTATAAACAAATAGACAAGTTGAATATTTTTGATAAATTTTTTTTGGTCATTTTATTGTCTTAGTGAAATAATGATTTTTAAAAAAAAAATTTTTCTCAAAAAAATTACTTAATTGTTTATAACTGTTTTTTTCATTCATCCACCATTCAAATTATTATTAAGAAATAATTTTTTTTTTAAAAATCATCATTTACAATTGTTAATATAATTGTGAAAAAATTTTTTTTTTCTATTCGAATTTTCATTGTTTATTTTATAAACAATTTGTTATAAACAAATTTATGTTTTGATTTTATTTTTGTTTCGTTGCTTCAAAAAATTACAAATACAGCCATGTGCATCAGAGTTGTAAAAAAAATTTTTTGGGGTAAAGTATTTTAAAATTCAATAATAAGTAGAGAAAAATTTTTTTCACAACTCTGATGCACATTATTTCTTAATGAATAATTTAAATGGTGTATCAATGAAAAAAACAGTTATAAACAATTAAGTAATTTTTTTGAGAAAAAAATTTTTTTTTAAAAATCATTATTTCACTAAGACAATAAAATGACCAAAAAAAATTTTTCAAAAATATTCAACTTGTCTATTTGTTTATAATAAATTTTTGAACAATACACGTTAAAAAATTTTCAGCCAAGCTAATAAACGCAACATAATAATTTAAAAACAACCAAAATTCAAGATTTATGAAAAAAAAATTTTTTCATAACATTAGCTGGATTTTTCCATTTTTGATAACTTTGAAAAATCATTATAAACAAATGAAAAAACTTTTATAAACTTTCACCACTGAATCTTGTTTATTATTTATATAAGAAGAGCTCACAAAAGAAAAAAAATTTATAGACCCATTTTTTAAACTTTTACAAGTGATTTTATGAAAACTCAAGTCTACGAAATATGAGTTAATTAACAATGAAATAACTTAAACGAAAATCGAGTTAAAAATTTTTTTTGGTAAGACTACATTTCTTCAAGTGTCTAGATAACACTGTAATTTATTCAAATTTTGAAATTAGTATTGAATGTTATAAAAAAATAGTTTCGTGTTGCATGCTTCGCTAGGCGGTGACGCCTAGGCACCGAGACGGCCGCGCGGAGCCCTATTTTCAACGTTAGATTAAAATTATAAATAATAAAGCTAGAATTCCGGGAGTACGGACTTGCCCATCGGAAATTTCCTCCTCTGTTAGGATCTTTTTTCGAAATTCATTTATCTTTTATATTTTTGAAATTATAGCTATAAAACGGAGACTCCCTTTTTTTCTTTTCGTTTTTTGTTTATAACAATTGAAATTTTTAATGGCGGATTGAATAAAAAATACCGGTTTCATCATTTTAAATTCTAAATCCAATGCACCAATCGCCATATTTTCAAGACCATTCTAACGATTTTTCGCAGTGAACTCACTTCTCGACCAGACTATAAGCCAGTGGCCAGGACTAGTTGCAATTTTGTACTCTAATGTTTCTCTATTCCAATGAAAATGAAAATTAGGGGAAAAAAATTACAAATAGCATATAGAATAATTATTATTTTACCGATTATATTCGGTAGCTTTAATGCGATATAACTTCGTAACGTTGAGATCTTGTCATGGTAGATTACGGGTGGCAGATAACGGGCGGATGGAAGGATGAAGGGGCTGACCCACTCACCTAATAAATTTTACAATGACTAAATCACATAATATGAAGCTTAGCTGATTAACAAAGAATAAAACTGAAGTAATGAACCATAACGTAATATATGTGTGGAATAGGCTATCTTGCACAATACCCATCCTAATGCAGTTATGCTGTTCCGTAATTTTAGTGTAAAAGAATCGATAATCACAGGAAAGTGCTGGTCTACTCGTGCCTTCTCGCCCCTTTGCCATGCAGACCAATGCCATCTGGTTACGTGTTTCACATAATTTCACTAACATCAGACAGTTTACCATGATTTCTGGGCGTACAACATAAATTTGAAAAAATGTATTATCACTTTTGTAGTTGCCGAACGGATCTTGTACCGCGGAAAAATTGACATATACGTGAAATGAGATGAAATGTGTATAACTTGAGATAGTTTCTTATTATTTTAGTGTTAACCTTGAAAGAAAAATTGATATGGTTTCTCAAATGGGTTTTTGTTTTGGAACAACATTTGAAAAACCAATTCCCTAGATTACCAGAAAGGAATTAGAAAAATGTATTAAAGATTATTACTTTCAAATGTGTGCTCAACCGTATACTGAATGAAAAACTTTATCTTTCATGTGTTGTATCAAAATCTAGATAGAGTTTCTCGGAAGTGATATTGATAATAGTTACCGATATAAAAAAAACATTTCATGAAAGCGATGGTTTTTCGAGCCAGTGACTGAAAATATTGATATAGAGTTAAGAGGAGACTTCGATGAAATTTACGTAAAAAATGACCGAAAAATTGATTTTTGGTTTTTCACGGAAAAACATTCTTTGAATTGACCCTCACCTGGGAAAAATTTGACATTGCTAAAATATTTTTGTTGACGTGTTTTTTTTTGGCCCGATAAAGAAATTTTTCAACTTTTGACCGTCATAATGGGTCCGCTTCGGAAATTTTTCAAAATCCGACAAAAAACGTTCGATTAACCATTTTCGTCGAAGTCCGTTGATCCGTTCCATGATTTTTTGAAAATAAAAGAGCGCAAAGTTAATGAGCTGCCTGTACGCCGTCATTGATCGGTAAGAGTGCGAATAACTCTCGTACTAATTATTTTGACATATAATCTAACCATCTAGGCATGAAAATTTCTATGGTTTGGCAGTTGTTCTCCGCAAATGTGTTTGCCATACTATTTTCGAACGATAGATTTGACGAACTGTGACAAATTTTTCTTGTGGTTCGAACTACTCGGACGGAAATTTTGAAGAGATCTGCATCTTAAAATGAATCGAATCAGCACTCGCTTGTCATTAAATGCTACAGCTGCGGTTATCGAATGGGTGAAAATTACACGAGCCCACGAACCAATGACACTTCAACAAGGTCACCCTTCGAAATAAACAGGCGAGCAGTTGATGGAATGATCGGCGTTGGACTAGGGCACTCAAGCATGGGAAAATTCTGTACCGTAATGGGCATGAAAGGTACGAGCGTCAGTAGCTTCAAAAGTCATGCGGACCAGTTGACTGTGGAGACAGAAGTTACAAGCGAGAGTTTTAGAGAAAGCTGGAAAAACTATTAGAAGAGCGCATAAAGCAATAGATCCTTCAATGGATAGTAGGGAGGAGGACGACCATTTTATCCTTGACTAATTACTACAGAAATGCCATTGTAAAAATATTCCTCACATACCATTCACGTAACGAGCAATAGATGCAAGGATTAGCCACTGCGTGTCAACCGACCGGAATTCTCATCACGAGCAGTGCCTCACTGGACCAGACTCGTGGTGTTTCTACAACAGAAGTGTGGTCAAGGGAGAAGAGCCGGAAAGCCATGAAAACATGTGGCCAAAGCTCAATCCGTGAGTAGTCGAAAAACTCAAGCCTCTGTACGAACGCCTGTCGACCAATGATCTACTAGCCCGTTGTGCCCGAGGTGCGACACAGAATGCTAACAGAAGCTTGCACTCCCTGATCTGGTGAAAAATCTCGAAAGAGACATTCATCTCCAAAAAGAGAATATAATTAGCAGTAGCAACCGTAGTTGCTGAGTTTAACATTGGAGTGCTCCATGCTCAAAAGGCAACGATTTGAGTGAGGTCTGAGAAGGTGGCAGATATTGCAAAAAAGATGAGCCAGCAACGAGATGCCAGGCGAAAGCGTAAAGCAGAATGGAAAGCAACGACGGAGTCCCAGAAAGCCGCACGAACAGTGAAAATTAAAAAAACCGCTGCGGGAAGGCTGAAACAGAAGCTGAAGGGACAACGTATGGTGCCGGGGAATTCCAACGGTTTCTTCGCAGGACTAATTTGCAAGCACTCAGCTCCAAAGTGGAATTCAGGTGCGTTTTTGTATAGTAAACTCATGTAGAGCCTAGATAAATATTAGTTGATGGTTTTCATTTACTCAATATATTATTGAAATATTTGTCTAGCCCCAATAATCATTTCACAATAAAATTATTGGATTTGTTTTTTGCCTTTACGTGCCGGAGTGAGCTAATTGAAAATTGATTGATTTTGCAAGAAGTAGCGGAGTAAGAAGAGGGTTGTAACATTGTTTTAAGGAATATATATATACATCTAATTTTTGTTTCTCCATATTTGAATTCTCTAAACCTGAATCACACGGGTAAAATGAAAGACTGTATAGAATTTATTTATATGACCCTTTCGAGCTTCAAATCATTTTTATAGCTTAACATTATATAGGCATTCATCCGGTCATTCCTTCAATCGTTCATTCGCATGGAAATATCAATCATCAGATCTAAAAAAAAATGCATGTACAGTTAAAATTGTATGTACGAATCGTTGCTATTCTAGTTTAATCGCACATATTCATATATCTCGTCTTTCGTCACTTTAAATTTACTTTGCTGTTTTTTGTTTACATAAGTAAATCGCTTTCTACTTTTATTATATTTAAGTTGAAATACCTTTTGCTGGCTGCAACTTATCAGAATGAAGCTTGCGATAGTTTGGTTAATAATATTCCTGAAGTATTTGATGTTTTCGACGAGTGCTAAGATTTGTTTAAATATACCACTTTACATTTTATTTGATGATTATTCTGATACTTTTTCATCCGCACTTTATGTTACAAAATTGTTATAGCTCTTATTTGCTTTAAAATTTAACAAGACTTTGTACTGAGGAACAATTTACTACGTCATGCTTCTTAAAGATCTTGACAGGGAGAGAGAGTTTTCAAGGAGACTGGTGTAATTGGTATAGGCCCCTGTTACGTGACCAGACACTATGAGCCGAATTCTCTTTAGTTGTTATTCTGACTCTAGACGAGAATATATAAATCTTTACACGGTTGACCTCAGAACCGACACGCAGAAGCCGATTGGATATAAACTCGCACCGAGGAATGGAATTGAAGATCAATCAAAACAGTGATAGGCACTGACGACCGACACATGATTTATTAATATTACTATTTACATTTTGACATGAATTTTGAACTCAATTCAAATAAATGGAATTAAAAAAAAAATACTGAATAACAAATTTTTTTCCTCCTGGCCCAATTTTATATGGTTCAAGTCAACGTTAAAGTCAACTAACAATAAATCAAACTGGCTTATTTCTACATTGAATAACTCATTCTGTACATACTTCATATTTACTTCATGGAAGGTCATTCAATCGCGTTTATTTCAGAACTATGTTTTCAGGTATTCAGAAAATTCTTAGCACATTAGGTTTCATCCAATTATTTTGCCCTTTGGCAGATACATTCTTAGGCATATTGTCTTGAAATTCTTGCAAGGAATTTTAGTTGAGGTGAACATAAGTCATTTCCCAGCCTATAATATACCAAAAATTGTAGCAAAAAAAAATTCAAACTGTTGAATAACAATTCTCTTCAACAATTTTCAGTATTTGGCATTAAATATATCCATAAAAAATTTCAACCTTCTATGATGAGACCTAATGCGCAAGGGATGTTTCGAAGAAATCTTGGAAAAAATGCATAACCTTGGAATTACTTGACCTATTGAGCTGAATTTTGGATCAGATTCTAGTTTTCGAATTGTTCATAAATGGTGAAAATTTCAATGAAATTGATCCAAAAATACGGGACATTTTTTTCACCGAAATCTTCCTTTAATATCTGGCCAAGCGTTTCGATTTTTTATGTGAATAAAGTTGTCTCTGGTTCCAAGTCAAACGATGTGGGGATACTTTTGGCCAGTGATATCCTGCCTCGAAAATATCACTTTTCCTATTGGTACAATTTTTATCTGTAAGGGATTCATTTTTTTAAAGGATATCGTTTATACCGGAGTTCAGTTCAATTTTATAATAAATGATTAATTGATGATAATTCAGAAGTATTGTACAGTATTGTGTGTGAAAGGTGTGGGAAACTGACTAAATATAAAGATTATTCATTGATCCTTCGAAATCTACGATGTTCACATGAGCTCAAGTATAATGCGTGGGTTAAAAAACGATTTCTATACAACGATTAAAAAATAATGTTAGCCTAAGAATATCAACGAAAAGGTGTATAAATATGGAAGCCCAATAGGGTACACATATGAAATTACGATGTATGTATAAATTGTAAAGTCACAGTAGACATGTGCATACATAGAAATGTCAAAAAAATTTGGATGTATAAATAAAAGCCTTATAAAAACTAATTCAATGTACTGAGCGTGTGTAAGTTGACAAAAGTAAGACAGAGAAATAGAGTCAAATGTCGATGGAAAACGTGGTTTCTTAGTAAAAATCAATGCGTAAAGATGAAAAAAAAGACAAGAACCAAGTAATAGTATGACAACACGGAACAATATAAATCTACAGGAGCCCCGCAGTGTTGTGCGTGGCCTGGTCCGTCTTCCTCCATTGTCGTTCACATGAAAATTTCCATTTACGGTGAATGCACAGCCGTTAGCGATAGAAAATTGGTAACTTTTACTGACAATGAGGAGTGTAGGCTGCTGGTGTGTGCCACTTGTGACCGACTGACTGCTGTCCAGGATGATCGGCGAACCCCGCCATCTCCAGACACGCACGGATCATCTTTTACGTAGGTGTGTGGCAATCTCGCATCAGGCTTACATTGTTGGGCCATCTTATATTCCTCACAGCACGTGAGATGAATGTGAGAGATTAATCATCATTTGTTGGGAATTAATATTAGGACATGAAGCAATTGTTTTGAAAAAATAATCAAACTTCATTTGCGTGATTGAAATATGTATTATACATGATGAATGGTGAACTAAAAAATATACTTTGCAGAAGAAATTACAGAACTTGATAGATGTTACAATGGAAGTAATTCACAGACGATATGTATTGATCAAGAAATGGTGCCGGAACTTTGAATAGTGACAGTTATGAGTCACTGAGTAGATGCAGTTGCAAAAAAAGGACAAAAATTAAAAATACGAAGACACATATGAGATCAGAAGGATACTATAAAGACTGTGGGATACCACTACTAGCAAACAAGTGGTCGCTTAGGATGCTATGGATTATTTGTGACAAATGTGCAGTAAGTCGCGTTTTCAGTTTAGTGCAAAATTGGTAGCGAAAAATATTTTAGCGACAAGACATCAACATAGTAGCATCACTATGGACTTTATGGTAAATTACTGGTGAATTACCAGCATATTATTAACCATAAGAAGAATATTCCAGTATGTTTGCAAAGTTTCGCAAATTCAGATATATCTGAAGTCCATTTTGTCGGTGACGCATCTAGTCATCAGAGAGCTAATCTATGAGGTTTAGAGAGTGTATCTCATAGGTTAGATGTTACAAAACTACGCAAACGTAAAATATTGCCTCTTATCCTTAAAGTGAGGCATGAAAGAAGTGGACAAGTCAAGAATTTTGACATCGAATTGCTGTCTGAAAATTGTTGGAATGGCTCTTAATATTTATATATGCTTCAGCAAGATCCCAGTTTCTATACTTTAGTCAATTGACCTAAATTTTTGTTGGTTTAATTCTGCAATATTTATGTATCTTATATGTTTATAGGTGTTTACTTTGTATACCTTAGCTCAACAACAACTCAGCAAACAATTTCATTATGATTTTGGCCTGCGAGGAATAGTGACGCTAACTCGTTATGCTGGAAAAAAAAGAAGATTGTATCCAAATCTCCCCGATGAAGAGGTTTGTATTACAGCATGGATAAAATATATAAAAATGCAATTTAATAACATGTTACTGTGAAAATTTTATTACCCTAGCTAAAGTACATTGTAAGGCATCTACCTTCTCAGTGTTTACTAATTGCAGCATACTATCCTTATAGGATAGGACAGGGTTAAGTAGACAGCCTGAACTTTGTATTCTAGAAAAATTGTATATCGCGTGATAAATTTGACAATTGAGCTTCATCTGAACGAGCATAGCTTGTGACACGAAATGTAAAGCAATATGCAAGGACTTTCATGACGTAAATCAGATATCGCCTGTCCGCACTCTCACGCACGCCAGTTTAGCAACAATTGTGTGAAAAATTAGATTTGGAAAGCACGAAAGATGCTAGTTGCAGCGAGTAAAATTAGAGTCAGGTAACTCATGGTAGTAGATAGGGTGTATCAAGTCTGGTTCACAACGGTGGCGTAGCGAAAAAGTCAATTCTGGTTCCTACCTTACCGACCATTAATTTGAAACCTGTTACGGGGTAAGAATTCCAGCTTTGAAAAGTGACCTGTATTGCCGGTACGATTTTCACCGATGGGGCGAACAATTGATTGTGAGATTTTTCAATTTTTGCTGTCGGACTGATAGACATTTCACCAATAGCGAATTTGATGATGAGATTTTTTTAATTTCAGATGAATGAAAATTTTTTTTTTTTTGTACTGCTAGTGCGATAATGAGATTTCTTTGACTTTGGAGTGACAGATATTTCCACTGACGGGAGTGTTGCTTGCAGAAGTATCACCATGGGTTTTCACAGGCTGCGCTCCCTTTATCAATTGATCGTTGTTCTATTTCGTCGGACAATCTCGTACATGGTGTCGATCGATCGGGTCTGCTTTGATTTCAATGTCTACTGCAAGATTGCTATATTTTGTTGGGTGAAAGTGGTAGTTGTAGCAGGGATGCATAACGTTAGAAAAAAACCGTCGGACACTTTCAATATGCCCGTCAAATGCGACACAAACAACTGTCAGAAGAAAATTAAGAACGAGAAATGTCACGTAAGACATACAGTAGTATAGCAAGGAAAGTTATGAGTACAAACACCTTCTTTACCGACCGACCTGCTCCGCGCATCCCAGACGCAAACCCTTAAAGGTTACCCCCACTCTCGTCAGATGAAACGTGATCTGCCGTACCGACTTGAGGTCAAAAACATGCAACCTTACCGACAATCGTATCGGTCGACGGTAAGAATCGCACTGCCTTGCCGACAATTCTTATCGGTAGAAGATCAAAATCGTGCTGTTTCACCGACCGAAGGTCAGAGTCTCTATGTGGTGCTCGCCTGCCAACGGTAAAGGGCGCAGCAGGGGCGTGAACTTTTTACCGACCTGGATGTCGGTTACCAGTCCCGCATTCTTGTCCCACGATAGGACTGTTGATGTATAACATCAACCACTTCGAATTCTTTTCCCACGGTAGGACTGCTGATGTGTAACATCAAACACCCCACATTCCTTTTCCACGTTATCAACCACGCGACATTCCAAAATTGATGGTTCTGAGAATTGTTTTTCACTTACTTGGATGCCGGTTTGATATTAACTGCGTGACATTCTTTTTGGCTTGTAACTGTCGTGTAAACTCAACGATGAATTTTGAACGGGTTCAGTCAAGACCAGAGTGCAAGGTCGACCGATTGTAGCGGTACATTCAGAGCCATGGATCTGCGGTGTTGGATTACTATCGCTCTAAGAATGTTAAAAGGTGCGCGCGCATACATAATCATACGTACAACTGCCCTATAAAAAGGACGCTCATCAATGCAAACGATTATTAAGTCTCAACTTGTCAAGTATACGTGAGGAAAAAGCTCAAGATGGAATCCGCAAAGTGTTTGAGATTGATCGATATTATGGAATCGGCGAACAAGATCTTGGACAAATCATCATCAACAGCAGAAATTCAAAAATGAATAAAATTCGGAAAGCAAAATATTCGCCTTCTGAACAAAATTTTGCGGAAGGCTTTATCAATTGGAGAAAAGACGAGAATTATCACAACGATCGGACTCTTGAAAGCGCTCGCGGAAAAATTTATCGTCTTCAGAAAACGGGTAGAGATACGCGGAAAGAAAGAAGAAGCGATCGACTTCACCGGGAAGATTTGGAATCAGCTTTCGAGGGGAAAATTCGAACTGGATCCATCGTCCATTTGAAGTATGAAGATGTGGAGAGATTTCTAGAAGACGCAAAGGTACTAGCTGTGACAGGACTAAAAAACGCTTTGAAGAAAGACAGAAGATTAAAAGCCAACGTTATCCAGGCTTGTAAATTTGAAGTAAGAAAAGATGATCGCACGGTGAAAGAGATCAAATTTTTCAATACGAGAAATGAAATCATCCTCCAGACAACGGATATCAACGAATGGTTCATCGAAAACGCGACAGAGCGTTTATTGAAAAAGGTGAAAGATTTCCGGGAAAAGGATTCAGGCTGGTCGTCACTTGAAATTATAAATTTGACCGTCAACATTATAACAAGTACGTGCCACTACGAGGCGGTGTCTTCACATGCACACCACTACCCAAAAATATTCCAGATAAGAAGGCTGTCGTAAATATCCGTAATAACGACTCGTATCGCTTTCATTAGTCGGTCACCGCAGCTCTGTTCCCAGCCGATAACAACAATCCCAGTAAAATCACTTCATATTCCTACTTCAGCTCAGTGCTACAATACGAAGGTTTGCTTTTTCCAATGTCTTTGGACCAGATTCCGAAATTTGAGAAACTTAACAAACTTTCAATCAACATTTGTGGTATAGTTAGTACGGAGAAACAAAAGTGCAGTGAAATTGTACCCATTTATTTGAGCCGAAACAAGTCTGACAAACCGGTCATTCATTTTTTAGCGATAGACACTGAAATCACTGACAATGACGATGATGTTGATAAGGATGAGTATTGAAAAAATAGGATCTTTCATTTTACTTGTATTTGAAATCTGTCTCGAATAACAAGTTCTCAAATTTCTAAACGTAATGGTCGTACTTGGTTGTGCGATAGATGTTTGACTCACTTTCAATCTGCAAGATGTTTGACAAAGCACAATGTGGATTGCATGAATTTAAACAAGACCAAAGTTATTCTACCTAGAGAGGAGGAAAAGGTACTGATATTCAAAAATTTCAAGCACAAAGAAACCGTTCCATTCTGCATTCACGCAGATCTAGAATGTTTACTGGAACCTATGCTCGAGATGATGGGTACAAGAACAATTTATCAGAAGCATTTTCCGTATAGTATAGCTTACTATATACATTGTGCGTTTGACGATTCACTTTCAAAATTCAAAATTGATCGTGGAGAGACTTGCATTGAATGGTTTGTGAATGAGTTAGCGGAATCGGCACATTCGTTAAAAGTTTGTTTCAAAACTGTTGTACCGACGGAACCGCTCAATTTCAATCAAATCAACGAATTTCATTTAGCAACAGTGTGTCACATTTGTGGAAAACCGTTCACACCCACAGACGTGAAACATCGTAATCACTGCCATTTCACGGGAGAGTACCGTGGTGCTGCTCATCGAGGTTGCAATCTAAATTACCAAAATTCGCACACTTTTCCAGTAATATTCCACAATATGTTGAGTTACGATTCGCGTTTTCTGATCAAAGTACTGGCTACATCGTTCAAGGGCACAATTGAGCTTCTACCCGTGAACAAAGGAAAGTACATTTCTTTTACAAAATATGTCGAGGGGACAAATATGAAGTTTAGATTCATATATTCGTACCGTTTCATGCCCAGTAGTCTGGCGAAATTAGCAACGTATCTCGGTGATGATCAGAAATCAATCACACGAAAATTTTATCGTAGCTCAGATAAATTTCAGTTATTGACCAGAAAAGGAGTGTTCCCGTACGAATACATAGACAGTTGAGAGAAGCTTGAGTACAGATGGCTACCATCCAAGCAACAATTTTACTCAAAATTGAATGATCGGGATATATCAGACCACGACTATGCACATGCATGTGAAGTTTGGCAAATTTTCAACGTTCAAACTTTGGGAGAGTATTTGGACTTGTACTTACAGACGGACGTGTTCGTACTAGCCAACGTTTTTCAAAACTTTCGACAGAGCTGTTGGACAACGTACAACCTGGACTCCTTACATTATCACACCACGCCCGGTCTGTCGTTTGATGAGATGTTAAAGTGTACCGACATCGAGCTCGAGCTTCTCACCGACATAGATATGGTTATGTTCATCGAGAAAGGTATTTATGGTGGTGTGTCACAGTGCTCGAACAGATACGCAAAGGCCAACAACAGGTACATAGGGGAGGAATTCGATCCTGAGGTCGAAGAATCTTAACTCATGTACTTTGACGTTAATAATGTGTACAGTGCAGCTATAAGCTTTGCTCTGCCATATAGTTCCTTCGAATGGGTATCACACTTCGGATGATGCGACGTTCTGCCCATCTCCGACGATGCGGAGTTTGGTTACATACTGAAGGTGGATTTGGAATATCCTGAGGAACTGCATGAAATTCATAAAGATTTACCACTGTGTCCGGAGCACTATATACCTCAGATTCCGAACAATAAACAGCCGAAACTGACGCCCACGCTACTTTCTAAGGAAAACTACGTTGTTCACTATGGCGTTTTGAAACAATGCTTACTATTGGGTCTCAAGTTGGTTGAAATTTACAGAGTTCTCAAATTCAGACAAACCCCGTGGCTCAAAAAATACATAGATTTGAATACCGATTTGTGGAAAAATTCTGACATCGAATTTGAGGAAAATTTTCACAAACTGATAAGCAACGCAGTTTTTGGCAAAACGATGGAAAATGTTAGGAAGTATAGAGATGTCTAGCCGATCACAAAATGGCATGGAAGATACGGTGCCAGAGCTACCATAGCCAAACCCAATTTCCACAGCTGCACCATTTTCGACAAAGAGATGATTGTGGTCAAAATAAGTAAGACCAAAGTCAGGTTTAATGAACCATTGTATGCAGGTTTCTCCATCATGGATTTGGCTGAAACATATATCTACCATTCTCATTATAATTATATCAAACAGAAATTTGGCAACCGAGCAAAATTGATGTATACGGATACCAACAGTTTGATTCACAATTTCACCGTCCCCGACATATACAAACATATAAAGGAGGACTTGCATGAATTCGATACGTCTGATTATCCGCTTGACAACGTTCATGAAATGCTTCTAGCGAACAACAAAGTTCTCGCCTTGATCAAAGATAAGAATAACGGGAAAAAATGCTGGAATTTGTAGGGTCAAGAGCTAAATTGTACGCATTGCGAGTCTTGGAAGATGAGAAATACAATCAACGTGCCAAAGGTGTCGAAGGATCAGCGTTGAGAAAAATAAGTTCCAACGATTATTTGGAATGTGATTTGAAGCGTGAAAATTTGTCTACAAATCAGCATTTGATATTGAGTCGAAAGCACGAGGTATACACTGTAGAACAGCAGAAAATGGCAATGAGCTGGAATGACGACAAGCGGATCGTGTTTCGAAACACAACCAACACGCTTCCATGGGGCTACAAGCCTGCACCTTAGCATTGTAATTTATAACTGTACCATGATGTATAAAACATTATGATGTAGGATAGTGAATAAGAACGCTCCGAAATGTAAAAAATTGTACAACGATGCATATGTCTGTCGACTGTCTAAAAAATAAAGATGCATACTTGTTATGTGTCGAGTCCAAAATAAAAAGGCACACACGTTTTTACAAAAAATTCATTTATTTAATGTTACATGTTCGATTCGTTCATCCAACTGTTGTGTGTATTGTCAGAACCTAACCATTCAACGTAAATTTTTCTTCCACGCTTCTTGAGCACCTTCTCCACCAGATAGATATCCGGATGTTTAACCTTGAGAAGCTCTTGTTCGTAGAAACCACCAGCGATGGGTTAATCTCGGTAGTCTTTGAGCTTGTACCTCACAGGATGAGTATTTTCCACTCGACTTGTCGTGAATATTTTAGTCGTCCAATTAGTAGTGTAACCTTTCTCGAAGACATTTTTAAATTTGAGGATTCGAACTATGTCGCCAGATTTAAATTTTGCCGATTTGTAGGTATCGCTCGAAGCCCTCCGTACGCCTGACGTAATAACAGCCTCTCGTTTGCAACGGTGACATCCGACGGTTTCATTCTTATGGTTCGATTTTTGGCGTTGTTGTAAGCCGAAACCAAATCAGATGAGATATCGAGCCACTTGTAGCTTCCGTGCATGCTGAACCGTTTCCACATTTTACCTTTCAGCGTGCGATTGAAACGTTTACAGATCGAAGCCTTCAAATCACTGTACGTGGAGTAAAGTTTGATGATGTAACGTCTGATAAGCGATTCAAATTTCGAGTTGTAAAATTCCGTTTCTCTGTCGACGTGTAAGTTTTTCCGTACCCGTCCTTGGACAAGCACAGACTCCATTGCTTTCGTAACATCATCTCCAGACTTGCTCTTTATCGGTATAGCCCACGCATACTTTGAGAAGATATCAATCATTGTGAGCATGTACTTGTAGCCTTTGTTTTGTTCAGCGTATGATGTCATATCAACAGGATCCGCCTGCTAGGTCTCGTCGATTCTGCACACGTCTACACGTCGGCACGGGTAATTCCGGCGTGCAGGTTTATGCAGTTCCGTCACCAGTGCTTGCTTTTTCTCGTTTATATTCCAACGCTCTCAGTCGGGTGTCCAATTGAGAAATGATATGAGCGTTTCGAATCGACAAGTCTCTGCCTGTTTCAAAGTCTGTGTGAAAGGTATCCAAGACTTCCTCCGTGGTGAGCTCCAAAGCTTTGATCATTTGATGGAGGTTGTCGATTTGTTTTTGCAGCACGTTGAATTTTCGTCTCAAAATTTTTCAAGTTACAGCATTGTTCGGCTCTGCGTGATTTGCGACACTGCACAGTCTCTGAATCCGTATACCGTGATGCCCGTCCGCTGTTATTTGAAATCCGACACCCGGAGGACCGCAAGTGCTCGCGGCCGTGTTTTTATCCAGATGCCGTCCAAACACGTCGACGTTCATCTCGGTAATGAATGCAAAAACGATGGGAGATGCTCAAGAAATGATTTCTGCTTCGCGTGGCTCTTTGATAATGGAGATTATTTCGTTATTGTGACTCGGATTTCCCGCTGCCTAAGATGCCAGGAGTGAACGAAGACGCTCCACTAACTTATTTGGATCATCCCAGAAAACGTATTCCGTTTTAACACCTTGTCCAGTGATCATAGCTTGCGGTAGTAGACTTTAACACTTCCGGCGAGGTGATGGGGAATGATCCATCAATTCGGTAATGACATTTTTGAATTTGTAACTGTTGTCGTTTCGAACAGCCCCATCGGATGAGTAATACTTTTTATGCGCGTTCGTTGCGAGGATTATGTTTTTCAAATTTTCCCGATCTCCGGCGCTCACAGAAGAACCATCAGGCTTCTTTTTAAACAAAAATTCCAGCAAACCCTTTGTTTTCGGATAACGCGTATCGCCAGTACAAATGTACTCACTCTCAAAAGATATCAACGAATCACCAATAATCAGTTCGTTTGAGAGCATGCGTATACCGTACACGTTGTCCAATTCACCGTTTGTTTTCGCATCTCTCATCAGTGCAAAATACTCACCCTTGATTTTTTCGACCGGTGTTTCTACGATTGTTTCATCTCCTGCCGGGGCAAAGGAATCGTCGATTTCCGAAATAGTTTCTTTTTTCGTTTCATTTTTCATCTGCTTTATTTCTTCTTCAATTTCTTCCACCTCTTGTTTCACAGGTTCAGTATCTTTTGTAACATTCACCAGTTCTTGCAACGGAGTCACTACTGGTTTGAAAACGTCACTGAATTTCTGGGTCGTAGATTCCTTGCTCGACTTGAGCAATTTGTGTTTTCGACGGATTGCAGCACTTGCTTGAGCGGTCTGATGTAGGACATCTTTTTGCTTGGAAATTTCAGAGCTCTGCATGTTGACGCAACTGAGTCTCAACGCTACTGCGTCTCTCGCTCGAAAACGTTAGATTTTGTTTCTTCTTCAGGCTAACAAAAGAATCGACCCCCTCCTGTATCGTCCTTCGTTGAGCTCACTGTCTTTGTCGATCACCAGAAAGCCGCACTTCTCACCGTTTCAGCATGCAGAGCACACACTTTCAAACTCTGTGCAAGACATATCGGTGTTTACATGGTCGATGTATACGTGTCTCAGACTCAAATCCTCTTGTTTAAATAACGCGACTAAGTTCACGTTGTCGCACACGAGATGTTTAGGGATACGCGCGCATGTCTGATACAGATAGAAATAGTCAACGTCGTGATGTCTACCCATGCAAAAGTAGCCTCTAATATTGTCCTGCCTCTCGTACGCTACATCGTCAAATATGATTATTGAGTTTGGCCGTGCTTCTTCCGGTGTAATCACTTGCTCACGCTTGGTGAACGCAAAACACTCCGTATTCTCAACATGGTCCAACAATTGCTTCAACAATTGGTATTCAGGTGAGTTGAGAGATTTCGACTAGATGTAGATATTTTTTAATCTGATTCCGTTGGGATTGGTTATAGGTGTGAGCAACGCATTAGTTTTACCACGATTCGACAGTCCACAGAATATTGCACGTACACTTTTCAGGAGTAATTCACCGTGTCGTTTGTGCCTTTTGACATTTTGTTTCGAAAGTTTGTCAAAATTCTTCACGGAAAGCTAAGTACGTTGTTTCTCAAACCGCATCTCGGACATGACTGATCGGATTGCTATAAATACCCCGTTTTGAAGCACTTTTCTTCAGTCAACGCACGAACATGATCGCGTACAGCGGTAAACAAAGCAGCAGGCAGCAACATCGTGGCAAGGGTCTGTTGAATAAAATCATCAACAGCCTTTCAGTCGAATTGCATGTACCTGGCTATCAGTACTGTGGGCCTGGTACAAAACTAACAAGGAGACTCGCGTGAGGTGATCCGGGAATCAATATTCTCGACTCAGCTTGCAAGGACCACGAAATCGCTTACTCGCAGAATCGTGAAAATCTTGAAGTTAGAAACGAGGCTGATAGGGTGTTGGCTGAGAAAGCTTGGAAACGGGTTCTCGCAAAGGACGCAAATTTGGGTGAGAAAGCAGCCGCTTGGGCAATAGCTAATACAACGAAAGTAAAATCAAAACTCGGAATGAGAATTCGAAAGTCAAAAAATGTGACCTTGAGAAAAATTATAAATGCTACAAAACGTTCTATGGTTCCAAGCAACGATGAAAAAGTAGCTGTCGAACTGCGCCGAAGGGAGCTGAGAACGCCGTTAAAAAGCGGGTGGTGAATGTGAAGTGCGAACACCTTGCGTCCTACCGGTACCTTCAAAAGTCGGTGGTTTTCTACCGTTTCTGATGCCTATTTTTGCTGGACTTGGTGCTACAGACGCGTCTGCTGGTGGTACGACAGACACAGCAAAAGCTGTGAACGATGCAAGTGCTGTTAAACGAGAACTGGGAGAGAGCAAACGACACAACAAAACTATGGAAGCTATCGTGTTGGGCAATGGGCTTCATATGAAACCGTACAAAACAGGTCTTGGTTTTCATCTTTTAAGAAACAAGATGCGATGCCACGACGTCGAGCGTTGACTGATTGGGACTAGTTGAAATATGCAAAAATCTTCAAGGTCGTGATAAGTCTTTATTAGGTTATATCAGTAATTATTGTGAGCGGGTCGTACCTCAAGTTAAAATGGCCAACTTGTTTTATTTATGATCAACTACATACACTACAGAACAACAAAAAATATAAACTCATCTTTCTAGCATGGACGTGTCCAATTGTAAAATCGAACAGACGCTAATAGTCGTACCAAAAGATATAGCAAATACAGAAAATAGAAGGACAGAATAAATTAATCAAGCAATTTACAATGGCCAATCCATGCATAACTCAAATCTCAAGACGAAAAACGGCCGGGCTCAAGATTGTAGATGATAAAATGAGCCAATGGGCGTCACAAACAGAGAATTGAAAGAAGCTGAACCAAAAAAAGACCGAAATAAATATGTATAAAAAGTAAGAGGGATTGAACCAAACAACACAGAGCTACTGGTAACCCCGGGGTTTTCTTTGTCGGCCGGGTTTCTTCGTCTCGTTCTCGAATATTACTGTCCTCCGGACTACTCGGCAACGGGATGATCACTTTATGTGTATTATATGTATAAGAAATAGTGCGGTCCCTTCGAATAGGTGGTTGGTGACCGACTAATCGTCTTTTGGCTCGCTTGGTCTGAGCAGCTCCGTACATGCGGATTTGAATTTTCGTTTAGTGGCAATTCCTGCCAGCCTCACGTGACCAAATCTGGCCCGATATTTCGCACAAGGTTCGCATTTCCGCGGTGTTTTCAAGCGAAACGAAATGCCCGAAAACGGTCCACGAAAAAACGAGTCAGCTATAATCAACCTTGACGACAAAGACGGTCCGGGAACACACTGGGTTGCATACAAGAAACGTGACAATAATATTGATTACTTTGACAGTTTCGGCAACCTTCAACCACCTTCAGACCTCATAAAATACCTCGGCGTTGGTAGTGTTGAATACAATCATGAACGGTACCCAGATTATAATACCTCTGAATGCGGACACTTGTGTCTGAAATTTCTAAGTGGTGAGCTGCATAAACATAGTGCGTGATTCATCAAAGTCAGTCTACCATTTGCAGTCATGGATGATTCGTTAACGATTTCGGGAACCTCTTTGATTCTCGAGGCACAATATTTCCCACCGATCGAACTTGCTCGTGATGAAAGTTATGCTCTTGGCTTGATAGAATTGTTAACCTTCAAGTTGATTCCCAACGTTGATGTTGGCCACAATAAAATTTACGTAGCTGATAAAGTGATCACCATACCTACCGACAGCTATGAGATCGAGGACATAGAGAGGTATCCTCAAAACGTGTTGAGAAATACAGACATCAGGCTCGCCATCAAACCCAACAATAATACATTACGCAGCGAAATCACATGCAACCACACGATTAACTTTGAGCAAAATGATTTCATTGCTTAACTTTGAGGATTCATATCACCTGTATCAAAGGTTGATAAAACTCACGAATCAGACCTGTAACTATACTCAAGGTCAACACGTTGCGAGTCGAGTGTGGCATTACAACGGGCGCCTACGTCAATGGACACAAAGTACACGCTATTCACGAGTTTTTCTCGACTGTCCCACCAGGATATGAGATTGTGGGAGTATCGTCGCACGTCATTTACCTTTCAATCACCGTCAGGACCATAGATCACGTTCAGCTCCGGTTAGTGGGTCAAGACAGAGACCTGGTTAATTTTCGTGGTGAAGTTATTACTGTGAGACTACATATCAAATCGCAATAAACGATGGGAACTGTATATAACAATCTGTCAAAGAGTAGGTGTATCAGTAAGTCGGCATGCCCTGATCAAGTCAGTCATCGATCGATTCTCGAACCGTTAACACCTTGAAACGGGGAGTTCCTGATAGCTCTGGTTCGGAAACTGACACCTTTTGAAAGAGAGATTTCCGGCAACTAAGAATCTGATTTTGCTGTTTTATCATCTGCTACGTACCATGGAGGACGAAATCTTGAACATTCAAACACAAGTCGTTTCTAACTAATCCGTTGCGCATTAGGAGATTCACGCTCACAAACCTTACGCCTCGTCAACTTTCACAACAGCGATGTAATTCGAATCACCGTTCAGTATCAGGATTTATGCATATTACCCAGCAAAAGTTCGGTACATATCCATGGACCACTCCTCAAACCTGATGGTACAGCTACTGTGAACAAGCAGCTCGTGAACAATGCGATCTGTCATCTGTTTGAGGAAATTCGCTACGAAATTGATGCAGTTGAGATTCATAGTAGCAAGAACGTCGGCTTGACAAGTCTTATAAAGGGTTACGCTTCCCTGCACCCTGGTCAGACTTGGCTGATGGAGAACACTGGATGGCTTGATGTAGAAGAGAAGAAAAAATTCACCGATGCCAAGGGTAATTTTGACGTACTGATACCGCTCAGCATGATATTGGGTTTCACTGAAGACCACCGCAAGATCGTTGTCAACGCTAAGCATGAGTTAATTTTGACGAGATCAAAAACTGACGTCAACGCAATCATGCAGACTCAAGATGAGGAATTCCGAATCACGATCAATGCAGTGGAATGGCTAATACCGTATTTGAAACTCGCGAATCAGAAAAAAGTTGACCCACTAAATTTCATTCAGAGAGATCCGCCTATTCCGATGAGTTTCCACAATTGGGAATTATATGAATATCCGTCAGTTCCCACAATATCAAAACACGTTTGAACTGTGAAAACTTCCACTCAATTTGAAAAACCTCGGTACGTCATTTTGGGTTTCCAAACAAGTAGAAAGAACAAGACCGGCAAGAACGCAAGTCATTTCGATGATTGCAATATTACGGACGTCAAGCTATTTTCGAACTCTCAATCTTATCCGTATGGTTACCTGAACCTCAACATAAGTCGTAATCTGTACGCGCTCCTGTACGAGATGTACGCACACTTTCAAGCTACCTTTTACGACAAGAACCCCGAGCCGTTGCTGACAAAGAGTGAATTCCTTCGAGACGTCCCCTTATTCGTTACCGTCTGTTCAAAACAGAACGAATCCTTGAAGTACGAACCTGTCGACATCCGTCTTGAATTTGAAGCTGAAGCCAACTTTCCCGCTGAAACATCGGCGTACTGCTTGATTGGTTACGATCGTATCGTCGAATACAACCCGCTCAGTGGTGGGGTGAGAAGGTTGGTATAAAAGCTGACCCGTTCCCACCATCTCGCACAGTTCAAAGATGGAGCTTATCGTTGACATACAAAGCTTTCGTAGACGCTTCAACAATACTTTCACATTGAAAGAATTGCCTATAATTTCAATCTACTCGGGAGCATCTCCATCAGTGTTTTTCTTCAAACCACCTTACGAATGGGATTGTCTAAACGTCATATACATGAGCCAAAATTCTTGGATGGAACGCGATTTTCACGGTTTACCTCAGAGCTGTGGAACCATACCGTTTAAGGAAGTTAAGTGGACGATTGAAGACAGGCTGTGCAAAGCTGAAACCCTGTACGTAAAAGGAGAAGAAAAACGAGATTTGTTGCTTAAAATTGTCCCGAATGTTCAAATCATCGATATGCTCCACTTTGACTGTCCGTCGCTTCAAACCTTGCAAAAAACTTCAGCTGTGTCTCTAGGATGCGACGTTCATACAATACCCAACGCAATATGTGCAGCACAAATCGTTTTGATACTTCAAAATTGGCTAGAAAATCATCATACTGTTCGGATGGCGAGGGTGTACGGTCTGTGTTACTGCGCAGAAGCGTCTACAAGAACGGTCGTGCATTCCTGGCGAATATATCATCCTGGTCATGATACTGTTGAATAGACATATTGTTCTATCGTTGTGAAGCAATTGTCAACTCTACCCTGAAAATTGTACTCAGTAAAACCGTTTTTTGAAGAATATTCATGAAGTAATTTCACACCTTTACCTTTACCTTAGCTCTTAAGAGAGAATTTTTTTCAATACAAACCTTATGTAAGATTCAACCTTGTTCTCAATACGTGACCGAGCTGTATTCAAACCGAGTTATGTTTCGCATTCCCAGAGCGATAGTAACCCAACACTACAGATCCTTGGCTCTGAATGTATACTACCGCAGCTATCGGCCGACCTTGCACTCTGGTCTCATCTGAACCCGTCCAAAATTCATCGTGGAGTTCACATTACAGTTACAAGACGCAAACGCAGCTTCAAATCCTCCATCGTTGCTTATTGGTGTTCGACGTAGCATTTTCTTAGATTTTAAGACTCAATTCTAGTTACAATTACAAGGTACAAAATGTAAGTTGGATTAACAGGAGGATTAAGTAGTGTGACGTGGATTTTTCTGCACCTCGGTTACTCGGAGCAAATAACCGGGAACTTACCGCGTGCACAATAATTTGGCGTCCGGCGAGGTATCCTCGATCTGAAACAATGTCGCGAAGTTTGTTGGGCGCCTGGGGTGATCAACACGCCTCGAAATCGTTAATACGACACACCGCGACTATATGCTCGGTAGCTCAGTACCGCGGAGAGGGGAGGGGTAAAGTTTGGGTCGAGAGAATTGCAACACAGGTACGCCAACACGTGATGTGGCTAAATTACTATAAAATCCCAATGATATATTTCTCATCAGCGATAATACAAAAGAAAACAAAAGAAATAAAAGTAAATGATAAAAAAAAAGAATAAAAAGAATGATAATACGACCACGCAAGTCGTCCTTCGCGATTCCGACTACAATGTCACTTTTCCTAAACTAAATAAGCAAGGTAGAAATACCCCAAATAAAGATAAAAATTAGAAAAAAAAATTATAACCAACAAAAAAAAGGTGAATAAATCTAGGAGACCTCTACGGCCTACGTGCGCTAGTCGCCGTCTTAACAATACCCTACTTCCTAAAAACCAAAAACAAAATCGGACTCGATGCGCTGCCCGCGAACGTCCTTTACAAAATGGCGCTGATCGCCAACTTAATACTAACTGATAATGCAAACAAAAAAAAAAAAGGAAGAAAAAAAAAATATTACATAACTAAAAAGAATATTAAATAACTAGAGTGATGCGAGGCTCGTCGCGACACCCGCGATCCTCCTCTAAAAACGCCTACTCTTATCAGCACGCACGCGAGCTTCACTTCCTCGGCGACGGCGGGACGCAGTCGCGAATTCGAATGCTCCCCGTGATTGCTCGCGACCTATACGATAGTCGAAGATGTGTCGGATGACGTGAAATGACCCCGTGTAACGGACTTCGGTCACCCTCAAGCTCGAGACAATAACGTCTCGGCTCAACCCGTGGCTCGACTCGATTTTCTGGATTCCCCGAAGTTATCGTTACTCTCTTACGCGCAACTCAGGCTACGGTCACCAAGCAAAAGAATCGGCAAACGAATTTCGAGTACTTTTCGACACGCAAACTAACAAAAGAAAACGGCTACCCTTTTTCGGATCAGCCTTGACTCAATTACCCTCGAAATTCGATTGCGAGAATGTTAACAACGCTTACCGCTCCACATCCACGCGACGAAGGGTCCAACTCCCTCGTGACGATGGCTGTTCATCATTCCTCGCGATCACCACTTCTGTACAATAACACAAACCCAAAGAAAAGCCTGACCTAACGCAACTTCGCCACGTGACTACTGTCTCAGTTAGTCGCCAGAACTCGAGTGATCTAGGATGGTCGCAACGCCGATCTCATCGCGCGAATTTTTCGTGACGTCATCACCCTAAGAATGCGCAACAATCGATCGGTCATCGATTTTGGGGATTGCGCAACTTGCCGCGCACCTGTCGTCTCTACGCGGCGCAGAACTTAAGGCTAGATCGCGATGTCATCTCCCGCGCAGCTCTACGTAGTCTCAAAAATTTAGCAGGTACCTCGCGGTTGCCTTGGTTGGGCGTAAGCGGGGTGAGCGGGGAGGCTGCGGCGCACCGGCCGCCAGCGGGAATCGCGTCCGCCTTGGATTCCCTCGCTGCAGGGATCTGCGTTGCCTCCCCCTCCGCAGCCTCGGTGTCCTTCCCGCGAGATCGTCGTGGTTTCGCCTTGCCTCGAAAGATGTTCGGTGTTGTAGTTGGTCACTGGAGGGTAGCCGGTGCACTCGAAAAAAAAATTAAAAACAAAAGCCTGAAATATCTGGGTCGCAATGCTCTATTTCGTCCCTGTCGAAGCTCGGGTGCGTGACTCCAGTTCTGGCGCTCTCTGAGATTATTTCGCGACTCGATTTTCTAGACCCTTATTCCTGGATCTCGCCCAGGGTTCAGGGAGTCTCTTGTAACGGGCAGGCCTAACCGAACTGCCACGTTACAGTAGGTTTACAGGATAGTTGAAAGATAAATGGAAGAATATTTATGATTTTAATCTTTTTTTTCTGGTTATCGAACGTAAGACTTCCACAAGTCACTGGATATTTGAATGTAATACTTAGATCATACGTATACGAATGTAGGTTGACCGTACGGTCCGCCGAGATAGCGTAGATGCAACCTTATCTCCTCACTGGCTGTCGTCAACTCCTGGAACAAATCTTCATCTTCTTGGAGGGCCTTGGCCAGTCGGTTAGGTAGAAAAATCGTGAACGAGTCCTCTAAGTCCAGAAGGATTCTATCACCAAATTTCGTTTCAAACCGAAGAACGCCGCTGACTAAGTATTCGAAGTACACTTCGAGGTCCGAAAGCTTTTTCAAGGGCAGAAGTGTCTCCAAGCGAGCGACTTCGTTCGATTAAAAACAAGTCCATGATCGTTACTGTCGAGTTGTATGTGCTCAAAATCTCTCGTGAGTTGATTGAGGTCAGATCTGATTTTCAACAGATGTTTCACTTTTTCAACATTCTTGATGAGCAGTTCTAGTCGTTTCTTCAATTCATGTTGTTGTCCCAGAGCACTTCTCATTTGCAAGAAAAACAGCTTAAGACTGTCGATGAAGTTTTCACTTCTAACTTATATAACGTTCCCCCACCACATAATTTGAAATTTGGTGGGGAGTAAAGAATTTCACGTGGTTGATATCAAATACGTATATTTGTGAATGCGCGCGCGCCTTTTAGCATTCTTAGAGCGATAGTAACCCAACACCACAGATTCATGGCTCTGAATGTACCGCGGCTATCGGTCGACCTTGCACTCCTGTCTTGACTGAATCCGTTCAAAATTCATCGTTGAGTTCACACGACAGTTACAAGCCAAAAAGAATGTCACGTGGTTGATATCAAACCGGCATCCGTGTAAGTGAAAAACAATTCTCAGAACCATTAATTTTGGAATATCGCGTGGTTGATAACTTGGGAAAGGAATGTGGGGTGGTTGATGTTACACATCAGCAGTCCTACCATGGGAAAAGAATTCGAAGTGGTTGATGTTACACATCAACAGTCCTATCGTGGCAAAAGAATGCGGGACTGGTAACCGACATCCAGGTCAGTAAAGCAGTTAACGCCCCTGCTGTGCCCTCTACTGTTGGCAGGCGAGCACCACATAGAGACTCAGACCTTCGGTCGGTGAAACAGCATGATTTTGATCTTCTACCGATGAGAATTGTCAGTGAGGCAGTGCGATTCTTACCGTTGACCGATACAATTGTCGGTAAGGTTGCATGTTTTTGACCTCAAGTCGGTACGGTAGATCACGTTTCATCTGACGAGAGTGGGGGTAACCTTCAAGGGTTTGCGTCTGGGATGCGCGGAGCGGCTCGGTCGGTAAATCAGGTGTTTGTTCTCAGAACTCTCCTTGCTATACTACTGCAGACGCGTTGAAAACACACAACCTATTGAAGGACGAATAAGCTGCGATAATAGAATGTTGTTGGATGCCAAGTCGTAAACCGATGCCAAATGGTCAACCGAACGATATTCGTTAATCAAGACAATTGCAATCTACAAAAGCAAAGTATGTAATCAGTTGTTCTCAGCAGTTAACCTTGATATCACGGGATGGTCAGCTGTTAGTTTGACAGAGGGAAACATAGGGCCTATGAGTATAACAAAACACGAGGGCTTAGTACGTAAAAATAGGGATTCTTGAAGGTGGGTAAGGCAGGTTTCGAATGTGCTATCTTTTACATACAACTTCTCTCACCCGGCAATACAGAACACAAATGAGTCCCCTTGGTAAATCACAGAAGTGACGAGCAGAGTGTGTTCAATCAAACAGTTTCTCACTGAAATATTGAAGTTCGATGATCAGCGAGTAGCTGAATGCTTGTAGGTATTAATAACATTTGAAACATATGAAACATTCTTCAGCACTGTAGAGCACTGTTCTCAATAATTTTTTCGGGTGAAGGGAAGAGAAAAATCTCCGACATAGTGAAATCGTACCAATGATACGGTATTCAACCGCGTTCGGAATGTAGTGGTGTGTCGGAGGAAACCAACAGCGCTACTTGTATTAAATTGCCACCGCTTAATAATTGTTTCTACTGATGGTTCCATTGTTTTCACAGATTTGTTAACATCAATTCTCATGCATACAAATATAACCCTAACTCTGTACTATTCCTTCCGAACATTTTATGTTCTTTTCTAGCAATCAGCTGTACCTTTTAACGATGCTCTTATTAACATCAGCAGGGGGCGAGATAGTGAAGTTTTGTTTTATTCTGAGGCTGGTTGGTGATGTTCCCTTGTCAGAATTAGGAGAATCCCATATTAAATATTCTAAGTTCATAAACCCAGCTTCTAATTTCTGTCCTGATGCAAGAAACAAAGTTTTGTGTGATGAAATTTTTGAGTATAAATATTATCGAATAGAACTCAGATGTTACGAATTACATCGACTGACCGTTTTTAATATACTTTATTCATACTGTTAAGATTTATTATTTACATTGTGTTGGAATGACGCGTTAATTTTCTGAATACGTGTGAACGAAATTAGGATTGAACACAACAAAGTACGTAATTGATTCAATCCCGATGACATATAGGTGATACACATATGAGGTTGCGCATTCCAAGTTCGTTAATACAAGTAGATCTACTAATACCGAAATGTGTAAAGGTACAATTGTAATTTGTGAGCGTGCAAGTAAGCAAAGTGACTCATGTAGCTGCATGTGTTATACGAGAGCAAAGTGTACTCAAGGAGTTGCGTCCTTAATACTGTCGGTGAAAGTGCACTTCGACTTACGAAAACTCGATGATGACTCGACGATTTGACTATTAGACGGCGACTGACTTGATGGTTAAGCAAACGTGTGAAATACTGACTGAACTCAGGAGGGTGGGAGGCATTGCCAACCCGTAGGGTAAAACCTGGCTTGGGATTGCCTCCACTCATGATGTGGAAAATTTCATGAGTCAGTTTAGCGGTATACAAACTTTTATAAATATTGCTTAGGTATATTAGGTTAGGTAGGACTGAACACACTCAAATGGTCAATTTGACTGCATGCTCGTTTTCCAACCAATAGGTCCATCTAATTCCATGGA
Source organism: Neodiprion fabricii (assembly GCF_021155785.1). Lineage (NCBI taxonomy): Eukaryota > Metazoa > Arthropoda > Insecta > Hymenoptera > Diprionidae > Neodiprion > Neodiprion fabricii. Next base: position 8,656,571 of record NC_060245.1, on the reverse strand, counting down.
TCCATATACTCCTGCTTTTCCGTACATGTTTGGGCTGATGGCAAATGAAAAGTGTATGGAACAATCCTGCTTGTGTATTTGTAATCGTATTTCAAAACCTGATACTGGACCGTTTTCTTTGCAGGTTATCATTTTGGCCATGAAAGATATGAATATTGCAAAACTCACTACAGATGATCTACCACTTTTCATCGGGATTACTTCGGATCTATTTCCTGGTGTTGAAGTTCCAAGTATAGATTACGAAAAACTCATAAATGATATTAGTGCCCAGATACTACAATTGAAGCTACAGGTACATTTCTGAATTGGATACTTGTATGACAGTACATTTTGATTCATATCGTGATTCATACCAATCAAAAAAGCCTTGTTTCATTTCTAGCCTGACTTTCATTTCTAGTGAAGCCCATACATATACATCTACATATACTGTGAATTTGGAAGAAATTGGTGACGACGAGTAGGGGCCATCCCCAAGGGGAAGGAGGGCCAGACCTTGTCATTACCAGTTTCTTCCGAATCTACGGTATATGTGAAGCTTTACTAGAAATGAAACTCATTTAAGCGGGAGCACTAGATGGCCAAGCGTTTCTGAAATAAAAGTTTTGTCGCGGAGCGGTCAGTATAAAAATTTTTTACCTTATCGCATAGCTTAAACAGCGGTTGGTGCAGCAGCAGAATTTCAGGCTCGTTATACAGGGATAGCGGGTTCGAGTCCTCGTGCATGACCTTTTTTCTCCTCAATTTTCAATTTTTACGATACTTACTGCACAAACGAATCAAAACAATGCATAATGTATTATATTTTCTTATTTATACTTCTACAAAAAGCATCGAGCGTCTTTATTTCCAGATGTGCATAATCATGGAAAATATGGGATGGTGAATAACTTTGCCGGCAGAAATTGTAATTGAAATGTACACGAGGATATTGTAAGTGAAATGAGATGCTTTCATTGTAACAGTTAATGATTTGCATGGCCTGGGCGTATAGAAGTATAAAAAAACAGTTTCAACTTCAGCGATTTCTAGTGATTTTCAGCTGATTCTTTTAGCGCCTCTCAATGATAGTATTTTATTTTGCAACAAGTCATTCATATTTAAAAAATATAGCTGTCCTTGCGCACGTCAAATCAACTTTGCTTCAATCAAAGCTCTTGTTGTCCATAATCAATAAGAAATGCACTAAAGTTCAGGATACCCTGAGTTTCGAGAAAAATGTTCTCTAAAACGTTGATGACATGAAATCTGTGTGTTATTTGCGGATTTTGGTATTCATTTATTATTTTTTGTGTACTCCGTTATGGTTTTGAGGCATTTTTAACAGAAAATGGCGTTTGATTGGATTGTACAAAAAAAGGATGAATTCGAGTACGGTTGAGAAGTTGTGATTTCAATAACAACACAGTTATTTCACGAGTAATTTGGTGAAATATGATTCGCTTGGGTGTAAAAACCTTTATGGTGTAAACGGAAAAGTCCGAGAAAACTATTTTGTGGCAGCAAATTTATTAGACAGAAGTAATATCAGATCTAATTGCATAAAAGTAGGAACTACAAGAGGTCATCCTCGATTTCGAACCTACGTATCGCTAGCCTGTCTAAAACGTCTTATTCTACTCTAATTATTTTATGAGGGACAGTCTTAATGTTATGGGGAATAGCACCCCGATCAATTTGTATACTATTACGGAAGGTACCTCCGCCTTAGCCTATGGCGCGGTTCCCACATCTCAAGGCCCATATTACGTAGCAGGGTGCGGAGGGGAGATCGCAAAAGGGTGTAGCCCAGAGGCGATGATGAGATCACCCCCACGAGGATAGCGTGTGTCCCACCCAGCTGATGCACCCTAAGTAGCTAGACGAGTTATACGTGTGGATTTTCGCGACCCGCGAATGTATATGAGTAAAGAATTCGTCGTGGAAGGTCCATTTTAACAGGTGTGAAACCGTTAAGATTTTTTTAGCGACGTTTTGGCTAGGCCCAACCAGCCATCATCAGGCTATTTATTGGAAAAAAAACAAAAGTAATAACTAATTCAATTACAGAGAACTTAGTAGGCGCTCATCGAGCACAAACATGTTTAGAATTCATATCTAATTATATAGTAAAAGTTAAACCGGGAAAACTTACATTAAAGGACATTCCTAAGCGCTTAGGTATTCGTTATACGGCTGCCATTGAGGAAGTGCGGTTTTAAACAGTTATTGCTGACAAAATTTTGACGTTAACAATATTGTATTACGTAGTCAAACAGAGTCAAGATTCAAGAGTCATGGGTTATGTTATGTTTACTGAGATTGAGTTTGCTTCTCGCTCGGCCGACTACGGCGCTGTAGGTTTTTTTGTGTTGCCAACATAAATGTTTAGTGTAAAAAATCAGCCGTCTCAGATTCATTGACCCCAAGTGTATGAGCTACAAAAATGAGAAAATATCATCATTACATTTTGGTATTACAGTTTTCTCAGTTGCTGCACCTTGAAATAATTCGTAAAACTTGATTTTCAAATTTTTTAGCATTTCTGCTCAATTATCCCAGGTGTTCTGGGATTATTTCACGACACATAATCATAACTCGTAGTCGCTTTGTGCATATTTCTGAACGTTCTTTTGTAAATCACCCTTGTTAGTAGACTCATAAGGGGGAGTCTGGAACATGGTTTGACCTACTGCGCACGCGCAACTGCACGAAATTTCAAATGCATGATAACGTCACAGCGATCGACCGGAAAATCAAAAATGTTTAGGAAAGTTCTGGTTAACCTTGAGCGGCTTCTCATGCGATATCAACCACCCTACACTCCGCAATTAATAGCTCCCAGAATTGTTTTCGTCGACCCGGATGCATGTCTGACATGAACCTCTCCACATTTTTTTTCCGCGATGTTAACCATGTCACATTCCTTCTCCACGACTCATAATTCCAAGAACTGTTTGTGAGTCCTGTTGCGGAATATTTAATAAAGAAAATAAAGGAATTTAAATAGACAATCAGCAATACGTGATCTCTAACGCCCCGTACCTTGTTCGAGTCTTAGAGGAAGTGGAAGTAGAAGTGAGATACGCGGCACACACCTGATCTGTTGCCCGCGTTCCTCTTTCTTTTCTCATACGACACACACCTACATGGGGGTTACAGAAAGAGGCATACACTAGTATTTGTATTTCTCTCACTCTCATACAATATAATATGTATACTGTAACGTCTAGTATACGCAAGGGTGAGAGAAAGGATTATTCATCGATTACCACACGCTACAGATAGATACTTTATTTACTTATATCTAGTGGGTACATGGCCCGAGGGCTTACAGTGTTTCGGCGATAACGGTTCCAGCCTGACTGCCTGCTCGCGCTCGCGTACTCGTGTCTCTCCCATCTCACTCCCCACCATCAAACACTACATATACCTTATATTCTAACAAGTTCGAATTCCGATCTGATATCAACCATGCGACGTTCCACAATTAATAGCGTTAAAAATTCTTTTCGTCAACCCGGATGTCTGCGTGATATCAAGTACCCCACATTTTTCTTCTACGACATCAATCATGTTATAATTTTTCTCCATGACTCATAATTCCAAGTACTGTTTGCGAATCGAAATTCCGATCTGCTATCAACCACGTGACATTCCACAATTAATAGTTCCCAGAATTATTTTTGACAAGGACAGGGTAAAAGCCTTGGGACCTGGGGAGTTAGGTTACTATTGCTCTTGGAATCCAAGTCATGATGAGCTGGTTGTATATATCTATAAGTGGACATTTGAAAATTATTCTCACCCTGGAAAACGATCATTCAACCTTAAACTGGCCAAGCGCACGTGAGAAGTAGAAAAAGCTGGAGATGGAATCCACAAAATGTTTGAAATTGATCAACAAAATGTAATCCCCATACGAAATCTTGAACAAATCATCGTCAACGGCAGAAATTCCAAAACGGATTGAATTGAGAACTCATAATATCCAGTTTCTGAACAAAATATTGCGAAAGCCATCAATGGTTAGAGAAGAGTCGAGACTTGTCACAACGATTGGACTCGTCTTGAAAACACTCGCGGAAAAATTCAAACGACTTTCGAATACGGGTCATGGTACGCGCAAACAAAGAAGAAGTGATCAAGTACACTGGCAAAAATTAGAGTCTATTTTTGAGGAGAGAATTTAAACCGAATCCGTCGTCAAATAAAAACACAAAATCAGGGAGAGTTTTCTAGAAGACGCAAAGGAACTTTCTGTTACGAGAGTAAAAAACGCTTAGCAGAGAGTGGGGGGCCTGAAAATCAACAATATCCTGGTTTGTAAATTCAACGTAGGAAGAGATGATCACACGGTTGAAGAGATTGAATTTTTTAATACGAGAACCGAAATCATCCTCCAGTCAACAAATATTAACGAATGGTTCATCGGAAATGTGACAGACCGTTTGTTAACAAAGGCGGAAGATTTCTAGGAAAAGGACTCAGGCCGCTCGTTAATTGCAATTATAAATCTCAATGTTAACATCAACAAGTATACGCCACTACAGGGTGGTCTACATGGCTACATCTCGTCACCGACGGATATTACAGATTTAAAAGCTGTGGTAAACATCCAAAACAGTGACTTCTACCGTTTTCTTTAGTCGGTCACTGCAGCTCTGAATCCAACCAATAATCGTCACAACAGAATCAGCTCAGACACACATTTCAGCTCAGTGCTACGGTTTGATATAAAGTTTTACATATCTCTAGATAGAAACAGCATTTCAAAATTTGAAAATTTTAACGGACCTTTCATCAATGTTTATGGTATAGACCAAGATAATGGGAAAAAAGAAATGAAATGTACCGATTAGGTCTGTCGAACCTGTTATTCATTTTTTAGTGTTATAAATCGAAATTACTAAAGATAACGATGATGTTGATACGGGAAATAATTTTTGTTTTTTTTTTTTTGATCCAACCAACCATTTTGCGGGGTTTCAAAATTTGTCTCAATTAACAAGTTATTTTTTTTTGTAGTGAAGTAAATTCGTTGAAGTAGGTCAGGTAGAAACCGCCAATTTATTATATAGACAACGTTTCGGTTGGGCTGCCCACCGCCCATCTTCAGGTTAATTTTTACCACCTTTAGGCTTACACGATATTATTAGTGCCATTGAAGAGGAAGTGCAGAGGGAGTGACTAACCGATATTCAAAGGCTAATACTAGATACATGGAAGATGCTTTCCATCTGATACTGGAAGAATCATATCTCATTTACTCTGACTTGAATAATTTATACGGTTGTTACGTGGGGGTGAAAGTGTACTGAGCGGTGGTAACTAATGATTAATTGAATAATCAAGGCTGCTCCCACATAACGACAGTGAATAAAAATTAAAACTAAGGGAAAGACCTACCTTTCAATAAGCCGGTAATTTGTAGGATCGTGTTGCTATAGTCCTGTACAGGTCTGTGAGGTTTGTTTAAATTGTTGAGGCAATTTTATAATAACGTGAACGGGAAAAAGGTTGTTCAGAATAAATGGTTTAATATGATTTAACTGGTAAAAGATAAAGTATATTCTGTATCATTTGGTGATTGAAATGTCTCATAACAATGAATGAAGTGTTTTATAACATTAAATCTTAAATCCGCTGATTTATTTGGAGATTTATTTTTATTTTCACTCATAGATGTGTGTTTCGTAGTATTGTGTAGCTGGGCATTCGCTTATTTTCACACACATGAGTGTGCGTCCGTGGGTGTGCGGCCGGCAGCGTGTGCCGCGGCAACAATACCGAGGTCAGCGCTCGAGAAGGGGGTACAACAGCGAGAGAGGGGAGATGCCGATATTTAATTTGTAACCGAATGATAATAATTCACCTTGACGAACAAAACAGCAATTTCCGTAGCGGCAAATCCAGATGAAATGGTGCACTCTGATTGGCCTAACGCTATCGTTTATAATTCAAAAACTATGCGTCGGACGAGCTTCCAGTAAAGAATTTCTCGGTTGTATTTCAGTCAGGTATCACGTTGGCTGGTCCGTGTCCTTCAATTTAGGGACACCCTGTATAACGGTCCACGCCGACGGACGAATTTATATTCAAATGCAGAGAAGCTGCAGAATCACAAAATTTGACCGTTTGCGTGTTCGAGCAAATCGTGTGTTATTTTATTCTACATGATATTATTGTTTGATATCAAGAACATCTATCTTGAACGATGGTTATTATTAGCTGTTCGTGATTATTCGATATTGTATCTCTCTTTTTAGATTATCTTGAATTAATTATATTTCCTGTTGTCAATTCTTGTTCGTTGAATCTTGGAAACAATACGTATGATTTAATTGTGGTAGTGAAGCTAGCCACCAATTCTAGACTTGATTTTGAATGGATATTACAGAAGTAAATTTTGATTATAAAGGTAAAAACAAGGATTCGTTCAATGTCGAAGATTAGCACTCGGAATTACTTATCTTTAGGTGAATCAGTCGACGAGATTGAGAGCCGTCGGATCGTGTCGGTTTACGTCAGTAGAATTCTGGACCAGGGCCTCACCTCAAGTTCGGAAGAGTTGATGAATCGACCGATGTTGAACGTCGGGCACTTAGTCTTTGTGGATTTAGAATGATACTTTACTATCAAAAGCTATGGTTGAAAGTGTCAATTTGTTGATTTTGATATATGTTGAAAATGATTCCAAAGCTTATTTATTAAAAATGATAATGTAGTTATTATTATTAGTACTTAAAATTACCTGATTCGGTTGAATCAGGGCCGAAGTCAATTCAATTACGGAAAATGGAATGGCATAAAAATGTCTATTCTCGAAATCATGAGATTTAGTAAAGCACAGAAAAGATGGAAACGCAGAAGATAGTGAGTCTTTTGCAGCTAACAGGATAACCGGATGCTCGAATTTGACGAATTAGCGCGAGACTTTAGGCCGGTCACAACTAAGATTTACCGAACGCTACTATTGCTCAAGAAGGGCTAATACGGGTTGAGGTCCATGCACCTCAAGACTTAACAGACGAAAGACGCGGCTTCTTGGGCCTGAGGGTCCAAGAAGCTGCAGTTGTAATAAGTGACAACGGTAATTAGCCAATGAGGTGCGAGGGCGACCTCCTGGTGCCCCAATCCACATGGTCAGCGTTACTTCACGCCCTTCGACGGTGTTCCGACGATTCTCAATCTTGTCGGTGAAATATTAAAAATATGAAGAAGAGATATTTACAGACAATGTTCACACATTCATTCATACATCCTATTGAGTAATCTATTTCAATTTGGTGGTTTCAAAGGTAGTGGTTTATCCTAGTTGTTGGTTATAGTTTTAATTTAAAAAGAGGGATATTATCAAGCTGAGCGCTACTGATGCTAATTCAGCAGTCCCTTATCCCCGTTCTTGATACCAGTTAAATAGAAGTAAGTCGAACCTCATACTAGGGATCATGGTTGGTCTCTACGTGACTTTTGCCAGGAGGGGTGGAACTCGCCGTTATTAGAATAGGAGACTTTGATGAAATAATATTTGTGCATTGAAGAAATTGAAGAAATTAAATGAAATGGAATTTTGAAAAAGGTACGCCAAGGCGGTACGTCGGGGCGTAACACAGTGCTACTATGATATTTGTTCTGCTATAAAGTACATTGAAACGAATATTGGATTTTAGGTAATTTGACGTTCTCACCATCTCAGATGCAGTGGAGTTCATTTACATATTAGAGGTAGATTTGAAATATGCTGATGTGCTAGATGTGGTTAGCGCTTCGACCGAGCCGCATGGAGGAAGTTGGTCGCTGCTGAAGTCAAAGATCAGACTTATGCTTGTTTATTTATCAACTATATACATTTATATACAACAAATTTAATGTTTTGGCTTCCAAGTAATGAAAGGAACGGTGATTGTTCGCCTGTGTTGCGGTGGAGGCTGCAGCGAAGATGTGTAGCTGTGTATCGGCGTAGTGAAAGGCGGTGGCGTGTAGCGGCTCTCAGGTGAATTTGGTGGTGTCAGAGGCTGGCGATTTTCTGCTTGGTTCATGGGCTATGAAGACTTCCACTCGCTGTCGGACTGTGTGGTAGTTTGGGTGGCCACCGTGTTGTATGTGGTTGGTGACGCCTTCAATGGAGACAGTAAAGGTAGGACATCTCGGCTGTACTTTGGTGAGGTGAATCTTGCTCGTCTAATGTCCCAGAGAGATAGCAAAACACTGGGTGGCCTTGTGAGGGGCCGCGGCGAAAACTCCACCAGATGGAGTACCCAGGGAGCTGGTGAGTTTTGGGAGCAAGTCTCTTCGATTACGCTGGCTGGAGCCAGAGTGGAGGTGCCAATCATGCGAAGTTTGAAACTGCTTGCTTCTGAAGAAGTAGAGCGTACTGATATGGCTGCTTGGCTGCTGGTCTGGCTTGTGGTAGAAGTCCAAGAATTAGTGATACTGAAACTGTGGTAGTAGGTATTCCAAGAATCAGTGATACCGAAGCTGTGATATCGATGGTCGATTTCGTTGGTTTCATATCCCGGCTGCGGCCCAAACTTGATAGTGGGAAACTCGGTGAGCTGGTTGCGGGACGCGCGCCTGGCTGCGTGGGTGGCGTTAGCGGTGCGCGTGACGTAGTGGATGACGCTCGCTGCGGCGCGCGACTGGAAAGTGAGCTCAGGGGCGGACGCATGAGTTTGCGGACCCGCGCGTTGGTCAGGGCCGGAGTTATTGGTGTTTCACGAGTTGGTCGTCAAGAGCTGAGGAACTGCATGAAATGCACAATGATTTACCACTGTGCCCGGAGCACTACGTACCTCCGATCTCAAATAGTAAGCAACCGATATTGACAACCACGCTGCTTTCCAAGCAAAACCACATTTTTCATTGCTGTGTTTTGAAACAATGTTTACAATTGGGTCTAAAGTTGGTCAAAATTTCAGAATTCTCTAACTTAGGCAAATGCTATGGCTCAAAAAATACATGTATTTAGATACCAATTTGCGGAAAAATCGAATAACGAATGCGAAAAAAACGTTCTCTGAGTGAATGAATCACGCATTTCTCGATGAAACGTTGAAAAATGTCAGAAAGAACAGGATGGACAATGCTTCCATTAGTGCTAGAGCTACCATTACCAAACCAAACTTTCACAGTTGTACCATTTTTGATGAAAATAAAATAATAATTGAATTGAGTAAAACGAAAGTCAAACTCAACAAACCATTATATACGGGATTCTCCATTCTATATCTTTCGAAATCCTTTATTTACGATTTTCACTACGATTATATTGAAACGAAATTTGGGCATCAGACAAAATTGATGTATACTGATACGGATAGTCTGATGTAAAAATTCACCATTACCAACATATACGAATGCATTAAACAGAATCTAGATGGATGTGAAACATCCGCTTATTCACTTAATAATGGGTACGGCATACCGTTGGTTAACAAAAACGTCCTCGGTTTGATGAAAGACGAGTGTAATGGAAAAAAAATGACAGAATTCATTGGCTTCAGAGTGAAATTGTAATCATTTAGATTGTCGGAGGAGGATAAGGATGAAGAACAAGCCACGGGTGTCAAAGGATCGCTATTAACAACGACAACTTTTGATGATCATTTAAAGTGTGCTTTACAACATTAAAATTTGGTCAGATATCAGAGTCTTATACTAAGTCAGAAGCATCAGATCTATAGCATCGAATAGAAGAAGATGGCACTGAGCTGGAATGCCGATAAGCGGATCATATTTCCAAACACGACCGATACGCTTTCACAGAGCTACAAGACCTGAAAATAAATTGAGCTTCATAATTACGGCGTTGTAAATGTGATGTAAAATAAAATTGTACCTATTGTAACGTGGCATTTTTGATGCCCGTTACAAGCGGCTCACTGAATCCTGGGCAGAACCAAAAGGACAAGGGTTTTCGGTATCATGTAGTAAAGTATCTGTAAAAGAGCACCAGAACTTGCAGTCACGCATCCGAAATTCTGAGAAGGGACACTGTAGCGAGTACCGAATAAGATATTTCAGGCTTTTTGTTTCTTTTGTTTTTCAAGTTTCAACGGAATCAAGCAGGAAGTCAGCAACGAATTCGAGGACATTTTTGACAATGAGTGGCGGAATAGCGACAATTTCGAAGGAAGGATGTCGAGGCTGCGTAAGTGGAGCCAACGAAGATCCCTGCATTGCGGGATCCCAAGCTGGTGGATCCATGATCAGCGACTTTAAAAACAGCTTCTACGTCTTTTTGGTGAAAATCGATCGATTTTTCTTCCATAACGTCATCCATGTTGGATCTGCCATTTTAAACGTTTTAATTTGTACTTCTGATTTAGAAAAAGCAGCGTCAGAAACTCCTGGAAATCACGTTTCCCTGCGATCTGTACCTTAGGCCCTCTTATGCATGGGAATTGTAAAAAATAGCATTTCATGGGGATAGTTCAACACCCTTTAAATTAATTTCAGCCGATATAAAAAAATATCCATCTCTTATTTTAGCATACTTATCATTAATGCCAATTTCATCAAAACCGGAGACGGACACTTCGAGGATGTTCCTTGTCAATACCTCAGGCATCTCCATCTTCCAAAAAACTAGCCGCGAAGTTACCACGTTGAGCATTGACTGATTGGGATATATTGAAATATGCGAACATCTTCAAGATATCGTATTCCCGCTGTTTTTTCATGCAAAACAGAATGCCCGATGTTGAAATGTTAGTTATGTGTGAATATGCCTTCTAGCTACACATAACCAATGTATGTAAACAAATATTGTATTGTCATCGTCTGCCAACAGTAAGTCTGGCTCAACCTCGATAGAGTACATACACCTATGTCAAACGGTCATTGGAAATATTATTATCGAATAAACCTATGTTAACGGTGCAAGATCCCCTGTGCGTTATTAACAAATCCCAATACCCAAAATTGGCCTACGAAAGAATCAGTTAGCTGTAGTCAACTTTGACGATAAAGATAGTCCAGGAATATACTGGGTTGCGCACAAAAAACATAACAACAATGTCGTTTACTTTTACAGTTTCGGCAAGCTTTAACCACCCGTGCATCTCATAAAAGTATCACAGCGCTGGTAGCATCAAATACAATTACGGAAGGTTCCAGATTTACGATGCATTTGAATGCGGACACTAGTGTCTAAAATTTATATGCGGTGAAAAGTATAAACATTGAAACATTTATATTTATGGTAATACTTTAGAAATTTAAAAACTTATTAATTTATATAACATTAATCTGAACTACGTAAATTTTATGAAGACTCACACGTACATTGAAGCCAAAAGACTTATTCGTTACTTTGTAAAATAAATAAATTAAAGATGTGTAAATGTATAAATAAAATTGTACATGTGAATAATTAAAAATCACTCATTCATCCGTCCATTCGATCATACAGTTAAAATACGCCTTTTTGTGCCAAACTGGTTCACTCCCCAATGTTCTGCTTCTCGTGGTGTCCAGATGCGTCTATCGTCAATGTTCTGCTTCTCATAGTATCTAGAAGCATCTATCGTCAATGTGAAGTTATGCTGCTTCTTTGAACCACCGTTTATTTATTATTGCTTCTGTTGATTCAATTTGGCTTGGTTTATTTGTCGAAGTCAGTTTTCCAATTTTTCGTACCTAGGAGACGCCATTCTGCCTTTTCGTTATAGGTACGAAACAATTAAGAGAAAAACAGAAATGCGGACTACGAGGTATTAGGTGGTTACGTCAGCATCTTCTTGTAGAGTGTCTCATTCCGTGTTCCTCCCAAGCTGCGGACTCCTCGTTCGTTCCGCTCAGTGGTCAAGGATTATATCCACACAACAGTCCAATCAAACTTTTGTGTACAAATTCGTAGGCTTATCATGTCACAACATCGTATGTAATTCAACAAAGCCTATCTATCATTCGTAGTCATGTATTATTCGTTTACATTAACGATACCGGGAACCTCTTCGATTCTCGAGGCGCAACATTTTTCACCGATTGAACTTGCTCGTGACAAAAGTTATGCTCTTGGATTTGTAGAGTTGTTAACCTTTAATTCGATTCCCAACGTTGATGTCAGTCAAAATGAAATTTACGTGGCTGATAAAGTGACCACCATACCTACTCGCAGTTATGAGATCGAGGATATAGAGAAGTATCTTCAAATCGTACTAAAAAATACATACATTAGGTTCAGCATCAAGCCTAACAGTGACACATTAAGCAGCGAAATCACATGCAACCACATTATAAACTATGATCCAAAGGATTCCATTGTTCGACTCTTGAGATTTACACCGCGTGTATTTGAGGCTAATAGAACTCACGAATGAGAGGTGCCTGTAGCCATATTCAAAGTCAACGCGTTGTGGTTTAAGGGCAGCATTACAATGGGTGTCTACGTCAATAGACGTAAAGTACACATACACTATTCACGAGTTTTTCCTGACTGTCCAACTAAGGTATAAGATCTTGCGCCTACGCATCAAATCGCAATATGAGTCATTTAAGTAATCACAATAATCAGTAAGTCGACATGTCCCGTTCAAGTCAATTACTGATAAATTCTCGAACCGTTAACATCTCGGAACGTGAAGGTCCTGACAGCTCTAGGTCTAAAACTGACACCTTTTGGAAAAGAAAATACCCATAAATGAGATTTCAATTTTGCTGTTTCATTATCTGCTACGTACCATTGACGAGGAAATCAGTTAAATTTATACACGGATCGTCTTTGACGAATCCATTGCGCACTACAAAATTCACGCGCACAAACCTCATGCCTTATCAGCCTTCGACACAGCGATGAAATTCGAATTATTAGTTCGCATAAGTATGTATACATACTGCCCAGCAAAAGTTTGGTACATATTAATGGACGACTCCACAAAGCTGATGTTACAGTGACTGAAAACATACAGCTCGTGAAAAACGCCATCTGTCATTTTTTTCAAGAAATTCGCTGTGAAATTTATGCTGTTCAGATTGATTGATTGAGAAGCAAGAATGTTGACTTGACAAGTCTCATGACGGATTTGACTTCCCTGAACCCTGGTCAGTATTGGCTGATGGAGAACACTGGATGACTTGAAGTAGTGGAAAAGGAAAAATTAACCGATGTCGAGGGTAATTTTGTTGTATAGATACCGCTGCGCATGATATTGGGTTTCGCTGAAGACTACTGCAAGATTGTTGCCAATGCCAAACATGAGTCAACTTTCACGAAATCAAAAAGTGACGTGTACGCAATTGTGCAGACTCAAGAAATGGAATTCAAAATCGTGATTAACATAATCGGAAGACTCATACCGTATTTGAAAGTTGTGGATCAGAGGAAAGTTAACCTGCTGAATATCATTGCGAAAGATCCGCCATTTCGAAAAGCTTCCTCACTTGGGAATTGCACGAATATCCTCTACTTTCTACCACATCGAAATGCGTTAGAACTCTGAAAACTTCCACTCAGCTTGAAAAACCTGAATTGCCATTTTGAGTTCCCAAACAAGTCGAAAGAACAGACGCATCATCAAAGCACAGACCTGTTGACATTCGCTTGAATTGAAAGCTAAGTAAATCCAACTTTTTAGCTCAAACATCAGCGTACTGCTTGATTGTTCATTATTGTATTATCGAATACAATCCACACAGTAGTCAAGTAACAAAGGTGGTATAAAGCTGACTCATTCCTGCCACCTTGCGCAGTTTGAAGATGGAGGCTTTGATGGACCCAGTAATAACACCTTTCGTTACAAGAATTGGCTGTAATTTCACTCGATTCGGAAGCACAACCTTCGACGTTTCTTTTCATGCCACCTTACAAATGTAATTGTCTACACAACAAATATAAAAACCAACATTCATGGTTATAACGCAATTTTCACGGTCTACCTTGAAGCTTTGGAAATATACTATTTGAGAAAGTTGAATGAACAATTTGATAGAGTTTACACTGTGTACGCGACAGGAGCAGAGAATAGAAATTACCTAAATAAATTTGTACCCAAAGTTCGAATCATTGATTTGCTGGACTTGGGCTGTTTATTGCTTCGAGACATACAAAAAACTTCAACTGCGCCTGTACGATGGGATAAGCATATAACACCAAGCGTAAATTGTGCAGCTCCAACTGCCATGATACTTCAAAATTGGTTCCTGGAACTTCATACTGTACGGAAAGCGACGCTAAGCAATTAATACAATTGTGCACAAGCTGGTTATGATACTGTTTAATAAAACAAATTTGGTATTAACGTTATGAAGTAATTAAAGCTGTAATCTCACATTTTTCTTAATAAACCTTTTTTTCAGAAACATTCGTGAATTAATTTCACAAGTTTACCTTAACTATCAAGAGCAGAATTTTTAAACAGTTGCTTCATTTGAGAAACCTAACGGAACTGCGGTTGATTTATTGAATGTCATTTGGTAGACATAGATTGTGAGATAGTTGATATCAGACTGGACTTCCGTCTCACAATCAGTTCTTGAAATTATAAGTTATGGGAAAAAATGTCACGATGGTTGACATCACACAGGCGCCTAGGCGTCCAGGTTAACAAAAGCAATTCTCCAAACTCTAAATTGTGGAATGTAGGGTGATTGATATCTTGGCGAAAACCGCTCAAGGTTAACCAAAACGTTCCTGAACATTTTCGATCTTCTGCTGATCGCTGTGACGTCATCGTAGATTTCAAATTTTCCATGTTACGGCATGCACAGTAGGTCAAACCTTGGTCTCGAGTTCTCCTTATGTATCCACTCTCGTTATTAGGCCTATGCTCATATACGGGCCCGGCAGATTCTTCTCGATGACGTTCTGAACCATTAAAATTAAAAATTAAAATCTTCAAGGTAATGGTCTTCGAGAAATTACTACTGTAATATGCATCGTTTGTCATGTAATCACTTTTTGCAAATGAACTAAGTTGTATTTCGCTATTATACAATTCCAAAAAATTATTTTATGAGCATTCGTTCGAGCATTATATGTGGAATCACGTGTAAAAGACTTCATATTTTTTACTATCATTTGCAAACGAAACAGATAAAGATCTTCATACATCGCGTACATTTTCTTTAAAATACCGTATACCATTTGGATAATTTTTCGTTAATATGTCTACATTATTTGTCCGACATTTTGACGGTAAGCGGCATTTTTCCGCATGCCTCTCACATACCGCCATAAGCATCCGCGTATAAGAAGTACAACTTTAACTAATAAATACTTGGCATCTATATAGACCACCCGTTTGAGGTTTTGCATAGTAACGTAATTAATATCAATCAATAAGGTGCAAAAACTTGAGTCACGTGACTACATTTCAATTTTTCTTACCAGCCTCCGTAACTTTCTTGACGCATTTACACTCTCGTCGTAGCTCCATCGATAGAAATTCATCAAAGAACCTGAACTCTGCCATTTGATCCTTAGATCACAATGCATTAGTAATAAATTGGTCTTGGAATTGTTGCATAGGTTTCTTATCTCAGATATCAATATTCTAGGTCATTCCAATTACGATTACGAAAGTGATTGAACTTTACGAAACAAAAAATTCTCGACATTCGACCATGATTGTCGGACAATCGAATACAGCCAAATCAGTGACATGGAAGTTGCTAAAGAACACTTTGTCACAAATGAAAAAAGATGGGAAACCTGGTGCGAATCTCGTGTCTGAGTATCCAATTAATCCAAAGGCTTCGAACCTTGGTGAGTTGTATGGAGAATACAACCTGTTGACTGGTGAATGGCTCGACGGTGTGATATCTTCTATCATGCGGAAGACTTGTGCAGGTAAATATCTGGACACTTAAGAGAAATTGGACTGATAAATACAAAATTTTTGAAACCAAGGCCAGCAAATGATCATAATTTTCGATATTTTGATATTTTACTTTATCAACAGAAGATACCCCAGATGAGAAATGGATACTCTTTGACGGCCCTGTTGATGCTGTTTGGATAGAAAATATGAATAGTGTGATGGATGATAATAAGGTACTTACTTTCAGCTCTGTTGAGATAGTAAAAGAGATCATAGTATTCGTTTCTTTTTAGTAAAAATCTCATTTATGATGGTACACAAGCGAGTTGAGCAGGCTATTGGTGTACCTTTTTCTTTGTCGCTTCATAGAAAATTACAAGACGATGGGTGACAATTTGGGAAATTTATGAAAGGAAAGAGTCTTAACGTCAGATTTTTGAAATTACCACAATCTCTTTTATAGAATTTTGGAATGCACAAAGTTGTAAGATAGAATAGTCGAAATGCGGAAAGGTAAACTGGAAAAATTCTGGCAATTTTGTATCTCCGTATGCTAGTTTCTTGTCCATTTTACGACTTCACATTGTGGCTTAATATATTTTAATCTTTATATATTCGGATTTGTTTATAAGTGAATTTTGTGCCATAGGAAACCCAATCAACCCTCTAAGCCGGGCATTTTTAAACTTAATATTTTGGCCTGAATTTCATTACTTGAGGGCTTCTGAGGGATCACTGAGTACGAATTTGACGTCAAAATTTTATAATTTCTAAATCCAACATGGCGAATGTAAAATAGAAAAAATTGTCATTATTCGACGATTCTGGCCGAAACTTGTTACTTGGTGATGTTTGGGGTTATATAAAGTAACAAAGATCATTCGAAGTTGAAAATAAAATGTTATAAGGCTAGGACATAGAAATTTTTAAGATGGGATGTTGAGCATCCCACTGTGACTAAAAGGATTAAATGGGCTTTTCGTGTTCATGAATTCCATGTTATCTCCTATGTTATTTCCAATTTTTCTACACTTGTCACCCCACGATTCCTAAACATATTTAGGTACCATCTTAAGGAGAGTTATTTTCATGGAAAGTGCGCATGAAATAGGGATTTTGCGAGGAGAGTAATATGCCGTAGGAGCCGTAAGTGCGTGAAAGCCTCTCACGAGTAAAAAGTTCATATATAATGGGCACACACCACAAATTCGATTGTTTGTGCTAGCTCCTGTCAAAAACCAGTGCATTACGTAACAAAGGAATAAAGTCGGGGATGATTTCCGCGGGTGACAGTATTGATGAAAACTACGAAGTAGTTGAGTTGTTGACAGAGGTAGTGCAGAAAAGTTCTTTTTCAAAATTTTGAAGGTAATGCAACGAGTGAAAACTCGTTCAAATTGTATGAACGTAGTTTCAGTTACATGAACCTCACGTACAGCACCAGACAGTTTCCAATATCAAATATTTCTAGAGACTTGCGAAGCTGTGCACGCGTTGAAGAATTTGAATCGTAACCTAGACACGTGGGATAACATTTTACCGTTTGTAATCATCCGCCAGCTTAACCCAGGCTCTCGATGAGAATGAGAAATGAAATAAGTTAAAAAGAGTATTATCCCACCTATGACGAAATCACAAATTTTCTTGATCACCGAATTCGTGTCCTCGAGGCAATGTCAATACACACATCGAGCATAACGGGTAAAAAGCTGATACCGGAAAAGGTACCACAAATTCAGTTAAATCCCATTTGTCTACGACAATGAAATGTCACGCGCGCGATAGTGAGCATTCGATTTATAAGTGCGAATCGCTCAAAATCACGATGGTCGAACAAAGACAAAAACTGGTTCGCGAAAAACATTGGTGTTATAATTGTTTATCAATTAATCACAACACTCAGCCATGCCCAAGCAAGCACGTGTGATTTCATTGCAAGAAGAAGCATCATACACTCATGTATAATGCCGATTTTCCACATGCACGGAAAATTGAACAAACATCAGTAGCGGTCCTTTCAGGGAATACTGTATAAAAAATTCAATCAAAAGCTTCGATACCGAAGCAACCTGAATCCGCTAGTGGCACAAGCGCATCCACTAGTGTGCGATCTCTTCATCCATTTGAGAAACAGCCTGCTTCGAGTCCTGTTATGCTAGCCACTACTTGGGTACGGCTCGAGGCGCCAAACGGGTGAATTATGAAAATTCGAGCGCTCTTCGATCAGGCATCGCAAACTTCATTCTTCACGGAGTCGATTGTTCAAAACTTACGACTACCGCGGAGAAAAGTACAGTCAACGGTCACCGGAATTGGGGGGCTCAGCAGCAGGCATTGGCTGGTCTGTTGTTTCGTTAACTCTCAAACCCTGCAATCGCAATGGTTCGTCAATGAGATGCAATGCTCTTCTTTTTCAAAAATTAACCTCGTACGTACCAAAAGGTACCGTAACCAGTCTAAATTGGAATCATTTGAATAATCTCGAGTTAGTTGATCCTGATCAAAATAGTGCTGTTCCGATCCAATTAATTCTCGGGGCAGGAATTTATGCGAGTATTCTACGTAAAGGATAAAACGTGGGCCGTCTGGATCGCCCAGTGCACAAAATTCTCTCAGGACCAGTTGCGACAAACACGAGCGAGAATTTGACCAACTTAAATACTCATCCAACGATCTCAGAGTTAAACTTATCGCTAGAACTAAGACGTTTTTGGGAACTCAAAGAAATTCCAATCTGTTCACCTCTCACAAAGGACCAAAAATCAATGTGAAACGCACTTTGCCGCGACACATAGACGTTTACCAGACGGACGTTATCAAGTTAAACTACCATTTAAGAACTCAAATGCTGTTGAACTTGGTGCATCAAACCAAACAGCGGTAAATTGGATGCTAAAATTAAAACGTAAATTCACACGTATTTCTGAGCTAGTCACTCCGTACTGTGATTTTACGCAGGAATATTTAGATCTCGGGCATATGGTATCGACGTCTTTCAATTCCCCAGAATCCGATCCCGATGTTTTCCTACCGCACCACCCTGTAATCAAAGACAGTAGTACTACAAGATTACGAGTGGTATTCAAAGCATCGAGTCGAACGTCCAACGCTATGTCACTTAATGACCATATCATGGTAGGTCCAAAACTTCAAGCTGACTTACCAGCCATGATCTTGAAGTGGCGCACACACCAATTCAGTTTCACTGCTGATATTACAAAAATGTACAGACAGATTCTCGTCAACCCAGAAGACACGAGGTATCAACAGGTACTGTGGCGCTCAACGCCCAGTACTCCAATAGTTCCGTGCCAATGTGTTACGGCCACACACGGTACCGCATCTGCCCCGTATCTAGCAAACCACGTACTCAAATAATTAGCTGATGATGAAGAAAATTACTTCCCGTTAGCAGCTCCAATACTGCGCCAACAGTTCTGTGTAGACGACGCGTTATTCGGAGCAAATGACGAAGCTACTGAGAATTCACTACGACTCGAAATTGAGAAATTACTAACTCGCGGAGCCTTGACATTGCGTAAATTGATGGCAAGTTACCCTCCACTATTGGAGAAAATTCCAAAAACAGATCGAGAAGTCACAAAAATCTGATTCTTCGATTCGTGCGAAACAATTAAAGTTCTCGGTATTAGTTGGTTACCGGAAACCGATGCATTTTGCTTCAACGCCGCAATGCCGAAACAAGATCGCCTCACGAAACGCGCTGTATTGTCAGTAATCGCGAAATTATTTGATCCCCTCGGTTGGTTATCGCCGGTGTTTGTTGTTGCAAAAATATTAATTCAAGAGCTCTCAATTTTGTAATCAGATTTAGATGATGAATTCCCCCTTGATTTAGCCGAAAAATGGACAAATTATTGCGCCAATATAACCGTCATCAACATTATATCAATGCCCAGACGGAATCAGCTCAAGTCAAACGAGACTCAGTGTCAAATTCACGGTTTCGCGGACGCCTCCACTCGCGCGTACGCAGCCTTCTTTTACTTACGCGTAGTCGATGAAGATAATGACGCTCAAATTAGCCTGTTAACAGCAAAGTCAAAAGTTGTGCCGGTACGAACCATTATCGTACCGCGACTCGAGTTATGCACAGCAACGCTGCTCGCAATATTAATCAGATACGTTATAGACCCGATGCAATTAACATCGTGTACTACTTACGCATGGAGTGACTCTACCGTCGTTCTGTCATGGCTCAAAGAGCATCCATCTGCTTGGCCTACGTTCATTGCTAATCGAGTAGCTTTGATACAAACCCAAGTTCCTAGGGTCACATGGAATCATGTTCCTACAGCTCAAAATCCCGCGGACTGTACGTCCTGGGGACTAACAGCATCAGAGCTTTACAACCATCATCTATGGTAGCAAGGGCCACCGTGGCTTAAAAATAACAAAACATCGTGGCCATGTGTGCCCGAAATCGCAGACGGACAGAAAACCATTTCCGAACAAACCGTGCACGTTGCAGCGGTATCGACTCCATCCTGGGAACTCCCCACTGAAATCTCGTCATGGCCCAGACTCTTACGCATCACTGCATATTGCATGCGTATCGTCGCATACGTTGAACGTGAACCTCGCGTGTCAAAGTTCAGACTTTCAGGCGATGAAATCCTTAACGAAAAACAATATTAGATCAAAATTGCACAGTCCGAGTTTTTACAACAAGAAATAAACGCAATAACCTCACAACTACCGTTGCCAAGACGATCAGCGATACGGTCACTTAATCCCTTTATCGACGAATTCAGTATTCTCCGCGTAGGTAGTCGTCTTTAACGATCATTTCTATCGTTCGATGAAAAACATCCTATAATTTTACCAAGACATCGTATCACTACTCCAATCGTAGAACACTCGCATTCACGCTTCCTACATAGTGGTCCACAACTTACGACCAGTTTTTTACTACAAAATTATTGCATTGTAGGCCAATGATCGTTTGTGGGAAATCTTTTATACAAATGCGTTACGCGTGTTCGAGAGCACACTGCGGTACCGTAGCAAATCATGGGAAACTTACCCGCCACACGAACTACTCCAAGTCGTCCATTTCAAGACAGCGGGCTTGACTACGCAGGTCTTTTGTAAGTTCGTACTTTGAAAGGTTGAGGTCAGAAATCGTTCAAATCACACCTCGTTCTATTCGTTTGCCTGTCAACTCGCACAGTTAAATCTCGAGTGCGTTTCAGACTATACAAAGGAAACCTTTCTTGCTGCTTTTCGTCGCTTTGTCTCACGGTGCAGGTTACAATCCGATCTATACAGCGATAACGGTACCACATTTATAGGAGCAGACAAAGTACTTCAAAATGCGTACAGATCAATAATACGAAATACCGATCTAAGCAATGTATTAGTCACTGACAACGCCACCTGATATTTTATTCCTCTAGGACTCTTCCACTTCAGAGATCTATGGAAAGTGGGTATAAAATGTACAAAACGTAATTCAAGACGCGTTTTAGGTGCAAAAACTGTAACGTTCGAGAAATTTACAACGCTATCAACACAAATAGAAGCATGCCTCAACTCGTGACCCATCGGTTCCTGAGATGCCGAACCTGAAGAGCTTTCCGCACTCACACCAGGACATTTTCTGATAGGTACACCGCTAACTAGTGTTCCGATGCCAACCTTGCTCAATCTCAACGAGAATCGATTGTCTCGGTGCAAACTCTTGCGACAAATGCTGAAGGTATTTTGGAAACACTGGTCAAGCGAATACATCCATTCGCTTTAAATCCAACCAAAATGGACACAAATTAGAAACAACTTGCGAGTCGGTGATTTAGTGCTCGTGCGAAACGAACATTTGCCACCAACAAAATGGCTCTTAGGTCGAATAACCGAGTGTCATCCGAGTCCCGACGATCGCATACGTGTCGCGACAATTAACACCGCTCAGTCACTATTAAAACGACCAATTACTAAAATTTGCATCCTCCCCATTAGATCTATCAAATCCGATCCTACTCCTGATTCCCCAGCAAGTATGGATACTTCATACCAAGATTTTGTCGGTGCAAAAAGCGTGTTGTCTAGGACCGTTGACGACAAATGAACAATTCTCTGGTAAACGTCTAACAAGTCAATGCAAACCGTGTCACCGCTTCGTGCGGTATTGTCAACTGTTTGGAATCAATTTTCAATTAACGACTAAAAACAAAAAAAAAAAATACATTTTCGATCTTCGTGCTAATTTCATATGATTAACTACTGCTTCTCCTCCACTATGTACTAGCGGGCGGCGCCCCTTTTGTAAATATAGTTCAATTAGTAAAAAAAAAATATATATGTATAGAAATGTTCGGAATGTTCAAGCATGTGTGCGTGAATGTAGTATGAGTGAGTATAACGGTATGTGAAAATGCAAAATAGCAGTTGAAGTCGAGTCAATTTCAATAATCCATACAAAAACATATGTAAACCTCGGTGTTATTCTCTCGGACGCGAGAGTCGTTACCTCAAATTCAGGACGTCTCCTACGTTCGACAAAAACTGCAACACGGCATGTCGTCACGATAAGAGACGACACAGTTAGTCAATAGATCAGAAGGTAACTTTAGTGAACAGATGTTCAGTCGCAGTGTGCAGATGTGTACAAATCGAAGTGCACAGATCGAAGCAAAGTATCCACCATGAGCAATTATTTGACGTGAATAAAGATGTTTCATTCGTTACGTTATAAATCAAATGTTCATGCGTGTTGCGAAGGTACAGGTACAGAACCTATTTTTTCCTATATCAAAAAAAATAACGACTGCTAGTTCACTTTGGCGGAATTGAGGAGAGTATTAGAAGATTACCAGCCAGATGACAAAAAAATCAAAAAAAAAAAAAAAAACCCAGAAGAAAGATACGGAGACAATCATTTTCACCACTAAAACTGGAGGATTAACTATTGTTTGCTTACAAGACCCAAAATATAATCTGAACAAAACTTGGTACGAAAATCAGAAACAGGACCCTCAGGAAGGAGAGTTCAGGATTCTAGCAGCAGCAAAGATTTTTTGACGCGATATTCGTTAAGTAGCTTGCAAAACTGAGTATTATCCACTGCTCGACATCATGTTTAACAACTCAAATGAAGCTATCTCTGATTCCTTGCTTTTTTCTTTGGAAGCGATAATTTTGAAAGATGAAACAGGCGAATTAGAGACGCTTCAATTCAAATGTCCACTATTTTTCAAGCGATTCGTTCGAGGTCATATCTTTCTCCTTTACTGCTTTGGGTTTCTGTTTATGCATCACGAGTCAAAACGTTTGGTGTATATTTTAGCATCCTTAGATGTTTTGGCACCGTACAGACAAACACTGTTGTATGAGACTTTAGGTCTTTTTTTTCCCCGGCCTTTAATGACGCTACTGAAAGATAGCTGTTTCGTTCAATATTTTGACGATAAAACCGATTATAATGAGGCTACTATTGACGACTCAAATATATGCCATTTCATGAGAATCATACAAATATTGATTCGACATGACAAAGTTCAGGATCCATATCTTATGTCAAGATTGGAAACGGTACTCACTGCCGCGGATATGACATTAATTGGGGTGTAATGAATGCTTGAAAAGTGGAAAAATATACTAAATATTCCTGGTAGGGGTGAATTCATAGAATTTATTAAAAAAAAAGAGGTATATATCGATCACGAATGGATACGTGCCATTAAGTTAATTTATTAATCAAGCGATTACATTTTCAAAACAACAAAATAAAGGTCCTACTGAAAAGCTGTGGGTACAATATTTGGAAATAATTACTATTGTGATGAAATTTGTCAAGCAGAGAGAATGAGGAATTGGAAGATACATTCAACTACCGTGAAAAAATGCTTTCACATTTCCACGCAACAAGATATTTTCTTTACGCAAAACCGACCCATACGTACATTCAGGATATGAGGAAATTGGAATCTTCGATGGAGAATGAAGCTCTCAAAAAATTATTCGGTAATTTTTTCTGCATCAGACGATCAAATGAATATTTTTGTGGAGTATCAAGCGACATAATCATTGAGCAGTCTTTCATAAAATCGTTTGAATCAAAAGAGGTATTTACGCGTGAAAGAAGCACCACGGACACACGGACAGTGTCTTGAAAGATGGGTTACACTTTTTTATTAACTGCATGCAATATTTTTGGAGAGTAGTATAGATATAAGAGTTCTGGACCAAAAAATGGCGGCGTACCGGCAGAGTAGTCCCGATTCCTACCTTACCGATAGTCGCTATGTTACCACCGTGATGGAAAGCCTCACCTACGATATCGTTACCGGCTGAAGAGTTACCATGAATAACACCACCTATATTTTCATCCGATTTAACCGGAAGGTGGTTTAACAATGTGATTTTTGCTCAGTCGGATGAGCAGCCATTTTGATTTTTTTGCCGTCAGATGAGCGAACATTTCAAATTTTTCATTGTTGGATAGGAAACATTTTACCGACGAAATTGTTATCTCTGATCTTACCGACAGTTGGTGTTACAGAGTGTTGCCGCAGGTTTGTCGCATGTGGCGCCCCACCACATTATCGATCAATCGATATTTCACCGATCGAGTCTGCGTGGTATTTCCAATGCTCGCCGCAAGATGGCAACTTTTTTCATCATGTGGTTAGGTGAAATGTAACGTTTCAAAGAATAACGGTTGGATGCTTTGAATAGATGTTTATTATTTATCAGTAATTACATTCGGTTTTCGGCTTAGACATAAGAATGGTGATAGATCATCTTATTTTCAATTGAGCAAATAACCTTACACGTATTTTCTTTATTCACACAATAGTAATGATTAAACATCCTATCCCAAAATTGACTTATACTAATTTCTCAACAGTGCCACTAATCGGGCTGTACTCGACAACACGATCGTGCAAGATCATGCAATGGCATGCGGTGATTGCGGCAAATTCCATGCTCGCTTCAAATTCCAATCAAATATCCACCGGTCCGGTTTTCAACGATTCATTTTGTTTTGAGCAATCGACAACGACAGGGGGAGCTTGGTTTATAAATTCACGCCCCGATAACAGAGGTTCGGCCTCTTCGTCGTAGCAGGCCGTTTGGAACTGGACATACATGTTGTAGAGAATGGCGTACTGATTATTAGATACATCCAGATCAAAATTTCTGTAGGGATAACGCTGCGGATTGAGGAAGAGGTTTACATCTCTGATTCGACAATGATCAATTCACTGACATTTTTCAGGAGATCATTTTTTTTTGCAGTTTGGAATCCCAGAACGACATATCTCGGCTTCTCCAACTGCGTCGATTTCTTGACCGCCCACATGTCTCGCGACGTTGACGGGAGCATCCGATACACGTACGTTTCCGAAAAATGAAAACTCATCTATATGGCCAGATCGTTGGCAATGTAGTTGAGTAGCTGGATTTTCGGTTTATCGGCCAGTTTGATGTAGGGTAGCAACCACTCGATTTTATTAAGGGTAATTTTAAAGTTTTCCGTGGGCGAGGTCTGAATCACCGAACTCAAATCGGTGTTGGAACATGTGAGAATCAACTTGTGTTTGCCATTCACGATGACTCGACTATAATATTCGGCGAAACCTAGCATATAATTCAACGGCAGAACAACGTCGGAATTTCCAGAAGCATCAGTTGGTTTGATATCACCGCTCAACCAACCGGTATTATCCAGATTATATTGCTGACCGGGACTTAGAGATAAGTGCCCCTTCATAACTCTGGTGATACCAACATTTTTATTCCGATTAATCTCTACACCGTTCAACTCGTAGCGAACTTCCTTGTAACGAGTACGGTTCAGTAATTTTGAAGTTTTCCGTGTGCAGGGTCTGAATCACTGAATTAAAATTGGTGTTGGAACGTGTGAGAATCAACTCGTGTTTGGCATTGACGATGACTCGATAATAATCTTCGGTGAAGCCTAGCAAATAATTCAACGGTGAAACACCGTCTAAATTTCCAGAAGCATCAGTTAGTTGGGTATCACCACTTAAGCAACCGGTATTCGCCAGGTTATATTGCAGACTCGGACTCAGGGATAAGTGTCCCTTCATAAAGCTGGTGATACCATCATTTTTATTCCGATCAATCTCCACAGCATTCAACTCGTAGCTAGCTTCCTTAAACAAATGGCAAACAAACATATTGATCAATTTTGTGGTTGTCACCGCATTGACACCATCGTCCTTTGTAATTTTTTCGTAAATGTGTAGAGAGCTTTTACTGGGCAGTAGGCACAAGTCTTGATGTTGAAGAACAATATGGATTTCATCGTTGTTCTTGAAGGTGGATGATGCAAACGGCTGATGAACATGAATCTCAGAGTGCGCAATCGATTTGTCGAATGCCACAGGCTTCGGTGTTCTTATTATTTCTTCCATAATAACACACACAGGATGCAGCGAACACGAATTCTCATTTTCCAAAATTACCACGTAATGGAAGACCTAGGCTCCGGAGAAACCGAACGTTTAGAGGTGTCAGCCTCGTGGGGGGTGTAAGCATCGTCAAAGGTACCGGGTGACTGATGATTTTCAACCATGATGTCTCACTTTGATAACTTGTAACGAGTACGGTTTATCTCGAGGCCAGCGCCTATGAGATAAACCCGTTATTGTGGTGTTCTTTGTAAAATTTCAATGAACGAACGAGTATACATATAAAGGATCCCCTCTGATGGGTAAAAAGCAGGATCAGCTTATAAGACCCCAAAAACCTTGGACTGTCAAACTATGCGGACTTGGGTAGCACTAAAGCCGCCTAAATACGTGAACAGGCACCTCCGCCAGTTGCTCCCTTTCGTAAGGCAAGGGCTTGTTTGGCCGTTGCTTCCAGCTGGACACAAGTAAAAGAGGCGTATGTCACCTAATCGGAGATACGGGCTTTCCAGTACTCTCTTATAATTGCGAACTCGGAGTAAACAGCGTCGCCTGCCTATTTTCAGTCGTGGGTTACTGACCCTAAACACCGCCAATCCTCCAGACCAGGGATTACCTTGGCTGTCTGTTGGTTTACCCCCCCCCCCCCCCCCCCCCCCCTTCACAAGGTGAAACTTTCAGTTCGTGGAGATTGTTGGACAACGAGACAGGCAAGTGTATAATTTTGTCAGTAAATAGGCTTTAATAGTATTAATTAAAATATAAGTGGTGTTGTTCGCAGTTGGCGATTTGGGTTCATGAACTTGACTGTAGAGAACTGAAATTAAAAATAAAAATCAAGAAATGATAATATTTGGTAGATTTTATAGGCTCTGCTCCTAAAATTGTCCCTACAGCTCAAATTTCTTAACCAAATGGCTCTATCCTATCTTTATTGAATCTCTTTAGCGGTCCCGGGCTATCGCGGACTCTAAGATTATAATATCATACTACTTCTGAACTAAGTTCTTTGCTTAAAGTTCTACTCTAACTTTGTGAAGCTGAATTCGAGAGTGTTCTCTGGACGAGGAACACTTCGTCTGAATGTGACGCAGCTCGGTGCTTTGCCGGACAACTGGTGCCCGCTCTTCGTGTTCCTCCAATTTATACTCTTCCGGAGCTCTCGTCAGATTACCTTGTCGACGTCCTTCCCCTATTTGTGGGTGTTCTGTTATGGGTCATCATCCCGGTATGCGTCGGTCATCGTTCGTCGTCTTTATTTATTATTTTAAGATTATGTATGTTACGGTCATAGCTGGTATTGGCGCCCACCTTGGCCAGTTGACCGTTACAAACTTTCTTCCAACTTTCTCGTCTCAAACACGATTCCCATTATTTGAGTGATTTCACATGTAAACGCAAAGTGATCGTCCCGCCGCGAAAATTAATCAGCTCATCGTCTTGATCGACTATTCTCAGCTGTAAATGATGTATCGACTGTACGGCGATTGGTAGGTAAATGACGTTGGTAGGCACTTAGACGATCTTATATCGTAATGAAATGGTTAGGAAAAATTCGTGAATCGTGTGAGCTCGACGCTCGTTTATGTACGCCCCTGTGGTGATGTTACACTCAACGCGTGAAGTATTAGTCTTCAGTATGGCCACTGGTAATTCTAATTCATGAGTCACGTCTCGTGCTAGCTCAACCGCTCCAAGTCCCAATAATCGGCCGATAGAATCTTTGAGTTTAAAGTCTACTACTTGATTGCACGTGACTTCACTGTTCAGCTCGTTGTCGTTGGCTCTCAGACTAAGGGTGATGTCGTAGGGTAGCTCCTTGCACAGAAAATTTTCATATCCTCAATTTCATAGCTTCCCGTGGGTATCATGATTACCTCTCTGCTGTTGTCCGCTCGTTTCAGGTGAAATTCATCACACGTCTCATGAATATTGGGTAATGAATTGAATGTCAGGAACTCGTCGAGTCCAAGAACATAGTTTTCCTCCGGTGATAACTCGATTGGGGAGAAATATTGAGCCTCCAGTACAGAGGATATACCTGACAATGTTAACGTCAACGATTCCGACATGACTAATGCTTGCTCATGTGACACTTGTCTTTTTATATCTGTTCACTGAGAAGTTTGAGGCACAAGTGGCCGCAAATCACAGTATCATATTCCTGATACCTCTTATGATTATATTCAACGCTACTAACACCAAAATATCTCATCAGGTCCTTAGGCGGTTTCAAATCACCGAAACTATCGAAATACAGAACATGTTCACCAGTTTTTTTGTACGCTACCCAATGTGTCCCTGGGCCGTTTTTATCGTCAAGATTAATAATTGCGGATTCTAGCATATTTGCTCCCGATTTAGACAGATCATTCCGCATAAAAACGCCGCAAAAATGCGAAATTTTCATATTTTCAGCATAGTTGCGTGAATCAATGTTGGTAAGAGCTTGGAGTTGTAGCTTTTCTATTTTTTTGCCAGTCGTAAATACAGACATATGCCGCAGCGGTAGGCGCTCAGGTATAATCCCTTGCCTAGCGCAATCGTCTCCATCGTTGCATTGTGCCGTTTGGTTTCGTTCAAATGATGTTTGAAACACTAGCTTCGTTGACAGCTTTAGCTATACCCGCAGCGCCCCCCGCTGAAGCCGGTATAACGCGAGGCACACGCACATTCTTCCCAGTCCCACGCACGGCCGCACGAGCACCCGCTAACGCCGACTCGACGGCTTTATGACCTGGTTGCATGGCGACCTTTGCTGCTGTGATGATGGATTTGAGATTCACCGTTCTCTTTCGCTGTTTACTCTTCGCATCCGTTGTAAATTCCTTCTTTGCAGCCACTCCAAGTTTCGACCGCTTCACAGCTAAGCCCATTCCGAGCTTAGATTTAGCTTTCATGGTGTTGGTGAGTCCACAGGCTACTGCCTTCTAACCCACACTAGCGTCCTTGGCCAAGACGCGATTTACGCTTTCTCAACGAGCACTGTGTCGGCAAGATTTCTCACTGCAATATCTTGATTCTTGACGTATGCGATGTCGTCGTCTTTACCCGCAGCGTTCAGTGGATTGATCCACAAATCGCCACGAGCCAACCTCCTGGTCAATTTCGTTCCAGGTCCGCAGTACTGATACCCCGACACGTGCAATTCAACCAGAAGATGATTGATGATTATATTTAGCAAACCTCCGACGCATCTCTTCCGTGTGCACGTCCTTATAGTCCGGCAACAACTAACGAAAGTTCTAAAAAAGGGTGAATTTATATGCCGTCATCTTAGTTCTCGTTGTCATTTCAACCAAGCATCATGAGATTTCAAGATCAGCCTGATAAACTACCTGTCGCGAATTTCGACAAAATGGTTCGGTGAGGAAAGAGGAAGATAGAAAAACGACATGGAAAATTGCTGCCAGATACCGTGAGAGCAATTCTTTGCGGTCTATCCAACTGTGGTAAAACTAACGCTTTTCTCTCACTCATGACCCACGGCAATGGATTGCGATTCGGAAATGTCTACGTCTATTCGAAAACTCTCATCCGGCCAAAGTATCAATTTTTGCAAAAATTACTCGAACCCGTACAGGGCGTGGGTTATTTCCCGTTTCACGAGACAGATGAGGTTGTAAAACCGAAAGATGCGCGCCCCAACTCTGTTGTGATGTTCGACGATGTGGCCTGTGAAAAGCAAGATAATGTCACAGCATACTTCAGCATGGGCAGGCATCGCGATGTCGATAGCTTTTATCTAAGTCAAACATATGCGCGTATTTCAAAACACCTGGTGCGTGACAATGCAAACTTGTTGGTGCTATTTCGGCAGGATGAAATGACTCTGAAACATATCCACAACGATCATGTGAACATCGATATGACGTATTGGCAATCTGAAGACTTGTGCTCAGCATGCTGGAATGACGGTAATTACAGTTTCACCGTAATTGACAAGTATAGTGAAATCAATGAGGGGAGATATAGGAAGGGCTTTGATTGCTTTATAAGCATAAACTAACATAAACTTGCACAGTTTCATTGCAACAATCGAGTCGCCAACATGGAGAGTACCAAGATTCGTAAGCATAGCGATACATTAAGTGAAATATCGAAAGCATGCGACGTCATACGTCGGAAGCACAAGATGATAAAGTTGGACAAAGACACGATCGAACAGGTTATGGGGGAGGTATTCAAGTCTTTAGTAACATCGTTGCAAGAATTGGTGGATACCTCAACGCAGCAGCAGCAGCATATTATACAAGAAATTAAAACGGAACTAACACATGTTACAATGAAAAAAGAAGAAGAAAAAAATGATGAGAGTACCGAGGATGATGATGAGAAGGTTGCGGATATGGATGACGGGAATTTCATGAATGCAAATGATAAAACACTGAAGTCTGGTGAAATTTCTACTACAAGCACGCCGGTGAAGAAAACAATGGATTTCATGGCCGATATTTGAAAATGTTCAGCACAAGCAAAAAAAGGGATTCGGATACCACATACCGTGTTCAAAATTTGACAAACGGTATGATGATTGGTGATACGCCAATCAATTTCATTGATAATCTGATCAATGTGGGGGATAAAAGTTACGAGAGAACACCCGGATTACTTGAATTATTGTTTGAAAAATCACCCGATGCATCGATTGTAAATGACGCGGACAAGAATAATTGGATAAAAATTGTAATGATGACAAATGTACATCGAAAACGTTACTAAGCCCATGGCAGTCTTCGAGAAGATTGAAAAAGCGCAAAGTATAGAAATTTCGTTGCATAACACGTCAGCTCGCCGAAAAAATCTAGTAAAGGCTTGCCCGTCTATAAGATTTCGCAAAAGGAGAGGCAAGATGCTGATTATGTTTACTGGGATGATCCAAATGAAATCGTAGATCGTCTCCAACTACTTATGGCGTCACAGGCTGCAGGCAATACCAACTATTTCAACGAAATATTCTCCATTATTGAGGAATAGAGGGAGACTGGAATCGTTTATTAGCAACACATAAAAATAGAATCATAATTTGTTCAGTGACCGTCCAGTGATGAGTATAGACATTTGGGTGACATTCCGAGCGTGGTAAGGGTAAAAAATTTATTCGTGAGCCTCCGAGTGTTAGATTCAAAACCACCACCGATAACCAATACGATATAGACAGCAAACAATCGTGTAATATCGCCGATCCGCAGATGGAAAACGATGCCGTTTTCTCAATCAAAGTGTACAGCGAGCGACTGATGGGCTCCAGAACGATATCGAGGGGGGAATTCATGTCATTGAGGTGAAGATTGCTAACAATGCCGAAGAAATTCGCGAGGTTATAAGATCCATGCCTGAAAGTATCAAAAGTTCAAAGAGCGATTTGAATTTGTTCTGGAAGACTGTCGAAGGCATGGCATGGTCGATAATTAAACAAAATGAAAAAGTCAATAGTGGATGAACTTCACAGACCCGCTCCCAGCCATTCCAACGAAATAGTCGCCATCATTGAAGAGTTGCGCGAGGCTGGAATCGTTCATAAGCGGCGAGTGAACAAAGAATCATCATTTGTTCAGTGACCGTCCAGTGATGAGCATAGACATATTTGGACGACATTCGGAGCGTGGTGGGGGTAAAAAGTTTAATCGTGGGCCTCCGGGTGTTGGATTCAAAACCACCGACGACAATCAGTATATTCTGGATGGTAGACGATTGTGTAACATAGCCGACTCACAACAGTTCAACGATGCTGTTTCCCTCAGTTCTCAATAGTTTGGACGAAAAATATCACGAAAGAGTGACGTAAATCAGTGAAGCCCTTAAACAGGCGCGCGTGCGTAACAGAAAGCTTTAAGCTAGAGTGATAGCGCTGGAACAAACCAGCAAGGAATCAGGCCCGTTTGAACAGCAGAAGCGTCTGGAGGAATGTTTGAAAAATTTAGCAGCACAGAGCGAAAAAAACAATGAAGACGATAATATCGGATGAACTTCACAGACCCGCTCGACGCAATTATTTACGTCGGTTCGTGGATATCTGTGGACTGGATGAGACCTGGCAAGCTGATCTTATTGCTATGTCGGCATACAGCTCACACAACAAGGAATACAAATACCTACTAACAATCATTCATATATTTCCCAAGTACGCGTGGGCAGTACCGATAAAGTCCAAGAGTGGGAAAGATGTGACTGCTGCCATGAAATCTGTACTGGCCCAGAGCCGTATACCTACACATCTACACGTTGATCAAGGCAAAGAATTTTACAACAGCTAATTCAAAGCCCTCGTGAAGCAGTACAATATCAACATGTATTCGACATTTAGCAACTTATAGGCGTCGATATGCGAACGTTTTAATCGAACATCGAAAGGTAAAATGTGGAAGCGGTTTACGCTCCAAGGATCTTACAAGTAGATTAATATTTTGGGTGATTTCGTTGAGTCCTACAACAACACCACGCATCGCATGATTCGGATGAAACCGGTGGATATCAGCACAAAGAATGAAAAACAACTGTATCGTAGCGTGTACAAGCCTCGGAAAATCAAACGAAGTGATCGGACGCGGAAATTCAATGTGGGCGATTGTTTCGGCAAAGTATCGAATAATTAAATGTGTGTCTCGCGACACTCAAAATCGTCCTCACGCATGTACGCACACTCGCGTGCAATGTTTACTTGCCGTCTCTGCGTCAAATCTCGCCGCTTGCCCGTGTCGCGACTCAAAACCCATCAGCTGTATCTCATGCATTGTCTACTGTCTCGAAATCATGTATGTGTGTAATCTATGTGTTCTCTCGCTCTGTAAAATTACCACTCTCTGTAACGTTCTCTTGCGATACGGTCTGTATCGCCACATCGAAACCAATAAAAGTCTCGTTTATCGGTAATCATTATCTCTCTCCATCTCAACATCATTTTCGTTTCATTTACACTCGTCCTCATCACTGATTCGCGGATCCCACGTCGATGATCCATATCCTTTTGCCATCTCTCTAAAGAGAGAGTTTGAATCAGCAAGTACAAGAATGTATTCGAAAAAGGCTGCACACCCAATTGGACCACGAAAATATTCACCGTGAGTGAGGTGAAAAATACCAATCCACCGACGTACAAACTAACCGATTATCAAGATCATCCCATCGGAGGAGGCTTCTACGAGGAGGAGCTCAGTAAGGCTAGATACCCCAACGGCTACCTTGTGTAGAAAGTATTACGCATACGAGGGAATCAGTTCTATGTGAAGTGGTTGGGTTTTAATAGTTCGCACAATAGTTGGATAAATAAAATAGACATGTAGCATAATTTGTATGTATTTTCAGAATTACAATAAAAGATTTAATTATAGAAATATTTCCACATTTATTTCCTTTTCACACACATGTGCCATACTCGTTACTATAAAAATGACAATAATAATAATAATAATAATCAGCAATTTTTCCATACGATTAATACACATTTTACTTTCTGAAAAGAGAGTCTGGCTCGAACAGCCGTCGGAGACGGACGTGTTTACAAACGCGATAATACCGAGAGTATAAGACGCGATCCTATAGTTTAGACATATAGCCAAACGCTTATTTATAATCGTGTCGTGAAATCAACAAACTCAAAGTGAACCATCACCAATATTTATCTGAATAATGACGTTAAACTTCCGGGTCAGCCATTCGCTGACCCAAGTGCAAACGCCCCCAGCAATAGTAAACTGAAGATCGACGCACGCGTTTGGCTCAAAAAAATATACGTAAACAACGGAAGACGATGAAACCTCTGTGAAGAAAACGTGGAAACGTCCCCTAATGAAATAACGCTACAAAAATTAGCGACGAAAATAAAACCAACGAACAACTCCGGTTTGAGCGAGAGTTCTCAATACACCGACTTTTCAAACACGGCGAGAAAAAAAATGAAAAGAAAGAAAAACAAGCAGCCTACTTCAATAAATATCGCCAAATCATTGGCTGGCGTGAATGAGCAAGCACGATCGACATGTATATCTCGCGTCGAATCTGACAACACTCAGGAAAGGATACATAACAACAAAAACGACAATCGGAAACCTAGCCCGATTGTAATTAAATCAGCCTTACTTCAGCGAAACGGCTCCTTACAAACTCAACTATATCATTTCTGTCGCAAGCAAAAAGTAAAACTTAAACATCATAGCGGTGCTAACTAGAGAATCAGATGCAACAGTTCACAATCTAAAACGCAACTACAGAACTTTCTAAGAGCAAATGAAATAGAACATCATACGTTGAATGATTCTATCGAAAAAAATAAACGAGTCATGATCATGGGATCAAGGTGATACTGTATGAAAAGGGAGAGCTAGAACTTGTAATCGAACAAGAATGGGGAATCAAACCCCTACAACTCATCCCTTTCTCAAATATCAGCATCTTCAAGGTGGCTATCTTCCCGCCAGAGACAAAACTCCTTGATCTGTACAAGAAAAACAAACTTGAAGTTTGCGTTGTAAAATGCGAAAAATATCAAGCAAAGGAAAACCAAGCGCGGCTGTGTATAAAATGCCTCGATTTTAGACACATTGCCAAAAATTGCGAACGCAAAGAAATCCCTGCAACAAAAACCATCCACCATATTGAAAAATGTTCTGTGTGCGAAACACTGAAAACGAGGCTAAAAGCAGGCTATGCCCAGTGAGAGAGGCTAATATGGACAAAGCAGCGGAAAAACGAAAAAAAAACTAAATCTCGTTCAGAAATCAACTCAACGCGTAATATCCACGCCACCAACAATTAACTATGATAACGACTTTCCAGCTATTAAAAGACGACCTAATTACAGAGCTGATGAGCAAACAAATACGAACAAACAAAGCAACAAAACCAAACGAACGCAACAAACAAAATCCGTCTCAATCAGACCAAATCTAACACCTCCAACCGACTCAACTGAGCGAATTGAGCATTTCAAAAACAATGAGCTTACGAATCGCGATTACAAATCAAACCCAAACCAAAAAAAAGAGATCACCGATAAAAATAGTTATCCGCAAAGCAATAAGCGAAATCTGTTACGATGAAGTCGAGGCGAGTTTTCTCCTACCGATATTCGGAATAATCGACGAATTAGACGACGAATCGAACATAAAATACACAATCGCAGGGGTGACGAATGCAGCAATCACTGTACTAGATCGCCTGTAGAACGAAATTAAAAATTCATTGTGATCCTACAATGCAACGTATTCGGGATTCATAAAGGAATCAATGAAATTAGAAATCTTGCCGCGAAACATAATCCACACGTAATAATATTAAACGAAGTCTAAGTCAAGCGTCATGGAATTTATAAGTATAATATTCAAGGATATTTAAAAATATCAGGCAACAAAACAAATTATGAATCGCGAGGACGAGGAGTCCGTGGAACCTTCATGTACATTGGAAACGATCTTTTCTGGTCAAGACAAACCACATGCCAATCTTGAATGTTGCTCGATATTACTCAACACACAAAACGGTCAAAAAATCATTATCAACGGCATTAACGCAGCACCAGCAGAACATAAAGTGAACAATGACATAGAAAATATCTTGAATACACAAAACTCGATCACAGTAGGAGACTGGAATGCTCAACATCAAATATTTGGACGCAGAACAAATGATCAACGTGGGACCATCATATACCAATACATGAACAAGGGTCTTGTTGACATCGCAATGGATCCGCGTGGATCAAGGCCAAACTCCGTCTCCAATAATGAATAAGACTCCGCTTTGACCCATATCGCCGATAACATTACCTCTTGCGAAAATATCAAAGACATCGGAAATGACCACATGTCAATTATCGTAAAAATAAAAACAACACTGGAGCTCACAAAAAAAAGGCAGAACGAGACTTAAAACGAACGAGGAATGGCTCGAATATAAAAATCGTACAAAGCTCGTGCAGCCACTCCCAATACAATCAACTGACGAAGTCGAAAACGCTATCGAACATCTTACATCTCACTTGCAGTCTGTCGTGCGCAGTATGACTCGTGAGATAAATAAATAAGCCCCTACCTTCAACCAACGATCAAGATATGAAAAAAGCACTGAACAAACTTAAAAATAACAAAGCTCGTGGACCAGACGGACTGGGTGGCAAGCATTTGAAATGTCAATCAAGAAATCTTCAACTTCTGTCTAACTCACAATTATTATCCAAACATATAGAAACTTGGCACGTGCATCTTTTTACATAAACCAGGGAAATCTGTAAACGAACCGTCATCGTGCAGGCCGATAACCCTGCTCAATATAATGGGCAAATGGTTTGAGCGCATAATTAAAAACAGAATGACCTCTTGTTTCCAAATACTACCAGATTCTTGACATGGATTTCGATCAGCCCTGAGGACAGACAACTAACTAACCAGAACGATAGATCATATCCAAAAAGCTATCAACGAAGAAACAACCTGTTACGCTGTCTCACTAGATCTCTCCAAAGCTTTGCATATAGAGCAACGCGGAATCAGCATTGTAAATCCATAAACCAGGAACATCGAAACAATAAACCCAGCAAGAAAACTCAATTATCTTGGAGTGACTGTCTCGAGAACCCTTAAAATAACACCGCAATTTGAAAAAAGACTCGGAATTACGAAATTTTTAGTCAACTGTCTGCAAGGAATTATTGGGTGCTACAGCGAAGTAGACACGTATATAAAATGGACAGTGATCAGAGCATGTGTTCTCCCATCATTGGATTATGGCACCGGCTGTTTACTACTATTACATTGTGACGGGTTTTGAGTCCGCACGAATAATATGGGGGGGGGGGAGACAACTAGAGACGGGGCGGATATAATAGGTAAAACTTGGTGTGTGTATTTGTGAAATGGGGGGGGGGGGATACATGTGGTGCGATCGGGGAGGTAAGTCGACTTAAAGTACGGAAGGTACAAAAGGGTTGTAGACTTTAACGGGGGCTGATCACGCCTCAGCCCTTAGCGTTACTTAATACTAACTTACAGGTACGCGCGGGGGGGGGGGGGGGGGGGGGAAGAGTGTGTGAGGTGCCGGAGAAGGTGAGGTAGGGAGGGTTGGTATTGCGAGGGGATGGGGGTGTAGTGTGACGGGGAGTGTGAGGTAGAAAGGGTTGGTATTGCAAGGGGAGGAGCAGATCGGCTGTAGAATGCAGGCTAACCTGGTGTCGTCGGCGTGTGTGGATAATGGTGTGCATGTACGGTGTGAGTGTCGGTGTCTCTCTCGTGTGCTCTCTCTCTCTCTCTCTCTCTCTCTCTCTCTCTCTCGCCCTCTTCGCTTCTCGTGAATTTCTCTTCTTTTCGTGTTGCTGCTTCGCCGGCCGTGGTCGTAATGCTGCTGGCGCTCGGCTCTGCCGAGCGTCGGAGGGCTTCGGTTACGTTCGGGTCTTTCCCGACGGGACGGGACTCACCCGTTCGGCTCTTCCCCGCGGGTTTGGGGTTTGTTATGACTTGCACTCTAGGTGCAACGTCACAACATAATAAAACATCTCTGTGAAAAATGGAGATGGCGCACAAAAAAACGCTCAAACAAGCCGCCAGTACACCGGTGTCCTTTCCAACTGCCGACCTGTGGATGATGACAGGCGAGATCCTCTTTCTCGAGCGCCTTTTCAAAATACAACAAAACAACCTGAACAAACTAGAAAATCACGCCTGTGCTTATTCACGTGGGCTCTCACCAGAAGATCGCCGGCCATATGAAAACCCAGCAGCGAAACTTAACATTCTTTGCCCAATATAACTCCGCCTCCTCTAAACCCCCCTCCTAATACTGTAACGGGTACGGTTTATCTTGAGGCCAGAGCCTATGAAATAAACCCGTTATTGTGTATTCTTTGTCACTTTATAATGAAAAAGTATGTTCATAATGAGCCCTCTCCGATGGGTTTAGAGCAGGATCAGCTTATCAGACCGAAAAACCCTGTACAATCGAACTATACGGACTTAGGTGTCACCAAAACCGCCTTGATATGTAAACAGGCACTTCCGCCCGTTGCTCCCTCCGGAAAGACAAGGGCTTGTTCGGCCGTTGCTTCCAGCTGGAGACAAGTTAGAGAGGCGTATGTCACCTATTCGGAGATACGGGCTTACCAGTACTCCCTTCTAATTGCGAACTCGGAATTAGCAGAGTCACCTGCCTATTTCTGTGGTGGTTTACTGACCCCAAACACTTCCAATCCTCCAGACCAGGAATAACGTTGGCTGGCTGTTGTTTACTCCCCTTCCTTTTTCAAAGTAATATGTTTGACAACGAGACAGACGAGTGCATGTTTAGACAGTATGAAGTTTTTAATAGCGATAATTCCAAATACAATTGGTATCGTCCGTAAACGGCGATATGGTTCATGAAGTTAACCGTAGTGAACAAAAATAAAAATAAAAATAAAGAAATAATAATATTCAGAATTTATCGGTTCTGCTCCTAAACAATGGTTCCTACAGCTCAAACGTTCTAAGTACGCGGCTCCAATCTATTCTTTACAAATTCCCTTCAGAAATCCCGGGCTATAGTGGACTCTAATTTTACAATACTCTTCTAATTTCGGACTAAGCTCTATGCTTGAAATTCCTCTTTAAAATCGTAAAGCTAAATTCGAAAACGCGCTCTAGACGAGTGATACTTCGTACGATATAACGCAGCTCGGCGCTTTGCCGGACACTACCTACTACTACTTTTCGTGGTCTTCCAGTTTTATACTCTTCCAGGGCTGTGGTCAGGTTATCTTGTTGACGTCAGTTCCCCATTCATGTGTCCTGTTATGGGTCAACGTCCTGGTATGCGTTGGTCATCGTCCGTCGTCTTTGTTTATTATTTTGGGTGTATGTAGGACACTGTCGATGTCGATGATGGTCTCGATCAGCTGTCCGTTACAGTTGTGTCGTAATTTGTGTATGTTGCGGGCATTGTTGATATATTGCGTTCTTGAACAGCTATCCGTTACAGTACATATTCCCCCCCTCCCCGCCTTTTATTACATTTTGGATTAAGTTTATAGAAAGATGCAGAAAAACAAACAAAAAAATCAGCCCAAAGGCAAATGAAAAATATTCTACCATGTGTAATTGTTCGCAATTTGTTGTTAGCTAGTTGTTCGACCGAGCCGCGTGGAAGGAGTGGGTCGAAGATTTAACATAATGGTTGCCACGCGAGGGAAGGAGTGGTCTTCGTCCGATTGTACCGCGGTGGAGGCTGTAGTGAGGACGTGATGCGTTGAGTGGGCTCGGTCCTCGGGGGCGGCGTATACCGGCTTTCCGGAGAGCTCGGCGGTGTCGTGGGGCGGCGGTTCTCAGGTTCGGTGGTCTTTTTTGGAGACTCCCACTCCCTATCTGATTGAGTCGTCTGGGTGGCCGTCGAGACGTAGGACCGCTGCGGTTCGGGGAATAGAGAGACCGCTGCTAGAATGCGGCGAAAGTAGCTCGGTGACGTTACTCTCGCTCTCCTCACGTCCCCACAATGAGAGCAGCACCACCGGGGGTCTGGTGAGAGGCTTTGACGGGAGGTCCATTTGATGCAACACCCACGGAGCTGGAGGGTTGCAGGCTCTTGTGCTTCGGAGTGGGCTGGCTGGTGCTCCCTGGAAACAGGGTCCGTCATGCAGGAGGGTCTGCGGTCAGATCTGGAGTGTAGCGTTGCGTAGCGTAGCGTCGTGTAGCGTAGCGTAGCGTCGTAGCGTAGCGTATCAGTTTAGGGCGGTCATTTCTGACAAACCCGAAGTGTCCTGCCAATCGGTCCGATCGGTCGTCTCTTATCGCAGCCTCGGTTGGTCTTTAGCAGCGGGAGACCACGTTGGCTGATTACGCAACGTGCTCGGCTGCGTGGGTGGCGTAAGCGGCGCGCGTGACGTAACACTTTCTTCTGTGTCGCGGGACTAGAAAGTGTGAAATGCTTGTTGCGGCGCGTGGGTTGTAAGGCGCGCGACCAACTAGTTGCGTTCACAATGTTGTTGTGAACAGTAATTAAAAACAACACTCTATTCCATAAATGTACAGAAACCTCAGAGGCAACACTTGTACCATATGTAAATAAACCAAGAAAAAAGATTCTGAAATTTTTTTTTCATTTTCAGAAAACTTTTTTCATGGTAAACGAATAAATATGAATAATTGGTCAATATATTAGTAATATATAAATAATTGTTAAGTTTACGAATATACGTGGTATTCACATTTGAAACTTCAATCCGTTCAATATCGTATTGATGATGAAACGTTTCTGCCTTATAAAGGATCTTTCGAGGTGTCAAACGCCAATATTTACGATTCTATGTCTACAGTTCTATCCTATAGTTATTTGAAGGGCGACGACAAACCCCCAAGGTACGGTGTCGGTCTGTCCAAGTATCAATTGCCGCTTTTTATCTTTCCAACCCAGAGCCAATTTTTTCTGAACGATGGTGCTAACTTGATTTTTTTTGCTACGTATTAGGCATTGAGGACGGGCTAACTCTTTGTAGGCCAACAGACAGCGCTTGTAATCATCAAACGTGATTGTGTTCAATGTTGAACTTTTGACACCCTTTGCACGTTTGCTCACTTTCATGTTGATGTGTTTCGTTTCATCCTCACCCATGGTGGTGAATGTGTACAGTTTCGCTCGTAACCCAATGAACTCAATCATAATTTTTCCGTTGTTCTCATCCTTTATCAGGCCCAGACGTGTCTTTTCTTTGAGCGGAATACTGAAGATATCATAGATATTAGGCACATTGAATAGGTAAATAAGGCTGTCGGTGTCGGTGTACATCAATTTGGTTTGTTTGTTCCAAAAGTTGGTTTTGATGTAATTATAATGCAAATCGTAAAGAATAATTTTGGATGGATCTAGGATTGCGGCGCCAATGTATATAGGCTGAGCGAAGTGAACTTTGACATGATTCATTTCAATGATAACCATATCCGTGTCAAATACGATGCAGCTGTAAAAGTTTGCTCGGGCAATTAGCATTCTCGCATCACCTCTCCCCTTCCATTTTGTGACCAATTTAACATCTTTGTGATTTCGCACATTCTCTATAGTCTTGCCAAACACCACGTTATTCATGAGTTCATGAAAGTTTTTCTCAAACTCATTCCTAGACTATTTGCGCATGTCGACGTTGAGAATGATGTAGGGCTCGAGCCATGGAGATTGTGCAAACTTTTAAACTCTATGCACTTTCGTTAATTTCAATCCTAAAGTCAAACGCTGCTTCAAATTTCTGTAGTGTAATATATACTTCGTTTTGGGGTGAAGGGTGGTCACAAGTTTAGAGCTTTTACCACCTAGAGGAATGAAATGCTCGGGACAAAGAGGTAAATCTTTATGATCCTCGTGAAGCTCTATAAAATATTCTAAATCCACCTCCAGGATGTAACCAATCGGTGAATGCTCCGGGTGAGTTGATATATCAATGGGATTATGCTTATGTTTTACGGTTTGAGACGTGATTCTGGAATTCATCAACCGGTGCAGACTCTAACATACACTTGAGATCGGCGTAAACAACAAACGGGACGGTACCTTTGTTTTGAAAATTTGAAAATGTTGAATCTTTAGACTTGGGAAATTCCATGCGCATTTTATTTAACACAATGCAATCTTGTCGATGGTTGTCGTCGGCGTGTTTCACGGCAAAGCGCTGCAAACATCTGTCATATAAAAATAGCTGACCATTATATGCTACGCACGTAACTCCGACAATGCCGCCCTTGCGGTCACTGTTCAAATCAGTGGGGTTATAAAAGCTGTGAAAATGAGCACCGAAGCAAGTGCTTCTATTAAATTATTATTACAAAAAGGGTCTCACCGTATGTGCTGTGTCGTTGGATGCTTAAATAGTGAATGGAAGACTCCCGAGTTAAAGTTTTACTTTAGGGTGGTTCTTGTTTAGGGTGTCGTCGAATTTTTACCGCCCCATCACTGAAATCAATTTCAAATCATTTGAAAAGAGTCGCTAAGTTTTTTCAGATTCTCACAGCAATTCTGAGATAGCCCGCATTGTGATCGAAGTTTCTTATGGAAATGACATGAGAAAAACTTTTTTTCGCATTATATATTTCATCGTGAAAGTAATAATGTTACAAAAAATCTGTAACTGCGAGGTTTTAGTTGGCATTAGTCATGATATATGAAAAAAAATACACATCATCGTACGAGGCAATCTAGACGAATTGCACTTGCTGTAAATAAAAAAAAAGTCAGGTTTTGAGGTTGTGCAATTCGTCTAGATTGTCTGGTACGATAATGTGTATTTTTTCCCAGATAGTAGCACTAATTCTCATCAAAACCTCGCGGTTACAGATTATTTGGAACATCATGACTCTTGCAATAAAATATATACTGAGAAAAAAAGTTTCACACATGGTCATTTCCATAAGAAACTTCGATCACAATGCGGACTATCTTAGATTCGATGTAAAAATCTGAAAAATTCAGGCGATTGATTTTGAATTATTTGAAGTTGATTTGGAGGATGGTCTGGCAAAAATTCGTCAAGACCCTGAATAAAGACCACCTTAGCCTACATATAGGTATACCGTATGTAGTCCCAACGTCGTTATTGGCGAAGGGCACGAAAAAG
The DNA here is from genome assembly GCF_021155785.1 of Neodiprion fabricii. Classification (NCBI taxonomy): domain Eukaryota; kingdom Metazoa; phylum Arthropoda; class Insecta; order Hymenoptera; family Diprionidae; genus Neodiprion; species Neodiprion fabricii. The sequence goes on along the minus strand of NC_060245.1, from coordinate 8,613,867 downwards.
AAAAAGAAGAAAAAAAGAACATCAACTTCTTACATAGCAGTTTTTGGCGAAATTTCATTTCTCGAAGGATCATTATACCCTGGTTTTTCGCGTTTGATGTGCACAAACAACTCGCCAATTGTTTTTGAGGTTATTTTTTTTTACCATGCTTTACCTCAATTGTTGCTTGGTAACAATTCTAATTTTTTTTTTACTTTCTGCCCCTGGCGTTTCCCTTAAGACAGTACCAACTACTCGGCGATATCCTTCGCCATAGATTTCCTCTCGTACATCGGATACGTGAAAGAAATTCAATAATTTTCGACCTTTCGATGCACGTTTCTTTCGGAATACATCTAAAACAACCTCCTGAAACCCGTTTCTAATATAACGACCTTTATTTGTAGATTGCATACGAATATTGAAGCTAAAAACCTTATTTAATGAAACAAGTTGTTCCATATGATCACACGTATTTCTCTACGGGATATTAGTTTCTGTCACCCCACTATTTAAATGAAATTCCGAGAGATGGCGCTGCCGCTCCGCGCCAGAGTTAGGTACGTAGCGTATAATCAGACAATTGTTTGCTCACCAATCGTGAAAGGTGTTTAATCTAAGCAACGTGGAATCTTGATGTCAACTCGCGAGCCATATCATTTTCATGACAGTCAATACTTTCAAGCATTAGAAGATGAATCGTGTTAATTTTTACGCTATGCAAATTTTTACTCAAATAAATTGGTACGATGACGCTTTTTTCCGATTTTGCATGATATGTGAAAGTTTGAGATTCTATACCGTATACATTGATTTCCAAATTATTTGATCTCTTCAACTTTTTCACATCGTGCAGAGTAGTGGGGAATTTGATACCTGTACAGTCCAACTCGGAAATATACCGACGATAATGGCGAGTCCTATTGGTTTGGGTGTTGACTGGGTAGAGGGCTGCAGTGATGGACTAGAGAAGGCATCTTTCGTCTTTGTTTTTCAGATTAACCACAGCCTTCTTCCACCGAATATCCTTGGGCAGCTCAACGAATGTCGAAAGCCCCGTAGCGAGAGGTTGGTACCGGTTGATGTTTACAGCCATATTGAGGATCTCGATCATGCTCCACCCAGAATCGCGTTGTTCAAAATCTTTAACCTTTACAAACAGATCATTACGTGCGTGTGTAAACCAACCGTCTATATCGCTCGAGGGGATAATCGCGATGTCGGAGGTGTTGAAGCTTTCAACTTCTTCCACAATCCCGTCGTGCTTTGTGTCTTCGAATTTGCACGATAATATGAGGTTAACTTTCACATTTCCCTCCTCGCGCAGTACCAGCCTCAATTGCTCAACGATGACCCGCTGCGCGTCGTCCAGAAAGGCCTCCAAATTCTTATGCCGGAGATTTGTGACAACCCTTGTTCGGATCCAGTTGGCAAAAGCACTATCGAAATCGTCCCACTGTGCCCGCAAGACTGTCGATATAAGCGCCCATCACCACAGCGTGCTCCTGCTGCCGCTGCTGCTGCTGTCGCTGCCGCAACTGTTGCTGAATCTTCGCCACCCAGGATTGTACGAGTGTGATTGCATGTTGATTTTGCAGTTTCGCACCTATGCTCATTCTCGGATGCTCGGAAACATCACGCAGTGATTGAAGATTTTCTATTCCAACGTCAATCCAATGCTTGACGATATCGTCATTCTCCCGCTCAGGATGCAGCTCGCCCAACAAATTGTGTGCATTCTCCATCATCTTGACGAGATTCGGGTATGTTTCGGCGGCCATGACTATAATGTTGATATAATTATAACTTTGTAGAACTTTTGACTTGCACGTATCGTGTACGAGTCTGCATTGGAAGCGTTGATCTAATATATGCTGATAGATCGCAAGAATTTGGGTATGGTGGTGGGGGGTCCCACCTCTGTACCACCCTGCCATCAAAGAATAAAAAATTTTTATGGTGAATACGTCTGAGTCTGCACATTCCAACCCTAATCAGCGTGGGACATGTGATGGGAAAAATCGATTGACGAATAGCAGGTAGTGAGCGGCATTTGACGGGACAAAAATCTGGTCTTGCCGACTCTTGACCGGGTGGTTTGTGTATATACCGTTTTTTGGGTTTACGACTCTTCATCGCGAACAGGTCTGACCCTGCACACCCCGACCCTGATCAGCGTGAGACATGTGAATTCTATTTTTTCTAGATATGTGAATGATTTCATTTTTAATTATATATATATATACTGGGATATAATTGTGATAAATTCTATTCTCTAGATAGGTAAATAATTTTATTGAATATTTCATCTAAATTCTGTGTGTAAGCTATAATATAATTGTTGTCCAGACCGAACCAATCATTTCCTATCCCATGTTCGCGCGCGCTTCCTACCCCAACTTATACCCGGAATCTCTACCGATACCAGCAAGCCGCGGCAACTTTAGGCGCAATCGCGGGGGTAAGCGATTGGGTGGATCGTCGTTAATCGTGAGAGATGGCGCTGATCGTTAGATGAACGGCGATAAATGATCAGGAATTGACGCTCGAAAGGCAGTCTGATCGGGTCTACGGTAACGTAAACATCGATGCGGAACTTCTGAGGTATTCTCTTTTTCCCTATCCTCAGTGTCTGTTACTCTCCGCTCCAATTATAAACAGTAGGTTCTCGCCAGTCGATCGAACCTCCGTAGATTCACGCCTCGAGCCTCTGAATCTCACGGCAGCTCTCCACATGCGAGACAAAATCATTGATCGTACACCAACACCTCATACACTCTTGACATGACTTTATCACTATGTAATAAGGAGTTTTTATGCCTCAGCGGCTTTTTCCCTATGAGCTAATAAATTGCAATAATTTCTCTTGGCTCAATCGAATGTGTGATTAATTAATTCCGTTCCACATCTCATCCTCAAATTATAATTTTCATTTCTTATAGAATCACAATTTCTTTCCATGTTGGAAAGTTTCCCTACTAAACAATTGTAATGAATTCTACTGATATTTTTGTGCATATTGCGAGAATTTTTTAGGTAGACGGTTGCATTCCAGACAGTCTTTTACCAGATGATTTGGCCCATCCGCTATATCGCCATCGGGTCCTGGTGTATATTGCAGGAGGCATCTGCGACAACTGGCGATCCTGTCATCCAATTTCATGTTCTCAGACAGTTTATCCCACACATCATTGATGACGTTTGACGCGAACGTGTAGATGAATTCTTCTGGTAGGAAAGCTATTTCCTCAGACACCATTTCCCTAAAACCGTCCAATTCTTTGTACAGACGGAAGGATTTCTCGACGGAGCTGGTACACTTCTTCAAATACCAACTCCTTAGTCGTTGCACATTTTCAAATGCGCAGTTGTATGCCAGGATGTATTCAGGGTTTCCATCATACCAAATTGATCCTTTCTCTACATGCTTCCAGATATTTTCCGATGAGAAGTATCCATGGCTCAAGTCACGCCAGGGTGCCACTTCCATATACCTCAATTTTTCCAGTGCAGGGGGTGTGATGTGCAAATTTTCTATATTAATAAACCTCGGTGTACCATCGATGATCTCCGTCAGTCATACTTTCTTCTCCTCGCCTTTAACGTATACGTAACACGCATTTTCCACCATTTTTCTCACAATCTTCGGTACATCCACGTGAGATTTGTTGCCCGCATTCCATGATATTTCATGGTGATTGTGTGTCAACCAGACATTGGTAGCTCTACATTCAAGTGGTGAGCTTGCCAAATCACAGGGTGGCTTGAAAATGATGTAATCCAGACCCGGCCCGTTTACGTTGATGACTGCGACTTTCTTGGGTACAAACTTCATGTTATGGCCTATAAAACATTGCACGTCTTGGATCATCGCCATGTTGAGGAGTGGGAATGGCGCGCTCGATTTTACCGACAGACAGCAGGTAGAAGACTAATATTCTATCTCCGGCACACCCGCTTTGATCCCCTCGCTGATGAATTTTGTAGAAGTAGAGGGGATCGCATAAATTATTTACGGTACATAACTGCATGAAAATTTAAATGTGTTGAATTCTCCACCATGGTATTTCATTTACAGACGATTTTTCCCAGACATGTTACACATTTCAGCTAACTGATCAGAATCTTCTTGTAGAACCCTCGCGATTCTCAGTGGTGAGAAGACATTGTATTCGCCCTCAATCGTCGCCAGAACACGTACCCCGAATTTCGTTTTGACCAGTCGTAACCCTGTAACGCCATACACCTCCCCAATTTCGAGTTCCGACATCTTCTTGGTCAGCAGATTCTCCAGGCGGCTGACATGGTTAACTTTTGTCAGATCCATTGCGTTTCAATCAGAGTTTCTTTTTTTCACAAGTAAGAACAGTTCACGACGTGAGGAGACGATGAGAACAGAGTGACTATCGGAATAGGCTCACGTTTTATATACCACCCGCCCCAATTTTCCATCGGACAAGTTGTTATATTCCGGGGAAGATAGAAACGAGGGACATGATTATGTTAACGGCCTTTCATTTACGAAGCGCTCTGTTCATGCGCTCGTCTTCAACTACCTCTCTCTCCGTCGCTAGCGCGATGTATAATCATAAGATCGGATAATAGTAATAATATGTTTTCCACGAAAACTCGTATACCACGTATACTACACAAATCTCGACACGCATTTTGTAAGAAGAATTTTTATGGAAAATACCATCTGGTTTTTCGTGGAAAAAAAATTTCACAATATATTCAAAGCATTCAACCGCTATTTTGAAATGTTTTATTTTACCCCCACTACTACCTCTGCCTAAAAAAAACCCTATTCCACAGGTCTCGACCTGTATTTCGTAATAAAAAATTTTTTACAATCTATTTAAAGCATCCAACCGTTATTTTTTGAAACATTCTATTTCACCTAACCACGTGATAGAAGAAGTTGCCATATTACGGCGAGCATTGGAAACATCACGCAGACTCGATCGGTGGAATATCGATTGATCGATAATGCGGTGGGGCGCCACATGCGACAAAACTGCGGCAACACCCTGTAACACCAACTGTCGGTAAGATCAGAGATAACAATTCTGTCGGTGAGATGTTTGCCATCTAACAATAAAAAATTTGAAATGTCTGCTCATCTGACGGCGAAAAAATCAAAATGGCTGCTCATCTAACTAAGCAAAAAATCTCATTGTCAAATCACCTGCCGGCAAAATCGGATGAAGATATAGGTGGCACTATCTATGTCAACGCTTCAGCCGCTAGCAATATCGTGGGTGAGGCTTACCATCGCGGTGGTAACATACCGACCGTTGGTAAGGTAGGAATCGGCACTACTCTGCCGTTACGCCGCCATTTTTTGATCCAGAACCCTTATATCTATACTACTCTGGAGGTCTTGACATGTCGTAGCGCTAATTTCTCTTACCCTTAGGCGAGGACTTACCGTTGTCATTTTACCGCGATCCTCTTATTATTCTGAACTGACTAAACTATAACAAAATGATACCGGTTGGACGCCACTTAGTTCAGCGTCGATTTTTGAACAATAATATGATACGATACGATAAATAAGTAGCAAAGCCATTGTATGGCTGGCGAACATCAGGTAGTCACACGAACTGACACAATCTCGGTATTCAAGGCAGTTAACGATGATGAAAGAATTAAAGAAATAAATAATGAACTCAAGTCAGGAAAATTAATCGGTCAATCAATCATATATTGTCGATTACATTTACATATTCGACTCAGTCAATTTGAATCACTCAAGATAGCAATGATCAATAAGTCAGAAAAAATGGGTCACCAGATTTTCAATAGGATAAAGTTGACCGGTAGCTTCGAACGAAAGACGATAATTGACAAACAGAAGTAGGTCGGGAGATACGATATAATGTGAAAATTCACTTGAAGCCACACGTCACTAGGCGACGTGATTTCACCCAATTCCCGAAATCGGCACTACGGTTATTATTATTCTGTTGATCTAAGGCAAAGGTGAGAACTTTATTGTAAATCGATAGATACCAAAGTGGTGATAGCTCGGAAGGTAGTAACAAAAGAGTAAGTTAGATTTTACGATAGATTTTAACTAATAAAAAAGATAAGCAAACAAAAATAATTTACGTAATCGGTTGCTAAGACGAGAAAATATGAATTACTGTCAACGATGAGAATCAATTGACGGGAGTGCTATCACTAGATAATCAAACTAATTATTTGGAATATCTAGAAGATTCGCGATACAATTTACCGAGGAATTCGGAAATATAATTTACGAATAAACAAAAAATTGCCAGAGTAAGAAATTCAGAAAAGGGCTTGCAAGACAAAGAAATACACTAAGTTCACCTTACTATAAAAAAATTAGCGATAATAAGCAGCACTTAAGTTAACAAAGAAATACGGTATTGCAGAGTAATCAAAAATAAGAGATAACAGGTAAAAGCAATACAAATCTATCAATAAGCGATAGAAAGGGCACAATAGTATTTAGCGGCTTGATCTACGCTCGGATGTACTCCAAGGAACTTGATTTACGATAGAAAACATGCACAATAGCAAATATAATATAATATAATAGGCGATACGAAGAAATGAAATATAATGAGCACTACTAGCATAGAAAATTGAGAGAAAAGCTAGGTACAGATAGCTCAGGATACGGTAGAAATTACAGAACCAAACTCATAGAAATTTACAGGTCATCACAGATATTTACAAATACGAAAGAAATATTTATTCTGTACATATGAGGTGGCTCGAAGATACGTGGTTAATCAACTACTGAAATCATGCAGTCACGTGACGGCTTATCGCAATTCAGCCTTATACCATGATTCACACAGAACTAGCATCACGCGATATAACTAAAACAGGATAAATATGATACGAAATGAAACAGAAATTATGAGCAACTTCGTAACGATACACCAAAAAGGCAGAAGCCTAACCTCAGCCGGTGACACAGGCACGCAAACACTGATTGTAAGTTAGATTAAGCTTATCGGTAGCAAAGGTGAAAACAAAATCAAAACAAGAGCAAGGTAGTATCAAAGCTGTGTCCTGGAGAGTTGAGCGTAGAATAGGTAGAGTTCAGAGTCCGGATCATTGAGCTCGCCGATATCGTCAGGTAATCCTTCTAGTTAATTGGACCATAATTGGGTCATCCTTCTTGTGGTGAATGTCAGTTATGATTATGTCACACATTTTCGAAGATTTTCAATAGATGACACGCAATCCCCTGCCCGTAATTTCGTGGTTGACACCAACTTCACAATAGCTGCATCTTACTGTCCAGGTTGCCTATCGTTGGGGACCCTTTTGGCTAAATCAAGGACGTGGCTCTCGGCCACAATTGCTGAACGGAGAGCGACGGCATAAAGGCAACTCGTTGTTTCCTTTCATCAGTTTCGACGTATAAGGAGTAGCCAGCTACTCACGATATGTCAAGAAGACCATGCAGTCACACATCTTCTTGCAAGTCAAAGTCTTGGACCATGACTCACGATGATTGTGGTCCTTACCGATAGATACGCTTAATCGGTCATCGGAGTGATGGCTCAACGCTGAATCAGTGTTCTCATAGGTCTGTTCGGCGCCTGGCCGGGAAATCGGGCAACGACAGGCTGCGGTCTGCCTTTTACGCCGCTCTTATGGTATCTGAGAAAGCGGAGCGGCTGGTTCCTTCTGAAGGAACGGTCACTCGGCCTTCGGGAGGATTTCACATCCCTGTACGCTGGCAGTCAAAGTGATGCGAGAGTTTCCATCAGACAGTGGTACATCGGATTATCGGTAACGAAGGTCCTTGGGGAGAAACAGAAGTTATCGGTAGCTGGTAATCCCTCGCTGGTCGGGATCGTTGTCGTCCTTGCACCTTATTTGTTTGTGCCGGAGCGTGGAATTACACAATTTCCGTAGAAAGAATTATTCGCTAGTAGCTATTGCCTGTTTTGTATCGAGTTTGGTTAGAGTACCCCACCAGGCACGCGTACAGGTAGGAAGACAGTCTACAGTTGTTTCTTGTAGCGATATGTCTCGAGGAAACGGGAGCCCAAGAAAAACATTCGTGATCATTGTTTCGTACAATTTGCGATATTCACTACATCTCATTCGGAAATTATCTGAAATCAAAAGCCATTGAAATTTAGTGAAAGTATCATCAAATTCTCCCCCCAACGTTCTTTGATTATTTTTTTTTTTTCATTTCGAAATTTTTGGCGGCCATCTAAAGTGTAAACAGTTATTTCCACGAAAAATTCCGCTATTTTGTGGGCGGGAAACTCCCTTAATATAAAAATAAAAATTTTAACTAAACGTTGGGGGGAGGTATTTTATATTTGGAAAATGTGTGCCAAGTTTAAAATGAAGCGGTCAAGTAGTTTGTAAATGGCAGTGGACACGAACTTTGAAAAAGTAGTTTTGAGAAAAAATCACAAGCGCACGATCGAACTGATAAACTGACGCTCGTCTCTCGTTTTAAAATATTGTACAGTGTACAGTATACATGCAAATATAAAATATGTCTACATGGCTTTACTTACCTGTCTTTACTAAATAAAATATTCTCGAAACAAGATAATTGACCAGAACGATAGAAGTGAATAAGCTGTATACCTGCTGTCAGAGCTATAGTGTTAACGGGCAGGAGACTAACTAGACAATAACTTCAAGAGTTTTGCTCAGATCGACTTAAAATTTTGAGAATACACTCTTGAAATGTTCAACAATAAGATGAGACGAAAAAAAAATTCGCTTTTTCGAAAGTGCAAACCCTTACCCCCCCGCCCCTTAATGCCCAACCAATATCGTGCTTCTGAAATTCTTCTATTTGTGCGAGTAGGAGTGATGTAATGTACTCGGAGAACCACTCGACGAGATCTGACATACTTTGTATCGTTGCATTCTTAGTATAGAAAAATTTCTAGTCAGCTTTATCGTGGAGTTCAAAAGTGGCCGCTAGCGTTGTGTTGTCTTCAACATGTATATGTCTTTGAAGGAAGTTATGAATTTGATCAAAAACAATGTTCTTTAAGTCAATAACTTGTAAGTTAGTAATCACCATTCCTTGTATGACTTAAGCACCGTTTTTAAAGTATGATGAACAGTTTTGCCGAATATCAGTCCGATGAATCTCCTGCGAATAAGTAATTGCATCGTTATTGGATTATATCTAATCATAACATAGTTAAATACTTTTGATTCAATTCAGCATTTACAGCTATTTTTCACGAGGTGAATTATTGCCGATATTGTAATTTTCGTCCTCTGCTCGTTGTAGAAGGTATTAAGTAACGCTAGACCGATCTTGATGAAGGAAGTATGTTTATAATAATACGACATCTTCCAATGTGGAAACTTTGGAGCTGCGCGATCGTGTCCGAGGTATGCAATCTGATGACATTTTAGATATTAGAAGTAGTGCATTGTTACAATTGTGGCAATATTGGGAAACCTCAAGTATGTTGTTAATGGATTATCGGAAATGTGAGTATGTTTTGGATCTTGGTGTAAGTGTATTGTTTCAAAGTAGTAGTACACAAGTATGCAAATCATAAAAACGTAAAGAAAGATTGGTGGGTGGAAAAATCGATGATCACCCTGAAGTATATCACAACTGTAGAACTGATAAATCTTCAGCTTCAAACATTAAATGGGGTTATCTGACTAATTTCAGAATATTGTACAGTTTCGAAGATGGGGCGTAGATTTATATACTGAACTGTGTAAGGTGAAACAATGATGGTGGGGGAAAATTTGCTGCATGAGAATTTTTTTGTAGTAATTCAAAATGTTGGTGAATGAAGTTTTATCATACGCGGATAATTATACTTGGAGCAACGTTGATGAATAAATTCGTTGAGGCCAGACAAGGTTCAGCTGTATTTGCTGTCGATTCAATCGATCTTATATCGCAATTGTATGAGTCGCCTCGTTCAAAGAGATTACATCGTAGTTACTTCCGAGTCCGCTAGATGCCACAACGTTTAGAGTCTTCAAATGAAACTTTTGTTGAAAATGAATCTCGGTGACCATTCTGGCCGCGTCATTCAAGTTCTCCAAAAATGTTAACTCATCGATACTTTCATCTTCGTCTAAAAGGGAGAATATTACCACTCCTAGTGACATAAGTGTCGACCCCGCCAGTCGCTGTCCGTCCGACAAAAACCAGTCTGTTTTTTTCCCGGATTCATTTAATTTAGCTAGGATCTCCTGATTCAACTCAGGGGCCTCGAAACCTTCTTTTCGCGCATATTTCTCGAGAAGCTTATCTTTCTCTTCTTTGGGGATTCCATGGGCCAAAAAATGCTTCCACTTGTTCGCCAACGAGGTGTGGAGGTCGAAATCTAGTGCCTTGGATGCGGATGGGTCCTCGCCCAGAACCTCCAGGATTTCCAGGTCAAGGTCTTTCTCATTCTTTTCTTCGCTCAAGGGTTCGTCCTCTGCATTATTGTCCTCTGGTTTTACATTTTCTTTGTCCTCTGTGACTACCAAATCTGCGTGAGCAAAATAACAAAAACCTAATAAAAAAAAAACCACGCATTTTTTTTTCGGTCAATTTTTGCTTTTGTATTCTTCATTTTACTGTGACTCTGCACTATCTATCTATCTATTGTATTGTCTGACATGTCAGGCCTCTCGTGCCCGCTCATCAGCCGAATCTCTGATTTGTCCTATCTTTCATATAAACTTATCAGGATGATACTACGATCTGTTTTGCCTCTCGTGCAAACTCATCGTGTTTTTTCGTGACCGTTTTTTTTTTTTGCTTAATTAATATGTTTGCCTCTTTTTTTTTTTACCTTCCAAGTCGATTTGCCGACCATCTTCTTCGTCTCTTCGCCTGAATCGTCATCCGATTCTCGAAGATTTTCTAATGACTCTAGCATTAGTTTTAATCTCTTACTCTACCCTCAAGCTTCTTATATCTTCTATTCGACATTCTCACTTTTTTCGCTTTATCCTTCACCTTATTAGCACAAAACTCTTTCACCTCTTCACGATGTTATTCTAGCGCACAACGAAAGAATATGAAGCAGGAAGGGCACGCCGGGAGGCTAGCACCCCCCAGAAAGTTTCATTTGAATATTCTGAACGTTGTGGCATCTAGCGGACTTGGGAGTAACTACGATGTAATCTCGAGAACGAGGCGCGAAATGTAATTGTATATTATACAACAGACGTTTACGAAAAGTGATACAATGTGTTGCATTGTAAAATGCGACTGCTGTCAGACACGAGTATGCAAGCGGTTAATAGAGTCAGTGCACTTCTGATGGTATAATCAGAATGTGTACCAAATGAGTAATTTATTCAAAACAAGTAGGAAGTCAACGTCCACAAGTTGAATGTGGGGTGGTTTTAGGATGATATTTAATGCGAAATGAGTTCAAAAACTTTTTACTGGGAAATGGTATAAAAACTGTTGGACCGTGTCGCTGCTCCGATGTATCACACTATGTATCATCGAGATAATGACGTGAATCGAAAAGTGGAAATTCTTATGGAAATTGAATGATGCCAGGGTGTAAGATCAGCGATTATGAGCCTGATAACGAACGAACCGAAGGAAATCGGATTGCACGTACATTAACAGTCGAGACGGCAACGGAACCTATGACGAAAGTATGCTTATTAATTGCCGGCTACGAAGCTGCTGCTTTTTTTTTTGTCTTTTGAATGTGTAGAGAATGGCGACGTCAGTATGGAGGAGGGTATTCATGCGTCATTCGAATTATGTAAGCGCGTATGAAGCTCCGAGCCGGCCTAATCAAACGAATAATTGTGGTCTGTGTAGAGGCAGTTTAGACCTATTTATGCGAACTAGTATATGTATTTATTGTATTATTGATAAAATAAAGGGACTCAAATGATATTTTGATGATGGGTCTTTTATTTATTTATACCTTTATTTGAAAAATCAATGTTGTAGAGATAAAAGCTTCAAACATGATACATTGGTATCGAATTATAAACTATAACTATGTGTTTGCTACTACTGATTGATAATTAAATGCAGCGCACTAGTTATTTTTAGGTTCAGGTGATAGATTTGTTTCTGTGAACAACAGATAGTGCGTTAGATTTGGTTTTGAAGAATAAATTTTCGTAAATGATCGGTGCCTGCTTCGTTTATGGTTCGAATAAAATTCGTAGAGTCGAGAGAGGTCGAGATTGAGATTACTGATGCTGTTCCAGATGCAATTGCAGTTTTGGTTGCGGTTGCGGTTGCGATGGTGACATTAGCGCAGGATCCACCGACTCCTTGTGAATCTAAATTCAAATTCAGAAATTGTAATAATTTGATACATACGAAACTTTGAATTCTTTTTATCAGCGGTAAGCCCGTTGGTAAAATTACTCTGTGACTGATCTGACGTCAGTTCAATGATGTAAATAAGAAATATTGAATAATAATTCAATGATTGTACTTATGGTAAAGAATGTAGTAACTCACCAGATGTATCGAACGCTCGTCTAGCAAGAGTTGGAGATTCAGACGATACTTCAAGAGGTGTGTCGGCGGCGGTTGTGATGGTGGTGATTGTTCGAGTAAATCGAAGTGTCGCCGATGCAGATGAAATTGCTGGGTTGAATAAATAAGGTGGAATGATGTTTGAACAAAGAAAGTAAAATAATTATCAGTTCGGTGATTGGTATTTTGCTTTGAGGTTGGGCTGTTAAAAAGCTGTTGTAGCAATTGACTTACTGTGAACGAAAAAAGGATGTGTCACACACGTATGAATAGTGATAGAAAATATGATAATTGTCTTACCTTCAATACTGTCGTGTGTGTAAACAACTTGATGAAATTTAGGGTGCCACTTCTTGGCGATTTGATGTTCAGTCATAGTGGCATTGGATATAGGATGATTTATTGGACCCGGATATCATATGTCTTCAATTAGTGGGTGCAGTTGGTGAGATGGGAGATAACGAATTTGTGGATGAGCAAACTAATAAAATAGTAGTACAATAAAACCGATATTGGTTGCGATGTCGTGTGGGGATGGTGAATGCAGAAATAGTAAACTGCATAAAATCTACTGGGTATGCATTTCGATGACATTATACTCCGAGGGGCCATATTAAAAGGGTCATAGATAGCACAAGTTTGTAAAAGGCAACGGTCTGATATCAAAGGAGTCATAGATCTCGCAAGTATGTCAGAGAGGGCGGATAAGAGGGCGACCTTGTGCGTAGCGAAAAAATTATCATGCTATAGGGGCGAGGAGTTCCGACATGCGCAATGGTGAGGGAAATTAGGGTTGATGGCACGCGGGGATCTGTTTGACTGGAATCGATACCATAATTACTCTACTTGCCATCGTGGAGCGACTTACCGTAGTGGGCAGTCTTGTTAACGACCGTTCGGCTCACACGTACGCACCAACGCAAAGTGATGAAGTAAAAACGTCGTCGTATGGCTACTGATGTGAAACCGTATAGGTAGGTCCTCAACACTGAGGATTGCGATGTAACAGTGCTGCATACCTTGCAATCTATCATCGTGAACAAAATTTTGTAATAGATTGTTATTACTAAGCCCGCTGCAGTTATTTTATACGGTTTCAGCGAAGCTATTTGACCATCGATGTATTTTCGTTCTCCTGCAGTCCAATATTTTCATGAAAAAACTGCATTCCAATTGATCGACAGAATCAAGGTGACGACGGCTTTGGATTTTCCCATATGACTGAGCTGGTGAGTTCACCTAATGTTTGTTGTATTCGTTTTGACCCGAACTTCCGTCACAACCCCACTTACATATGAACTCTGTTGTGAAACTGAGTATTCAGTGATTCCAAGAAATCTCTCCGAGAGAGCAAGAGACGTTCGCACGTGTGATTCGGCAAGTCTTGTAATTTTATGTCTGCACTCATTTCTGTAACAGTGATGTTGGATAGAGGCGGACAATGGAGCTTCTTAGCTACTTGGATGGAGTCGTAGCTTGGGTATAATTTGTAATTATTTCTTATCATAGTTTTTCCAATGACGTTGGACTGTTTGCTTGTCAGTTCTCCTTCGATTATATCTGATAGTGCTTCAGCGCAGAGATCTTTCTCTCTGATGCAGTAGATGTTGTCGCAAACGTTGCTCTGTAACGTGTAGATCTTGTCAGTGAATTCATTTGTATTGCATGTAATAATTCTACTGTTGAAAAATTTTTGCGAAGCTTTTCCACTTTTTGCCGTTGTTCGTACCCTAGGATAAGTGTCCCAGGGGCGTATTATTTTCTTATCGGGAATAGAAAATCACATTTGAACAAACAAATAATTTATTCGGAAAGGTAATCTACACGTATCGGTTACAGTTAAAGTGCCTAATATTATTTGACTGGACTCTAACTGATTATTCTACAGCAGACTAAAGTACGTCTGAGGGAATTAATAGAATGTACAACAGACTGAAGTACATCTGAGAGAACTATGATAGAGAATCGGAGGAGTGTAGTGCTTCCGTGATGGTTCTCGTGTAACTGATTTTGTTTAAACATGAAAATTATGCCTTAGGCGGTAAAGACTGAAACCGTAAGCGTGGGAGGCAATGCCAGGTACCTCCATGCGTGGTCCGGTATAGGTTGGAAAAACCCTTGGAAAAACCCAGAGACACCTACGTCACATTCGCGAGACCCTAGGCGTAGGACCCTTAGCGGGCAGCACATGGCAATGCCTATGGCGACCACCTGGACTCGGTAAACGGGGAAAGTCCGTGGTCCCAAATTCATTGGCTGTATTCTGATCTTGTCTCTGCTACCTTTCCAGGCATGATTATTTCTTGGACAATTGATGTGCGTTCGTTACAGCACGTGAAAACCCGTAGGTCAAACCTGGCCTGGGATTACCTCCCCTCATACATAATAGGATAATGAAATAATACAGACACGGTCAGAAAAATATGACCTTTTTCTTTTATTATAACGTTGATGAGAGATCGATCGAACGCCACGACAGCGTGCTGAATACTGATACAACAAGACGCTTAACAACGCCATCAGGCAAGATACGGCCGTGACAAAACTTATTATTACCGCGTACTAGTAAATTGAGCGCTAACTTCAAATTCTCGTCAGTAGATATAACGTACGAAATAAGAAAATTAACATAACATGAAATTACATAAGATATTCACGGACACTCCTCATTCAGTATTTGGTAGTTGAAGTCCGCGGTCGTGCAGTTTCACAGTGTGAAAAATACCTTTCTCCATTGACCGAAAATAAGCTGATTCTGAAATCCCGTTAAAATACGGATACATATAATCACATCGATATTAACGGTGTTAAAGTTATATCCATTACAAGCTGGTTGTCTTAATGTAATCCGCGGTTGAAAATATCAATCTTTGCACAACTATGAATAGTCCAGTCAATCTGTAAATCAATCTACATTAAATCTGAAAATTTAGTTAATAGTGGTATTCGATAAGGGGTTATATTCCGAGCATAATGCCAGATTTGCGAGAACAGCGGAGGATCAGGGGCGCCACTATCGCGAGAAACGCGTTTGATCTGATATCTCGAGTACGGTGCATCTTAGACAAAACACTATGGGAACTTTTTTTCTTTCAAATTAAATTTCCTAACTTTCTTGTTTGAAACTTTCTTTTCTTGCAACAATATTTTCCGAGTTATTTCGTCCGAAAAGCATAAACTTTCCTATTTTTTTCCTTTTTTCGCCTTCATCTCCATAACCATTCACTTTTACAGAAGTTCATCCAGTATGAAACTTATAGATCTTCCAATTATCATACATCTTTTGTCTGAAATTTTTTCTCAATGATAATAGTTTTGAAGTTATTGCTCAGTATATCGATCGAACTCCGTTCTATCAACGTAATAATATGACATTAGTGTGTATTCTGCAGTGCTGAAGAAAAAAAATTAAAGTATTTAATGATCATTTATTAGTTAATTTACCTATATAAAACGGTAAATGAAATAAGTAACTCGATCTCAGACTGCCATTTTTTCGTAACAATTGTTTAAATATTATATTTTGCTGATTTTGGTATTTTTTGTTGCATTTAACTTAATGATAATGTAATTAAGGTTCAGAAAAGGAAGAAAATAAATAATTAAAATTTTCTTATTCATTGATTTGAATATATTATTTAATTGATACCTGAGTAGAAAGGAGCTGTGTTTAGAACGGGTAAGAAGTATTGTTAGTGTGCTGTCTAATTTGAGTTTCTTTATTTTGATCCCCTCTTTGGGAAATGCAGAATTTTCAGCCGTAATGACAAAGTACAATGCAGGCATCCTGGTCAGTCGTCCCAGTCCTAATGCTTTGTTGACGCCAGCGATAAAGCCGTTGCCATGCCAAAACAAATTCTGACGTCCCTTTGCTGTCACTGCTGATTACGTAATCAGGCTGCAGCACCGTCACCGTATATCTATTACTGCTTTGAATATATTCCCTGAGCTTGCAAATGCAGACCGTAATCCGTAGCTGTACCGCAGACTTAGGTTATTAAAACCGTCTCTGCTCCCTGAATAACTCTAAGCTTTGCACACCCTGAAGTCTATCCGTTACCGCGTTCACAGGGTTAGGCGGTAACGCCATCTCTGTTTCCTGTGCTGATTCCTGATTCGTATTAAATTCATTCTGAGCTTTTATTTATTTGGATAGTTAGCACGAAAGCGAATATTGAACTTGACATTCTTACAACTTCTGACAAAAGTAGTGGCAGTCATGCCAATACACATGTGGTTAAAAACTTGAAAATTCAATATAAGTGATTATAATCTAAGCGAATTAAAAGTCATTGCGTAATTTATCGGTTACGTTCCTATTTTTATAAAGAGTGAAATTTAATTTTCTAAACATTCTAATTTGCGCTGTAACTTCTCCCAAGGTAAATATGCCGCTGTTACAAAATTTCCTGGGTTAGCAAATACTCTAGTCAAAAGACGCTTGTTCTTATGAAATTGGCAAATCTACGAAGTGACTCTAAGTTAGGCCATAGACTCAAAATGAGACCTATACCTGACGCAACAAGAGACAGCGAGGCACTTTGCTCTGCAACTGTTTTAACAAATCTATGTAAGGTGAGACACCGAGGCGCCATATCATGCAAGCGCTGGTTTGCCGATCTATGGCACCTGTATTTATACACAGAATCCGCCGCTGTGGCGACGCTCGAGCGATCGAAGGATTGTCGGTCTGTCTGCACGTATGTACTGGTTACTGTATGCGTCAGCTATTGTGATGAACGCTGCTTGACCTCAGCTTGGACGGTCAAACACGTCACAGTTCATAGAATCTTCCGTTGCATCCCCGGTTCGGAGCACACAAAATACATTGTGCCATGCGCTGTCTGTGCACAAATACATAGCGCCAGCCAATTAAGCTTATTTGCAAAGTTTCAAGACACCCATGTTTTCTTAATTTTCAAATATTGATAATGGAATTTTTGATGTTAACACCGATTTCAGTTGGCGATTTAAATTTATCGATCGGAACCCCAAATAAATCTCGCTTCTGAATCTGGCACTATAAGATGAAAAACTTGGATAACCAAAGGCACGGAGCACAAGACCTGATAGTAGAAGGTTTCACAACATAAAGTGAAGGAGTGATTTTTCACCTTGTGAAATCTTACTTCGAAGTGACTAACATGTGACTATACATGGGTATAGAAATCAGCACGCGTGACGATGGGCTGTTGCATTTGTATTACTATAATCTTGCAAAAAAACTCGACCTGAGACTCTGAAAATGTTAAAATCTTAAACATTACTGAAGCAATATTATCGAACTAGTTTCGATGCATCATAAAGTTATACGAAGAGTTATGTGGATCTATTCTGCGATGATGGAGCATGTAATTGGAAATCATGAACGATTCACAAATCATTTCAAATATTGCAACAAAGCTTGAATCCCACTAATCTCCCAGTGATTACTAAACGTTTAAAATAGTTCAACATTTCACCGATTTGCAAGTGATTTTCAGTCTGAAATGACAGCTTGAATTTTAGCGATTTTTAGAGATTTTCAATCAATATCTCCAGTGAACGGCCTGATGATGACGATGTTCGATTCTGCGACTGGTCACTTATATTCGAAAAAAGTAGCTATCCATGCATACATCACATCGATTCTGCTTCAGTCAAAGTTCTGCTTCTACTCTAATACGTTTGTCACCATAGTCATCATTCGCATAATTCATATGAGAACTAATGATAATATAATTTATACCCTGATACTCACTAATCTTCCGTCTCATAGACGTCACATTGCATATTGATTCATGATTGATGATTGAAAATGTATTCCACGAAGCATGTTGTTTTGCGTGAGACAAATTTTTTTTACGTCAAGCTAAAAATCACCAGACGGTGAGACTTATTAATAAAACAGTTTTTTGACGATTATCTGACAAAAAACTCGTCTTTCCTGTAAACTGTACTTTAGCAACTTTTCACTCGTACGTTTTAGAACACGTCCAATTAATTATTGTCCCGATTATTACAACAAGTTCACTTTCATAAACCCAAAAGTGAAGGCATTAGTGTTCGAAAAAGAGAAACAATACTCTATATAATTGTGACGCCGTAATCTTCTTGGGGAAAAAAAAATTGACGCAAATGATGTTCATCGATTTATTTCCTACATTGGCAAATTATTCAGCACTAGCTCTGATATTCTTCTCATCCCTTTATTTTCATCGTAAGACGCGCAATTAACGGATTGTGTTTACGAAATTGACCGAGTGAGAATAATGAGCACGCGCTTTAGAGCTGCTCCGTAAGATTCTCCAAGCTATTTTTAGCCTAATATGTCATGTATACAGTTCAAGCGTACCCCATTTATGGTCTGTTATGGTGGTACAAAGAAAAAAACAAAATTCTTGAGCAAACTGACGACTTGGACGATGTTGGAATATTTTGGCTCTTTCTATCCCAAATGCATTGATTTAGAGCTGAAATGAAATTTCATGAAACATATGTTCTGAATCAAATTGTCAAATGTTGTCGTGAATCGTAAAAGGCGAGAAACACATAATAATTTTACCGCTGTACGGATCAAACGCTTATCCTTGCGGAAAAGAGACTGCGGCCTGCGCGTTAATTTTTTTTTTTTTTCATTCTTAATATACTTGGCGCGAGACACCTTTGTATCTCTTCATACTACGTGGTACTATCTTATGACATTTACCACAAAATTTATCCTGTCAACATTCACACCAGCTAATTTCTATACCAAATATTAACAAATTATAACACATTTCTTGCCGCTATAGAACGGCACTTACTTTTTAGAGTTGTATGAAACGAAAATCTTCTAAGAATGACTGATATACGTGCTTCTTCTAATATGCTGTATTGTTTTCAAGATCCTTACACTTGTGAACAACGATCGAATCACGATGCCCGAACAAGTATCGCTCTTGTTTGAAGTCCAAGATTTAGCTGTAGCATCGCCAGCAACAGTGTCAAGAGCTGGGATGGTTTATAATGATTATAAAGATCTTGGATGGCGTCCATATGTGACCTCATGGATGCAACAATACGAGGACAAGCCAGAGTATCAAGAAGAGGTAGGCAAGCTGCATATTAGTTGATATGAACGTGCCTATCCTAATCACGAATCATACATACCGCATGAAACTGATGATGAACGATTTTAGTTAAACCAGTTGATGAATCGTTTCGTGGATACGACGTTAAACTTCAAGCGTTCAAAATGCGAAGAAACTGTGCCTGTATCAGAATTGAATTTGGTTCAATCGCTCTGTAAGCTTTTAGAAGTATTGGCCACGCCGAAAAATGGTGTGGAAATGGGTGAAGACCCAGATGCTTACAGTACTGTGTGCAAAATGTGGTTCTTATTTTGGTGGGTATAACTCATCATACACATCGCTCGCACATCGTGAATATTTGCTTTCAAAATTCGTCGATAAGTTGGAAAATGACAGTATTTCAATTCCATCCATGTTTATATTCACTTGCAGTATGATATGGTCACTTTGCGCCACAGTAAACGAGGACGGCCGACAAAAAATGGACAATTTTGTAAGAGAAATGGAAGGGAGTTTTCCAGTAAGAGATACAGTATATGAATATTACGTGGATGTTCGACAACGGGGTTTCGTTTGTTGGGAAGACCGGCTTTCTCCAACATGGAAGTATCTGACAGGGTAATAATTATTTGAAGTACGATATTTACAGTATTTAATGAAGTGCTGTGGCTGACGCTTGGCAAGTAGACCAAACGAAGTTTTTGCAATGTACAGGATTATATGAAATCTCCAAAAATTAATTCAACAGATGAAAGAGCATTTCATCGTATCATTTTGGTTACTGCCCGTCATTGACGTATTGCTCCAATAGTACCGGTAATGAAATGCAAAAGATTCCACTTAGGATCAAAATGTAAATTTGACCGTAATTTGATTGACTGAATATAAGAGTGCCCAAATAAGTAACAATCATCATGATATTTAGAGAAACTTTGGTAAAACTGGGTGAAACTTTGGCTACTAAGCCACTCTTCTTGTAAAGTTTTTCCGAGTAAAATGTGCGAATCTGCTGATTTTGATTGAAATTTTAGCTCGCTGGTTCTAGTTTAAAATGCGAAAATATTTTTCGAATAGTCATCGGTATTTTTCGAGATAGGCCGCAACATGAGGCGTTGGGTATGGTAATATGAGTATAAAAAAAAAAAAAAAATGTGTAATTTAGTAAGTTTGCTTAATTCCATTTATTTCAATTGAGTTCAAAATTCATCTGAGAATGTAAGTCATAATATTGATGAATCATGTGTCGCTCATCAGTATCCATTGCTGTTTTGATTGATCTACAATTCCATCTTCTGCGTGTCTGTTCTGAGGTCAACCCTCTTCTTACTCCGCTTCTTCCCCCAGAATCATTCAATTTGTATTGAACTCACTCCGGAACATAAAGGCAAAAAAAATCTAATTATTTTATTGTGGAATGATTATTAAGGCTAGACAAATATTTCAATGATATATTGAGTGAATAAACCCCACTTGAGTCTGTTATACAATAACGTACCTGAATTTAACTTTCGAGCTGACTGCTTGCAAATTAGTCCTGTGAAGAAACCGTTAGAATTCTCCGGCACCATACGCTATCCCGTCTGCTTCTGTTTCAGCCTTCTCCACAGCGGTTTTTTTTAAAGTTTCACTGTTCGACTGGCTTTCTTGCACTCTGTCGTTGCTTTCCTTTCTGCCTTACGCTTTCGTCTGACATCTCGTTGCTCGCTCATCTTTTTGACATTAATTGCCACCTTCTCAGACCTTACTGACATCTTTGCCTTTTGAGCATGGAACGCTCCCCCATACTGAACTCAGCAATTGCGATTGCTACTGTAGTTTTTACTGCATTCTGATTTATGATCATCTTGCCACACTGCAAAATCAGGCGAAGTAGCATCTATTTGGGCTGCGACAACGACATACACCTGGAAGTATTTTGAGAGTACCTGGTAATCGATGGCCAGTCCAGTAGGGATGTCGATGACTATACCTACTCCGTCTAACGATGTAAGGCTTCGTTTGTGCTACGTACCGTCGTAAGATACTGAGACGTCAAGTACTAGGAGGTTGCCTACTCACGGCGCAGCTAGCACTTGCAGACGTTCACGCGATGCAAGTTTACTCCGTTATTTATAAAGATATCGAAGTTATTTTGAAAGCATATTGAAGGTGAAAGAGTAATCTGTGCCGTGTATTTTTTCGAATTTTTTAAATTCTTCTTCAGAGTCGATTAAAACGGTGGCGAAAATGGGTATACTTTCCGTATTAATACAACGGTGGTTAATTTTTTTTCGAAATTTCACGAAATACACGGCCCAGATCCGTCCTTCGCCTTCAATTTGAGCCAAAATTCAAATAAATCGTACATCAGACCAGCGAGAAAACTTGCGTGAGCGAAAGCACAAAACGGCGATATTTAGCCGCGAAATGTGGTTGCTCGCTAGCGCCACCTCAGGCCGAAGCCGCCTGTAGTACGAACTAACGGTAGCAGTACCGTTCTAAAGTCAATACGTGATTTCGCGCGCGGCCAGTGTCAGTTTTCTTTCATTGCACACTGATATTGTCACAAAGTTTAGTTTAGTTTTTTATTCATTCATCCAGCATGGGTAAAACCAAGCCAGTACCTAGAAAGGCGAAGAAAAAGGGCAAAGGTAGTAAGAATTTAGCTGTTTATCGACAGGAGGGATAAAATTGCATGCGGTTCACATGTATCAATTGTTTTGAACGCAGGTCTAGTTACTAACATACATGCCTTCAAATATTCACATATATTTCCTCCAATATTTATCTCCATATATCATGATTCCTCGTCTGTTTATCAATCTATTTATACAGTCATCCCGTGTAATCGGTCGTCTAAATACTACTCTCCATGTATGTAAATACCGTGGACTCTTTGCCTCACAATGTCGTATCACCGTGTTTTTTTTTCGTAATAATAATCGAGAATCTGTTTGTCATGATCAACACGCGATGCACTAACGATTTTTGAATGTCATCTTTTTCAAATCATTGTATCACAAAATCGATACAAGCTGTAGCGATAAGCTGTAAATTCAACTTTTAGAAAACTCGTTTCCCAGAAGCGTTCATCACCACGCTCAATCAAAATTTTTAGTATTTTCAAATGCGAAATAGAAAAGTCATTCTTCTAGTTTTCAGAAAAATCATCACGATCGAATGACGTTTAAATACGTGCTAACTATTCAGCTCTATTTATCGTGATGATATTTCTCAAACAGTTTTAATTTCTTGACAAATGGTGAGGCAATCGATGATCCCGCGATTACCCAAAAACTGTTTCATTACAGATTTATCGCTTTTTGGACTTTGGTTCAAGTGTTCATGTTTTAATAGTTTTTCGGAAATTCGGAAAAATAAGAATGAGAAAAGCAATAATTCCATTTCTAGATGATTAAACTCAGTATTTGTGAGTTTGCGTTAAGATCAATACTTCCTAATGCTTAATGTTAATGTTTTTGAAAAGTATAATGATCGGTGTGGTGTTTCCTTCACTGATACCATGTACATGACGAAAAAACAAAAAAATGTGCGTAGAGTCAGGTTATGTTATCGTTTGCGTTAACTTTGAATGACTGACATTATGACTGAAGTTTTCCGAAATTTGATTGATTAATAATTAAAAGAAAAGTAATTGTGAGATACGATAGTTCTAGACGCCCAGAATCATGATGGTAATACATCCGCGTTTCGTACTTTTACTTGCTGACTCTTTTCATTCACTCGTGAATCGTATATCCATGATATGATTCGTGCAGAATTGTTGCGAGCCAAAGAATCGACGAAGAATTGATAGCGGAAGTGATGCCTCCAGAAGACACGATAACAAATAATGTTTTCGAGTTTGAAGAGGTCAGATCTCCCACAGAATTTACTGAAGTCGATTTGTTTTGCTCGGAGCCAATGCCTGACTCTCCGATTACGATTACGTCGAATGAGGATACGACAGTAGTAGGTACCAGCAGCAAATCCGTAAGTATTTCGCTCACAACCGAACGCAATGCGGTAGAAGACCGTTGTTTACAAATAGAAACGGTTAGCGTAAACGATAAGGATTCAATAGTCGAACCAAACCCTCCATTCGAGTTGACTGACAGGAGAATAGTTGATATAAGTCACGTCCTGAGCAGCATAAAAAAATAGCTTTTCATTGACCTTATGATTGTACGTTTGCCAACATGGAACCTACATCCGAAAGCCGGACAGGATTCATTACCACCATCACATTCAAATGTAAATTTTGTTGCAAGGTCGAATCAATAGTTTCAGAAGATTGTCAGTCAGCCTCTTCCTCCCTGAATTCAGCTCTCGCATCTGGAATTGTGTCCACAGGTGGTGGTTTTTCACAACTTACCGAAATTAGCACCTCTATAAATATACCCTGTGTGGCTAAAAATACTTGGAATAAGTATCATAAAATCGTTCGTGATGCCTATCGTGATTTTGCTTTAGAGGAAATGACCAAGGCAGGTAAAGAAGAAGCGCGCTTGGCTCGGGAGACAGGTTATGTCGACGAAGCCGGGTACCCTTGCGTGTCGGTGTTTGCGGACGGGTCTTGGGCCAAACGATCGTATCGAACTGAATATGATTCACTTGCGGGTGTAGCGGCAATAGTGGGGTATAGGACCAAAAAAGTTTTGTTCATTGGGGTTAGAAACAAGTATTGTTCGATGTGCAGAAGGCACACAAATGAGTAAATCAGTGCCCCAACATAAGTGTGCTAAAAATTAGGTGGGTTCTAGTACTTCAATGGAGTCAGATATAATTGTAGAGGGGTTCAAATGTAGCTTAGAAATGCACGGGCTAAAATACAATAAATTGATAGGCGATAGGGATAGCAGTGTCCACCGGAAGATCGTTGATGCGTTGCCGTATGGACCGGAAAGACTAGTCCGAAAAATTTAATGCCGCAACCATGTTCTCCGAAACTATGGAACTCGATTGCGAGATTTTCGTCTGAACCGTAAGGTTGGTACGCTGGTTCTGAGAAACTCTTTGCGCAAAAACTTGAAACGCCTACGCTATACCGTAACTTCTGCTATTCATCACCGAAAAGCACAAGATCAATTACGCAAGGACATAAAGAACGGTCCAAATCACGTTTTCGGAGATCATCGGTTATGTAAAGATCGCGGATACTTTTGCAACGGTAATCCGAAGCCGGGTGAAGTGAATCTTGTGCAAAACATGAAAACGACTGGTATCTTCTAAGAGATTCTGTCGGCAATGAATCGACTCACTGAGCATGTATCTCGCTTCATATGGGACGTAGACAACAATGTAGCCGAGTTGTACAACGCCTACGTTGCCAAAGCTATAGGGGACAAGCGTGTCAACTTCACCCTTCGCAATTCGTATGAAGCTAGATGCAAATCTGCCGTAGTGAGGATGAACGCCAGTGTACAATTTCGTGCGTCAGTGCAAGAAAAATTAGGAATGGGTGGGTCGGGAAAATTCACTGGTAAATACTGTTTGGGAAAATCGCGATCTCTTCAGTCTCGAAAGTCGGCTTTCAAATCAAAATCAAAATCTTTTATCGCCCAGTCCACTGACACCGACTACGGCCCGGACGCTGCATGTCCATCGGAACCAGACATGTCCACGGAGAAGTTGGCTTTGGCTCTAAAAGGTTTGGTGCAGGCCTTGTACTTGCAGGAACCATTGGTAATCCGGAGGCAAACTAGAGGTCAAAGAACGTCAAACGAATGCTACGGTGAACGTAAAAAGCGATTGACGTCTTCGATTTTCCGTGAAATTTTCAAACGGCGGCCACAAACATCGTGTACCAAATTAGTCGAACGAATTCGCTATACCAATTTCCATAGTAACTCGAGTACACGGTGGGGCATAGAAAAAGAGCCCTTTGCGATCAGTGACTTCGCATCCGAACATGGAGTTTATGTGAAACTCAGCGGTCTAGTGGTAGACAAGGAGCTACCATTCCTCGCGGCGTCACCTGATGGACTTGTAGGCAAAGATGCGATTTTAGAAGCAAAATCTCCCGTATCTGCCAAAGAGTTAATTCCAATGAAGGGCATACAGTAAAAAAAAAAAAAATTAAATTCATGTGTATTGAAAAAGGTAGAGCTAAATTGATAACTTCACACAATTATTTTTATCAGGTTCAAGGTCTTATCCACATTACTAAGAAGAACTGGTGCAATTTTATCGTTTGGACGCCAAAAGGATTGATCTTCGGCAAAATACTTCGTGACGACAGTTTTTGGAAAACTAAAATGGAAAACAAATTAGCCGATTTTCTTCACTTCTGTCTTTTACCAGAAATAGTAGATTCGAGACGTGCTCGACAACTCCCAATTCGCGACACTCCTCAAATACTTGAAGCTCAGAAAACCGCGTGTAGTAAGAACAAAAAATCTTTGAATAAATGGGCTTTTAAGAAAAAGAAAGACGAGTAACAATTCCCTGCGCGTGAAAAAATAACATCGACAAATGACAAATAACAAAACGGACAGACGATACGGGCTTATGTAATTATATTGTACATTGAAACTTTTATTTATTATAACTATTGTGCAATAACCTTCTGTAAATTTATTCTATGTTTCATCTAATCCATACTTGCATGCGTTGCCATATTTTTGTTTGCGGAACGTTCATTATTTAGTTCCTGCTCATTCGAAATTTCACGTGGGTCGGACGTGCTTCACTCTATTCATTTTTCATAATCCTATACTCAAATACATTCCTAAATACTAGGTATATGATATTCGCTTGCTTTCAATGATCAACAATTTTATTTTCAACCATTAATCGGGATAGCTTATTTTTCAATTCGTTCTGTTCCTCAAACGATACCTTGTTACCACGAGAAATAGGTACACGCGATTAAATACATTTGTGCAATATGTTTCTCTGATTCTTTGATCTTCCATCAATTCCGAACTCACTGCCGCATGTCTATCTTATTGTTTTTATAATCCATTATTTGTTTTTTTCATTACTTATTATTTCATGTATGAGTTTTTACCCGGCATGGTTGGGAGGTTGGGACGGGATAGGGTAGGTCTTTTTATCACAGCGGCCTCCACGTGGTGAGACCTGGGTAATTGATAACAATATTATAATGTAATCAATTAGCCAACGGCTGTTCCGTGGAATTTTCCTTTCCATTTTTTAAGTCTATTTGAACGGGTCATGCAACAGATCTCTTGAAAATTAGATACATAATTTTTCATAACTCATCATTTAAAGATTTGCGTAATTTATTATTACTGATATATTCATAACAATACGTGTATAAATACGTGCCAACCTCCGCTTTAATGTCATAAACCACGAAAACTTTGGTTCCGTTGCAACATTGCCCATACGGCTGACTTTAGAACGCTAAACTACTCGCTGAGACCCAGTCCCGGTGGAGTGGGGGGTCTCGGCGTGTCAGGGGCACGGACGTAAGTCCTGCCCAGTCTTCCCCTCGGCCGCCTGGCTCGAGCAACGCGGGAAGCCGATTCTCCCGCGCTAGCTCACCAGCTCTCTCTAAACTCTCGCTTCTAACTAAATATATAATTGGGGTATAATTGCTAAACCATAGAAATTTTCATACCTAGATGGTAAGAGTATATGTCACCAATCACTGGTACGAGAGTTAACCGTAATCTTACCGACCGGTGACGGCGCACAGGCAGCCCGTTAACTTCGCGCTCGTTTATTTTCAAAAAATAATGGAACGGATCAACGAACTTCGGCAAAAACTGGTACTCAAATGTATTTTGTATCGCTGATCACGAATCAAAAGTCGTATTTTGCAGAATTTCAAAAGCAGACCCATTGTGACAGTTGAAAGTTCAAAAATTTCTTTGTCGGGCCCAAAAACCCGTTAAAAACATATTTCAGCAGTGGTGAATTTTTCCCAGGTGGGACACGGTTCGAAGAACGTTTTTCCGTAAAAGACCGACAGTCAATTTTTTGGTCATTTTTGACAAAAATTTCAACGAAGTCTCCCCTTAATTTTTTCTTACTTTTTATACTAGTAGTGGTGATAATATTTAATTTGACGTACCGCATATTATATTTTATTCGCTATTGTGCATGAATTTGTATCATAATATGAGTTTCTTAAAGTACACTCTCGTATAGATTAAGCTGCTGAATATTATCGTACCTTTTACCACTTTCTTATTAACAATCTTGTATTCGTTAATACTTGTAACATTTTTCATATTTCTCCGCAATATCGTATTTCTTTGTTAATTTAAGTCCCGCTTATAATCTTTGATCTTATCGGAATAAAGTTTATTTAGTGTATTCTTTTCTCTCGCAACAACCTTTCAAAACCTCTGAGAATCTCTCAGTTTTGCAATCTCTCGTAATTAATAAAATTCCGCTGTGAATTATCTTGAATTTTTATGTATCATAAAATTATTATTTTGACGATCCGTCGATAATTTTCTCGTAAATTGGCTGTCGCAATTTACTTTATTAATTACTTTCTCGTTCATGATACCAGTTTTTGTAACTTCTAAATCAGCGTCAATCTCTCTTGGCGAGTACCGTCGACCGCAAATTTAGTGTTATTATATTGTCACTACTGTTCCGAGCTATTGTCAACTCCAACAACTACCGATTCCTAATAAAGTTCCTATAATCTCACTTAAAACGAACAAACTAATAATTGACGTAGCATCATTCTTGGGAGAGTGGGTTCAATCACGTCACCCAGTGACGTGATTTTTGTATTATATCGCTGATACCGGCCTACGTGTAACTTTCTCTGCTGCCATCTTTTGTTAAAAGGTATCGTTCGACTTTATTCTCTCGAAAATCCTACGAACTACTATTGTTGGATATATTAATTGTTATGGACTTGTTTAATAAAATTTAGTGAATTATTGTTAACTCTTGTAAGCTTACTTGGCTGACTCGAAACTTGTAAACTCTATCGACAATATACGACTGATTTAACTGTTCATTTCTTTGACTTGAATTTATCTATTTCTGAATTCAATTATCCCTAGCTGCCTTTATATGCCCACATTATACCAGTTTGGCTTGGTTTCCGAGAAAATCGAAGGTCAAGTTTCACGTGCGGTATATGTATTTTCGCAACACCTGCATGCAAAGTCCATTTTTATGCACCATTTACAAGCACCGAAAGTAGTCTTTTATACACATGTGCGGGAAAAACTTTCGCGTATTGCTAGGGGTGTGAGAAAAAAACCTTCGCACATAGCTAGCGGTGTGCGAGATAGACGGTCGCGCTTTTATCCACAGTTGCGCATTTCGTAAACAGCTGCATTAGCGCCACCGATGGAATAGTTTGTCACTCTTTGCCATGCTCGACATCGTCAGACTTTTCATTACAGGTGTAGCAAAAATAGAGTTCGATACACGTGCGAAAGTTGGCAATGCCTACCTAGCGTGAATGCGCCACACTCGCCCTTCAACTCGTCTACGGTTCGTCTTCGGGCTCGTGCTACCCCTTCACGCTTGTGCGGGCATTGCCACCTTCGCGCACTAGTATCTAAAAACACTATACCTAAACAGTGCGTAATTGGCATGCAAGTAAGTGCTGCGCAGTAGGCTAGGTTCATGGCTGACACGCTGCCGACCCATGTCGAGTCCTACCAGCACCCAACTTTTTTGTTAACATTTATTTCAACAATTCTTCAATTTCTTAGCAAAAACACTACGTATGCGAATAAAAAATACAGATAGATTTGGATCGCGTGTGAACAGCATGAGATATACCGCCAACATGTCTCTGTGACGAGCTGCAGAGAAAAATCCGAATTTTCAGAAGCGGTCAATCAGCTTCGTATTTCATCTTCAACAGGGCTATTTCAATTGTCGTCACCATCCAGACATCACCGTAGAGTTCAAACGTTCACATAAATTTTATATGGGTTGAGCGATTTGTATGTCATTTTATACTTGGACGACCGTATTTATTACTGACTCTATATCTATTGTGACGGGACGCCTTGCCGGCGTACCGGCACCTGACGGGCAGCCCGAGCTTCCCAAATATTATGCTTATCGTCACAAGCCCAAATCTTGCGACACACTCGGTAACCCCACCACGTACCAATAAACCAACCAAATCACGCGATTTACCGTGCTCTCTCTTCAAGAGACACGGCCAATCACTATTTCCAAAATCCGCGAAACTAGACGACTAGCAGGTATAAAAGTCAAGCACAAATGTGGCTCGACATCTATTCTATCATCTATCGTACAATACATCAGAGTAAAACCCCACATCGTCCAACGCGAGGACTCATCCGCGGCGCACATTTATTTGGCGGAACATCTTATCTCAACGAGGAACCAGAAGTCGACACAAACCACGATCACGAGACATGAACTCGTCACTCCAAGAATCCTCGAACACCACTGTCAATCAAAGGAGGGTATTCAACGTATTAAACATTTCATCTGTTTTCAATAAAAGTCCTTAGGTATTAGGGAGCCGTGTCTGAATGAAGAACAGCATTGCGTCTGACCTCATAGCTCAGATACGGTGATCGTCTCACAATTCTCTGACCCATAGGTAGGGCACTTGAACCTGTAAAGAGTCTCTGTCATTGCGACTGGATGCCTTGATACAGGTGACGGTATATTTGTGTAGAATCCCCGATAATTTGACTACCACGCTATCACATAAATAATATTCTGTCTTACTATTGGCAAGACGAATAATTATCAGTACCAAATAACGAACTCATCAACGACGATTCTGGATCGTCAAATACCGTCCTTCTGACGACCATGCTAACACGCCAATAATATTTAGTCTTGCCATAGGTAAACCGAATTATTATCAAACTAAATAAGAAAAAGCTATTCCTTCCTAAATTACCACAAATTTCCTAAACATTACAAGAAAAATAAATTCACGACGTCACATCCTGTCTCTCATCCCGCCTCTTGGGAACGAAACATTTAACTATTTAAAGATTTGCTCTCTGGAAACAAATCTCTCGGATCACGAGTTAATCAGTCATAGCGATCGATCTGTGTGTTGCTTCACAGACACAGATCAAGTTTGACCCTCGACCGTTTATACGGCCTGTGATGATGGGTTTATTCCACTCGTGCCATTGCACATGAGAGTGAGGGAACAACTTCTCAGGCTATCTCGAATACCAAGTTGAAACGGTCAAACTGTAGCAACCTCTTCGAGGAGTTCATTAAATAATCGACAAATAACCATTCTCCACCTTCCTTCCGAGTCCAGAAACCGAATCCTGCCGTTTTATTTACGAGACAGGAAATTCTTGAAATTAATATAATATTCGAATTTGTGCGAAACCTCCGCGCTACTTTTCATATTACGTATGAAATTCTCGCGATATTTGGCCCGTAAATAAACTCGAATCGTTCCAAAAAGCCAATACCAAAAAGCGTATGGTTTGAAAAAGACCTAAGATTCTTGATCGAACCGATGATTTAGATGATGTTGGGAATATTACATTTAGTGTATTTTGGCTCTCCATGCATCGATCGAATTGATATAGGGCTTGAGTGAAAGCTCTTAAAATCTACAAACGTATAAAACTTGTTAGATTTCGTGGTTTATCGTGAGAGGGGAAAAATGTGTGCTAATATTTTTATCAGGTCAGTTACGAAGTCCTTATCCTTGCGCTAAAAGTCTGAGCGTCGACTCGCGCGCGTACATGTTTTAAGTGAACTTGGCGCGATCGTTGACCGTCGATCTTAATTACGTACATGTTTACATACGTGCGCGTACGTTATTCTCGAGTTACTCTTTAGACGAGCCTCCCCACTCTTGGCGTGTGGCCTCGCAGGCTTCGCTCACCGTATGGTACGCTCACACGTATACGTGTGCATAATATTATCGAAAATTACTCCCCAGGTGAGAGAAGTAGGTACCCCGGAGAGCCTAGAGAAGCATAGCTTCAAAAATCTGTTCGGCATTCAGCGTTTGACCTAAATAATCGAAGTTTTCTACAGAATTAGGACGACTTTCATCCACGTTTTCAATTGTGTATAAAGTACCTTCATTTTTACATTTGAGTTCTGATTTCATGTGATATCATTCACATTGTGTCAGTACTGCATATTAGAGATTTTGCAATTGTTCCTAACTACGCGGCATAGATCGAGGTTAGGCGGTAAAGAGAACTCGGGTGGCGGTACTTTTTTTTTATGCGACCGGTAAAACAGCGCGGTTCTTTATTGACACTATGCTTTTTAGGAGACGTATACATAAATACATATAGATAATGGAAAATATAAAAACTCTGAAGGGACGTACAATACATTTCACGAGACGCACACATTCACGGCAATGCGCTCGGGACAGACTAACTCGGCCCCCAACCCTAGTCGTGCGGCTAGGCCGCGCTTTTCGCGTCTCATTAATGGGTGGGGGTTGTGCGGTCCGGTAATCACGCCGTATTTTTCAGATTCTTAACACTCGGCCATGCTATTTATGTGCTCGTCCTCTAACGCGTGGTTTGACAATTAGTGCTCATAATACTACCCGTAACAAACCGTTACACAAACTACTAAGAAACTCCTTTTTTTTTTTTTAACGCAAGGGAAAACTACGTTTCATCGTTCGTTTCTTCCTTTCTACATTTTCACACAACCACACGTACATTTTACACTTATACAAGCTTATATTGTCCTCTACTCGATGACGTAATCATTTGAGTAAGCCTATTCTATATATATATTCCGTGTTCTGCCGGCGTCATATCGCTCCTTCATTCGTTGTTGTGCGATCTCGATGTTACCACGCACGTACTCATGTCGTCGCTCCGTTGATTCATATTGCTCCGTTTCTGCGGCCGTGAGTCTGCGAAGCGTGCCCTCGTTCCGCCTAGGTGCGTACCCGTAGACTATTTCAAATAGACTCTTACCAGTACTTGCGTTCCGCATTTCGTTCAGATCCAATTGAATCGAACGTATCCCGCGATCCCATATTCGCCCGTCGTCTTCAGTGAGATTGCTCCAGATCGCTGCAACCAAGGTGGCATTGACTCGTTCCACCTGGCCGTTTGCCTGTGGGTGACGTGGGGAGTTGAGTGTATGTTATATACCATGGTCGTTACAGAAGCGGCTGAATTGTGTTGACGTGAAACACGTGGCTCGGTCAGACACCACGCGCTCGGGCGCTCCGTAATTCTCGACAAATTCGTTCAACACGCGCACTGTACTGGCCGCTCGCGTGTCGCGCACTGCTCGAATGACGACAAATTTCGATAGGTTATCCACAATCACCAGAATATATTTGTTGCCCTTACTACTCGCGACGAAGGGACCCAAGTGGTCCAAGTGGACGACGGCGAAAGGGCGCCATCCCGGTGGGATCGGGTGCAACTCGCCTGGTTGTCGCCCTGGTTTGGATTTGGTCGTGACACATTTGAGGCACGCGCAAATGTGTCGTTTCACATAATTTCTCACACCCGGAAAGTAGTAGTGGTCCAGTATGCGCGCTGCCGTTCGTTCAACGCCCGGGTGACTCTTTGAGTCGTGGAATTGTGTCACTATACTTTTTCGCATTTTTGTCGGCACTACGAATAGTTGTCTTCCGTCCCGATTTTTGTACAAAATGCCTCCGCACAATTTGTAGTCCTTCACGCAACTCTGTTCGTATTTTGTCCGCGCACTCACAGGTTTGCTCAAAATATCCCGTTTAATTTGCAGTTGTTCGTCTCCATGCTGATACACCGCCACTATTTCCTCGTCCGTGTTAATAGCGAACACTCCTAGTGCCTCAGTCTCTTCCGGTTCACCAGCTGGCGCCCTACTGAGCGCGTCCACCTGCGCCAATTTCACCCCCGGCCGATGCACAATTTTATAGTTATATTCGCTGAGTAAGTCGTGCCACCGTATTACCTGTGGATTTAAGGTTTTCTGTGAGTCCATGGAACACAATGCCTGGCAATCCGTAACGATAGTGAACTCCACGTTAGCTAGCATTGCTCGCAATCGTGATACCGCCCAAACAATTGCCAGTAATTCCAGTTTTCCGCTGTGATAGCGGTCCCGGGCTCGCTCGTGCGTCGGATAATCGCGTAAACCAACTGCATCCGCCCTTCCCCATCGCGCTGGAATAGCATACCGGCTAGGCCCGCTGCGCTCGCATCCGTGTGTAGTTCCGTCACCGCCGATGGATTGAATGTCTGTAACACCGGAGCGACGGTTAGTTTATCTTTCAGTGTGTCAAACGCGTTGATCTGCTCCGGTCCCCATACGAATTTCTCGTTCGTCTTTAGTAGCGCTGACAATGGGCTCGCGATACTCGCAAAATGTGGCACGAATTTCTGGAAGTAGCTCGTAAGTCCTAAGAAACGTCGTATCTCGTGAACGTTTCTCGGCGGTGGGAACTTTTTTATCGCTTTCGTTTTCTCCGTGCCCGGCTCAATCCCGTTGGCCGGGATCTCGTGTCCTAAATAGGCAACCTTGGAGAAGAGGAAGCGGCACTTCGTTAGTTTCATTATGAGTCCGACCATTCGCAGTCTTTCCAGTACTGCCCGTAGTTTCGGTTTTAGGTCGCTCAAGTTCCGTCCGGGAATGAGAATATCATCCAAATAGAACAGCGCCACGCGATCGCGTAACGGTCCGAACGCTCGATGCATCGTCTTGGAGAAATAGGCGGGCCCATTCATCAAACCGAACACCATGCGCGTGAATTCGACGGTCTCCTCCGTTGTGATGATCGCGGTTTTTGCACGTGCGTCTGGTGATAGCGGAATCTGCAAATAGCCACGCGCCAAGTCCAGCACAATGAACAACGCACTGTCTCGTATTTGCGCTAAGTGATCGTCGATATTGGGCAGCGGGAAATGTACCCGCTCCGTGACGGCGTTAAACTTTCGCAAGTCAATGCATAATCGTGATTCGCCCGTTTTCTTCTTGACTAGTAACACCGGACTCGCGTATGGTGACTCCGTATCGGTGACGATGCCCGCATCTCGCCACTCGCTCACGATTTCACGTATCATCTCACGTTCGGGGGGTGTCACGCGATGATAGGGTTTGCGACACACAGGGCCGGCCCCCTCTTTTAATTTGATATCCATGACGATATCCTTTGCGCATCCTAAATCGTGTAGGCTCACCGAAATATAATCTCGGAACTCGTTTAATAACGCCAGGACTCCTGCTCGCACTGTCGCTGGTTGTTCGCCCCCGATAATCACGTCTTCGGGGTTTATCGTCGCGTTTCGTGGCTCGCTACGCGTGATCGTCGCGATTGTTGATAACTCGCCACGTATGGTCGATGCTCCTTTCGGCATGACTTGCTCCATTTCTGTCCAATTCACGAACGGGAACTCGCGGGGCCCGTCGTGCGTATTCAACGCGACAAACGCGACCGAGTTCGGAGGAATCGCCGCCCGTTTGTTTGTGCGCATTTCTCCAACCGGTTCGACGAAATCTGTCGGCAATCACCTGGGTCGGTGAAATGAAAACTTCGCGCCGATTTTTTCGCAATCCACACTGTCGTGATCCGTGAACGTTCTGCCGATTAAAACGTCCGTGCCCTGGTAATCGTCCGGCACTACTTGAAACTCGACATCTTTCACGCACACGTCGTCGATACTCACTTCCGCAAGTATCTTACCCAGACTGTGTACGACGATTTCGGACGGCCCCTACGGCTTAAGGGGTGTCGTCTCCGCGTTTATGTGCAAACCTAACGTTAACACAGTCGAAGCACAAATGGTGCACTCCGCACTGCCCATGTCCAGGTGCGCGGTCACTGATTTTCCGTCCAGTGTCGCACTTTTTATATACTTGAGCACGGTCGGATCCCGTGCGCTATTGACCAGTTGCACCGCCCGTGGCTCCTTCGACGCGCCCGCAGTACAATTTGTACCCATATGACCTGGCTGATTGCATTTGAAGCACGTCTGCTCGCGCCGTGGTTCAGTGCAATTTCGCGACGAATGCCCTGTCTTGTTGCAGTTGCTACAAGTGCGATACTCGACCCACTTTCGCCCGTATGGTGGCGTACGCTCACGGTTGGGATCGCCTCGCGTGACCTCGTTTCCACGCGTTGTCTCGTTCGCGCCCGATTGCGTACGTTGTTGCTGATATCGTGGATTGTCGCGTCCTCTTTTCTGCGATGAGAAAGCCGAGGTTTGTTCTTTCACACACCTGTCAAAATAAACCAAGGCGTGTAACAAGCTATCGTGGTCATAATGTGTCCCCGGCATGACCATACTGAATGATTCACGAGAGTTCAGTCCCGAGACTATTTGTGATTTTTCTTCCCAAAAGTTTAGATTTAATCCCTTAAGTAACCGTGTTTAGGCATGGAAATAAGCCGATACTGACTCGTCCCAACCTTGCCGTCGGGCCAACATTTGGGCCCACCGCGTCGGCTTGTCGTGCGGAATCATAAACGTGTCCGCGAATCGCGCGCGAAAAATCTCCCACGTCGTCAAATCTCGCCCATGCGTTCTGGCCCAGTCACGTGCCCCGCCTCGCAAATGAATGCGCACAGCCGAAAGCACGTACTCGTCCGTCCAATTGTGCAGTTCTTGTAGCGAGTCGAGATTTTCAATCCATTCGCGCGCATGTACTCCGTCATCCTCGCCTGTAAAATTTTTGATCGCGCTAGATAAATCTGGAACAATTTGATATGAAGGTGTCCCGGTCGATGTGGTAGGGACCGCCGCTGGTTGAGGGCTGGTCAGTAGTCCGGCGAGAAGTTGTATGAGAGAATCTGTATTATTTTGTGATGATATAGCCCGCAACGCATATACCAGTGGAGGGGCGGCTGCCTCGTTTACTGACGACTGGCCGTTCGGTACCGCTGCTGTTGGTAAGCCATCCGTGATACCGCTAAGCTCCGGTGATAACTGACCGCCATTCGTCGCCTCCCCTTGTGTGTACTCGCCTGGGGTTTCCGCTCTCGCTCTCTCGACGCGCGTCTCCGATTAAAGTCCGTTCACGGGAGGTCCGTCTCCGCTCCTCGGCCCAATCTGACGGTCGCTATTTTGGCCGTTGTTCCACTGCTCGGGTCCAAGGGCTCCGACGCTACGTGAAGTGTTGAACGACGACAAGTCTCTACCACGCCCGCGTGCAAACGACCGTTGTACCGCCATTGGATTCAGAAGGTACTCCGCGAGTTTCTCGAATTCACTTTCGTCCACCATTCACTTTTCATTTCCCGATATTCACGTTCGTTACCCGGCACGTGGTTTATGTATCGCACTTCTGAAATATTAGAGATTTTGCAATTGTTCCTAACTACGCGGCGTAGATCGAGGTTAGGCGGTAAAGAGAACTCGGGTGGCGGTACTTTTTTTTTATGCGACCGGTAAAACAGCGCGGTCCTTTATTGACACTACGCTCTTTAGGAGACGTATACATAAATACATATAGATAATGAAGAATATAAAAACTTTAAAGGGACGTACAATACATTTCACGAGACGCACACATTCACGGCGGTGCGCTCGGGACAGACTAACTCGGCCCCCAACCCCAGTCGTGCGGCTAGGCCACGCTTTTCGCGTCTCATTAATGGGTGGGGGTTGTGCGGTCCGGTAATCACGCCGTATTTCTCAGATTCTTAACATGCAATTGAAAGATGCGTCAAATACGAGTGGGTGCTATACTGGTGAAATAGACTTGTACGTAAAATTGATTTTTGAGAAACTTTTACAACCTGTTGGATCACAAAAAAATTTGAGTCGGTATTACTGCTGGCGTAGTGAATAGTTTTATTCTGAATTTTGCTTCATAATTTTATTACATTATCAAATGTCATGTGTAAATCCATTTTCTTTTTTTGCAGGATTCCTTTTCATAAAATCGTAGTTCCTACGGTGGACACAGCTCGATATGATTACATAGTGAGCATGCTGTTATCGCACGGGTTTCCTGTGCTCCTTGTTGGTCCGGTGGGCACAGGGAAAACATCAACCGCTCAATCTGTACTTGAAGCCTTAAACCCAAGAAAGTATTCGTTGTTGACCATCAATATGTCTGCGCAAACTACTTCTAACAATGTCCAGGTACGATAACATAACTTTTGCTGGATAAATTACATCGCTATTTACGCAAATCACAAAGTTTTAGCTAGTGATCAGAGTGAATAACTGAGTAAACTGGTTTTTATTGAAAGAAGAAATGCGCTCCACGCTTCCTTTTCGTCGAAGTATTGTGGCCCGATGTACAATAGCTTTTGGTGAATCACAAATCATTCAAAGTCCAACTCATTCTAGCCTTCGAGTTGGTACAGCAGCCTTTTAGATTTTAATCAGATTTTTCACCGTATAATTTGCATTCACAACGACGTCACTTTCAAATTCGTGCCAATGATCAATCATGTATATCACAAGTATTGATCTTACCTTTTTGCGTCTATCTTGTGTTTTGACTTCACAAAATGCTCTGAAGCAAAAATTTCTGCCAAGGACCATCTGAATAATAATTCTATTCATGTTGAGTCAGAGCTATCAATAAGACCTATATGTAATCTCGCCAGAGCTGTCGATATTTTCACAGAATCGTATGTACCTATGTGCCAATAAACTGAGCGGAAGCTGTTACTATGAAATCTGTCAAATATGCGCTGTCGGTAACTTCTGTCTGTCATCTGAACCGCAACGTCATGCACATGGTGATGTTTGTTTTATGCCGTTTCCAGCTTTACGGATTACAATTGTTAAATTTCTAACAGTGTATTCAATTTCTAATTTTGCTTAAGACTACTTCTATTTACAGAGGAACATTTTTAACACCGTAGCTGATGTTGAATTCTTCTGTAATCAAATGATATAAACAGTCAGATGTTAAGGCTGAAGAATTGGAATGAAATCGAAAAATGTTAATGGCTAATATTGTCAAACCCTAGGAAATGTAGCCTTAATTAACTAAGCGGAGTGGATTGGAGAAAGAAATTTTCGACACGTTGTTTAGTATGAAACGGAACAGAAGATATATATAACATTTTTAGATCACAGGATAATCTCTAGATCGATACATAAACGTTGTATTTTGTTAGAAGTACACCCAAAAGAGTACGTTACGTTTTACCGCCATCGTATTGGCGCCGGACTCTTTGGAGAGGGCCAAAACGGCTTGCAACAGTCACCTTGCGGATTTTGCGTACCGGATAGTGGGTTGTGGTTTCAATTATGCAACTGTCATGCCAAATTTGTTCTAATCTTTCGGGAGCCGCGGTCACCTTCCTCGTTTTTCGTACTCACATGTGTTTTATGGTTTCGGGAGGCCGAACGTATTCTAATCTTTCGGGAGCCACTGTCGTGAGGAGGCCGAACTTATTCTACTTTTTCGGATGCCGCAGTCACCTTCCGCGTTTTTCGTATTCGCGTGTGTGTTGTGGTTTATTCCAACCGTTGGACTGCGACAGTCATTTTCAACTTATTAGTATGTTATTGTTTGTTGTCAGCGTTTGACGCGAAGACGTCCGGCACCGAAATGTATGGCGCCAAAACGTCCGCTGCCGAAGCGACCGACGCCAAAACGTTGGCGCCAAAACGTTCTGCTCCGACACTCAACACCAGAGAGGATAGCTTATTTGCTAACGCTCGTAACATTCGTGATCGTGGAAGAGCAAGCAAGTCGCAAAATCCTTTTATGATCGACTGTGTATACTTTTCCTGCGCAAGCATACTAAATACGTGCAACACGTCTATAAAAACTCGTGATTTCTGAACCAGACATCGCAAGTAGTGTGTCTACGTGGATTCTAGACAACCATTACACTTGTTGAACGCGATGGTATTGCCAGCCACGACAGTAATCATGATTATCAATATATCGATAATAATCATAAAGAAATCAAATATTCAAGTGAATTGAAATATATATATATATATATATATATATATATATATATATATATATATATATATATATATATATAAACTAATAATATATATATATATATATATATATGTAAGTTTGTGGCCTGGTCATCCAAACTTATCCATGAAAAACAATAAACACGCCGAACGGATTACAGAAAGGATAACTAAGAGTGAACACCGCGGAGCCCTCGCCTCGGGAGAGAGGGGAGTGGGTGACAGGCGCTCGGGACATCCACTAGCGTTATAGTGAATGCTCCGCAATATAAATTGTTTATTGTAAATTATTCATTGTCATTATTATTTACTTAGCCTGTATTCTTGATCATCAAAACCGACATTGTTGTTGATTTAGGTAGCTATAAATGTTACAATTATTTATGTTATTATTCATGTAATTATTTGTGATCGGTGGGAATATAATGTTATAGTATCGTTTCTACATCAACCCAAGTCGTTGGGACTCTGTAATTATTATTTCCGCAACCCTTTTAAGTTATAAGAGTCACGCTCGAAATCGTAAATGCGCTATACCTCGGCAATATGCTCGGTAGCTCAGTACCGCGGAGAGGGTTGGGGTAATTCTTGGGTAGAGAGAGAGATGTGACACACGCAATGCCAACACGTTATTTCACCATGTGAACATCAAATCCAAACAGTATGTATTTTCCGCCAACGATATTACAAACCAAAGAAAAATATAAAACAAAATAATATTTCAGACGTCGCTCATTGCGATTCAAAATATAAAACGGAAAATAATAATTCTACAGTCGCTCTTCGCGATTCAAAATCCTATACAAGAGTAATAATATATCTTAATTCGCTATTCGCAATTTATATTTAAGGACTTCGATTTAACAAAAGAAAAAAAATAATGTAACAGAGAAGAAGAAAAAAAAATGACTAAATCTAGACGGCTTCTAATGCCTACGTACGCTAGTCGCTGCTTTGACGATAACAATAACTCAAAACTAAAAACAAAATTTGACTCGACGTGCTAACCGCGACCGTCCTCTACTAACTACTAACAATAAACCACTCGACAAAAACTAAACCGAAATCACAATCGATGCGCTAACCGCGATCGGTAATAAATCTATAAAATTCCTTATGCCTACGGGCGCTAATCGCCACTTCACTACTAAACAATGATTCAAAAACCCAAACAAAGAATGTAACTCGACGCGCTAACCGCGACCGTCCTCTACCAATTAACTTATTATCACGCACCCGCGCTCAACTTTCTCCGCGACGTCGTACAACGATTCGCGAGTTCGAACGCTCCCCCTTTGACGACTCGCGATCTACACGAGAAGTTACGCTGTATTGTAATTGATTCGACGTGACCCAGTATAACGGAATTTGATTACATTCGAATTGCAGCAGTTTTGTCGCGACTCAAACTCGGGACTCTACTCGACTTTCTCGGTCACTCAACAGTGGCTCTACCTTAGAACGCGCAACTCAGGCTGCGGTAACCAAATGAAAGAATCGGCAAACGAATTTCGAGGATTTTTCGACACGCAAATTACAAACGGCTATTCTTTCTCGGACCAGCCCTCGCTCAATTGCTCTCGAAATTCGATCGCGAGAATATCAGCAACGCTTACCGCTCCACATCCAGTGAACGAATTCGCCGACCCCTCGTGACGGTTACCGGTCATCGTCCTCGCAACAAAACAATTTCCTTCACAGGCGCAAAACGAACTTTCAACTCGACCTCGAAACTATGCAACCACCTTTCTCAATCGCCAGAACTAGAGTGATCTCAGATGGCCGATCGGCCGCAACGCCGATCTAGTCACGCTAATCCTTCGTGACGTCATCACCCTAAGAATGCGCAATAATCGATCTGTCATTGATTTCGGAGATTGCGCAACTTAACGCGCACCTGTCGTCGCTTCGCGGCGCAGAACTTAACGCTAGTTCGCGATGTCGCCTTCCGCGCATCTCTATGGTGTTCAGGGGTTGGGCGGGGTGGTACTTCCTCGTCGCTAGCCGGTCTCTCGCGGCTGTATTGGTCAGGTGTAGGCTGGGTGAGCTGGGAAGCTGCGGCGCGCCGGCCGCCAGCGGGAATCGCGTCTACCTTGGATTCCTGCGCTGCAGGGATCTGCGTTGGCTGCGCCTCCGCAGCCTCGGAATCCTTCCTGCAAGATCTTCGCGGTTTCGCCTTGCCTCGAAATATCCTCGGCGTCGGAGTTGGTCGCTGGTCCGTGACCGGTGTACTCAAAAAAAAAAAATAAAAACAAAAGCCTGCAATATCTTAATCGTAATTCGCTATTGCGTCCCTGTCGAAGCTCGGATGCGTGACTCCAGTTCTGGCGCTCGTCTATTATTCCTTCGCGGCCCGATCTCAGAAACCCTTATCCCTGGATTCCGCCCAAGGTTCAGGGAGTACCTTGTAACGGGTATGCCTAACAGAAATGCCACGTTACAGTATACAAATTGTGAATTTGCTTCATTATTTTTGATATGATTCTACAACCTAAAGAAAGCACTCATAATTATTTTCAGATTTTTCGACCCAACCATTCTTTTTTAAAAAATGTTACAAACATCACTAATGTTTTGTATACATACAAAATAAGAAAACTTATTCCTCTAATAAAATATTAAAAAAATACAAGAAATCAATTCTCCACTCTAAACTATGGCTCAAAATCTTTGTTTTGGGACCCAGAAATTGTGTGAATTTTTGAAAAAAAAAAAATAAAATGTTTTTTGTAGGACCATAACAGGGTTTGCAACATTTTTTTAAAAAGAATTTTTCGGACGAAACATCTGAAAAAAATGGTGAGTGCTTTCTTTTGGTTGTAGAATCATATGAAAAATAATGAATCAAATTTGCCGGGGTCAGGGAAAATGACCTCTCAGTTGGCACGGAATACCTTACATATATTATGATGATTCAAAAAGAAAACTTTTTTTTTTTTAAACAAGCTCAAAAGTTTCGTTTGGGTGTAAAAAATTACTGTGAAAAAATAAGCCCTTCATATTAATTATTTTCGCTTCTTCTGATTTTCATACCTTTCAAACGACCAATCGACTAAAAAAGCGCCATTCTGATCTTTGTAGCGAATTTAACGTTCTACAAAAAAGGTCTGTAAACATTTTTTGATTAGTCCACTCGTTTAAAAGTTATTAAAGATCAAAGTTCAATTTTTCAAAAATTTGAAACTTACCAACGACGTTGCTGAACATAGAGTCATATTAATTGAAGAATATAACTCCTGCCTAACTAAAGATGAACAACAGTTGCAATATTTATCACAGGTTGTTCGCGACCATCGACAACGTTTTCCCAATAATATAAATTTTTCAAGTCAAATTCTGCGAAGAAATTCTTTGAAAGCATCATATTTATTTGATTCAACAAAAAGAAATCATTGGTCAACATTCATCAGAAGTCCAATTCATGTTTGACAAAAAATTTGATCCTCATTTTGACAATGAAACCAACAGTTTTGGTGTAATACACAAAACTCAATCAAATTTTGATCATAAGTCATGCTTACGGTAAGTCATCTCTCGACATCCGAAACATTTGGTATACTAACGTGATATGCATCATCTTTTTGAACACATATTCTCTCACCGAAATCTCAAGTGCAACGCTTTCAGTATAATCACACCCATGTACTCAGTATATTATGATTTCAATTACATATCGTCTGCAAATGACTGCATGGGTTGTAGTCTTGATATTTCTAACCACAATACAAGTATTGATACGTTGTACTACTGTGCATAACCCTTGCACCGTGGCGGGATCTATATTGCCAGTTACCGCACAAAATATGACTTTTGTACATCTAAACGATTATCTGATTACAACTGCGATGTAAATTATTGATAGGTTGCTTAGAAACAGGGTCCGACCGACTTACGCTGCAACCATGAAGACTAGAGGTAAGGAGCCCGAACGCATATGGGCAAGTATTGAAAACGTGGTAGCCAAAAGTGGAGAAAATTATTTAGTTAAAAATTCAGCCACGAGCGCTCGTGTTCCTAAGATAGGACGTGAAGTCTATCGTTTGTATTGTTCGGAACACAGTGAAGGGAGCATAGTGAAATCATTATCGAGTATTGGGAAACTGAGGATTTAAATACGCCGTCTGGTGGTCCGAATTCGAACTAGCGATTATAGGATAGAATCATATGATCACCATAATATTAGTGTCAACAAAAAATTTCACCGCAGGATATATTCTTTATTAAAAAAAAAAAAAATTAAACAACGAGTGAATTAAATGATTAAATTTATAAACAATAAAAATTTGTAATTAAATATATTCAAGTATGGAATTTTCTCCTCATAAAAATAATAGTCATGTATACTGTTGTGTGTATGGGTGTAAAAGTCAAGCA
This sequence comes from Neodiprion fabricii, assembly GCF_021155785.1. Classification (NCBI taxonomy): domain Eukaryota; kingdom Metazoa; phylum Arthropoda; class Insecta; order Hymenoptera; family Diprionidae; genus Neodiprion; species Neodiprion fabricii. The sequence goes on along the minus strand of NC_060245.1, from coordinate 8,570,221 downwards.
TCAAAGCATGAAACAGTTCGTTTTCATTCTTTTCCAAAAAAGAATGATAGTTTAGTGAAAATACTGAATACGTTCAATCAAGAAGAGCTAGTCGATAGACACGATATATGGGTGAAAGTGCTGAGAATGGGCAAAAAAATATCACCCTCCATGAAAGTATGTTCGCGACATTTTACAAAAGATGATTATATTCCTTCTTGTAAGTATAACAAATAACAAAACATAATTAGCTTTAATTTTTCTTAGACCAAAGTTATAATAGTTTTATTTATTTTTCAGTAAGTCGACAACATTATTTGAAGAAAACAGCTGTCCCCTCAGTTAACTTACCGAGGAGCTCTCTCGACTGCTCTAAAAAAGTAAACCATGCTTCATCAGCTGAACGAGAGCAAAGGCAAATTAAAAGGTCATTTTTAAAAAACGAACTAAAAACTACCAACGAACCTAGCGATTTCAATACTGATAGCAATTTTCAAGATGAGCTAGTTTTGGATGGTCAGATTGACCACAGACATGCAGATGAAAGTCAACCAAAAAATTCTGTTGGTAAAGAGGACTCCAATCTACAAACTTATCAAGTTTCTAAGAACGAAGCTGAGACATGTGCAAAAAGTGCTAGTGAAATAATTAATAAACAATTTAAAGACGTAGCAACACAAGTTCGTACGGATAATTTTATTCCCAAATTTACTGACTTCATTTCTGATGACGGTGAACTAAGTACATTGACTGGGATTCCTAATTTTACTCTTTTAAATTCTATAAAAAAATTAGTTGAGAAAAAAAAACAAAAAATGTCTCATTGTAATGCTAAATTAGATTTGTTAGACATAATCATCATGACTTTTATGAAACTAAAGCAAAATATGTCATATGCACTTTTAGCTGTTCTATTTAAATGTTACACAGCAGAAACTTGTAAAGAGAAAATTTTTCAAATGATTGACTTGTTATACATTTGTTTAAAGCCAGGAATATATTGGCCCAAAAAAGAGAATATTTTAAAGAATATTCCTCTTGATTTTATTGGGTTTGAAAATGTTCGTGCAGTCATTGATTGCACTGAAATTTTAATTCAAAGACCAAAATGTCTGTGTTGCCAAGTTGTGACTTATTCGCGGTATAAAAGCTGTTACACGGTCAAATTTATGACTGCTGTCACTCCTGCTGGTTTGATTTCTTTTATTAGTAAACCTTTTGGTGGACGAGCTTCTGATAATTCTATCTTTGAACAGAGTGGGATCATAACAAAGTTCGATAAGAAAGATGATGTCATGACTGATCGAGGCTTTACTCTTGATGAATTTTGCCAAAAACATGATGTGAAATTAATTTCACCACCTTTCTTAAAAGACCGAAAACAGTTTTCCAAAGTTGAAGCGATGAATGGACGGCGAATTGCTAAAGCTCGTGTGCACGTTGAGCGAAGTAACCAACGTATTAAAAATTTTGAAATCTTATCATCAAAAATGCCTATTGGACTTGTTCATAAAGTTGAAAAAATTTTTACAATTATTTGTGCAGTTGTAAACTTAAGTCAGCCTATTTTAAAAGACGAAAAATTTGTTCAAGATAAAAAAAAAGTTGCTCAGGATTAAAATAATGTTATTAATGGTTGAAATAATTTCTATAAATATTTTATTACATTTGTAACTTATTTTTATGAACAAAGTACAAAGTAAAACTTATAAGTAACAATTACACTGATTTTTATTGTTCTTTTTGTTTTTCATTCTTCTCTTGTTGTTTCAAACATATATTATGTATCATTTTTTTAAAATATACTTTCTTTAAAGTTCTTAATAAATGTTTGGTAAATTTGACATTAAAACTAATAGGTATTATTTTCATTTGTTTGTCGAAAGAAGAATATATTATAAAGTCCGTAGATGGTAAATTAAGTATTGCCATACTTATTTGAACTTGAGCGTAGTACATGTGCTTAACTTTTAGAGTTACTTCATCATGCTGTTCTGTTAACCATTTAATTGCTTTCACAGTTTCTTCAATACCGTTACGTTTACCCTCTTTTGGACATTTAATTTCAATGAGTTTAAATGGTTTGTTATTTTTAAAAGCAATACCATCCGGGGAACAACCTAACCAAGGATTTAATTCTGAAATAACTAAGCCACACTCAACTATTTCCATAGACATTAAATTAGCATAAGTTTCCCGTGCATAAGTTTCTTGCTCTAAACCATATTTTGTATTTTCATTGCTAAACGAGGGACTGTAAAAGTAATCATTAGATTTTTTTTTCCAGTCTGGATTTTTATTCGAATAATAAGTAAATAGTGAGTAAGCTCTACTAGCTGTTATCCGGAGTTCTCGTTCAGCTAGCCATATGGAATAAAGCTCAGTACTTTTCAAACAAATTGTTAAAGCATCCGTTGACAACTGATTAAAAATTTCATTACAACAATTTCCAATAACGTGACCAATCTTAAAATTTTTTAAATCTGAAAGTAATTCTGATGACTTTTGACTATCGATGATGGCTTGGAGTTTTTCAGGACATAAAACTAAATTATTATTATTATCATCATTATTAAAGTCTGTGATAGCCTCGTGTCTTCCACATCTGTATATATTAAAAAAAAGGAGGGAAAAAAAAATTTATTGGTAAAAAATTTACTATAAAAAAATCATTATCCAAAATTCGAAAAAATTCACTACAAAAAAAAATCATGTATGTGTCAAATATAAAATTGATGATGTAAAATATCTACAAAAAAAATCAGTAAAAAAATTAATTGAAATTAATTAAAGCAAAAATTATTTACATATGCTTTGCTAACGCAGACTGAGGATTATCTTCCACAATAATTCTAAGAAATTCATCATATTCTGCTTCGTCTAATTCAGTTAAACCATTGTTTAAACATAGTGGAGGATCAGTAGTAGTAGATGATGTAGTAGCTACAGGTTGAGTATTGTCTCCAGGTGACGTGTTGGCTTGAACACCATCTGACTTACGTTTTTTTTTTTTTTTAATTTTTTCTTCCTCTTTTTTTTGTTTCTCTTCAAAACATTTGTGTTCAAGTAAAGGCTTCGTCTCATATTTCTCTAGAGCGGATTTATGAGGTGCACTCCAAACACATTTTTTATCAGTACATGTTATATCTTTGAATTCTTCCAAATTATTTCTGTAAGTATAAAAGAATAAAGTCAATAATTTCATAATTATTTAATAATTTGAAAGTTGATTAATCAAGTGAAAAATATCAAATATAATAATTACCGGTTACAAAATAAAAGTACTGCTACAATATGTTTACAGGTACTTCCTAATCCAGCTTTACATGAGCATTCCATGCCAATTATTTTTCCGTCTTTCGAAATTTCACCATTTATTTCATGAGGTTCAGTTTTTAAACAATGTTGTAAACAAAACGCGAGGATATGATAAACATCACCATCATCACTATGATTTACTGTACTGCAGTTCAATAAATGATCACCATCAATAATGTTTTCTCCACTAGTAAAATTTCCACTTGTAGGTGTAGCTGAAGCAAATTTACAAATTTCTTGTATGCTTACACGCATTTTTAATTTTTAATAACTTTATGATTAATTGTCACACGTTTGCTTGCATGCAACAGCTGACTCCAGAGTCCTACAATCACTAGTTCATTTTTTAACCACCAGGCGGCTAAAACTTAAGCCACGCCTCTCCCACGGATCCCAATTAATTCGCGTATGTTTATTGCATTCTTGTCGGACATCATGTTTTTGCATAATTGCAAAAAGATAAGTCTTCCTGAGGTAAGTCATAAGATTATTTTTTATTTATTCGGCGACCAGCACTCACAAATTTCGATAACCGACTGGAGTCGAGTTGTCCGTATGTTTACTATGTCTTTTATAATTATTTATTATTGTTATTTATTATGTTCCATTTGTTTAGATTTTTTATTTTACGGTCTAAACAAAAATTTAAAAACAAATACAGAACCTAAAAAACTGCAGAAGGGAGAAAGGCCTTGACCTGACGTATTCTTCAGTTTGATACAGTTCGATATAGCGTTCTCTCTCTTCTCAGTCTCTCTCTGTTGCCCGTCTTAGCGACAGCAGCACCCCTATCGGACTTGACGCTAAAAATTTTCTCCACTTTCATAGACCACGTTCCCAGTACAGCGTTCGGTCTCCTTACCTCTAGTCTTCATGGCTGCAACAGCCACCTGTCGAATTTTATCTGCATAGGTTACGTAATCATCGATCACGCGTCACCAACTGACCACATAGCAATACTTGTGTTTAACTCAATTTTAAAATGATTTAAGCTGTTATGTTTTACAGTAAATTGTATGTTGAATTCTACATTCGAAAATTTAAAGTTTTAAAATTTGTCAGAACTCATCTTTCTGCATGTAAGGGTTACGTAGCCAAAAACAAACAACATGCAAGAGATATTAAATAACTCGGGTATATAACCAAATGCGGGTTGGCAATGTACAGTATCTCAAAGGTTTCCAAAAAAGTGTTGCCCTACAAAAACCACTCTACCTTAAAATAAAATCAGTCATGACTGATCAGAGAAATTAGGTAAATATTTGAACCGCCAAAATCATTAACACACACTTGAACTTGTCTACATTTCATCAATAGAGACATTTATATGCCCCCAAAAAGCCCCTCTGATGCATAAATTTCAAAAATTTCTCCATCGGCCGAATTTGGTCGTATCGGGCTGAAATTTGCAGGATCATCTCCTTTTCTAGCAAACTTTCGAAGAAAAAATTAGTATCAAAACTGACCCAACTGTGCACACTTTCGTCGAAAAATAATGGATCTACCCATACATATGATTATAGATAGTCTTGGGTAATATTAACTATAAATGTGATACCATGACATAATTAGAAAAATCAATCTAAAATATCTACGAAGATATATTTATATGTGGTGACACTTTTTTGTGAAACACTGTTTTAAGGATTATTTAACACACAACCCGATGTGTAATACTGCGAAAACTCACCCGGGGTACGTGTGACCGTAATGTTCCAGAAAAACCAACTCACCATCTATGTTTAGTTAAGCTAACTAGTTGAGTTAATTTCGTTCCTTTTCTTTTCTTATTTATGCAACGCGTGTGTCATAAGCCACAAATCTGTTATTGAATCTTGGTGATCGGTCAATTATGTAAACGTATTTTTAGTTTTAGTTAAATAAATAAATCGTTCTGAGGAGGGCCCATATCCGGGCCGAAACGTTAACTAAAAATACGTTTACATAATTGACCGATCACCAAAATTCAATAACAGATTATATACGAGGTCGAGAATTCCTACTCATCATATAAGCTACAAATACCGTCAATGAGTACAATTACCGCAACGTATCGCCAACGAGGATCACTATCGCCACGAGGGACGATGAGGACCATTGTCGCCGTCGGACCTGGGACCTGTGCAAGGAAGCGAGGGTCATACGAGCGCTCAAGCGAATGCAACTCCACTCCGACATAGACATAAATGCCTCTCTTGAGTCCGTGTACAAGGTCAGTACCTGAAAACATGGAATGACTTTTGGAGAGAGAAGACTTCTCGGCCAGGTGCTGGTTTATCGCAACCTATATCGCAGTGCCGCTAGATGCCTAGATAACGGTGTACAAGGCCATACGTAAAGCTTCTTACCCTTTATACGTGAAGCTACGTAGTACCCCCTGTTAACGAAGATTTACCGGCCCGGTGTCGAACTACCACACGACCTTCTTCGTACCATTTCGACGAACCACAAACGCAATGCCTAGGATCAGGATAGTGAAGCTATGCCATAAAAAAGCTGCCTTGGTAAAACCACAAGTGCATGGGAGACGAAGACTTGATGACCTTCGAACTTCCAAAACAACCGATCGTGCAAGGAGTACCAGCAGCGAGACATTGGAGCAGAATCTTCCCCTGAGCGCATCGCACTCCGTTACCGCTTCGCGCAAGTAACACACCTTATTTTACCGCAATCACAAAGGATCACGCTAAGCAGAATCCGCAAGAAGTATGTGACCGTTTAGAGCACTTATCGTAGATGGAGGATCACATGACGTCACGAAAGTCACCGGGAGTAGTAGAGATACGCCGGTTCTGGAAAACAAAATGGTGGCGTAGCGACAGCGTATCCCGATTCCTTACCGACAGTCATTATGTTACCACCGCGATGTTAACGCTTATCCACGATATTGCTCCGGCTTAAGCGTTAACATAGATGGCGCCACCAGTATTTTCACTCGATTTTACCGACAGACAGTTTGACAATGAATTATTTTCTCAGTCGGATGAGCAGCCATTTTGATTTTTGCTTAGTCAAATGAGGGGTCATTCCGATTATTGCTCAGTCGGATGAGCGGCCATTTTGAATTTTTTTATCGTCAGACAGTTTGATAATAGGATTTTTTGCTTGGAGGGATGAGCAGCCATTTTGATTTTTTCACCGTCGGATGAGCAGACATTACACATTTTTTTACTGTTAGATGGTCAACATCTTACCGACGAAATTGTTATCTCCGATCTTACCGACAGTTTGGTGTTACCGGGTGTTACGGCAGGTTTGTCGTATGTAGCGCCACCTCCATCGCATTATCGGTCGATCGATATTCCATCGATCGACTCCGCGTGATGTTTCCAATGCTCGCCGCAAGATGCTAACTTTTTTACTTATCATGTGGTCGGGTGAACGTTTCAAAATAAGGGTTGGATGCTTTGAATATTCGTTTATTTTATTCTATTTTTTGCTCTCAGTTCCCATCATACTCGTTAGAGTATGCCCTCAGAAGTCTATGTAGACCTGTCTGGGACAAGGGAAGAGATGGATTAGCGCCCATCATTATGCGGCTGCAGCTATTTTAAGATGCTCAATAGAAACACCCGCATTCGTACAAGAGGGCAAGGGGAAAATGCAGAAAACCTTCCCGGGTCATTGAGGCCCCTCTCAGTGGGAGGGGGGAGAGCGCGAGGGAGAGAGGGGGAAAGAGAGAGAGAGCGAGAAAGGAGGGGGGGTGGGGGGGGAAGAATAGAATAGAAAAGAACAGAACAAATTTTATTATACTAGGGTAGTGAACCCAGAAGTATAAATTAACAGCCCAATAGCATAGAAATACAAATTTAAAACTTAGAGTAAACTTAAATCTAATGTACTTAAAAATTAACTTAAATCTAATGTACAAGCGAGTAAGTAGGTAGAGTACGGACGAAATTACAGAAAAGCTTATTTATTAATTAATATTACTAAGACTAAAAGAAAACTGAGAAAGGACATAAAAGAAAAGAAAAGAAACCTAATGTCCTTGAATAATGTAATCGAAAACAAGAGCCTTAAAGGTCCCGATTGAAGTTGCGTCACGTATAGCGGAAGGGAGAGAATTCCAGAATCTAGTGGCCGAGACCAACGTCGATTTCTGGTATGCCGAAGTCCTACATGACGGTATGGCGAGGTTGGAGGGGGGTGCTCGGGACGAGTGAGCCCGCGCGGATTTGGCGGAGCGTAGCTTCAATTGGGCCGTGAAGCATGGAGGAATACCCAACTTCAGGGCGCGGAACACAAAAAGACCGAGGAAATAGTGCCGACGTTGGGGATGTGAAAGCCATCCCACTAATAGTTGCGAACTCAGACACCAAAGTAGGCTACCTTAAGGAGGTATTCTAGTGTAGAAATTTGAAAAAATCGATTTTTTTTTTGTTTATATTTTCAAAGCTTAACCTTTCAAGAATGTGTCCTTAAAAGGACAAGTCAAAATTTCAATTATTTTCAGAGATATAGCTATTTTAGTGACACGTCTTCAATACTGGCTCGGCTGGAACGAATTTTACTCGAAACTTTAAACGCGTTTTTCTCAAAACTACATTTTTCAAAACGGTTGACATGATTTCTCAGGTTCTATTGAACCGATTTACTTGAAATTTGGTGAGAATCTTCTCAATACATGTCTCTATTGCACGAACTATTATTATAACGAAATAATAATTTTTACTATTTTTAAAAAATTCAGAAACGTCCAAAAAAGTAAAAAAAAACGTATTATTTTTTCGACTTTTTTCAGTTAGTACGATAGCTGCATTTATGTAGATTATTAATCTTTTTTTTTTTTTCTGATTTTGAAAATGCTTGCAATCGTGACAACATTGGCGCGCCATTTTTTTTGTACCCCCCACTTCAACAACTCATAGCACTTTCAATTTTGTATTTTTTGACTTGTTTTTTTTTTTTTTTGTAATCGTGAAATAATAATAAACGCCTGATAAAAAAATGGATGGTAAAAATATTTTTTGTCTTTTGTTTATAGCACTTCAAAAAACACCTCAAATTCATGCCTCTACACTAAAATACCCCCTCAAACGCATCGATTTAGGCAACAATGTTCTATGTGGCGAAGCGTTAGTTGAAAACCAGAACGGCATCGCTTACTCGTACGCGTTCAATTATAACGAATTTGCCGTAGAGATAAGACTCCCAACAGTAACCCTAGACGACTTCGACGAGCCACTGAGTACAGTCATGCCCAACGCTACATTTACTGCACCGAGTAACCATCACAGCGATGCCCGCGCCAAAACCCTTGTTTCGCACCCACGCCCTCTCCTTAGTAATTCATTAATCCTTTCTACCGCCAAGCGTACATCGCGACAGACTAATAATCCCTCTCCCCCCCCCCCCCCCCCCCCCCCTGCCCAATCCAGTGCACTGACCTTGCGCAACCGCAATCCGATCCTCCTATCGCTGACGAAAGTACACCCTGTTCCGGTGCCGCAGCAGTGCTCTTGACTGACAGTGGGTCAGAAAGATTGGACGTCTTAAAGAGCAGCTTACATCTTGATCATTTGAATGACACCGAAAAGCAATCTATATTTGACCTCGTAACAGAATTCAACCATCTCTTTTATCTCACAGGTGATAAATTAGGCCACACCAATTCATCTCATCACACTATCCCCACGACGGACAATACGCCTATTAATACCAAACAATACCGTTTTCCCAAAATTCACAAAGATGAAATCAAATCCCAAGTTGATAAACTACTCAAGCAAAATCTTATTAAACATTCCTCATCTCCGTATAATTCCCCGGTGTGGATCGTTCCAAAAATACCGGATAGTGACGGCAAACAACGATGGCGTATGGTAATCGACTACAGAAAACTTGACGAACAAACAGTCGGCGACGCATACCCCATGCCCGATATCACGGAAATCCTTGTCCAGCTTGGCTCAGCTGAATACTTTTCCACATTCGACCTTGCTTCCGGGTTTCACCAAATTCCCATGCATCCGGATCACAGCACGAAAACTGCATTTTCGACACCTAGAGGCCATTATGAATTCTCTCGTATGCCCTTCGGACTGAAGAACGCCCACGCCAAGTCCTCCTAGGCCTACAAGGCAACGAGATGTTCGTATATTTAGATGACATAGTTATTTACGCTCGAAACTTGCAAGAACATGAAATTAAATTTCGGCAATTAATGAAGCGACTAACCGCTGCTGGTTTAACTCTACAGCCAGACAAGTGCGAATTCCTGCGCAAGGAAATCGTTTATCTTGAACACCTCATAACTGAGTCAGGAGTAAAACCTGACCCTGGTAAATTAATAGCTGTAAAAGATTATCCTGTCCCCAAAAGTCCCAAAAATGTTAGACAGTTCCTGGGCCTTTTAGGTTACTAGCGAAGATTTGTTCCTAATTTTGGAAAAATTGTTAAATGCCTTAACAATTTAACGAAGAAGGATACCCCTTTCATGTGGACGTCTGAACACCAATCCGCCTTCGAAACCTTACGCGATTGTTTATGCAGAGAACCAATTCTACAACACCCGGTCTTCAACAAACCATTTGCGCTCACTACAGACGCGTCAAAATTCGCGATAGATCCAGTTCTCAGTCAAGATAAAGACGGTGCCGACCTACCGGTAGCATACGCATCCTGAGCCCTCAAGCCCGCTGACTTAAACTACTCGGTACCCGATAAAGAATTCTTAGCCGCCTACTGAAGTATGAATCACTTCCGCCCCTACATCTATGGTCAGAAGTTCACTTTAATAACAGACCACGAGCCACTCAAATGGGTAAAAAGCGTCAAAAAGCCTAATTCCCATTTATTACGGTGGAGCTTAGAACTGGCAGAGTACGACTTCGATACGAAATACAAGTCCGGAGAATCTAATACCAACGTTGATGCTCTGTCTAGGAACGCACCGCCCGACACCGCTCAAATTCTTCCTATAGATACAAAACGCCCCCGTCCAACGACTGAAGCCTCTAGCGATAGATCAAAAAAACGCAGTAAAAAGACTCATCAGTACCCCAGACGCCCTAGACAGACCATGGCCGAGACCACAAACCCAACTCCGCTGAAACACCCTAAAATCTCACAACCCTGTAAGATGATATACTCCTCTAATTCCTCTGATCTCTCCGACGATGAGTTCAGCGATAAAGAAACCCCGTTGCTCCTCAAACCCCCCCCCCCCCGCGCTTTACTCCGGCGCCGATCCCAGTACATCGCCAACCTAAATGCCACCGCGAAACAAATTCTTTAACAAATCATGGGTCCCATAAAAGATCATACCTGAGCTATTTTTCAGATTCTTCCCTCAGCTCGGATGACTTACAGACCCCAGAAACTGAATCAGGAACTGACGACTTGAATCCATCCACCGATTTACCGGGCCCTTCCTACAGCGATTTCCTCATAGAAAGCGAAACTTTTCCTCTTATGCGTAATAGACGTATCAAAGAAATAAAAGCTGACCTATTACAGCAAAAGGATAACTTGGCTCATTGCATATCCGCTGACTGCCAAATGTCAAAAGGAATCGCTTCAGAACTGACAGAACGTAAATTCATAAACCGCGAACAACTTGGAGAATTCAACCCGACTGTGACTGACGTTATTTCTGTAGTCCATGGAAACTGAAAAATTTATAACTTAGTTACAAAGCCCAAATACAGTGACAGACCTTCGCCTAATGTTTTTTTTGACACCTTGGTTAACTTTAGGAAAACCTTGCAAGAAGATGGCGTAACATCTGTCTCGATACCATTGATAGGTTACGGACTCGACAAATTAGAATGGAGCACGGTACGCAAAATGATCCATTATGTTTTTAAAAATTCGAAAATAAGTATCACCGTTTGCCGCCTTGACTTTTCACTTCCCGCCACCGCGCGCCCCTGCATCAGATCCCCACCCGCTTATACTAACCTCCCTGACCCTGTCCCTTCCACATCTGGATTACCCCCCCGCCGCCATCTGCGAAAGAAATCGGAACGTCCGACTAAACCCGCAGCACCTCGTCCGATTCCACCTCCACTCCCACCCACTGACGTCATCATGCCCCCCCTGTCGGGCCTCCGCGTCCCGCTAGGAGATACCCCCCCGCTACTTCCAGACCGACGAACCCTTCCTTACACTCCTGTTCCCCTCCCCCCTCGTCGCTGCCGCCCACCTCTGATAACGACGACAGTTCCGACTTGCTCACGGACACTAAATACTATGCGTGCACTCAACAATTCGACTCCCATATGGAAATTACTGACCATAACCATGACAGTGCTCTCAACACTAACGATGATCAAATTAATGACCCTGACGGTTCCGCATATTTTATTGACAACTCGGACGACATTCCAGTATCAGCCAATGTCAAAGATACCAATGATGGACTTTTGATGCTCAAAACCAACTATGCGCACTTCATATCGACAGACTGCGCTTGGATCAAGGGTATACCAGCCCAACTTGCCGACGAGAATATCGTTGACCCAAAAATAATAATGAGGGCTCGTCCGCGAAAATTTGATATCACTGAATCTAAGCACAATAGTCGACGTATTTTCACCCTAGTATTGAAAACAAAAGGCTCAGATAAAAGCAACCCATACAATATCTTCAAGCTATTGTCCAAACTGAAAACGGCTTCAGCCGATTCAAACCTAAAGTCTCTTGCCCTCCCGATAACCGATGACAGTTTAGACGCTCTCGATCCTCGCGTTATCCGAAAACTTCTATCCTATATTTTCGCAGACTTAGAAATTCAAATCATGCTTTGTCGAAACACGACTGTCATCCCAGACGAATGTTTACGAAAAGAAATAATCAGAGAATGCCACGAATCGTTGATCGGCGGTCATCAAGGTGTCACTAAAATATACAACCGCATTAGACAAAAGTATTTTTGGCCCCGTATGAAAGAACAAATCCAAGATTCCATAAGATCTTGCGAGAGTTGCCAAAGAAAAAAATTGGTCAGAGTAAAAACCAAATTGCCAATGATGATAACGAGCACGCCTGCCGATGCATTCGACAAAGTGGCATTAGATATTGTTGGACCTCTACCACTTACTAAATCAAACAACAAATATCTCTTGACGATACAATGCAATTTGACAAAATTCCTGGACGCCATCCCTTCACCTGATGCCACCGCCAAAACGATAGGCGCAGCATTCGCAAAAAAATACATTACACTTTACGGTGCTCCTCGAGCAATACTTACAGACCAAGGACAGAATTTCATGAGCACAGTCATCAGACAACTTTGTAAACTTTTCAAATTTAAGCAAATACGAACCACAGCTTACCGGCCACAGTCGAACGGATCTCTAGAACGCAGTTACCTTGTTCTCACTGAGCACATCAAACACTACACAGATGCTGGTAAAGACTGGACGATTACATCCGCTTTGCAATTGTTTGTTAAAACACCGCAAAACACGAAGGTTCTAACTTCACCCCCCATCAACTGATTTTTGGCTCTCAAGCCAGACTCCCAACAGACGCGAACCCTGCCAGCGCGTATACCCGTTTCTACGATTCCTTCCTTCTAGATTTCATCGCTAATCTATCCAGCATACGAAAACACGCCGCGTCCAACTTACAACAAGCAAAGCATCGTTCCAAGACGTATCACGACCGTCATGTCAACAGCCAAAATTTCGAAGCAGGTCAAAAGGTCTATCTACTAAATGAAACCCGATCCAAATTCGACGACCATGATAAAGGAGTGTTTACGATTAAGCATATAATTGACGACATTAGCGCTGAAATTTGGATTACACCCCGAAAAACTAAAATCGTCCATTTCAATAAATTAAAATTGGCACACTTAACCGACTAATTGACCTGGACCGACGCTTGAACAAATACGAACTTGACCTGTCCAGCTTAGTAGACGCTATCCTTTTCGCCCAAAAAGGTATCGTCCACCCTAAAATTCTATCACCAGAACAAATTATTTTCAGCCTTAAACATATCCCTCACTCGCGTCGTACAAGACCCCAAATTCCTACGTGCCATGCCATCCACCACCCGCACCTAGAAATAATACCATTTCTCGATGACCTGCCTCCTCGCTCTTCGTCGCTGCTCCGGACCCAATCGGAAATTGAAATGACGGAACTAGGCATATCTAAGCCGCGTAAATTGCTCCCCGAGCGAAGCCCTAACGATAGCTCCGAACCACTTGAAGTCTGGCGCTAAGCCCTCCGCTATTGGCAATCATATTCTTTCATTGCCTTGTTCTGCCCGTGATAATCTACAGCCATAATATAATTGTCAGCATGTTGCATAAGTTTCGTTTATGATATACACAATATCTATCATACATACCACCACATTTATAAGATGTCATTTAGAAAAACTTTGTTCAAATGTATACTAACCTACTTAAACGCGCACTAACATCTAGGCGCTATATTTTGAGACTCTTTTTTGTAATATTCTGTAAGTGAGTCAGTACGTTTCATGGCATTTCACTCCTTTCCGAACAACCTATTCTGTACCCTCACCGAATGTTCTTCCCCAAGGGGGGGCATGTCACGTCCTCCAGACATCTTATTCCTTTCCCACACTCTTAGTTACCTTACGCTCTGTAGTCTACTCTTATCGTTCGCGAGTCAGCGGATTCTTCTGTAACTCGCGGCTAGCTTGCCTTCTACATCCCGCTAAACTAGGCAGATCCATTCTAGCGCTCAAGCAAGACACCTATCCCTCTAAACCAAGACCTTACATTTTTCCTTCGAGCGACTCTGTTGCATTGACTACTCATAAACAATCATACACTTCAAATCGTTTACCTTCCCTAATACCGATCCCTTTCTATTACATTCACTTCCTGCACTGGAAGTAGCAGCACACGAGTGCATAGTCGACGTGAACGGACCCTAATATAGCCAAATGACACCTTGGATTGGCGGAAAGTAAGCTCCGATTACCGCTCATCGGAGCCTACGCAATCTATCCCGTAATATGTTAATCAAATGGGAAAAAAGTTTTTGGAAAACTTTTTTTCGTTTTCTGGAGACTTTTTGTCATATTCTGAAAACTTTTTTTCATTTTCTGAAAACGTTTTTTCGTTTTCTGGAAACTTTTTTCTATTTCCTGAGAACTTTTCTCGTGGTAAACGGATAAATATGGATAGTTGCTTAATATATTGATAATAAATTATTAAATGATTGATGAATACATGAATTCATATGGTATTCGAATTTTTAAACTTCGATCTGTTGAATATCGTATTGCTGGCGAAACGTCTCTGCTTCATGAAGGATCCCCTGGGTGTCAAACGCATATATTTACAACAGTTCTATGCCCACAATTCTATTCTATGGGTAGTTTATTGTGGGGGTGGCGGTAAACCCAACAAGGTATGGTGTCTGTTTGTCCAGGTATCAGTTGCATATTGCCGTCTTGTCAACTCAGCGTCAGTTTTTCAGAACATTGGGGCTAACTTTGTGTTTTTTACTACGTACTAGACACTGTGGGGTGGGTCAACTCTTGGTAAGACCCTCAGACGGTTCTTATAATCATTAAACGTGATGTTATTTATCGTTACACTTTTGGCATCCTTGACACGTTTGCTCACTTTAATGGTGAATGTGCTCAGTTTTACTTGTATCCCCGATGAATTCGGTCATAATTTTTCCATCGTTCCCATCCTTCATCAGAACCCGAGGTGTGAAATGCTCGAGACAAAATAAGTAAAATCTTCATGATCCTTGTGAAGCTTTATAGGATATTCGGATATCCATCGGTTCAGGATGTAACCGATCGGTGGATCGTCCGAGTGAGTTGATATATCGATAGGATAATGCCACCACTCGAACGTACCGTATAGACTGTTCACGTCAAAATACATGGGATACGATTACACGTTACTAGGATAAAAATCTTTCCCCATAAACCTGTTATTGGCCCGAGCGTGTCGATTAGAATATTGTAAATTCACTGCCGTGTATTTGAGCATAGCGTCGAAACCAAGTCCTGGCACTATGTAGTAGTGCAACAGATCTAAATCATATGTCTTGAGACATCTGGTCAGATCACCGTTTTGCATTTATCAATCTCTATAGTTCTCCATTGGCTCTGAATGCAATTCTTCCCAAACATTTTTCGCATGCTTGCAATCGTCGTTTGAGATATTTGCATTACAGAGGTGTGAGAAGAAATACTTCTTTGCAGGTAGTTGAGTTTCATCGAGCTTCTCCCAGCAATCAACGTATTTATGAAGAAAACGTCGTTGCCAGTCATCAAACTCAACTGAGTCTGGTTATTGCAGAATTTACGCATTGTGTATTCATCTGCATCATTCAAATATGTCGAAAGTTTATGGAAAGGATGTTGCTAGCCATAAAAATCAAAACGAATCGATAAATCTCAAGCACATTATGGTTCCGTCAACGCATTCGTGAACAAGATATATTTTTCCTTATTCATTGGCAGCAGTGTAATTTTATGGGGAAAAGTTGATGCTAGGGATATTAATAAAAATTGCGTATCCAATAGGGTAATGAATAGGGTGCTTTTTTTGGACTATTTTTTTTTCGGTCCCATCGTGAAATTTTGTTGGAAATCCAACAAAAAAAATTCCCTGAAAGATTGAGCCCTTAATATTAATATTAAGTGCTCGCCCAAGGCATGTAAAGATTTCCCGCTTAAAATACACGTAAACTTTAATTTTTTTTCTTTAAAACATCTACAGTTCAGAGGCATTCTATGGTGTAGTCTAGGACGTCAGTAGGTTTTCTTTGGAATGAAATGCTCTCCAAAAGTGCTCATTGCGGTGAAGTCGTAACTCACACCGGCGAAATCGTACGGGCCACCCAAACCCAATTTTTTCATGAAATTCTTGTTTTTTTTGCCCCATATCTCGTAAATGACAAGAGCTACAAAAAAAGAAATATTCAATAGATTTGTAGGGAATTTAATTTCCTACAAAAAAGTTCCAGAAAACCAAATTGCTAACATCGATATTTATTGAGATATTGGGCTTTTAAGGTGGGGAAGTATGGAATTTTCATGAATTATTGAGTTAAATTGTCGAATTATTGATTGTCGAATTTTTTTTTTTTTGTAGCTCTTGTCATTTACGAGATGGGGGCAAAAAAACCAGAATTTCATGAAAAAATTGGGTTTGGGTGGCCCGTACGACTTCGCCGGTGTGAGTTACGACTTCACCCCAATGAGCACTTTTGTAGAGCATTTTATTCTGAAGAAAAGCTACTGACGTCCTAGACTACACCATAGAATGCCTCTGAACTGTAGATGTTTTAAAGAAAAAATTAAAGTTTACGTGTATTTTAAGGGGGAAATCTTTACATGCCTTGGACGAGCACTTAATATTAATATTAAGGGCTCAATCTTTCAGGGAATTTTTTTTGTTGTATTTCCAACAAAATTTCACGATGGGACCGAAAAAAAAAATAGTCCAAAAAAAAAAGCACCCTAGTAATGAATTGTATAAGACCGATGGAATTGTGAATCGTCTTGATGTTTATAACGGCCAGAAATATAAATATTTTTACATACGTTAATTCTAAATTAATCTGTCTTGAAAGACATGTCGGAAATCAAATTATTGCTTCACATTATGTCATCGTACTACAACAATGCGGATTGGAAAATGTTGTGATGCCTACCGCACTCTCAACAGCTTCGCTAAAATCTACTGAACTTGTGTTTTCAAGCATGAATAAGCCCGGTTACATTACCTATTGTGACGTGGTATTTCGTACCCCGTCACTTTGTTTAATTATCGCATTCCCCTAGGTGCAGATATCGCTAAAAATAACGAAAGCACGTCTGAGGCCAATACTCCAAAAATGAACGACTGATTATCTTTAAGTTGAATTCTCTTTACTAAGCTAATTGTATGCTATTTTCTAATTCTGTAATGCTCTACGAGAACCATCTGCGAGACCTTCGCGTCAAGGTACCAGGACACTGCCTGACAGGGGTCACGTACCAGCTCAACATCGACCACAACCGACTACAGACGAACGAATACCGCTGAAACCACTCCCGATGGATGCCTATCTAGTTGTCGAACAGGGTCGTGCGTGATGCACAAACAGCACCTCCAACTATTTGAGACTTATCGGCCAGGAGTCGAACCACGAATGAATGCTTCTACCGCTCGGATGCATCGTTAGGCGGCGTACAGGGCTGTGCGTCAAAAACACAACAAAGCCTCCCGTCGACGATACTTATCAGCCTGGAGCTGAACCGACCCTAACATCTACTAAGTCGTTGACTATCCAATAGAGGACGGTTTTCTCTTCACGAACCGTCCTATCGAAGGACTGCGGCGTGGAATAGGCTAATGATATGCTGACCACGTGGATCTGGTGGATCTAGTGTGGGGATCCGGGCTGAGGGCCATCACCACCAGATCGTTCCGGCATCAGGGCTTCAATGAGCGAGGGCCGGGATGCAGCGCCGACTAAATAGCTACAACGGGGAGTACCAGTAAAGCAGGGAGTGAGTTACAGTCGGTCGCAAGTCCGAAGGACCGGTGACGTACTATTGCCGCACACCTCAATATCGCAACACATGAGCAGTACGACCCCCCCCCCCCCCCCCCCCCCTCTCACCAACGATACCGCATAGCTGAAGGAAAACACCTCTAACCACCTTCCGACGTCCCGATACCTCGATACCTGTCGTCGAGGGAAAAGAAAAACAAGCGGCGAGGGATTATCGCCGCCTACCCGTGGACCAGGCCTACGCGACCTGCTGGTCCAATTAAAATACCGCAAATTTGAGGAAGAATCACGTGACAGCGGCTCGACGAAAATCAGGATCATCGCTCATCTCGTCACTCTACGTTCAGTTACCGATAATAGCAGACGTGCCTTTTAGTAACTCTACTGCCAGTTTTGCCTTTATTAATCCTACCTTTAGCTTTCGTGAATAGTACAAGTGTTCCTGTTATCGCTTTAATTACCGCTACCTTATCGCATTCTCTCGCACCTGTTAGATCTTCTTTTACGTAAGTGAGGTTCCTTTTCTATTTTGTGAAGCCACGAGATTACTTGCAATATATCGTACCTTTACCTTTATCTCTTTCTCTTTTTATCTAGCAGTTGGTCTGCTTGAGCCAATTGGGCTCGTATCTTTTCTCTCTTTATCTTGCAGTTGGTCTGCTTGAGCCAATTGGGCTCGTACCTTATTCTCTCTTATCTCTTATCTTGTCCCTTTCTCTGTCTTATTGCAAGTAACTTCACGACTGGTTGACTATTACTTACGCATTGTAGTGACTATTGCTTTATTTTATTATCTTTCTCTTCTGGAATATTTGAATGTCTAATATCGCTGTCTAGCAGCGCGTTCCGTTGAAGGATCAATTTTTATCTTAGCTACTGAGCATTGCTATTTTGTTATATTTTCTTTGATTAGTTTCTATCTGTCTCTTTACCTATTATCGTTGATTATCGTATCTTAGTGAGTGTACCGCGGGAGCGATCTTACATCGCTGCGCGGTCCCGCTCGTCGTTCATATGACATTGGAGTATTGTGCCGTATCGCATAACATCTTTTTCATTATTTTCTTCGCTAATATCGCTGATCGTAGCTGTCCGCAGTCTCTTTGGTTTGCCGTACGTTGCATATTAATTATCTTGAATATTGTTTATCTTATCTTGAATCGCCTTTTATCGTACCGAATATTATCTCTCTTTCTCTCGCACTTACCGCAAACTAGAGGCTACGTATTATCTGTTATTCTCTATATCTTATGATAATTTTCTACTTGACCTGTCGCTTGAATTTACCTTGTAATTCATAATTCCCTGTCTGCCTATTTCTGATCATTCTGGTAATGTGATAACTATTACAAATGTTGTATTTCGCATGTGTTTATAATCGCTTCTCATATTTTTTGATTTATTTGCTTACCGCTTAATTTAAGTACAGTATATCTTTTCTGTTCTGCCTATCTATCTTAAAACCGTGTTAATCATTACCTTTAGTATCGCGAGCCTGCGCATATTTCCCGCTTATTCGGAAAACGTTCCGTTATTTGTTAACTCTCTCGCCTAACCCTTCTCTGGCTGTAAATATTGTTAATTATCGCATTTATCGTAATTGTGTCTTAACCTCTTCAGCTACTTGCTTGTCATTAAACCTATCGCTTCTTACTTAATATATTTGATATTATTCCTGCTTCACCTGTTTCTTATTCTATCTGTTGGATTCGACTCCGCCCCTCTACCATTACCTTGTCTATCCGAGCAAACTGTGCAAAACCGTCGTAGAACCTGATCTTATCTTTACCTATTACCTTTACCTTTACCTTTGTCTTTTTCTCTAATTATCTATTTTTGACGCATGTGCGTCTGGCGCCCAACAATCGTATCTTTCTCTCTTATTACCTCTCTATCTATCTAATTCTTCAGGTTAGTGACTGCGCCGTAGGGTAACCAATTATCGTTTTTATCGTTTTACCCTCTTCAACTAATAAAAATTGGTTACATTGCATGAGAAGTAGTACGTGTAACAAAGTGAGAACCAGTAGACGACAGAACAAGGAAAATGCAAGAATGTTACCAAGAGCTTCCCCGTCTATAGAGGAAATGGAAGTATTTTCATGTTACCGGATAACCTGCAAAAGATTAGGTCATATTAGGTTGGCTAGGTTGTACAGTCTTGGGTTGGGATGGGTTATATTAGGTTTGGTTGTAGTGTCTTGGGTCAAGTTAGGTTATGTTAAGTTGGAGTAGTCTTGACGTAGGTCAGGTTGTAGAAACCTCGAGGCCGTCGCGCCAACCGCAAATTGCTCAAAAATTATTGAACTATCGCAGCTAGCGATCAAGCTTGATCGAATAAATCATTTCAGAAAGTATTTTATCAATTTAGGTTAGGTTGGACAGTCTTGGATTGGGATTGGTTGTATTAGGTTAGGTCGTTGTGTCTTGGGTCAAGTTAGGTTACGTTAGGTCAAATCCTACCGTCTTAGGTCAGGTTAGCTTTTACTCTGCAAGGTTGGGTCGGGTTAGAGCTATGGATGATATAAGCAAGGAGGACTATCTCCGCGTACGGAAAGTGACCGTGAAGCCGAGGCTAAGAAATTGAGATCGCGTCGCTGCGTGATAAATTGTATCCATTTTTTAAACTTCACTGAGTTGACGAGTTATGAGGATACATAGTTGGAAAAGAAAAAAAATGGTTCTCGAATTAGAGAAGATTTCTGTAAGTACCAAGTTTCATCATCTTGCTCATTATAAACGCTTTCATCGTAACATGTTTAAGAGTTTTTGCATCGTTCGATTATGTGTGTTTATATGTGCAAAGAAAAAGTATTCAAGTTTTGGGAATTCTTCATTTTGATTCATTGTTCATTGTTCATGATAGTGTTCTGCGGCACATGGTTTTCGCTTTTTTATTCGAAGTGTTTGTGTAGCATTTTAAGTCAAATTTGGTTATTCAACCTTGTTTACAGTATCTACTGAGGACTCTAGAGTCCCTAGGGTGGGTCAGTATAAAGGACTTCAAGCAACGCTGCCAAGGTGGGGCGCAAATCCGAAGCGAAATTGCATATTTTCGAGGGCTAGCTGACGACTGCCGATGGCAGGGTGATGATTCCATAGACTTCTTCGGCATCAGATGGCTGATCGATGGGTGGTGGGGGCAACGCATCCCCTTCGAGGATTGGGATCACCCGGCGTGGCACGGGCCGGAGGCATTGTGGGCGGTTTACCACCGGAATGAACATCTCCCTCAATGTCTCTTTTTTTTAATGTTTTGAAATAAAAACAAAGGGTTATATATCAACCCGTTATATATCCTATTTGATTGTGTCTATGAATTGAAACTCATTTCCTTTCCAAATAACTTGTAAGTTAGTTATAGATTATTTTTTGGTTTAGCTGTGAATTTTTTTAAGTGTAGCATCGTTTATCTTGGTTACATAACGTTGGTAAAATTTAGTTCAGTGTTGTACCGTGATCTCTTTGTTTGTGGATTCTTCTGAGAAATTTTTAATGGTGTTTTGATTTACTAAAACGTTTGTGCTATTCGTAATACCGTTTATTGTTTGCATTTCCACGTCTTGATTATGATCTTTTGCTCGTTGTTATTATCATCATTACTGATGATGATGTTACCCCTGTATGTATAAGGGAAGAAAACGTGGAGATGTTTTGTAAAATTGAATATTTTATTGTAATTCTTAGAGGATTCACAGTTTCCGTGTAAAAAATGTGCATGCATCGGGTTGCAAGCCGGCGTATTTACCGATCCAGGATTGTGAGTGGGGAGAGGTTGTAAAATTGATCAATATGGCTGTTCAATACTGTTCATGTGGCTAAGCAAAAATCAAAAACCTGCACACCCCCAACCACCGTTATGTCATGTAAGGGGGAAAAAATCGGTCAACGAAAAAGCAGGTAGTGGGCAGTGCGCAGTGGTGACTGGGTGGAGGGCTGCAGTGATGGACCACCGCAGCCATCAAAGAATGAAAAATGTTATGACAAAACAAGTCTGAGCCTGCACACTCCACCCCTTATTAGCGTGGGGCAAGTGATGGGAAAAATCGGTCAACGAAAAGCAGATAGCAAGCAGTGTTTGGCGTGAGAAAAATCTTGTCTTGTCGACTCTTGACCGGATGCTTTGTGCACATACAGTTTTGGGGTTTATGACTGTTTATAACGAACAAGTCCGAGCCTGCACACCCCCAACCATATTAGCGTGGAGAATGTGATGGGAAAAAAATTGGTTTTTGCTCGGTGGAGGGTGAGCGTGTGTCCTTTCGTTCAAATCCGAATAGCTGTTTGAAACTTCTCTAGCATTTTGAAAAATCCCTCGTGCAGAAATAGGTGTTTGACAAAGTGAGTGGTGAAAAATGGCGTTCATTCGAAAACCCGACGACTTCAACGAGTTTCTACTTTTGTGTACTTTATAGAATATATATAGTGCTACACCAATCCTCTTACGATACTGCGAATGCCGATTTTTAATTTCCGACTTGGTTTGCTTTTTATCACCTTCTAGGCTTTTTAGTTCATGCGGGAGCTTACTTTACATATTTGTTGTTTCTATTGCATGATTTTTAAAGCCAATAGTTTTATTGATCTTTGATATGAGTATAGTTTTATGTCTGGTTTTCCGCGAGGATTGCGAATATTGATCTCTTAGGTTTTGATAATGATAAGATAGACATTCTAGCTTATATTTTTTCTTCATCCTTAAGGGCTCCAATAAACCAGGATTCTTTTTTTTTTATTAATTTCTGTAATCTTTGCTGTACTCTTTCCAAGGAACCCATCACGTTGTCGTAGGCGCCTCCCCAGGCCAGTATACCATAGCCTGTTATGCTTGCGAAAAGCGCATGATATATTATAATCAATATTTTTCCGCAAACGAAACATGACAATCTCCAGAAAACTTACAGCAAATACCTAACTCTTTTAGTATTCGCTTCAATCTGGCTATCCCATCTAAGTTGAAAATCGAAGATGACCCCCAGATATTCGGTTGCGTGTACTCGCTTTATGTCTTGCCCCTTTATATTTAATTGAATCTCCACTGGGATGCTATTCCTGTAGGCACCAAAGGTAATGAATACAGTCTTGTAAACGTTCAAGGTCAATTGATTGAGAGCTAACCAATCACCTACTGAGTCGAGATAGTTTAACATTTTTACACGAGCTTTCCGCCAATCTGTGTCAGTACTCATTACCACTGTGTCATCGGCGAAGGAGACTATACAGCCTTCCGGCAATTCCTCAGAAATACCGTTCATAAAGAGCAAAAATAATAGTGGACCCAGTATAGATGCTTGAGGCACGCCCGTCGCGACCTGGCCTGATCTACTCTTTATATTATTCAACTTTACAAGAGAGTTCTGCCCGATAAATAATTTTTCATGATTTCTAGTCCTTTGCCCCGTATACCATATCGATACATTTTCGTGAATAGAATCTCATGGTTGACCGTGTCGAAGGCTTTAGCTAGATCAAGATAGGTCGCAATTGTTGCATAGGATTTGTTAATATTTTCATACACGGTATCCGTTACAAAAGCAAGTGCATCATTTGTGCCCTTTTTTTGCCTAAAACCAAACTGTAAATTTGAAAGAATATTATTTACATCTTGGAATTTAACTAACCTCCTGTGTATTAGTTTTTCAAAGATTTTTGCTATATTCGAGATCAAAGATATGGGTCTATAATTCTGTACAAGATTTCTGAATCCAATTTTGTAAATTGGAAATATTTCTGCCATTTTCAGAGCATCTGGCCAGACAGACTTCAGAATGCACAAGTTGAAAATGTGTTCCAACGGTAAACAAATATACCATGAAATTTGTTTAAAAATGCTAATTTTGATTCTATCGACACCTCCCGCTTTTTCTTTGAGTGAATGTATTGTGTCAAATACTTCAGCACTTTTAATTGGTTCCATGTAAACAGTTTTTGAATTGAAGTTGGGCATCCTGATTTGTTTGTTTGGTGCATTTATCTTATTCGCCAACGAAATTCCCACTGTACTAAAATACTCATTTAATACATTGGCAATCTGTTGGTCATCTTCGATTCTTGCCCCATTATAATTCAGATGATCGATATTGTGTGCTCTTTCTTTGGAGCCCTTGATTTGCGAGTTTATGAATTTTCAAAGTTTCTTATTATCCCCTACTTTAGCTTTTACTAGGTTGCTATAATAATTATTTTTTGCTGTTTGCAAGATATTCTTTAAAGTTTCAACATAATTTGCGTATCTGATTTTCAAGTTCATGTTTCCAGGATCATCTTTCCATAATTTGTAGAGTTTAATTTTGGTACTGCATGATTTTATAATAGCTGGAGTAACCCAGCTTTTCCTAGCTTTCTTTTCTTTTTGTGGTTGACTTCTTAGTAACAGATTTGATTAGAGTAATTAGGGCATTTACCGCCACATTCGGATCAGATATTTCATTGATCTTGTGCCAGTCTTCTTTCTCATAGTTCAATTTTAGTTTTTTGTAATTAACGAAATCAAATTCCCTGTCAGACTTTTGACAATTTTCACTCACAAGCATCAAGAGCAATGGATAATGATCCGGATATGGTACCATCAGCTTCACTGATTTTATATTTGTTATTTGATTTTGACAAAAATCTTGCCAATACATGACCCTTTTTTAGGATCCGTAGTATTTGGACTGGTTATTCTATTAAAGTGAGGTATATATCCGTTCTCAAGTAAATGGTTTAAATAATTTTCCTCATCTAGGTCGCTCAGTTTTAGTAAATCGATATTGAAGTCTCCTGATATAATGTGGTTCTTGTCCTTTGTGTGGTTTTTCTAAAACTCCTTGAGTGCTTCGACGAAGTAGTTTTTGTTACAGTCATGGCATCTGTATATGCATGATACCTTGTACAGAGTTTTATCGACTCTCACAGTTGCAGTTAATATCTTTAAATCCCCAAAAATTTCAGTGGCACTGTTTCGTTGTAATTCTTCCCTAACATACATTACAACCCCATCTGACTGATTTATCGAACGCAGGTTATAATACATTGTATACCCTGGGAGATTGTAACTATCAGGATATGGTATTCTCCACGATTCTGTACATACTATTACGTGTGGTTGTGTTCTCATGCCACCAATAAAAGACTCTACCAATTCAAAATTCCTTTGTAAACTTCTTATGTTCAATAGTAAACAAATAATATAATTCTCAACTTTTAAAGTATCATTGAGTGTACGGAAATCAAGCACCTCTTCTTTTATTGCTGTCTTATTGTGTCCCTCTTCTTCTGCCTCGCCTGTTATGTTTTGATCGTCTGCTTTTCCAGTGCCGTAGCGCGTTTCATCACCGTTCCCACTCTTCCCAAATGATTTGGAATATTAGGTGGCGTAGGGAAGTCCGTATTCTCTATGTAGCAGTTGATTTTGGATTTTAAATATTCACATTTCTTGGTGTCTGTTGCTGTGTGATTGACGTCATTATGTTTTGTATACTTCTCATTTCCATATATACAGTTTACACACTTGGTGATTTCACTATCACAGTCGTCAATACAATGGTCACCAGCACACGTATAACACCTCAGAGGATAAGAGCATTTTTTCCAATTATGTCCACAACGTCCACATTTTATGCATGGTTTTAAATTTAGGTCATCATGCACTTTACAGCTTTGATGGCCCACAAACATCTTGTACCCATTATTTTTCACTACTAAATACATATCTGTCATAACCTCAATTATTGCACTCATTTGATTCTTTGAATTTTTAAACATGTGTACAACTGTGCACTTTTCCTCAAAGGCAGGAAAATTTCGAGCATTCAAGTCTATTTCTAGTTCATCCTTAGTCAAATCATTTTCCATTCCCACAATTTTCAATCTAGGATCTTTTTTTTTTGTCCATTTTAACTTCATAATGGTCTTACATTCTTGTTCCCAAGACGTCCAATAAATCTTCTGTATCTTCTTCATGTTGACATATTACTATTACCGAACCATTTTTTTTCCGATTACTTTTTTTATTAGTACAGTTGTTTCCCGGCTGAGGGTAGTTACAGCATCTTTATATGTAGATTTTTTACGCATTTCTTCAGTTGCTGTTATCACTATCTCGGGCGCTTTTTTAGTTATACGCATTTTAGGTGCCGTATTCCAGCACACATTTGCGTTTTTTGCTTTTCCAGTTTGAAGGTCTTTGTTTTCCTTCAACAAGGTGCATTTTTCCTTGTAACTCATGATTCAGTTGTTGAAGTAGTTCGTTTTATGTCCTGTGACGTGGATTTTTCCCACTCTTCCGTCACTCGGAGAAAATGACCGAGAACTTACCGCGTGCACAATAATTTGGCGTCCACGATGTACCCTGGATCTAAAACAATATCGCAAAGTTTTTGTTGGGCGCCTGGCGTGATTAACACGCCTCGAAATCATTAATACGCTATTCCTCGGGCATACGCCCGAAAGCTCAGTACCGCGGAGAGGGGAGGGGTAATTTTTGGAGAGAGAGAGAGACACTCGAAATACACACGCTATTTAACAAAAGTAAAAGAAAATCTTATATTTCATGATAGCGGTGATACAAAACAAAAAAAAATATAATTCAAAAATCGCTCATCGCGAGTCTAAAACTAAATAGAAAATTACACGTAACCTACTCTATTTCTTACTCTAATGAACTCGCGGCTCCCTAACTAAAACGTCACTCGACGATCACAAACATCCTCATGCGCAATTCTCAAAACGTCACTCGACGATCGCAACATACTCATACGCAATTCTCAAAACGTCACTCGACGATCGCAACATCCTCATACGCAATTCTCAATTCGCAAATTCGCCATTTGTTCTCCATGGCGATGATTGCTCGAACGAAACTAAAACTAATTATTCGACGGTGCGCCGTCAGGTCTCGCAACTTAAAACACCATGCTCAAACTTCTCGTCTCAACTGCTGCGCAACGCAACGGCAATTTCGACTATACATCGCCTAACCTCGACTAAACACTATCTTAACTAAACGTAAACTTAACTAAGCGCAAGCACCACTACATTTAAATTCAACTATACACAAGCTCAAAGTAACTCAACGCAACCTACATTATCTTAACTGACGGGTACGGAACTCAATGCAGGCGCAACTAAACATAACCTAAACTAATCGCAACGCATCCGAACTTAATTCTTTTCAAAATTCTCCAAAACGTTACCCGCTAATCCGAGCACTCCAATTCGGTGCTTCCCGACCTACTCGAGAGGTGACACAAAAAGAAAACGATAACGCGGCTCGACCTGGTACGGCGAAATTCGGCTATACTTGGTTTCACTAACGAGAAAGATTCAACTAAAACCCGTGACGCTACTCAACTTTTTCAGAAACTCAAAATTTACTTTCCTCTAACTCGCGGACTCAGGCTACGGTCATCAAGCAAGAGAATCGGCAAAAGAATTTTGAGTACTTTTCTACAACGCAAATCCAAAACGGCTATCCGTTACTCGGCAAGCCTTTTCGCAACTATGCTCGAAATTCAATCGCGGGGATAGAAGCAGCGCTTACCTTCTACATCCTTGCAACCCCCTTTCCATTCCCTTCTCGATTTTTGGGCGACTCCATTGCTTCGCGGAACTCCCCCAAAACGCGACTACTAATCACGACCGCCAGAACTAGAGTGGTTTCAAAAACCTACGATCTGCCGCAACACGGATCTCGATACGCTGTCCCATACGTGACGTCATACCCCCAAGAATACGCAATAATCGATCCGTCATCGATTTCGTCGATCGCGCAACTCGACGCGCACCTTCGATCGCATCGCTGCGCAGAACTTAAAGCTAGCTCGCAATCTCGTCCTCCGCGCAGCTCCATGACGTCTTGGCGGTGAGCGTGGTGCTCCCTCGTCGCTAGTCCGTCCGTCGCAAGTTCGCTAGTCAATTGTTGGCGGGGTGAAGGGGAAGAGGCTGCGGCGCGCCGGCCGCCAGCGGGAATCGCGTCCACTTTGGATTCCCGCGATGCGGGGATCTGCGTCGGCTCCCCCTCCGCAGCCTCGACATCCTTCCTTCGCAATTGTTGCTAGTCCGCCATTTCGCCATTTCTTCGAATTCGGTGTCGACTTCTTGCCTGATGCCGTTGTAGCTCGAAAAATAAAAAAACAAAAAAAAACTGAAATATCTTACACTGGTCGCTAAAGTGTCCCCTCTCGTAGTTTCGGATGCGTGACTCGAGTCTTGGCGCTCTTTTCCAAAAACTTCGCGACTCAATTTCGGAAATTCCTAAATTTTTGGTTCCGCCCAGGGTTCAAGGAGCCCCTTGTAACGGGCATCAAAAATGCCACGTTACAGTCCTCATAGCGAGTATCTCATCCTCCTCTTCATCGCCAAAGATTGTTTTATTATGGCTGTTTGTTGATACATTCAAGCTGATATTATGTAAATAATCGTTATGTAATTTATTTTTTTCAGTCATTTTCACTTCAGGGATAATTTTTCTGGCTTCTTTATTCAGTGTTGTTTTGTCTGATTTTGAGGTTAGATTGAGCGCACTGTGTTCAGGACAGATTACTGGACAATTACTCACATATTTTCCGTCTTTTATTCTGTTGAGATCTACTCTCCGGTAAGCACCATCATATATTACACAAACTACCATGGTAGCTTTCGCACCACGGCTGCATTTTAATATAACTTCTTCAGGTTTGTCCGGAGGATCCTTCTTGCCCGCCATATCAAGTTGATCGTCGATATTTAAATTTGAAATTATTTTTTACGTAATTAATGACGAATGCGTATATTTAATGAAGTACAACTAGGAGAGAACAATATTATCCATTTCTTGATGTATTAAAACACGAGCCGTCATTATATTTGAAATCCATTCG
This sequence comes from Neodiprion fabricii, assembly GCF_021155785.1. NCBI lineage: Eukaryota > Metazoa > Arthropoda > Insecta > Hymenoptera > Diprionidae > Neodiprion > Neodiprion fabricii. Next base: position 8,541,618 of record NC_060245.1, on the reverse strand, counting down.
TCATCCATTCCATTATTCATTCACTCCGTGTGTACATTGTTTGAAAATGGTATATATTGTGACGTGGCGTTTCAGAGTTGCCCATCACAAGGGCACACAACCGTTATTATTTCTAGTTTACGCGTCCTCAGCAGGGTACTCCAACCGTACTCGATACAAAATAGGCAACGACTACTTTTAACTAATTCTTTCTTTGTAAATTCTGTACTTCGCGCTTTGGCGCACGCCAATAAAGTACTTGGAGGACAACGATCCCGACCACCGAGGGACCAATAGCTACCGTTTTCAGCTCTCGACGACTTCGCATACCGAAGGTCTAATCAGACTACACTGGCTACCTTGGTGCACTTGTCTTGCTTCCGGGGTAGCATCCATCCGAACCTTCCGTATCGCCTGGACTGCCGGTGAACAGGGAAATAAAAATCCTCCCGATGGCCGAGGGCATCGCTCCTCAAGGAGGAACCAGCCGCCCGCTCTATCGGATGCCGTAAGGATGGCGTGAAGGGTAGACCGTAGCCTGCCATCTTCCGACTTACCGGCCTGGTGCCGGACCGACCCCAAAATACTACGTCCAGATTGATGAAGCCATCGTTCCGAGGATCGCCGCAGCCTTCCTGTCAGCAAGGACTAATTGTGTGAGTCGTGGTCCACGGTTTAGCTAACCGTCTGACTGCATGACCTCGGGTATAGGCAGCCGGCTACTGCCTGTACAAAAGCCGGTGGAAGTGAACAGTGAGGCGTCACTCTCCACTCGGTAATTCTGACCGAGAGGCACCCTGTGTATGCCTCTGTCAAAGAAGTCCCCGATGATAGGCAACCTGGACCGTAAACTGAAGCAGCTACAAAATCGTATGAGTTGGTGTCAATGACGGAATCAAGAGCAGCACATTACGCATCATCTAGCGGTGATTTTGGAAAACGCGTGACCACGCCGTGACCAATATTCGCCACAGGGGGATGGCCTATTTGCGGTGAGGGTCAACCAACCAATCAAAGGAAAGAAGAATCACCTCACGACAACCGCGAGATCGGCGAGCCGAACTCCGACCTCCTTCTATTTTACGCTTGACCTGCTGAGTGACAGCTACGAATTTCTGAATCCTACCGATATAAGCTCTCGATCCTTCTTCCTCTACCGCTACCGTTTCTATCTTACTATCGTTTAAGGCTTCTGCCTCAGTATTGTATCGTCACGAAGTTGCTCATAATTTCTATTCTTATGGTATTCATCGACTTTACGTGAATCATGGTCCACGGATTAGAGTTGCAGTAAGCCGCCGTGTGACTGCATGATTTCGGTCATTAATATTGTATTCATCGTTTTTTGATTGCATCGTGCGATGCCAGTTTTGTGTGAATCATGGTCCACGGATTAGAGTTGCAGTAAGCCGCCGTGTGACTGCATGATTTCAGTAAATAATCATTTTCGTGTCTGAGCGACCTCGTAACTGCCAAATAATTAATTCTTTTGTATTTATGACTTTTCTGATTATTTGTAAATTTATATCAGTCTGCTTCTGTATTTTCTATCGTATTTTGATCCCTATTGGCTTTACGTTTCATTTCATAATTATTTGTAATAGTAGTGTGCCTTACATTTTATTTCTGTTATTGCTCATTGTATTTTTCTTCATTTTCGTGCTTATTGTATCGTATGTCGAGTTCCTTAGAGTATAACCGAGTATAGAATCAGCCTCTCAATATTACTGCATTTTTTTCTATTGCTATTGGCAATTCTATATTATTTTTGCCTGTTATTCTTTTCTCTGTATCTTGTTAAGTTAAGTTCTGCGTATTATTCTTGATTCTTTTGTACTGCGGTGTATTTACTGTATTTCTTCATTTTGTGAACTTTCCAAAATTTTCACTCTCTCATAATTTTGCATTTTGTATTCTCTGGAAAGTTATGTTTAGGAATTCATTGTTTGATTCCTCAGATCCGTGATCATTATAAATTATTGATTCTATCGTTTATGAATAATTCTACCAAAAGTTATCTAGTCGATCGTTTACGCTACCGATTTTGTAAATTGTTAATGAATGTCAATCTCTCGTACTGGTTATAATCTATGGTAAATTCGTCGTATTATCTACCGAGCTATCGATACCTTGTTTTCTACCGATTGCAGTAGAGTTCTCTCGTTTCTAATTGACAGAATAATAATTTTCGTAGCGTCATTTGCAACTTGGGTAAGATCACGTCGCCCAGTGATGTGTAGTTTAAGTAAATTCTTGCATTATATCGTTTCTCCAGACCTACGTTCATTTTTCTCTATTAACTACCGTCTCTCGTTTCAAAGCTACCGTTCTCTATTTATCTTTCGTACGGTTCCGTGTTATTTTTATTGATTCATATTATCGTTTTAAAATCGGTAAGTCTTTCTCTGAGGGTGACAGAATTTAGCGTTACAATATATATATTTAAAACTAGAAATAATTGTAAAGAATTGCCTTCCATTGAGGCAATATACTCTTGGTTGCACTATGTTTAAATGTTTTTTCGTTTTAAATCGTCTTTCTTCAATTTTTATTCGGCTTTCGGAGTTTTTACCAATTAATTTTAAATGTTCTTCTTCATGGTAAAATTCACTTTTATTATTCTCGATTTTTGATGTACAATTTCGGAGATGGGAACCTCCGAACCTCCTTCTTCCTAGAGAGACGTTGACCAAGACCCTCTTTTTCTTCTTAATTTTGAAATTGGTAATCAGGTGACCCACTCCATGGCTGTAATTTCATCCGCTCGTGTCGTGCTCATCGGGCGGTTATATTCGAATCGTTACAATTGAGAACTCGTTTAATCGAGAACTTTGCTTGATTATACTCAGCTTCACCAACCATCTACTTTTTAATAGATAATAAAAATCATTTTTATCATCATTTCAATCATGACCTATGTGTTATTACAGATTAAACACTATTTCTTTCCAATTCTCTTACAGGAAGCTATAGAATGTAGGATCGAAAAACGAACGAAAGGTGTGTACGTTCCATTCGCTGACAAGACTATGATCACATTTATGGATGACTTCAATATGCCGATGAAAGAAATCTATGGTTCTCAGCCCCCCTTAGAATTGATACGTCAGTGGATAGGATACGGATTTTGGTAACTGAAGCCTATTGATTCTACATTCATTTTAAGGCTTCTATTATCCATTTTTAGATACTTTCACTTATAGTTGTAATTGATAACCTTACCCTATACAAATGAACTATTCTACGTTATAAACTTTATAAGTACATAATAACAATGCGCACTGAGCTAAGAATAATCGATGCATCGATTAATCGAGTCTGAAAAAATAATCGAACACAACTCGATTGATTCGGTAAAAATAATGGATTAATCGATTATTTCGTATTTCTTTGAAACGGTGGATTTAAAACCAAAATTTAGTAAAACCAAACTTCAGTACGTTGTCCGTTTAGTCGTTTGACCAGAGTTCTTCTCTAACTCCAATCGGGATGGGATGAGTGAGTGAAAGGGTGAATAAATAAATAACACGATTTCGCGTGAAAGACAAGATTCTTGCTTCGGCATAAAAACCCTCACGGGGTAGAGGGAAAAGCCGAAGCAAGTCAAATGTTTATTAACTGCGAATCAAATTATCATAATACAGGATAATACGGTCGCTGGTGCGTTCCTTATCAAAAACGCATATGAGTAAACCATGAACCGCAACTTCCAACGCTAACGTGGAAGCGGGTAAGGGGGAGCATCAAGGTGGCCCATAGCCGTGCAAACAGCGGTCCCGACGTCTCGGGGATCCAACGCTGAAGTACTCGGGCGACAATATGTCGCCGCGTCGACGCTCGCCTCGGAGACGGGCACCTCCGATCACCAGAGGGTGAACCGCGTTTCCCTAGACCAATCTCAAACTCATAAATCTTGAAAATACGAGAAACAGAACAATCGACGCGCGCGGGTAAAGGAAAAGCCTAATACGTCCTACCTATTCGAGCGCTCGAGACTAACTAACTCGCGCTGCGCCCTCACCGGCCAAGCGAACGTACGTAACAGACGCTTCGAGTCTCGGCCCGCGAACTTCTGGCGCGGACAATAAGTACGTAATTTGAATCACTATAACGTTGAACTGATTGTAATGTGAAATAAGGAAGTAAATCTGTTGTTGTGACTCTTTTTCACCTTATAAGTGATAAATAGGTACAATATACGAATATAATGAAAACTAGAATATTTATTGCCATAAATTTGCAAACTCACATAATAATAATAATAAAGATGCGTGAACATCTTTGTCTTCGTCTTAATAGCGGATTTTTTTTTTTTTTTGATAATTCTTAGTTTTATTCAAATATTTTCAATTTCAGCTAAAAATACATTCGCCTTTCACTAATTATATCAAATAGGTACTTAGTAAGTAAGACAATGATAATAATTGATAGTCTAATCACATAAATTGTTATTGTAATTTATCGTTCTTGGAATTAAAAATCAAACACCGATGGTGAGTGTTGAGAAATGTGTGATGAGAAGAACTCAGAACATTTCAAATAAGTTAAGTTTTATTCAATGTACAATTCGATCAGTGTGCTATTCCATGTATGAGTGTATCTAGATTCTCTTAAGCACTTGAGAACCAATTTTTAATGTATGAGTGTGTCTATATTATATTAATCAGTTGATAAGCAGCGCATGAATTGTATCACGATACTTTTGAATTGAAAGTGTACTGTTAATATCCACGTGCGAGCACAATGATACTTGAAGTAATACTGGCTGCCAGCTAGAAGAGCCGGTAACTAGGCGCGTTCTCAGAGATAATGGGTAATTTTGGCTAGGTCACGTTGAGCTACAGCTGCTTCTTGAGAGATGCCTTTGAGAATACCGATTCTCAAACAGTGAGGAAAAATAATCGAGTTGGTCCATTAATCAAGTTTGAAAAATAACCTATAATATTCAATTAATCTGGAAAAAATAAGCGATTGTTTTTAGTCATTCTTGAAACAAAGATAGTATTGTGGAAAATTTATTAATAACACCGGCACACAAAAAAAAAATTCTCTGTACTTTTGACCGGACCCATCCATCTCTATGTATTTTGACCCGCTGAATCCGAATCCGAGGTCTGTTTTACCCCTATACCCTCAGATTTCGAGAAGACTTTGAAAAACCGAAAAAATAACGAAAATTGGCAGTTTTCGTGATATAAAAAATTCTGCGGAGCTGAACTAAGCATGATTTTCATGTTTTTTAATCCGTTGAATACGAATACAAGGTTTACATAGCCCATAAACTGTTTTAAATGCAAGAAAATTGCAAAAATTCTTGAAAATCTCGAAAAATTGCAACTATTTTCAAAAAATTCAAGGTTGTATGATGAAAATCGATTTTTAAATTTATACAAAGTATATTACATATGTGAGAGACACTTCTTGTCATATTAAACTCTCCAGAAGCCAAGTCAACCACTAATGAAGAGCTGCAGTCGCTTGATGACGACGCCTGCGAGCCTGCTTTCTCACTCTGACCAGACGCCAATACTGGGGTTCCTAATCCCTGCATCGTAAAACACTTTCCGCTTGTGCCTGCCACGACGGCATACACGCCGTTAACCCATGGACTCTGCCAGACGGATCTGTTGCCCACCGTCACCACGTGGAGGTGCCCTGGTTACAGACACAAGCATCCAAATAAGAAATCAAAAATGCTTGAAAGCTACTCTTGTATAACTGACTTTGCTGGACGCCGAAGAAAGATGTACCCGATGAAAACCGAAAGCGAAAAGAAAACGCTGTACATGAAGCATAGACAAAACGGTTCGATATCAGCAAAGACCGGATTGAAATAAAGGCGATTCACCGCACTTTTTGTGATTTCTGCAAATTTTTTGTGAGTCACTTCAACTTTTTCGAGGTTTCAAGCGAAATAAATTTTGAATTCATACTTCACAAATCAAGTAATATGTAAAATATACTTTGTATAAATTTAAAAATCGATTTTCATCATTCAACCTTGAATTTTTTGAAAATAGTTGCAATTTTTCGAGATTTTCAAGAATTTTTTGCAATTTTCTTGTATTTAAAACAGTTGATGGTCTATGTAAACTTTGTATTAGTATTCAACGGATTAAAAAACATGAAAATCATGCTTAGTTCCGCTCCGCAGAATTTTTTATACCACGAAAACTGCCAATTTTCGTTATTTTTTCGGTTTTTCAAAGTTTTTTCGAAATCTGAGGGTATAGAGGTAAAACGGACCTCGGATTCGGTTTCAGCGGGTCAAAATACATAGAGATGGATGGGTCCGGTCAAAAGTACAGAGAATTTTTTTTTTTGTGTGCCTGTGTAACTATTGAGTTGCAGTCACTTTGATTCTCCGTATTAACCTTATTGAAAAGATGTATTCGTCTATTATAGGTACGATCGACAAAAGCAAACTCGAAAATACATTCAAAAGATGCAATTATTAGCTGCAATGGGACCACCCGGGGGTGGCCGTAATTCAATTACGAATCGGCTACTCACTAAGTTCAATGTGATTAATATGACATTTCCGGCAGAGAAGCAAATAGTTCGCATTTATGGCACGATGTTGAATCAGCAGCTACATGAATTCCACAATGAGGTCAAATCTCTGGGTAAGGATGAAAATTTAAATAAAATTTTTTACTGTGGTATATATTGTAACGTCGCATATTCAATACCCGATACAAATAGCTTCTCGAACTCTAGGCAAAATCCAGATTAGAGATCTCGCTATAGTGACTGTGGATAAAGTAGAATACAGCGTTTGGACGAGGGTCGCGCATCCGAAACTCCAAGATGGGATACTTTACATGCCAGCAAATGAGATATTTCAGAACTTTTTTTTTGTTTTCGTGTTCATGCGACACCAAATGGAGGATATACTGCGAAAGTGGATACAGTAAACTCTGTACAGTTGCACGTCCTGGGAGCTGTAGGTGTGTGAAATTCTTGGAAAAAACGCAATTATGCAGCGCCTCTTTCAATGGCTCTCCGTAACCGCCTTTTGACCAATCCCGTGTAACGGCTCGAGCGTGCCGGAAATCAAACAGATAACCTTTCGCACACTCGAAATGAATATGTTTCTCTTTAAATTTGGTAATGATTGTATGTAGGTATGGACTCCAAGGTGGAATGAATTGAAGATTTATTTCAGATATTTCACAAAAATAGAGATCTCTATGAGATCTATAAGGGCTTCACCAAAGGTACATTATTAGCGTTAGATAGCCAATTTCCAGTTCTCTGGTTGCTGATTCGTAAACAATTACTCGCCGGAGAAAGCGTGAGACAATTTCTGTATTCACTTTTTCTGACGATTCTGCACTGGTAGTAGATGATTTCTCTAGCAATAGTGACTTCTGGCATTTAGATATCATGACAAGTGAGACTTCATCCCATGCTTCAGTCATCCAAAAAATCACATCTTTCATATTGATAGATTTCAATTGGCATTCGCTGAAAAATTATTTTGTGCGCCATTCAATATGGATGATACAAGTAAGCGCCTGTATTTCGCTTTCGTTGTTGCTATCATTCTCTGATCCATTGGTTGGATCAGGAAGGTTACGTTTGGTGGTAAAAATAATACCGCGAAGCCATCAACATTTATAACTTCCGGTATCAGATGGGATGGAGCATTATATAATATCAATACAGCTTTCGAAGGTAAGTCGTGTTTCTGAAGAATTATCGATTCGTAAGAGACAAACTCTTTGAACAATACTCAAAATATAGCCTGACTCATCCATGCACTTGCTTGGTGTGTATAGTACAATAGAAAATCGTGTTATCCACTTGTGACAGATTGCGAATGACTCTGATGGCTGGCGTGAATGGTATTTAGGACAGGGGGGTGGGGAGGGGGGGGGGGGGGGGTGTACCCCGAAGCAGGTTTGAAAAAAAAGAGCTGGGATGGGGGGGGGGGGGGGTAGGAAGAAGGAAAAGGTAGAGGGTCTAGGTTACCTCTTTATGTGCGGGGCTCCGCATGTACTGGGTCCGGAAGTAGGACGGGAGGTGACGTGCGGGGAAGGTGAGGAAGGGATCGAGGATGACGGATGAGAGGCTGTGGGCGCCGGCGGGGTCCCACGAGTTGCGACGGAGGTCCCGCGTACAAACTGCGCAGGATGGGTCGTGTTTGCTTACGCGTGGCACAAGCCTCTATGAGGCTTGCTTCTGGCGGAGCCGTGGGGGGTCCTCCGTGCTTACACGGACTTCGAGCGCGTGGGCCCGCGGAGGGGCTGGTGAAAAAAGAAGGGGATGGTGGCGGTGAAGATAGATGAAAACGGCGAAAAGAAAAAGAGAGAAGGAGAGAGAGAAAGAAAAGTTTAGGGCAATGTGCCAGGAAGAGAGAAAGGAGGATAGGAAGAAGGAGAATAAGAAAAATCCTGAAAAGGACTAATTTTTGTTCGTTAGCGATTTTATTGAGGATGCGGAGTGCTGCTGGAGCCGGAGATACTGTGGTGACGTTTGATTGATTCGCTGACAGTGTTCTCTCCCGGCCAGCAGTCGTAGCCTTATAGGCCGGCGCGGACCATGGAGAGAGGCTGGCCGGCCAAGTGGGCTGCGCGGAGCGGCGGCGCGGGCATTTGTGCTGTGCATAAGGCTCTGCTCCTTTTGCATTAGAATGCATGCAAAACAGCCCGCGCCGGGTTCGTTCGCGCCTTTTGAGCCGACTCTGGCACGTGAGCGTTGGGCCGAGGGTTGCGGGTAACAATCGTCTTTCCAGATGTTCTTGAACGCTCTATTTTCCAATAACTGGTAAAGGTAATTTACATGATCCATCTGCATTCGAACAAGGCATTACCGTGATCCACTCTTTATTTTTTTTTTTTGAATCTAGTTGCGTTCTTTCGTCTTTACTGGCAAGTGTCTTATTTAGCATCATTTTATAAGCCAGGCTGGTCATAGCTTATGCATAAAATTAAAAAAATTTACTATTTAATAAAATTATAATGTAGAAATAGGATACATTACAAATATATATATTTTTTATAACTTTCATCCATTCTTGTGAAACAAAATCTAACTGTTATGAATTTTTACTTGTGAAAAATATATAATCAATAATTGTGAATTAAGCGTGGTTTATTCCTCAAAGTAATCCATGAAATCATCATCGTTATCCTGTTCGCTCGCATTATCATCATCATCGGTATTTTCAGCATCTATCATTATAGCTATAGTTTCCACTCTCCATTTTTCTATAATAATTTCTATCGGTGTATGATTATAATAATTTATATAATATATGCTGTTTGGTCTCACTCGAGCTGCCCGCGCGTCCTCAACGAGTTCCTTCGGAAAAGCCGATAATTATTTCTTCCTCCGTCTCCTCGTCCTCACCCCAATCAATGATCGACCAATCATCATCAGCATCATCATCACTTAAAGTATGGTCTCGAAGAGAATGAGATGACATTTATTTCAAAATTAAATCGCAGTGAAGAATCTGTAAAAAGAGCAAACCGAAATAGAAAATGAATGGTGCGGACATATGAACTCGGATCTAAAATATAATTACTTGTTATATGATAACGTACTTACAAAGTCTGTCGTTTTAAAGTCTTCAAATGATTGCTTTTTCACAGTTTGCAACGTTTTTTGTATCTGGAGGGTTGCAAATGTTCAAACGAACACTTTTCCTTCACTCGCTTCATCAAACACTTTTCGTACACGGAAGATTTTCGACCGCGCGAAAATTTCAGAATCCGTATTTGAATTTCTACCGGGCGTTGGTGATCAAGAGACTTTTCCGTCCAACGTTATAAACGTAGGTATTCGGGGCAATGGGTCTGGGACCCCATTTTTTTATACCTGCACCGCTAGCCACCTTCATTTTGGTGACCGATTTTTATTACATGCTTGGGAAACTATACATTGGTACTCTACTCGCAGCATTTGCACAGATTTTTATACTTAGGAGGGTATCCATCATAGGTGGCGGCAGATTCGCGGAGAGGGGGAGGGGGATAGGATGAAAACCTGTTCCAACACGCTTTGAGGCAAGATGCAGCTGTGGAACCGGGTGACTTCAAACGAGCAATAAACCCCAAGAAATTAGGGATGGTGGGAGGGGGACTGCGGAGCCCGTCACCTCTGACGTAATTTTTCACATCAATTGTATCATCTCTGCAGAACCGAGAGAGCAATAAACCTCAAAAATTTAGGGATGGCGGCACGGGTAACGGGTTGGCCCAATCTTCTCTGACGTTATTTTTCCCTCCAAGATGCGCAGAATGCAGTGCGCACCGCCTCCAAATTCTTGAGCTTCATCTGTACAATGCAAGGTGCATCTGACGACTCATCAGTCTTACGCTATACGTGCAAGTGAAAACTTCTGAATATCTTCATCATCCGCGTTATAGTCATGGCCGTCAAAGCGTACATGGGACTTGCAGAGCAGATGGAGGGGACGTGCAATTTGCTGAGAGAGCAACCTCCTGGAGAAGAGAATGACGCTGTCATCAATTATTTGACTGATATTGGAATTGTAAATACCCAAGTTCTGCGCGATATTTCTATGCAACGAGGAACAACCGTTGGCGCGAAAATACGGATCCAACACACAATCACACTCCTACAATCTTGGGTGACGAAGATCAAGCAGTTGCAGCAGCGCGTAGTGGTGACTGGTGGAAATATTAGTACTCCTGCGGGTGAACAGTGAAACGACGTCGACAGCGCGTTTGCTAGCAGGACCCGAACGGGGATTGTCACAAATCTCCGTCATCAAAATTTGGACGCCTTTCTGGACGATGCACAGCACGTCATCACCGAGGAGTTGGAGCTGGTACTGCGCGAGGAGGAAAATGTGAAGGTCAACCTCATATTATCGTGCAAATTCGAAAATACCAAGCACGAAGAGATCTCCACCGAAGTTAAGAGCTTCAATACATCCAACGTGGCGATTCTTCTCCCATCGAGCGATATAGATGGTTGGTGTACACGTGCACGGGATGATCTGCTATCGAAGGTGGAAGATTTCGAACAACGTGATTCCGGCTGGAGTACAATTAAGAACCTCAACATCGCTGTAAACATCAACCGTTATCAGCATCTCGCCGCGGGGGCTTTAACATTCATCGAGCTGCCTAAGGATATTCAACGGAAGAAAGCGGTGGTGAACGTGCGAAACGGGGACGAAAGATGCCTTCTCTGGTTCGTCACATCAGCCCTCTACCCAGTCAACACCAACACCGATAGGACTAACCATTATCGTCGCTATATATCCGAGTTAGACTGTACAGGTATCAAATTTCCTGCTACTCTACATGATGATAAAAAGATTGAGGGATTGAATAATTTGCGCATCAATGTATATGGGATAGTATCTCAAACTTTTTTGCATCATGCAAAATCGAATAAAAGCGTCATCGTGCCAATTGTTTCAAGTAAAAATTTGCATAGCGTAAACATTGACACGATTCATCTGCTAATGGGTGAGAGTAATCCGAAAGAGGACATGGCTTGCGAGTTTGCACCGAGATTCCACTTTGCTTGGATCAAAGATATTTCACGATTGGTGAGCAAACAATTGTCTGATTACAATGGTCAGCTATTTTATGTGACAGATGCTTGTGCCACTTTAGCGTGAAACGCGCCTACGACAATCATCGACAAGATTGCATTATGCTAAATAAAGTACGCATGGAATTACCCAAGTCTAAAGATTTAACATTTTCAAATGTTCAAAACAAATGCACCGTTCTGTTTGTCGTATACGCCGATCTCGAATGTATATTAATCCCCGAACCCGTAGATGAATTTGAAACTCGTAAGACTCATGAAATTCAAAAGCATGTCCCGCACACTGTGGTGTACTATGTACATTGCACTTACTATGAGACTTTATCGGAGTTCCACGGTAAACGCGGTGTCGAGTGCATAGATTGTTATATGCAGCAGCTCGAAGATTTATTACCCAAGTGCAACGCGATCGTCACATGCGCGCAAAGAATTGTTATATTTGCGAAAAACCGTTTACCCCTGAGGAGAAAAAGTGTCGGGATCACTGTCACTTTACGGGTAAATGTCGTGGTCCTGCTCATAATCAGTGTAATTAGAATTTTAGAGAGACGCATACAATTCCAATAGTTTCTCACAATTCGTCCGGTTAAAATTCGCACTTTTTAATAAAATCCCTAGCGTCAACTTTCCCCGGTAAAATTACACTGCTACCCACAAATAAGGAAAAATATACATCCTTCACGAAACGCATTGATCGGACAATGATGCACTTAAGATTCATCGATTCGTTTCGATTTATGGCTAGGAGCATCGATAAACTTTCCACATATTTGACCGATACTGATAAGCGCATAACTCGCAAATTTTATAATAACCCGACTCAGTTCAGTTTGATGACCCGCAAAGGCGTTTTTCCCTATGAATACGTAGATTGTTGGGGGAAACTCGATGAACCGCGATTACCTGCAAAGAAGCATTTCTACTCGCACCTCTGCGATGCAAATATTTCAGACACCAATTACGAGCACGCGAAAACTGTTTGGAGGGAATTTCATTTAGAGTCATTGGGGGGCTATTCAGATTTATATTTAAAGACCGATGTTCTTTTGCTTGACGATATTTTCGAAAATTTCCGCGCTAGCTGCTTCAAAACATACGATTTAGATCCATTGCACATCTACACAGCATCGGGACTTGCTTTCGACGCTACACTCAAATACACGGGGGTAAATTTACAACTTTTAGACAACCCTGAAATGGTGTTACTCATTGAAAGGAGCATTAGAGGCGGCGTAGCGCAATTCTCTAATGGACACGCTCGGGCCAATAACAGGTTTATGGGTGAAGATTTTGATCCAAACAAAGCGGAGTCATACCTCACGTGTTTTGACGTGAATAATCTGTACGGTGTAGCTATGAGCGTGCATTTACCAGTCGGCTCGTTCAAGTGGAAGTATGAGCATGTTGATATAACAAACCACCCGGACGATTCACCGATCGGTTACTTTCTGGAGGTAGATTTGGACTACTCTGTAGAACTCCACGAGGATCATTAAGACTTACCTCTTTGCCCTGAGCATTTCACTCCTCCAGGTAGTAAAATCGCCAAACTCGCGACCACCCTTCATCCTAAAACAAAGTATATATTGCACTATAGAAATTTGAAACATTGTTTGAGTTTAGGGTTAAAATTAACGAAAGTGCATAGAATTTTGAAGTTTGCACAATCTCCATGGCTCAAGCCTTAAATCACTCTCAACACAGACATGCGCAAGCGGTCTAGGAACGAATTTGAGAAAAATTTTTATAAACTCATAAACAACGTGGTGTTCGGCAAGACTATGGAGAATGTGCGAAATCACAAAGATGTGAAATTGGTCACAAAATGGGAGGGAAGAGATGGTGCGGGAACGCTTATTGCAGACCAACACAGTACCTTGAGGGTTCGTCGCCGCCCCCCAATAGCTATAGGATAGAAACTCTGTAAATATCTACGTTCAGCATCTGAGACGATCCGTTGTCAAATTATCAGTTTTTCCATAAACGAAATAAAAATTTCACAGAAATAAAAAAAAGTAATCAGAAAATGAAAAAAAGTTTACCAAAAATGAAGAACAGTTCTCTGAAAATGAAATTCCCATTTGATTAACACGTAAAAAAAGTTTCCAGAAAATGAAAAAAAATTTATTGGAAATGTAAAAAAAATTTCCGGAAATGAAATTTGTATTAATCGTACGGAAGAATAGTATATTATTATTATTATTATTATTATGATTAATATTATTATTATTAATATTATTATTATTAATATTATTATTATTAATGATATGTTACATATGCATGCATGAGAGAAGAGAATGTGGAGATATTTTGTATAATTGAATATTTTATTGTCATTTTTGAAAATACATACATGTCACAGTTATTAATAGAGGATGGATGTGATCGGGAGAGTCACTCATAATTCGGAATTTCCTCTCTTCTTTTATTCTTTTCAAAAAAACTAACACTTCTGTAGCAGCGGGTAGGTGTGTGGGGATTTCGAGACGCTTTCGGTCCTTCACGCTCGAGCCTCTGACTATCACTGCTTTCGCGTGTCTCAACTTCCCCAAGGTAAACTTTAGGATTGAAATTGAGTACCTTACCTACCCCTGCTACATTACAAAGATCGGAACTTCATATCAATACTCGTGTGGTCTAAATCAAAACAAAAGTAGTACGAGAGTTACGAGCGTGAGCACTGAGGCTGCCGGCTTCTTGCGCCGACATGCAAATTATATCACATGTCTGCTTTATTTATCCAACTATTGTGTGAACTATAGAATCCCAACCATTTTACATAGAGCTGATTCCCTCGTTTGCGTAATATTTTCTCCACCGAGTAGCCATCGGGGTATTTTACTTTACTGAGCTCCGCCTCGTAGAATCCACCTTGGATGGGATGCTCTTGATAATCGGTAAGTTTGTAGGTGGGTGGATTGGTATTTTTCACCTCACTCACGGTGAATATTTCAGTCGTCCCATTGGGTGTATAGCCTTTTTCGAATACATTTTTGTACTTGCTGATTCGAACCCGGTCGCCAACTTTGATTTTCCGCTTCCGATTGCTTCGCTTGATTTGCTGAGGCTTGTAAACACTTCGATACAGCTGTTTTTCGTTATCCGCGTTGACATCCACCGGCTTCATCAGTATCGTCCGATGCTTTGTGTTGGTGTAGGATTTCATCAAATCGCTCAAAATATCAATCCACTTATGAGATCCTCGGAGAGTAAACCGCTTTCACATTTAATTTTTCAACGTTCGGTGAAAACGTTCGCATATCGATGCCTTCAAATTGCTGAATGTCGAAAACATGTTGATATTGTGTTGCTGCATGAGAGCCTTGAATTCACTGTTTTAAAATTTTTTGCCCTGATCGACGTGTCGATGTTTAGGTATGCGGTTCGGCATCAGAACCGATTTCATGGCAGCAGTCACATCCTTCCCACTCTTGGACTTTATCGCCACCGCCCACGCATACTTGGAAA